>NC_089174.1:42530228-43756238 GCF_009819655.1 Sylvia atricapilla
TACTTAAAAAGACCACTCTGGCTTAAGGTTGTGCATGGTTGTTAATATGAATGCCCAAAGGAAGAAAAAAACTTCACACAAATAGTATTTTGTACTGTGTTAATAAAAGCAAAGCAAACATTCTCAAGCTCCTCTTTTAGTAGTCCAGATGCATGTGAATGCTTTTGAGAAAAGTAGTTGGAATTTTTCACAACAGCAGCTGAGGCATAGGCAAAGAACTTCATGCATGTACACTGAACATTTTTAGGTAATAATTTAGGTCAGTTTGGGAGAAAAGAGGAAGACATTTATACATAGCTTAAAAATTCAGCTAAAAGGTCACAAAGGATTGCTCTGTGCCTAGGATAACTTAAAATTCATCTTGGCAGCAAAACACCTTCCGCATACAGAGGCAGAGTTGGAAAATTTTCTGTTTTGCTAAGGCCATTAGAGTTTTACTGCTCATTTTCCAGACTTCTGTGAAATAAACATGAGAAACATGACTGAAAATTCCCATATTCCAAGCAAAGTTCAGCATGAGCATATGAAAAGTCCTGCCATGTTGCAGAGTTTTTAATATTTGGAATGAGGTGTGAGCAATTCCAGACTGGACCCTTTGATCTGCAAAACCTGTGGGCCTTTGTGGCGCAGTGGAAATTCAGGTTGTGGCGCAGCAAAAAATTCACCTCTCTCTCTCAAGGTGTTCCAGGTTCTAATGGGTGCTCACATGTAGATCAATAGTGTTGACATGGAAACCTCCTTAAGGCAGCAAATGTGTACATTCTTTAGGTGCCTTGTAACGTCAATAAAGTTGTAAGGGAATAAATATGGAAGTGCAAACAATAAACGTCAGTGCGGCAGGAAACACTGCCTCGGTGTGAGTGTCGTAGCTCAGCCCAACCTGTCAAAAGGGACCCCAACATTACTGCCAGATCAACAGAGTCTTTATACACTTGAAAGTGCATGCACAAGTCCCAGTTCACATCATGTGATAGTAACTGCTACGTCTTACTGGGTAAGAGGGACTGGACAGTGCTAGTGACATCTCATACTTTGATTTGAGCCCTTCTTAGATTAGGCTTCTGTTATAATATCAAAAGACCTTAGCAATCGCAACTGGGCACACAATTTGCGACAGGAAAATACAAAGCATAGGTTTTTTTTTCATCCTTATTGCAGTACTATTAATAAATAGAAAAGAACAACAGAGTTTTAGTAATATTCTATTGGCCAAATTACCAGTTTGAATATAAAGAGGGTTGTGAGTGGTCAGCATGAATTTACCAAGTCATCTTTACTGACCTGGTAACTTTCCCCAATGAGTTTCCAAGTCTGGCTTGGTAGAGAAGGGAAGAGCAGTTGTTGTTTTTCACCTTGACTTCAGTGATGTTTTCAACACTGTCTCCCATAACATCTTCACAGAGAAGCTCATAAATTATGACCCAGATGAGCCAGCCTCATCAAGTCTGAGACTGAAAACTGACAGCATAGGCAGGCTCAGAGGTTAGTGATCAGTCACACATGGTCTAGTTAGAGGCCAATAACTAATGCCTCATCCCAAAGGTCAAGTCTGGGACTGGTCCTGACCATTTGCATACGGTCTGCATGTTGGGACAGAGTGTACCCTCAGCAAGTTTGATGATAGTACAAAACTGATAGGAGATCTGATACACATGGGGTTTGTTCTGGCTCCCAGAGGGTACCTGGCAAGATGAAGAAATGGACTGACAGGAACCTCATGAAGTTTAAAGTGGGGAAGGACAAAGTTCTGCACCTGGGAAGGAAGAACTCCAGGAACCAGCACATGCTGAGGTCCACCCAGACAGAAAAAACCTTAGCATAAAAGGTCTTGGGGGTTGTCACTGAAAACTGGAAAAAAAATTCTCCAACAAATTTGTAAGGTTAGAAAGCCAGTATTACTTTATCAGCAGTGCTAGATGGATAGGGAATCTTCCTCAAAGTATGCATGCTAAGGAACCTATCAGACCGGATTATATTCCTGAAATTGATACATATTCATCACATTTTTAAATACATGCATATATGCTAATTATTTCCACAGACTTATATCAGATCTTCTGATGAATCTTTTCTCTTTGCGACCATCTCAATTATGTCATCAAGTCATAATGTACTTCTCTTATCATTCTTGCCCTGACACAAAATCCTTGTTCTCAAAACTAAGGTATCAGCTAGTAGATATCACTCACTAATATAAGTAAATAAGGAAACATCAGCTGGAAAATTACTTACTAGTCACAGCTGTAGGGAGTTAACACAAGGCCACAGTAATCTCTGGCATTTGCACTAAGCATTGTGGGGGACAAAACTAAGCATTAACCATGAATATAGGGATCATAAGCTACAGCACAAAAGTTAAAACAATCTTCCATCATCTTCTCCATGGCTGTATGGACTTCTTCTTTCAGATGCATAACCCCTTTGTTAACAGTTCTGGTGGAGTCCAAGCTGCCCATGGGCTAGCCATGTTCCCTTGCAGCAAAGGAGGTTAATGAGCTGGTTGTGAACTTCGCTTGCTCGGAGAAATTGAAAAGACAGCTGGACACAGTCTGGATACAGTTCACTTCTTTTAGGCAGTCCTGCCTGAGAAGAGAGGTTAGACCAGGTGACCTCCAGAGATCTCAACCTCAATCATTCTATGTTCTTTATATACAGTTATGTTTTTTCTTATCATGTTAAAAAGTTTATGGAAGCAGCTTATTGATACTCCAATTGCTTTGGAATAATATATCTTGATTGCATTTTACTAACAGTTCATAATCCTCTGAATTAATTTATGCTCTAAAAGATACATACATATATTTTTGTTTTAGAGAATAATCTTTACACAAAATGTAAAACTGGGACATGTTTCCCATCAGTTGTTGATTAGCAAAAATACAGCTGATAAAATTCTTCCTAATACCAACTATAGATATCTAAACATAATTCACTTTTTGCCTTGTTGAAATGCAATATGTTGCTTTATTCTTGTTAATCTTCAGTGTCAGACAATTCAAGGCATGGTGACTCAAGCAACTTGTCCTCTTTGCTATTTTAAGTCTAAGAATAAGTGTATTCATGCAGCAATGAAACAATGACTCATGTCTGAAGCAAGGCATTTAGGGTGTAATTCTTAAGTCCTCTTTTACCACTCAAGGAGAGTGTAGTGTGGAGGGACAGAATTACAATGCAAAGGAAAATTGGATCTTTATCAGTCAAACCTGGAGGAGCAAAATGAAGTAATTTTTTTTTCCAGCAGTTCATGTGGTGTATGAATAAAAAGGGAATTTGCAAAGTTTGAATATGGTTCAAGGGAACGGAACACATTCTTCCACCACGTAAGTCAAAGCTGTGTTTTTGAAGGACTGTTTGCAAAATGAGCCACTGTGCACAAGGAGGAAGGTGCCTGTGTTTCTCACTCAGTCTCAAAGCACAGCAGCCATTAATATGAAGCAACTCCAGAAAATAGCCCAAGCAGGCATCCTCCTTATTATGCAAACATAATCCACCTAGTGAGGGTTTGGCCCCCGTGAAATTCATTGAGAGCAGAGAAGCTTGGAGGACAAAGCGCGCAGATCTGTAACAAGAGCAAAACATTTGCTTTCTGTCTGTATTCAGCAAGCAGCTGCAGATGCTCTATGGCACATTAAAAAATACTCTATTTATACATGCCAACAATACCCGCGAATTCCGGAGCTTGCCGGAGCATTCTCACAGTATGAAAACAAACTTGTTTTTTTCAGTGACAGAAGGAAGATGTGAAAATGGGGGTTTTCACTGACTCATCATAATCATGGGGGTTATTACAAAACTAAATTGTTCTGCTAAACTATTTCCATACAAACAACTCATTTGCAATTGTGAAGGCAAGTGTGTTAATGGAAATAGACCTCTCTGTTATTAAAAGAGTTGCCTTCTTCCTTTAGTATAGGTTTTATTTTAAGAAAACAGATATGAATAAATTCTTTTACCTCTTTATGTCATTTTAAAATAATTACCATTATATTAGCTTTTCCACATATATGCTTTTCAAATATAGCTTGTATTTTATAGCATTGCTGAGGCTGTAATCAAGAGCCTGTGCTGCTGACTTCAATCTTTTTTTATACACCGAAATTTTTCTGTTTGGAATGGGTAACATTTTTGATCACACCTGCTCAGCTACATTACACCAAATTTCAATAGTCTTAACACTTCCAGCAGATGGAAATTTTCTCCTTTACAGGTGCATCCAGAACAGATGCTGTATGTACATCAGTCAGGGTCTGGAGCTGCTCACTGATCCCAGTGACACATTTTCCTTGTTCTTAATTCTACTCTTCAACAGTCTAATCCACTTTTGTCCGCCTTTGTGAACAGATGCAGTCCCCATAGTTTGTCCTCAAATACTTGGAAGGAACGACTGCTTTGGCAACAATACTTTATTGCAGGCAGGGATATCCTAAAATTTTTTCTACTTAGGAAAATGTTCAAAGAACCTGATGCTTTCATTGGTGGCTTTCTGAACTTGTGGGTACAGCTTGGGGTTGTGCTGCAGAACCCTCTTTATGAACCGATATGGATTTCTTTTTTCCTAGAGGGAAACTCAGCTGTGGCAGGAAGACAAGAGCCCCTACTGCAGATAGGCAGAGGAACATGGAACAAAGACAAGCATTTTGAAAGCACAGTTAATTATGAAGTTACCAGGACATTTTGCATCTGTTTCTGCAATGAAGAAGCCTTTCAGTCACAAACCTACAGGAATGAGGGGAGTTCTTTAATAGTAGCCCATGAACAAGACTTCAGTGGGTTTGAGTGAATGGGAGGAGCCTGGATTATTCCACTAATTGAGCTACGTGGTGATAAAATCTAGGCACAAGCTGAAAAGACCCATTGGTAAGATTAGGCTTCATAAATCATATTCTGGGCTTATTTGTAAATTGTCTTGAAGCTTTTTCTTCTTTTTTTTTTTTTTTCTTTTCCTAAAGCAGTAGCAATATACTTCAGAGGAGAATACTTTCTCTTCCACCTCCTAATAGTTCATTTGCACTTCAAAGTAATGATTCAGATTTAATTCAGCCTTAACTATCATGACCTAATTAATTTTTTTATGTTGCAGACCACATCTGAATATATAATTTGCTTTGCCATGTTGAAGGCTGGCTGTTCAGTCTCACAGCTTTCCTTAACTTAGTTTTATCTGTCACAGCACTTCCCTTTTTACTTCCTATGCCTATGCACCTTTCTGAAAGAGTCTCCATGGAAGGCCCACATAAGTACTTTAAAATCCAGATAGCTTACATTGATCCAGTCCACTTTATATGTTTGTATTATGTAGCACGTTTCCTACATGGAAATGGTGCCAACTTTTATTTCAGACTGTTTCATATAAATTCGTATAATTTCTTCCTGAGTGGTATTGAACCACATTAGGCTTCTGAAACAATCTGTAAACAGATAGCTCACCCATTTTTTTTTTCTTGGAAAGGGAAGAATATGATAGTTTTCTGGGAGCATGGAAACATTCCAACAATGTTTTTTGGGAACTGATACATTTTTAGTCAATTTCATGCACCCTGAAAATTTAGCAGGACAAGCTAAAACATCTTTAAAAATAGTTTTGTATGAGATTCTCTCCCAAAACCAGAATTTTAAAAAAACTAATATTAATTCACAGTTAATTTTGAGATTTGTTCCTGGCAATTGCTGTGTTGAGACCTACAGAAATGGGCGGAGCATCAAAGTTGAAAGAGAAATATGATTTCCAATTAACTCACTAGCAAAATTAAAATACTTGATGCTTTTTTTTGGTGCCAAAAACATTACCTTATCCAACCCTAGTTATTGGAGATGATGGCTCTATGGCTCTGAAAGTATATAGCATTTCTGTCAAATCTCTCTTATTTTTGTGGAAGATAAATATGTACAGAAAAACTGTGAAACTCCTTGTCATTGGTCATCAGGTTGGACAAATGAGTAAAAAAATAGAAAAATGAATAGGCCGAATTAGTGGAGCTGCTAGATCTACTAAGCAAAGAGGAATAGGTTTTAGTTTTAGGGTTAGTCTTTAGGTCCTAAGACAGCTGGCATTTGAGAGTGGATGCTGATGGGAATATTAATCTATAGCATTTTTTATTTTATCCCAAGCATCTGCTCCTGGATGCTGGCAAGAAGATGCCAGATGGATCACTGTTTTTCCAGTAAATAATGAACTATGTTTTTCAGTATAACTGATAATTAATTATTTGCAAGAAACAATTTGAAAAAGGAAAAAATCTCCTTCACTGCTTTTAAACATTTAAAGAATAGGCCCAAGCCCACAAAAATTATTTAATGAACAATTCCGGATATGTGCTACTGTGCTATTTCCTACTAGCTCCTTGCATAACTGAAAAGAGTGTTCTTTTTAACATTTTCTTTATAGGACACTGCACTACAACCAAAGGTTTGCTAAGCATAGACAGAGATGAGATGAATCTTTTAATACTGCCAGGAACAGGTATCTCAGTAAAAATGACAAATTTTATGAAAAATAATTAAAGGTCGGTTGAAAGAAATATTGGACTTCAAATCCACATAACATTCTGTACTCAAATTTAGACTTCTTTTTAAATAAACCTGAAGGTTAAAGCACACCAGACTTTGAAGAAATGATTAAATTTTTTTTTTGTTTTAATTAATTCTGTCAAGAAGTATATTGCAAGACACAAAATCTATTCCAATTAAGATGATCATTGATTAAAAACTTACCTCTATGCTCCATGAGGGATTAAAATCTTGACAAAAATGTGATGTTCCCACTAATCAACATGTGGTTTTCAGTTTCTACTTCATTCTTAATTTCAAATATTCCTAAAGAGACTTGCATGAACTGAGACTCTCTATACATGTGAGTATTGTCGGCAGGCTGTGTGGAAGACTGCTGTTTTGGGAGACAGGCTGAAGTAATGCAACTTCTATCACATAAGACAGTATTTCAAAGTGTAGAACTTTATTGCACTGAAAAACTCATTTCTGTTTAGCACCAGATGTCAGCAGAGCGTTAGGTAGCTGGCTCACAGTCTACCTTTTTTAGCAAATATGTGACATGTCACATGCTATACCAGACCTACACTGACATCACAACCACTTGGTGAATTACTAACGAGTGAGGAATTGCTGCTCTCAGTCCTTCCCTAGATGTCCTCTTGTGTCCCAGGTGTGAGTAGCTCAATTCTTTGTGCTGCACACTTCCATCCTCCTCCTTTGTTTCCATTGAGCCTGCTCAGGGAATTAACAGATGTTAATAGCTCTCTCTGCAAGAAGGCGGCTCTGCTGCTGGCAAACTCACCCAACAGACAATACCACCTGCTTTTGTGGTTTGGTGGGTTGATCCTGGGCAGCAGCTAAGCTCCCTTCCAGCCACTTTTCCCTTCAACCTCCCAGTAAGATGGGAGGAAAACAGTTGAAACCAAACCAAAAAAGTGGTGATGGGTCAAAGTGAAGTCAGATTAATCAGTAAAGAAGAAAATCACAGAAAAAAGCAAGGGATGTAAAAGCAATTCCAGACCTGCCCAGCAGCAGAGTCATGTCCAGCCTACCTCTAAGAGTAGCTACTTACAACAAAACTTGCATCCCCTGGTTTTCTTGCAGAGTGTGATGCTATGTATTATGAATTATCTCTCCAGTCAGTTCAGGTCAGCTGTGCCAGCTCTCCCCATCCTAGACTATGCCCTGGGAGAAAACAGAGTGAGAAGCAGATGATGAGCAAGCACTATGCAGCAATAACTAAAACATTGTGGATTTTGTTACTAACTATTTTCAACACAAATGTAAAACAGCACTATTATAGGCAAAATAGCCGAATTGTTTTATATAAAGAAATTTATTAAAGTCAATTCGGTTACAAAGAAATAAAAAGTCCACCACCAAACTAAATAAAAAAAAATTGAAGACACCAAGCCCGGGAGTTGGCACCTGGTGAACGATGTCGGACCAGCGGACAGTCCTCCCCTTGTTCACAAGAAATTGCTGCTGGAGCTTAGATTTTTATACAGTTTTTGTGCCCTCAGGCTAGACTCAGGATGTAAATCTTTTCAGCCCATCCGATATAGTGTTATCTTTTGCATTGCATAATTATTTACTGAAGTCCTTTTGTCTTTCCCTCCGGCCCGGTGATGATGTCCAGGTGGCATGGGTGTTTGGTCAGACAGCGATGATCGATGATCGCTTCTTGTCTCGTTCCTTGTTATTTCGCCCTGTGCCTTCAAGTGCAAATGAAGTCTCCCCCCTTGGATCTGAACTTTGCTCTGTACCTTCAAATGCAAATGAAGTCTCTCCCTGAGTTTTAGGTTTTTCAGTCTGAATTTTACAAAAGGGGTGCTTCATATATCTACTATATTTAACTTTCAGCACTTTATATAAAATATTATTACAAGCATGAATTAATTCTTAGCCTCTCTCATAACAGCACCATTTGAACTGCTGTGAAGAAAATTAACTCCACCCCAACTGGACCCAGTACATAGAGGAGGCAAACTACCCCTTGCTGTTAGTTCAGAGCATGCAGCATGGATAGTCTTATATTGGTGAAGATCACTGCTTGGTGCAGCATAGCTGTGGGGTATATCTGCAGTGGGGCAGAGCTCTAAGTCCAGTGTGGTGGACCTCTAAGTCCAGAAGGTGGAACAAATCGACCTGTGTTCACACAAAAACAGTTTTTCAGGCTTGTAGCCAATGAAGTTTTACAGCCCTGCACAGTTGTCCTTCCACTACGTACTATAAAAGAACTCTTCTTTTATAGAACGTACCTAGAACAGAGATATATGTTTCCCTATTCACTCACCTCACCTTTCTCTAGAAGTTGCCACTTCTTAATTGACCTTCCTAATCTGAAAAACAAACAAACAAACAAACAAACAAGCAGCAGTATTCACCTGCTCCTCCCATGCATGCCCTGTCCTCTTTTCTCACTTCTCAGTAGCGTGAGCTATCTTGTTGCAGCAGTATATGGCTTGAAGCCTGTAGCTCAGTGCTATTCCCCTCTGTCCTCCACTGAAGTCCCTGGGACCAGCATGGGAAGGCAGGGGAGTGTTATAAATGGGCCAGGAGACCTGCTCCTTTGAAAAGCCTTTATTAGTCAGCTCTTTAAAGGGGGAACTCGAGGGGTCGCCTGCGCCGCCGCTGCTCCTGTCGTTGTTCCCGCTCCTGTCGCCGCTGAGGATCAGGTGTCAGTCGGACCTTCTGCTCTCGCCGCAGCAGAGTCGGGAGTTCCTGCCTCGCGGGAATCCCCAGGAACTCCACTGGGCTCGTGTGGTCTAGGGGCGTCACTTCTTCCCAGTCTCTTTGTGGTCGTGGCGAGGCGGCAGAAGCAGAATTCAGTCTTTAGGTAGCTGAGGGTCTTCTCGGTGTTGTAGTGTCTCCCTTTTATCTGGATTTTGTGCTGGGTCGCGGCTTTTGGGTCCGCTTGCCGGCAACTGCACTTCGGTTTTGGAGCGGTGCACCATGGAAGTCCTTGGATTTTCCTATTAGGCGGGGCCGGCAGTTCGAGGAGCCGGCAGGGAACGGTGACAGCCTAGCCCGACGGAAGGGGAAGGGAACCCGGGGTTTTAGCGGGGGTATACAACTTGGAATAATATTTTTGAGGGTACAAACTTTGGTACAAACAGCTTAACAGACCGGTTACAACTGGCATAACATTTGAAACAGTACAACTTTTTTAACAAATGACAGACTGTGTAAGAAAATGGGAATCTCTTACATTTTATTCATTTCAGGGAGGATATGAAGAAGACAGTGCTTCACCTGAGATGTGTTAGCTTGCTCAGGATGTCTCAAAGACCAAGAGAGTGCTAAGACCAAGAGAGAATTCTACATACCAGGAAGTTCTCTGTGGCAGCTGCCCACTTTGTCCCTTCCAGGCTCAATAAAGCAGTTAATGCATTAAACTCTGTACCATTTTTACTTCAGTAGGATTGTACACGGTCTTAAAGTACACCATCAGATACCATGCTAGACTGGGATCTGCTAGAGAAGCACATTCTGACTTCTTCCCTGTTCATGTTGAAATATGGGGTTAGAAACTAGAGGATATTAATAATTAAAAAAAAATAAAATTAAAGGATAGGCATTCAGATGGTGTGTATTGCTGCTCTTCGAAAGAAGAGACAGGGCTGTGTATAAGAACAACAAAAGAGGAATACAAAGGTGCCTGATAAGGGGGTGGATGCTCACCAGAACAAAAGACAAGAATACAAGATTATCAAAGACACTGAGTGAGGCGCCTCGAGCCCCCAGGACCAGATAAACCTGGCTTCAGAGCTTGGACTATGACCAGAGGATCAGTGGGCATGCGCAAGACAGCAAGTTTTAGAGTCTTTCCGCGTGTCAATGTGGACTATTGTTAAGTGCATCAGTTTTGCTGGCACTTGGCCATTTAGCTAGTTAGCCTACTAAAACAAAAGAAAGGGTCTATAAATGGATGTATAATTTCATTATATAGTACAAATGCTTATAAGTTTTTTGTCCTTTTGTATACTAGTAGGCTGATCATCCCACTTTACTGGTTTTTGTCCTTAAACTTGGATTCTTCTATTTGAAAAGGATACTTTGTCTTCTAGATTAGAAAATAAGAAGAATATGTACAAATATTAAGTCTTTGCATTTTTTTTATTACTAAAAGTGCAAAGAGTATTGTGCTGTTTCCCTTAAAATTTTCCTTGTATAGGTAAAGCAATATAGTTAGCTGAGACTAATTTTTCAGTTGAGCCTCCAAAGAGGCAGAAAGAATGAAAGAGTCACATGGTCTCTGAACTTAGGCAAGTGATAACAAAATAGAACCTGACAGGCATGAAAGTTTCAGACAACACAGATCTTAGACTAGTGTATAATATATTTTTTTCAAGAATATAATGCAATTTTCTCAAGAACTGTATGAGGTTAAAGGCTCTGTATAGAATTATGTGAGCATTCCAACTCAGTTCCATTGAAGTCCTTAGGGGCCTGATGCAAGTCTTTGCTGATGCATGCAAGAACTTTGCTCAGCTGTGAATTTAACTCCTGTTGTATAAAGCACTCGCAGTCTCATTATAAACCAAAGTTGTTTTAGTTTCAAAGAATGTGACAGATTCACACTTACAAAAGACTGCTTCTGCATTTTCCCTGTATCAAGGGATTCTATGTAAACTGAAAATATTTTCATTTTTGTTTTCCAGATACTTGCACTCTTCTTTATATTTAGATGCTTTCTGCAGGGGAAAAAGAGTGTTTTTTACAACATAAAGGCTGGCAGCATGGGCGCATTTCTCTGCTTCAAAGCAGTCAGAGGGAAACCACTTTACAGTCAAACATGCATATTGGCAGGCAGTGAATCCAGATCTTGATGTATGTGAAACTACACAGGGTTTACTTGCCAAGAGGGCTTTAGGAGAAAAAAACCCAACATACTATGAACAAACCTTGAAGAATTGAGTTGTGTAAACTCATGCAAACACAAGTAAACAGAATAGATTTTCTTCTTAGCACTATATTTAGTACCATATTCAAGCAAACAGATAGTGGGTTTGGTTCTTCTGTTTTTATAGCCAACAAAAGGAACATGACAG
The DNA here is from genome assembly GCF_009819655.1 of Sylvia atricapilla. Lineage (NCBI taxonomy): Eukaryota > Metazoa > Chordata > Aves > Passeriformes > Sylviidae > Sylvia > Sylvia atricapilla. The sequence continues at coordinate 42,541,772 of NC_089174.1, forward strand.
GTTGCCCTTTTCCAATTGCTCCCTCAGTTGCACACAACAGGTCAACTTTGCTTCTTTTCTCCTCTACTGGTGCCTAGTCATTAGAAAATTGCCTTTGATGAAACTAGTAGAAAAAGCCTCTTTTTTTTCGAAGGTTTCTTTTACACCCATCTTTTCTAAGTTGAATTCAGTGCTAACAACCTATAATGAATGACCACCTCCTGTGTATGGGTTAAACGTGTGAAATTGCTCTTTTCCTCCTTTTGTAGGAAAACAAATAAGGGGATAATCTGTTGCTGAACTGAGTTGCATAGGGAGAAGAGAATATTTAGTGTAGTCACAAGTCTTATAAAGAGTTGAGAAAAATCTTGAGAAGATTCTTGTGTTTATTGTTTGGTTTGTGGACTTATTACTGAGGTTTATGAATTTCCACCTCCAGCAAAATTAACAAGAAAAGCTTTTTCTTTTTTTTTATTTTAGTACCATTGCAATATGTGTTGCATCCTGAAGGATGTTTTTGGAAGACTGTGGTTTACCATGGTGTCATATTCATACTCAGACTTGAAATGAGCAGGAGTTTCCATTTTTGCCTGTTCTCCATCAGTCCCTTTGAAAAGTGATAAGTAGGTCCAAACTGCTGCAAAACTTCAAAACCAGAACAGATACTTTGGAAACTGCACTTCTACAAAACAGTATTCTTACAGTGACATCAGTGTACAAGAAAGGTGGGGTAAGTTTAGATCCTCAAAATGAGCTTTCTTTTTGCAGCAGCTATCAAAACATGATGTGTGTCAGTTTCTCTGTTGCAAAAGAATAAATACTAGCTTGTTGTCTCTTTCAGTAGCATAGAATATTACATTTGAAAAGGATTTTTTCTTTTATTTTGTTATGAGAAAGGAAAACAGATCATGCTAATGAGAATTTGCTCTCGATGTTGCATTTTTTTCTGTAATCTGTTTGAGTAACAGCCTGAGCATCATGGACCAAGCAAATAAGGTGTCTTTGTCAAGGCAAGCAAAAATCCTTGGATTGGAGTTCCAAAAATGGACAATTTTTGAACTGGACACTTCAAGGATTTGTGTCCAGTGGATGATTCTTAGAGGGGATATGGAAATACACGTGTAGACTGCTGATTGCTCTGCAAGGGACCTCACTCAAGACACGCTGCTTCAAGCAGTCAAAACTCTCAAGTGTCAGCACTTCCCAAAGCATCGAGAATAAAGATGCTACCAGGGTTGAACCCTCAGTGTCAGTGAGTGGATGCAGTGGTCTGGGCTGAGCAGACAGGCTTCCCCTCCCAGCTCAGGGGCAGCAGGAACCTGCTAAGGGTTTGTTGAGATCGAGCCACTAGAGGGAGATATAAGGCCGCACACATTTGAGCTGTTCCATCTCCTGTCGACTGATAACGCCTTCGGAACCATTTGTGCTGCCATCTCAAAGCTCAAGCTAAGTCAAACTAATTGTTATGACAAACAACAACACCACTAGGCCACCAATGCTTGCCAAAGATGAATATTACTAGTTTAACCTTGCCCCTGGGAAAGCCAATGCATGTAATCCCAGGGACAAAAAACAACAAAAATCCCCAAAACCAACCCAACCCAACCCAAACTAATAAACTGAACCACCACCCAACAAAACAGCCCGCGAACAAAATTCTTGTTGTTGTTTTTTGTAACAGATATATGCAGCCTGTTGGAGAAGATTACAAATGTGGCTCTGTGCTGTGCACGCAAATTTTTTTTATACCTGTTACTGCTCTACTTGTTTCAAACTGAGATCCAAGAAACCATTAAATTTCTGCAGATATTTTGGCATGGGCCTTTGGAATAATTCTTGAGAAGTTCAGCCTGCTGGGTGTATTTCTTAATAGTGTATTGCAGGGAATTCTTGTTTTGAAAAAATTCTATGGAACATTTCAAAGTCAATTCTGCACTCAAAATAATCCTTCAAAAGCAAGAATACAGACTACAACAGAAACACTTAGTGAACTGCCCTTAAGAAGTTGATTCAGACAAACTCTTGGTTAAATTTTTGTTCTTAGGGGTAGTCTTTGTATTTTTAATCTTTGTATCTGTCTCTTCCTTTTTTCTGTCCTTCTTAGACAATTCTTAGTTGTAGTGTAAAATGAAGAAGCTAAATACTGTAATAAAGTAATAAGTAATACAGTAAAATAGTTTATAGGAATAAAGTAATAAATAAGTAATAAATATATTAACAATAAAGTAATAAGCCATAAAGCACTAAAGTAAATACATCTACAATTGTCAGTAAAAATTTGCAGATTTCTGCTCTGGACCAGAATGAAAAAACCCCTCCAAATTATGACAAAATTTATGTTAAAAAAATGTTGAACTATTTTGACAATTTTCATTTCAGTATTTCCAAATGTAAGTCTTTTCAGGCTGCATCAGCAACAAATTGTACTCCTGATGCCTTTCCCATTACTTCCTCCCTTCTAATCCTTTTGTCTGACTATGGGAGCTCCTTCCATAATACCTCGATTTGTCCCTGATTTTAAATTATCTTGTCTGTGTTAGAGACTAAAAAAGAAAAAGACACCAAATCTTGGAAGGATGAGAAGTCTGGAGTTAGAACCTGTGGCTGGCTGGCAATCACCTTGTCGTGTGGGATACTAAGGGAAAAAGGAAACTCATGAACAAGATAGGCAGAAACATAAAAATTACAGAGAAATGTAACTGTGATAAAGATGAGAAACAAACCTGGCTTATCTCAGTCATTTATAGGATAGCAATAAATTCAGAGGCACAGTTGGGCAACGGATAAGGATGCAAACTCCAGGGTGCAGGATGCTAGAGTGGCTGGTGGGACTTGGCAGCTGCTGAGGATTCAAGGATGGGAGAGGGTCAGACAGAAAAGGATGTAGGAGGAACTAGCTGCCTGTAAGATGAGAATGGTCACCATGTTGGTCTGACTGAGACTGGCACCTAATTACTGCAATCTGTTCTACCTTCTTATTACATCCTTTCTTATCTAACTACATTGTCACAGTCTCTATCTCATGTACTTGACTACTGCAAGGACTAATTGCCAGCTACTGAGTGTACTGGGGTGATGAATTTGGTGGCAGGAACTGGACTTGGACCAAGGGTTTTGGTGTCCCAGACCTGTAGTGTCAGTGCCAGTCACTGGTGCAGAAAGGGGTCTTGGCCCAGTCACTGGGCTTGGAAGCATGAATGTTTGAAAAGCCAACAGACCAATAATGGATCAATTTGAGGAAAGCTGGTAGAGCAAATGGTAAAAAGGGAGAATGCTCCTTGTTAGAAGGGGAGGTCAAAAAATCCTGTCTTTTTTTTTCCCCCCTAAGGCTGAACCTAGAGACAACACTGTTGCTCATAAGCACTCTGAAGAAGGAAGAGAGGAGAGCAGTGTTACTTAAGATGCAGGATGGTATCAGCCAGATTTTATTAGCTATTTTTGCACCAAGTATGTACTTATGCTGTAAGTTAGAAAAATCCCTTACTGGTAGAGGAGCAAGACTGTGGGATACCTTAACAAAGAAAACATTTTGGCCCCAAAGCTTCAGTTAAATAGATCTCAGAATGATTATTTTAAAAGGTTTATGGCTACCCAAGTTCACAAGTGACTAATTTTTATCACTTCTGTGTTTGTACAGAACGGTTGATTCAGAATCTCCTATTAGCAATGTGCTGAAAAGGTACAAAAGTAATTCTAAGTCCTTCTGTGCAAGGCCAGCCTTCCCCAGATCTTCTTTCTGTGGTGTGGCTATCTCAGCTACTGTCATTCTGTTGCAGGCGAAGAGTTCAAAAACCAAAATTCATGTGTTTCTTGCTTCATCACTAGGGCAGCACTAGAGCTTGGAGGGCTTGACATTGTGTGAATACTCAGTTTTCTCTAGGGAAAACTGGATGCTTCTCCTTTTTTCTCTCAGTTATTTTGCATACATGGGTGCATACACACATGGGCTCAAACACACACACATATGCTTTTACCCACATACACAAACTACATTTACTTTTGTGTTCCCACATAAAACAGTGAAAGCATGGCACATGTTTGCTGCACAGGGACTCTGGGCACTGTCTCCCACAACCTAAGGAAGTCTCTGCTTTTGTGCTGCTTTGAGCTTTTGCTGGAATTGATAGCTGATGTGGCTGTTTAACTCTGATGAGAGAATCTGAAAAAAAAACCCCTATAGTTTTGTGCTTCAGATATTTTGCATCCCAACACTGCCTGATGTTAACCACATAAACCACATATGGCTGAAATGAAACCTTTTTTTTTTTTTTTTTAGGTGGGGGGTAGGTGTTAAGACAACCTGATAGACCTACTCCCTACTTTTTATAAGTCTGATGAAGGTAGCAGTGAGTACACAGTGGATAACAAAAGAGGCAAATAATTCCAATCTTAGGAATTAAGTTTTCTTTAGGACTGTTAGTGGGAGAATGGAAAAATTTCAGCCTGAAGGATGTTGAATGGAGTGATAGTCCAGTTCTTCCAGACACTGAGAATCTCTAAGAATCAGCATATTTTCCCGTTTCACTGAAAGAGCAGTCCATAAGGGCTAGGCAGTTTGTCTGAGTCAGGATACTGCATGGCAAGAATTCCCACTGCTGCTGCTACAGCATCCAAAGCTACTGTCACCAAGTGCAGGCTTACGGAGAGACACAACACAGCACCTGCTCAACTTCTGCTCTTTTTGTTTTGCCCCTACATAAGTCATCCATAGATCCTACAAAAGAGCAGAAGGAATGAAAATCCTGCCACCTACCAGTGCTGGCACAGTTTGGTGTGAGGGTGACTGGACAATCTTTAGTGATAGCTGGCATGAATTACAAAGAGCTGCTAGGAAACTACAGACATTCCTATGTGTAGTGGGCCTGATACATATAAATGGAAGACAGTAGTTTGATGCATGTCTTTGTCTGGAGTTTGTCTAATCTGTGCTGTCAGCACACACTTACATGAGTTACATGACATTTTGAAGTTTCAAAGTTGTTCTAAGCATAAATCTGTTTAATGATGCAGAAATCTTGACAGCTCTTCATAAAACTCTTAAGATGCAAGAGGCTTTGTCAGGATCTGCTTCTTGTTATCTGCTCACCATTGCTGATCAAGCAAACAGCTTGCTGAGTTGTACCACTAGAGCTGGCACAAAAGCTGTGGCATCCTTGTAAACAAGCACTGCCACAGAAAGGGACCTGCGGTCTTGGTCAAGGGCAAGTGAGCATGAGCCAGCAGTGCCCTGGCAGCCAGGAAGGTCAACCCTGTCCTGGGGAGCATCAGGCACAGCATGGCCGGTCAGGCAAGAGAGGGGATTGTCCCACTTTGCTTGGCACTGGGGCTGCCTCACCTTGAGTGCTGGGGGCAGTTTTGGGTTACCTAATATAAAAAACATAATGAAGTCTCAGAGGTAGTCCAAAGGAGAGCAAAATAGATGGTGTAATGGCTTGAGGAGAAGCCTTATGAGGAGTGGCGGAGGTCACTTGGTCTGTTCAGCCTCAAGGAGAGGAGACTGAGAGGAGACCCCATTGCAGTTACAAGTTCCTTGTGAGGGGAAGAGGAAGGACAGGGACTGATCTCTTCTCTCTGGTACCCAGTGACAGGACCTGAGGGAATGGCCTGACTTTGTGTCAGGGCAGGTTTAGATTGGATATTAGAAAAAGGTTCTTGTGTTATAACAGGCTCCCCAGGGAAGTGGTTACAGCACCAAGCCTGACAGAGTTCAAGGAGCATTTGGACACTTCTCTCAGGCACAGGATGTAACTCTTGGGGATGATATTGTGCAGACCAGGAGTTGGATTTGATGATCCTCATGCATACATTCCAACTTAGTTTATTCTGTGAACCAAAGATGCAATATACATGTACTGAAGCCTTGGAAGTTGTACTTGCTTCAGTATTTGAGTATTTGCTTCAATTTTGCTGTCTGCATGAAGCTATGTGGGGATTTTATAAAAGCCATAGGAAGATCCACTTACATGATCCATGCTTCTTGCTATAGAGATGTGATGAATGCTCTGTATCTTTGCAATCATGCTACAAATGGATTTTTTTCCCATTTTTTCTGGTTGCTCTTGTTAACTATGCCTGCAAAATCATATATAGCCTTGCTTTTATGTTTTTCTCCAGAATAAAACCCTGAGTGAGGAAGATGCTTAGGCACATGCTGAAGTGCAGGCTGCAATGCTTTGTTGAAACTCTGTAGGTATAAGAACATGTTTAACTATAAACATACACTGAAGAGCTTTCCTAAACTGAGACTTTTCCCCAGAATAGTAATTACTTCGATAGCAACTGTTAACACAAGCTTAGTAATGGTCTGAATTAAATTAGTGAACCCACACTGGCATTACAGAGAAAAATAGTTTTTCATTTTATGTTTAAAATGCATATGCATGTGGAAAGAAAGAAAAGCAACATTTTCTTACACAAAGGGGTAGCTTCCTGCTGTTGTTAAATATTTTGAAGTGTAAACATTAGTTCTGTTATTAAAATGACAGGGTGAGACATGGGACTTTCAAGGAAAGTGGATATTAAAATCAAAGAGTCTGATCACATAATAAAGGTGAATTTAGGTCATTGCCCAGTGGCCAGTTGGGATGGCCTGCTTACTAGTGGAGAGATTAAATGATACAAAGGGATGTCTTCAATGCATCATTTTTCAGAAAGCCAAAAATTATCAGCAAGCTGTACTGTCTAGAAATATCTGAGTTCCAATCAGAGATTTCAGTGCAAATCAGACGTCTTTGTTAGGCACTACTCAAATTAGGGATGCATTGAAGTAATCAGTATTCTCTTCAATTTTTTAAAAAATTGTTCTTTGTTTATTCGCTTCATTTTCATTGCTAAGTCCTTAGCAATGAAAGATACTGAAGCACATGTACTGGGAAAGAGGCAGGAGATCTCTTCTTGCACTGTGAGTTCAGATACCCATGTACCTGATTGTAATCTGCCACTGGTCAAAGCTGTCCACCCACACTGGAGATTTTAGACAGTAAAAAACTGGCAAGTGAGCATGGGAAAGATATGCACTGGATAATTAGACTAAAACATGTTTGGAAAATTGGCAAGAGCTTAGGATCCCCGTGTTCTGAAAAGCAATAAGAAGTCTAGCATGGTACTGGTTGCTAGTCAAGTCCCAGTGAAATACTAACACTGTTGCGAAAAGTGTGTTGCATCTTTACTAATGACCTGTATGACGGGACAGAATGTGTTCTCAGCAAGTTTGCAGATGTTCCCAGACTGAGGGGGATGTCAGAAACACTGGAGAAGAGGACTGGTCTTTAGAGGGACCAGCTGGAGAAATGGGCTTATGAGAACCTCCTGGAAGCTGTGTATCAGCATTTTTAGTTCTCTAGTTCATCTCAAGACAGACATTGAGTCCATGCAGCAAGTTCAGTGGAGGCCACAGACGCAGAGGAGGCCGGCACAGGGCAGGAGGGGAAGCAAGAAGTGCGTCTTTTTCAGCTTGGGAGTGAAAGGGAGTTTTCTGGCAATCATCAGTTCCTTTGTGAGAGACCACTGAAATAATAATGCATCCTCTCAGGCAAAAGACAGTCACTGCAGTATATAGCTCTCACAGAAGATTAGAAGATATCCATCTTTCCTGGGAGGGTGCTCAGTGCCTAGGCAGGGTCACCCAGTCAGGCTGAAGGTTCTCCACTCTCCAGCATCTTTCTGATTTTATAGCCCAGAGAAAACACATGAAGTGTCATGTTGGCCCACTCGTGAAGTAGGGAGGAATTTGTGAGCCAGTAGATGGAGGTTTCATCTAAAAGTGAGAAACCTGGGTTCTCGAGTGAGCTCTTGCTGTATGTGTTTTTACTGTTGCTTGCCTACTGTGCCCTCTTACCCTAGAAGCTGGGCAGAGACAGGAGCTCTTTCCATGTGTATTTGCTTTATGTTGAAGTAATTGGGAATGTGAGACCCTTGCCCAGTCAGAACCTCGATCAGGCACAACTCAGGCGTTTTCCTCCTTGAGGAACTTCTTGGGGAACGCGTGGTCTGCCCCGGGTTATGGCACATCACCCGTGAGCAAAACGCGCTTCCATTTACGAAAGTACCACGCGACGTGCACGGCAGGCAACAGACGAGAGAGACACCTGGGGGAAACCCGGAGAGCTGGTGATCAAGGGGCGAGATTCCCGTCCCTGGGGCCCAGGGCAGCGGCTCGCTGCGGTGCGCGGACCCCGCGGCCAGGGGGCGGCGCGGCGCGCCGGGGGCGGGCAGCGGGCGGGGCGGCGGGCAGCACCATGTGGCCGCGGGTCCCCGCCCTCCCGCTCTGGAGCTGCGCGGCGGCGGCGGCTTCCGCGGGGCCGCCGGGGCAGGCGAGCCGCCGCTGCCGCCCTCCGCATGGAGCCGCGGCCGCCCGGCGCCACCGCCGCCGCGCTGCGAGGGGCGTCCGCGGCGCCGGGGGCGGCGGGCGGCGGCGGCGGCGTCGGGGCGCCCTGCGGAGGATGTGGTGAGTGACGGAGGCGCCGCGGTGTGTGAGCGTGAGCGCTGTGTGTGAGCTGTGCGCGGGGCTGTGTGTGAGCTGTGCGCGGGGCTGTGTGTGAGCTGTGCGCGGGGCTGTGTGTGAGCTGTGCGCGGGGCTGTGTGTGAGCGCTGTGTGTGAGCTGTGCGCGGGGCTGTGTGTGAGCTGTGCGCGGGGCTGTGTGTGAGCTGTGCGCGGGGCTGTGTGTGAGCTGTGTGTGAGCTGTGCGCGGGGCTGTGTGTGAGCGCTGTGTGTGAGCTGTGCGCGGGGCTGTGTGTGAGCTGTGCGCGGGGCTGTGTGTGAGCTGTGCGCGGGGCTGTGTGTGAGCTGTGCGCGGGGCTGTGTGTGAGCTGTGTGTGAGCTGTGCGCGGGGCTGTGTGTGAGCGCTGTGTGTGAGCTGTGCGCGGGGCTGTGTGTGAGCTGTGCGCGGGGCTGTGTGTGAGCTGTGCGCGGGGCTGTGTGTGAGCGCTGTGTGTGAGCTGTGCGCGGGGCTGTGTGTGAGCTGTGCGCGGGGCTGTGTGTGAGCTGTGCGCGGGGCTGTGTGTGAGCTGTGCGCGGGGCTGTGTGTGAGCGCTGTGTGTGAGCTGTGCGCGGGGCTGTGTGTGAGCGCTGTGTGTGAGCTGTGCGCGGGGCTGTGTGTGAGCTGTGCGCGGGGCTGTGTGTGAGCTGTGCGCGGGGCTGTGTGTGAGCTGTGCGCGGGGCTGTGTGTGAGCTGTGCGCGGGGCTGTGTGTGAGCTGTGCGCGGGGCTGTGTGTGAGCGCTGTGTGTGAGCTGTGTGTGAGCTGTGCGCGGGGCTGTGTGAGCTGTGCGCGCTCCCGGCGGCCGCGCCGGTCCCCGCGGGGCGCTGTCCGCGGTGCTGAGCGCGGCCGGGCGGGCGCGGCCCCTCGCCGCCGCCGGGCGCGGAGGGTCGCGGGGATGGAGGCTTTCCTTCCCTGGCTGCCGGCCTTGCGCTGTGCTACCCCTGCTGTCTCGGCGGAGAGGCGTGGTCGCTGCCCTGGGTGTGAAAATATCTGGCCGGACCTTGCGTGGTGCTCCCGCAGGGTTTGTGATCCGGCCATGGCAGAAAGCAGCCGGCAGATGAGACCGTCAGAAATCTGGTATACCGTAGGCTGACACAAACACACCGCGGGGTAGCAGTCCAGAGCTGGTCGTGTTTCCAGTTTGCGAATCTAGACACTCTGTTTGCAGCAGACAAGGTAAAGTTGCTCCTTGGCACCCTACAGTTTTGCAAATGGAAACATAGGCTCAGTTTTTGCTATGCATTAGCTTAAATTAATTTGAGGTCCGCCAAAACTTTGATGCATTATTCTTATATTTTCTTAATCTTGAGTCACATCCTGACTGGCACCTGATTGTTGGAGAATGATATGTCCTTACTCCAGGAGGAAATACATTTCTTAGAGTGCAAACTTCTCTCAATGTAAAAGAAGTAGTAACAATAGGCTTCTTTTCAAGCCTTTCCTTCTTGTAGCCAATATTCAGGCTCTCTTTCCTGCAGCACCTAAACATTCTTCTCCCTTGTTATCCTGCAGCATTTCTTGCAAACAGATATTCTTCATTTGCATAAATAATGAACACACTGTTGCATTTTTGATGTTGGTCTTTGATTCTTTAAAAACCATAATTTATCAGAGCTAAAGGAAGCCGTCTTTTGCATTCAGTTATCCGCAGGTCTTAGCTCCTAGATACTCTCTTGGGCTGAGTGGGAACTGAGCTCTTCAAGCATGTTGCTGTAAATGTATAGGACTTGGAAGAATATTTTTTTTTTTCTGAAGCTGAAAGGACTCTGCCTGTTTAAAAGGTAGTCTGTACTGTTTACTACAGGTGTTACCAGCCAAAGGCTTGAGAGGAGTTACACTGTGGTCATGAGGCTATTGCATAATCAGGCAGGCTAGCCATTGGCAAGGACCATTCTTCAGCTGCACAGAAGAGAGCAAAGTCTATTTCTTAAGTGAGGTCTGTCCAGAGACTGAAAGCTGCCACAGGCATTCAGGCCAGTCTAAATGGGAGTCTGTGGAAATCCTGAGTCTGGGAGAGTCACAGCCTGTAAAATCTAGACTGCCTTCAGCACCTACCCTTTGTGATTCAGTGGAATCTGTATTTCACTTGCTGATGTGTCTCAGCTTTTAAGTCCTATCTCACATTTGATAACTTTGGGCTCTTCTTTTCTGATCAATGATACTAAGATGAAGTTCTAAATTTGTTACTGAGATGAGAATCAGTCATTTTGTTTGAGTTTACTTTGTAGAAAATGTTACTACTCTTCCCACTGAGATGTTGATTGCTTCCCTTTAGACTGTTGGAGAGAAAAAAGGGCAATTTAAGAAAGTCATGATCTGCCTCATGTTCATAACCTTTCCTTCCATTTTGCCTTGTATAAGCACTTCTGCTGGCTTTAAGCAGACCTCACTGTGGGCATAAATTTTCTCCAGCGTTTTGAAGGCAAAGGCATAATTTGTGAAGGCTTAGGTTTGTAGGTGTTTTCCTGACATGATTAATCATGCAAATAATTCTAGGGCCTTCCATGCTGGATTACTTGTCTGACTAGTGACAAGAAATATATTGACATCTGAGTAGAAACCCATAGAAGCAGATTAGCTGGGAGACAAAACCGCAGCAGAGGCATTCAGCTGTCTTTCCTCCCCTCCACGCAGAAGACAAAGTGGGGCACACAGCCTAACACTACTTGTTGCTCATGCTGTACCCATGCTGTCATAAATTCTGCAGGGCTGTCAAATGCTTCCCATGCGGCAGCTACAGAAGGGGCAGGAGAGCACTGGCCCGCAGCTGGCAGAAGTGGGCCGTGATGTAAACTTGTGTTCAAGTACACAAGTATACAAATCATGCTTGCTTTGCAGCCCAGATGTTTGCATTACAAGCACCCTGTCATCTCTTGCGGTGAGTTTCACTGTCTTCAAGCACAGATATAAAGGGCAAGAGTTAAGTGACCCATGTATGAGCCAGCTTTGCAGTCATGGCAGACAGTTGGCTTTTTCCTTACAGAGTTGAAGATGTGAGCAGTTGGCAAGCCAGGGTGTTTGTGTGTGTTGAGTGTGTTGAGGCAGACACTTTAACTCTTTTGTCATTACTTGAGACTGTCGTAAAACAATATAGTGAGATTAGTAATGTCTTATTTGTATTTATGTAGGCACAAATTTGTTCTGAAAAAATACATTTCTACTAAGAAAAGTTTGTTTGAATCTACTGAGCAGTGTGCCTAAAAGCCATTTAATCTAATGAGCAAATAAATTTTATAAGTATGTGACATGCAGAAGATTTGAAAAGTATTTTTCATACATATTCACCAAGTCAAACTGCTTAAGGTTTACTTTTAAATGTAAGCAACTTAAAAATGTGTTTGAAGACCCAAGTTAAAAATAGTTGACTTGCTGTTTGCCTGCACCAAAGAGTCTATTTTTGTCTTTATTCGGTAGACTGCACACAGGCATTTCTGGGGAATGTTTCAGGCCTCCTTTGCAATCCAGCCTTTGGATTTGTATATTAAATCATTTTGGTTTGGTTAGCAGTCACGGTTCTTCCTGATGTACAGATATTTCTAATCATATAGATATGGAAGGAATACAAAAGTTTATTCTAACCTCTAAATACGTTTTATGCTTGCTTTTTGAATAGTGACTTGATTTCACTGTCACTTTCAAAACTGCGCTGAAATTCAGGGGAATGCCCAGACTTGAAAAATCCTTTTAGTACCTGATTCTCCTTTGTACTTATGGTTCATAGATTTTCCCAGCACTACTGAAAAGAAATCCCATCAATAGTTTATTTTAAATGATTTTATCAATAGACATCAGTTTGAGGCTAGCTAAGATTGATTAATGTATCTCTTAAAAATAAAATATATGACATTATCTGGAAATGCTATTTTGAGAGTTCATGTGCATGTTTTGTTGAATTGAAGCTGCACAGAGTGAAGGAATTTATTAGCTGCAAAGAGTGAAGGAATTTATATCTATTATATATAGATATTTAAAGCCGCATAAATTCTGTTAAATGATATAAGCAGAAATAGGTTCTATGTATGTGTATGTGTTCAGTATAAGTATTTATATGAAAACTGTCCATGTAAAGCAGGAATATGGAGTGTGGAGGCAGGAATTGATATTTCTTCAAATTAATCTGTTATTTTGTAGTTAGCAAGAGAATTCTCTTTTTGTAATCTGAAAACAATCAGCCTCAGTTCAGAATCTCTGAAACTATTTCTTTGTGTTTCTTCGATACTACTTCTTTTTGGGATAAGTATGCTGTGTAGGTCTGGACAATTGATCCTAGTGAGTGATCCATTTGGGATTTCATCTGTGTTGCTACTGTGATAGATGCTTGAATTATGGGGGTTTTCTCCATTTCTCCCCTCTTGTTTGCTGAGATTTTAGTTGCCTTGCCACTAGCTCTGCCAAGTTTGAGGGTGGTGTTTCTACCTGGCTTCTGCAGGCTGAAATTCGCTGCCTTTCCAATCTGCCTGTCAATCATCCGAACAGCCAAATTATTGAGGTGCTAGAGGGTTCCTTTAATGGGAGCACTTACCTTTCCTGCTTGTCTGGGCCCCAATCATGCACTCTTTAAGTAAGTAGGATTTTTGATACTGCCTCTGCTTGTAAATTCTCTGTTGTGACAGGGACCTTGCATTGCCAGGAGGGTGCAGCTTTCTCCCGCCTTCCCCAAACACTACTGTTTCTATTTGTGTGCTGGAAATAACAATGCTGCTTGACCTTCCCCTCTTGGTGCACATACACACTTCTGAGGTCAGTGTTTTGACAGGAATGACTGGTGTGATGAAGGTGAACAGAACTTGCCTCTGTTTCTCCTTTGTGCCAGTCGGGCTGCACAGGTGCTTCCATGTCCACTGCCAGGAGGAGCAACAATTGGAAGTATGGATAGTTTTCATCCAGATTATCAGAGGAAATACATTCAGAATATCTGCTTTGCAAGATGCAATTCAAAAGACATTCAAATATGAAATGGGATTATTTAAGTCTTTGCAGGGAAATGAAAATCAAGAACCATAGAATAAATAATTATTTTTCGGGCAACCTGATAATAATTTTCCTTTCCTATAATTTGCTAAGGATTTCACTTTTGTGCTTATTAGTGTTTTGATTGAATTCTTGTAGCAGGGATAATTATTAACTTGATGGTGAACATTTCTTCTGTCCACAAATATGACAAAAGATTGTGTAATGCTCTGGAATATCATAGGTATATTGGTGGTCTCATGCCAAGATAATTTTCAGCAACGAGATACATATCTAAATAGAATGCTTTATGATCATTACCTTAATAAAATGTGAGTCATGCACACCAGCACTTTCATTCTTAAAATACTTCAGTAAACTGGTATATCTGTTTGCCAATGGATAGAGCACACTGTGGAAGACAGATCTGTTGCTGTGTGGACAAATAGTCTCCAGCATTATCTCTGAAGCTCTGTGCTTAATTTAGCAATTTATGCATGAGCATTAAGGAACATTTTAAGTTTGCTTGCATGATGTACGTTATCACCAAGTTTTAACTAAAACTACAAATGTAAAACTATTGGGAAGTCTCTTCGGACTTAGCAAAGTCCTAGATTTTAAATGAGACTGAGTATATCAGTCTGTTCTGGATAACAGACAGGAAAACTGACTGCTTTATAGCTAACTCTGTATGTGAAGGTCCTGTAGCTATTGAGAAAAGGTAGCAACTGATAGCACAAATTTCTCCAAAGCCATCATTCAAGCTCAGGTTTTTGAGTAGCAACTAATGACTCAGAAAAACTTTGATGTTCTATCTTGAAAAATATATGCATGTTCTGGGAAAATAAAAGGGAAAGTTGAAACTATACAAGCTGTCAGATCACATCATGTGTGTCCATGCAGGAGATCAGCAGGTGAGTCAGAAGGAATTTGGGAAGTATTGCATTTGGGAAATGCTGTGGTACTTCTGTATTTCAAATGGATTTTCCCACTTGCAGGAAAGAAGCAGTCACTTCAGATATGTGTAAGGAGCATCCAAAAATGTCAGCCTCTGACAATTACATAAATTCCTGCTGAAATAAAAAAATTGTAACATTAAGTGCAATTAGTCCATGTATTTCTATAGCTTTTGAAAATAATTTTCTAACACTGACATTTAAAAACAGTTCAAAAAAGAACATTTAAAAAGCCCTAATCTCTTCATACTACTGCATCTTCTCTTCATCTTGCTATCAACTTTATTACAGTAACAGTCAAAATAATTTATAATCCACCTGCTTTCTGGCAAGAACAGTTGTCAGTTTTTTAGCTGGTTTCTCCATGTACTTGTTTGTACTGTCTTTGTGGGAAAGAACATTTGAGAGCTGAGCAGAGGAATGTGATTCATAACAGGTGAATAGGAACTCTATTAGATTTTGGTACAGCTGTCCAAAACGTCCAGTCTTTCTTGTGGGGCAGGGTGATATACATGATGACTGCATTCTTCTTTCTTCTCAGCTTTCATGTTTGCTAGTTTACTGTTCCAGGCTGGTGGAGAATGGTTGATTCTGCTGTACTATTTCTATACTGAAATTTGTGTATCCAGGGAAAATATGTGAACCCCAGACAGCAAATGTATTTTCGTTTCTTCCATCAATGAACATCATCTACCATCAAATACGTTTCACAGAATGAGCTGGCAGCTAAAATTCTTCTTAAAATGCTTTTTAAAAATAGCATTTAGGTTTATAGTGATCTTTTCTTAAAATTATTTTGAAGTGCGGAGTTTTGTGAACAGCTGCTCTAAAGTATTCATGCTTCAGAATCCAGTACTGCATATTCTGTGAACAAACAATTGGTACAGTATAAAGCTTGTGATTACTGCATAGTATCTTACTGGCATGTGTTGCTTCCTTCGTCCTAGAGGTGGGTGGCTTCTTCCATTTTGTCTGTGATAGTGAAGCATCTGCAATTCCTGCTTGCTTCTACATTACTATCAGCTTTTGACAGTGTTTTTGAGATGAGGGAGAACAAGTTGAGTAGAGGAGAGTTGTGCTGTTGAACAGGCATTGTTTCACAATGTGCTGAAGAGTTTTATTTCTACTGCTTGTGGCAGAATAATAGTGGTATCATATTATTGCTAGTTTTCAACACATGCTTTCCTACAGATGGTGGAGATTAACACTGCACTGCCTGTTGTTTGAGCTGCAGTGTTGAAAACAAAAGGTTTGCCACAGCTGCTTCAGCCGCAGGGAGGCAAGGGCCCCTGGGGACCTTTGGCAGAATCTGGTCTTTGTGCCTCACTGGCACAGAACAGAAGTTTATAAACACTGTTCATTTGTTTATTTATGACAGCTGGTTGCTGTGAGTGGTTCCTTGCAGGTCACACATGTTTAAACTGAATCAGAGAGAGCTCCTGCCCCTTCTTTTGTTTTTTTTACCTAAATATTTTTCTGGATCCTATTTAAAACCTAGGGAAGGTTTTAATTAACGTTTTCTATTAGATGCATTGATTGTTTGTTCAGAAACCTCAAGCTTTATTAGCAAGCAGATGGTAAACATTTTGGCCTAAAGTGATTCCCTGATACAATTTCTGAAGTATCCAAAATTCCAGTTTACGTTAGAGTGTGTTTCTGTACTGAACGAAGCATCGAAACTTGCATTGACTTTCGCTGACACAAGAACAGCCCCTTAAGTTATTAAAGTTCAGCCTAAATGGCACTGGAAATTGATTTGGGATATTTCAGTGAATAATATTATATATTTCTTTCTTTATATATTTCAAAATAATATTTCTTCCTTGACACGTGGTAAATTGCATGGTTGGAAGTTTCAGTATGTATGTGCACTCAATTTTAGATCAGATATTTTGATCCACTTCATGAACATTTCAAAATGCATCCTTTTAAACCGTGGTAATGCCTCAGTAGTATTCAAGATAAGATGGAATATTAGTGAAATGCAATTTTTTTTTTTTTTTTTACTGAGATGTGAAACCTTTCCATTAACAATGAACTGAAGAGTACAGTGGAAATGGGTACATGGGAAAATTATTGTAGTGGATATTCAAGCCCTTTTGGGATTCATTTCCTTATTTAGTTTGAATTAAAAACAAAATAAAACACAATGAAGTTTACATAGGGAGTGTTTTCTAGATTTTTGTTAAGGTTGAAATTGTTAACTCTTAGGTGATAAATATTTTTTCAAAACCACCGTTAGATAAGAAAAGTAATGCAAGAAGTGATTTTTTTTTTTTCCTGAAGATGAAGGCACTGGTATCAACTGGTAAATACATATTTCAAAAGATATTGGGGTGAATTTAAGTAGGTATAAATCTTAGCAAAAATATCAACATCTGTGAACAAAGATACATTGTGAACACTCAACATAGAATAAAATAGTAGCTTTTCTAATTATCTTTTCCAAACATTTTTGCTGGAAGCTTCAAGACTGCTGAATGGACTCAAATGCTGAGCATTTGAGTCTTTTTCAGTTTGTCCAGTTTCTTGTTAAGAAGTTGTAGGTGGAAGAGGGAGAGTGATTCATAGGCATCTCTGAAAATCTATAGATTTTTGCTAAAAGAACAAAAATCAGGAGTACTCTTCAGGCCCACTGGGTGGGCACCATAAAATTATTATTAGTATCTTGACTTTCAGGTAATTTATTGCTACAACATGTGTGATTCACATTGGTTTCTGGTGACTAACTGGTACTGGAATTGTGCAATTCTGTCTTCTTCAGCAAGACGTGCTCTGTCATAGAGAAACTTGCAGAAGACGCAACTTCCCACCCTTCAGTTACTGTGGGTACGCCTTCAATAACATCAGAAACCACATAAAACTAAAAAGAGTGTCCAATGTCTGATAGAAAAAGCATGCAGTGGCTTGATAGATGCTGTGTCTGTGTATCTCTGTTCAGCTGGAGTGAGTTTTTTGTCCAATTGTGGTAAATAAGGGTTTTGTCTCTGGCTTGGAGCCACATTTTCAATCCTTTAATATACTTGGGATTTTCTTTTGGCAGGACAGGATGTTCTGCTCTGTCTGTGAAAATGTCTTATTTTATTGACAAGTTATGAAGGTCAAGAGAAACACTCAGCTTTGTATTCAGAGACATCATCAGAAGATGAAGAGGAAAAGACCCAAGAAAATAGAAGCAGTCCATTTACAAATGCTAATCAAATTTTAACCTTCTTCAGGCTTTTAACTATAACTTGTCATGCTTTTAATTTTCAGTTTTCACCTCTTTTCATATACAATTTCTGTTCTAGGAGGCTCATTTTCTACTTCCCTCTGAAAATGTTGTCCTAATATAGAAGAATTCATAATCTCTTTACAGGTGCAGTCAGAATTGGTCTTTTGTCCTGCTGGTGATTTGCTGTAGTGATTCTGTTCACTAATGCTTTTGATATCCACTGACTTTGAGATTTAAATTCTAATGCAAAGTTATATTTGTGGTTGTATTTGTTGCATTATATTTCTAATGCTACCTTAATTGCACATCCATTCCTAACTCGGGTCCCAGGAGACCTCTCAAATAAAAAAATCTGTTGTCATCTTTTACTTTCACTGTTACTGGCAGAAGTTGTTTATCCCATACCTCAGAGTTGGCAGTCTTTCTTAAACTGACATTATAAGATAGTTAGTTGTAATAGACATTTATAAAAGAAAAAAGATAATGATAAAACCCCTGTACTTTTCTTTCAAACTTCCTCTGTTTGGAGATATTTGCTATTTTTACATTTCTCAAGAAATTCAATATTTGCTTTAATAATACAGAATAAATACTGACTGCTGTATTGTGGTATTGATTTAATAAATCCCTTTGATATTAACATATCTAACTTTTAAGCATTACTTTGTACATTAAGAAGGATCTCCTGACCATAGTCTAATTATAACCACTATTTTTCACTCTTAATTATAGTTTACTCTCTTTACAGTTTCTTTCGACAAATTAATCTGCTGCAATGGCTTAGTAGCAGATGAATTTTAAAATGATGGTGTATCTCCATTGCCTTTCAGTTTTGGTTTTTTTTTTTTTTTTTTTTTTTTTTTTTTCATGGCTTTAACTGAACATGTTTCCACACCTGCAGACACATTTCAGTTTTTCAAGTTTTCTTTTTTTTTTTTTACTAGTAAAATGTTGAAGCTTAAAACAACTTTGTGTTTTTAATATATATTATGAAGTGGGAATTTATTATTCAGAATTCTACATAATGTTTTGTAACCTGGCTAGCAGATAATGATAGCAATTCATGTAACTATGGAGAGAACTATGCAGATGAAAATGCTTTAGCTTCCCTGTGTTTTTTAGCACAGGGAAAACGTAGGCAAATTAGAAAAAAATTGTCCGATACATTTACTGAAACACTGACATACAGGTGTAGAAGCAGGAGAAATAAATGCAGAGCTTTTATTTTTGCAGAGGAAAAATATTTATTGATGACTAGAATATCTTCTTTGCAGGCAGATCTTTGATAACCTTAGTTTCTCTTTGCCTCTAGGAGAGGTTATCTGTAACTCAAGACCAGTATTGCAAATTTGGTGTTTGCTTGCTTTTTTAAGGTTGCAGTTTTCAAGGTGATTTTAGATCTCTTTCTCTGGCATATATTTTAGTTCCTTTTGTATACTTTCATATACTTTGTGGCAGTCTGTTGTTCTCACAAATTTGATATTTTTCTCAAGGAGAGTGAAATAGCCTTGTTCTTTTTGCTTTGAGGGTAATGTCTGCCTTAGTGTAATATATTGCATTTCTTTCCTCAAGTGTAGGTCAGATAGGCCTTTTGTTTTAGTAAACTGAATTCTTCATTGTCCTGGAAAGTCAACAGCCTGTCTTCAACCACCCAAGCAAGGCTTTTTCTGAAGTTTCTTTGGTGACAGAGATGTGTGTGTTTACTTGTCACTGGAATTTTATTCAGTGTTACCTGTAACACTGCTAAAAGAATGAAAATCTTTTCATTCACCCCCATGAAATTCAATGAAATTCACCCCCATGCTGGTGGGTGAATTTGTGGTGGGGGAGCATTTACACAATACTGTCTGTCATTGCTACAATGAAATCTGAATCATGGATCTTTGCATCATCAGTGTCAGGTTAAGCCACAGTTGCACACAGGGCTACATTACTCTGAGAACTTCTAAAAGTCTCTTGCAGTTCATTTTCAGAATTGAAGAAAAATGACCCAAGTGTATCCAGGTAATTTGCACAGAGAGATCACACTAGAAATGATGAGAATCTGGCTTGGTTTAAAAGTGAACTTTATGAGTTTTAGTTTTGTACCTATGCAATCTTTACTACCTATATGCTGTAACCAGAATGTTTGAAATCAAAGTATTTTAGAAATCATCATGAAATAGGATGCTGGGATTTGTAGATTCAGACAGTAGCTGTTTATTGGTTTGGTATTCTGAAATAGGCATCTGGAAGAAGCCATAGAAGTGTTGGAGACAGTTAAGGACTCGAAGAAATTATTGGTACAGCATGGCCTTAAATTTTTTTTATTTGGGTGCTGCTAAACAATGCACGTTTTAAACAATGCATAGACAGATTCAAGTCATAGCTTTTTAAACAAGGAGTATACCTTATGACAGAAGTGCAGGATTTGAAGTAATGTGGAAACAGTGTTTGGGGAAAGAAATCACATTTTATGAATACCTTCAAATACTAGGGCCTTCTTTGGTGCAGGAACTAAAAAAGTACATTCTTTTGAAAACCTACTGATTTTGGGGCTTCTTATCCATTAATGTCAGAGTTTCATCTTACACAAGTCTACCTTGTTTTGTTTTGTTTTGTTTTCTTGTGTGTGTCTGTGTGTGTGTTTGAACACTAGAAAATTAGACAACAGGAGAGATTTCAGTGAAGAGGTACAAACCCAACTGAGTTACTGGAAACAAGATTGAGAGGTTCAGTCTAGTGTTTCTACCATGGGCTACAGATGATATAATAACTTTCTGTTAGATGAAGGTATCACTTGCGGATTTAAAAGTGGACTTTTTACACTCTCTGATTTTTCTCACAAGAGTGTTGTATCCTGAAATCTCTGGGACAAGATTTAGGGGCTATCTGGTCTGTTCAGATCTTCACCATTATAGGGAGAAAATTCATGGGGACAAAACTCTATTAGACTTCAATCTGGACAGCACTGTAAATGACAAAAGGGCTTTTTAAAACATTTTAACAACAAAATGAAGATCAGAGATAATGCTGTTCTGTTGCTTGATGAGGTCAGTCTCCTCACAAATAGGTGCATACACGCAGCAGAGATTTTTAACACCCTCTTTGCCTCTGTCTTCAACACTGATTATGGGCTCTGGGAACCCTACAGCCCTGTGTTTAAAGTGTCACTGGGGATGTGATAACCTTCCAGCTCAGCCTGGGTTTAAGACATGCTGCTCCAGCTGGCTGTGCATAAATCTACGGGGCTCAACAGGATTCATCCCAGGGTACCAAAAGAGCTGACCAATGTCATTGTAGGACCTCTCTCCATTATTTTTCAAGTGACTTGGGAGAGGTTCCAGTTCACTGGAAGCTGGCAAACCTCCCAGTTTCAAGAAGGGAAAGAAGGAAGACCCTGGTAATTACCAGCACGTCAGTCTCAATTCACTGCCTGCCAAAATTATGGAGAAGGTTATTCTGGGATTAGTTGGAAAACTCAAGCACAGGCATTGGTCATAGCCAGCAAGAATTCCCACCAGGGAAGCAGCTGGTTGGCCTCAGGAAGCCAGTGAACCTAGGACTTGTGAATTTTGGCTAAACTTTTGATACTGACTCTCAGAATATCCTTCTGGGCATAATGCTTAACACACAGCTAGACAAGTCCATAATATGTTGAGTGAATGATTTACTGATGGGACTGGCTCAGAGCTGCATGAGGTTACATCATGCTGGTGACCAGTTAGTTACCAGTACTATTCCCCTTGAGCCAATTTTAGGACCAGTGCTCTTTAATGTTCTTACACTCAGAGCACAGAATTCAAATGTACATTTATTTGTCAATGATACTAAACTAAGAGCATCTGTAGACTCCACTGAGGGTAGAGTGGCTGTACACAGAGATCTGGATAGACTAGAGGTCTGGGCAATCACCAACCATATGAAATTTAATAAGAGCAAGTGCTGTATTCTCTGTTTGGAATTAAGAATTCTTGGCTGTACAGAGGAGGATAAGAGGTTGCAAAGCAGCTCTGCAGAAAGATCTCTTTATGTTGCTGACAAGTTGAGTCAGCAGTGCCCTGGGGGCACCAGGCACAGCATTTCCAGCTGGGCAAGGGAGGGGATTGTCCCACTCTGCTCTGCACTGGGGCGGCCTCACCTCCAGTGCTGGGGGCAGGTTTGGTACCACAACAGAAGAAGGTAATCAAACTACTGGAATGTGTCCAGAGGAGAGCAACTAAGATGGTGAAAGATCTCAAGGGAAAAAAAGTATGAGGAAAAGTTGAAATCACTTGCTTTCCTCAGTTTAAAGAAGAGAAGGCTAAGGAGAAATCTCATCACAGTCTTCAACTGCCTCAAGAGGAGCAATGGAAGGCAAATTGCTGTTCTCTTCAGTCTGGTGCCCAGTGGTAGGAAACAAGGAAAAAAAATAATAAAGCTTTGTCATGCAGGTTCAGATTGAACATTTGGAAAAGTTTCTTAACTGAAAGGGTGGTTGATCACTGGAACAGGCTCCCAAGGTAAGCAAGTGGTCACATCACCAAGCCTGGCAGGGTTCAAGGAGTGTCTGAGTGATGCTTTTAGTCATATGGTTTAGCTTTAGGTAGTCCTGCAAGAAGCATGGAGCTGAACTTGTTATAGATCCCTCTAAGCTTGAGATATTCTATGATTTGACCAGCTATGACCTCAAGAAAAAAGGATGACATTATGAAATGCTCAAATCATATATTTCTTGAGATGTAACACTTGATTTTGTTTCAGCATTTTGAATTTTTCAGGGTGTTTATTTTCAGATGTTGTGTCATTACACCTAAGTGACATAAAGACTCTGTAGACCCTTAATCAATGTCTCTATAAAGACCAGATTGTCCTCTTTTGCCTTCGCCACAGCTGTAAAGTTTACTGATATTTTTTCCTGCCATTGTTCTGTTGTTGCTGTCATACTTTTTTTGTTTTTTTTTTTTTTTTTTCTGAAACCCAATGAATTATGGATAACTTGGGGGGATGATGTTGGTGAGGGTAGCAGAGTAAACTTGAGAAAAGAGAAGTTGTTATTATGCTTTGAAGCTACAGCTTTTGGAGGAAAACTTGACCAGGTACAAGCTGCCCTTGGAATTCCTTTAGTCTTTTCTCTAGAACTTTTAAGATATTTAGTGGTTTATGGAACTCTTGAAGTTATGCATAGTCAAAGAAAGTGGTACTTTGACTTGAGTCATAAGAAAAAGCTAAAGAGAGACCTTTTTCTATCTACATATCAGGAAATTCAGTATTTAAACACCCTGGAGAACTTAAGCAAATAAGTTCTGACAAAAACTGCCTGTCAAATACTTGAATGTTAGTGTTCAAGACATGAAGTGTCTAGGAAAAGACCGGCTGAGCAGCAGCATGGCCCAGCTCAAAGAGGCAGCTAACTGAGGACTCATCATCTGCCATTGCATTTCTCTGCACTACAGGTTCCCCCTATTCTCCAGGACAGGTCAGTTACTATCACTCAGAAGAGGAAAACAAGGAGTATTTATTTCATTTTTATTCCTGAAATACTTGGCTATAATGGTAAGGAACATACATTAACATGAATCTTCTTGACAGGAAAAGAATCTGAACTAGCCTCTGGCTGCACTATTAGTGAACTTGCTCTCAGCTTCAAGGGTGACATGTTAAACAACATACCATGGTGCTGCCAGGACAGCTAAAGTCTCAAGAAAGAATATCCACATGTAATTGTGAGAATCAGGGAGTCTAGGAGTTAATGTGTCCTTGTGGTTCTGAAATGGCTTCTTAATTTACAGAGTTGTTGGTTTGTTGTTCTCAGCCTCACTTCTCTCTCCTCCCCAGAGCAGCTCTCTTGGTTTGACACATCTCAGCCAGTTCCTCTTTTCCTGTTGTGCTGGAGAGCACCTGGGGAGTTGTGTTGCTTGTATTTGAGAAGAAACTGAACTACTAATACTGACAGTTCTTTTTGCTGAGTGACTTGGTTTTTTTAGTGAAACTAGCTGTTATCCAAGTATGAGCACCTTTGGCAGTCTCAAATGGGTGATAGTTCCATATAACTTAAACTTAGTGTAGAGAAAAGAGTCTAATTACTTTTGACAGAGGCTTTTAAATCAAAATGGCTTGTGTGATTGAAAATACAGGTGTAAGAAATCTGTTGCAAAGAGAAAAACAAGGAACACTCATGATACTTAGATGAGAAAACCTGGCATGTTAGAATCCCACTTAAAGGAACAAAAGATAGCGAGTATCATATTTTGGGAAGTCTCATGTTTTAATTGTCTTGATGATTCGTTCTACTCAGAGGAATAGTCAAAAGCATCTTCCTGAATGGAAGAATAATGAAGGAAACAGAGATAGGGAAAGGAAACTTCCTGCAAATTCCATCCCTTTGCTTTTGGTTTGTTTATAGTCAAGACCATTGTTATAGTCTTGAAATAAAGCCTTTAGAATCAATACAGAGAAGTCTTTTGAGTTTTTATTCTCATGGCAGTGTTATTTTTTGTCCTCGTATTGTTTCAGCTCTCTAAATCTTTAAACTTGTCTATCCAAGCAACATGTTGTGCCTTATAGGCCTTAACATGCCATGTCCTTTGACCACCAATAACTCTAACAGAGGTAACACCCACACTGCCAAGACTCTACTCTTGTTTCTGAACATCAAGAGCATCTTCTGTAGCACTTTTTCCACTGTAAATGCCTATGGGTGACTAACACATTGCTAGTTTATATGATTTCCAGACTATAACTCTCTTAATATTGTCTATTAATATAATTGAATACTCCATCTTGTTTAATTCCTTCTAATTTGAAATTAGGTTACAATACAGCTGAATACCATGAACAGGAACAACTAAATCTTAAAACTAAAGCATTTGTTACATCCCTGCAGGCATTTTTGTTAACATTTTTGTTCAGTTTGGAACAAAACTTATATTCAGGTAATAATTCATAGCTTGATGTTGAGGTACAGCTCAGAGACACAATCAGTTAATGATAGACACTCTCTGGCAAGCAAATCTCCTTGTGTTTTCCAAAAATGAGGAGGAAGCAAAACTTTTTTAATCGGTCACGTTTTAAGACTGTCCTAAAAATGAGAAATGTCTACATAGAGATGACAAGTGATTACAGGTTTAGTCAAAAGTACTTCTGATAGCATGATACTGTTGATTGTTATAGAACCAAAGAAGATTTATTGTGAACTTGGGAGTAATAAACTGCTTTTTCAACACTGCAAACAGCAAACTGAGAATAACACAGATCTGCAGATTATGGAGTCATTTTCTATCACATCAGAGTTTGATTACTGTAAAATGCTTGACAAACCTTGGGACAACTGTGTTGTGTTGTTAACATGCAGCTTAGAGGAGGAATTTCACAGGAACCTAAACAAACAACTCTGCCTCACTAGTCTTAAACAGTAACATTCTGGGACAAAGACACAATTTTTGCAATCCTTGCAAAAAAGAAGATGAATGCATACTGATGGCAAAATTTTAAATTACTGCATCCACATCTGAGCATCTGCCCCAGCCCTGAGCCCACATGAGAAGCAGGGAGATACAAGGAGGGCCCAGTTTGGCTCTCTTTTCAGGATTAGCTACATGAACAGATCAGGGCTTATGTCACCTTGCTTGCTGACATGTTTCATGTTGTCCCTGACACAGGCATGATGGACAGTAAGCCTACCACAGTGGCACACCTTGTGTTGGGTTTCATATTAAAGATATACATATTAAAGAAGTTAATAAACTTCTTTGGGCAAATGTTATTTTTCTATTTCAGATGTTCAAAGATTTTAAGCTAGTTCTCAGGAAAAAAAAAAAAAAGAAAACAACACAAAAAAACCCCAAAACAAAACAAAAAAACCCACACCACAACTTAATTCTCCTAATTTTCTGACTCAATATAAAAAAAAAAAAATTTTGTAACTGTCTCCTGCTTTAGACCTTTCCTAGACTGTTCTAAAGACATTTTCATTCCAAGAAAAGCTGGCCTTCTAGTGTGATCCCATAAACATAAGACCTGATGCATCAAAACAGACTAAAATTTGTGTCACTTACAGTAAGACAAAGAGATGTCAAAACTGATTCCTTGTTTTAGAGACAACAAAAACTGAATCAGAAGGGAAAGGTGAGATTCTTGTTAAATCGAGGTCATTATTTCTGTTGAAAAAGGCTGCAGGCAGTGTACAGTTGAAAGGAATAAACACGTGCAGAACACAATCCTATTTTCACTCTAGATATTTGTTGTGGTTTGGCACTGGTGAAACACCAAGTGCCCATGAAAACCACTCACTCACTCTCCACTGCCACGGCTGGGCAGAGGAGAGAAAAGAATTTGAAGAAGGGTCCATGAGTTGAGATAAGGGCTGGGAAAAAACACTCCAAGGGCAAAATAGGCTCAACTTAGAGATACAAAGTGAGTTCATTACTAACAAAATCAGAGGAGGATAATGAGAAGTAAAATGAGGCCGTAAAAGCACCTTTTCTCCCCCCATCCTCTCCCTCCTTCCCACTGACAGCACAGGGAGACAGGGGGTGGGGGTTTGGTCAGTTCATCACCCGAGGTTTTCTTCCACCGTTCAGGGAGAGGAGTCCTTCCCCTGTGAGACCATGGGGTCCCTTCCCATGGGAGACAGTTCTCTGTGAACTTCTTCAGCGTGGCTCCAAATCTCACAGGCAAACAGTCCTCCCAAAGCTGCTGTGGCATGGGTCGCTCTTCCATGGGGTGCAGTCCTCCAAGGACAGGCAGCTCCAGCCTGGGAGCAGGGCCCCTCTCTCCGCTGGGTCTCCCACTGGATCACAGCCTCCTCCAGACACCCACCTGCTCCACCATGGGCACTTCCCCTACAGGCTGTGGGTGGATCTCTGCATCCCATGGATCCCCATGGGCTGTGGGTGGATTTCTGCATGCCCCGTGGATCCCCATGGGCTGTGAGAGGATCTTTGCATCCTCTGTGGATCCCCATGGGCTGCAGATGGATCTCTGCAACCCCCGTGGATCCCCATGGGCTGCAGGGGCACAGCTGCTTCACTGTGGTCCTCACCACGGGCTGCAGAGGAATCTCAGGTCTGGTGCCTGGAGCACTTCCTGCCCCTCCTTCTGCACTGACCTTCATGTCACCTCACATGTTCTCACCTCCTCCTTTTCTCCGGTGAGGGAAAAACTCTGTGTGACCCTTTATTTTGATTTTCTTCTTAAATCTGTTATCAAGGAGGCCTTACCATCATTTCCAGTTGCCCCAGCCTTGACCAGCGGCATCTTCAGAGGCACCAGGGATCGGCTCTGCGAGACGTGGTGGAAGCTTCTAGCAGCTGCTCACAGAGGCCACCTCTGTGGCCCCCTGCTACCAAAAACCAGGCCATGCAAAACCAAGGCAATGTCCTAGTCAATCATTGTCGGACTAAAGGATTTAAAGAAGATACTAAGCATGATGACTTAAGGTAGTTTGGCAAATTGACTGAATATTTCTTCACATAAACAATGCAGTGAAAAGAGAGCCCAGCTATAGACTCTGTCTATCCCTTTGTTCCCAAGCAGTAAACTTCCATGTGTTAACTTTCAAGAGGTCGTTTTATCTTTCTGATATTTTTTATTCAAAACAAGCAGAAAAACTGGGGTTCTTATTAAACTGATTCAGCAGCAGAGTTCTTCATCTCACTATGATCTGAGGTTAAAAGAAACACTCTATTGTTTAGAATTATAATGACAATATTTACATCAACAACATCTACCTTAATTCTTTTTATTCTAATTGGATTATATCAACTATAATCCGGAAGACTAGGATGTGAGATTTATCTCTGAAAAGAGAAGGCTGAATAGCATGCCTAAATTTAATTTTTTAACCTTACAACATATGTTATCATTACTTTGTGTTTCTGGCACATCCTCTAAAATGTCTGTTGGAATGATTCCTGGTTTCTGCTTAATAAAAACCAAGCTAAACTCCATTATATTTTCTCGGCCTAAGATACTTCAAAGTTTTGCTCCAGTTGTTTCAAAGTTTCCAAATATGTTGCTCTGCCAGTTGAAATATATTTTCAACTGTCAGAGCTTATTTTACAAGGCAGTGGTCTCTTCACTGTGGTCCAATTAGATACCTAGATACCTGCTCCGTGTTGGCAACTTGGATGCATGAACGTAGCACACGTTTAAATGCTCTGTGGAGTCAGACCACAGGTCTCTGCAGGATCAGGCTCTAATACACAAGTACATTTTGCAGATCACATTAGCATCACACAGAGGCTACATATGCACAGGCAGCTGTGCAAAGATATCAGCCTTGGCTTTGGAAAGACATGTATAAAAATTGGCATGTTTGCCTACAATACCTGAGCATCAGTTGTTTATTAGACAGCTATGATCACTGCTGAACTGAAAGGGAAACAATGTCTCTGAAGCTGATGGCAAAATTTGCTTAAGTCAGCATTTCATCTGAAGTTTACTAAGCTGAGGTTCCCTAACTGGCTCTACTTTTTACCCTCTCATTGCAGGCTCCATCTTCATCGAGGAATTATTAAGCAGCTTTTGTGGAATGACTTGGAAATTTTCCCTTGTGCTGCAAAAACTGTGGCTATTTTTTTAGCCAAATAAATAATTCACAGGGAATAAGTCATTAAGTGAGTTCATCCTCTTATTTTCTTTTGCTTATATTCCTCACACTTGCAGTAATGACTTTAGCTGCTAATTGAATGAAAATGAGCCCGTCTGAATTTCAAGTACTCTGTATTTACTGGGTGACACTGACACTATATCTGAAGATTTTTTGTGCAAGACACTGCTTTGACTGCTTTGCCTTCACCTAGTTTCTACTATTGCCCATAGCTGACAATTTTTTTTCTCATTAGCTTGGTTCACAAGCATAGCTTCTGTCCCAACAATGGCAATATATATTACCATTTTCAGTGTGAAAGTCTAGGTCGGATGTGTCACATTTACACTGTAGTGAAGGCCTTACCTCCCAGCCCCTGAAAATCAGCAAGGTCAAATATATCTGTGCAAATTTATTTGTACTCTGTGTCTGTTTCCAGGAAATATTTACGACTTTGAAATTCACTGTCTGTAGGTACTGGCTGCAGTAAACCAATCATTCCAGTATTCAGGGAAAGCCACCCCAATAATGAAGCAAGGAGTTCATTTGGGTGAAAGACTGAAGACAAAAAGAAATCTGCTTTATCTGCACCTTTGCAGTCTGTAAGTCTGGCAGGATGTTTCCTACAACGAGTTTGAGAGCCTGTGACCAAACTAGGAAACATACCAGATAAATTCACAAATTCCTCATCTGCTAGGGCTGTTTTTTCTGCACATCCTGTAGTCTCAGCATTTTTCTGCTAGAGAAGTCTTCAGGAGACAAGAGAAATTAAACTGACGATAAACAAAGAGTGGAGATAATTGCTTCCTGCTGCTTCTAAAATGCAAAGTGGAAAAGAAGTTATCAGGCAAGCAGCCCTATGATAGCAAAGGCTGTTGTTTCCCATGTTTAGTAGGACCCTAAGGGGAAAAGAGCCTTGCTTTACTCCAAATAATCACACAAGAGGTAGGTGATTCTACCTGATTTAAAGTATATTTTCCCTCCCAGACCTCTTTGGATAGTAACATGAATGCAAGACAACTGCCCACTGTTCCTGCCATAAGGCCAAAGTTGGATTAATAGCTTTTCTACAGTTGATGAAGTGTCACTATCCAGATGTTTTCCTGGAAGCTCCAAAGCTCAGTCCTGACTGATTGCTACTCTTACCTGTTTCCCATCTTAAAATGTAGCCTGCTGCTTCTCAAAGCTCCAGATAACTGAGTGGAGATGACACTGATGGGCTGGACTTTGTACTGAGCAGGAAGGCTGTCTGAGTGAAGTCTCAAGCAAAGAAAACAAAAGCCATTGTTGCTATTTGGCTGTTTCTGCTAGAAAGAGTAGTGGAATGGAGTGATACATGCAAAGGGAATTTAAAATAAGTGCACAGCTTGCCTCTGCACCCTCAGCTAAAGATAAAGGTGACTGAATGAAGACCTCAGTGGGGACGCCTAGGAAGAGTTTTGCTTTCCCCATTGTGTCCTCATAGAGGAAGAAGTGCCTCTGGTTGTTACCAAGGACACAAGTCATACATGAAGTAACTCACCAGGCGGTGAGTCACAGGCAACTATGCCAGGACAGGACTTTGGTCTGGCTCCTTCTAAAGCAGGTAATCTCATTTTTAGTAGCCCCTCCCAGTACTTTGTGAGCTTTGAGCAATACAGAGAGATGGACAGGGTCGTATCCTGGCCCTACCTGGACACAAGGAATTGGGATTGGTAAGATTATGACTCTGAAGACTGGAGAGTGTTCTTCATGATAGCTCCAACCATTGTCTTCAAAGGCAGAGTTATATTTGGTCCACTGCAGAGTGGGAAGCAGATAGACCCATGTACCTGAGAAGAGTTAGTCTCTCCTGCCCTTGGTTACACATAATGAATTTTCTCCAAGGAGGGCAGGTCTCACCCACTTTTCAACTTGTATTTAGTCTTTGTGTCCACCATGGCCAAGTTCTTTAGAGAGAGGAAAAAAGCCAAGTGTCATGTCTTCCAATAAGATGAGTGATAGGAAACTACCGTGTATAGGAAGCTCTTGCTGTTGCACAGCCTAGCATTGCTGCTTTAGCATTCACTGGCAAGAACACTTATTCCCTGCAGTCATACCTCACTTGTTCTTTTCTTGACAGCAGATGGGAAGCAAGATAAGAAGACACCCTGAAAAAGAGTAATTACATCCTTATCTTTTCTTAATCTTGATTTTTCTGCACCTTCTTTCATGAGAGTTGATTAGTTGTGCTGTGTCAAGCAGATGCTTTAAAGAAATCTATTTATGGGGACACTCTGTTTGCAGCTGGAAGTGGTTTACAATGGCAAAAAAAGGGACTTGCTCCACTGAGATGTGCAGACAGACCCAAGGTCATGCTGGTCAAATGAACACATTCTGTTAGTGAGCAAGATCAATGTGCTTAGCAGAGCCAGGCCCTCAGAATCACAGAATGGCTGAGGTTGGAATGGATGTCCAAGGTCACAGGATCCAATCCCGTTTCAAGCAAGACCACCTAGAGCTGATTGCCCAGAAATGTGTCCAGACAGCTTTTGAGTATCTCAAAGGACGAGGACTCTACAACCTCCCTGGGCAACCTGTGCGAGTGCTCAGTCACCCTCGCAGTAAAATGTGTTTCATGAAGGTCAGGAGGAATCTCCTGTCTATCAGTTTGTGTTAGAATGTCCAAATTAAGGGTGTTTCTTGGACTAATCCTGGAGCCACAACTTACCTGGAGCTAAGTGTAAGCACAAGGATTTTGATGTACCAGCATGAGCAAAACAATTCGTTATCTTAATTTTGGTGAAAGAAAAGCTGAAAGATTCATCTGCCTTGATAGGGGGAGGGAATGCCAGATAGGTTTGACTGAGAAATGGTGGCTTCTCTGTATGGTTCAGTCCAAAACACCTTCAGGCTGACCAAGATTCCTTTGATTTCTGTAAACTACAGACTAGTGAGTGCTCCTGTTGGTTAAGAATTTGCATCTTAAAATGTATTTTCTTTGTCATCTCCCAGAGATGCATACTAAGTTTGCATGTAATTTTGGTGTGGTGATCTCAGAGTAATATGAAAGATATGTGTCATACTTGAGAAGGTAAGGGCTCAGGCTTTAAAATACAGTATGCAAACCTCCTTCCCAAATAAGGCAAAATCTAGGGAAATTATAGAAATGTGTGAGAGAAATGCATCTAGTTTATCTGCAGAAATGCCAGCAAGTCTCCTTCTTAGCAGAACTGATACTGCCTGGTGCAGGATGACGGCAAGAAGAAATCCTGCACAAGGCAAATTTGCAAAACCCTGAAGTACATCATCAACTTTGAACAAGCAATTCCTGTGGCATCCTGCACTGTTCTCCGGTATTCAGGGTTATAATGTCAGCAGGGGCAGTCAACAGACAAGAGTGTATATGCATCCTGTGCAGACTGACACAGATCTGCTGTTTGTAGAGGTCACCAAAAGCAGTTTCCTCATGATTTCTAATTTAAAGTTACAATCTCTGAGTTAGTGAATAATGAGAATGAAATTACCCATCACTGTGTGTCCATTCTGTCTCTGCTTCCCACCTGGACACATTTTAGCACAAAAAAGGTAAAATTTCTCATGCATACCGTGGCCAGATGCGCTTGACTTGGACTGTGAGACTGTTTGAAACTGAACTAATTTTTCTGATAGTGTGAAAGTTAATATCAAGTTTATATGAGGACTCAAAACACCACTGAGTTTGAACATTTTGATGAAACACAGGCTGACTTTAATTTTTGTCAGAAGCACCAAGTATTTTTTTCAGATAGTGAGCCCAGGTCCATAATTTGCATCTAGATTTTATTCATTTTAGAAACTGAAGAGGCTCAGATCTACATTTTGATTGAATTCTAGTTCTAACTGCAGCAGTTCCCTACAGAAGGCACCAGAAATAAAATTAATAATGATAAAGAAGTCTTCTAGTGAATAGTAATATAGGAATGTGACTTTTTTAAAGATCTGTTTGGAAAAATGGCATGCAATGTAACACCATAAGTAAATAGCCTAAATTCATAATTTTTTAAATCAACCAGAGACTTATTGTTCCATGGGAAAAAAAATCCCCAAAACCCAACCTTGCTTTGCTAAGGAGTGTCCTTTATGCAGACAACGTATTAGAATAAGTTCAAAGTTCAGTGAGGCCAGCTGCTTGTTAGAGAATGAACTGCAAGCTGAGATATTTTTGACTCTATCATGGGAATGCAAAGATGCCTGCAAGAGCATCTTTTAATATTGCTGCAAACAAAAAAAATCTCTTTTTTATCTATGAAGCAGAATTCTGGAAAGGGATGACTTGTATGTGTCGATAAAGACATCTATTTTCCCCCATTATTCTACTGTTGAAGAACATAGGGGAAATCAAGAAGGGTGCATGTTATAATGACAAAGTAGCTGTGCAGGCTCTTCTTTTCATTACTGGTGGCAGCAGCAATAGCAGCAGTTATTACCTTTTCTGAAAGACAAGATTTGTTATAGCAGCAGCCTATTACACCAGAAAACCTGTCATTCTAAATTGGTTTGCTTACCTAGGCAAAGGCAGAAATTGGTTAAAAGGAAATAGAGTGAGAGAGATACGGCTTCTCATTCTTTTGTGCCACACGTTTTGTACAGAGACACAGATAATGAGGCTGGCTGACATTTATGCCACTGGCAGCAAGTGCTTAGATGAGTGGGGCAGTTAGCACCCTGCAAGGACAAGCCCTGCTCTTACACATCATACCTGGGCACTGACCAAAGCCGTCTGAGTACTCACTGCTTCCTCACAAATGGTGTGTTATTTCCCAGTCATACCATTTGGCAGCTTTGCTGGGATGTCTTCTGAGTGCACTGAGGCTAATATGGGAAGAAGAAGCTCTCAGAGAATAGCAGGAGTCAAGCCTGTGTAGCCACAGAACTGTCCTCCCCATCACCTGGGGGAGATGGTGATGCCCCTGACACCACCTTGCAGCTGTGTCTGACACACTGGCTATTCCTTGCAGAAATGTAAAAAAAGGTGGTGTGCTGCAGTGGAGAAGGTGCTGACATTGAAGTGATAACTGATATTTCATGCTCAGAGGCCGTTTCCTGTGTAAGAGGACTTGAACACGCACTGAAAAAAAAGAAATCCTTCAGAAGACTGTGGTAATGCAATGTCCTTTCTTCTGAGCTGTGCAGGATAATAATATTTTTTCGTTTCCACAGTCTCCATAGCTCCCATTCATAACTGTGTGATGTTATCACAAAGTAAGAAAAAGAATGGATTGGTATAATTTCTTTTTTAGTTCCGTTTCTAAAATAGAGCTGTTTTCTATAATCTCTTTCTTAGTGCAATGGCCTTTTGGAATGCAATTAGAAAACAGTGCAGGTTTTTTGTGTGTTTGCTTGTCCAAATAATTCAAGTTCATATTGGGACCCGAGCTGTTCAACATCTTTGTCAACAACATGGACAGTGGGATCAAGGGCACCCTTAGCAAGTTTGCCACTGGCACAAAGCTGTGTGGTCTAGCCAGCAAATGTGCATTTGCAGTCTGCAAGGCCAATTGTATACTGGGCTGCATCCAAAGCAGCGTGGGCAGCAGGGGAGGGAGGGGATTCTGCCCCTCTGCTCTGCTCTGGTGAGACCCCACCTGGAACCTTGCATCCAGCTCTGGGGTAACCAACATAAAAAAGCTGTGGACATGTTGGAGTGAGTCCAGAGGCCACACAAAGATGATCAGAAAGAAGAATGAGAGAAGACTGATAGAACTGTAGCTAGTCTGCCATAGCAATGGGGAACAAATACACACAGACCTTGCTTGCTCTGAAGATGATTGTTTATTGTAACGAACCAGGACTTTTTATACTCTAAACTTAACCAAAACTTAACTGAAACAAGCTGCCTGCCACTGTGGTGTCACTGTTGACGTGTCTCTTTGCCCAGCCAACTCTCTGCTCGTGTGGTGTCCGTGCATCTCCCCAGCCAAGCACTGCCTCACATACGCAGCCACTATCAACCCACGCTTCAGCCATCCAAGCCACAGAGCCCTGAACCATCCCCAGAGTGCTTTTTGGTTAACAAAAGTGAAGAGAAGTGAACAGGATTTAACAAAGGTGAGAAAAGTTCTTATTCTGTAAGGCTTTTCTTATTTTGCTCAGTCTGCCAGGAAAGGGTCAAGGGAGACTTTGTAGGAGCCTTCCAGTATGCAAAGGGGGCAACAAGAGAGCTGGAGAGGGACTCTTTACAAGGCCATGTACTGATAGATCAAGTGAGAGCAGCCTTAAGCTGAAGGAAGGTAGATTTAGATAAACTGTTAGGAACAAATTCTTTACTGTGAGAGTGGCAATGCACTGGCACAGGTTGCCCAGAGAAGCTGTATATGCCCCATCCTGGGAATGTTTAAGGCCTGTTGAATAGGCCTTTGTGTCACCTGCTCCAGTGCAAAGTTTGCCAGCCCGTGGCAGGAGGATTGGAACCAGATAACCTTCAGGGTCCCATGTAAATCAAACCATTCTATGAATCTATTATTTGGTTGCCTCCATTGTGTATGTTTTCTGCTACACAGTGCTGAAACAGTTCCTAAGCAGAATCTAGAAGTTCAAGTGTAGGTGACATAGAACATCCCACTGATGGCACTATTTTTATTCACAGTTTTCATCCTTGTTCACCATACTGCCTCTGCATCTCCCAAACTAGAGTGCATTCTCATTGGATTAGGTCTTTAAAGACAGTATCTGCCAGTAAAGAATTTGTGGTCTAAGTAGTGAAGAAAAGCTGTTCAAAATGAGGGAAAACTCATTTAACTATCCATAAAGACAGAATTAGGAG
Source organism: Sylvia atricapilla (assembly GCF_009819655.1). Lineage (NCBI taxonomy): Eukaryota > Metazoa > Chordata > Aves > Passeriformes > Sylviidae > Sylvia > Sylvia atricapilla. Next base: position 42,576,661 of record NC_089174.1, read on the forward strand.
CAGAAGATATCTTGTCTTCTGAATTTTATGCAAGGTCCTTAATTTTTCACTGTATACATTTAAAGCGTTACATATTAATTATAATATCCTCCCAAGTTTTGAAGCTCAGAATGTCACTTACATAAATTCTGCCTGGGAGGTACATATTGCTTAATAGCTGAATTAATTTTTAATCTCACTTTGAAGAATATTAATGCTTTATTTTCTGTACTTCTCAAAAGCAGCATTCTAGCAAAATGTTCAAAGAAGAAATGGGAATACTTACCTTTGAAAGCAACATCTTATCATCATTTATTGAAACTGTCAAACTTTTCCAAAAGGTTCATACATCTTTTCCTGACTGCTGTATTGATGCTGGTGTCACTCAGCATTTATAGGAAGACTAGTTTCTCAGCATTCAGTACCTGCCTGAACTTTTTGAACCTGAGCCTGTTGCACCATGATATCCTTTGCACTTCTGAATATGAATCACAGCCTTTCCAGAACACATGAAAATGTTTGAGTATCTATTAAGGATTAAGGGAAAACACTTCTATCAAAAGTAGAAAACAAAGAATGAAATCTGTTTTTTCCATAATGTTATATACACTGAAAAGTCTTCTGGTATCTTCTGAAATTGTCTGAAGTTTTTTGCTATCTGCCTTGGAAATTCAGCCACCTCACTAGGATTAATGGTTGTTCACACAGGTGAGTGGGCTGAATTAAAGCTAACAGCATACTTTATTCTTTTGTTACTTTGCTTCTAAGTGCTTGACTTTGCAGGCTTAATGTTCTTTAAATGTAGGAGGATAATGGGTGAAACGTAGTGGCGTACTTGCATACACATGCAAAATTAGCAATCTATGATCCTTAAACTGGGGTCCTGTTCCCTTGATCCAGAGGTGTTGTATATAATTCAGTTGATGTCTTTTCTTCAGCATTTATTAAAATTGTAGTAATCCATTTCCAGCCCTTCTGTATTTGCCTTGGCGAGCAAAAGGAGGATGCTTTGGCCCAAAACAGGCATTTTTAAAAAGAAAAATTAGTTGATGCTATATTGTAGTGTCGATGTGATGCTTTGTTTTAGTATCAAAGCAAATGAAGCCTGCAGAAGTCATTTATACTTCAGGTAGAAAATGCTGACCTGAATACTGTAGCTGGCTCTAATGTACACAAAAATGTAGTTGTTATGACACCAAAATGAGGTAATAATTCTAGCACATTGTTGAAAGACCATATGTGTGTGTCTCAGACTTCTTGAGACTTTGAAAAGAATGGGAAGAAACAGTGATTCTTATAGGTTTTTACTGGGTAACCTCACACATGGTGGGAATGGCTTTCTGTTTTCGCAGCTCTGCCTGTTTCATATAACTGGCCTGCATGCTGCTAAGGTCATGTCTTCCAGAGTTAGACAGCTGCTGGTTAGACAGCTGGAAAAACAGCCTCAAGAAATCAAAATTAGGAGTAGTCTTCTTACAAATTAGAACCTGGTTAATGATACAGATATCAAAAAATGGCCAGCTGCCTCTCAAGCTGGATATCAGCATATTCTGGAGATCATATTGTTTGTCACATTTAATGATTCAGTGAAGGAAAGAGATAGCCTCTGTTCAAACGCTGCTGAGGACTTTCACTTCAGTGATTTGTGATCATTAGTAATCCAGAGGGATCTGAGAAAATCTGGGTTCCCATAAAAACATGGTTTATCTTAGAAAGTATAACACATGCTATGAGTTACCTCATTCCCTAAATATATGGATGAGGCTGGCCTTGAACAGCCTCCTGGAGAAAGTGGCATGGGCATCTGGTTGAAGGTACTTTGTAATCAAGCTGTTGAAACTTGGATAAAAAGTCTTTATTACCTCATAGTTTCAAGATGGACATGAGAGAAAATGTTACCTAATCATATGCAGGATACAAGTCCACCCCTTCCTGAAGGGCCACCTGGGCACTCAGTGGCTCATGTTCACCCACGGTTGATCACCACCCCCAGATCCTTTTCCACTGGGCAACTTTCCAGTCACTCTCACTGTAAAATTTCCATACTTATATCTAGTCTGAATCTACCTGCTCTTTGGATTAAAACAATTACCTCTTTTTCCTATCTCTGCAAGCCTTACTAAAATGTCTGACTACATCTTATGAACCCACCTTCATTACCAGAAGGCTTGGTTACCAGAAGACAATAATGCATCCCTGTACACTTCCCTTCTGCAATCTGAAAAACTCTCCAACTCTCTCAGTCTTTCTTCATATGAGAGATACTTCATCCTGCTGATCATTTTTGTGACCCTCTTCTGGATCTGCTCCAGCAGCTCCATGACTTTCCTGTACTTGGGACCTGGCAGCTGGATACTGTCCTGCTGCTGGGGTCTCACAGAAGCTGCTCACACTTCTTTGGATGCAGCCTAGGACATGTTTGGCCGTCTGGGCTGTGAATACTCATGGCTTGACCCTGTCCAGCCTCTCATCCACCAGCAGCCACAAGTTCTCCTCACAGGGCTGCTCTCCATCTGTTTATCCCCTGGCATGTGTTGATACCGGGGTTTGCTGTAGCCCAGGTGCAGCACCTTGCACTTGGTTTTGTTAAACATTGTGAGGTTCTCATAGGCCCACCTCTGGACTTGTCTGGATCCTCCCCCATTTTGCCATCTATTCCTTCAGGCATGTCAAATGCAACACTCAGCTTTGGTGTTAATGAATTTGCTATTGACTAGATAATGTCTATTTCTACAGTGACTAGCTAAGAAACATTAATTTTTATGTTGCCAGTTGTGGAACAGGATTCCTGTTCTTCTCTCAACTCTTTTTTCTCTGTAGAGTGAAGGTACCCTCTACTGAACCCTATCCATGGGATGATAAAAATTTAGAGAATTAACAGGGCAGGACTGCATGCTGTTGCATGCTGTTTGTATACTGATCTCACCTCATAGCAGAAGATTGCCTTGCAGGTGCAAAAGTAGTTCTCAGTCTGGCCTAAAGAAGCAGAACAGCCCTCTCTGGGTGTGTGTTAGAGCACATGTTAGATGCATGCCAATTTCTAGGTAGCTTTGCTGCTGTAGCTTTGCAGCAGAGCAGTATTTTTCCTGCCTACAAGCATAATCTGGATGATGCTAAGGTAAAGCATATTTTTCTTCATGCCATCATTTATTCAGAAAAGGCCACACTGGTTCCAGCTGAAACAGAGATCTTCAGGCTGCCCTGATCTGTGTATGCTGCCATCAGTAGACAAAAGCATAGAAAGGATTGCTGTGGCCTGCATGTCCTAGATATGATCTGGACTGCCTGGCCTGGAGCAGTGGGATATCCATTTGAGCAGCATTGGTTGGAAATGTACTGCAGAATGTCTCTTTTCTTTTGCATGTCTTCCCAAGCAAGTGTGGACTCAAAAATGGGTCAGGCAGTCTTACATAGATCATCCAGAGTGGAACATAACGTCTACTACTTTTGAGAATATACTAGATCTGACATGCTTCATAGCTAGATCCTTTGTTCTGTATGTAGTAGAGGGCTGAATCTTGCTAGCATTTATTGGGAAAGAGCACTGAAGGGCTACTGCTGAGCCACTGCTGAGCTCTTCTGCCTGTCAGGAGAATTTTTGTTGTAATACACTATTTGACATTTGCAACTTACCTATCTCATTGCAAACTTACTAGAAAATAAAAAAAAAACACCCTGCCAGACTTCTCTGACTGGTGTTGTGCAAATGTTAGTGACTGGGGGTTCTCTTTGAGTATTTGCTCTCTTTAAAAAGCAAATTTTAAGACACATTTCTTCTCTCCATCTCTCAGCTGATTATGTGATCTTCTTTTCCACTTTTACTTGTAACAGTTCCAAGCATCTTTTTCTTTTCATAAGATCACAAGATCAAATACTTGTACATTGTTTTCCTTAGGACTTCAATAGGACCTACTTGCCTGTTAAAATTAGTTTTTATTGACTTTTAGAGCATGTCTGCAATTTTAACCAAGTAGATAATAAAATCATAAGATTTTAGAATTACTTGGGTTAAAATGGACCTTAAAGATCGTCTAGATCCAATGCACCTGACATGGGTAGGGACACCTTCCAGTAGACCAGGTTGTTCAGAGCTTCATCCAGCAATTCCAGAGATGGTGTATCCACAACTTCTCCAGGAAACCTGTGCCAGTGCATCACCACCTTCACAATAAAGACTTTCTTCCTCATATATAATAAAAATCTAGCCTTCTTCAGCTTAAGGCCATTTGCCCTTGTCCGATCTGTGCTTGCCCGCATGCTTAAACATCCCTCTCCATCTCTCTTGCAGCCCCCTTTGGTACTGAAAGGCCTTTGTAAGGTTTCCTCAAAGCCTTCTCTCCTCCAGGCTAGACTGTCTTAGCCTGTCTTCACAGTAGAAATGCTGTCAGCTTCATGTCTCTCCTCTGAACTCGTTCCAACGAGTTTCTGTGTTGGGGGCCCTAGATCTGGATGCAGCACTCCAGGTGGGGTCTTCATGAGAGCCAAGAAGATGTCAAGAATCACCTCCATCAGCTCCTGGTGATGATCCCTTTGACACAGCTGGGACATGAGTAGCCTCTGGCTTCTGACCACAAGCACCCCCAAGCCCTTCTCTTCATGATCCATTCTGCACCCTGCTTTTACTTGGGATTGCCCCAGCCCTGGTGTCGGGCTTGGTATTTGGCCTTATTGAACTTAATGAGATTCACACAGCCCCACCTCTCCAGCCTGTCTAGGTCCCTCAGAAAGGCATCCCTTTCCTCCAGTGTTTTGACAGCACCACACAGCTTGGTACCAATGTCAAACTTGCTGAGGGTGCCTCGATTCCACTATGTCACTGACAGATTTTAAACAGCTGTGGTCCCAGTAGTGAGCCCTGAGGAACAGCAGTTGCCACTGGTTGCCAGTTGGGCTGTTGACTGCATCTCTTGGAATGAGACCATCCAGCCAATTTCTTATCCAACAACGGCTCCATCTCAAATGCCGCATGTCTCCAGTTTAGATACAAGGATGTTATGCGGGATATTGTCAACCGCTTTGCACAAGTTCAGGTAGATGGCATTTGTTGCTCTTTCCTAATCCACTACTGCAGTAACCTCATCATAGAAGGCTACCAAATTTGTTAGACACAATTTGCCTTCTCTGAAGCCACGTTGGCTGTCACTAATCACCTCATTATTTAGGTGGTGTACTGCATAAAGGAGTAAAATATTGAAATGCACTACCTAAAAAGGAAAGAGCACAACCAGCCTTGTGGATGAGTAACTTAGAAAAATTAAAATTAGAGCATTTATAGAATTAGTATCTATGCTCTTGGTGACTTGTCCTTTTCTGACCATCACATTACACTGACTATGTCCATCACACTGACTTCTGCTTACTGCATTTACACATTTGCATGCATTAAGTAGCCACAAGTAAGCGGGAACTTTGACGAACTGTGCAGACTGACCACTTACTGCTGAATAATGGCTTGCGGAGGAACCTGACAAGAAATGTAAAATGAACAGGACTTTTGCCCTTCCTGTCTTGATCTCTTGTAATCTTAAGCAGTAATCTTAAGCAACCTTGATACTTCTAGACATTTCTTCAATCTAAGCATAAAAGTACCTTTGGATTTTATCCTTCTTTCACCTTTTAAATAAGCTTCACACCTATTGTTAGAAAAACTTAAAAAGCCAGCTTAAACATATTCAAAACTAATTTGATCCACTTCTTGTGCCAACACTCTGCTTGTCCCCAAATAATTTTGTTCTTGCCCTGATGTCAATTTACAGAGAGTGAACATACCCTCTCCAATCTTCTTTTTGCTAAGCTGAACAACTCCAATCCTTCAGGCCTTTCAGCTCAGGCAGGCCTCACTCTGTTTCTTCACCATATTTGTTTCCAATTTAATTTCTGTCTACTTCAAGATTATTGCCCAGAACCAAATACAAGAGTTCATCAGCATCCTTGTGCAGTGTTATTTTCTTGCTGTTACTCATATACTCTCAGTCTCAGTTGCTTTATGCAGAGAACAGCTAAGATATTTTTGTGTCTGAAGAATCATACAAGGTTTAGCCCTGACAATATCAGCCTTCTGTGTTAACAAAGAGAAAAATTATAACTCCTCTAAATAATTTTGTCCTGCTATTGGACATTTCTGCAGATGAACAAGCACTGCAGGTGTTGGAGTCAGTAACATGTTCTTGCATCCATTATATGTTCTGCTCCTTCATGGGCATTTCAGAGCATCTGCACTGCGCTGCTGATATGTGAATTTTATTTGCTTTCTCCTGTTTTGGGAGCCCAGACATAGCCCATGTCACAGGTTCTAGCTGTTGTGCATAGTCTTTTGATCTGGAAAGAGTCTGGAGATGTGCTGCCTCTATGGCAGTTTTATCTTGTACATGACCTCTGGCTCAGGATCCTCCTGAGATTCGGAGCCAGAGGATCAGCACTGCAGCACTGCAGCCAAGCTGTCTGGTTCAGTCTTGGACCATCTCTCAGTGGGACCCTTCTGGTGAGCTATACTGCAGAAGGAGCCCTGGGTAAGGACAGTGCCTGGCACATAACTGCGCTTCTGCTTCCTGTCCTCAACTGCTGCTTCCATAATTGTGCATGCCTTCCTGCTTGTCCTTGCTTTGCCTCCTGCATAGGCTGGGCCAAAATGCACCAGATGCAGCTGCATGGCAGAGCACTCACTGCTCTTTGCTGCTCTTTGCAAATGACTTATTAGGTGACATAAAAAACATCCTAAAGGTCCCAAGATGTTTGTAGACAACAACCATCAATCAATCAGAGTATGTGTCAGAGATTTGCATTCTGAAAAATGTATGTCTCTCTCTGAGCATCAGTAGCAGGAATGGAAACATGATAACAAAACAAGTGTCCAAGGAGACCTTGTGTCAGTCTTCAAGTACGTAAAAGGGGTTTATAAGAAAAATGGGTCAGATGTGTTAGTAGGGACTGTAGCAATACTGCAAGGGTTAATGGTTTTTAAAAAGAGTGTAGATTCAGACTAGATATAAGGAAGATATTTTTTATTTTGAGGATAGAGAAACACCTGAACAGGTTGCCCAGGGAGGTGGTAGATGCCCCATCACTGGAAACATTCAAGGTCAGATTGGAAGGGGCTCTGGAAAACCTGATCTAATTGAAGATGCCCCTGCTTATTGCAGGGAAGGTTGGACAAGGTGAACTTTAAAGGTTCTTTCCAACTCAAACTACAATTTTATAGGATAGAAATCATGTTTCCTTCAGATAAGCATTGACAGGACTCTATATAGTTCTGGTGGATTACTTTGTACACTCTTTTTGGAAAGGTAGGAGTGCTGTGTTACAGATAATTCAGTATCTAGTTCTAAAAGCTAAAACCTGTATTTATTATAGGTTTCATGCATAGCCTTCGATTTCATGTATAGCCATCTGTGACCAATTCTTAAAACTTGTTTTTCACAATGAGATATTCTCACCCTACAAATCTTTCTGCCATTATGTTACACCAAATTAGAACAAGTGATAGGTTGGCTGTTTCTGTGTAATTTGGCCTGTGGGTGTTCAGTGTACATGTATACAAGAGCAATTTGGTTAATGACTCATGCTTACTGCCCTTGTCTTTGAATATGCGGTTGCCCCAAGCAGATGGAAATCATCATGAATACTGTTTCAGAAAAAGACCCACCTGGAGTAGAGGGAAATGGTTATTTTAGTATTTATGTCCCAAATCCTGGAGTTTTATTTGCTGTGTCTTACTGGCACATTAGCTGCTGCAATTGTTAGGCTTCTCTCTTTTAAGATAGATGGAGAGAAAACTACTCCAAAATATTTTCCCCAAAATATTGATTATTATACTGCTTACCCTCTCCAATTTTTTTGAAGGGAACAGCATACAGGTCCTGAGTTTCATGTGACAGATAAAATGCAAGCATGTTTTGAAAAGACAAATGTTGTCCTAGCTTAACTTTCATTCTCTTATACTCTTTTGAGAGTGAACGAACATGCTTCAGATCACAGAAACAAACAAAAAGCGTGGTTGCAGAGTAACAGCTGTATTTGAAGTAAGGCTGTTTAGCACTTCTTCTCAAGGTACAAGTTTGTTTTGTCTTACAAACAAAAACTACAGAGGGAATAACTGCACAGAAGGAAAATAAAACATACCCATGGGAACTTGAAATATGCAATGTAACTTGGCAGAGCTTATTTGTTTGTCTTTTATTGGTGGGTAATCTCTCAATTACTAGAATGTACTTTCTATGTCCAGCTGTGCCTAACCTTGTTTTGGCGTGACCTTAATTAACATAGTTAATTACACAGTTCTGAGTTGAAGTACGTAGGTCACGTTCAACCTGCGTCTTCACTTTCACCTCTTGAATACATTATTAGGGCAATAAAATTTCTTTGACCGTAAAAACGACTTTTACCTGCATGCTTTTTTTTAATAAAATTAATTTGGTATTTGTATATTTATCTCCTTTGAGACTGTATTTATGGTAAATTGATTTTTTCATGTCAGTTTCTGATTATTCTCTTGTTATCAGATACTACTGTATTGTTGGCATGTGAATTAAGAGTCAAGCACAATCTTCAGTTTGTTCACTAGGGACACTTTAGCAGAAAAGATGGTCTGGAGGAAAAGAGGGTGTTCTGGTATGCAGTGGTGAAATCAGTTAAATGTGAAGAATGGACTGCTGCCTTAGTCCACTCATGAAAGGTGCAGGCAGCACTTAGCTTCTGAGGTAAGTTCCTGTGAAGTTGACATACTGATATCTAACACTCATACAAGACCAGATAGGCTGACCTGATGATGAAATTAGGTCTGCTGATTTAATCTGTAATGCATCAGGGGCCTGGGTGTTATCCCATGCTCCAGGGGAGGTTTGTCGCCTGATTTCAAAGCAAGTTGAAATTTTGCTTTAGGCTAATGGAGAAGCATGTCATCCTGACAGCCCTTTGCAGGCTGTCACTTTTCCCATACCCTGTTTTCTCTAGGTACTGGTCCACAGGCACCATGTCTTGGCAATACTTTTAACATTTATTACCAAGATGTTGCCTTAGAGGTCGTCACAATCTGGTGCAATTAAAGGGTTGGATCCTCCTGTCATTCAGCTCTGTGGGAAGTGTGATATTTCCTTGTTTCACACTAAGCTTAGTCATTCCTCTGACAGACATGGAAAAGGGACATATGTTCATCTCTCTGTACCTGAGGTAGCAGCCAGGGCCCCTCAGAGTCAGAGGGACAGATGGGCTCAGCCTCTGATGCTCTGTTCTGTCCTCTGAATGAGCTGGGTGTCTGCGGTATGTGCTTTGGGATGTGGAGAGCAGGGCATAAGTCAGCCCTGAGTCCACCCTGCTGGAGCCATTATTGTGTTCCTGCTTGTGAATGGAGACAAAGAGCCTAAGCTGTTGAGAGCTGCAACATTAGATCAGTTCCTCCAACTCCAACCATTAATCTTTTATTTATTTTTCTGTCTCTACTCAAAAGTCTGGCCAAAAATAGGAGTTCAAGTGCACTGTGTTTTGTCTCTGTACTAATATAGCTGTGAGAGTCCAAAGGAAAGGCAGATCATGGTGAATTGTTTCAGGGCTAAATCTTCCAGAATTTTCCTTTTTCCTTCCTAAGGGCTCCTGTATAATGCACTATGGGTCCTCCTTGGGAATACTCCTGAGGTGTGGAATGTCTCCACTGGGTTCTGTGCACACAAGGCAGAGTTCTGCTGCCTGAATTGCCACATCCTTAGATTTCCTTTGTTGGCAGAATTGGTCAGTGTTGTTGGGAGCAGGTTCCATATGGGTGCAGATCTTTGAACCTACTTCATTCTAAATGTCTTCTCAAAACATCTATAGGGAAATTCAGCTTTAATAAGCAATGTGGCAATGGTTGGGTCTAAGCCAGGTCTTAGAAGAGATTTTTGTTAGTTTTGAAAAGTGGCTACAAATATCATGCTTAATGACTGTGGTGTACAAATAGTAATATAAAGCTGTGACTGAATGCAGAGAGCTCTCACAAGAGAAATGGACCAAAAACTCTTGCCTGAGAATCCCAGTATTTAGTGTAGCTGACAGATACAGCTGCCTCTGAGGAGACAGAACTCAAAGCCTGGTTCAGAAATATTGACCAGTTGATTACAGAACATATCCTTGGATGTGACTACCCTATATGCATGGAAAACACTTGACTGCTGCTATATGTGTAAAGATTAAAATGCATTTGTCAATGGTGTTATAAGACTTCTAAGCTATAGATAGTATTACCGTTCAGGATGGAGGGATTTTTATGATTTTCTCACACCTGCCTTAGAGGTTGGATTATAAATGTTATGTCCCAGTTCAGAAAATTACTCTGCTCTAAATCTCATATGAGATTTTTTAAATATGACTTCTAAAACAGTTGCTGTTTTGTTGTCATAACTCATTAGCCTGAGAAGTGCACAGAGTATGACTGCCAGATTTGTCATGGGCTTCAGGTATTTATGAGGGTCAGACTTCCAACATCTATATTTATATTTTTAAACTTACCCTTCTTTCTTTTTTTCCTCAAACTTTTGAAGCCAATGGGACTCTACTTTTGACTTTTTGAAATACCTAATAAATGTATATACTACAAAAAAAAAATGAGGCTGTGATTCAATGCTGTGAGTAGACTGTATAACTTATCCAAATATAATGAACTGAGAAAGTTATGTGAATGCCCATTATTTTAGGATGGCTAGTGAGCCTATTAGGAAACAGTTCAAGAGAGAAAAGTTGGAGGAGATTGACTCAGTTTAGTTCTATACGAGTCTTCCTCACCCAAGCTAGAAATGATTAACAGCAGTGGTTCCATCTTGTTCTCATGATCACACAGCCAGAACAAAAACCTCAGGCTCTGTTGCTTCCATCACACTATGTGGACTCTTGGGGCTTTTCAGATGTTGCCTGCAGAGGAAGTCTGCCTCAAGGCAGAGTTGCATTGAGAAGCCTGGCAGAATCCACTCAGAAAGTGATGACTGCAGAAAGAACAAGCACATCTCTCTCACCTTGGGCCTGATCCCTGACAGCTCGTAATGTATTTGATGCATGCTTCTTGCAGTGGATATATGGCTGGACTTCTCCCAGGTATGTTTCTGAGCTTAGGGAGAATGATTTAAAGTCAGAATATATAAATCAATGCTGGGTGTTCATTGCTACATGATGTGGTTTTTACCAGTGGGACTTCACATGTGAAAGCAGTTTGGTGTGTCATTAGATGTTTCTGCTGCAAAAAATATTTGCAATTAAGAGACCAGATTTTCAAGTTCTTTTCACCAGCAACTCTGCAAGGTCTTAGTCGAGAATAATTTTGGATCCTCAAAATTTCCCTTACAATTTCCCTTACCCATTATGTTTGGTTGCTTAAGGAGTGAAGGAGGATTTAATCAGAAATATTTCCCTTTTTATGTTATCAAAAGTACCTCTATAAAAGATGTGTGCTAACATTTCTAGTGAAAATGTTTCTGTTGTGTGTGATACTAAGAAAGTCAACATTTGTTTAATTATGAAAAACACTACTAGGAAATATGCAGACTATGTAGATCTTGTTATCACAGATGGTGGCTTATACCTGGGATTCCCAGCCATGGAAAACCAGTTATCTCAAAGCTGGCAGCTAAGTAGGCAGCTGGTCTTCAGAAAACATAGAGCTGGTGCAGCTCATGTGCTAATGTCATCCAGACTCAAACAGAAGGGACTGCTCCTGTGCACTGCTTGCAGACTGGAATGATTTAATTTTCACAGTCAATAAGCATCAGCTGAGAAATATAGCCAGTGGCTAAGCCCTCTTCAACTTATAATCACTTGTCTGCCTCAAATTCAGTGTGAAGGAAAAAAAAAAAACCAAACCAAACCAGCAAATGTCCTCACACCTTCTAAAGTAGTAGAGGTGTCTGAAAATTTGACTGACTCATTAGCATGGTAGGACCAGCCAACAGAGCTAATGAGAAAGTGAGTTGGCTCATGTATTCATTTGGAGACCTTGCAGCCTGGGAGGGAGGCTTTGGTGCTGCCCTGGCCTGCAGACCTGGGTGGCTTCCTAAAGCAATCAGGGCTGCTGCCCAGGAGGGACTGAGAGCAGCCCTATGGGAACCCAGGTTGTTGTCTCTGGCACTGGCACACCAGGCTTTCTGCAGACTGGGCTGTGGGTAAGGGGACTTAGCAAGGAAAACCTTGTGCCATGGCCTTCCCTTGAAACTGCCCTTATCCCACTGGGATATGGCTTGATTCTATTGCTGCCTCTCAGCCACACTGTCTGAGTGTTTCCCTGCAGTAGTTGTCTGAGACAAAGTGAATATAATTCAGTGATTACTACAGCTATTTAAGACAATAAGAGAGTAGAGGAGGAAAGTTGAGGGGTGAAGATATTTCTTTTCAGAAGATTTATAACTGTGTTTTTTTCTCTCTCTTTTTCTATATATGAAGCCATGAAGAAGCAGAAGAAAATCTAGCTCAGTCTGGGATAAAGAGATATTTGTTGCCTCACCTAGTAATGTTGATTAAGCTGGAGACAGGGAAGTGTATTTATTTCCACACTGCTGTTCCGAATCAGTGCCACCTTCCAGAGGAATGGACTCTGATAAGATTCCTGTAACACCATAAGACACAAGTGTTATATTGGTTCTGTAGTCTTTTCTGTTGAAAAATCATCAGCATGGTGAATGCTTTTCTTTGGCAGAGGAAATAGAGGTACTCTCCCATGTTGTGAGGCCAGATAAGCTGGAGTAGAAATTGCCAGACTTAGTGTAAAGAGGATGCAGTTACTTGGACTAAAATGCTGCAGCTATGTAATACAGGCTATAGGGTCCTACATTCTGGACAGTGATGTGTGGCCCTTGGTAAGCATTGTGAACACCTACTAAACTTCAGACTATGTGTGGAAGGACTGCCATTCAAAGTAAAAGTCTGTTGTGATCTCTATTAGATTTGGAGTTTCTTTTACCGCAGTAAGGGATAGTAGGAATAGATCTTTCAAACTCCATTATACTTAAATCCTGAACATTGTTAGCAAGATTCTTTTCCTATTCCCCCATCCACAAGCAATTGGGTTGGATGTTTGCATTATTTCAGTCTTGAGCTGGTAAAATCATATTGCTGTTTAGCCTATGTTCTTTCCCAGAGAAAGATGTTTTTGAAGACCTGTCTTTTTAAAGCACTGACCTGACGTAACTCTGAAACTGTCAACAATTCTCAGTAAAAATCATACTGATTATTCAACTAGGTTATTTTTTTCTTTATTAATACATCTATTTGGAAGGGATTTTCACTTGGAACTGAACAAATAAAATTTTATCAGCCAAACCTTTCTTAGAAGGAGCAAAAATTTTGAAGAGGTTTTGCAAGTGACCTATATTAAAACAAAAATTTAATTAGGACAAACTATAACATAACCATTTTTCAGCAAAATTACACTTGTTTTGCATTTTCTTTCCCTATTTATCTCCATTATCTAGAAAGCTGAACAGAAACTGAAGGCCCTGTAGAAAAACATAAAGCATGGTAGAGAATGAGCTGAACATTGTCTACACTGTAATGTTAAAAAAGCAAAGGAAGAATTGCTGCAAGCTATAGAACAAATGCAGAATTTATGAAGAGGTTTTAAAAAGCTGGAAGCTGCTGGAGATTTCTCTAAAACCAAGTTCCTGGTAAGACCTGTTAAGAAACTCACTGAGGGAGCTGAGTGTGGCTGGAAAATCACTTCTTCTTGCTCTCCCTGGGCTGTCTCCAGATCAGAGCACATTTCCCAAACTTGTGAGGTCTGCCCTGTATCCTGACTCACAGGACTGCCTAGTCTCCATTTCCTGTTCTGTTGTCTTTCCAGATTCAAAAGTACCCATGAAGGAAACATAGGAACATGTGGGACTCCAGGGCATTCAGTTGCTACAGTCTGCTTTCCCTCTTTTGCTATCATCTTAGAAAATTTTTAGAATGAAAGGATAGCTCCTAAGCTCTTGGGGTTGCTTGGAAATATGAATGCTGATTTTCTTCTTCCATTTTTTACTCTAACACCTTCAGATCACACAGAATTTCCAAGAGTTTACTTTTGTTCAGGCCAAAAGCAGAATTTGAGCTTCAAATTTCCTCTGAGCCAGAGATACCTGGTTGCAGACAAATATGCCTAACATCTTGTATATTGGAATGGAAAGTGAGACTGTTTTCCCTGAAAACAGCTTTGCTTATTATTCTGTGACTCAGAGCTATTTTGGCCAGTGAAAAATGGTCAAAAAAACATGGTAGCATTTCCTCTCATTTTGCACAGACTGGAATTAGCAAGAAAAGATCAGAGCAAGAAAGAGTCTCTAAATCGAGGCCCATTTTGCTTCCTTCATTCTACCTCTATTTAGGTTGGACTACAATTGATCCAATATCTTGTGTCTTTAGTCTATGTGGTTTTTTAAACCAAGAACATGGTTCCATTTGTCCTTAAGTGTACCTTCATGCAGTTTGGATGCTCTGATTTTTTGGTCCATGATGTTACAGGGAGCCAAGATTCCATTTCCCAGTGAAATAGTCTACTGCAGCTTTTGCTAAGCATTGCTTATGTCCTGAACACATTTCTTCCACCACATACTATTCTTAGTATCATGGTCCTGTGATAGCATCCCCTTTAGCCATTTTCTCTCTTAACAGAACAGAGTGATCTGAATGCCTATGGTTAGTTTCCTCATGGATATAGATGTCACCAGGTGCATCCTTTCTTCATGGGAAAGCTTTCCAGGGAGCATGCTGCTCCAGCCCATTCTGCAGTCACAAAGTGTGGGTGGATATGGCTGGTGACAATAGGCAAGAATTCTCTTCATTGAGATGAAGGAATAGGGGCTTTTCCCAGAGCTCAGTACCTGTATCTGATAACATGCATTATGGGAATATCACATATCACCACTATGCAGAGAGGTGAAAATAAGGATGACCTTTTGCATTGGCACACTTCAACCAGATTGATAAATAGTTGTCACACAGCCTATCTGTAGAAGACATGCTTGTAGCATTTTCCATCTAATTTTCACTCCTACACAGAAACTAGTAACCTCAGAGTCCTTGTATATGTAACATGATCTCGGAGAGGAAGGATCTAATCCATGAAACGTAGCTCTCACAGCAGTGAGTTATACATAGAAAAAATACTAGAGTGCAATTGCCCACCAGCTGGAAAGCAGTAGGTTAGCTGCTGAAAGATGGCTGCAGACAGAAGTTCAGAAAGAGAATGCAGATGGAATTGTACTTGCCATCTCTAAAGACACTGCAGCCCTGTTAGCAAAAAGCAGGAAGGAGACCTACAATAGAAAAAGGAGTGAAGATTATGCTGCTGATGAAAAGCTCATAGACACCTCTGCGTCAGAGAATATGGATAGTTAAAACAAGGTTTTCTGCATAATGTGATAGTGAACTGATGGGACTCCAGCCCTGCTACTTTTTCCCAACTTTGTCACATTTCAAATCTTCAGACATGGTTCAAATTGGCAAAATGTTGTGAAGCTGTTGTGAAGTGAATGTTGTGAAGTTTTAACCCACTGAGAGATCAAGGAGGGGGAAAAGTTTAGAAATGTGAAGATTTTAATAATGTTTTATTGTCTGTAGAGTGTAGTACAATTTAACATTCCAACTATTTTATGATAACCATATTAAATATAAAAATAAATAAAAAATTGTTTTATTTCCTAATGGAAGCATGGAATATGTAAGGTTGGAAGGGACTACAGTGGAACACCTGCTCCAGCCTCCCTGCTCAAGCTGAGTCATCCTAGAGCACGTGGCACAGGGTTGTGTCTGGATGTTTCTTGATTATGTCCACTGAAGGAGATTCCACATCCCTGAGTAGCCTGTTCCAATGCTCAGTCACACAATAAAGAAGTTTTCCCCCAAGTTCAAGTGAAACTTCCTGTGCATCAGTTTCTGCTCGTTGCCCCTTTTCCTGTTGCTGGGCACCATTGAGAAGATCCTGACTCTATCCTCTGACACCTTTCCTTCAGATACTCACAGACATTGCTGAGGTTCCCTCTCCAGTTTTCTCTTCTCAAGGCTGATCAGGCCCAGTTCCCTCAGCCTTTCCTCGTAGAAGAGATGCTTCAGTCCCCTCATCATCTTTGTTGCCCTCCACTGGAATTGCTCCAGGAGCTCTGTGTCTCTCTTGTCCTGAGGAGCTCAGAACTGGATGCAGCACTCTAGATGTCCCTCACCAGGGCTGAGCAAAGGGACAGGATCACCTCCTTGACCTGCTGGCAATGCTCTTACTAATGCACCCCAGGATCCCAATGGCCTTCCTGCCCCCAAGGACACACTGCTGGCTCATGGACAGCTTGTTGTGCACCAGGACCCCCAGGTGCTTCTCCACAGAGCTGCTTTCCAGCAGATCAGCCCCAGCCTGTGCTGGTGCCTGGGGATTGTTCCTCTGCAGGTGCAGGACCCTGCACTGGCCTCTGTTGAATTTCAGATGTTTCTTCTCCTCCCATCCCTTCAGCCTGTTGAGGTCCTTCTGAAGGGCTGCACATCCCTCTGGGCCAGTCCTCCCAGCTTTGTGTCACCAGGGAATTTACTGAGGAGGCATCTGCCTGTTCATCCAAGTCATTGTGCATAAGTTAAACAACACTGGGCCCAGTATGGAACCTTGGAGGATACCACAAGTGACAGGTCTCCAACTTGATCCTGTGTCATTAATCAGGGTACTCTGGGATCTGCTATTCAGCCAGGCCTCCATGCCTCTCACTTTCCACTCATCTGATTGAAACATCCCAGGTTTGCTTACAAGGATGTTGGATGAGACAACATCTAATGCCTCGATGAAGTCAAGATGTGTTGTTCTTCAGTTTGGAGAAAATAACCCTTGAATATCAGGCATCTCTCTTGGGCCTCTCTTCCCTGCATGACCTGTTCCTATGGGATACTTCCAAGGAGATCCCTAGAGAGGCTAACAGCTGTCGCTGTAGGACATGAAATAAAGACTGAGTATTTCAGAAGGCAAAGAGCATAGAAAAAGAAGGATTTATAGTCTAAATTCTTACTACTTTTTATAAGCTGTTTTGATACAGACTTAACATGATCAGTGAATAGGAATGACACCTCTTTAATCTTACTGGTTAACTAGAAAAATAGCAAAACACCACCTGGAGAAAGACTGTTTGGAGAAAGGATAGTTGTTTGCTAAGATTGTTTTGAGAAAAATCTTTCTCGAGAAAATTTTCCTTGGGAAAAAGTTAGCAGCTGCTAGCAGGGTAAAAATCTTTCAGACTCAGAAATATCAGGCCCAGAAACAGCTCTCCTGAAGTCCATGATTGCTTGTTGTCCTGCTTCCCCTTTGTCCAGTACTGAACTCCACAATCTCATGGTCACTACAGCTAAGGCTGTCCCAAACCTTCACATCTCCAACAAGGCCTCTCTTGTTTGCTGCTATGCAGTTGAGCAGCAAATCATTCCCTGAGCAGCACAGCATTCCTTGTGGGATCCTCTGCTCCCTATGTCAGAACATTGTCATGAATACTTTCCAGGAACCTCCTGGATTGTTTGTGCTTTGTTGTGTTGCTTCTCCAGTAGGTGTCAAGGGAGTTAAAGTCCCCCACAAGAACATGTAGAGGCTGCTTCAACTTGCCTGTAGAAATCCTCATCCACTTTTTCCTGATCAGGTGGCCTGTAGCAAACACCCACAAAAATGTCACCCTAGTCTGCCCTTTTATCCTGACCCATAAGCTCTCGATTCTCCCATCATCCACCCCAGATGGAGCTCAATACATTCCAAGAGTTTCTTCACACAGAGGGAAGCTCCACCAGTGCATCTTCCTGGCCTGTCTTTCCTAAGCAATGTGTAGCCTTTCATGATAACATTGCAGTCAAGTGAGGTATCCCACCATGTCTTTGTCTTTATCTCTGTCAAGCCTGGCTATGTCTACATGCACTTTCAAATCTAGTCTACAGCTCCCTCAGTGACCCTGCTAAATCCTGAGCTAAGACTCCTTAAGGCAGGTGGACCCCATTTATTTCAGCAGGCCTAGAGTCATATAAACTGACCTGTGATAAAACACTCAGAATTCTGCTGGTAACACCAGTTTCGAATTCAGGTGTTCATCAGCCTGGTTTTCCAGTTTCTTGCCCCATCAACCTCTAAAACTGGTAGAAGAGAACTTGTGCTCCAGACCCTTGACCAGATGTCCCCAAGGCCCTGAGGTCCCTTTTGATCATTGCACCCTTGTTGCTGGGACTTGGTCATTTACCCACCTGGAAAACCAGCAGTAGGTAACATCAGTGGGCTGCACCAGGCTGTGAAGTTTCTTGGTGATGTCCCTTATCCAGGAGCCAGAGAGACAACACATCTCCCCGTTGGACTGGATTCAGTTGGCATATCAGACCGTCCATTCCTCCCAAGAGGGAGTCACCAGTGACCCTTCTTTTTCTTAACTGAGGAGGTTGTGGTGTGAGGGGGACCTGCTCCACCATAGGCAACCGCACCAGCCTGGATGGACCTTCAACCCCATTTTGCCCTGTGGGGTGAAAAAAAATGCCATTTGCCCACTTTATTTATTTGGTGTGGTAGGACTGATAAATGTTGACTGAATCTGAACAAAGTGGCATGCTGATTTAGGTCAATGGTCAAAGAGTTCTGACAATTTATTTCATTCATAACCATTCTGACCAAAGACATTATGAACAAAAACTTGTTTACGTAACTTACTAAAGGGTTTATAGGAGATGAAAAAAGTTTTTGCGATTTCTTCAATAAATTGCCCATATCCTTACCCACAAAATGTGTCCTTGCAGTTGCATTCTTTGAAGTATCATTACCTTAGCCTTTAAAGCTTTATGAACATCTATCAGCAGGTCCTTACAAGTGAGGCTCCTTTTCATTCCCTGTCTTGTGGACACAGTCCTGATCACACATGAAAACCTGTAGGCTCCTGTGGCTGTCCTGCCTGTCCAAACAAAAATGTCTGCAGCTTTTCTCATGACAACTAAGTTATTAAAATGTATTTTCATTTTGGGCATGGGTAGCCTTTTTAGGAGCTCCATGTGGATGTGAAAGCCCAAGTTACAGACTCAAAAAGTGAGGTGGAAACTTCTGAGTCATGTTCTTTGCTAGAAGTATTTTTCATTCTTACATTTGAATTAAGATTATTTTAAAATTCAGATGGAATTTTTATCTAATTGTCAATTTATTGGAGCCCTACTTTTTGTGTTACTAGAAAGCAAGAGCTTTGAACTTCTTTCAGTACAAAGAAAAAAACTGTGAAAGTCTCAGTGGGGAAAAAAGCAAAAAAGACTACCTTGTCATCACAGTATTTCTATAAAATTTTGAATATTTCATGCACAGAAGTGAAAGTCACTTGGTATGCTTTTGAAAAGAAAATTGCTCTGGAGTGTTTTTCAACCATCAACACTAACAGCATTTTCTCGGAGAATGGGTTCTTATCAGATGTGAGGTGGTAAGAGGGCACAGTTGGCTTTCAATAAAGACGTAGTGTGAGTCCTTATGGCACTTTTACTGCCTGAGATGTAGCAATGGCTTTTTAAGTTCATTCCTTCTGTTTGCATCACAGAATCAAAGCACTGGGTTGCTTTAATTTAAAAATAGAAATAAGCTTTGCATTTCTGTTGGCTAATTCTTATTCAGTGAAGGCCAGTTGCTTCCTTCCAGAAATTCTACAGAAACAGGATCTGGTTCCTACTGCTAGCCATATAAGATTTTGTGTAGGGCCAGTTACCTATTTGTGATCTAAGTCTAAGTAAGAAAACACATAAGAATGTAGCATAAACCACAAAATGCTGGCACTCCCAGATAAATGTGAAATACCAGTCTGAATAATTCTGCCCTGTCAGTCAGGACTTGAGGGTTTTTCTGCTTTTGGGAGAGGACTTACTCCAAGAAGGAAGCCTGAGTATGGCCTGTCAGCAGTACATTAAAACCACTGAATCACAGAACTAGCTAAAAATTTTTTTGAGATCATCCCATCCATCCCATGACCCAACACCACTGTGTCAATTACACCATGGCACTGAGTGCTGCATCCTGTCTTTTCTTGAAGGGACAGTGACTCCAGCCTCTCTCTGACTAGCCAATTCCAATGTCATCACACTTCCTGTTGAAGAACTTCTCCCTGAAGTCCAGCTTAAACTTCCCCTGGCACAGAAGGCTAGTGGGAAATGCTGTGTCCTCTTGTCCTGTCACTGGTTACCTGGAAGAAGAGATCGACCTCGCCCAGCTACAACCTCTTCTCAGGAAGTTGAGGAGAGTGATAGTGTCACCCCTGAGCTCCCTTTTCTCCAGATTAAATACCACCAGCTCCCTCAGCCACTCCTCAGAGGACTTGTGTTCTAGATCTTTCACCAACCTTGTCCTTCTCTGGACATGCTCCAGGATCTCAAGATCCTTTCTAAATTGGGAGACCCAGAACTGGACACAGAACTCTAAGTGTGGTCTCACCAGTGGCAAATACAGGGGGACAATCCCTGCCTTGCTCCTGCTGGCCACACTATTCCTGATACAGTCCAGGATGCCATTTGCCTTCTTGGCCACCAGAGCACAGCTGGTTCATGTTTATGAATCAGGTACCCTGAATCAGTACCCCCAGGTGCCTTCCTGCCTGGGAACTGTCCGGCTACTCTGTCCCAAACCTCTAGTGCTGCCTGGAGGTGTTGTGACCCAATGGCAGGACCAGTCCTTGGGCTTGCTAAACCTCCTGATACTATTGGATTTGGCCCATTGATCCAGCCTGTCCAGATCCCTCTGCAGAGCCTCCCTATCCTCCAGCAGATCAATAGTCATACTCAACTTGGTGTCATTTGCAAATTTGCTAATGGTAGACTGATCCCGGGGGGGGGCTCCACTGGTGACTGGCCCCCAGCTGGATACAGCACCATTCACCACCACTCTCTGGGCCCGGCCATCCAGCCAGTTCCTAACCCAGCAAAGAGTGCTCCTGTCCAAGCCTTGGGCTGCCAGCTTATCAGGAGGATGCTGTGGGGGACAGTGTCAAAAGCCTTGCTGAAGTCCAAATAGACAACATCCACAGACTTTCCTGCACTTACTAGGCAGATCAACTGGTCATAAAAAAAGATCAGGTTGGTCAGGCAAGACCTGTCCCCCCTAAATCCTGTCTGTGTCTGATCTCTCAGCTGTCCTGTAGGTACCATGTGATGGCACTCAAGATGTTCTGTTCCTTGACCGTTGCTAGGCACCAAGGTCAGGCAAACAGGCCTGTAGTGTCCTGGATCTTCCTTCCTGCTCTTCTTGTGGATGGGCAGCACACTGACCAACCTCCAGTAATCTGGGACTTCCCCAGGGAGCCAAGACTGCTGGTAAATGATGGAGAGCAGCTTGACAAGACCTTCTGTCTGTTTCCTCAACACACTAGGATGGATCCCATCTGGTCCTACAGGCTTGTGAGCATCTAAGTGGCTCAGCAGGTCACTAACTGCTTTCTCTTGGACTGCAGAGGATCTGTTCTGCTCAATGTCCCCATCTACCAACACAGGAAGCCAGTTCTGATTTCCTCTAGTATTTTCACTGTTCTGTGTCTGTCGAGTTTAGTAAAATCTAATGCAGTGTCCAGCATTTAAAGCTCATTTCTGAAACCTGGTGACTATTTCAGCCCTGCCTGTTTTCCTAGCACTGGGAGCTTGTGCACTGGGAGCTGGTTGCTGTGCATCCTTCCCACCCCCTACCCTCCTGCAGATGGGAAAGCAAAAATTCTTTCTCTCTGCTACTAGCTGTAGAAGGAGAGTTGGTAGGAAGGTCTAGTCAGTGATTTTTCAGGAACTTCACTGAAGGTTTTCGTCAGTTTAAACTGAGGAAAAGCTTGTGCTCATGGTGACATGAGTGCAAGCCAACAGAATGAATATAAGAGCAAACTTGTATCCATGTGAAATCCTATGCGGGAGCCACTCTGAATGTCCAGATATCATTTTTGGTTCTGCTAATTTTCTGTTTTGTAAACAACCACAGGACAGGTCACAGTTTTGTTACCCTATTTTGTGTGTAAGACTAAAGTAGCCATAAGGAGGTTGACATAGGTGAGAAAGACACTGATTCGATATCACTAAGAGCTAGGAAATAATGAGGTAAGTCCTGAAGAGAGCTGTTAGTCAGAGCTGATTTAGCAGACAGAGGATAAATGAGTTATTACTTCATAAATATTTCAAAAAATACTTTTTTATTTGTCTCAACACTCATATATAGTTTTGGAGAGAGAGGCTCTCCTTAAAACGATAATGGTCAATAACAAACATCCTGAGTTTTTTGCTACATTTGGTTGATGAGTTTAAAAGGCCGGTATCTCTGAGCAACACTGCTGTGACCCCAAATTACAGAAATGCTGAAGTGAATGTGAGTAAATTATTATGTACAAGAAACAATCTTCATCTCTCACTTTGTTAGTCACTTTACATTCAGTAGCTCTATTTCAAGTGTATTGTTTTCTGTTATTTTTTGTCTGGTTCAGTTTAGCTATAATGTATTTCTCCTTTAAGATTCTTGAAAATCAAGAGAAAGTTCTCCTTTCTTCCATCTAATATTAAAAGTAACAAGGAAAAGAAAGAAAAGTAGGTAGCCTATTCAGGATATGAGTGTGTCATAGCATCTCTTAGGCCGAAGTAACTAACTGATGTTCTGGAACTGTTTTCAAAATTTTTCATGAAAAAAATCTCATTGCAAAAGCTGTTGCCTCATTCTTTTACTCTCTTGCATTGTAGCAAATTTGAGTATGAATCCGATTTCAAATTGTGTAACAAATAAGACTGTGATGTATTCATGGTGTAGGCAAATCCCCAGAATCTTCCTGAACTAGACAACCCAGAGATTCATGCCTATTTTTCTTGCTTATTAAATAATAAAAGAAGAGTGATTTTTTACACTAGATTTTCTGATTTGCTGTGAATTATTAGGAAAGGCTTAACTTGACAGAGTTTACAGGTTAAGGTACACATATGAAAACAAAATTTTTCATAAGTTTATATCACTAGATGTGTATAATAAAATGACCCCTGATTAGGTGATTTTTTTTTCTGGATAATTGTATACAAGAGGCATGCCTAAATAATAGAAAAATTAAATTGTTTAGATTGGAAAAGGCCTTTATGATAATTGAATCCAGCTGTAGGTCCAGTGTTGCCAAGTCCACTGCTAATCCATATCCCCAAGTGCCACATCCACACATCTTAATACCTTCATGTATGCTGACTCAGCCATTTCCCTGGGCAGTTTGTTCTAATGCTTAACAACCCTTTCTGTGACTCTGATTTGGCTTTAAAACCCACACATTAATGTGTATAAATTCACCATCTAAACCCCTACACATTAATGTTTTGCTGATGCATTATAAAGAGGGGTTTTAAATAATCAGTTTTAGAAAAGACAAGCAAGTGATTTCCAGGACTTTTTATTCCATTTGCATCTACTTCTCATTTCCATTTTTTTGTGGAATCTGTTGCTGAAAGGTTTCATGTCACTAGTGATAGCTGTGATAGTGAAAACAAAGTAGTGGATGACAGTTCTTGGCTGGACCTACGGAGGGACAGACAGAAGTGCTTCTTGACTGCTCACTGCGGGACCAGCAACCTCCATACAGCTTGCATTTGATACTAATTATGTGACTAGATAAATGGTTGTGATTTACCATAAGGGTTGTCAGCTGATCCTTGGTATAGATTTTGTATATGAGAATATTTATCTTAGTTTTCCCACACTAACTTTCCCCTTCATTGGGACCTTTAAATATGACCTAGACAAAGGAAAATGCTCAAGGGGTGGTTTATTCATTCAGACTCCTGTTGCTAGTTCTCCTTGAATAGAAAGTGGTCAGTGGTCCTTGGAGCCCCAGCTGGCCTTTAGGTATCTCCTTCAGCAAAATCTTCATGGATTTTAACATTACCCTTGGAATTAAGTGGTGTGACTGCTTGGGTAGATAAGAACAAGCCTTTGAAATGGTGCTGCCTGAGGCCTGGATGCTTGGTGTCAATTATTTTCCTGAGTAATTTGTAAACACTTGGCTTGAATCCTCTTTGTGTACTGACAAACACAACTCTCATCGGCTGCTGGTATCCTGAAAATAAAGGTCACATTAGAAAGACTGTGGCACAGATGTGTAAACAAACAGAATAATAGCAAATTTGAAGCTTTTTTTTTTTATTTAATTGTTCTTCAGAAGCTCCATCCATATTCTGTTCAGTGATTATACTTACACATAACACAACCTTTTCTGGGTAGTTTCATTGCCTAAAATAGTAAAAGATAAATACAAATTTTCTTGGCAATGAGCAATTTAAAAATTCAAGAGCTGTCTGGATCTGGTGCTGGGTGATGTGGTTTAGTGGTTGAGAGGTTACAGTGGTAATGCTGGGTTGACAGTTGGACTGGATGATCTTGAAGGTCTCTTCCAACCATAAGGATTCTATGATTCTATTTATAAATAGAATATTTTTTTCCTTTGGTAAACACACATTCTACTGTGTTATATTTCCCACAGCCTTAAAACACTGTTCCTTGATCAAACTTATTTATATTTCAATGAAGTCAGCCTTACTGAAAGCATTAATTGCTGGAATGGGAAATGTTAATATTACCGGTTAATTAGAATGGCAAGCTTCCAGTGTGGGTTGGAATTTTTTTCTTGGTCTGAATTATGCTAAATACCAAACAGTGTTTAAGGAGACTATAACAGATGAAATTTTTCATTCAGTCTTATTTACAAAATAAATAGCATTTAAGTAATAAAAGATAACAAATTGGTGATATAAAGGGAATTTTAAACAAAAGACTTCTTTAAGCGTTTTACTGATTCATGTTGCCTTCTGAGGATTGTTTTACATCTATGGAGACGTTATTTAGTAGCTCTTACTGTGAATGCAAATCCTCTGGGCACAACAAAGAGAGAATGGGTTTGGGCATCACCACTGGGTTGAAAGAATCCCTAGGCTGAGCTGCAAAGGTGCTAAATGCTTCTTGTATTGCTCTGAGCAGAGCACTCAAGCACACATCTGTCAAGAACTTAAGCATATAAAAGATTTTTATTTGTTAGCGCTTGAGTTATTCCACTAAATACGATTTCTCTTTCAAGAAAATACATTTAGGGAATTTAGGGAACACTAGTACAAATTTTGGCCAAAATATTTTTCATAGTTTAGGGGACAATTTCTAAAAAAAAAAAAAAAAAAAAAAAAAAAAAAAAAAAAAAAAAAAAAAAGATTGTGAAAGCTATGTTTTCGATTGCTTCTCTAATGAAAACTTACACTTTTTCCCCTCTTGGCAGTTCCAGTCACAAACTGCCATTCATTGTTTTGTTTCTACTGTGTCAGCTATCACTACAGACATGAAATCTTTCAGCAAGAGATTTCACAAGCAAACAGAAATGGAAAGCAGACGTAAGTGGTATAAAATCCAGGATTTTCTTTGTCAAAATCTGTCAATCTTAGTGTTAGTTGCTAAACTGAAGTATACATCTTTTCTCCTTGAACCACGGATCTATTATTTCTTTTTGTAAACTCTTTTTTATGAATTTATCACTAGGTCAAAAAAGGGAGATTCAACCAAAATGCTTTCATTAAAAAGCTTAGATGAAGATACAATTTTAAAGAACAACAACAGCAAAAAAATCACAACAATGTCCTCTGAAATGCCTGAGATTCAAAAGAGCTATTTAGATAAGCTGACAACAAGCTCTGCTGCAATCTGTGCACAGAAGCTGCAGCTGCAGGAGAACCTGCTGGCAGTGGCTACCTCATGCAGTTCTCCACAGGGAAGTTCTCTGTGACAAGATTTGAGCAGGGGAGCAATGTTAGCTCTAAATTTATCTCTGCATTTGAATGGGTTTAATTCCTGTTGTGGGAAAAGAACAAACCTAAATATCATCACGAAAAGCAAAATAGTGAAAAATGTTTGCTTCTTTATTTTTCACCTCATCTGTAAAATCTGCAAATTGATGGCTAATTTAATTTTACTTTGCTGCCTTTTCTTCACATAGATATTGTACCTTTTTGCAAACCATCTTCCATTGAATGTCACATTGTTTTTATTATTTGATTCAAGTCAGTTTATGGTTCTAAAACCTCTTGGTCATGTATAACACTTACAGGAAGTTTACCACTTGCAGAAGGTAAGTTTATTTTACTCCCAGGTTGGATGATAAAGTGAAAATCTTTTCAGAAGTGGGTAGTATGGTATATTACCAAAGATGACTTTAAGGCTCCCTTCCAGCCCAAAACATTCTGTGATTCTGTGACTTTGCATCGTGAGAAAATAACAAGGGAAAAAATGTAAATAATGTTGTTCTGAAGCTTGCTCCAACAAACTGTGAAGAAACCAAAAGTTCTGATTTCCATGGAACTCATGAAAATATTTACTTCAAAGTTGCCACCTCTTGTGTAGAAGAGCCTTTGGGTTTTCTATCTCACGAAATTCAGGTGAGATTCACACCATTGGAAAACCTGTAAAATTTAAGCAACAAATAAATGTAGTTGGGATCCTTTTTAGTCTTTTCCCTCTAGGAATATTCTTTTCTTCCCCCATTTTGGACACTCGTGGACATTTTTCATAACCTTTCCATGCTGATGCTGGAGCTGTTTCCCATCACTCCATCAGAGGAAAATGTATTAGGCACTGTACGTCTCAGTTTTCCTCTTTGTCTAGATATTTCTGAGGTTTTCTGTCTATACCACCTTGTGCCAGAAACAGGAGGGTCTGTGCCAGTTATGAATGCAGAAAAGAGACTCCCTGTTCCAGTGAGACATTGCTTAAGACTTAGGGAACAAGAGAAAGAAGAAAAAGTTTTAAAATCTGAAAAGTAACCTAAGCAAAATAGTTCCCCAAAATAGTAGTTGAAACAAATGGAGACCTCACTCATAGAAGGTAGAAATAAAAGCACACTTTGATCTGTCCTGAAATGTATCTTTTCATTTAACATTGTCATCTGAGCAAAAATAAGATAGTTCTGACATTTTGAAAGACCTGACTGTTTTTGCTATGTAAACTATTACAGCAAGTCCCATGCTGTAATAGTCCTTGATAGTTTTCCTCTCCAGGGCTGCTGCTTGTGTTATCGATCTGTCCTTTATTGTCTGTCACAAAAATATTTCAGTGTTGGTCTGTTTTTCCCTGGATTATCTTAATGACAGCAGCTCTTATGTGTTAAAAGCTATAAGGTCAGGCTTCATCTATGCTAAGTGTCTGTAAGGCATTGGGAAAGAAGCTCTGTGAAATTGTGATAAAAGATATGGCAAAGAGGGATGTGTATTTCTGTGCGTGCATGTGGGTGAAAAATAAAGTTAGGGTCCCTTTTGAGAGGTCGGACTGAGCTACGACACACACACACTGATGCAGTGATCAATGTCATACTGACATTTATTGTTTGTACATCCATATTTATTCCCTTACAACTTTATTGACATTACAAGGCACACAAAGAATGTACACATTTGCCACCCTAAGGAGGCCACTGTATAAGTGCTATAGATCTAAATGTGAGCACCCGTTAGAATCTGGAAAACTTTAAGAGAGAGAGGTGAATTTTTTGCTGCGCCACAACCTGAATTTCCACTGCGCCACAAAGGCCCACAGGTCCTGCAGACTCAACGAGCCCACAGGCCCCACAGGCCAAGAGGCCCAGTCTGGAATTGCTCACACCTCATTCCAAATATAAATTATGTCTTCCATCTCTTAGAAACTCTGCTACAATTCCCCCTTTTTCTTTTTGAGCAATTCAGACTGAATCAGAGGCACGACTCAGCAATTTTTGCATACAGCGTAGTAGGCAAGGCACACACACTAAAATAACTACAATTGCAATACCACACATAATATTAAAACGAACCAAGTCTTTGACCCAACCAGTCAAACTCCATGAATTGAACCATTGGTCAAAAGGAGCGCAAGTTGCGCAAGTTGCTTATAGATGGACTGTGAATGGTAACTTAAATATTATCTATAACTTAATTTAACTTAGCTTATCTTAACGTAACTTAACTTATCTTAACGTAACTTAACTTATGTAATTGGTATAACTTATTTAACTTACTTAACTGGTATAACTTGGCCAAGTTATAATTTATACTATATAACTCTATTTAACTTAACTCTATGTAACTTAATTCTATAACTGTATTTATATGTATTTATAACTGTGTTTATATGACTACTTTGTAACTGTTACACATTATAAAATCAACTCTTATCAGCACCGGAGGTGTCACGGAGCATGTCAGGCAAATCGTGGGCGTCAATGTTGTTGACACTATTTCGTGGCATCTCTGACTGGGGACATGCACGGGTGAATCGACTCGGTACCCAAACAGATCCAGATCCTTTCCTGATCAACTCAGCGAAAGCCTCTGATCTGTTCAGGACCCGACTTTTTGGCTGGACAGACAAAAACAAGCACTCAAGGATGATTGGCGTCCCCCCCTTTTCCTTTTGCCATTGAAAAACAATGGCAAACGGACAGTTAAAGGCATTAGACAGGAAAAGTGACAAAGGGAGTTGTTCCAAGCGACAAGCACTCCAGCCATGCTGTAATTTCCCTGAAATTTGACATAAAGTCTCACAAATTGTGACAAAGTTCCGTCGTATGAATGTCCATATTACATTTTTGGCACCACGCAGACTTTTGACAAGTCTACCTTATGTGACCAGATTCACCACATTTGTAACAAGTGATGTTGCTTGGATGCAGCAGTTCGTCATCGTGGTCAGAACACTCACTTTCCCCACCGGATCCGCCTGACAAGGCAGCTGCAATGATGTGACCTTGGTTTTCCACAGTGTCGTGGACAGCTGTTGCAAGTGCTGCAATCTGACTTGTTTGCTCTGCTCATGTTGCAACCACTAGCATTTCATCCACTGGACTGCCTTGTGGAAGAGTGGCTAAAATGGTCCTCGTATGTGCATTGGCATTCTCAAAGGCTAGAGAGCAAAGCAAATGTTCTTGTACCTCTGGTGTCACATCTGGTGCATCCTTCAGAGCAGCTGACAATCTATCAATGAATTTTCCATATGGCTCTGTGGCGCCATGCTTTATTGTAGAGTAGGGTGCTGTTTTTTTCTTATCTGGAATTAAAAGCAATGCCTTGTGGGCTAGCGATTGAGACAGCTGATGAACCTCCAACGGAAAGGTGAGCTGAACATTGGTTGTTGCATAAGGTCCATTACCTGTTAACATGTCAGGCTGGATACCATATAAAGGATCTCTCACAGTTTGGTGTCGGTTAGCTTCTTCAATTTCTAACCGTCTCCATTCTCGTTCAAAAATAAGAGGTTGGGATGGAGTCAACAACAGTGAGGCAATGCTGGTAGAATCTGCAGGACAAAGTACATCTGCTGTAAAGATGTATTGAATGATGTTTCTGGCTGCTTCTGATCTGATACCATAATTTGTTAACTGTTTGTTTCGCTGACTGTAGAACCTTCCACTCATGAGGCTCCCAGGTAGCATTTCCATTATTGATGATAACTGGACAAGACAAGGCACCTGCAGTTTCCCATTCCCCATCTAACATAGCATTCTTTCTGAACTGCAGCCCAACGTCTCTCAATGGGATTGCTTGACATGGCTGGCAGTGATACCTGCTGGGTCAACGCGAGAACTGCCGGTGCAGGAGGTGCTGTTGGCACAACTGAAGGAGGATTACCTTCCTCCTGTGACTGTGACTGTGTTCGTTTTTCCAACAAGTCTTGTCAAGTGGACAGTTCAGCAAGCTTAGCTATTATTTGTTGTAAGTCCTTTGCACGCTGCGAAGTTATCTGAGATCGCTGCTGCGCTGCTGTGGCTCCAGCCGCCGTTGTCAGGGGAGACGAAGCCACCCTGCCTTTCCCAAGCCCCACCGCTTCCCGAGTTCCGGGGAAGGGAAGGGGCTGTGACGCTGCGCCACTGTCTCCACCTTGCACTCTGCCCCCTTGCATCATGCCTGTGGCTGGCCCCCTCTTGTCACCGACTCCGCCTGCTGTCTCATCTTTCACCACACCCTCAGACTCTGGCAGGCGTACTCCTTCCCGAGCAGGCTCAATTTGCGCCGCCGTGGACGGGGGGACATCCGGTCCCTGGACATGCTGGATCACGTCTTGCAACGTGGGGCTCACTGGAGCCCATGCTTCTTTCATGGGGCAGGTGTTATAAATACCAAAATATCTCACCAGCCTAGAGGGTTTTCGCGTCTCATTATTTTCAATCCCCACACCGATCTTGTAGGGCTTCTGATCCTCCATGGTTTCAGACCTCTCCCCCTCCAGAGCCTGAATCGCAGCTTGTGCAGCCTTTCTTTCAGCCGCAAGCTGAAAGGTAACCAAAGTCTTTTTCCACACTATTCCTAATTCCTGAGTGATCTTTCCTTCTTTTCCGCCACCCATCGCACAGTCCCATAACACTTCTCCTATCTCTCGCCACGCCATCTCACTAAAAACAAGCGACGGCTTGTTCAGCTTCCCCTGCTTCCTGGCCCATAGGACCAACTGTTCCAAGTCCGCTTCTTTTACTTTTTCTCCTCTCTTAGAAATAATATTGACAAGAAGTTGCATCACTGCCTGCATTTCTCGATCCATGTTTTTTCCCACTGTCTCTTTGTTCCACAGCGTACGCAGTCTTACCTCCCACCAGGGTGTGTCGCTGTAGCCTCACGGATCGCTACTCGGACACACCTTCCGACCCATCACGCTTTCTGCCTCTGCTCACTTCCTTGGATGAACTGAGCCGACTCGGTTCTGAAGCAAGCTCTCCTGGACTGCAATCCGTCCACCTCCTGGGGACGGAGCATGATTCATCCGTGATGAATCCCCTGAAATGCTCCGTGACCAGCACGGGTTGGCAATTCCACGTGGCCCATGTCTGAGCCGACTCCCTGCAACCGCTTCCCGGCGAGCTGCTTCTGCAGTTAGGTGTAGGCAGCAAAACAAAGCAGGGAGTCCCGCTGAGCCCCTTCTTTTGGCCAGCGGACCGTACCCACCCGCGTTCGGGGGGCATGGTAACCAAAGCAAGGGTCCCTAGGTTCAGGTGCCAGTTAAAGTTAGGGTCCCTTTTGAGAGGTCGGACTGAGCTACGACACACACACATTGATGCAGTGATCAATGTCGTACTGACATTTATTGTTTGTACATCCAT
This sequence comes from Sylvia atricapilla, assembly GCF_009819655.1. NCBI lineage: Eukaryota > Metazoa > Chordata > Aves > Passeriformes > Sylviidae > Sylvia > Sylvia atricapilla. Next base: position 42,607,668 of record NC_089174.1, read on the forward strand.
ATTTATTCCCTTACAACTTTATTGACATTACAAGGCACACAAAGAATGTACACATTTGCCACCTTAAGGAGGCCACTGTATAAGTGCTATAGATCTAAATGTGAGCACCTGTTAGAACCCAGAATACCTTAAGAAGAGAGGTGAATTTTTTGCTGCGCCACAACCTGAATTTCCACTGCGCCACAAAGGCCCACAGGTCCCGCAGACTCAAGGAGCCCACAAGCCCCACATGCCAAAGGGCCCAGTCTGGAATTGCTCACACCGCATTCCAAATATAAATTATGTCTTCCATCTCTCAGAAACTCTGCTACAAACAAAGGCTAAATGCAGATGAAATCAAGAAGTCTTAATATGGGGATAAACTGCTTTCTAGTGAGTTGTAGATTAAAACTGTTGTAGCAATACTGTACAGTGTGGTTTATTCCCTCCCTCTCTAACCCCCGGCACAAGGAAAAGTATTTTTTTTCAGTAATAAAGAGCTGGAAATCAGTGATAAAATAGTCAGTGAAGAATGGTTGAAGTTTCCTATTTGTGGTCCTGGAACACAAATTTGTGGTCCTGCAACCTTCACATGCACTAATAGTATGTGTTGATACATCTCTAGCCGCCCAGTAATTGGTTGTTTGTGGACATAATCTGATCATGATAATTGTGGATATTTGGATTGTAAATACACAGCACCAGAAAAAGACACTAGGAAGCAATCAGAAAGGCTGTGATAGTTAGATGATAACATCTGTTGTGCCGATAGACTGTAAAGCTCTTGAAAACAGTACGAACTTACTATAACTTCGAATAGCAGGAAAGACAGGCTTGCATTCAGCCTCAGTCATCTGTTGGAAATAAACTAAGAGGAACTGACTACTAACCTGGAGGGAAGAGCATTTACTACCAATAGACAAGCTAAAAGTGCATCTGAGAATCCATGGGTTTGGTAATGTTTCTTTGCAGTTAGTTTATTAATTTTTGCCTGTATGGAATTAGTTTGGAGACAGAGGGCTAGTAAGACGAGACTGAATACTTACAAGTGAGGTATTCCATAGTCACCATGCAAGGGAATTGTATCACAGTGCCATTGGACCTCCTGAAATTTCATATCTTCTGCAACTACATAAAATATGAAAAATGCCAAGGGGATTTGTGATAAATATAATGTGTAAATTTGTGTATATAATATTGTATCAAAAGTTTGATCTATTAAAAGCTACTCAAGGGCATCTCCAAGATTCCATTAAGCCTATTGTGCAGCTGTGAAACCACAAAATTTGCAACAGAAACAACAGGAATGGACTGGAGATGGCCCATTCATCAAGGATGGGCTTCCACTTCATGGCTGCCCAACATCTGATATCAGTCTTGGTGGGGGATCCAGAGGATGATCAAATCAGCACCCCAAAGACGAGATCCGGGAAGACTATCAAATCATCTTTTCATACCTATGGGAACCCCTTTCAAAGCCTTGCTTGGAAATAAATACATGAATATTGGGACTTTCAATGGACTTAGCCTCAGGACAAATAAACTGTATAAAAACTGTACGCTGAGACCCAGTGTGTGTGGTTGAGGTTGGATGCTATCTTTGTTACTGTCACTCTGCCCACCCAGCATTCGAACAATGTTGGCCAATTTTACTGTGGCCTTTCAATTTGATTTTGGAAAAATTGCTAAATAAATTCTTCTATTTTGAATTGGCTTCTGAACATTTATAACAGATTCAAAGCAGGATCTTTAAAACTTTTAACTAATTGGTTGGGCTTGGTAACATAGTCTTTTCCCCATTTTCCACCTTTAGTGTTGAAAGAGCAAGGCATAGAGAAAAAAGGCAGAAAGGTCTGTTTTTCCATATCTGAGGCAAGGGTTTGTGTACACAGTGTCATGTCTCCATGTCCTGAAGGCTACGTGATATATATCTAAGGGCATCAGTAGGATGGGTGAGGAGAGCTGCAAGGAGCTGAGACTCATTCTTCAGCAAATGCTGATGAATTCTATGAGCAAGAATTTCCAGCATGTCATGGAATGAGGCACTCTATCAGAAGGCAGGGCAACATGGGCAATCTTGTGCCCAGTGAACAATCAGCTGCTTGCCTCAGGATTCTTCCAGAAGCCTCTTCTTTGAGGGAGTAGCCAGGCATTCTCTTTTCCATGCTGCAGGAAACAGCAGACAAAAGTTTATTTGAGTACCTTGTAATTTAGGAGCCTGCAGCAGCTTTGTGCACCCACGAACACAGGTCTGGTTTCTCTCGGTAGCACTCAGATTGCTGCAGTAAAATGGGTTGTAGGACCCACAGCTGATGGTAATTGGTGATGACTCTGGAGTTATTTCTTGAGAACTGTTGCTGGAACTTTTGAGTAACCTACTGCTGAAGTGGGCAGGAGTGGAACAAACTACCAGCTGCAAGGGAAAATAGCAGGATACTGCTCATTTCTGTGAAGATGCTTTGCTTTAATTCAGTGGAGTGGAGAAAGGCAGTGGTCTTTGGTAATCTGATTCAGTGTACCCTATTACCCTTCAGTGGGTGATGGGCAAGTGCTTTCACTGTAGACAAAGCTAGTCAAGGGGTTGGAGTGGACGAGTCTTGGGCAAGACCTTGTTGCAGTCAACAACTTCCTCTAGGGGGAGAGAGGAGGTACAGGCGCTGATTTCTTTTTTGTGGTGACCAGTGACAGGACCTGATGGAATGGCCTGAAGTTGTGTTAGGTGAGATTTAAGTAAAATATCAAGAAAAGGCTCTTCACCTAAAGGATATTTGGGCAGGCTCCACAGAGGAGTGGTCATAGCATGCAGCCTGACAGAGTTCAAAGACTTTGGACAACAGGTTCATTGTGTGATTCTTGTGGTGGTCCTGTACAGGGCCAGGAGTAGGACTTGATAGCTGTGGGTGCCTTCCAACTCAGCATATTGTAGGATTCTGTGATTCATTTTTCTGGCACTATGGCATAACCATCACATGGCTTTTGTGCTCTTGCACATTGTACTGAGCACACAATCTGCCCCTGTGACAGCTGTCCATTTGCTATCAGTCAGGTGGGGACTAAAGTGTTAATCTTAAGTTTTCCATAGTGAGTGATTCTTGTTTAGTCTCTTTGGAAGTTAGAATTGCCCAGATTTGCAAAGAAAAATACCTGAATTCAGGTTTAATTAAATAATTGATACTTGAATGCTCCTGGGGCAGAAAGAGAACAAGTTTGTGTGAGGTCTTTGAAACAATCTTTTCTTTTTTTTTTTTTTTTTGTAGTTTGCACACCATCAGCCTTGGGTGATGCTGATGTACTAGTTTGAAAGCAAACTAGTAGGAGATTCCAAGGCAGAGCTGTAATTTAACAGGAAAACTAAAATAAAGACAATAATAGAGAAACACTGGATTAACCTGACAGAGTAAAACCACAACCTGACACTCTGTTGGTCAGGGTGGTGGCAGCAGTGTGATTAAATTGTGGCTACAGTCCTGTTGAAGTGATAGATGTGGTTCTGCTGAAGTGATGATTCTGTAGAAGGGCTTGTCTTCCTCTGAAGGTCCAGTGACGGTTATGTAGCTCTTGTCCTCTGGGAATCCAGCAGGTAGGGCTGTTCTGGTGTTCCAACTTCAGATTATATGCAATAGGAATGCTTGGTTCCTGCCCCCGGGAGGAGCACCTTACAATGGGATGATGTATTTATCAGCCATGCTGTCACCTGATGGCTGATTAGTAGAAGGTAGCTCCAGGAGGAGTTGTCAGGGATGAGTCATGTAGGAGATAAACAACACTGCCCCACCTGTTTTAACAGTTTATGAAGTTTGTGATAGAATACATACTTTTGGTTACCTCTTATACTGTAACCTAAGACAGCTGAGCAAAGCAATGATCAGAGGTTTTGGAAAGTCAGTAAATGTTCTCCTTTTGAAGACAAACTGTTCTGTGTGTGCAGATTATTGCAGACTGCTTTCAGTGAGGCTTAAGGAAAGGTACCCAAAGTAGTAATCTGAGATAAATGCAGAAAATAAAAGAAAAAATAAAAGAAAAAAAATTAGGAAAATAGGAAACGTTTATTCAAAGAGTAGTTGCTAAAAATAATTGACATCAAGTCAAAAAGACACAACTCTACTGAAGGAAAATGCTAGAAGATAAACTCTCTCTTTTGGAGCCCTTGTTAATAAGAGAATAAGAGAAAAAGTTGGAACAGAAGCCATGGAGAACCATTGTTAAATGCAAATAGCCATACATATCTAGGAGTGAAATGCAGGTGGTTTTGGTCCTTCCAGAGCAGGCTTATGATCCAACAGTTGGCAAACACAGACTCCTATTCTACTGATCACATGCGGCAATTTCTGAACTGAGCTAAACAGCAACTAACAGGTATGTGTTTATATGTGTGGTTATGTATTTTATGACTCTATTTACATTCCCAGTGTAACTACAATGACAGGACTGACAATTGAGTCTTGTCACTAGTATCAGGATGGTTATTACAGAATTACTGACCTATTTTACATAGCCAGGAAGAAAAATGGTGGTGTAAAAATTCCATTTCCCACTGCCTGGATGACCCATCAGGCTGAAACCCATCTGCTTTCCTGAACTGCATGTGTTCTCAGAGACTGCCAAGTACTGGAATGAGAAAAAGGTGATCTTCAGGGGAGAGAAGAGAGTTTCAGCAGGAACTGGAGTTCTTGTTGTATAGGAGAAACAAAAGACCCCCAAACAAAACACAAAACCCCAAAAAACCCAGAAAAGCCAACCCTCCACTCCCCCAAAAAACCCCATCAAACAAAAAAACCCCTCCAAAACCACAAAACAAACAAAAAACCAAAAGAAGCTCCCACAAAAGCAACCAATGCCATTGCCGGTATCTGTAGAAAGATCTCTGAGAGTGCCAGATCCTAGCACTAAACAGAGAGGGGACTCAGCAGGAGAAGACACTGCATTGGATAAATGTAGTAATTAAGAACAGAATAGAAGTAGCTTCTGATCCTCCTTAGCCCTATTTTTATCAATTCTTTTGAATTGATAAAAAGTAATTGAGCAACTTGAAAGCAAAAATAAACAAGTAAATGGGAGCAGATACCTGGACAATACTGTGGTGACTGTGAGATGGGTTGTCTAGGACTGCCCACATCTGCAATGACCCATAAATTATATATCTGTCTAACACAGGGATAAAAGTCTAGACAGTGAGCAGCGTTCCATTATAGGAGCCTTAGTTTTCTGAGGGGTTTTTGCCTGCAGAGTTGAGAATAACTGCTGAACCTGTTATAATTCATCTGACACAAGCAGGCACTAGGTGTGGTCACATTGCTTTTTAAGGATGAAGGGCAAACTGATGAAGATTTAGTTGACTTCCTGAATACCACAGCCTGGGTCATGTCACCTGAGATTGCTGCAGTTTCCTATTAATGTTTCCAGACTGCAGCAGCTCTTTTGCAGAGACATTTCCTCCTCCTCCTCCACTGAACTGATGGCCATGGAGAAAAACAGAGAACACTCAGCTTCTCCTGTTGTACTTATCCAGTAGTTAATTATTTTCCAAATTTTTCTGTCTTCTGTGAGTCCTGGTTTGAGCTACACCAGTTCAAGTTCATGGCCTCTGGACCTCATTAGGTCCTTCACCTGATGGAAAGAGAAGTCCTTTCTTGTTGCACAGGGCTTCTTCAAACAGTTTGTCACTTACTTCTCAGCTTTGTCTTCCATATGGTGATAAATTGTCCTTCATTTTTCCCTCTGAAAAAGTGTGCTCTCTGTCTGATGAAACATTTATTTGGCCCTTTGCAGCCTTTTTCAAGTTGCACAGCGGAGCAAGGATCAAGTTTCGTTGGTGTTTCCCTGTCCTGGTACTTGTAGAGGCTCTTGCTGTTTCCCTGTCAGGCCCAGCTCAGCCCCAGGTCTGTCAGACATGGGTGGTGCTGCCCTGCACGATTGCAGGACACGGACAGACATAGGCTGCCAAAAGCTGTTTCCACAGAGCCTGGGGCTCCTCCACCATGACTAATAACAGCCTCTCAGCTCTGCTTTGCCATGGCTCTTCATGGCAAGCAGGCAATCTTGGAATCGATGTACTCAGACCAGCATCTTCTTCCCAGGTCGTGTCTTTCCCTTGATCTCCAAGGAGTGTGAAATCCCTGGTCCTGCAACTCTTTAGAGCTCTCAGTAAGGGGAAAGAGGGCTCAAGAGCTGAGTGACATACTGTGGAAATGTACCTACAAAAACAGCTTTGGCATTTCCTTTGCATTGACAGCTGGTGGATGTTTGCTTGATGTGACTGACTCATCACGTACAGCACCAGTCTACAGAAACAAAGGAATTTCTAAGCCAGACCATTCAGCAGCAGCACATGGCTGTGCTGAGAGGCAGAGGGGAAACTCAGCTCCAACATCTCTAAGGCTTGTTTGTGATGCAGTGAACACATCACCAGCAGTCACCAGGTGAAAACCATCAAAGCCACCTCAAACACTTGGTTAAACAAACCCACTGGAAGTTTAAAAGCTTTATCAAGCTGTGTGAATTGCTTGTCAGGTTTTAGAGCTCACATGCCATTGGATTTCTGAGTACTGTCCCGAAAGATAAAGGTTCTCTGTTGTTCAATTCACTGTCTCATGGAGAATAGGGAAGGTAAACTCCCAGGAGGTACCAAAGTCATGCTGCAGTGGCCTGGACCAAGCAACAAAAACTTCATGCAGCAACAATTATAAACTACAATAAATACATTTGTAGCTTAATAGGAAAATAGAACAGAAGGGAGAAATATCCTTTGACAAGTGCTAAATAGCCAACTGTCTTGACTCACTGGGGTTTTTTATTATCACAAAATTCTTGCATCGTAATTGTAATAGCTGGAATCAATAATAAGTAATTGAGTTATAAAGAAACATTGCTGTGATATTAAATACATTATTGGCATACTGAAATAATTTACAATCCAATAATCATACCTCTAACGCTGGTTATTGCAAACTGTAATTTGAGAAATTTAAATTGTGAATTGTAATTCAATACAATGCTTGACAACTATTCTGATATGCATAAAGATAATAGGCCTAACAATTGGCTTGTTTACCTGCAGCAGAAAGCCTACTAATTTTAATTCTGGATATTCTAATTGGCTGTCTTTTATAAAATAATTAGAAGATAACTCACCTCTTGCTTACCCTTGAAAAAATAAGGGTGATTCCACCAAAGACATGGGCTCCTTTGCATTTTTGTGCCATAGATTGGAATATTATCACTTGAGTTTATCTCTTCATGTGGCTATCTTCTACTCAGCAAGTTTTATATAAGTTAGGAAGAAGCTTTCATCTTAATTGTAGATTATTTTGGCTGCATGGTGTGGAGCACTTGTGTAGAAAATAGAAGTTGGTTCAGCTCCTGGCATGACCTCATCCCTTTAAAGCTAATGTAGAGTTATCAAAATGACTCAGTTTTAATCAGCTGCATTTCTGAAGATTGCCTGATATTATAAGCTGGCAGAGATCTAGAAATTGAAAAATTAAAAACAATACTTTTTAATGGCTCAGATGTTGAAATAAGTTAGTGATTGGTGTGTGACTTCCAGAACAACGTATTTTAGGAGTAGGATTAATGTGCTCTTTTTTCTATTTAATTTGTCTTTTTGCTTTTTTTATTTTGGAAGATGAGGAACTATGAGACTTGTGATAGCTAGGATTTTTAGCTGCCTTTACTGATTAAATAGTTCTTTTATCATTTTTCATGTATCCCAATGTATCTCTGACATAAGTTTCTTGGGAGAGTGGAAGAAGTCAGAAGAAGAGTTAGGATCTATTAATTTTTCTCTTGATAAATAAACCCCACAGAAAAGAAACCTGCAAGAAAACTGTGATTCTATTCCTTTTTAATTTGTCCTCTAAAGCATTATATAACCTAATTGTTTTTCCACAGCAGTCATCAGAAATTCAGTCTGTAACAATCAAGAAGGAACGCTTTTTGTATGCAAAACAACCTTCTGCTTAGGGCTTCTAAAATGAAATTAATACTACACATGTACAGTGTTCTTAGTTTGATGACTTTTCAGATTAGGTGAATAACAGATGTAAGTTTTGTTTAATACAAATATTTTTTGTGACTGCTGAATAGAACCCATCCTCAGAATAGTGGTTTCTTGGGTTGGCTTTTACCTCTACTTAATAATTTAATTTTTTTTCTCTTATTAAACAGGAAGTTTCAGAAAAAAAGATTTTGAGTTTTTCTGCCAAAGAAAAAAAATTAAATTGCTTTTACTGATTAAAGTGATTAAAGCGTAAAAGTAATTTCCGTAGACGGCAGTGATGACCTTGAGAAGTGATGTACCTCAATTTTTGGAATAGGTTGTTTAAGCCAGCTTACTGGCACACAAGTTTTCCACACAACTCAAAAAAATCCCCAAAACCCAAAAAACACCACAGACTTTTTTCCTGTTGTCTGGAGGTGCTTTCCATGAGCATGGCATTCAGGCTTGAGGGACCAGGGAACAATTAGGTGTGCAACTGTTAATGTGCCCTGCCACAGAGAATGATCTTCAGGCAGTGTGCAAGTCTCTTATTTTAGAAATGCTTATTTATATTTATAAAAATCTTACAAGAGGCTAAAAGAAGTGTTGGTGGGATGTTAGATCACTGAATCCATTTACAAGAAAGGGAATCCAGGCCCTCTCTGATTGTAAAACTCCAGCTGACTGAAAGGTGATTGCCTTTTAAGCCAGCACTGGTAATTGTCACAGAGACTGCTAGTGAATGAAATGTGCATAACCTGTCCATAAACAAACAAACAAACAAACAGTTGTAGTTTCAATTTGGTTTTCCCGGTCAATGCACCATTTATTTTGTGGTTTGACATTCGTCAAATTTTGTTTATCAGCTGGGAGATAGGATTTTTGGGAGAAAAAGGTAAAACAGGCACAACTTAAAAGTAAGAACAGATAGATTTTATTAATACACACTAAAGAAAAAAAAAAAAAAAGAAGACCTGCTGAGACATTCAAACACCTCCCCCTGCCCCCAATTGTTTACTTTTTCACACACTACAGAGAGAAAACTATGAATTTCAGTCAGTTTCCATTATTTAAACAGGATTCTACATCACCTTGGGAGAGGAGCCTCTCTAGGGTTATGGAGAACACGCCACAAGAAAAAAAATGGAGTGGCTTTCAGAGATCTGCAATCGCCCGGAATTTTGCAGATTCTGTGCAGTCTCACCCATATAACAGCTTTTCACGCTGTTCATGGGCTTCCACGTGTTTGGGGTATCATTTTAAGAATGCTTTTCTAGTACAAAACAGGGATTCTCTTCCATTTCTAAATTCACTTCTCTCTCAAAAGAAATAGAAACTTCCTTATTCTTTCCCAGGAACCGGGGATATATTCTAATCAAAATTCTTAATTAAAACCCATGTATATCAGTACACACAACTCTTTGGCTAGAACTTGCATTCCCTCAAGCAGCATTAGGATATTACAAACACTGTACATTTCCCCATAATTCACATCTAGAGAAGTCCGGTCAGAAATGTCCACTTCCTCTATCCCATCTTCAAAATAGTCTTTCTCAGTTTTTTTACTGACTTTTTCTCAATGCTCTCTCTCTCTACATTTCAAATGTCTTCCACAGAGGAGGGAAAAGGGTTAAAGTCTTTGCTTAGAATTTTTCTTCTTCAGCAGACTCAAGGCCACAGATGACGGTCAGGAGAGAGGAAGGGAAAGCGCAGGCTCAAGAACATTGATAGACGAAATCTTCTCCACCCCTGGTCAGACTTCAAGTGATTTAAACTCAGATCAGCTTCCTGGGGCTCCGGAGAAAAGTTCTTAAGAGTCTCTCCTCCTTCGGACCAGCGGCTCTGGCAACCAAGGCCCAGAGCATGGCCACCGTGGTCCTGGCACAGGGCCAGACTGCTGGTCTGCAGTCCTCCTCCTCCTCTCCCATCGGAGGGGCAGGGAGGGGACAGAGGGGACACGGCCAGCCTCACCCACTGTCCCACAGGCAGGACACCCCCTGAGGCCCAGCAGCCTGGCTCCGGGGAGACCAGAAGGTGATGCTACCTTCCTCATGACGGGAAAAGGAAAGGGCAGAGTCACCTGAAAAGTTCGGATTTAAGGCTGTGTTTCCAGAGACGTAGAAACACTCCCATTCGTCAGCCAACCTGTCAGTCACAATCCATGCTAAACCACCACACAAACAAACAAACAAAACCCCTAGAGTTTATTTTTGCACCAGACACAATAGGCACTCCTTTACGAGTGTGTTTTCTCACCACCTCAACCTTTGTGTCGACTGAGTATCCTCAGTGTTATGTTTAGACTGTAGCTTCCACTAGCTGTGATTGTTCCCTCTTCATTCCACAAATAGCAGCATTTTGATATGATTTATTTTTGGTACTTCAATAGGAAGATTAATATAGTGAATAATGCACTAACTAATGAGGACATCTCTTAATTTGACATATTAATGTGACACTTTTTTATTAAAATAGTTGCATCCAAGCAATTTGCTTATGAGAAGGCAAGTAAATGGGCAAAGCAGTATAAACAAATGGCAGATATTTTAGCTCTCTGTAGTGATTTTGGGAGAGGTTGCAACTTGATGCAAAGCAAAATAGCTCAGCCCAGTTCTACTATGAGCAAATTCTGTATAACTCATGTATAACAGCTCTGCTGTACACAATTTGGAGAACAAAACCAACTTCTGGATTCATGATATGGGAAGGACTAGAAGTTGAATTTCAGATCAGAACCTGACATTGTATCTAGCAAGACCAGAGGAAGTGAATATATTTTTTTTATTTATGGTTGGGTTATGTTTCATTTAACTTCGCAGCTAGTTTACAGAGCCAACAATAAAAAGACCTGATAGAAAATCCTATGCCACCTGTTAAACAAGAAAAAAGCTGGACAGGACTGAAGGGAGTAATAATCTACTGAGGGAATGTAGACATGTATGAAATGCAAAGTTTTAATGAAACCACAGGCTACAAGAAAATCCATTCAGTTTAGATATTGCTCCAAAAATCAAATTTTTTTTTCTGAAGACAATTACAAGCTTGTCACACATAGCATTATGTAGAGAGTTTTGATAAAAGGGATCGTGTTCAAACAGAAAAGCTTATCCTTCGATAAACTGTGGCTGCATATCTGATGTTGTTGTCAAGAGTGACCTCAAAAGGCCTTGGCTGTCTCCTGAGTTGCCAGCTAATATTGCTTAAATTTGGAAGTATACTTTTCATTGTTATGGTACAGGTGAGGAAGGACAGACAAAGAGGTTGAAGTTAAGGAAATACAAACTTTTAACATTGACCCCATAAAATTCAACTGAGGTATTAGCTAGCTGCCAGGAAAGGGAAAACTTCCCAAAATGCACCTCAGCTTCTAGGAAGTTATCTGTTAGCTCCTAAAAAGTCTTCATCCATCAGAAGGCTTGAAACAGGGGTAGGGTTCACAGTCCCTGAGAAACAGTAAACAGGAGGGGGGAAATCTAGGAACAGAGATAGTGCTGGGTCATAGCACAGAATCATAGAACCATAGAATGGTTGGGGTTGGAAGGGATCTTACATTTGGCCTAGTTCCAGCTCCCCTGCCACAGGCAAGACATTTTTCACTAGAGCAGGTTGCTCAGAACTCCAAATGACCTGGCCTTGAACGAATCAAGGGATACTTATCAACAACTTCAGGGGGCAACCTGTGCCACTGCCTTATTACACTCAGGGGAACAAATTTCTTCCTAATATCTAATCTAAATCTGTCATATGCCAGTTTTAAGCCACTATCTTGTCCATTTGAAAAGTCCCTTTCCAGCTCTCTTGTAGCTCCTGTAAGTACTAGAAGGCTGCTAGAAGGTCTTCCCTAAGCCTTCTCTTTAACCTCATCCTGTCTTCATAGGACAGGAGCTCCAGCCCCATTATCACCTTTGTGACACTGATCTGGACTCCCTCCAACATGTCCATGTCATTCTTCCGTTGGGTCCTCACCTTCAGGGCAGGACATGGTCTTCATGCATGTTTATCTTACACTGACCTTGTTCCTCAGACATTGCTGAGAATGGCAGAGCCCAGGCATGGGAATGGTCTTGCAAAGTAATACTGTTACCAGAAATAAGAAAGCCTTCTATAAAAGAATATACAGTTTTTAAGTTTGCTGGGTACAGGAGCAGGCAACTCCTAAATGTTGAAAGAAATGAAGGTGAGGCAGAAGGCTGGCTTGGTTGAACAGGGATCTTCTCTTGGAAATAAGGTGCACAAGATGCTCAATGGAAGTAAGGTCAGATGCCATGGGAAGAAGACAGACATGCTGCTCACCACTGTAGGGAGAAAATGTGCAGTCAAAAGTCAGCTGGAGTTATAGCTGCCCAGAATTTTGGGGGACAATAAGAAGAGGTCTCTCAAACATATTAATGGCAAAAGGCAGTGTAGTAAAAACATCAGCCTGTTACGGGATGAGGATGGTCATCTCACAAACAAGGACATGGACAAGGCAGAGGTGTTTAATGCATTCTTTGCCTCTGTCTTCAACATGGATCCAGGGAGGTGTCACTGCCCTCAGCTGGAGGACCAAGACTCTGAGAATGATCAGCTTCCAGTTAACTTTGAGGTTGTGCAGGATCTGCTGCTCCAGCTGGATCCCTACAAATCTATAAGGCTTGATGAGATTCATCCAAGAATCCTCAAAGAGCTGGCTGATAGCATTGCAAAGCCTCTCTCTTATTTGAGTGGTCTTGGGAATCTGGAAAGGTCCCAGCTGACTGAAAGCTGCTGAGTATTTTCACAACTTTCAAGAAGGACAAGAAAGATGACACTGGAAAGTACATGCCTGTCAGTCTCACTTCAGTGCCTGCTAAAATTGTGGAGAAGATAGTTGTGGGAAGTATTGAAAATTACCTAGAGGACACCATAGCCATCGTCACAACCAGCACATCCTTGTGAGAGGAAAGTCCTGCTTTCTAACCTGATTTCCTTTTATGACAAGGTAACCTGTTTACTTGATCGAGGGAAGCTTGTTGATATGATCTTATATGATTTCATAAAGCTTTTGATACTTTCTCTCTCAAGACCCTTCTGGAGAAAATGTCCAAGTCACAGCTGGATAAACACATCATGTGGTGGGTGAGCATCTGGCTCATATGTCAGGCACAAAGGGCTATAGTGAATGGGGTGACATCAGACTGGTGACCTGTCACTTCTAAGGTTTCACAGGGCTCTGTCCTTTGGCCGCTTCTCTTGAACATCTCCATAAATGACTTGGATGCAGAAGGGCATCCTTGAGGGCAGGGAGGTCCTTCATAGAGACCTTGACAAATTACAGGAAATCACGAACCATATGAAGTTTAACAAGGATTCTGCACCTGGGATGGAGCAACCTGGTTGTGTGCATGGACTGGACAAAAAGAGACTGGAGGGTGGCACTGTGGAAATGGACCTAGTCCTGGGGGTCCTAGTCAAGGACAAGCTGAACATGAGTCAGCAGTGCCCTGGCAGCCAAGAAGGTCAGCTGTGTTCTGGGAGCATCAGGCACAGCCATGTGAGAGGGGGGATTGTCCTGCTCTGCTCTGCACTGGGGCAGCCTCACCTTGAGTGCTGGGGGCAGGTTGGGGTGTCACAATATTAAAAAGACATAGAGCTGTTAAAGAGTCTCCAAAGGAGGGCCATGAGGACAGTGAAGGGCCTGGAGGCAAAACTGTATGAGGAGTGGCTGAGATCCCTGGGTCTGTTCAGCCTGGAGGACACTGAGGGCAAACCTCGTTGCAGTCTACAACATCCTGACAGGGAGGAACAGCCACCAACCCCTTCACTCTTGTGGCCAGCAACAGGACTCAAAGAAATGGCATGACGGGTTTACGTTGGATATCAGGAAAAGGTTCTTCACCCAGGGGCTGGTTGGGCACTGCTACAGGTTCCCCAGGGAAGTGGTCATAGCACCAAGCTTGACAGAGCTCAAGAAGCATTTGGAGAACACTTTCAGGTGCATTGTGTGATTCCTGGGGTCTCCTCTTCAGGGCCAGGAGTTGGATGTGATGATCCTCATGGGTCCCTTCCAACTCAGGATAGGCTATGATTTTATAACTTGAAGGCCTGAGTTCAGAAATACAGTTGAAGGTGCTGTGTTGGAAAGGATTTTTCTGCTGTTGAGAGGTTGGGGGCATGGAAAACCTCACTGTACTTGCCAAAACAGAATATGCTCCATGCTGCAAATGGCTGAGAAAATGAACTGACTTACCTTTACCCAGATAATCAGTACCCAGCAGCTACATAAGCTCCAGGATTGATGGATGGATGGATGGATCTCGCAGCAGAACAAAAGTGAGTGTACATTCATTTGCTTCCGACATAGGTCACTCCAACTGAGACAGCATTTGTGGAGGTCTGTTCCAGAAAATTTCACTGGTAAAAAGGGCTACAAAGGATATAGAGTTAGCTGCTTATGACAGCAAGAGAAATTAAGAAGAAAATATCATGAAAGAAGAAATAATTTACAAAAATGTAAGAAATATTTTTAATCAATATGCAATTCTTTTTATGCAATCTGTGGGCTATGTAAGTGTATCAAATATTCCTCTTCCATTTCTTCTTGTGTTTGTTTGGTTTCTGATAATCTGATATTTTAATCTGATAATTCTAAGTACATATTTAAGAATGTTCTGCTGAGATAATTGCAAAGTTTAAAGGACAATTAAAGGATCTGTGTTTTGGTTTTTTGGAGGTAATTTGTTCCAGGTCTTATAATTCTCAGCTTGGCATGTGAGTATTTTTCACCAGTGAATAAAAGGATAAGGGGAATTCGGAAAATATTCCTTCTCCTTGAGCACATTGCAGTGATTTAATGGGATTAACGTATATTGTACAAATAGCCCAAATCTGTCCAAAGGCAAACATTTCTTCCTCTTCCTTGTTTCTTAGCAATGATTGCTTTAATTAGAACTTTCATGATTCCTGTTTGACAATGGAGTTCTTTCCTTTGTTGATCCCTACTCAGATGGTGTTTAAATTGCTAACAAGTTTCAAAGTTTAACCCAAAAGCAGTTATAATTTATGCTGAAATCTGCTTTAGTCCATGGTTGCAAATATTTCTGCAATACTTTGGAATCTTTGCAGAACAAGATGCTTGCCTTTGTAACATATAGCTCTTCTGCCTTTTTAAAAAAAATGAAGTGAAAACTTCATAGGTTCAGAACTGTGAAGGATAGGATACCCTCAGAACTATAGCCCAAACTAATGCATTTCTTTATGAATTATACCTTTATACTTGATCAGAATTATGATCTCCCCAAGGTCAAAGTATCTGCTTTACATACAGGATTGATTCTGGACTTCAGTGAAATGGAATAAGTGCTAGTCTGTTTGTCTGTTTTAAAAAAGCATGTACCTGCTCTTTTCAGAGGAAGACTAGCTTTCAGCATAGAATTGAGGCTATCAGTATAGGACTTTTTTGCCTTTGTACTCTCATAGCCCAAAGCTACTCATTCAGCCAAAGCTGAATCAGTTTGTTCAATATTTAATAATTCAGGTAAAAAGCATTTTGGAATTTATTTGTGATTAATGTTAAATTGGGTGTTTTTAGAACTTTCTGTTCCCAAAGACTAATCAAGGCCTTATATTTCCTCAATGCCTCCTTCCATTCAAGGCCTGTTCTTTGATGACAGCAGACTGGACTAGCACCTGAGGGAGTAACTGTGCTTTATTTAGTTACACTAGAGGATCAAAAATACTGCTGCACACAGCTAAGGTCATGGCAGAATGAAGTAGCTGAGGGCACAATCTTCCTTTCATGCTCTGCCAGGTTCAGTAATCCCTGGATTGTTCATTTTCCCCTTTCATAATGGAAGACAACTAAATTTTAAGAAGTATTACTTAATGCTTGGACTGTAGAGCAACCAACCACACCATGCTCCCTCCTCCATGCCTTCAAAAACAAAAACAAACAAACAAACAGATTTTAAAAGCAAGCAAACAAGCAAACAAAAACATTTTCAAAAGATTCAGAAGCTTAATGCTTTTGATTTGAGAGTAATAAATAAAAGCCAAACACTCCTACCCTCTGAAAAAAAAAAAAACCAAGAAGATTTTGAAAGTAAAAGTACTCAAATGTCTTTATAAAAAGGTACAAAACACCCTAGTGCCTAATATCAGTGTGAAATAGATTTTTATAAAATTCTGTGGGAAAAACCACCAGCAAACATACCAACCAAAATGAAAAACAAACCCAAAACCCTTCTATAAACAGTCCTCATGGAAGAGATACTATTTTTCCTGCGATCTGCGCTAGGGTATCATCACTTTGTGCCACCATGGAATCAAGGAAAAGTATCCGTTTTATTGACCCTCACAAAGTACTGGCAGTTGGAGTGAAACACTTCAGCTGGAGCTGGAGTATTATGGCTTTCAGCAACACACTGTACTGCTCTTTGCCGTAAGAACAAATAAAATTAGGAGAATCACACATTTCAGAACAAGCCTAGCTAGAACTTTTCTGAGGATAGTCTGCTTAAAAGGCTTCTTCTCTCTCCTACATATTCTCTTCAGAGTCCATTTCAGAGCTGTTGTTAAGAAGAATTTAAGGGGCATGGCCACACTTCCCTCAGAATTGGGACCATGAATAACTTGGTTATCATTTTACTTATACTTTCTGTCTTCTTACCCCCCTATTTCAGACACATGCTTTGTGCTGCATCACCATGTCTTTTTTAAGAGCTCATGAAAGGCAGCTACTTTAAATGATTTATTCCAGCACAAGTACTTAAGCAAAAGATTAAACTTTTAATTTTCAACATTTGTTTGACAGTAGTTTGGCTGAAATGTCAATTAAACAAATTGCTTGAGTGTATTTCCCAAGCTCCTAGTTTTCCAGGAAATGAAGTCAAAAACGCTCTGAAGGCCAGAGCCAGCCTAAAAGGAAAAGTTAATATAATGGTGGAAAAAAAATCACATTTGAGCTTTTCTAAATCTTCACACAGGATAGTAATTGGCTATTTTTCTGTTGAAATACTCCTAGCACATCTTTGCATAGCACTAAATTAACATGTTCCATTTTTACAGTAGTTTATTCACCACTGCATCTTAAAGCTTTTTGCAAATGAGTCAATTATGTGAACATCAGATGAGCTCAGAGCAAGAACATCATGCAAAACAGACAGCTTTATCTCTTTTTTATCATTGTCACTTATCTTACAGGAAAACCTTAAAGTTCTCTTTAAACAGAAGCAACAGATGCAGAGGTTTTTAGTTTCATATTCCATTTATTAGAATATATCTCTATCTCTTTCCTTTCTCATCTAGCAACACAATTCAGGTCATGTGCTGTGTAACTGACTATATTCTTTTCTTAAGCCAAAATGACCACAGGAAAACAAGGAGTTAAGAATCCAATATAATTTCAATACATGACAAAATTATACTTGTGGTTTTGGTAGATGCATAAATGAAAAAGGAAAGTCTAATTGCATGAATCTTTAAAATCGAGTGGCACACATCAGTGAAAAGACATGGAAATCTTTTTTCTTCATGGAAATCTCTGAACTCAGTTCAAAGTAATGAAACTTTCAAAATTATGACACTGGCATTTTTCTTGGTACTTTCCTCTTTCCTGCAGCATCCTCTACACTGATTTTTACCTTATTTCATACTGTGGAACAAAAATGTGGTGAGCTGCATGTTTGTCCTAGGAAAGTAAATCTATGCTATATATATATATATATATATGTGTATATATATATGTGCTAATCTAAACCCAGTGTATATTAATTAACTTTTTCTAAAGACAACTTCTATATCAATGGAATAGGCAAGTCACAGGACTGGGAGAGAAAGGAATAAGAAATCAGTTCAGAAACAGTTTTGCATTTTGACTTCTTTGAAGGATTAATTTAGCCCAAAGTTACACTCTGTTTTCTGCCTGTTTTCGGATTCTTATGTAACTCCAATCTTTTCTCAGGAATTAATTTCCTTAATTTGAGGAACACTGAGTTAGTGTTTTGCTTTCCACAGCAAGTTCAAGTTTATAATGCTGTTTTCTGCATTAATATGAGTAATAAATGGATTTTTACTGCTGCTGTTATTATTATTAATTGCAAGAGGCTCTTTACAAAAACACTTTAGTATCAGATACTCTTGAATTAGAGTAATAATTAAGAAGAAATATATTTGCTGTTTTGACAATACATGAAAGTAGAAGTACACGCTCATCCACATAACTGACTTGACTCATCAAAATCAAAACACACTCTTTCTGTATGACTATCTTTAGCTTTTAACATGTGTTACTATAGAAATGGTATCCACACTCATCTGCTCTTCTTCAGCAATTTTAAATCCCTTTTATTCATGGATTATCACAAGCTTACGAGAGAGATTAACCTCCTTTATCTCTAAAGATTTGAAAATCCCAAAGTGTTTAGACTGTCTTTTACTTACTACTACAGTAACTGGGGTGCCTGACACTGGCTTTTGTGTTTGTGATGAAATTGTTTGGATCAAACATTACAATACATAATTTATCAACATTATTAGCTATTTCTTGAGTGTTCAGCAGTGAACTTATTTTCTTTTTTGGAAAGGTAGTGATCAACTATCTAGACACCTGCACAATTTCATACCTATTTTCCTAACAAGAATCAGCTTATACAGTCCCCTTAGGAACTGCAGATCAGTTTTCCCTGTGTAGCTTCTAAAGAGTAAGGGTGTAACTTGCATCACAGTTCCTCCTATTGCATTAAGCTAAAAAATTAATCTTTCCAGTATATATTTCTCATTGATAGTTATTTTAGGTTATAAGGACCAGTTTAAAAAGTGGACCTGGGAGTAATATTAAACCAAGTGGAAGTATTTTTCATTTAAGGAAAGATAAAGGAAAAAAATGATTTTGAGTTTGAGGAGTGCTGATTGCCTAGCATCTTCAAATGAAATAGCACTGTAGTATTTGTTAAGTCTTAAAGAAAATTTTGTTTAATTTTCAGGCATTAAAAATCTTATTAAGCTCAAGTTATCATTGACAATATAGCTCACACATTTAAAGGTGGAAGAGATTATTATTTGATGGTTAGAGCTCCCTTGGAAAAGTTCCTAAGTCTGTGTGCTAATAAGCTAGACTGATAAAAAAGAATATGGCATCTCAGAGAAGAGAACAATATGTCCTCTGATTAGACTTGGATTTGCAGACACACTGTGGAGTTTCTAATCAGAACATATTCAGGTTGCCCTGTATTTGTAGTGTCATGGTTTGGAGCCCAAACCTAATTATTTTATTTTCTCCATTTGTTACTTCATCATTTATTTTCTGCCCAGGATAATATGCCTAATATTCTTTAATAAAGTCAGCAGAAGATGTGAGGGCAGATCTTTAGATGCTATGAATTTATTACCATCATCTTCTTATTCTTTATCAAGGAGCAGGCTTATTTGAATCTGACCTGCTACTTTTTGCAGCCAGAGATACTTGTGACCTGTCTTATCTTAATTGATGTGTTTTTCAAGATAGGCAGTTACTGTAACTTAACAGTGTAGTTTCTAGAAAATAGTATCTCTGGGGGAGACATTATTTTGCCCAGAAGGGCATTTTTACAGAAGCAAATAAATACTTACTAGTTGCTAGGAAAGCTTGGCTTTTTCATTTTCTGAAGAAAAAACGACTGCTCTAATTTCCTACCAAAATGGAAATCCACTTTCATGGGGTTTTTTTAGCTGAAAAGTAAGCATTTGGACATTATTAATAACATGATCAACCAAATTCTATCGCCTTCTAAAATCAGATTCTTCCAAAGCGTATCACTTCCCCAGGGCAGGTCATTGCAGTCTTCAGTTAAGTGATCCTTTTCTGTCCCAAGGCAGAATAGGTGAAATTAAAGGGCATGACTAATTAATGCAGCAACTTCTACATAGAGCAGTACATCAGATGTGCTTAGACTCTCTACTTTCTACTTTCTTTTTTTTATGTTGCTCACTTTTATCCTTTCAAGCCCACTAGTACTGCATATTTGAGGATCAGGAATATTTCGGAGTAAGAGGGATATTTCATAATATTATTTGTCTAGTTCTTTTAGGGTTTTTTAATTCCATTTGAGGATGGTTCTTGTTGAGTGTTTTATCTGCCTGCTCTGATAAGAGGTTTACTCCATATCCATTTTTGGAAGTCTCAGGCTCATGCTGAGTGGTGTAATCTAAGCTGCAGGATAGGGAAAGAGCTGTAGTGTTTTCTGCATCCTACCTTGAGACTTGCCCTTTTTACCTCTGGCGGACTGGATCTGGAAAAAGCCCAACTGCTGCAACTTAGATCATCATCCATTCTCTTGATGTAGTGTTTTCCTGAATCACAGATGCTTTTGAGAGAGAACTACTCAGATTCACTTTGCCTTAAACCTTGAAAGGTGATTTTGTTCCTCCTTTTTTTATATTTTTATTTTATTATATTTTATTATATTTTTAACCTGGTTACAACAGAGAGAAAAACAAATACATTTTGAAAAAACAAAACAAACAAACAAACAAAAAAAGTACATGTCATAGAGAAGAGAAAGGAAGTTGGGATATCAGAAAACTGATTAATTATATTTATTTGCCATTGGTAGGAGTATCAGCTGATCAAATGATATATTAATACAGTGTTGTGTGGAGTGTTATCAGATGTAGTCCAGGCAGAGCCCTCTGGTGCACTATTTGTGAAAGAGAAAGAGGAACCTAAACTTGGCAGACGCTGCAAAGAAGTGAGAAGGTACAAACAAAGAGAGATTCAGCATCAGGAGCCACAGTTCGATCAGCTGATATAAGCCTCCTCAATTAAGTTGCCTGCAACCTAACCTGCAACCAAGGTGGGAAGTGACCTCTTGAGACTGACCATTCCAACACCTCTGGTGGGAGTGGTTGTCTTTAATTTAGGTGCAAGGCATTATATATTCAAAGACATCTTGCAACACAAGTACTACACAATAGCTTCTGGCAAACCTTTGGAACAGGGGATATAGAGGAGAAACAAGCAGACCACAAAGCAAATTTAAGTAAGCAATTTACACTACTCACACTCTTGTGGAATCATTGGCTCAGCCATAATTTGAATAATGAGTATTATTTTTGTAGATGTTTTTAGGGATAAAATAGTAGGACAGGAAATTGCATTCTCAGAGAATGACTGAAACTCCACAAGAGAGGGAGAGTGCTCAAGACTTGGACAGGAGTTATGAGAAGAATCAGTAATTTACGTTTAAATCTGAGTCAAGATGTACTTTGATGTCCAGTTGTCCAGTACAGGATGCTTGTATAAGAACTTTGCCAAAGTCTAGCACCAAGTACATTTTGTCACTTACTCTCTCCGCTTGGTCTCCTGCACAGGTAAATCTCTGAGCTGCTGTGCCCCAGTTTGAAGTTCCCATGATTCAACCTGGTAAAGACAGAAAGGTTATTTCCAAAAGGTTTCTTCATCACAGTAAGATTCTAGAAGTCCTGCAGCATTTTGCTGGAGGGGTTTGGGAAGTAGTAATTGCACTTTAGTTATATGTGAAGTTAGTGAGAGCAAGGACAAGTCGCAGTGCTGTATTTTGATATACTAGCTGTATTAAAATTGAGGCCTCTTCTTACTGGGCCAACCAAATGAATGGATTGTTGACCAAGTCAACAATATACACTTGTACTGAGTTATCCAAAGTTTGAAGGCTAAAATTGTTCCCAGTAGATTGATATTATTTTTGTTTAAACCAGAAAACAAGCTTGAAACTGCATTTACCCATGGTTTGACTCTAATATTTTATGGGCAGAAATGAAACTGAGGGGTTTTCAGGTGCTTTGCCATTAAGAAATTGTTTTCTTAATGTTTGCTATCTGTGAAGCTAGGTGCTAAGCCTGCTTGAAGCCTTACTAAAGAAAAGTATATTGAAATGTTTTTATTTAAAAATTTTATCAAGATCAAGATGAATTAAAATTGATTTCCTGTCTCAATCAAGCAACAAGAATTACTACTACTTTCCCTTTTTATCATCTGTGGTGGTCTTTAAAAAGTCCAGCTCCTGGAGTCCAATACTACAATTCCCTGCTTTTATTTCCTCCTTTTTTTCAAAAATAACCTGTCCATATGCTTTGGAAGAAAAGCTTGACAGTGTGCATCTTAAGCTCAATAATATGTCTCTTAAACTCTCTGTGCTTAGGAAAACGAAATAAATACATCCCACAATGCATACCAGCACCTTCAGATACTCTGGTTACTGTCCATGTTAGACTGCCTCCACAGCCCTGAGCCAGAGAAGGTGAAACTGTCCCTGTACAGAGCCAAGAAGAGGGCAGTCTGACTGCTATATGCAACACAGTGTCACAGCAACTTCTTAGAGCATGAGTAGGGTTGAAATCACAGAAAGGACATTTGTCATATCTAAACAAATATGCCTGATTTATATTTTAATTTAGTGGGCTGATGGGTGTTTTAAGCAAAGGACTTGATACAAAAAAGAATCTGCTACCCCATGCTCTACTTCCCCATGGATTTAAAAGGATCCTGCTGCTATTTTTTCACCCTTGTTTTCCACCTCTTTGTGCTGTTTCTAACATTTTTTTCAGTCTTCATCTCTTTTCCATGCTTTTCCATGCTTTTTCAAATCCTCTCAGGGAGGTGCTTGCTGTCATCTGTGTCTTCTCTTGCAGATCCTGCTGTGTAGATAGATGTCTTCTCAAGCACTCTTGTTTATATATCACTTCCAAGGGCTATAAAACAGCAGAGAAGCAAAGATTGTCTGTTAACAGCAATGACACTTTACATGGGACCACAAACTTCTCCCTATTTATTAACTGATACTAAACCTTGGTAAACTTCTCATGTCACATCTTTGCTTGGTCTCAGGAAACATAACGTGACTCTGCAAAGCTTCTCTCTGCAGAAGCTCAGGAGTTGGTCAGAACTGGTGTATTAATCCCTGTTTGTACCTTGACATGTGCAAATTAAAATAGTGTAACACCTGAATGCAAAACAGCAGAGGGCAAAGGTACCTTTACAAAGCATTCCCTGCCCATTTCTATGTTCGTCTTGCACAGTCTGTCCCAAAACTTGTCCTATGTCCTCCCTTGTAACAAGATTCCTCAGCACAGATTGGGGATGACAAAACCCAAAAAACCAAATCAAACCAAAAAAACCCCCACCAAAACAAAACAACAAACCCAAAAAACCAAAAAAATCCCAACCTCCCCTCCCAACAAACAAACAAACAAATCCCACCAAAAAACCCACAACAACAACAACAACACAACCACAAAAAAACAGCTATTTGGATATTTGGATATTTCTGGGGAAAACCAAATCTAACCAAACCAAACTGAAACAAAATACCTGCTAATAACAACCGAGCTCTAGTATTGCTTATCTCTGTGAGAACCTTGCACAAATAGATACAAGGAAGCAGTTAAAAATTAATGTGTTCAGCAGAACAAACCGTAAGTGAAAATATTTTTTCATTTGTATAGTCAAAATTTTGCTTGTAAAACAAAAAGAAGTTTTTTTTTAAAAAAAACCCTCAGAATCTTATTCTGAAAGTGGCTGTGTAAATTGATTCTTCTCAAAGTAAAACGTATGTTCTGTAAGGGTTAATACTATATTTTCCATAGTAGTAATAATATTAATATTAATAATAATAATAATAATAATAATAATATAGTATAGCAACAATAAAATTATCATGATCATCTTACAAACAGCTTAACAAAGCTTCTCTCCATCATGCTTAGGCTTCTGACATGTTGGGTGTTTAGGGCAAATTAGAGATTACTCAGACTAGCAGAAGCTGTGTGTAAAAATTTTCTTTACTAATGCACGAAGTTTTTGGACAGCATATCTGGATTTTTGCTTTATCATTGGCAAAACAATTTAACCCAAATATATATTATATGCTTTTATATCTGAAGATTATTTCACTCATCTGTAAGGGCAACAGGGAGGGATCTGCCCTCAGATCTATTCTGACTTGCGTTTGCTGGGGAGAACAAGGTATGTACACCAACAAATGCATGCTGATGAGGTCTCTCCAAGTTGTCCCACCAGTGGACACAAAATACAGGACTACACTGTTGCTCTGATTCAGACAATTTCATATTACATATTTACTTTGTCAATATGGTAAGGACTACATTTTCACTTTGAGATCCTCAGATGGAATGATTATTAGTCTCAGTGCAACCATCACCACCAGATGGTAGCGTTAAAGTCTTATTTGGTATGTAAATATTTCAGAGCCTTTCTAAGGATTTTTTTTTTTTTTGGTATATGTATATGTGTGTGTGTGCATTTTGCAGAATGCTTTTGCTTTGCTTAGATGTAAATCACACAAAGAAACAAAGGAACTTCTCAGGTCTCAGCTGGGTTAAGAAACATTAGTAACTTGTACTGTAGAGGTACTCAGCTGTGTGAATTCTAGCTGGGATGTACACCAAGATAAATAAAGCTATTCACGAAACATCCATTCTCCATGTTTCTGACTTGCTCTCCTGTACAGTGGGCAGAACAATGAGACTATGTTGCTAGTAGGGCAATAATAGGAAGTTGTGGAGCTTTCCTTTTATGCTTTTACATTGTATTGTTTTCAGACTGTATTTTGTAACCTCTTCTGCGCTCCTTGCAGAAAACCTGCTGCAGTTGTGTTTCCTCTTCTGCAGTGTAAATGTGTCTTTAGGGAATGATCATAACATCAGTTTCAGCTTTTATTCCTGAAGTTTAAATCTTTCCTCTTGCATAGACAAAGGGCCACTCTGCTGACAAAGGCCTCTCAGTTACATACTGATAAATGTTGTTCCTCTCCTACAGCCTGGATTCCAGTAAAATCTGTATACTGTTTTAGGTACTTTAGCCATGTATTTACAACACAGGGATTTCCTTAATCTGCATTATTTAGACAGTATGTATGTCATAACAGTGTTATTTGGTATCTATTCCTCTTCAATGGACAGAGAATTCTGGACAAGTAAAGGAATTATGTAAGCTTGTTTTGAAATGCTCTAATCAATGCAATTTATTTTTTTTTCAAGTTAATATTTTGGTTGAGGTTTTTGTTCTGTACCAGTTGTGACCTATTCATTGGCTCTTATGAGTTTTGAGGAAAGCTATCAAGCATCACCCATGGATTTTAGGCATGTAATGGACAACATACATCAAGGCATTTCAGCTTGCAGTCACGTGTTTCCTCATGAGATGGCAATGGTAGCTGTGGAGGGAAGCATGGAGGTGCTTTGATCCAGGGAGGAGAACATCACGAAGCCCTGTTGACTTGAAGGAGTTGCAGTCCCAGCTGTTTCACTAGATGTCTAAAAGCTGTTTCTCAGTCTGCACACTCTCAAGTTTCAGAAGCACACATTCTATCTCTGCTTTAAATAGGAAGGCTGTAAAGGGAAGGTGTCTTTCCTGTGGTACCTGAGTTGTCACAAAGATACATACATGTGCTCTTTTAAGCCCTAAAGTAATTTATACTCACATCAAAATTTCAACAAATCTTCGTATGCCATTAGTGAAAAGACACTCTGGATAGGCTGCTGGATTGTAAGGGCGCTGAGCTGTTAATAAAACAGATTTAGAGAGAATCCAGGCCTCTTATGACTCTACATTTCAGAATTCCACACAGGAGGAGTGCTCACAGGACAACTAACACGCCTCTTTCTTCCATTGAAAACTTAGTTACTTTAAAGATGTTTTTATCAAATATATCCTGGATCTCAAACAGAGTTGTAAAATAATGTCTAAGCTGAAAAACAGAATACAGGGAAGAGGACACGGAGGGGTGATCATATGAGTTAGCTTAAAGATGTCTGCTTTTTATATCTTGAAAAAGATCATTGGTGTTTTATACACTGCATGGGGAGATAATTTTTGCCCAGGTTTATATGTGTACTTTTACTGAAATCACTTGTGAAGTAAGCTGGCTGACTCCGATCTTGCATTGCAAAACGATTTTTGCCAGGGAGCACAATATAGGATACCCCCTATCTTTTTAACCATTCTGATGAGCGCTTAGGATTGCTAAGAAGGGCTTAATTTAAGGAAAAATCCACTTTTTATTTAAGTAAGAATTCAATTCTCTAGATAACTATCTAAATATCTTTTATGTTGCTCTTAGAAGGAGACTGAAAGAGCAACAGCAAGTATAGCCTATTGTATTTTAGTCAGGATAGGTTTTTCTGCAGAGGCCTTGGACTAGGTATTTACAGATTTTGGGCTGAAAATCTTTCCATCGTAATTTTAGAGTCATCCCACAGCAGTTTTGAACTATATGCATGACTAGATTCTTGATTTGCTGCAAGGGTTTGCAAATAGGAGTGGAATAAGACAAGGTGACCTACCCACTCCTGCATTTTGTGAGCTGACTGTTGCTGCCTCAGCACCAAGACCATTTTTTCACAAGAGTTGTGAATGGCTAGTCCTTAAATGAAAGAATCAATAATCATCCCTTAAAATAAAAAACCCACCTGATCTCTCCCTTTTCTCAGATTGGCCCTCGTACATATTTCACATTCAGCCTGCCTGATGTCATACCCCAGTTCCCATGTATTTCTTTGATGTTATGATGATGTTCATTTAGATGTGCTTCAAATAGCCATAGCAGGAATCATATGTTCTTGTTCATGTCCCTGGTGAACGTGCATGCATGTAAGAAAATTTTCTGCCACTTCTTGCTGACTTATACCCAGCTGGCTTATTGCTAGAAAGTGTCCTTTAAGATTTCTCAAAATTAAGGTAAAATTGCAGGACTTCATCCAAGATTTTTCCATCTCTTTGTATTTGGAGAAAGTTTTTTTTTTAAATCCCCACATCTTCAGTCACAATTCAAGTTTAGTAATGTGTTCTTTATTGCCCTCAAGCTAAAATGTTGTTTTGGATTTTAGTGTCTGACTATAACATGAAAGATTTAGGCATTACCAATAAAAGACAAGCTTGTAATTCTTACAGTAATTTCAATGAAAGCCACTGATTGCATAGGAGATCATGCAGATTTCAAAAAAAAAATAGAGAAAGGAAAACTAAGAAACCTATTACACTCCTCAGTCCCTCTTATCAAGGGGGAAATAATAATGATTTAAAAATGCATTTCATGGCTCTGCCACATGTGTGCATCAACACTAAATGGTGTGACTCCAACCAGTTTATTTGCTAATGGTCTTGGGGACAATGAGGACTCAGTTTAGATGGGTTTCCCACGTCCTGAGCAGGCTTTATAGGAGCTATCCAATTTTCAGTGCTGGAACTAGTTCAAATCTTTCTCACGATCTGTGCTAATATCTTCACCTAGTTTTACCCAGCCTAGAAGAAAAAAATTAAGGAGAGCAAATAGCTGGGAAAAGTAAAAGAACTGGTGCACATGTTGTCCAAAATTTCCAAGAAAGGAGCACAGATCTTGGAAGAAGCTGCATTTGTCAGAAAAGCTTTTACAGGTTCTACAGGAAATCCATTGCATTTCAATTATTAATGTGAATGTGATGCCCTGTGCTTGCATAACAGTGTGATATAAAATTCTGACACGTGTGGTAAAATCTGCCTTCTGTCTTTATAAGACATAAGACAGAGAGAGGAGGGATGAGATCCCCATCTCATAGGAGGAACGTTGCTATGGCAATTTACACCAGCTAAAAATATAGTCATGACTGCTTAAAAGTCAGGGTAGTACAAGCAGTATTCCCCTTCCAAGATAAAAATGAGCAGTTTTTTGGAAGTTCAGAAATAGGTAATTCTGAGGAGGGTATTTTGACCTTGAGTTATGTATCTACATTCAAACATTTTAGTTTCTTCTGTGAACAGTAAACAATTAAAGTTGAAGATGTATAGAAAATATATCGGGGGTTTATGGGTTTCTATGATGAATTGCCTCTTTCTGCATTTGCAAGTTTTTTGAGCATGTGAAGAGTATGTGCTAATCTTTCCCAGAAAGCAGCAATACAATGATGCTGGTCACAAAAGTTAATCTTCATGGCTAATGGAAGATGTGATGTGACTTTCTCAAGCAGACAAACAAAGATTTGTCTGTGCAAATCATGTCCAAACAAGAAGTGAGCAGGAATAGTTTTCCAAACGTCTCTGTCAGTATTTTTACAGTACCATCGTCTGGAGAGTGGGATGGAGTTCTGGTTCCTAAATCATTTTTCAGTTGAAAATACAAATGAGGATGTGGCAGGTCACACATACACCTCCTCCTTGTCACAGTGTTTCTTGTACATGGGTACCATATACTGCTGGAGAAGACAGTGTTGTTACAGTCTGATTTTGGTAAAACCAGCGTTATTTTCGTGACCCAAATTCTAGCTCAGACCTTAATTTACTGGTGAGTGGGCATAGGTTTTCAGTCCTTAGATGAATCACCATTTGAAGGGATCTGCCGGTCTCTGCTGAATTTCAGGAGAAAGTGCAGTACTGTGCCAAGCAGTGCTCCTCTAATTTGGGATCCTTAACAGTGTTTACTTCACGAGATCCTGTAATTTACCACAGGCTTCAGCTTTCCAAAGATTTATCAAGGGCACATGGGGTTTCCCCTTTTCTTTACAATACAAAGTATACATCCCTACAGCTGCTTCATTGACATTCAGTCTCTTTTTACCTACATCCTCTAGTTATATCAACACAACTGTGGCCATTTTGAACAGGCAGTCATTCCAGTGTCAAGGGTCACAGAAAAAAGGCCTCAAATACATGCAAGTCCCAGACAATAATGTGTAGCCCTATGCAAGTGCAACTTCTACACACTTCTAAATCAGATAACCAAACCAGATAAATCCTGTAAGTATTCCCAGGATGTTTTAGTGATGCTTTTTGCCATTTTTGCATGTTTAGATTCAATATTAGGAAACAATTCTTCATTGAAAGTGTGGTTAAGCATTGGAATAGGCTGCCCAGAGAAGTGATGGAATCACTGTTCCTATAAATATTAGTAAGTGTGTAAATGTGGTGCCAAGGGGCATTGTTCAGTGCTAAACCTCTGAAGTATTGAGTTAACAACTGGATTCAAAGATCTTTGAGGTCTTTCCCAACCTAAATTATTCTGTCATTCTCTGAAACTCACGTACCAGTAACTGGAAAAAAGTAAACGTTTTATTTTTCTGTTGTTTGTAAGTAAGCACATGTTAAATTTAGGAGAGAAATACAGGTGAGAATTGAAAAGAAGATAGTCAAACTTAACTGGCCCAGTTGTTCTACTCACTGGATGAACTGAAGCAAAATTCTTTGGAAATCTCTAGGAGAGCGGATTATAAATAAAGTTAAAAATATACATGAGACTCTGTAATGAGAATAGTCCTTTTATTTTAATCCAGGTCAACAGTCAGATGTTTGATGCTAACTTCTTTTTCTTCTGTGTCTTTTAGATCAGGGTGTGTAAAGCTCAGCTTGTGGTAACCTGCTCTAACTTACTTAGTTTGGTACCTACTTAGTTTGGTAGTACTTAGTTTGGTACCTAATCCTTACTCAGGAGTTTCTGCAAAGAAACATCGAAGAAACACTGCTATGGGCCTCAAAAACTCCAAAGAAAATTGGAGGAGAGGAAAATGAGAGAAATTAGTTAATGAGTCTAGACATTTTTATTAGAAATGAACAAAAAAACAGTGGATAGGAGCCTGTTGCTGTGATAAAAACAATTACGTTTACCATATGTTGGGCTGCTGGATGAGGACATACCAGTTCAGGCTCAATAGAACCTTCTGTCATTGTAATACCCTTGATTCCCACCTCTGATGACTACCCTCTTACGTCCACTGCCATATAATTTCAGAATAAATTTATATATATATATATAATTATATATATAAATATATTTTATATATATATATATATATATATATTATAAATATATATAATTTATATATATATATATATATATATATATATCCTTGTCAACAAGATGAAAAAACTTAAATTAATCCAACTGGACATGAAATTTTCTTTCTCAACACAGAAGAGGGTGTCATTCACTTTTGCAAGGACAATTAAATACCTATTACAAGGAATACTTGAAAATTAGATGAATGTGAAACCAAAATGTCAAGGAATTGAAATGCATGTTTATTTTTTGTGAGTGTTTTTTGTGGGTACAGGCAGCAAAGGTTGTAAAGAAATAAGGCCAAATCTTTGATTTATAGAAAGAGAGGAGGAATCACTGAGTTAATTATAGCATTCTGAGACTGTCACATGCTGATTCTTCATAGTTTTGTATTGGAGAGTTTGGTCGCAAATGCCCTTGAATTCCTGAATTACAATGATTTTCTCTTTTATTGTTATTCCTAATAGTGGGAGCTACATGTTAGCCTGAAAAACAGGCAAAGTATAAGCATACTTTTTGAAAGTCTGAATTCTCAGAGAGCCAACAACTGCATGTTTGGCTGTGTCTCAAAGAGGCATAAGGAAGTGTAACTCTTCTTCTCCTCTCCTTTTCCTGATGAAAGGAAATCACATTCCCAGGCTACCATGCTGTGCTACTACAGAGACACTGGTAAACACTAGAAACTTGTCGAAAATGGAAAACCTTGAAACTCTGAATGAGGCTCTGAACTGCATGCATGTCTTCATGGAAAGTATTTTCTTCTATTTCATACTGACTTTTTAAATAGCAGGAAGAAATAACTGTAAATTATTTCAAAGACAATTCTAAGAATCTTGTAATTTCTTTGCTTTGTTTTCTTTTCTTTATTGTGTTGTTGTTATGAGGTACGTAGCTGGTAAGCAGCACAACAGGGACACATGTAATCCCTAAAGCTGGGGACTGGTGCTTGAGAAAATGTACTCAACACATGTATAAATAAAATGCAGTGCAGTCCCATTAAGACTGGAGCCTGTCAGCATCAGTCTGAAACAAAACCTTTTATATTATATCCTCAAAATTTAGGCACAGTGTCAATTGTATGGGAATATAGGGGAGAGAACTGAGTTCCCAAAGTATTTTTCTTGCAGTTCAGATTTCTTTTTCACTTCAAACTTTTTAAACTCACACTTAATTATAAACTGACTATGATATCCGAGCTCAAGTAGGCCCTTTCTGGTGGACCTACCATCTGTCCTGGTGTCTTTTGGTGTATTTTTTAATGCTTTGCATTGGTTGTCTGTGCTCTTGTGTTTGATGATGGAGGCTATGCCTGGAGCTGCTGGTGCAAACACAGAGTTCAAGAAATACCTTCACTACACAGAATGCAGCAGTATATTTCCAAATCCATCCTGTTAGGGTGCCTGGAATAAACCTGCAGGTAAGGGCATTGATTTTGAGAAAGTTGGGATTAGTTTTGTTGTATTTGCAGCTTCAGGGCAAGCACAGAATTGCATTTTTCCATACCAGGGAAAGGTAATGAGGCAAAGCGCAAAAGGAGAAACCTTGCAATAGCAGGAGAAGAGCAACAACAGTTGCCAGGAAGTGGATGAGTGGGAAGATGCAATAAGCCTTTTCACTTAGGCACATAAGAAATTAGCAGCCTTCCCTGGAAAGTAAGAGGATATTTTTGCATTGCCTTGCAGTATGCCAGGCACAGCACCAAGGTTAGTGATGACTAACTGAATGACTGGGGCTGTGGACAGGAAGAGAAGCCACAGCTTCATGCCTGCTGACTTGGTAGCAAGGCAATTCCTCTCTACTCTAGATGCTCTGGGACACTCTCAAGAGCCTTTTCGTAAAAGAATGCTGTAAAGACAGAGTGTTGCAATGAAAGGATTTAGACCAGTTACCTGATGAATGAATAGCCCCCAGATCTCACTGCTGAGTTTAGGGATTTATATCTGATGGTGACAGTACAGATGGGTGTAATCCTGTCTGCTCTGTTTCCTGTACAGGGCTGGGAGCAGATGGCGAGGTTTCATGAGTTTTACCTCTGGCTCTGAACACCACTCATAGAATTGATCTTGCCTTGCTAATTATTGATCAAAAGGCAGGCAGTGCTCCGTCCAAATGGATCCTAAAAATGTCCAGTGTTGAGGAATACGCTTGTTCCCTGAGGAAATTAATCCAATGGTTAATTTTTCTCATTGTGAAAATTTTACTTTGAGTCCGATAGGAGTGTCCCCAGAAGTAGCTTGTACCCATCTTGTACCTCTCATCTTTTCTGTGTGAATCCCTGCAAAAAAGGTCTCTGTCTTTTTTGTAGCTACACTTTAGGCACTCTACCACAGTGATAAGGTCTCCCCTAAACCTTCTTTTCCCCAGGCTGAAAAAGCCCAGCTCCCAGCTTTTTCTCACATGGCAGGCTTTCCAGTTCTTTGGTCATCTTTTTTCCCCTTCTCTGAACCCTGTCCAGCCTGTCTGCACCTTTTTTTTTTCTCTCCAGCAGGGACCAAAATGGTGCACAGTATTCCAGAGGTGGTGTGATAAACACTGAGTAGAGTGGTATAGTGACTTCTTTAATCTCTGCTAGTGATGCCTTTTTGATGGAACCCAAAATCCTCTGCCTTTTCTTTGCCACAGCAGTACACTGTTCACTCCTGTTGAGCTTGTTGTGCACCAGAGCCCCAGGTCCCTTTTCTACAGAATTGCTCCCAGGTGGGTAAAATCACAGCTTGTGCTGCACTCCTGGATTATGTTTTCCCTAGGGCAATGCCTTATATTTGCCTTTGCTGAAATTAAGTCACAAGCTGTTTCCTAGTTCTTCACATAGAGTTCAAAATGTTCTCATCTCCATATCATTTATTCAGTTTCCAGAACTGCTGTAATCTGCCACCTGGTGTAGATCATAAAAAATCAACTTTTAAGCATGTCCTGTTCAGTAAGTGGTGTTAATTCATAAAGTCAGAAAGCAAATTTTGGCTTCATTACATAGTTTAAAATGTAGATCCATTGTCTTGGTTTGCTTCTGACATGTATTGAGAATTGATTCAATTTCTTATTTTAATGTTTAACAAAGATGCATACATTGGTTGTTGTCAGTTAGTAATTTTCTTTTAGACTAAAATAGATTTATAATGCATCTGACTAAAACATGCAGTCTTTGACATGGGTTAGTCAGTACATCTGAAATAAGTATTTTAAATGGGAACCAAAAAAGCCCAAAGGATTAGAAGATTATCCTCGGCTTTTTGGTGTGAACCTGGAGCAGTTCTCACATCTCTCATTTGACAGCACTGGTATAAACAATGATGAATCTCTTAATTTTAGAGTTGTCGAGAAAGGTCTACATTTTCTTAGTTAGTTTCCCTTTTCCTTCATTCACATCAAGAATAGCAAGAGAGTCTCTGATCTGGCATGGACACTCCTTTTGCCAGTCTTTCAGGTAGGCTGATGGTCTCAGTTTGACCAGGGCTGTGGATACAGCTGTTTTTTGGGAAGGATACTTTATGCAGGCACTAGCACTTTAGTCCCCTTCTCTTGGATAGGTTACACAGGTGCAGATTGTCACTATTAGCTGAGCATCTGCCTTTGATGGAAATAAACAGTTAACTCCAAACACAGTCACATGCCTGAACACCTTTTGGATAACCTAACTCCTGTATGCATGACTCTTCTATTAGGTGGGTGAACTATTCTGCCCTTTCTCCCTGCATGGATGTGCACTAGATGTGTGCCAGACATTTGTGAGGACATCTTTTACAAAAAATAGGGTCAGAAGTCTAATACAAAACCATCTCAACACAGTGTTACTGTTTTTACTGTATCTGAAGATGAATAATGACATAATAAAGTACTGAAAGACTGAGACTGCAGTCACGGGAAACGTGTATGCTGTTATTACCATTTTTCTTAGGTAATTTCACAATGGTTCTCTGAAATACTCTCTAGAACTACATTTTGATTATATTTATGTTTTTACCTGTTTTTTATTTATGTCTAAGAAGGCTGCAGATTAACAGCTCTGGTCTTACTCATCATTACCAAATATATTTTCTGTCCTTTGCAAACGCTGTGATGACCTCCACAGCAATGCAAACACTGCCACTGCAATTACTCAAATGCTATTATCCCTATGGTGAATTAAATATTTACTGTATTTAGTTGTCAGTTTTAAAATTGTTATAGCTCTGCCACTCTACTTCTTAAGACAGGAGAAGTGTCTAACGTTAAAAACAAAGCAGTGTTAATTTATCATTAAGTACAACTTAATGTACTTAAGTAGTACTTACTAGTACTCTCCTTGATATTTATTAGTACTTGCCTTGAGTTGGAGATAGATTTGTGCATGAAGATCTGCCTTTAAGCTGACACAGCTTGCTGGTAAATACTGCAGGACACCATGGGGTATATCTCCACTGTAGTCTCTGTTGTGTGCTCAGCATCTCCTCTTATTCACTGGATCAGTGTAATCTCACAGGCTCATTACCTCATCATGAGAGAGAAAATATTCAGAGTACTGACTTCTTTTTACCCTACCTTTGTTCTGTGAAAGTTGGAAGTGGGAAATGTGTCAAGAAAATAACAAGTTGACACCAAGTCTTTAAAATAAAATCAAGTAACAGAATTTTCTTGAAATTTTGACAAATCTGCCAGCCTTGCATAAAACTGTCAGTTTCTTACAAAGTCTTCCTCAGTAATGATACTAGATGAACAAAATGAGAATAAATTGCAGAGCCCTAGCAATCCAACCAGAGCTTGGTCAATAAGGAATTCAGATTTTTGCTTTAGCTATCAAGGTTTGGCTGTCAAAAGACCTTTCTCTCTTTTGTCAAAACTTGTGAGTATTCAATTGACTGAAGATAACTGAAACTAGTCATCGACCATTCTCCCTGAGAAATCGTGCTCCAACACCTTGACATGCTGAATGCTGATAACCACTGTTATCTGTGAGAATAAAATACTTAGAAAAATATTCTTTAAAAATCGATCAATTCTTTTACCTTTACTGTTAAAAAGATTGGTGTGATGTAAGGCATCTGACTTGAGATACATTCCACATCACCAGCAAGCTATTTGTGCCCACGTTAGAATAGCTGTGGAGAATTAGGTCTCCTTGTCACGGATGAGGTCAGACCAACTGATGGTCAGTAGGCCAAGTACAGGTCGGACCAGTCTACTGATACCATTTACAAAGGGAAACTCTTAATGTTGGCAGAAACTTGTGGCTTCGCAAAGATCCATGTTTAAAAACGGCTTTGATTGCCCTTCTTGATACTTAGCAACAGGATAGTGACACATAACTAGCAGTTGCAGCCACTAAATAGGGTTCTGACAAAGTGCTTTGTGATGAAAAGCAACAGGACTATCCAACAGCTTAGACAGCAACAATTCAATGCTTGTCAACAGCTTCCTGCAGAGCAGAAACTAAGGTGAATCCAGGAGAAGTTAGAGACCTTGTCAGGTGATGTAGGTGCCAGCAATTTCACTGGCAGCAAACCTCTTAATCTTCAGTTGAATTTCAGAAGGGGTTTCCTAAAGGCTCTTCCCTCCTCGTCTGCTCCATCACCAAGCAGTAGAGAAGCAGTGACTGACTTCTCTCCAACAGCACCGTTGAGCAAACCAGCTGACAGAGTGGGAAATCATCCCTGGTCAGTGACCCCGAGTGATCATCACCAGAGACTCCAAAGGAGGACTTAGGCCTTCAAACTCTGAAGATAAGCACACCACTGACTGCTGAGGCATAGCAGGAGGCACAGTGGGTACTATTGCATGACAGACATGATTTCCCCGCAGGAAAGATGAGTTAAAAACACCTAGGTGTGGCAACCCAGCTCTTCTCAAACCTGCCAAAGCAACTAGCTGGAAAGCACAGCATGCCATGCCAAGGCAGAATCTCATGGAGTGTAATGTCTAGTTCTTCTTCTTCAGCGGCAGGGTTTGCTTCCTCTGGAGCAGATCATTGCTTTTAACAGCCTTCAACCCAGCAGCACCGCGCCCCCCCTCCCCCCGCCCCCCCCCAAGCCTGAAGTAACCCTTAGAAATGGTAGCATTACCCAAATTCAGGAACAAATCCAGATGCACCTGACACATGGAAGCAGCATCTGACCCCCTGGCAGCATGCGCCTGACACCCACAGCAACACCCACAAAGCCTAAGGTTCACCCCAAAGCGGCAGCAACCAAGACACCCTGGCACATCTCCAAACATGTTAGCAACCTCCAAACCCACAAATATACCCAAACCCAGGGACACATCTTAAATCTGCCAACAGCACCACAGGTTCAGAGAGCCACACAGAAGCACTCCTGAACCAGGCACATTCCATCAGGCCAGGCAGCACCTCCAAAAACTGGCAGCACTGCATGGCCCCAGCAATCCAAGGACACAGCAATCCAAGCCCAGTGGGCTGTTGCCATGCCAAGGCATCAGGGATAGACACTAGGCCAGGCCACCAGCTTGGCCAGGATAGGGAATTAAGGTGGAGCAGGAAGCCTGGTTTGGCCCAGGTCTGATGGCAACCTCACCACCAGGCTGGCTGTGTTCTTGTCACTCCTGGTGATATCCCAGGGCACTGGGGCCCAGCCAGGTCTCCTGGACAAGTATGCTGGTTTTGAATGGATTGACATTTAGTGAGAAGGAGAGAAGGAAGTAATCCAACTCACCACAAGACATGGATCACAGATGCAGATGGAAATCAGGCATGTGAATATCCCGTGGGGGCACAGGTCTGCTTCAGAGGGATAGAGACCAGATGTTCGGGGCCAGCAAGGCTTGAAGCCCATGGCCATGGCACTGGGCAGCCAGGCAAGGCCAGTCTGCAGGGAGGAAAGTCTGGGGAAGATGCTGCCAACTCTGGTGAAGAAGACAAGACCACAGCTCATCCCCTAACCCTGCTCTTGAGAAAGGCAGAGGATAGTGACTGGCAAATAAGTATGATCTCCCAGTGCAGATGAGCACAACTTTTTTGTGACAGGTGAAGAGGGCCAGCCAGCTCTTGGGACTGGCACACAGCTGGCCCTGCAGTGGTTTTCAGGCCAACTTTAGAGCTTTTTTCTCACCATGGCTACCAAAAGGTGTGTCATGTCCTAAATGGCCCAGTCTGGGAATGGCTGTGACTCTTGACTCTCACGGTGGTATGGGGCAGTCCTCATACTCCATTACTGGCAGTGCTGAAGCTGCTGGTTTCAGCATTCTGTGCTGGCACAGTGATGTTTTTCAGGCTGAATGTATGACTTTTGTTCCCACTGTTGTTCCCTTGAGCGGTTTTAGATCCAGTCTGCCCTGTGTGGCTAGAGAGACTGTTGTTACCCTGATGCTACCTGGCTGGCAGTGCTGGGACTCACAAATTGTCACTGGGAGCTGCAAGGAGAGGCAGGATGGTCAGCAGGTGGCCACCCAGTCCCCAGGCAGGAGAAATCATTGTAGTATTGGCTCTGCTGACAGCCCTAATCTGGTCCCTGGTCACAGCACAAGACATCTGGGTGCTCTTCCCCTTATCAGCATCCAAGGGTGCAGTTGTCACACTCACAGGGTTTTGCACTGTTCCTCAGAGAACCAGTGTTTTATTGAGCCTACAGGACCAGAACAGAGACTATCCCCTGCACTGGGAGTTGGTGGGGCTGTGACTTGAACCCTGTGTCCAGTTCTGGGCCCTCATGACAGGAAAGGCATTGAGGTGCTGGAGCGTGTCTGGAGAAGGGCAGTGGACCTGGGGAGCTCAAGTTTGGAGCTCAAGTCTGTTGAAGGTTGAGGGGGTCCAGTCTCA
Source organism: Sylvia atricapilla (assembly GCF_009819655.1). NCBI lineage: Eukaryota > Metazoa > Chordata > Aves > Passeriformes > Sylviidae > Sylvia > Sylvia atricapilla. The sequence continues at coordinate 42,645,109 of NC_089174.1, forward strand.
AAAAAAAAGGATTTATGAGGGGACCTTTTCACCCTCTAAACTGGGTTAGCACTTGGACTCAGGACCTTCAGGGTCTTTTCCAACCTCTCTGATCCTATGATATCTTTGAGTTTTATTATGATTATTATGAATAGCAGCATTAGCAGTGCTTGCTCATGTTTCTCTCATTAGAAATCTTCCCTTCTTGCTTTAAGTAGGTGTGTTTTCTTGTTACTCATTTCTCCCTTGCTTTTAGTCCATCATCTAATAATTTACTGGTGCAAATTTTTTTTAGTTAGTATTTTTTCGAAAAGTTGGAAGAAAGTATATATTAGAGATAATAAACCTCTGCAAGACAGAAAATTGATAGATAAATGGGTTTATAAGCTGATAAAAAGGATAGTAATGCCTTTTGGGGCAACAGAATTCCTTTGGGTGTTAGTATTGCAGCTAAGTACCTCACTGCTCTAGAAGAGGACATGCATCTGCAAACCTTGCTGAGGACTTTAAAAAGTGATCACGCCATTTGGGTGTGGTGGAAGAGTGTTGAACACAGTGTCTAAATAAAGGTATCCACAGCATCTGGTCACTCTTCAGCTTTTTTCCCCAGTTTGTAGCTCTCAGCAAACTGCCCTGACCACATGAATGGTTGTAGGGAAAGACTGAAATCAGTAATAAGTCAATTTTGAGCTTAACTAGGCAAGCTGATCTTACACCTGAAGTATTACAAGGCTCTTCAAGGGTATTTCCTTAGATACATGAATCCTCATCTCAGTGAGTGATTTTGTCTTCAATTTGATTTTCTGTGATTATGTTTTCTGTGATTTGGGTCCTGTGACTAGCTCATAACTATATTTAAAGATTCCTGAAGATATCTCCTATTATATTCTAACCTGGATAAATATATACAACATAGATGGCATTTATGATTCATTATGAGAGATCATTGTAACAGGGTGTTACTAAAGAATACAATACTATGGGCAGTCTTCTGTCTATGGAATATCTACCTGAAGTGTATTTGCTTACCTCAAAGCAAGCTTACCAAGTTGTTATTACCTATTCTTATGATAGCTTCTTGTAAGAAAAGCCTTGTATTCTTACAAGAAGCTATTAATCCTCTCACTGACAATTCCCTTAACTAGTTAGTACAAATTAGTTTCTTTCTTTTCTGTTTAAAAATGGTAAGGCTCCTGATTAGTGTTGCCAGTGCCTTCTGTGGAAAAACAGCCTGAGCAAACACAGTGATTCAGAAAACTGAATCAGAGCTTGGTCCTATCTCTCATGTGGCTTGAGTAAGTACGTTCTAATACATCCAGTTAGTATCCCAGAACTATTCACAATTTTTACTGAATTTTATGTACACTTCCAGAAGTCAATGGAGAGGGAAGGTTTGTCAGGAACCTTACAACTTTTAGTCAGAAAAGAAACTAATTGTGTAAGGATTTGAATATTTTGCCATTATCCAAGCAGCTGTTGCAGTAACTTGAAGTTAAGTTTTCCCACTTTTTGCACAGAAAATTAGAAAGGATATAGGAAAATCTGTGAGCTTTTTTATGTAGATGTGTTTCATTTTCTAGCTATCATGTAGAATTTTATCTCAAATATAATTTTAAATGTGCATGACCTAATATAGTACTAGAATTTTCTCCTATATGCTATCCTCTCTCATTTTTAGATATTACTTTATAGGATCATTGTCTTATTTTAGAGAAAAGTATGACTTCACGTACTCAGTGTCAGTGATATGCATCCCAAGGAAGCTGCACTTCCATTTAATTAATTAACACAGTATTGATAAAATACCCTGAAGATGGTAAGCTTTGTCACTGTGCTAATGTAATTACTGCTTGACACAACAACCATATCCCTAAAAAAAGTATTGTGGATATGAATGGTCCAAGATTATAACAGGCCAGGGTCTCACAACATGTTGATGGCTTGGAAGTCTCAAGTTACAAAACCATCATTACTTTGCAGTTTAAAGCAGAGCTTACAAGGCCAAGTGCACTATGAAAATACAAGCATGAGGACATTATCACGAAGTTAAGGAAATTGTGCGTATGCATATGCATGTATAACAGCATTCTGCACAATAGGGCAGAAAGGAATATTTTGGGGATATTGAGTTGCATAAATAAATATTTTGGGGAGTTTGAGTTGCATTTCCGTATATTTACAACAATTAATTTTTGTGGGTTCTCTACACGTAAGAGCATCTGTCTCACCTCTCTCTCTTGCCTGCTGTCGTTTCCTTCCTACAGCTTTTGTCTATGAATTGCTCCATGACAAAATGTTGCTGGTCAAATACTGAAAATTTATATTCTCACAACTTTACAGGCAGCCCTGACAGGGCCTGCAATAAGGTGAGAATTCCTGAACTTAAATCATGACAGAATGGTTTTTACAGACCAAGTTAAAGAGTTTAGGTACATCCAGAAAGGTACTGCACAGCTAATATTTTAGATAGGTGCCTGGTGTCTTTGAATCTAAGCTTAGGACAGCTGTGAATGTACAAATATATCTATTTTTCTCTGAGAAAGCAATAAATAGAATTGTACTTTACCATGGGTATGCTGGCTGTGAGCCAAACCAAGGAAGCAGAGACAGGCAGTGAAGCATGTATATTCATACCCTCCTGCACTGACCTCAGAGTTCACCTCAGCTTCGTATAATTTCTTCTTGATGCAGCAAGCTATTTTTTACACTGTTACAGTATGTCACCACTGAAGCTCAATCCTAAATCCAAATAGTTAATTATATGAAAAGGCCTATTAAGCTGAGTAAGAGGACTACTCATGCACACAGATCTGTGCAGAACTGGGCTGGGTGCTAAAAAAGGAAAGCTGATCATGTTGTTTTGACAGGCCAAGACTATAAAAGGTCTCCATATAAGTTTAACTTAATTCTCCCAGGCAAGTTAACTAGGAGTTTGAATTTCCATGCTAGTCATAAGTGTATCACCTTTATAGTCCATCATTTTTATTCATTGGCTGTAATGGACTGGAATCCATCCAGAGTAGAATTCTGTTTTCTCATTGTGAAAAGATTCCTATGTTCAGTGAAATCCTCCATCGTTCACTTTTTCATCAGTAAGATGTTGCTTATTTACAAGGGTTGCAAGTTCTCATGAACATTATATTTTTCTCTCTCTCAGCCTGTCAGCAAAGTTTAGTAAACCTTGTGCCTTGTGACAAATGCATTTACCAGATGGATAGAGCATATTTGCAGTGTGCTCTCTATAGAGATACTGTCTTTGTGAATTACTGTGGTGCAGACCAAAAACATCTGGCATTCCCTTATGCAGAAAGGGAAGCATAGATCCCTTATTGCTGGCTAGTCCTAGTAATGCTCAGCACTTGGCTTTATCAGAAAAAGGAGTTAGGGAAGAACATATCTTCACCATGTGTGCAGAGACACATGAACCTCAGGGCAAGGAGGCAACTGTTCCTTCACCAATCTTCCACACCTCCCTCTCCTGAATACACTAATGACTTCCTTGTGGCATGGCATTCCTCCAAGTTTGCATTCTCCTTACATGGCAAGAGAGAAAAAAAAAAAAAAAAAAAAAAAAAAAAAAAAAAAAAAAAGCTATGTTGCACTCACCAGGACCTTCTTTGCATCTAGAAATTGCAAGGTGGCAATGCAAGGTAGGCTTTTTGCAGCATGAGCTATTGACCAGACGCAACCCCGGCATAAACTCATGCTCAAAATGTAATTTAGGACTTGAACTGCACCCCTTTGGCAGTCATATGGAATCACCATGGAAACCGTTCTATTTGGAACAGCATGGGTACACTGGAAAATACTGAAATCTTGAAAATAATTTTGGGATGGAAATCTCATTTGGAAACCAAGTCTTGCATGAGACAATTGACTCTCTCTTTGATAAAATGCTAGAGAATGCTCCTACTCCAAAGAGAGGCTGTTCTTGAGACCAAGATATTTGTGAAAATGCTAAGAGCTGCACATAGAATTTTTAAGAAAATCTGGAGTATCAAAACAACCTCAGTTTTCTGAAGCTGGTCAGTTGAACAGAATAATACTTTTGTCTCTCAGCATGCACATGCAAAGGACCCTCAAATTGAATACAAAGTCATATAAAGGATAAACATATTGTCTTCCTAGGAGGAGGTAAAGAATGGTTACGTGCATGGTTACGTGCTATTTGATGACCATCACAATACTGCCACAGCAGCTGCCAAGCAGAGAAAGTCACTAGAGAAAGGAGGCTCTGACAGTAAGAGATTATGGGTCATATGAAGTAAATTAAAAAATACAAAACCCACTTTGTTGAGATTTCCTTTGTAGTTGCTTTACTCTGAAAAGCCATTTGTAAAGATCAGTAGGCAAAAAATCTGTTACTGTTGAAAGCAGAGATTTCTAAGCTTCCAAGTTTCTTTAACACTCCTGGGTTTCCATAATGATTTACACATGTAAATAGATCCAAGGAATTTAACCCAATGTGTTTATTTCTAAGAAGCTATTGCATTTTTAAGTGAATGACCTTGTTCAACCTTTATCTTTCTTCCTTATAATATTGTCTGATGGATGCTGGAAGCAGAGGAATTACAATGCTTCCAGATTGCTACTCTACTTTAAAGAGGGTGGTGTGGCCCAGTGGTTTGGAACACAATAGATGGGTTCTCTGCTAGTAACCTTGGGTGGCTGGTTTCACACCTGTAAGCATCAGCTCACTTTGTAGCTGAAAAAAAAGAAAGGGAAAGGGGAACTGACGGCACCACTACTTGGCAAGCGCTTGAGTCACAAGCAGGAAACTGTGACACGAGGAAAAAGCTCTATTGTGAGAAGCAAGGTTGACCTACAGCTACTTCTGAAGCAGGCTCAGTTTGGGACATGATTCAGTTCTGCCGTCTCTCTGTCATTTTGTAGCTAATACCATGTGTATTCAATCTGAACACCTTCACTCTGATCTGTCTGTTCAAGCTGTTTTTCAAGGTTAATGGTTAAATGGCTAAAAATATAAATGAGGATATTTGCAGGGGTTACTGGAACAACCATGCAAAATTTTACTTCCTTTGTAATGCTACTTGTTCTTCATCATAATCATCATAATCTAAAGAACAACAGGTTCATTCTCCTGTGAATTACAGTTATTAGAGAAGAAAAGCATTCTACTGAACACTGTCAGTCTAACCTTTTGCAACAGCTCTTTGAAGACAGAAGGACATAATCTGAATTGTATTGCAGTTGCAGATACCAAAGACATGAAAAATAGTCAGTGAAGCTGTATTAGTAGTGAAAGTCTATTTCAGCTTAAGGGTAAAATGTTAAAACAATCTGTTCTTCTATATCTTTGTGAGGCTGAAATAATATGGAATCTATTTAATGCTTGTAGATGAACCAGAAATATTTGGATGCGAATATAAGGCTGTTTTAGAGCCTTTGGAGGCAATCAGACTATGAGGGTGCTGTATTGTCCGAATAAAAAACATTTAATTGCTCCCAGAGTTGATGTGAGTCATTGTTTGCTTTCTGTTAGAGCAACACCTCAGTCCTCAGCAGGAACTCTGAAAATGAGTTAGTTCCATGGTATTCTTGTCCAGTTGTCTGCCTGCTGTCCAGATTTCTCAGAGGCATTATATGTCTCAAAGTACTTGAAATCTTACTGGGCAAGACAGCAAAGTTCCAGAAGTATAGACAAGGAGGAGTGAAATGAGTAGCCAATTCCGCTTAACAGCAGGGAGCAGATACTTTGAGTCCTAGGGGTGTGTCAAAACATTTCCCAGGCTGCTATTCAGAATATTAATGCAAGGAATCAGAAGAGGGATAAAATATTATGCTTTAGGATAATTATGGTGGTGTTAATTATACTTTTATAGTCCACTTGTGTTTTAGAAAAATTTGTCTCCAAATTGTTAAATTTTATATTAAAGCCTAGAGGTATAATAAGATTCTTTCAGATACTTGTATTTTTTTTTCTGCCAGGTGGTTTACCACATGATTACATCATGGAATTTTTATTAATAATCATAATAAGCAGAATCAACAGCATAAAATGCAATTCTCCACATTTATGGTGCTGTAGTCCTTGTGTGTGTGTTTTGCTCCTAAATGACAGCAAAGTAGAAGAATAAGGCAGTGTCCGTTAAAAGAGTGTTCATATTTTCTAATGTTTCAGTTTTTGGAAGTCACCAGAAAACAGCTAGAGCAACTGGATGCATCTATGTCCATGCATCTATGTCCAATGGCTTGAGATAGTTTAGTGCAGGTTGTAAGAAAAATTCTGTTGCACCTGTCAGAACTGATGGATTTTCAAAACTTTTGTTTCCCTAGAGCAATAAAAGTGCTATGAGACATGAAATATTTCTGTTTAAAATGGGATCTGGGAGAAGTATATTTCTGAACCCTTATGAACTGGCAGTTCAGACTGGCAGTTAAGAGATGTAGCAATCCTGAACTTATGCTGTGTTTTCATAATGCATGGTTGCAGGTCCTTCCTGTAAGTGATAGACAATTACATAGAAATTAGAAAGACCTCTAAAATAAATCTCCCATGACTATCTACTTGATTCCAAATATTTCAAAATTACTCAGGACTGTGAGCAAGACTGAAGAATTTCCTGTGCTTTTGCCTTCAGTTTTGGGCACTTTCGTCCAAATACAATGCCACACATTACTAATGAATATTGCCTTATTTGCCTTACAGGTATCCTTACTCATGTCATCCTAAACACAATATTTCCAAAGAAAGAAATAGTTTCGCTTTGAGGTTTTGTTTATAGCCCCTGCATTGGGGATATTTCTGTTCTCATAAGTGAGTGCTGCTTTTCCTGTGGTGAGATCACTTGTCAGGCTTCTGTCCCATGCTGAGCCTCAGATAATCTGGTTGGGTAAAAGATGCAATGATCAATGTTAAAATGGATTGATCTTCTCATGGCTTTGAATCTGTCCTACCTTTAGGTGCTGAACCATATAGCAAGTGTTCTCAAAACTGTCTCTTTAAACCGTTGGCTTCTGCATTTCTTGAAGGCTAGTATGAAAAATACATATATTCTTCATGTTTACAATGTTTCTTGATACAAGCAACACTCTTCAGATTACTTTAGTCTTCCCATCTTGCAGATTTTACGACAGAAAAGAAGCACAGCTTTTGAAGCCTGGTATATTGAATTAGTCATTGGATCATTTTACCAGGCTGTGACAAGTACAAGCAGAGTCACTGACAGCTGTTCTCCTTAAGCATTCTGCACTAAAAGATGGTTAGTGCACATTCAATGTTTGGAGTCTCGGCATCATATGCAATTACAGAAATGGTAATGAAAAAGTTTCAAGAACAGCAATGATGTAGTGCAAGAATTCTGGTCCATAATTATGATAGATTCAATATGGTGAAGTGCTGGATCCTGACTCTGGGTCACAACAACCCCAGGCAGTGCTACCAGCTGGGTACAGAGTGTGTACAAATCTTCCTGGCAGAAAAGAACCTGGGGGTCAACAGCAGCTGAACATGACCCAGCCGGGCTCAGGTAGCCAAGAAGGCCAATGGCCATCCTGGTTTGTATCAGCAAAAGAGTGGCCACCAGGACCAGGGCAGGGATTGTCCCCCTGTATTCAGGACTGGTGAGGCCACACTTTGAGATTTGTGTCCTGTTCTGGGGCCCTCACTACAAGAAGGAGACTGGAGCAAGGAGGAGCTGGAGCACGTCCAGAGAAGGGTAACAGAGCAATGGAGCTGGGGAAGGGCCTAGAGAGTAAATCCTGTGAGGAGCATCTGAGGGAACTGGGTTGTTTGGCCTGGAGAAAAAGAGGCTCAGGGACCATCTTATCACTCTTTACAACTGCCCTAAAGGAGGCTGTAGCCAGGTGGGGTCAGCCCCAGAAAACCAGGATGAAAGAACACAGCCTCAAGCTGCACCAGAGGAGGTTCAGGTTGGACATCAGGGGGAATTTCTTCATGGAAAGCAGAGTCAAGCATTGGAACAGACTGCCCAGGGAGGTGGTGGAGTCACCATCCCTGAAGATGTTCAAGAAACAACTGGAAACAGTATGCAGTGCCATGGTCTACTTGACAAGGCGATCAGTGAAAGGCTGCACTTGTTAATCTTGGAGGTCTTTTGCAATCTAAATGATTCTGTGATGATTAGTCTGTCTTTTGAGTCTAATTTAGGTCTTTCTATTTTCCTTAATTAGAAAATAGAAATTAGAAAATAGTGTATTTTATTTATCTGGTAAAAAGAAACATAGGGGTAAATAGGAAATTACTATAGCAGTATAAAACAAATCCAGGATTGCCCTAAGTATGAATGTAATTCTGGCACCACTTTGTCAGCTCTCTGATGCTGTCTGAAAGACCAACACAATTTAAATATTTAAGAGATTTATAGAAAATTAAATCCTGATCCTGGTTCAGGTCAACAGCAGAGCTTTGAAAATGAAAATGTTCAGCACGTATCAGACCTGGCATCTGCATGAGAAGGAATGGGGCAGTAAGCAGTGAAACAATCACAAGGTGTTGTGGACAGAGCTGCCAAACCTGCCCTGAACTAAAAAATTCTGCCTAAAAAACATCATATGCTCTTAAAAATCTGAAAACTTCAGTGAGCAGGGGAATGATCAGGGCTGCTAAAAAACCTGCAACAAGGTCTTTCAAATGGACACATCACATATTCAGACTAAGCTGTCATCAAATAATGAAACTGTGATTAAGACAAGAGACAGTGAAATACAGCTAAAGGAACAAATGATTGCAAAATAATTGATGGCAGCTGTCGTAGATTAGGCCAGTGTTCACAAGTGTTTGTGAAACCTACAAATGAACATGTTTAAATTTTTACAATAGTGCAGACTTGGAAAGGTTTTATGTAATGCCAAATTAGCAGAACATCACAGTGATGAATGCCTTAGATATAAAGCTAGATAAATTAAAGTTTTGCCAACCTGGCACTTGCTGAACATATGTATTCCTCTCCTGATACGTAGAATGTCTGTTCCAGGTCGGAAGTGTGGTCAGCTGAAAAGAGCCCAGTCTTGAGTGACGCAGATATCAGTTACACAGTTTGGAGCAAATGCAAAAGCTTTAGAGTTAATCTTGGATAGGTATTCCTCTTTCAGTTCAAACCACTAGCTTATCCAACACTCACCTCCTATGTATATAGCTCACGGGGCTGGCAAGTCATATTCAGTAGCTCATTTGATACATCATTTTAGTTTAGAGCTTAGGGATTAGATGAGAGGCTTTCCAGTGTGCACATGCTAACTAATGGTTTGGCTTACAGTATGAGTACAAAAAAGCTATTTAGCATTAGGTATTTATGTAAACATTTATTTTACAGTGCTCTATATGGACTTCAACATGGATTAAGTTGAACAGCACAAAGGCATCTTTCTGTGAAATTTGATAACCCATAAAAAAAGTTAGGGGAGAATAATGATGGCCCATTAAATGCACACCCGAGTTTATTTGAGCGTAAATTCCCTGTGTTGACAGGTGCCCAGAGCACAGAGCTCATAAGTGGATTGTACACATAAAGTGTGGTGTGGTTGCAGCACACAGGCAGCCAAACAGCCTTGAATGCTCAGTGGAGGCACAAAAGGTTATGCTGGAGAGCAACAAGAGCTTTTGTCGGCTAATTAAACAATCATGCTGTTAGAGAGCGAAACAAATTAAGGAAGGGAAATATAAGGGCAGGTTTGAAATAGCAATGTCAGCTGGAAAGCTGTTGCACAGAGCAGTGACCAATGTGACAGGGATGTAAACACATGGACTCAAAGATTTAAATGTATTAAGGCATCATTTCACAAAACCTTGCAGTGTCTAATCTGTTTACGAAAGCACTCACTTTTTTTTTAATTCCTTACCCACTGTTAAGGAAACTTTCCAGTCTGGCCATTGATGAGACTGTGGCAGTGCAGTCCCAGCGTCAGGCTGTCACTGCTGGGACCAGAGCCCCTTCATAAGATGCTGCACTGAGCCCACGGCAACCCTGTCTGAGTCACCCCACTCTCACAGCCAGAGGAGGCTTCCCAGGGCAGAACCTCAGATGTCTCATTCCACAGAACAATTTATTCACAGGGCAGTAACACACAAACAGCCTGAGCTGGTGCCTCTGAGGAGGAGCCCGAGCAAAAGAACCTCTGGGCTTTTACATCCTCACATCCCAAGCCGTGTGCAAGTCTCAAGTCTCCCAAACCTGGGTCCTTTCCCTGAGCCCTCTGTGTCTCCAGTGTCCCTTTCCTGGCCGGTGGCTCCTATGCTTTGCTGACAAAGGTCAGCAGCTCACAGCCTCTCGTCTCTGTGAGCCCTCAGCCAGAACTCAACTTGCATCTCAACCTGTCCTCAACTTGCAGAGTGAGCTGCCTGCACCAGGTGTATTGCTCAATGCCCATAATGCAAGAGCAAGAATCAACAGTCTTTTCTCTGGTTGCTACAGCACTAGGTACAGTCATAAAGATCAGTGAGATGTGCCAAGCCTCCTCTTTAGGGTGGTCTTCTGGGTTGTGTACAGCTGTGGAGTGGGTGACTTTGGCAAGCTGTATGAGCTGTCTTGCACAGCACTGTTGCAAGGCCAGGGTTTTCTGCAGCATCTTTGTTACTCCTGAGCTTTTGCTGTGTTCAGTAGGTAACACATGGTGGTCTATGAATCAGGTTAGCTCTTACTGAAATCTTATACTTGGCGTTTTGGTGCCATTCTTTGTTTTTATTTGACATTTAAATTCAGTCACAGGTTGCATCTTAGAAACAGCAATGTTATGAAGACAGTTCCCAGTATGGTGCTGCTTTAGATGATTACCCAGGGGAGATTTTGTTTGCTGGCAATGGTCTCCCCTCCACTGTGCTTCAGATACTTGTTTTATAGGCCCAGTTCTGTCATGCCCTGGAAGTCAGGCACTGGGCTGATCAGAAAGCAATAATGTGGGAAGAGGGTGAATACACTGCCCCTCATACCTTCTGGGTGGACAGAGCTCATACACAGAGATTTGTGGTAATCAGAAACTTACCTGTGTCTGGAACACTTCCTACTGTTGAAGAAGGGTAGATGGGCTAGAAATTAATTTCTTTGTCAGTACTTTGACATTGTTTATTATAACAGGGGCCAGAGAGCTTTGTTGAGTTCAGAAAGTAGTTGATGCTTATATGAGGAATGGGACGTGGGCTGAGGAGAACAGCTTCAGAAAACATGCTCTCAAAGCTACGTTCTCACTCACACTCAGGAAACACAGCTCTACACAGGCTACATTGTAGTATGCAGGCACCTTTGCTCAGAAGGGCAGCTGTATTGCCCTCTTCATTTCCTCAGTTACTTCCTCACAATTCTAGGCAATACTTCCTGCATATTTTATCAGTCTTGATGGCCTTGTAGAGTAAATGTTTTATGTGGAAAGGCACTGCTCTGCCATGGCAGATGGAAGAACAGGAAGGTGCTTAGCAGAGCTTCCATGCTTGAGAGTCTGGATGGGTCCAGAGCAGTAACCCACAGGCTGGGCTGGGAGCTGTTGCTGAAATACTCTGCTTTTTTTAACTGCAGTACACCCTGTCTTAAGGGGAAGGGAAGTGCATGCACACTATGCTGGCATCATCCACACAGGAAACTTGCACAGAGAGGTGCAAGGTCTGCAAGGACTGTCCCTATTCCTAAGGCTGCAATGCCACACAAGATGCTGCAAGAAACAAGCATTCTGGGCTCAGCCCTTGCTCTACACAGAAAATGTTCTCTGAGACAAGAGAACCTCCTCCTCTGGCAGGCATTTCTCAGATTTTTCAAGTCTGCTCTCCCATAGCTTGTCTTAATTTTTTTAATGAAATCATTGTGATGAAATGAGACAATTGTCCCATGAGGGATTTGAATAAGCTAACTCGTACTTGCCATTAATTATCTGGGTTTCCGTTCTTGATTCCAAATGATTAAAATAATTAAGTTTGTATGAAGACTTAATCACAGAAAGTAGCTGAGTCTTACAGTAATGTCAGTATGAGTCCCAGTGGGGAACATGTTCCCAGTTAGCTGCTTCCAAATGTCACTTCTTGTGACCTGCTCATACGGTCTGATAGGTCTCCACTGAGAGCAGAGTGAAACCAATTAGGACTGCAGAAGTCTGGTAAATAGCTGGGCCCAGCTTAGGAGTTTTTTCTCATTATGATTTGTTAGAGAATCTTTCCTTCTGGCCAGCTGTTGAAAAATGTTTATTCTCTTTTGGCAGGAGCTGAAATTCAAGTCACATGCTCATTCCCTTGCAACAACTGAAGTCAAGACTGTGATTAAGATAGTGCTGAACCCTTGTCTAAATGAACATAGAAAACTATGATGACCCAAATTTGAGTAGGGCAGTAAGTGACTGTACGTCATTCTGAGCTGTGACAGCATCCAAGTCAAGAGTGCTGATGAGGGAATTCAAATAACACTGAATAAGTTTTTCTGCTCAAAACCCTCCCTCACTGTGTTCCTGCAGATAGAACTGTGCCTGGGAAAATTGTGTGTTTTAAAACACTTCAAGAGGCTTTTCCAGTTTTCCTGTTTTGCACCAGCTCAGGGAGTGTATGTATGCAATGTAAACATGTAAACATGCCACATGGAACTGGACTGGTATCATTAAACACAGAATCTCTTTGTCCAGGACAACAGAGGTATTAATCAGCCTGAATGAAGATGATTTTCCCTGGCTTCCTCTGAGTTCCACCATGACTAACAGCTTGGTGACTAGAAGATCAGTTGTCTCGACTCCAGTTGTATTATCTTTTGCATGTCTAATTGCATTAAAAACAAAAAACAAAAAACAAAAAACAAAAACAAACCACCACCACAACAACAAAACCAACAACAACAAAAAAAAAGTCTAAATTTTTGGCTTAGCTATAATAAAAACATTGGTTCACAAGTCAGGGTGCTCTGAAGACATAATTCTAACGTAAAGACTTTTATGGTCTTTTCAATTTTTTTTTTAATCTTGACTAGAGTTTTCCTCCATTTTTGTCTACCTTTCTTAAAGGTAAAAGGTAAATAAGGCTTTACTGGGGAGAGAAATTAAACGATAGATGACTAAATTGTGTAGAAAGACGTAAAAAAGGATGGGGAATATGTCCTTGCTACTGCAGGGTTGTCAGTGCAACAGCTCACAGTAAAGTAATAAGTGTAACAATCCAGAAGCAGGGAATCAAAGCAGCGAAGAACCAGAATGCAATGAAAAACTATGCTGAAATAAACATAGTGTAACTACAAAGGCAAAACCTTGCGCTGAACCCTTCTGCACTTGTGTGTTTGAAATGGAGGGGGTTTGTAAACAGGAAACAAAAACAATCAGATTTAGGGAGATGGCTGCCGGTAGAGGTTGCCATGTGCCATGTGGCCAGTTACAAGTCAGGCAAGAACTGGAAAGCAGTGGCAGGATAATCCTCAATGGAACAAGGCATCTCCACATACTTCAAGGATGTCATACTTAGTCTTCCTCACCTTTTAAAATCAGGGGGAGGGGACTCTTAGTAACACTAAAAGGAAATCTATCTTACTTGGTAGTTATTGAACCTTTGGCATAAAATAATGTTGCTCTCACTGATAAAAAAGCAAGGTTGAAATCTTTCCTTACTATGAAGGATCCAATCAGTGGAAAGGAATTGTCTTAACCAGTCATTCACCATGCTTTACATACAAAGACTTGATTAAAAGATATATATTATGTTTACTTCTTTATACTGTCAGCGTAATACTGGTGGTGCAGCACTTTAAATTTCATTAGTGTATATACCTCCTCTAAGAAGATTTTACAGCTTTTTCTTTCCATGCAAATTTATCTATGTCAGTATAGGTAAAATCTTTGCTGAAAAGCACAGATTTTTCTGCTTTTTACAGAAGGCGGTATAGCTCTTTTTCCAACCACCAGAAGCATAGTGGTGTTGTTTGTTTGATACGTAGGAGCAAGTGTTTAAGGAGATAGAGGTATGGTAGCCTGTCAGCTTTTGTGTGACTACCATGCTTGCTTTATTTAGAGGCTGCTGGAATTGTGTTGTATTACTTCAAAATGGCCATCCATCCCTATGTTCTCATGCTGTGCGTTTGCAGAAACTCATTCCTGTGCATAGATAAAGCCTTAAGCAGATTTAAAATCCAGTTATCCCAGTTTGCCAGAATTCAAATGGATCTTTTTTGATTTTCTGATATTTCCTATTGATTGCTTTAGGACCAAACTAAGCTGAACTCTCATGGCATTAGAGCCACATGTTCCTGGTTGGAAAAGATGAAAACAGGATGTACCTGCTGGCTTCTGGCCAAAGCTTATAGGTTACTGCCTTCTTGCACTTACAGCTGGTTAAATCTACTTGCAAAGAACCAATTTGCCCAATTTGCTGGATAAATTCTATTCCAAATGAACATGCTGGAATATTTTCTACAGAATTGGGTCTGGTCTGAGTCTTTTTATTTCCTAATGCTCCTGGTGGTGGGACCCAACCTAAATTCATGCTTTATATTTCAGAAAACTTCTTATGCACAGGAATGCAGAATTGTTAAGCTTATAATTAAATCCAGGTTTCCCAAGTGGCTGGAAAGAAAAAAAGTGATATCATAATATACTTACGTATGTAAGCATATATACTTATATATAAATACATACACTTATTCCCTTTCTGCTTAGCTTTCGTTTCTTCATCCCTGAAACAGCACTTTTTGGATCTTTCCACTGTTTTTCTTGTAGCATTGCTTTTTTCCTTTCTTCCTGAGAAGCTGAAAATGACACCATTTACCTCTTTAATTCACAAAATAACTTGACTGATGTGATGGAACTGTTCCCATTGCTCTCTGAGGACTTTAAACCAAATCCTCACTTTGAGAGGAGACAGTTCTCACTATTGAGAACAGACAGTGAAAGATGCTTAGACCTGAGTTGCTGATAGGTATTGTAACTATCTGGTCCCTGAAGCCAAACCTGCTGTCAGCCCTGGGCTGAGAGACCCAGATGGGCTACAGAGGTCTGGTGACAGGGGAGCTGAATGGGAAATACTGTAAGAAACATTTCTGCTGTGAGTTCATCAGGGAGGAGGTCAGGCTTTCTTCACACTGAAAGTGTGCAGTGGGTGATGATTTCATACTGAGTTCTCTAGCATCCCTTAAATCTTCTGCTAAGAAAGCCTTCCCTTGCCAATCTTTAAGGATCATTAAGGTAATTTATTGTTATATTATGCTTTTTTCCCTGAGACCATGCAGAAGAAACATTAAGGAGGGATTTTCTTCTAGCTGACAGTTATTAATTTCTTATGAGTGTTTTGAAGTCCAGATCATGTGTTTATATTCTCAGGCTGTATTATTTTTCCCATGGTTTTTGAGCTCTCCTCATGTTTTGTCAGAAGAGCTTCCTCTTAAGCTAAGCCATTATCAATCATAGAAGAATTATCATGGCACAGCAGCTGTGCAGCTCATTGCACATCTAAAGTAGGCACCAGAAAGTTTTTCCCATAGACCAGTAAAGCTGTTTTTCCTGAAGAAAAAGATATTGCACCTTCAAGTGTTCTGTTGCTCTGCTGGAGTTGAGTCTTGCCACAGCCTGGATATTCACAGCTATCCACAGCTTGGATAGCTCATCCCAAGAGTGCTGTTCTCTCTGTAACCTCAATGAAAGAAATTAAAACACATTATGATAATAGCAGTATCTGATAAATCTGCCGCAGACAGGCAGAGCTGCAGGGTTTAGCTGAGCAAATAAGCTTGCTTCAAAGAGCTGTAACTATGAGGAAAATCATAACTCTGGGAGGATAAATTCTATGCACAAAATCTGCGTGTTATGAAAAGGTCCTGCTTTCTCTTATGCTGAGTAGCCTCCAGGAGAACAAGGATGTGGTTTGCTTTGTCTCTGGAGCAGCTTGAGCTTAAGCAGTATGCTGAACCTCCCAGTCACTCTCCTGCAGAGGGGCCATACAATGAGTTTGGGCACTCCATCAGTACCTGCCAGCGGGAACCATGCAGCCGGGAGAGAAAGCTCTGCACAACCGGGCTACAAAGTGACAAAGGCAAAGCCACAGGTACAAGGAGGGTTTCTGCCAGATGCAAATATTAAAGTCTGGCTGACGGCCTGGCCAAGGAGCAGTTTTGAAGCTCTTAGGTCCTCTTCATCCACTTTATCATTTCTCTGGGACCAGCTATGAAATCAAGCCTCTTGCAGGAGGTGAAAATACCACCAAGATTTCACATGGGTATTTTTAGCATGTGATAGACAGTGGTGGATCCTGCAGATTCCCCTTGCATGTCCTTCACAAGGAAGGCATGGTGGGAGATAAGGGATGAACAGTGCTGGAGGCTGCCACATCCTGTTTCTGTCCTGTTTGTGAGAAATGTTGCCTACATTGCCAAGACAGGTAGTCCAGGCTGCACCACTGCTGGGAGAAGGCAGTCACCAACTTTTCTCACAAACCTTGGTGATGACAGCTGCTTTTCACCCAGTAAGCCTGTGCATGTAATCTAAACCAACATTTGCACTTAGCACGCTTTAAAGAGGAATCATATCTAGCTCATTACAGCTGCTGTGGCTAATAATCACCAACAAATGTCTAAATAAAACCAGGAAACAGCAACACAGCAGAGGAGTGGGTGATGCCTGTGCTCCTTTTTGGTGACCAGGTTCTGTGTGTCACTTCAGTGGGGGGGACTGAGCCTGTGCTGTGATTGTAGATAGCACACCTCTGTTTCTGTTTTGAAGTATCTCCATATGGGAGTGAAGAGATACTGAAAGCTAGCCTAGATTCTCCAGTCTGTTGCTGGCATTGCTCCCAGAGTGCAGCCTTCTGAAACTTTGAATTTACCAGTACAGAAATGTTGGAGGAACTGCTTATGAAAGAATAAACAACATTTATTTCCCAATAAAAAAAAAATACAAGTAATGTTTCTTGCAACTAGAACTGAGTATAATGAAGAGACAAAACTGAAATAATGGAAGATATTTTCAACATGGTGATGTGTTTAGCCTTAGTCATCCGCCTTTAGTGTTTATGCATTAGACTTTGAGAGCCAAAGAAATAATAGAAAATGTAGGAAATTGAAATTATGAAGTAAAAAAAAAATCAGCTATGAGGGTAGTCTCCCATGCTTTTTCTCAATATTTTGCCGGTGTCTGTAAATTCTACTCATACTGAGATAAGCTAATTGGAAAAAGAGAGGACTGTGAGCTTGAAGATTCAAAAAAACCTGTTTCAAAGCACTTCCCTTGATTATAAAATTTTCATTTTTTCAGTTGCTTGGTGACATAAATCAGGGTTAGAGGAAAAAAAGACATGGAATTCACACAACTTCCCACATTTCAAATTATATGTTTGGTTGCTGTGTTTAGAATCTGTGTAAGTAGTCTAAACCACTGTTTAAAAAGGACAAGCAACATAATATGGAATATTTCACAGTGTGCATACAAACAACTTGAAAATCTCTGTGGACAATTTCAAAGCAATTAATGAACAAAGGTTCTTGACTTTAGTCAGCTTTAATGAACTCTCTTTTATTAAAGCGCTGATTTGTCCTGCTCTGGTGGCAGGAGATAAGTAGAAAAGGGCAGCTAGACCTCAAAGTGTGAAAGGATCTGGAAAATCATATTGGAGGTTAGACCCAGGAGAAAATTCTAATTGGTTAGTTTGCATGCTATCAGATCAATTATCACCAGTAGTCTAGTAAGAATTCTGTTTGCTGTGCACTACAAATGCTTTCAAGAAAAATTGGAAAATGGTGCCAGATGTACACACTGCAATTGTGCATACTTTTCATCATTTGTTGGTGGAATGGCTTTGAATGAATGGTAGGGAACCTTACTGCCTAGTGATGCATGCAGCACTTTTAAATTAGTTTTGTTAACTAACTGGTACTTGCTGTAGGAGCTGGCACAGAAACCATCACCTTTCCCATAAATTAGTTTTGGCCAGCTTTGGTGCATGACTTAATGTCCAAAGTCCTTAATGACAATGTGTGTTTTGAAGGGCTTTGCATCATTCTGGTGGATTATAGAAATAGCAGGAGTTTGTTAACAAGGCAGCAAAGTGAAAAGTGTGGTTATTTTGATATATGATGTCTCAGTATGGTTGGGGTGGTTTTTACCAGCTTGGATGAAGAAAGATGATCAGGAGTACTAGAAATGCCAGTCCAGTGGCACACAGGTGAAGGCTCTCACCATAATTTAAATGTTAATCAGTGTCACTGTGTTTCTAAGGCTTGCATAATTCCAACTCTGAGGACCTAGGCAGAAAAGGAAGTTTAGTCATCTTCTCCCTTTGTATGCAATTCCTTTCCTTCTCGCATTGCTGGTAGTGGAACTAGGCCACATAAACCTAACAATGACATGTTTGTGCCACATCTGTTCCAGCTGCTCAGTACGTGAATGTGAAGCTGAACACCTGAAAGCCTTTAGTTTCATTGTTGATGGTGCCCAAGTGGCAGTGGAGTTAATGGTTACCTGTAAGTTGTCAGAGGTTATTAGAGTCCTTGAAGGCTGAATTCTGCTCCACATAATGCATAAGGAAGAGATGATCCAGCAACAGAAGTTGTGGTGAGTATCATGTGGCCTGTAGCTGTTAAAAATTTCAGTTTTAACCTGCCATTGAACACCCTGGGTATTTCAAGATCTGACAGTTTTTGGAAGTCATATGCCTTGTCCAGCCCTAGGACTTTTACCATTATGCCAAATCCTGTATGTGTATTGTATAGAGATGTATATATACTAATCCTGTAATGTCCTCCAAGCATTTGCTATCTGTGAGTCTCACGGAGGAACATAAGCGTGTGTGGAAAACCACAGTGAAAGCCAAATAGATGATGGCTTTCTTTTCTTATGTAATTAGGTCTGAAAAGTGTCCTGATGTTTCTGGACTAGTGATTTAAGGAGGAAATAATAGACAACAAGAAATTTCGTGTTAGAGCTAAATCTCAACTTTTTGGTTTGTTTCAGTACACCTGCAGCTGAAAGAGGTATGACTGCATGTGCTAAAAGAGCTGTGTCAATACTCATCTCTGCTAGGGAAAGAAAATGTCTGTTGAATCTTTGGCAATTTAGTTTCTTTCACAAAAATTGAATCCCCACAGGTTAAATCAATGTACTTGATTTCCTGTTTTCCTCTGCTTTATATTTCCCTTCTATTTGAAAGTTACGAGGCTGTGTAAAGACTTGGATTTTCTCTCTTTGGCAAATTGCTATTTACACAATCTGGTTGAATCAGGAGAAAAACTGCAATCCTAATTATCTTTCCGAGGAACCTATGAGGCTAAAAAAAATTTTACCTTCACTAAGAAGTAATTAATACTTAATATCCTTAAGTAACTTGGAAGCTCTCCAAATTACTTTTGCAAAGGTCTGAGAGATGCCTGCCTTTTCTGTTATTTTAACACATTTCTTAGAGGGTGCTATGTCTTCCATTCTTGTTTCTAACACAGAAAAAAGGAAGATCCAACTGTGCTAAAACTGAAAAACTTAACTGAGAGGCATGGGCTGTATTCTGGCAAAACAAAAACAGTGTTTATTGTATACAAAGACATCCTTAGAAAGCGTTTGGGTGGCAATTTACAAAATCAGATCCAAGAAGGTATTCAGACACTGGACACCCGTATCACATACACCCTCCCACAAAAAACTCATAAACCTGGATTAGAAGCAAGATGAGCTAGTGGAAATCAGAGCTGGAAATGAACTCTAAGCACTCACAGAATATAGTGGTTAAATAGGACGTGATGGACAAAATACTACTGAGTTGTTTGGTGATTTTGGTCTTGTTTTTTTGTTTGTTTGTCCAGCTCCAGAGTTTGTATATGGTGTGGATGGGTTCTGTGGACTCTGTCCCTGAACCCCAGGACTATTCATGTTTTGGACTACCATCGATAGTATTGCTAGTCTAATTTGTATGTGAGAACAAGGATTTAAATACTTCAAGATTTCTATCACAAAAAAAAAAAAAAAAAAAAAAAAAAAAGGAAACAGAATTAACAATTCTTCTGCTCTCACAGACTGATGAGAAGATTATGAGGCACATGGATTCTCTAGTAATGGAGAACATAGGACTTCCTGGGGATGCCTAGAGGGGTATTTAGAAGTACTAGAATTTCCCAGGACTCCCAGGACAAGGACTCTCAAAATTTCATGCTCAGATGGATCACTTTTTATCAGTTTTTTTTTATAATTTCTAGCACCTGCCACATGTTATCTTTTAAAAAAACACTACAAAGTGTGATTGGGCAGCAATGTAGGTTTTGCATCTGCACAGGCTATTCCCAACTATTTCTGTGGGGAGTAAATGCCATGTTTCTGATCTCACCTTACTTAACTCCTTTGCTTCAGAACTGCCCTGCTCCTTGTCTAACTGTTTTAGGAGGAGTGAAGATTCTGTTCATGAAAACACTGTGACTTCAGACAGCTTGTGTCCTACAACTATGCACTTTACTGGCATTTTTGTGTAGCTCCAAAATTGTAAATTTGTGTTTGCATCCAAGTTTGTATCTGTATCCAATTGACCACACTGCACTGGGGAGTGATTCTCAACCTTCTAGCTAACCTCCAGGAGCATGCTGCAATCCTAACTCTTTTGTGGGACTAATTGGTAAATAGTTTCAGTGTTATTCTCTGTTGTCAGATCAAATCCACTAGAACTAGGAGACAGGTAGCATGTTGTCCTTACTTTCTCTTTCAGAAGCCTCAGCTGCTAGAAAATATTAATGATCTTGGTTTGCTCCGCTAACCTAACTGCAGGCTTTCTGACTGTGGAGTGTGAAATACACACATTTAGGAGATTCTGCATTTCTTTGTTTGTTCCCACTGATCAAGGGAACATAGTTGTCAGCTGAATGCTGGCAGGTTTTTTGAGAAATCCTTGCCAATTCAGCTGCTCTAGCCATTAATAACTGGATAGTTGTCATAAGGCAACATGGAGATGAACAGAAAGTCTTGAACTCTTTTTCACACTCTACTAGCAATCATCTGAGAAAGACAAAATGATGAAAATTTCTTTTCCTGGGTGAAGCTTTAAACATTCACAACCAAGAAAATAGTGAAAACTTTTAATCTGGGTGCATGTATTCTAGATTATTTTTAAGGCAAAGATAATTTTGAATGCTGTCAATTGAAAGAGTAGGGCGTTAGTCTACAGACATTACTTATCAGATTACAGAGTACACTTGGATTTGATCATACAGATTACACTTGGATTTATTTAAAAAAAAACCCCAAATATTCTGAAATAAATGTTTTGTCAAGCTTTCATAAAGGAGAGAAGTTTCATCTCAGGAATTCCTTCCTCAAAGTCAGCTGCTTTGTGTGTTTCACTTCATCCATTCTGCAGCAATCTTTCTCATATGACTTCTCTTTGTGGTGCAAGTGACATTGCCAATAAAATGTGCCCCCCCACCCCGTCATCAGTCCTGGGAACTCCCCTTTCCAGCTTCCATGTAGAGACTTCGGCTGCTTCTCTGTGCTCCAGAAGTATGATAACTTATGGAGCTGCTGCTTTTGGATGTGATGTCCCAAAGCCATTGTTATGCACGCAGAGATTTATGTCTAACCCAGCTGATGCACACTCCTTAGATGACCCAGAAAAGAAGCCCATACTAGACTTGGAAAGGTTGAAAGTCACAGTATTCACTCACAGAAATCACAGACATTAAGTTGGGTGGAGCTTTCTCTGATAACAACAGTTATGTGGAATTATAATTTATCTTTTTACTTGAGTCTCCAGCAGCATTTTGCCTGCCGTAAGTTTCAAATATGCCCCTCACGCTATGGAATGGACTTTACATTCCTCTTCTAGGTTTTTTTCCTCGGTCTTAGGTTTCTGCAGTTTTATGGACCTGCAGCAGCTGCTGTACTGTACTTGGAAGTAATTTCCCACAGTTAATTTATAAGTGTCAAATACTTGCTGCTTAAGTCAGCATATAACCCTTCTTTATTGGCAGTGACAAGTGAGTGCACATGAATTATCCCATTAACCTCAATAAAGCATCACTTCAATTACACTAATTTTAGCAGGAGCAGAAGGAAAATTGTTTTTCGTGTGTTTAAGGCAAAGTGCCTCAGATTTTCATCTTGTTTGTTTCTTGTTTCAGAGGAAATTTTGGAAGGTAAAATAGTTCTTAAGCATATTTATTTCAAAGAGCAGCTATACAGCGAATAGTGTCACAGTCTGCTTCAGCAAATCTTTGAGACAAAGTAGTAGTGTTTCTTCCATTATTTTAAAGCTCCTTATAGAACCATTCAAAATTAGAACTTGCATTAAAAGATAATCCTTTCACGCAGATTTTGGAAAAGTCTTCTAACTCAAATATTCCACTGATGTTTTTAATCCAAATTGAGCCTTATTCCAGTTCATTTAAAGCCAAATGAAATGATCCCCCCTTACATTCTATCTGTTCTCACTTCTTCCACTTGAAATGAGCTATCTTTGCACAAAACCGATTTTCTCTCCTGAGTTCATCTGCAGTACTCCTAAAGCTGGTTGTTACATCGCCATCTAGTGATTTAAGATCATTGCAAAACTTAGCAGATGTTTCACTAATGGCCAAGTCACAGTGTTGAAGACTTTTACTTGCCGGTGTAGGTGCCCATCCTTATATGTGGAATGTCTAACCAAACGTGAGTGACTCCCTAGAATTAGAAAAATTAATCTTTTCTCTGCTGTCAGGGCATTTTTATAAAAAAATGGATGCAAGTGGAGGAAAGAAATATACCAGAAATCCTTGAATATAGATCTAAAAAATACCAATATATCATTTTAAAGAAGTATTGATTTGGTGTACTGAAGCATAGTAGCACTAACATAGTAGCACTAATATGTGCATTTTTAAGTTAGAGGTCTCCTCCATTCTGTTTGATTTCTAACAGAATCTGCATTGTCTGGTTTTGTATTCTATTCTTGTGTTGAATGTTCATATTCAGCAACAGTTAAGATGGCATGGCAAACAAATGTACAGTATACTTTTAAAAAATAATAGAATTGCCTGGCCAGATCAAGGTTGTTTTTGGTGTTTGCCAGTTATAAAGTGAGCAAAAGGGATGGTCATGTATGCACGTCTTCACATTTGTAGAGGTGGGTAAAATATTATAGAAGACCAGGTGCTGCTTTTAATTTAGAAGTGGTAGCACAGGTGAATAGGATGTTCTGGAGGCATTTCTTTGCTGAATGCTCCAAAACGAGCAACAGGTGTTAAGCATATCTGATTTTTCTGCTCTCATTATTCACATTTGTGCTCAATGCGCAAGGACATAATTTCAAATCAGAGATACCCATAGCCCTTTTACTTCTTGCAATAGGATAATTTCTTACTCTTCATATCTCTCAGTGTCCTCCATCTGTTTATGTGTTGTCAGAGCCATTTTCTCTCGGAGGTGCCAACAGTGATAGCTTTGCCAACCCATGGATAGCAGAGAGGCTTTTGTTAAAATAATGTCTGATAAATTTATGTCTGAGTGAAGATGGATGTGCCAGCCCTTCATTATTCCTCAAGTCTCCTTTGTAATGGTAGGCTCTGTTAGCTACAAATCTGTGCAAGAATCAGTGACTGAAATATCCATCCTCATGAGTGTTAAACCAATGTGCTTCTATTTAGAGTATCTTATATTTGGAGTCAACAGAGGGCAAGATGGGCAATACTGCTTTCTGGCAGTATTATACAGAGGGATTCCTACACCATTGATACTGGGTTCCAAGGAGCCACAAGTAAGAACTAAAATATGGATTCCTCTGTTTTCAGGCTGGATACTTTCACTGGCAGCAATTAACTGCCCTCCCCCCACCATCTCTCACTCCTAGTCCTGTATTTGGTCTGTTTTCCTATTTACTGTTTTCCTATTTCTGAAGTGATCTTTGGGGTACAGTTTGAATTTAACAGAAAGAAAGTTTCCTGCAATGCTAGAAGCTAAGACTTAACATTTTGTTGACTGCCTTTTAAACTTGATGCATATTTTTATGGAGCCAGAAATGCTTCTGAAAACTTGCTTTACACAAACATATTCCTCAACTTTGAGATGATCATTATATATCTTAGTTTACTAGATTTGCATCCTCTTTGTTGACATAGGCATGTAATCTGATTTTTAAACTGAAATACTGGATTCTATATCTGCTTGTAAAAGTGGTGAGGGAAACACTGATTGCAAAATACAGATATGTGAAAGAATTTTTGGAAAGAACTCGTTACAAATATCTACTTTTTACAAGGTGGGAAAAGTGAGCTAATGGCACTAAGAAAGCAATTTTTATGAGGTTCCCTTGAAAGTCAGAAAAAGAGGCAGGAAATAAGAAGTTATCAGATACTGAGGTACTATCCCTAGAGAACATATGAAAAGGAGCTTCACAAGCCATCTGGAAATTTAAATCTGGGGTTCCCTCTTTCCCAAATAGTCTATCAGCTGTTTCCATGTCCTTCCAGTAAAGTATTAGGAGAAGTCTCCACTCCCTTGAGCACTAAAGACGACTCTGTAAGTCATGCATATCCCCATATGCTGAGACAGTTTGTCCCTAAGAGAACAGAACCTTTAAAACTCATGAATTAATTTTCTTTTTATTTTATGTCTGTGCAAGGCTAATTACAGATAAGCTGACTGCACTGGTGACTTGTATTATTGTGTAGGAGTCATTAATTTACCTCAATAACACACTGAGTAGAGAACAGAGGCAGTTTTCTGTTCCTTGGGCTCTGTAATGGGTTTAGAACTATGCTACATGACTATATTTCTTTGTCTTCAGGAATAAATATCACCATAAATTGGGCTATGCATATATGGGTTTAGTTCATCTTCATGAGAGATTAGAAAATCATCCTGATTTTAAATGCTGTTTATGGTAGAAAGATATTGATAGAGGTTTTTTTTACAGCATGATGAAGGTCACATGGAGTAGAAGACAACACTAATGACCTGCAGTCTTTCTAAAGATCATCTGATTTTTGCTATGACAATTTAAGAACTTGCATGAAGTCCAGCTGAACTGAAGATAACTTTTCTGTCTGAAAAACTGCATTTCTTTCCTGTTCAGAACCAGGACTGATGACAACTCTTCTCTCCATTATACTCTCCACTGAAGCTCATTCATTTTTTGTCTGTAGTTGCTGTCTTTCCTCAGCTGTGCGTTTTGGATTCTTTCTTTCCTGTTGCCCTATGAAATCAATAGGTCTCTGTACCAACTACTGTGCATGAATTATATAACAGGGACCCATGGATCTGTTCAGAATTTCTTCAAAAATAACAGAATAGTTTCAAAGAAGCATAGAATTAAAGAATCATTTAGGTTGGGAAAGACCTTTGAGATCATTGTGTCCCAATCAGCGTTAAACCAACAGCGCTAATCCATCACTAAACCTTGTCCCTCAATGCCATATCTGCATGCCTTTCAAATGTCTGCAGGAATGCTCCACCACCTCCCTGGGCAACCTGCTCCAGTGATTAACTATTCTTTCAGTAAAGGAATTTCTCCTAGTATTCAAACTGTATCTCCTGTCGTGCATTTTGAGGCCATTTCTCCTTGTCCTATCCCTAATTTCATGCGAGAAGAGGCCAACTCCACCTGGCTACACCCTCCTTTCTGGAAGTTGCAGAGAGTGGTGAAGACTTTCCCGAGCCTGCTTTTGTCCAGGCTGATTAGCTCCCACTACCTCAGCCAACTCTCATAATAGTTGCATTCTAGACTCTTTCTAGATGCTTAATTGATCTTCTTTTGACATGATGCAGCAGGTCCTTGTGCTTCTGGCTGCATTACTAATGTCCAAAAATGCAGTTCTTCAGCACTAAATATTATGTTTGCCCAGCCATTTTTAGAGAAACAGATTGGTGTTTGGCAGCATTATTTTGCCCTCTCTTTTTCAAAAATTTTCATAATCTTTTAGAGCTCTAAAGAGATGACTTGAGAACTTACCCTGCAGTCACATTGTTGACCTGTGTAGTTTCAAAAGCTGTTGCAAGGCAGGGGTGGAACACATTTTATTTTCTTTGTAATTCCTGCTAAAAATTAAGATATATTTATGGTCTTGTGCTGTTGTATGAAAGCAAATTTGTATGGTTATTTTTCATTTTTCACATGAAAATGTTCTAGCAGATCTTTGTATTTCTAAGCCAACATCACAGTGACTCTTCCTACATTTCAAGATCCTACAAGTGAAATACCTAATTTTCTGGTGATGAAATTGGTATTCATATCACACCTTTGAACTTACTCTTCTTACAAGGTATGTGACATTAGTTGAAGTAAGACATCACTCTGTAAACTCTGTAAACAGCTTAAGTTCAAAGGAAAGAAGAAATAAACCGCAATGCCTTCCTTTCCCAAAAAGGGAAAGGAGCATTGTAGTGGTTTCAGGTTGGCCAGTTTCTGTTTCCTGAATTATGTGTAGTGGTTTGATTGCCTTCTAGAATTATTTACTCTTTTCTTCTAGCAGATAGGGGCAGGGGGGCAGAGAGATAGATCGGCAGCTACCCCAGTCACTCAGGCTGCAGCCAGCACCCCAGCTACTCAAGCTGTAGCTAAGCCAGTAGCTAAACCAAATAGTGAGCCTCAAACAATGGCTGTTGCTACTAGCACAAGAAGTGGAAAGCTCACAGACAAGACTGATTGAGAATTGGATGATGATGATGATGATGTGGGAGAAGGACCTTCAATGCCTCCTGACATAAAATCAGAAGCCAAAGCAAGTGACACAAGATCAGAAGCCACTATTGATTCTTTTTTCCTGAAGGACCTTTGTGACCTAGGAAAGGATTACACTTGACCACCTGATGAATCTATAATTAGTTGGTTAGTCCGTTTTTGGGAGGCTATGATTATGGACAGCACTGAAGCAAGATATTTGGGCTCCCGTCACGTGATCCGGTTATCAACCAAGGAATGATGAGGGAGACTGACCCCCATAGTCTCTGGGAATGGGTCCTGGGAAATGTAGCACACAGATATCTGTGTACAGACAACGTCTATATGCAGCAAACCCAGTGGAAGACCATACAACAAGGGATTCAGTGCTTGAGAGAAATGGCAGTGGTGGAGATTTTCTTCTCAGATGGCCTGAACACTAGGAACGCAGACTTGCTACCATGTACATGTGATGTGGTGAAAACTTGTATGACTTGGGCCACAAGAATACTCTTCTGCTTTAGCAATAATGAAGGGGAATGACATGAGGGAGAGTGCTGGATATGGCAAAGAAACTCCAAGCATACGCAGATGCTGTGCGTGGCCCAACACACGCCAGAATTGCAGCTGTGGAAACCCATCTGCAGAAATTAAAAGACAGGATAGAGGAGAGTCACAATACACTCAGAGAGGAGATTAGAGAGGAAATAAAAGAAGGCTTTCTTCAAGTCTCTAAACTACAGATCAGAGGTTCTGGCACCAAATGCAGATGTTCCCCAGATAGGGAGAGAAGGGGCACCCCACCACAAGGTAGTCCCTCCTGCATGATTCTGGGGAAGACTTGAACAGATGAGATGGAAAATCTACTGCTGTTCTGGTGCAACAGATGTGTGAATTGTGGGAAGGCAAGACTCAGAGAAGAGCTTCCACCAAAAAGGAAGAAGCTCCAGCTACCCAGGGAAGGACAGATAACCAGGCTTAGAGACGCCCTGCCTCTAGCCAGGTAGAGGCTAGGGAAAACCCTGTTTTTTGGACTGTGTGGATTCATTGGCCTGACACATTAGAACCACAACAATATGAGGCCTTGGATTGACACTGGTGCACAGTGCACATTGCTCCCATCAAGATATGTGGGGGAAGAATCTGTTTCTATATCTGGTGTGACAGGGGGATCACAGGATTTTACTTCGGTGGAAGCTGATGTGAGTCTGACTGGAAATGAGTGAAAGAGACACCCTATTGTGACTGGCCCAGAGGCCCCATGCGTTTCGGCCATAGACTTCCTCCAAAATGGGTATTTCAAAGACCAAAGGGACTCAGATGGGCATTTGGGATAGCTGCTGTAGAAACAGAGGGTGTTAAGCACTTGAACAGCTAGCCTGGACTATCGGATAACCCGTCTGCTGTAGGACTTCTGAAGGGGGAAGAGCAACAAGTGCCAATTGCCACTTCAACAGTGGCAATCTTCATGTGAAGATTCAAAGGGAGCACTTCATCAAGTGGTTTTCTGATCAGCAAATAAAACCAAACTGTTGCACAATCTCTAACAGGGCCTCATTTCACAGCAGTAGCAGTGCCTTTAAAGTACTTGATGACCTTTGCTTTGCTGTTAATTTCACCCGAGACTGTAAGCACAATTTTTAAAAGGTCCATCCATGATGGATAGTTCTGTCCTGAGCAGTTCCACTCATTAGTCTAGCAACCACTGGACATTTTGCCTTTGTGTACATTGGATCATGATGCATGAAGGTGATTCTTGGAACCTTGCAATGCAAGCACCCAATACATTAATTTTGAGAGGTGTGGATCCTTTCTACTCCATTGACTATTCCATGAAATTAGCTGTTAAAAGTACACTTTTAGGATGGGTCATTTTGTATCGGAAGGGAATGTTCCCTTCGGTCATTTGTAAACCTCTACATTTGTTGGAGTGATATTGAGAGTCACTAGGTATGATCAAATAAAATACAAGTATAAAAATGTTATTTCCAGTGGTAAGGTGGCTTATTGGCATTGCTCTTTATTCATATTAAATGAGCATCATGTATCATGCCAAATACTGTTGATTATTGTGATTTCCACAAAACTTTGGTTTATCTATTTACAACCATCTGCTGTTCATGCTTGGAGTTCTTTTCACTTTTGAAACATGGTAACAATGGCATGCAGTGAAGAACTACTTGATGCACCATCATAACACAAAAATTTGCAGTGCTAAATATTCTATGGTGTGCCTGTTACAGAAACTCATGTACTGAGGCTCCTGTCAGTCAGAATTTCACTGAACATGATGATCTAACAATGTATACCATAACAGATGATCTGGTTCAAATGGGATTTTGTTAGGTATGAAAATGTGAAGGGAGGTAAGAGTACTCCTGAGGTGATGAGAGAAGTCTGTCGCAGAAACTGCTCTCTCCCTATTCCTCCCTGCTCCTTTTTATTCCCAGTGCATTTTAATTTTCTCTCCAAATGCACAAATTCCTCAGTCTAAATTGGTGGACTACAGCAAGAAGGAAGGTTGTGAAAGGGAAAATGGCTGAGAAAAAAAATAACCTGCAACATCTTGGTGTCTTGGGAATTATTACAATACACAAAAATAGTAAGGAACTGTATGCAAGAGTAAAAGGATTTGTAATAAAATGTAGGTAACATCTTAATTAAAAAAGAGAAAGAATAGCACAATTAGTAAACTGCAGGCAATATAAATTTGTATTACCATGATTTTGCCAGCATTTCTTTAATCAAGGCATTTTTAGTTTAAGTCTAGCATATAGCGTATCTTGTAGTTCACAGTAAGAGGCTGGCCATTATCTTGAGCAACTAGTTCTGAAGACATTTGGAGTTAATATAAATTACTAGAGTTTGATTTTCATTTGGGAATTTTTTGTGTCCAGCCAAGGTTGCAGCAGGACTACTAGAGAAATCAGCCTGGTACCTAAAAAGTTATCTTTGAGTAAAAGTGATCAAAGCTCTAGGGAGAGGTAAAACTCTCATTGGAACAAATAGTTGCCTGGCTGAGGCCATCACAGCTGGGACACCCTCTCTGCAGAGCTATAGAAAGTTTGTCTCTGATGTCAGATTACCTGTTTGCAAAAGAGATCAAATGTCATGAAATGTGATGGGGAGGTGGAGTCAGAAACCAAAGTGGTATCATGTACTTAAGTCAGTGCGCCTAACAGAAAATAATACCACCTTTGGTAAATATTGAGATCACTACATCAGCAGTGTTACAAAATGGAATTAAGGGTAGACGTACTCAAAAACAATCAAATCACATTTTTAAATGTGTCTCAGTAGTAGCACTTCTTTGGAACTCCTCTGTTGTTCTTCAAGATACATCACAAAAATTTATTCAGTAAAACTGACTGGCAAATGCAAGTCATTCATGACAATGGAATCTCAAAACCAGAAAATTTAGATGCCTTGAATTTTCTTAGCTTATGTCACACTGTAGAGGGGCTTCCACTGTCTGGTAGTTTTGATTTTATGTCGGCCAAGTTACTGCACTTTAGATGCACATTGAGTTGGTACTCTGTAAATTTGCTCTCCTTCTGACTCTGCTCTTCTGGGAGAGCTGCTGTGATGGATCTGACTCCAAGTCACAGTGATGCTTGCTAGTGCTGTAGTTTTCCCTCAGTTCACTGGAAACAATTGAGTTAAGATGTTGAAAGGACCAAGCATGGGACATCAGTGAGAGTAGTGAGTGGTCCCCTACCCCTTTGCCCCATATTGAGCCTTTTGTGTGCTGCCCACACCATGCCACTCACTGCCCTCACCTGGAGGAGGTTGCCGGAGCTACAACCCACCCCTGCAGCAATACCAAGTGCCAGAACAGATCCACTTTTCAGAAGCGCCGTTTCCCAACATAGAAAATTTCTGGTGAGTTGCACCCCGTGAGTGGATCTATGCTGAATATGTAAGTAAGGAACATACAAAGGCCCTTTGAACCGGAGTGAAAAAGTCCTTTCTCCTAAGCTTCTTTTCCCACGACTTCTACCAGGCCAGATGGAGGAGGCTTAGGACGACTCTGTACATTTTGGTGCTTGTTGCTCCCCACGGTTAGTTCTCTCGTGGTCTCGCAGCCTGCCGGCCTTCCGACAACAAGGAGAGGCGTGCGCCAAAGACAGCCCGCGGGCTGTCCCCCGGGGCCACGGTGTAGCCAGCAGATGGCATCAGCAGTCCGGGCCGGCCCCGCACCCCGGCACAGCCTCCTCGGCTGCGCTCCGCCGGGAGAGCCTGCCCGCGGGATCCGGGCTGTCTCCGCGCCTGCGGACCCCGCGGGCAGCTCCTCAGCCTGCGCGCTGCCACAGAGGGCTTCTCAGAAAGTTTGTGCTGTGTTCAACCTGGCGGCACCGCTGGTACCGCTCCAGGCGTTTTGGGAGGGTCACGACTTTGAAAGCGTCAGCATGTAAACTTCACAGGACTGCGGGCAGCTACGTTGCGGGCTTGAAAAATAACTAAAGGAAGAAGAGCAAGGTTTGCCATCTGCCGGCCCCAACGTACATCTGATACAGTCTTCCATAGTCCAGGCAGCACTTCTGGGCACGTTTCTTCTCAGAATAAGGACTGGTACCAGTAACTCATACTATTTCTGCTTTCTCAGCTCCTGCCCTGGAAAACGGTACCTGGCTGCACAGTTTTGCCCACCCCAGCACTCCTTATTCGGTGATAGACATCAGGGCTCCTGATGCGCACCTTGTCAGGAGTGGCATTAACTGCAAAGTTAATGTTGGTTCGCATGTCTTTGACTTCCAGTGTTTTACCGTGTATTCAAAACAGAAAACAGATGCATAAATATACAAAACATTCTTACCCAGATATTTTAGTCTTTTTGCTTTGTTTTGTTTTTCAGTTAATTCTTGTCTCCTAACTACTTGTGTGAACGAGTTTCTATCACTGTAATATCCTAAACCTTGTACCACACTGCCTCTTCACTGCATTATACTTCACTGCATTGTATACTGCCCACATAAATTGTCTCTGCACGAGCAGATTTGCATCATCTACTTTAGGAGTGGTATGTGGAAAGAATGGCATGGAGAAGCAGCAATGCAGCACTTTCTGGAGCATACAGGGCTTCATGAACTCATGGACTGACCATGCCACTTATTTTCAAGAGCATGCATGGTTTTCCACCTAAACAGTCTGGGTTCTAAATCAAATGGCTCCCCAGGCAGGCATAGATACCAGTAAGGGTAGAGATATATGTTTTGAATTGTCTTCTACTAAGGGCTACCTCAGTGCCTCCTAGAAGTGTAGAGACAAGCTAGCCATGTCAGGTGTTAATGCAGACATGACTAATATATGACAGAGTTGTACTAGGTCAGAATACATGCTTAGTGACCATTGAAAGGAAAATATAGATAGATAACCTCACCACATGGTGCTCCACAAAGGATTTTGGCTCACATTGGTAAACTACTAGGAAAAAAAATTAGATCCATGACTTGTAAAGTGGGTGTTTGGAAAAAAGGGGATACCTTAATGAACTCCAGAAAAAGACCATGCCAAATTCTTCATGTAGCAGATTATGCCTTGGCAAAAGTCTTGTATATGAGCTATTAAATCAATGATTTAGAATTTTCTAAATATAGGGAGGTTTTCTAGACTAGAGAACTTTGCAATAGCAGTAAGTGCCCTGATGCAGTTATGTATAGATTTTTGAATCCTTTTTGTATTTTATTTCTGGATTGAGTGTTTTGGGTGTGTTCCATGTTTAAAGCTGCATAATTACAAAGCCAAGAAACTTCTTCAAGTGAAACCTGAAATTCTTACTTGCTGTCAATCTACAAAGTAAAATAGAGCTGTTACCAAGAATCTGGTAAAATTAAAAATTCCTTAACACCATGATAGTATTCAGAAGCAGGTATTGTTTATTTTACCAGATGCACAGGGGGATAACTCCTTTGAAAGTCATGCATAAGGAGTACAGGAAAGGTTTTTTCACATCCTGTATTTTACCTACATGTTTTTGATTGTTCCAGAATAAACATACACATGATAAACATTTCCCTAAAATCATTAACATATTTTCTCTCCACTTTATGCATGTGCTCTTCTGTCCTGGGGATCTCTTCACTGGTGCCTAGTGCTCAGGGATTCCAATGTTACAGCTGATCTATTAATTTGGCAGGGCACTGGGGCTGGTGAACTTCCAGTTCTTCTTCCAAAATGGCATTGAGCAGCTTCATAGGCCAGTGGTCTTTGAGGAATAAGCATTGTGTTAGCTCAACAGGTGTAGACAATTTATCATCTAGCAACAGAGTGACAGGCGTCCCATATTGTAACAGAACAGTAACTTCAGCTGGAGTGTTGGTATTGGGCTATGCATGCTCAAGTAAACGAGTGCATCATATTCTCAACTCCAGAAATGAGTACTTCACCCCTGTGATTTCTCTGTCATTTGGCATTCTTTGCCTGTGGGAGAATATTTGGTCTCCTCTCGCAGTTTTGAATATTGTCTTAAAAAATAGGCATTGATTGCCCCAAAACAGGAACTGAGGCAGGTAGAAGGACTAACAGGACAGCCAGGGGCTAAGAACTTTTATTCTAAGCATCTCGCTGAATGACAGAGTTAAATTGGTTCCACGCCAAGGCACAGTAGCCTTGAGACAGACTCAGAAAGAGGAAGACAGCCTGGGGAGCTGTGAGTAACTTAGATGTTTACCTACACAACCCTTAGCAGCAGTAGCATTACGCTCGTTTTAGACAACTCTGCTTTTCTAAGCTGTATATTCCTGTAGATATTTTATAAGACAAGCCACACAGTCCCCAGTCGAGTTTTTCTTGGAATTATGATGTTGCCACTTCCTGAAATAGGATTTTTTCATCTGCGAGTTTTCTTTTGGTTGCAAAGTAAACAAGTTAAGCTAACACCCAGGATGAAATCAGCAACATTTGGGACCACAAACTTCGCGGGTTTATGTTTCAGCCAGAACCTATTATTATAGCTTTTTAGTGTAATTTTTTTCCCCTCCAAAAGTATGTTGAGCTTCATGCAAGCCAATTTTCTCTGTGGAGGTTTTTCTTTTTTTTTTTTTTTTTTTTTTTTTTTTTTTTTTTTTTTTTGTCTGCAAGAGATTTTTAGAGGTCTGAGAATCTAAGGCAGCTTGTGGATTTCTTCTTGGTAGCTCTAAACTCCTACTCTGTGACATTCAAATTCCCCTTTTTCTGTAAGTCTTGCCAGAACATCTTAGCGTCCCCTAAATCACCACATGCCTTGAAAGACAGCACAGTTTATCAATTTTCTCTCCAACTTCAGAGCTTTTGGGTTGCAGCTCTCCTGTCTTTCACCCTTCCCACGCAGCTAGGAAGTCTAGAAAATTGTTTTATTTCTTCTTCACAAAAATGGAGCTTCTTATCTACTTCTGTACTTTCAGAACCTGTAGTGAACACGATGAAATTCTCAATTAAATCCCGGGCATTGATGCTATTGCTTCCCTGCTGCTTTGAAAGGGACAAGTTTAAGTTTTCAGTGTCATCAAAAGTCCCTTAGCATTACTGTCAACCTAAATTTGTGGGAATGGTGTAATTGAAAAATGCTTCTGCAAGGAATATGAATCCTTTATTCATGCTGTTTCTTACTTTTCACACTGTTAAAGTGTTGCATAGTGAAAATGACATTAGAGGTTATATTACACCATGGGAATAAATTTCAGACTCCTACTCCAGTGACAATTCTCTTGTTTTTAAGATAAACTCTGGTTTTGCCACTTGCCATTTTTAGATTTGCTTTAGTTTCATGTACCCCCATGTCATTTTTTCACAATAGAGAAATACCATTTCATATTATTTATCCTAAACAATGCTGTACCTGATATTCTTTAAGGTATTAATCCTATAGAGTCCCTGCAGGTCTGAAGTCACAAGAGTTTTTTGTGTGTGGCTGAAACTTACTCCTTGTAGGGAATCTGTAGAGCATGATGTCAGGTTCATTCAACTGCTGTTCAAGAAAAGCACAGAACAGGTAATAGTGCATGGTATTACCTTGCTCATAAAAATGCACTGAAATCAAGACAGACTCTCAAATATCATATCACTGAGACTGCTGCAATGCAGGAGAAATATGGACATTGTCTGTGTAGTTACCTTTTTGCAGATGGCCAAGAAGTGAAAACAACATGCTCAGAGGCATCCAGCAAATGAGGCCTTGGGGCTAATCAAAGAAAACCATGTTTCCAGCTCTTTAATTTTAACCACGCATGAAGTGATAATTAGTCTTTATACTTAGGACAACACTGAACACTTAGGGAAATGCAATACTGAGAAATACAGCACCCAATATTGCCCAAGAGTGTCTTTCATCTCACTGCTGTTAATCCACAGCATTTAATGACCAGCTTGACACTATCATAAAAGTTCATCTCTAGCATCTATGGACTTTTAATGAAACTCTTTCCTCAAAGCAATAATATATTTATGTTGGTTTTAGACAGTGGATCTGTAAAACACTAAGTGACAGGCATTTTCATTTGCTAATAAACTTGTTAACTGTTTTGCTATGAATCTGACTTTGTATAAACTTCCTTCATGTGTGAAATAAATCCCCTCTCCTTCTGCTTAGGATCCTCAGTAGTGAGAGCATGCCTGCTTTAAGAAAAATGTCTTTAATGTGTGAGGAGAAAAGTGATATGGTATGTTTATGATATGTTAGGCTGTTAGAGTAAATGTTCATTTGTCTTCAGTGTGGTGATCTTTAATATGCAATGATTGCCTTGTCTACGCTACAGCTTTGACAGGTGCAAGTTAAAATCTGTTTCATGATAGAGAAGCAGAATCATTTGACCAAAGCATGAATGCCTCCCTCAAGAAACTTCTGTGTAGCAGGAGGCACTGAGGTGGAAGGTGGGGTGGTAAGTTGGCTTCCTGCTAGAAAAGCAATGTTAGGAGAAGGCATTTTGTGCACATTTTGATACATAGAGCTTGTTTATTTATGTTGTATGTAGTGCTCCCTGGACAGAAACAACCACAGAAAAAAACTTACCTCCATAATCCCAGCCTAAGCAGCTTACATTTTCAAGCAAGTTGCTCTTCCCTTGGAATTTGCTCTCAGAAAGATTTTTAAGTGTTCTTGCAATTTCTCTGTTGCTTGCCACACACTCTTGCCCTTCCCCAACCATTAAAACTCTCAAATGCCAAAAAGCTTTACTCCTACTGTCTAACTTTTGAAGAACTAAGGGAAAGGGGCCTCAAAAACATATGTATTACAGCATCATCAACCAACTGCTGATCAAGCAGTCCTGGAAAACAGTGGAAAATTTAGAAGACAGTCATATACTGCATCTGTAAAGTAGCAAGTGAGTTGGGGGTAGTGAGAATAGATTAAGTCCTGGATGTAGTTGTAATACACATAACAAATGAATTTGATATCTCAAAGACACAGGGGTAATGGAGGGTGAGTGAATTTCATATAAGGATGAATTTTTTTTTAATTTGATGTATTTTCTACTGTAATAACAATTTGTATACCTCAGACTTTCCTCCCAGTTACTTGATGTAAAATTCCAGGATGGGTAAGTTGGAAAGAACTCTAAGAACTCTTTTATCAAAAAGAGTAAGTACTTGGGATTAAAATGAGACTTTTGCATAACTGGATTTCACAGTGTTAGCTGCTTAGGTGAAATATGGGTAATAATTTTCTCAGTGTTACATTATACTTCCCACCTACAAATTGCCGTAAACAAAGTGAATATCCTCCATAAATTATGCCTGCTCCACTTGGCATTTTGCCTTTTAAGAGAAGTGAAGTGTTTCTCTCTGCTAGATAGATTGCCTTGGACAATGAGCCATTGAAACTGTTTTCAGGTGGAGTTTTCTGACCAGACAAGCACAAAGAGACTGATATTTCTGACTTCAAAGCATGAATTCTGCAAAAGACTGCAAGGTGTAGGTGGCCATGGGGTATAATACTAAAAATATCCCAATATTACATCTGGCATCCTGTCATCCATTTCACAGCAGTAATTCCAGTGTTGTTTTCTTCCTATGTAAATAAATGTCCATACATCAACAGTGTAAATGGATTTTGATCATTCCATTATTCAAAGTTGAAATATAGCTCTGAAAACATATTTTTTGTTATAAAATCTAGAAATGTAAACCAGCATCATCACACTTGCAGGTGTTGAGACAAATTGGGAATTCTCTGCCCTGAACAGGTCACAGACCAGGCAGAGGCTAGGACAAAACAGCTATCTGAGAACATGTTGCACACAAAAAGTAGCAGGTTGTACTGAACTCCAGAGTAATTTGTCTTGAAGTATAGTGGTCTGAAGTCACACGGGGTTTTTTTCTGTCTTTCAGTCTGAAAATACCATTTTAACATAGTAGAGATCACAAGAATTTAACCCCCCACCAAAAAAAAAAAAAAAATCCTGGCAGTGGCAGTGGGAATTTACAATTCCAGAAGGCAAGAAAAAAGAAAAAAAAATCAGAAACAACCTGAAAAGCTTCCTAAAACCTTCCTTTTTTTTTTTTTTTTCTTCTTTTATTTGCTATCAAACCCACGAAGTATAGTTCTCTACTTAATTTTATTTCAAATGAACTTTTTTAGAAGTTCAGTTAATTGCTAATTTATGATATTATTTGTGATGATCAAGCCCCAACAAAAACTCAGGGATATGTGGTAGTTTTTCTGCTCTAATATTTTTTGAACTTTCACTAAACTATTTATTTTCTATCTGTGAAGAAAGTATCTGTGAATTATGATGACGTCGCTTGGCAAGTGCTGTCTTCACAATCATGTAGCTGTCAAAACATGTGATGAAGTCAAATGGCCTCAAGGGAGGAAAATGCCATTCATTTGTCATCATGACAAGTGATATACCTCTGTGAGATAGTCTGACAGATTAAAGTTTATCCCGAGAATCTTACTTTAAAGATTGAACTCCCCCACTTCACAGGCTACCAGTTGTGTCCTTCTTACTTCCATGCTTCCTTACTCTGCACTTCACCCTAGACAATTTTACTGGTTCTTCAACTTGAGGTTTCCCCCTCAGACCCTTCCAGACAGCCAAACACACTTCTCTTTCCTTGTGATGAGCCCATCCAGGGCTGCATAATCATCTGCACCTTCTAAAACATTTTTTTCCCTTTTTTTTTTCCCCCCAAAGCTCCTAAGTGCAATCCTTGTCCTTGTTATTCTACCTGTAACTGATGGTAAGATTTCTGTGTAATGTCCTTGGAATATTTCAAGTTACTGCTAAAGAACTACAGGCTTGTCTTTTTCCTTACTAGAATCTCTCTCACTCTTTTTCCTGGATCATGCTCTAGGCCTCTAATCACATTGATAACATTAAATGCTTAAGGATTGAGATCTCTGATGCAGAACTGCAGGACTAGGCAGTTTTGAGAATCTTATCTTCGAACCTGCTGCTGGTAGTTGTTTTGGTTTTGTTTTTTAGTTTTGACCAATGAGTGGAAGACAGAAAAGGAGGTACTAAGTCTGGGATGCAGATATAGAAAATTGATATTTCTGCTATACAGGGACAAAAGAGGATTGTATGAACAGAGGTGAAGAAGTGGTCACAAAAGTGATGTGCTCCTTAGTGAAAGGTCTGTTTGTTGTGCTAACAGTTAAGCTAGGTGGAAATGTTAGTGTTTTTTTTAACTCCTTGCTGTCTGCCAGTGTTTCCCAGTGGAAATGTATTTTGGTTCAGAGATGTTGCAGGAATTTCAAGGGATTGCTTACACCAGCTGTGTGTATGGGAATACTCTCTTTCTTTGCTGCCTGTAGTATTCCCTGTGGTGTGCTTTGATCTGGCTCTCAACTTCTTACACATTGGAGCTGTAGTTTGGAAAGGAAATGAAGTTTAAAAACTTCTCATTGAGATATTTCTCTGTGTTCTTGCAAATTGATAGCAATAAATAAAAGCATCCTTGTCATCTCCACGACATCACTGACATTCTTCTTTATGTACCAAAGGATGAAGAGAAGCTCATTGTCCCCACGCTCTGCTACTCCGAGCAGACAGTCTGTGCATCTCAGCCCATCAAACAGTAGCATTCTAATGCTTCTGCTGAGAAAAAGAGTCCAAGTTCAGACTCCAAAGATAATGTAATGTGAAATTAAATTTATAACAGCAAACAAGTAGGAGAAATGGAAGAATGGATCTGTAGGCATATAGGTTGTTTGTAGTAAAGCTAACATATAGAGACAGTGTTCTTCCACACTTTCTTCCCAATTAAGTTCTTTAAAAAATTTGGATTGCATTCAGTGCTCAACACAACTATACATAGTTTAACAGCTGGAGTTTTTGCTGGAGAAGGGGATAATTGACAAAAAAATGTGTTCATGCAACTTTATAGTTTACTGTCTGCAAAATGCCTTGAGTTCCTCCAGTGGTACCTGTATCAGAGCAATATATTGTCATTTACTACACTCTGGGGAACACTGTAATTCAGAAGAAAGGTGAGCACTAGCTGCCAAAGTATCACAGCTTACAGCACCTGCTTTTTTTGTTCCTATCTCCTGGCTCACTTGCATGGTCACTTATATGTTCAATTTTTCTCTTATCCACCACTTTTGTAGCAGAGCAAAACATCTGAAGTAAAATTAAATTATGTATCTAAGTACCAGGTCTTTCTTCCACAGTTACTTAATAGATGTTAAGTACTGCAGCAGCATGGGTTCAGCAACCTATTCAAGGCTGCATGGGTCTTGATATGTTTCTGTGCTTAAATGTTCGTGAGCCATTAGAATTTTTCACTGGAGGTGGGCATGCGTACAAGCATTTGCAGGAAGGAAAGGAAGGCTGTAAATCTGCAGTTTGCCACACAGAAAGAGCTACCATTTGCATCTCTTTCTATTGCCACATCCTCAATTTGGTATAAAACCTGCTTGGATTATCCTGATATCAGAAATTTGCCTGGATGGGGGACTTTCTGTCTGCATTAAAAGAGCTGGACCAAGTGCAACCCTTGGAGATCTGGCGAGGCAGAGGCATCTTGATCTATATGGATTTTTCTTATAAGAAGCTCTGAAACCATTATAAAAAAAAAGTATTTTCTGATCTGCCTGCAAAGCACCAGGTCAATTGGTGGCAATCTCAGACTTTGTGAGTGATGGTTAGAAATTCTGGCTAGGTGAGTAGAGTGCTAATTTGTGTGAGAAGGCTTGTGTTGCAATGAAAACACTGCAAAGCTGTGCATGTGGTCACTAAGGACTGGAGGATTTCAGAGGCAGAGCTTTGACCTGCTGCCCTTGTATACTGAGGCAGGCAACAGTTTAAAAGAGAGGAAAAGTGATGGCTGTGAGAAGGGGAAAAGCTGGAAATGGGAGTCATCTCCAGCTGAGTTGTGGAATATGGCATGGATGTGGAGCAGCTTCAGAAAAGCAGAACAATCCTCTGCCATGAAAAACTTTCATGGGTACTCTGCCTGAGAATTTAGTGCCCACAGCAGAAAGGTGACAAACTTAACTTTTGGATCTCTCCAATATGAAGGTGTGCAGAACAGGGTCTGTTTGTGGAAACAGAGTTAACAGGGCAAGTGTTTAGAACAAGAGCTCGACTTAGTCCAACAACCAAGAAGCCTCTGCCTTTATTATGGAAGATAAAAATCTGCAGGAGAATGATATGGAAGCTGACAGATGCAGATGATCGATCTGAGGGGTGAATGGTAAAGTCAAATGTAGTGAGGGAGTTAACATATTCAAGGCCTGTGATATAGCCCACTGTCCTTAGCAGGGAGTGTTGGGACTAGATGCTCTTTAAGGGTCCATTCCAATCCCTTAACCTTCCGTGATTTTAAGATTTTAAAGTCTGGTAGAGGCACTGAATCAAACATCCCCAAGCCAGGGATACCTTGTAGTGCAGAATGCATACAAGGGTGGGAGGAGATTCTGTGAAGGGCTTGCTTCAGCCTGTTGAATCCCACAGGATGCCATGCCAGCTGTAGGAAATTTACTACTGACATAGGCTATGGAAAAAATAATGAATGTTTGCAAAAGCTATGAGGTGGCCTGGGGCACTGCATTATACCCAAAACTGTCTGCACTCTACCCTCTCCTCCCCCTCAAAATGGGATTTATTACAAGATTGCTGTTGTCTTTTTATGCTGTAGGAATCTTACCTTTAACAGATTAGTAACATCATGTACAAAGAGACAAAGCACACTCAGGAAAAAAGGTATGGAGTGATGTCTGTCCAAGTACTACAGCTGTAAAGCTCAAAGGGATTTCACAGGTTTATGGTGAAGATGTATATATTTACTAGCTTGTATTAGTTTACTAGCTGGAGTTTTCACATTCAGAAGTAGGAAAAGCCCAAAACCTTTTGTGTTCCTGCACAACCCTTCTGTAAGACATTCAGGCATAGATGCTGAAAGCAGTGTCTCAGCTGCTGGGTATCCCCTTGATGCTTTGAAAGGAATGACTCAGCAGTCACCCTTACTGCATCCTCACAAAAATAGGATATCCCTATAAGATACCTCTGCTTGAGCACCTCAAACCATCCTAGTTTTAAATGCAGTCCAAAGGCCCCGGGAAACATGCACACGATGGCTTTTCAATGTTCTGCTTACTGGTTAATCCTGTGAGCCTGGCAGGACATCCAGGGCTGACAGCTTGCAGAGCAGCACAATGTGCATTGCTGTGCATGGAGGCAGGCCACGTGCATACCTCTGCTGGTGAGGTGACCTTGGCCCTGGGGACCTGGGTCTGCTTGGGTCTGCACCTTAGGGCCACAGCCTTCCTAATAGGGCAGCAAATGGCTCAGCACAGGCTGCTGACCCTGCTGCTCAGCCAGCACTGATGAGGACTCACTATAGTAGACTGCCTCTACTATAGTGAGTCCTCATCAGTCTGTGCTGTTCCACAACATCCTCTGGATGCACCTAGCACACTATTTTGAGTAGCAGAAAAATATTCTGCAGAAGCAAATGGCCCAAAAATGGTTTTGGGATACTTAGAAGAATTGGCATACTATTTTAGCTACAGTACATGTGAAGTGCCTGTTTTCTGGATTAACTTTTTAACTGAAACAAGTGGGGTGTAGACCAAAAAGGGAAGCCAGCAGATTTCGTTGGGATGCTTTTATTAGCCAAGCAGAGCTGCCTCATGCAGACAACTTCCTGTTGCTGA
The DNA here is from genome assembly GCF_009819655.1 of Sylvia atricapilla. NCBI lineage: Eukaryota > Metazoa > Chordata > Aves > Passeriformes > Sylviidae > Sylvia > Sylvia atricapilla. The sequence goes on from NC_089174.1 coordinate 42,686,685, forward strand.
CAGGTAGAATTGCTCTTGAATTTCTACTGTGTTTTGCTGTTGTTTGGCCAAGGTTATTTATCCTGGTTTTTTTTTCCCTAGCGCACCCATCTCCCTGTCTTTCCGTTAGTCAGAAGAACTGGTATTTTGCAGGTATGCCACTCCCTATCTTTGTTGTCTTCTTTTCCTCAGCAAGCTTACAACTTCACTTACTAACTTTTCCAGGTAACACTGAATCTGTCAATAGCAGTATAATCTACCCCTACCCACATCCTCAGGTGAATTAGGAAAGGATAGGGAAGGTGCCTAATTTCTTGTCAGTCACTAGAATAAAATCTTTCTTGTGAAAGGAGTTTGGGACTCCATATTGCTTTGGTCCTATCCATCGCAAATGGCAAACTTTAGCTACAGGGGAAACGTGCTTTCAGCTCTTATATGCTAAAGATTACCAAGAGTAAACTTCTCTGGAGAGGAATATTTTATATCAACAATTAAGTTTGCTATTCTTGAATTTCTCACTTGAAAAGCCTGTCATCCTAAATAGCTGGTGTAATTGCTGGTTTATAGTACTGATATGGACCACAGCAAATTCAGTGATGGCATTGAGCAGTCAGAGCTTTTCCAGCATGACAACATCTATCCATTTCATTTCTTCCAAAACCCCACAGTAAATTCCTTCTGTTAACTGATATTTTGGACAATTGAAGGACAGTAAGAGATTTTATATTGAACCACAGCCTAGATAAGAATGGACTGCACTGAATTGTCAAATCATGGCTATTAGTCAAAGGAAAAGGCTTGAAATGCTTACTCCTATGCTGTACTTAGAGACAATGTGTGTGAAATAATTTTTATTAGATAGACTGACATTCATACTTTCCAAAGCACTTGGTAATTAGAAGTGAGTGATATTTCCAGTGTGCTGGTTAGTGATGGCTGACATCCAAACATGGTACTTCCGGACACTGACAGATTGCTGGCAGCACAAATACTGGCTTTTGAGCCGTAAATGTGTGCATGTGGCTTCCTCTTCCCCCTTGTCTCAAGAGTCACTTGCAATAATTAAACACTCAAGGAAATTTACTCCCTTGGGTGAAATATACCCCTGAACCTCTGCTCTGAAAGTGACAATGGACTTCCTACTTTTGCACATGGAGCACTGTGAAGAAACAGAAACAGCCAGATGTGGGTGAACTCACTATCCCTTGACATCTTTGTATTGCAGCTGAGTGACTTGGGAAGAGAAGTATCTGAATTTGGCTGTGTCTAAGTATGAAGCCAGTAATGGTTATGACCTTTATACTCAGCAAACCAGCCAGTAAATTGTACCTTCTTACCTTAGTTTCTAAACTGATGATGTTCCCATTTTGAAACCTGAAGGATTGAGAAAGGATTTAGGTGGAGGAAATCTACTTATCATGCACAATACATTGAAGTTCTATAGTTCTTCCTCCCAGGAGGATCAAAGCCTATTTCTTAGATCAAAGCAATTTCCTCAAGTGTAAGAGGTGGGAAATTGCTGAAAAAAGTGATTATCTAGATAATAACTGGGCAAAAAATATGTCCACTGTAGTAAAAATATCCCTCACTCCTCTAATAAAACTCAAAATTGCTGAGAAGAGCATGGTATACTAAGCACATGGTACTAGGAAAATATCAATGAACAAAGTTAGCTGTGTGTTACAAATGAAGCAGTCATTAAGAGTACATATTCCACACTTCATGGCCCTTCCTCTTCCATGATTTTCACTGTCTATGTGTGTAGTCACCAGTCTTAAATTTAATAATTTCCTTCCATTGGTGCTAAACTTGGCTGGTAAAAAAATTTGTAGCAGAAGAATCCGTTGTGAACGGGGTTAAGATCTTCAAATGCAGCTTCAGTTCATAGCAATTCTGAGCTTGAAATACGGTAAGGTTTAAGTATTTGTTTGTGGACTGCCTTCAGTTTTGTCAGTTAGGCTTTATGTCTATAAGCCTAAACTCACAGATCACATCTCTGTTCAAACCTTTTGAATCCCATGGCACGAACAAGGTGGGATGCCTATCCTCTGTTTCAGTCCCTTGAATATTTCACTGCATAGTGTTCTGAAAGGAAAAGTGACATCATCACTGTCAGTTTAATAAAAATGAACCAAGATTGGAAAATTCTATGTGCTTACCTGCAGGTACAGACCTGATTCCACACATACCTGTTGGATATTAACTAACCACAGGAGTCCTTCTGAGGATGATACTGTCTTAAAAAAATTTACAGTCCTTTGAATTATAAATCTAAACACTTTTTTTTTCACAGCTTGCTGAGAATAAATCACTCTTGGGGTCTTCAGTATCTTTGTGTGCTTAGTGTCCATCACCACCCAGGAATATTCTCATGACCTTGTTTGGTCTCTCAGGCAATCTAGAGAGAAAATATTTTAGTAATCTGGAGAATCACTGTGCTTTGGATGCAGAATAAGCTTGGAGAGTGGACAGTTTTTGCATTGTTTCTCTTTCTCTTTTACTGTTTTCTAAGGTCAGAGACCTACAGAGTTCCCGAGATCAGTTTCAGCAGGTTATGCCCCACGAGTATTGTGGTAAAATTCCAGACTATGCGAATGTTGTGGTGCTGTGGTGTAACTCTTCATGTGGCCCCAGAGGAAGCTGTTCCTGCAGTTGCCAGGACTCAGATGTGACAGTTATGGCCCTCTATTTCTTTAGGCATGGAAAGAAAGATATGAATTTTCAAATTTCCTAGTGCAATTTTAAAGGACCCTCTGAAGATGTCAAATAAAGCCGTCAGGTGGTGAGTACTGTGGTAAAGTTAGTCTCACATGCAGCAGTGTGAAGGATTGTCCCACTTGAGGGCAGAACACATTCTCATTAGTGCAGTGGACGGTGTGTCTTTCAAGGCAGCATGGATTGGACAGGCTTTTAGAAGAGCCTCTGCATTCCCATGTACTGCTCTGAGAATAGCATTTACTGTGCAAACCTAGAAAATTACCTATTTCTGAGAAATTGTACTTGAAAATGAACTGGGACAATCTTGTTAACTCTTCCAGCTGGCACTGTGCATCTGCAATGCAGAGTGAAAGAAAGTTAGGTCTTTCTTACATTTTTTTATCTTTCTCCTTGCAAGTGCATCATTTATCCCAGGATAGGAGTTTTTGGCCTTTTAGGTTACAAGAATGTGCCTGACATTGTGGGACCCCTTGTTAACATCTGGTATGAATGTTGTTTTTTTCACGGAAGTATTGAACCAATGAGTGTAGAGTGCTGTATTTGTAGTTAAGAAGCTAGCACAAATAACTTACCATATAGAAAATTCGCACAGGAATATCCACCACTGGGGTGAAGATTAATTTCCCTGTAAAGGCTGTTTGGCTGAGTGAGAGCCCAAAACAGGCTAACCCCATGCCTGTGAAGCACCTTGGAGAAGATTGGGCAGATTGTAAGGAGAAAGGACAGTACTGAGGAGAGGAGATCTGGAAATGTGCTGAACCCTCAGCAGCTCTGTTACAGTCAGTCAGCAGAAGCCTCCTGCTTGGAGCAAATACCTCAGCAAGGATGGTTTCTCTGGAGAGGAGGGATGATCTGAAGATGAAAGAGCCTACTGCTGCCCCAGAGAGGGGGCAGATGAAAAGGAACATGGACAGGCTGAATGAAGAGTTTGAGAAGGGCTGGTCTCTGGCTCTCCTGGGGCATGTTTTCCTGTGGGTGAGGTGCATTAGTAAAGTACAGGGAGACAAAAACAGTGCAGCTGCTGAGTCCCAGGCAGAAGAGCATGGGGCACACTATTTCCCAGATAAAAGTACTCTCAGAGTTTGCATGGAGGTGTCTGCATAGCCTTCCATCATTGTTGCCTCTGAAGAAGCAGGCTTTGGAATGCAGACATCTCTGTACTATTAAAATATATCCATACTCAGAGGTCATTGTGGGCTGGAGGGTATCTTAGTTCCAGCCTGAGGATGAAGAATAGCTTGACTGCACGGCAAAAACAAGGTTGTGCCCTGACCTCATCACACATTCCCTGCATTGTTCAGATTACTCTTAAAGTCTGTCACTACTAACTTAAAAGCCCCTAAACAAGAAAAGTAGGATAGTGACTAGAAGAATTCCTGAAAACTGGTGTCAGTATGTTTAATTCTCATCCCCACTGTTCAGCTGGGAGCCTCAGTTGTGGTCCCACAGTAAAAGAAGGAGCTGACTTCTTACTCTGACAGCTAATAATTACATGCTTCTGAATTCAATGTTCTTTTACTTCACCTGGGTCACAATGCAACTATTTGAGTTTTGTCGGGTGGAAGCAGGTGGGTTTAGATATAAGACAGTCAACATGAAAAATTTAAAGTGGCCAAAGCCTCTTTTTCAAGTTTTAGATTAACTCTTACTCTTAACTTCGTGTTTTTCAGGATTTGGTCTTGTGTTTTTCGTTTGTTTTAAAACTAGTTTCCATAGCTTTAAATATTGCAATGGGGTGTTGGTAGTGTAAGAGATAGTTTCATGTTACTAGAAACTTCAGGGATAATCCCTGTGAGGCCAGTATTACACCAAACTCAGGAGAGTAAGCAAACCAGAATGTCCTCTGTCCAGTCATTTTCACATATTGAAAAATGCATGTCATTTTATCACTGCATCATATCTTGACCTTTGCATCTTTTCTGAAACCTTTTAGATTGAATATATATTATTTATGCATTTATTTTATTTTTGCAGTGCATGTTTGTATCATCACTTTTTTTCAGGTTAGTCCTATTGTATGTCACCTGAGCAGCAAAACTAATTTTGTCCTCTTGGAGAATACCTCACTCTATCCTGTAATAGACTGTATAGCTGTAATAGACTGTAATAGCTGTAATAGACTCATTTGATGTGAACTTCAGGAAGAAAAATATGGTCATATGTAGAGAGACCATGTGAGATCTGATAAATGTTGTGCCAGACACAGTACAGAGTAAGAAACCATTGCTTCTACAAGGATTATGAGGAGGGAAGGGATGATTACATGTGATGGGCAGAAATAGAATGGAGGTCTTTCCAAATATGTGCTCTGACTGCCTTTCCCCACTCCTGTCCCATGGAGTCCAGCTTGGTATCCAGCCAGATGGTTGAAAATTACCAATGGTTATGAAGAGGGAAAGAGAACTCACCTAACGGCTCAGTGGAACCAGAGTATGAGCAATGAACCAACAATGAAGAAATCAAGCATTTTGAAATCTTGGAGAGGATATAGCTCATTAGGGCTTTTATTGCAGTACATTGTGGCACAGCTCCTCAGTGCATACAGATGAAGGAAATTTGAGGAAGTGGGTTTTTCTTCATGGGCATTTCAAGCAAATCTAAGTACTGAACAGGCTATCATCTGACACGCTGCTCCTGCAGGCTGGACAGGAGCTGTGTTCACATCTTTCAGGGGAAAATCTTCCCGCCTCACTCCTTCCCTGATGAGCTCTGGTGCCTGTGAAAAGTGGGGCATACCATAAGATGTATTTCTTGTTTCCAAGTCAAGCAGCCCCATTTCAGGGAGAGAGGTGCACAGTCTTGTGCTTACAAAGGATGTTGCAACTGAATGTGTCTCCAAATTCTAATGCTTGTGAAAGAATTACATACAATATATGAAAGCAAATCCAAATAGTAATACAGTAGCAGGTTTGACAGTACGGAGAAAATGTATTCCTGTTCCAATGGCACCCAGTGTGATTAAATTGCATCCATCTTAAAGATTTATGCAGCTGGTATCCTTATTCCACCCTTCAGCTTTGGGGGAAGAGATTTTCAAAAGACTCATCACCTCCACAGTTTCATTGAGAAAGAAGTGCTGACAGAATGAGGACTGTTTTACTATTCATGAATAAACTATTTCTGCTTCCTCTTTGCTAGCAGTGCTTCTACAGGCTTAAACAGGCAGCACTACCAACACGTTTGCTCTTCAAAAATACACAAAAATGGGTGAAGTAGCAGCTTTTAAGTAATCTTCCGGCTGCTCCAAACCCTCACATTTGCTTTTCAACATGACTTTCTCTATGGCTATGGTAATATTTACTAGTATTCCTTATGTAAAATGAAATCATAGCTGTCGCTACTGACACAAGCACAGGAGTTTCCCAAATTTATTCTTTGGTGTTTAATATTGGCACACATGTGAAAAAAAAAGAATTAAAAATCACTATGTGTTTCATTATGATGTTGATTATGTACAGTGATGTTTGGCATTATGAGGTTTTGTTGTTGTTGTTGCATACTGTTTAGAATGTTTTTTTCTTTTTCTATTTTTAGTATAGTGGGTACACTAAATAGCAGACTGATGACTGATCAGAGATATCCAGGGTAAGGCAAATGTTTAGCAACAACAAGTATTACAGCAAGCATTTCTTTATAGGCAGAAGAAGAAGCATTCAGTATTAAGCTGATGCAAATCTGATGGCAACCAATTCTTAGTCATGACAACAACATAGCAAGAGTGCTGTGGGGTGTCCTAATTCATCTTATGATTAATGAACTCACTGCGGGTCTTGCCACATTGCCACAGCTGTTGTGGATTCTCGTTGTTTCACCTGTTATCTCTGGAAAAGTCCTCAGCTCTTCTGAGGTATGTGGTTGAGGAGGACTTCTCACCAGACATAAAAGAACAAGTGGAACCATCAGACCCATTTTCAGTGTGTTGGTCCTGCCTTTCCCAGATCAGCAAAACACTGAAGAACAATAATGACTTTTCTTAAGGCCCTGCTTTGTTCCTATAAATATAGAAAACACTTGATACAAGGAAAGTTGTTCATATAGGGGTTTCTATACAGTTTAATCTTTTGGCATGCTGTCCAAAAAACAGATACAGAGTGACTGTGTGCCTGTTAGTCATGGTCTGTTATCATGGTCTTTTCCAGCATGGGATGCCACACTTGCTGACTCAGGAAAAGATACAGGCTACATAGGAATGTGACATAGGCTACATCTCATAGAGGGCCAGCTGGAGGAGAATGCGACTGGAAAAAAAATTAACTGGGTAGAGAGAATGAATTTGTAGCCAATTCCATCTGACTTGAGTCAGATGCCAAAACTCTGGCCTTGTAAGATCTGCTCCAGTGCTATTATAAAGGGCACAGGCCAATGAAATGTAGCTCGTGTCCTGGTGGTGGAATAATTATGAAAGCATAAAGCACTATTCAAGTAGCATATTCCTTTCAGGAGGGAACACAAAGCCCTGCCTTGCAGTGCATGTGAACTCAGTTTTCTTTCTGATGGTTGACTGCATGCCAGCGTCGTGCCAACACTGCCAGGACAGGGACTGCAGCCAGGTGATACCTGGCACTTCTTACCAGCACTGGTGTCTAGCAAAAATGCAAGCAGATAATTCCCTGAAGCTACAACAAAATGTTCCTGTCAGACCAAGTTATATATAGGATCAGGCAAAACTGATCATGGATCAGTTTTCCACAGCCAGGTGTAGAAATTCCTATGATGGTGTCTTAAAGCTGTGGTAAAGTGGAGTGTTTTTTAAAAGGCAATGTTTCGATTACACAGAAATGGAGAAAGTGGGAAAGCAGGTACATCAGTGATGTAGTGGGTAGCCCATGCTGCCTGTACCCAATGCTTGCTCTGGTACACAGGGTAGGTAACAGCATGAGAGTGTGTTTTGAGGTATCTTTGGCAAACCTTGCAGCAGCATCTACTGCAACTTCCTTATGCTTCTAAGACCTGGGGGAAGGCAAGGCATTTGAGTTGTTCTCAATATATTGCCATTTTCTTCCAGGCATCTTATAGCTACCAGTTGCCAAAGCATCGTTAATTCTAGAGGTGTGAATAAATGGTGAGGAAGGGCACCTCTTGTGGTCAGTAGGACTGGAGTTGAAGTAGCTAACAACCTGTTGCAGACAACTGAGCTCTAGAAATATATTTTTTTTCCTGTCAGATTTTTAAGCCTTATTTTCTTGCTCCTTGTTATTCCTGTTTAATCTCTGGAGCATGAGATGCAGCATTAGGAGTGTTAAGAAGAGTAATTCTTGTGTGTGGAAAAAAAAGAGGACATGAACATGAGTGAAACTTTTGTAGGATCTTCCTCAGCAAAAGGGTGAGGAGGGGCCAAAGCTTTCTCATTTCTCTGTGTTCCTGGAATCACCCAGATGCCAGTGGTAAAGATGGAAAAGTATGTTGAAGTGTCTTGTGCTGAAGTCAAGGCCCTCTTAGCTAGAGACTCTCAGCTTGACATTTTTCCCTCCCTTTTCTTGCCTTTCATTGATTGTTTGTCTTTCAGCAGCTGAGTCATGGAGTATCTCAAGGCAAAATGCAGCGGTTATAGCGCCTGGTGTGAAAGGATTGAAGTCCTAGGAAGGCTCCAGATGTCTACAAGACAGCTGTCTTCTCTTGATTTGCTCTTCATTTGTATTTCAGTTTCTTCATGTGTGTTTTTTATGTAAGTTTTACTGGGAAAAACATAGGATAGGGAAAGTTATCTCTGGAGTTTAGCCTTGTCTCATACATTGTCTCTCCTTGTGAGTCCCATAACACCTGCACTGGTCAGAAAACAAGAGTTCCCAGGAGCAAATAGTGTCATCTTTGTCAGATGTCTCTTGCCTTCAGATGTCCTTGAGTTAATTATATGGCCCAGAGTAGACTTACAGACCTGGGACAGTTAGGAAACTGTCCAACACATAATGGGAATGAGCACCATTGTAATGGATGTGTATGTGTAGTTGTATGTAGGGATATATGCATAAAACTTTAACCAGACCTCTTGGGTATTCTGTTGGGTTGTTAGTGCCTTAGTAATGTACAGCAGTCCCATCACTCTATCTTGTAAGCCATTGATGTCTCTTGTTTTTATATTTTAATAAGAATATTACAGAAGTGACAGAAGTAATTTTTGAGAATCCATTTTATGAAAGATCTATAGCTGCACGTAAAATGCATGCAGGCATCTGACTTTATGCTCTTTTCTTCATATCAGTTCCCCTGGAATCTTCTAATAAAGTGGCCTTGTAGTTCTTGTTTTTCTTATATCTTTTTATTAAGAGGAGTGAATTAAGTAGACTGTAGGACATCCCTCCTGAGTGTCTAATCTGTGGGCTTTGTCTGTGTTTATGTGTCCAAGTCTATATTCCTTGCACTGTGTAATAGCCATTTGACCTCTCCATTCCACTGCACTGGTATCTGTCTTACAGAAACTGAATGCACTAACTCCTTATCTCCTTCATGGTGACTAACTTACTTAGCTCCATTTGCAGCTGTGGACTTTGATGCCAAACATAGCTATTTCAAGCTTTTATAGTATTGGCAAAGTGCTGACTTAGAGAAACAAAGTGAAACTTGTTTTGAAAGGCTCAGGGATGATTTAAGTATGTTGGTCACATGGAGAAAAAATTACAGCTTGCATCTTTATCCTTTCTGCCTATGGGGATTAGCCACAAACTGAAGGTGGTAGAGGGGCAACAGATTAGGAACTAACCATGCTTAGTGGTGTAAAATCTGCTGTCTGCAAGGAGCAGGCTGCAAGCCCCAACTGCTGCTCAGGGGCTTCCCAGTAGTGCATGATGGGAATGAAATCCCATGTTTCATCTTGAGAAAATTTCTTCCCTTCTGCTTCTTGCCAGCATCTTAAATGAGTTCTGCATTGAGTTCTTTAAAGAAATGCAGTTGTTAACTGCGCAGAAATCTCAGTGCACTGACCCCAGTGAATTATCAGAGCTAGGTGTAATTATTTGTAAAGTAATTCAGGCCTGGATTATGAAATATTTGCTCATGTCATTCTCTTGAAAAGAGAGGGCGTGCAGTTAGAATGGTATTGACCTTTACTAGGCAGCTCTTAGATGTGCCAAGTAGGCGGAGGAAATGTGGAGGTGCTGATGTTGCCAACACAAACACGGAAGGGTAACACCACTGGAGCTGAGGATTTGGGAGGGAGGGGGCACACACCTACACGCTGCAGAGCAGAATACTGAGCTGTTGGCAGGAGGCAGACATCACATCCATTTTGTTTCTTTGCTTGTGGAAGTGGGTGACACTCCTGTGCAATAAAAGACAAGCAGCTGGTCTCTTTTGAGGTCACTAGATGTGTAATGCAGGGGAGAAAGCCTGTGGCAAAAGTACTCATAGTCACCAAAAGAGGTGGAGGAGCTTACTCAGAAAAACAGGCAGGGCAAGGGGAACTGCAAAATTGCTGAGCCCTCACGGCAGAAGGCTGGGCATTCGTCTTTCTTGGAGGCTGTTCCATAGGACAATTTGTGCTTCTTGCACACACCTTGGCTCTTCATCAAATGCTGCCTCTTCAAGCGTCAAGGTAAAGGGAGAATGGATCCTCATCAAATCTTGCTACATATTGGCAGCAGTTTAATCTCTCTCTTTTTTTTTTTTTTTTTTTTTTTTTTTTTTTTTTTTTTTTTTTTTTTTTTTTTTTTTTTTTTTTTTTTTTACCTTTTTGGCATTGGAGATAGTGCAGAAGAAGTGCTGTAAAATGGAGTGATTTGATGCGTGCAGAGTTCTGCACGCATCAAATACACACAGATGGAGTGTTGAAAATTTGAAAAGTCATTTATCTTTTTATCCAGAGGTCACTGTTAATTCATTTGAAAGACCTATAATGGTGGGTCTGCCTTCCCCTGGTGCCCCCAGGAAACCCTTTCATTGCCTGACTTTTCTGCTGTTTAAGGCCATAACTGCGTGTGCCATGTGCTACAGGTGCATAGACAGAGTGCTTCATTCCTCTTCACAACAAGGTCTTGGAAACTGCAGTAGCTTTCAATGCCTTTTCCCTTCTGAAGAATGTCATTTCACTTGCAAATCAGTCTTATTGTTATTTCTCACCTCAAGCCATTTTTGTTATTCATGTTTGGACTTTTTCTGGTTGGCCCACCCATTCTTCCAAACATGTGCTTCAAGATGCCTGCTCAACTCTACAAATAGTGAAAAGTAGTTGACACTGAACTCTGAGCGCAATGTCACTAAGCAACTGTCAAACCACTTCACAGCAGATTGTTTTTAAAACCCACAAAATCAGCTAATATCTTCATCTGAAAACAATTTTTGATGTATTCTCGACAATTTGGAAACAAATTTTAAAATATTCCCTACTCCTCTATATATACGAATGAAGCAATTTCTTCATTCAGCAACTCCCACAATCTGAGACTTCTCCCTGTCTGCTTTTTCAGAATACTCAATGCAGCCTAGAAGCACATGGATTACACACTGTAACACACTGTGTTACACACTTAGGTGGGCATTGTGTTCAATGACATTGTAAAGATTGTAATGTGCAACTTAGCATGCTGTTCTGTGGAAAAATTCCCTACCCGTTTGTCATGGTTTTTTGCTTTTCTGTTTCAGTTTGATTTTTAATGTTTTGTTTTGCTTTGTTTTTTTTGAGTGAGGAGTGGTAGGGGGGTTTTGTAATTTTGGGGGGGGTGTTTCTTTAGCATAGCAAAGCTGCTGCAACTGTCAGTGCTGCAGGGTTTCTTTGCATTTCTCTTTTTCTCAAGGGAAATTTCAGGAAGCATGGGCCTGTAGCTATGCTTTTGGTTTCTCAGACCCAGTTTTCTGGGTGAAAGGAAAGAAGATGAAGAAATTAAGACTAGAATAGGCTTTGAATTTAAAACATTTTATTTCCATTCAATTAACAAATAGTTGATTCTTTATTCAGATGGTTTTTCATCTGGTTAACTCGCCTTTGATTCCAATAGGTAGTGAAGAGCAAAGCTAGTGCAGAATAGCTGTGCTATAAAAAGTTCCCACATGATCCATCCCATCCTCAGAAGGCTATTTTCATTGGCAACTCTGTTCTGTAAAATCGCACCCTGTCTCCTGGTTTGGCTGCCATTTTATTCAGACTCGCTTAGAAGTTCGTGTGTTCTGATACGAGAGGAACAATTCCCTCTGTATTTCCATTTTGCAACCTTCCAGTATTTACCTTCCAGTCTGTGACAGGAAATCCCTGAACTGCTTGTCTGATTTGGTGATGGGTTTTAAAAATATCAATAATATCTTTAAAGAAATAGAAAAGCCCCCAGGTTTTAGTCTGGGTCCTTTTGTGTTTACATCTTGGTCTGTGTGCTTTTATGGGTTCCTGTTTGCAAGAGTGTCTCCACAGCAGCAAAAGCTAGATACTTACTGTTTAAAAAGTTATTTTAAAAAAGAATTGTTGACATCCCCATGGAGTTGTATGGCTGCAGAAAATGCAACCCTATATATATTAACAAAACAAAACCAAATGAAAAACAAACAAACCACAGGAAAAAAAAAACCAAACCAAAAAAAAAGAACAAAACCAAAAACAAAAAAAAAAAAAAAAAAAAAAAAACCCGAAAAAAGCAACACAACTCCCCCCCCCCCCCCCACCAAACAACCAAAAAAACCAAAAACAAAACCCCCACCCCAAACCCTATGGATCCCAATAAAATCATGTGAGTAGCCAATGCTGACCTCAGTGTTTTATATGGCTGCAGAAATTTGAGTTTCTCATCAAGCTGGTAAGTTTAACAAATTCCCATTGCTTTCAACAGTAGATCACCATCAATAGCAGCCAACGGCAAAACCAAATGCAATTTTTTAACATAAATGTGTCTTCCATACAAATAACGAGATTTGGAACCTTTTGAACTGCTTCTGCAAATTCAGGTAGCTGATGTTAGCAATTATGTTGTATTGCATATCCTCCTTGTTAAAAATGGTTAATGCTTGTCACTTTTCTGTGTTTTGCAGACCCATAGATGTGTAGCTTTTATGGTATAGACAAACATTTGCTGTTTATCATGCAGTTGTTGTAATAGCAATTATTTCCAGATGATAATTCTCTTTAAGGATATAAATTCTTGTCAACATTCAAGAAAAAAAATGCAATTTCTCAGGCAGTACATATTATTGTAGTATTTCCAAAAGGTCAGATGTTAGCTATTTATAAATAATATGAGCCAGTAATTATTGGGCCAGCTTTAGGTAGTTTTACAAGGCGTATTTCAGGTTGTTTTTTCCATGGCTAAAATTATATTGGCTGGAGATTAATCTTGCTTCTCACCAAGGAACTCTGCCCAAGAATTGCAGTTCTGCCAGCATTTGAGATATAATCATAAAATCATAAGTGTTGCAATTTTAGCTTGATTTCTTTGGCAGCCAGTAGTTTTCAGACTGCCACAGGCAACTCAGTAGTTTTGGATCATCCCTAAATTGACGGTATTGTTTGTGTCTATTTTGAAGATCATTGAGCTCTCAGCTGGCTTCATCTCACAGATGCTTCTGAATGTTTGGAAAAACCCACTCCAGAATATGCTGGCTCTTGTTAGAGTTGCCTGAATACATATCTATATTGGAAAGCTAATTTGGACTGCAGTAGGTTGTGAATTAAAAACAGATTATCTATTTTTAATTAACAGTTTAAATAGGCAGCATTGTCTCCATGTATACAGCCTAATGCAAGGCAAGCTGATTCTTTTGTTCACAGAGATTAAGGCTCAATATGTAATTTCGCAGGGTGTGCCTGCATGGAGCTTATTGATCCAGAATTATTTCTCTAGAAACTACAGGGCAAAGTGTATAGGAGACTTTAGGCTGGTGTATTTTATTGAAAGTGAGATGAAAATAGCATGGGTTTGAGACTTGTAGGTGGGACTCTGGGCAGCTACAGAGGAAGGAGCATTACTATTTTTAGCTGAATCAGATTTGCCTGAGACTTAATGGGATTACAGACCACTGTATGTGTTTAGGAAAGAATGACCAAATGGTTATAGGTCAGTTAATTGCATATAACTTTGCCTGGAAACATGTTATCCTGTGTAAATAATACACATTTTAGACTGTATCATGCTTGTTAAGTTAGCCTGTATGTAAGTATTTTATGCTTCAGTAAAAAGCATATAATATGACTAGACTCTTCTTTTTATGGAGAAAACTACAGATAATGAGTAAAGCATAGGCTTTGAGGTCTCCTAACATTTCAGGTAATCTTTATCTGAATGCTACATTTCTTGTAGGCTGAGGGTGAATGATATTGCCAAAGTGAAGGTATAGTAGAAACCCTGAGCATGAGTTTGTGCTATTCTGTTTCCCTGGACATACCCCATATTTTAAGGAAGACGAACTCAAAAAAGTGCTGTGTTTTCACAACCTTTATCTTTATAGTGGTTCAGTAGTGACTGGAAGCCTCACATAACTATGAAACTGGAATAATGTTGCATAGGTGCCATATAAGACACCCCCTTCCAAAGGGTTGGACACCCTAAGTGTGATGTATGACACCCCATGCTCAGATGCTTGTGGTTGGGGAGCTCTGAAAACACACTGAAATTAAAGAACAGAGGAAAAATCCTGGAAAAAAAGAATAGCAGCTCTTCTTAAATACTGCTGAAATGCCTAAAAGCAGATCAGTGAGATACCATTGTTTGGCACAAATTAGGGAATGCAGGGGAGAAGCTCATGCAACTATTGCAGTGAGCAACTAAAACATTTGCTTTCTTCCTTCTTTTTTTCAGTAATTATCCCTTTGCCCTCAGTAGAGTTGTACTGAATTTTTGTCAAGAACGATATTCTGCAGTTAGTGAGATAAAACAATGTCTACGCTTTGGACACAAAATGAATGACATCCTAGGAAATTAAGCACATTTCTTTACAATAAAATTCTCATTGACAAAAGGAGCTTTTAGACCAAAGAAGCACCCTATTTTGAGCCTAAACAACTCCCATTACAGTCTTTACAGCAGGACATTTCTCAGCGCCATGTAACTGAGTGAGATAAAGCAAGAACAGCTTGATGGTCCATTTTGATATTTACGTTCTTGTATGTTTGCTATCAGCAGATACACCAGTTAAAATTGCGGTATTCCTGACTGCCACTTCTTGCTTTCACGTAACTATGACTTCTAAATATGTGTATTTTTACTATCTTTTGTCTTTGCTGCAGAACAGTCTTTTTTATTTGCAAAGAACTATGCTCAGGGTTGTTAGGTGTCTTAGATTCATTGCAATTTTACCCATTAATTCTCATGTCTTGGTAAAATATGCATCAAAACAGTTTCATTTTAAAAGCACACAAGGAAATACTTTTTGTAATTCTTATGATTATTCTGGCACTTTCTCCTTTCCATTGATAAATTGAAGATTATTATTTCATTAAATGTGGCAGAAATAAACCACACCTTTCTTGTGAAAGAGCTGGGAGAGTTTGTACAGTAGGGAATTAGATGATAGGTATTGTTTATTTCTCAGAGAATTTCTGCTACTATATTAGGATGTCTTCAAAGTCAGCCACTGGTGAGAATTGAGGTATAAATTATTTAGATCTATTAAGTATAAAATTAAGAATTACCAATAGTCATAATATATAGAAATTTCCAGGTCCTTCCTGCCAAAGGTCCAATATTTTTAATTTACTTCACAGCATTTTATTTGAAAAGAAACATTCTGCAAAACCAAATAATTCAATCAGTTCACTGACAGTGGCTATTTTTGGTTATGCAGTAGCATAGCACATAATTTTTGTGAAGTCAGAGGGTAGGACAGTAGGAAATGGCACTTGAAACCAAAGTTTTTCAGTGACAGAGATGCAGCCTTTCCTCCTCTTGCTCAGTGCAGAAACTCAGTCATTGGTCGATTTACTCTTGTTGTGTCATTTGTTAAATTTGCCTTCATTCCTCTTATGCCTTTCTCCAAACAGATAGGAAATAAACCTCCTTCAAAATTTCTCCTTCCCACTTGATCAGGTAGCCTTAGTATAAGAAAAAGATGTCAAAGCCATGTGTTCACCATGTATTCACTACTTTTCCAGGTCATTTTGTCCTTGCAGTCAGACCTTAACTCATGGAGTTACTACCTGGAAAGCCAATGTGTCTGCACACTAGAGAGAAGCACTAGTGTGGAGAGGAGAAGCACTTACAGGGTGTTTTTTCATATAAGTTATAATTTATACTTTTTAAGTTATAATTTATACTTTTGTTAAGTAATTTCTTTCTGAGACCTGCTTTTCTCGTACTCTGGTGATCATGAAGTGTTTTTAGTTTCCAGTATGGACACAATTAAAAAGTATGGAATTAACTAATTATATTTGTAGTTGAAGGTTGCTTGGGGCCATGATCCTTTTTCATTGTATAGGAGAGCCTTCTCATTGTAGTAATGATGCTGGTATTGATTCCTTCCCAAGGGAGAGCTTGCCTCTGCCCTTGTGAGGCCTTCCATTAACAGATGCATGTGACACCCAGAGAGGTACAGTGCAGTCCCACAGGCTTACCACCTGTGAGTAAGAGCAAAGTCTGCATTTTGAAGTAGGCATTCCTCCTCCAATCCTTGCAAAAGAGGCAGAACCTTTATAAGGATGAGCGTAGCTTTTCGTGAGTGTGTTCAATCCCATTGTCTGTGAGTTTAAAGTTACTTCTGAGGGAAAGTTCAAAGACATTGGACTGTGTTGTGCAGAAAGACTTCACGTGTGGTGCAAGAGAGAGAGATGTTTGGATATGAAACCTTCAGGTTGCAGCCATTTTCTAAATTTCAACTAACTGATCGCTGGTTATACCTTTAGACTGCATGTAAGATCAAGTGAGTCCACCTTGGCTTTGCAACTATACAAATGGTGTTTGAGCAGATTTCAGCTTTACACTCTCTTCAGAGCTGGGGTCAGAGGAATTGCTATTTACCTTTTGAAATTCTATTTGTTTAAAAAGCAACCAGAAATATCCCTTGCCAGCCAAAGCCCATGTAAAATAAAGATAACAACATGGACTTCATCTTTTGATTTGTAGTTACAAGAGGATAGAAAGCCATATGTGAGTGATGACTTGCAAAATGACAAAGGAATCCTTCCAGCATATTTCTAATTAAATATTTATTGTTTTTACCAATCTTTGCTATCAGAGCCCTTCTCCGATATTTTCAAGAGGGGCTTCTCTCTTTGTTTTCCAGGCATAGATCCACCATAGATTTCCTGTTCTTTTAGAAAGAAACACACATAAAAAATTTGTGTTCCTTAAATGCATGAAAAGACACTTGTTATCAAAATTAGCCAGTCCTGGAATATGTTTAAATGGAGATTCTAAAAGTTTTAAGTGAAATTAGGAGATCACATGTTCCAGATTTCAGTGTTTCATTATTAATCATTATGTTTCAGTTTAAATTTTTCACCTCAATGTCCTACTAACATCTCACAGGGAAATATATGAGATGCCTAGTAGTTACCCCTTGTTTGTGAGCTACTTCTTCAGCACTGTATTTTGGTGAGGACAGACTTATCTTCTGTAAAACATATATTGGGAGAGGCACTGGGGAATGCACAGTATTTTGTAAATAAAGTGACTGCTATTTGACTGTAAATGAATGAAATGTAAATATTCACACTGGAGTAACAGATGCATAATGAGAAATGGGTCCCTGAAAATGTTCAGTCTAACCCACAGTCCCCAAAAAGGATTAGCCTTTTATTTATGCTATAAATAGAACACAAACATATAACACTCTTTTTTAAGACTTTGTAGTCTTGGAGAATGTTCCACAAACTGTATGCTTTGTAGCACAGAATAAGATGTGAATGTATGGAAAGTGAAAGTTTTGAGTTTGGTCAGAGCTTCCCTTCTGCTTTTTTTTCTTTTGCCTGACTGCACTATGGTGGAGTTCCTTCCTTAGTCCTGTCCCTCACAAACCCCGGAGGAAATTCTTGGCACAGCCCTGTGACTCTGCTTTTTGCAGAGCCATGGCATCTGCTGTCATAGGTAGGAAAGTGAAGCAAAACAGAGGCAGAGCAGTTGTTGACGTAACTGAAGGCTCTGACATCAGTCCATTTAAATAGGAGGAGAAAGAAGAGAGCTAGAAGATATTTTTAGAAAGTAGGATGCTAGGGAAAATTACCTCATGCCTGAGGTCTCTGAGTTTTATCATTTTAACCTCTACAGTGAAAAAAAATTCAAATTACATCTTTCTAATTCTTTCCACTTCCTTATTTATCCCTTGCCATTTTTTCACCCTGTCTCAATAACTGGATTAAGCAAGACCTTTAATCAGAAGTTAGTTCCATACACTTTTTATTGCCTACCTGTCTCTTGTGGATGAGTTGTGTGTAATTTCAGGCCCTCAAAGACTAATTAATAGAAATCAAAGCCAAGAAAAAGGATTAAGGGGATGTGTGTGTTTAAATGCACTTGAAGTCCATCCCTCCTTGCTACCATCAAAGCCCAAGGTAACTCTTCTGAATTTCAATATTTCTCTATTCTACTCATACCCAGGTAGAGCAGCTGGCTGGCACACAGTGCTGTGGGTCCAGTGAGCATGTCTAAGTGGGTCTGACCTGCAGCTAGTTGTAGGTTTTTTGAGTTTACATGGGCTTGGATCAACTAGCAGAGTTCACCAGTATTGGCAGTATGGTTCTCCAAGGTTTTCTTCCTGTAACTTCTCTGCCCTTTTTCCTTCCATTGCAAAGCCCAAGAAGCCTCCTCACAACCCACCTGGATACCTTGTCTGGGAGAATCTACCAGATCTTCTTTGGTACTTCACAGATGAAGCTTTATTTGCTGCTGACAATGCTGGGGGGTTTTTTCACAGGTTTACATCCTTGGTGTTTGGTTGATACGGGTCTCTTAGAAAATGCCTGCCCATTCACAGTGCCTGTACCTGGCAGACCACAGTGTAAGAGGGATGCAATATTATTGTCACAGTGAAGTGAATTAACAACAGATGAGCTGAGCTACAGTTAATGGCATATAGTCTGCAGGGGAGGCTGCAGTGTAAAAACCTCTGCAAAGGAAGAAAATATGAAAATATTATATATATATATATATATATATATATATATATATATATATATATATATATATATATATATATATATATATATATATATATATATATATATATATATTTATGTAGGCTGCCAGACAGCATAGTGTTTATCACCCAAAACTTCCTCATTTTCTTTGGACTGTTCCTTCTTTTAATGTCCTGTGTGAGTCAGGAGGTAAAAGAGTTCAAGAAAGGGTACATTCTCAGCTGAGATTGTCTGCAAACTGAAAAGATTACACTAAATTGGGGAAAGGCTATTTAAATTTCATAGATCCCTCTTTGTTAATCATGAATATTATAAGCATGTTTTTTTATTCTGGTTTTCTAACAAAATGAAGATTCAAAGGTTACGTGTAGGTGGGTGCTTCAGTCAGTAAGTTTTAGTACCATGCCTTTGTCTCCCAAGTAATGTTTAAGGCTGTTGATTAAGTTCAAAGGACTGTAAAAACAAAGAGAGAGGGTTTTTCTTTTGGGCTGGGTATTTGATAGTTGCCTGCTCTGTGCAGAATACAGTAGTTCCCATAACACTAGTGTTTAGTGAGAGCTATTCCCCAGAAAGATGTGTTTTCCTATACAGTCTGAACTATCTGCAGAGCTGGTGTGAATTAACATAGATGCTTCTGTACCCTGTAATGTACAGTTTGATCCCATCATTTGTAAAGCAAGGAAGCAAAGCCTGTTATTTATCATTACAGCTCAAAGCTATCTGGCACTTGAACAGCCTCCTGAGAAATGCAGGTGATAGATTTTCATTGCAGGTAAAATATTTATTGTTACCCAGGGATGTATTTCTAAAGGAATATTAGCTGCATGAGTGCTTTTGGGATGAACGGAAGCAGTTTCTCCTGATACCTAACTGGCTGTATCCATCCTACATTGACTGCAACCACTGCAGTGCAAAACAGCCTTGCAGTAAAACCATTGAACAAGTACTGCTGATCAGAGAGCCATGTTCTTGAGGTGCACCTCCCATTTCAGCTGGAAAGCTGTGTGTTTTGGCCCTCCAGTATGCAACGCCCCTTTTATCTGTGGAATCGGAAAGTCTTTGTGTGTTAACTGGTACCTGTAGGTTGTTTTTTGACTTTGTTGATGTTAGTACACAAAGTATCCTTGAGATACTAGTTGAATTGAGGTCTAAACCAAGGTCACTGTTCACCTAACTCAAAGAACTACTTTTTTTTAAGGATAAAATACCTAAGTGGTCAGATTTAGTGTCTGTTATTGTTTGCAAGGACATACCTGAAACAAGTTAGCAGAGAAAAATAAAAAAGGGAATTGAACACATTGGTGAAGAGAATAAGAAAAATAGATGACATCTTCTAAAGAGTATTGCTGTACCTGGCAAGATGTTTTCTGGAAGCTTCCTAATTTGCTTTCTAAAGATACAGTTTCCATAGAAACTTGGAATTTTAAGATACAAATTCAATACAACTTCATCTTTTTAAACACTTCATGCAAAGAAAAAGTAGGTTGCTGCATTGTTAAGAGGCAGTGAAAGCAAACAGTCTTTCCACTGTAGGTTAGCTTCAGGATGGACTCACTGCTGGCCAAGGCAGAGCCAGTCAGAGATATTGGTAAACACTTCTATGATAACATATTTTATGTTATTTCTATGATAACATAGAAGGAAAAAGACTTATTGCACAGATGTAATTATGCTCAGAGAAGTGAAGAGCCCAAGTATGTAAGAGGAACAACTCTGCAGATACCAAGGCCAGTGCAGAAATAGGGACAGTAGGTGTGCCTCAGGTGTCAGAGCTGCGATTCCTCTCCAGCCTGTGGTGCAGCCCATGGTGAAGCAGCTGTGCCCCTGCAGCACAGGGAGATGCATAGGGATGCAGAGATCCACTTGCAGCCCATGGGGGAGACCCGCGCCAGAGCAGGTGCGTGCCTCAGAGGAGGCTATGACCATGTTGGGGCCTGGGCTGGAGCAGGCTGCTGTCAGGAACCTGCAGACCCATGGAGAGAAGATCCCACACTGGAGCGGGTTTTAGTAGGACTTGTGATCCTGTGGAGGACCCACTCTGGAGCGGGCTGGCCCTGAAGGACTGCACCTGTGAAAAGAGATTCACAGCAGTTCATGAAGAACTGTAGACCTTGAGATGGACTCATGCTGGAGAAGTTCCTGGAGAACTATTTTCTATGTGAGGGACCATACGCTGGAGCAGCAGAATGGCTCCCTTCCCTTAGGAGTGAGAGAAACAGGGTGTGATAAACTGACCATAATCCCCATTCCCTGTCTTCCTGCACTGCTGCCAAAGAAGGTAGAGCTGGGGAGCAGGGAAAGGTGGGGGGAAGGTGGAATCCACTTAAAGCTGGAGAATAAACTAGCTGTGCTTGCCTATGCAAGAGAGAAGCAGAACAGTTGTCTTCTTTTGTCAGTCTTTGTGCCCGTTTTACATCACCTGGTACCGAGAGGTTTGTATATAACATCAGAAAAATGCACGAAACTGGGAGCATAACTTCAGGCTCAAATGTTCACCAAAACATTAAATGTTAATGAATGTTTGCCTGTGCAGGTATTGGAAATTAATGTAGCTATCTACATCACATATCCCATTCCTAAAGCCTTTTGATCTTTTTCTATATAGGGCAAAGTTGTTAAAACTGAAGCTAGGAATGCAAATACCACTGTTCAGAGTTTTCTGTCTGGACTTCATTATTTGAATGCACTACCAAGAAATCAAAATTTTATTTTGAAGGCTACATAAGGCTCTAGATTCTGATGCTTTTTATTGGGACAAAAAGGAAAGTTAAAAGATTATTTAGAGGTTACTAATTCTAACTATCTACTAATCATCTGGATAAGTTACTGAAGTGTCTGTATTTTCTAACTCTTTCAGTCAAAGGCTATTCAGATAATGTCTTTATATCCACGACACTGATTACCTGCTGCTTGTGATGAGGCCACATCCCAACAAAGAAAAAGGCAAAGACTTCATGCCTTACCGTGGTCAGATCCAGGGTGTGTATTAGCTTACTGTTGTGGACAAGATGTGTGTAGGAAGAGGTCTTTATTTGCTTCCTTCACTGCTTAGACATGAAGTAAAGCCCGTGTTAGATGAAGACAAAAAAGCAAGCAAAGGAGCTACAGCAGTGTCTTTCATGGGAGGATTTGAATGCCAGGATCAGGAGGAATTATTTCAGAGCAGTCTGTGACTGCATCACTGGAGCTCTGAGATACTTAATCCAATCAGCTAAATATTTCGAACTTTATTTTAAAGTACTTCTTTCTTCCTAGCAAACAGTCACCAGATAAAATAAGCATGCTTGCAATTTAATTCACACATCCTCCTGCCCTTTGAAACCAAGTGTCTTAAATGCATCCATCCTATAGCTGGAAAGAGAGATTTGTAATTACCCCATTCAATCCCTGCAGTGATGCACCCTTCTCACTTCATTCAACAAATCCAGAACTACAGGAACTGTTGCACTATCTTTATTCAGGCCACAACTGATGGTACACATGAAATAAGTTTGCTTGTAAAATACCCAGGCTTTGCTTTGACTGAAGTGAAAATGAATTTGTTAAATACCCCGCTTCCACTAATCATAGTAAGTTACTACCTCTGCTTAGTATCACCCTTCTACATCTGCATAATTGGCTTCTGTTCTGCCTCTGCAGCTGCTTGGTGAGGCCAAACTCTCAACCTGTGCCTGTGAGAGGGTGTTCACTCAGCTCTCTGTTCACATTTGAACCTACATTTTCAGTCAGCTAAACACATTCTGCTGTTGCCTGGTAGAGGAATTTGGAACTGGTGAGGGAAAGCTTTAGAGACTGCTTGGAGCTCTCCCAGTAAAAAATGCCTTTTCCATCCACATGTTGGTAAAATTGGAAAATGCAGCAAATTGTCAGTACAAGGAACAGAAAAGAGGTACTCCTGGGCTATGTTCTTTTCTTCCCAAACATCAGTTGCCTTAAAGCTTTTGGTCTTTGAGATAACTGGTATACTGACACCTTCTTTCTTACCTCTCAGAGATAAGAACTTCATTAATTAACATTTGCAAGCTGTGAACACTTCCTCTGATAGATGTTATTACATTTCACAGCAAAATGTGAATAACCTTGGCATGCTCAAGCTAGTTCAACTTTGGTATAGGTGAAAAAAGAATGAATAACACTACATCATATCTCAGGTTATTTGAAATGCCATAATCCTTCTCTCATGGATTTCTGGGCTATTTTTATAATACTAATTCTGATTAAAAATACTAAGTCTGACTGTCAGTTCTAATCCATTCTTCATCCTTGCATATCTAGCAAGGTTAACTAATGTCTGACTAGCCTAAAAATATTCCCATGTGTAGAAACTTCAGAGGAACACATAGAAGCAGCACACATTTCCCTGCTTCGGCAGTGGGAAAAGTTTATGGAGCTACACAAGCCATCAGAATGGGGCTGTATTTAGTGTATTGACTTTGATTATGTCCCAATTTCATAATAGATTATTTAGTTTTAAGCTAGTTTTTAGGTTTTTATGTTTTGTTTTTTTTTTTTTTTTTTTTTTTGAAGTGAGTAATTGGAATTCAGCAGCAATGACACACTGGCAAAAACTGGTTCTTTCAGTTTTCCTTTTTTTCTTATTTTAGTAGCTTCTCAGCTCCCCTCTTTGTAAGCTAAGAAGTTGTATAAAAATGGGCTGGAAATGCATCCACCAAAATGAGTGGTGCTGACAGGCTGCTGCTGCAGGTACAGTTGCTTTGAGCTCTGACCAGATTTCAGGCAGGCAAAAAGAATTCCCCAAAACTACTCAGCATCATGCAACACATGATAGTAATGGATAAAAATGCACAACACTGGAGTTATCTTGTGTTCCTAGACAATTTTTACTCACTTTATGTTGTGCTGCAGGCTGTCCAGACTGCAGATAGAAATGTATTGAAACCTACATCTTGAGACTTAAAAAGTTCAGCTAACCTTCCCAAGCTGCATGCTGCTCTAAGAGGGTTTTCAACCATAAAACATGAACAGTTTAGCACTAGTTTTCAAATAAAATGAGAAAAATCTTATAAAAAGGACTTTAAAAAAAAACAAAACTTGTAACTTGTTGTTTTTCACTACCCTGTCTGTGAAAAGAGGACTTTTTTCTCAGTTTTCTGAAACCTAATTTGACAATGCAAGAAGTTATTAAGCTAGAATATGTTCCTCTGGTTTTTCTGGTCTTTAAATAATTTAGAGGCTGAAATTTGTTCAATTTTTTGTTATTTGTACTGAATGATAACAACTTTATTCATTATATGAGGAAGTAAACACATCAGGGAAATTGTGTGAGGCACATATAAGTAGGAAAGGATTAAGAAAAAACATGGGCAAAGTGTTGTTTGTCCTGCAGATTTTGGTAGCCATATGTAGTGTGAAGATGGACAGATGGAAAAATAGTAATGTAAAAAAGTTATACTAGAAATTGTCCCATTCAAATCTCCATTTCCAATTAATCTTATAACTTTAAAATCTTTATTTCCATTTGATACATTACTATAACAAATGCAACCTCAAACTTTGTTCTTAGAGGAAAATTTGGATTATTTTCAATATGGATGTGTGTAAGAATATCCAGAGAATATATTATATTTTAATTTTGTAGTTAAAGCTTAAAAATTGATTTGCAAGCAATGCTGTTCATTAAACATTTGAGAAATTTCACTGTAGGAAAGGTGTTTTCATGCTAACCAGCAAAAAAGATACTGTTTTCTGCAGTGTTTACACTGTGCCCTGGGGGTAAATGACCCACAGTGTTGTCTTGCTTGGTCCATATAGGTATAACCCAATCACTACTCTCCCTCACAAAGACTGTCCTCTGTTTTCAGAGTGGGACACTTGATAAAAAATTAATCTTATGCTTCAACCCAGTGTATTCAACATTACTGGAGGAATATTGCTTTGTAATAGGAATGTACACAAATTGGTCAAGGAGAAGGGATATGAATAGAAGTAATTGTGACTGCTTCAGTGCAGTGGAAGATAGCTGCAGAGAGAAGTGCCAGGGGTATGATGAGGGCATAGCTGGTGGGGGTTTTGTGAGGACAGAGAGTAGCTGTTTTGAAAGCACAGATGGTGGTTGGGATATAGGAATGGGTAGAAAAGCAAGACTTGAGGGATGTCTAAGCACTCCTTCAAATGGGCTTCGAGTTCAGGTTTCTCTCTTTTCAAGCATGCTTTATAAAGATTTTAAAAGACTATGGGTAAGTCTTCAGAGTGTGTGGACTTAGGACTCTGAGCAAACCTAGCTCTAAATAACCCAGGTTGTCTTCCACCACAAAATTCAATGCAGTCAGTGATTATTTTGAAAAACTGTATTCAACTGTCCTAGGATTATATTAATTCTAGGTAATTGAATTCAAATCAATTATTTTTCTTACATATAATAGCCACTGTGTAAGTGTTCTTTGCTGCTGTTTCCTTAATTCTCCCTAGGCTGACCCTTTTGTTCAACAAAGCCAGAGTGATTCTTTTTGCATGACTTTTTTTCATGACTCTAGAAATCAGTCTCATTTTTCTGTCACACAGCCATGAAATAAACAAGTCTATCTCAATAAACTGGAGTTATATTTTTGCTTCCTACAAGCTCCTCCCTGCTTCTTGACTCCTATCTCTCCAGACAGTTGAGAGATGCTGTCTTCCTCTCTCACAGCCCCTGGCACATTGCTCTTTGTATCCATCCCCAAAGTAAGAACAAAGATTTGATTATCAGCAGGATATCTTGAAGCCTCAGTCTATGCAGATGAACACTCATGTCAGAACAGGTGACTGTCAATTAACTTCCATTTCATACACTTCTTTCTTCTTTGAAATTACTGAGTGCAGTTGCCCTGATCCTAAACATCATCACATCCAGAAAACTTATGGAGTCACACAGAAACTGTCATAACAAATGAAATCCGTATCCACTAAGTCAAGTGTCCAGTACAACAAAATAAAGAATAAGACAAGGACCTAGTGTTGCTTCATAATCATTGCCTGAATTTTTGTAAAGTGGTGGCTGTGAGACTCCTGAGCCAGAGATATGTGCTTAAAAGCCTGTCAATGCTTTCTTATTTGACTGAAAAAATTGTCTCTGCTAATTTCCCTGTGATGCTTATCTTTTCTTAGACATCATATAATTCCTCAGATGCCTTACTTTCTTTAACCTGAAGAGGTGACATTTTCTAGAGTTCACACCTCTTTATAAAGACAGATCAGAGACATGACACAGGCACTAGAGTTTCTGTCGTTTTGAGTTCATACTCTGTAGAGAATACTTTACTTTTAGTGCACCTAGAAGTCTTTCATACACACACCCTTACTAGGCTGCACATATGAAATCCAAAGAAAATGCCTATAAGGGGTTGGCTGGCTAGTGTCAGCAAATAATTATTTTTGAGCTCTGGCTGACAAATACCAGGAACTGTCTATCTCAGTGCTTTGTTAGGTGAACGAACAACCTGATCCATTCCACTTCTTCAACAATGCTTTTTATTTCTGATTTTCAAGATGAATATAACAATGTTCCATCCACTGACACTTACAAAGGAAAAAAAAAAAAAACAACGCAAGATCCACTTTACTTTGGAGACTTCTAAGGAAAGCCAGAACATCAGTTTCTCTGACTTGGTGCGTTTGTTTCTGACTGCAGCTCCCTGCAGGATGTGATAGGTGACATTACAGTGGGGGTTTGCTACATGCCACCCAACCAGGAAGACACCCTGGATGAGTCACACTGTAGACAAATAGAAGCAGCTTTGTGTTCACAGGCTCTGGTCCCCATGGGGGCTTCTGCCATGTCAATACCTTTTTGAGGGACAGCACAGAAGAGCACAAGCAGTCCGGGAGGTTCCTGGAATGTGTTGATGATACCTTTCTTTTCCAAGTGATATGAAGAAAGATGCTACACTGGATTTTTCTCTCACTAACAAGGAGAAGGGGAAGAGGATGTAAAGCCCAAGGGCAGCTTGGGCTGCAGAGACCATAAAATGTGGAGTTTCAGATCCTCAGGGTAGTGATAAAGGCACAAAGCAAGCTCACTACCCTGGACTTCAGGACAGCAGATTTTGGCCTTCTCCAGAATTTGCTTAGTTGAGTACCAGAGATAACTCCCTGAAGGGATGAAAAGCCAAAGAAAGCTGGTTGATATTCGAGGATCACCTTCTCCAAGCTCAGGAGCAGTGCATCCCAATGAAGAGGAAGTAAGGCAGAAACAGCAGGAGACCTATGCAGATGAATGAAGAAGTCCTGCACAAACTCAAACACAAAAAGGAAGCACACAGAGGGTGGAAGCAAGGATAGTAACTTGGGAGCAGTGCAAAGATACTGTCTGAGCAGCCAGGGTTAGGAAAGTTAAAGACCTGATTGAATCAAAGCTGATCGAAGATGTCAAAGGCAACAAGAAAAGCTTCTGTATGTACATCAGTGATTAAAGGAAGACTAGGAAAAAACATGGGCCTATGCAGAAGGAATCAAGAGACCTGGTTAACAAGAGACCTGGATCATGGAAAAGAACCTAAATGCGCATAAGTCTATTGGTTCTTATGAGATACATCCATGAATCCAAAGGGAATTGTGAGAGAAAGTGGCAAAGTCACTATCATATTTGAGAAATTGTGGCAGTTTGGTGAAGTTCCCTCTGAGTGGAAAAGGGGAAATATAACCCCCATCTTTAAAAACAGAAAAAAAGAAGACCTGCAGAACCACAGGTTGATCATTCATGGCTTTGTGTCTAGCAAGATTATGGAACAGATCCTCATAGAAACCATGCTAAAGTGCATGGAAGATAAGAATGGGACTGGTGACAGAAAAAGTGTCTTCACTAAAAGTAAATGATGCCTGAAAAATTTGGTGGCTTTCTGTGATGGAGTTACAGAGGCAGTGGATGAGAAAAGAGTGACTGAAGTAATCTTTGATCTATTGAAATAATTTGGCACTGTCCCACGAAGTATCCTTGTCTCTACACTGAAGAGGCATGGATTTTATAGATGGACCATTGGTGGATAAGGAATTTGTAAGAAGAAATCAGCTGATAGTGTTTGCTTCCAACAGAGCTTTGCTACTGTTCTGGAGGGAACTCCTTGCTGCTTGTATTGTCCTGGCTGCTCTCTCATGGCCATGGTGTGAATTTGGCAGCATGAAGGTATTATGCTGCATTCTGGCTTATTGTCAAAGAGGACTGAGGAAGCTTGCTGGATATAAATTTCCAGGATTCCCAGTAATCTATTCATTTCCAGGGGCCAGATTTACACTCATCTATGTAAAAAAATCCTATGTTTCCATCTTTAAAAATTGAAGTAAGTAACTCCTGTTTCATTTCTTGACCAGAAGGCTATTCATTGAAAGAGATTTTAGCAAATACAATATTTCTATATGTCTTTATCTTAACTTTTATATCTCTGTCAACACAGCATCTTTTTTCCTGTTTTGATTCCCCTGTGATTCTATCTTGGGTTTGGCACTGTTCACTCTAACTATCTCTGGTTGAATTATACAGAGCAATTCATGTGAAACCAGGCAGAGAATGTAGTAGACAACCAAATTTGCCTTTTTTTTAGCTGGTGGAAAGTATCTCATGTCTCTTGAAGGCACCATAGCACCTGTCAGTGGTTATTCTCTCAAATGTGTGGCCTATAAATACTGACGTTTAGTATTGCTAAGTACCTCTGTCATGATTCATAAAACTATATCAGGTGGAAGGTTGAATCTGTGGAGGTTGAATCTGTGGAGGTTGAATCTGCCTCCCCCTCCTCAATACTAGTCCAGATGGTGCTCCACATAGTGACCAGCTATTTTTTTAAATAGCTCCAAGAATGGAGTACCCATGACATCCCTAAGACTTTGTTACACTGGCAGTCTTCCTCTTTGGGGGAAAAAATGTCCTAAGTTCTCACATTACTGTCCTGTGTTGCATCCTGTACCTGACAGTTCTCACCGTTTTTCTGTGCATTTCTGAGAAGAGTCTGCCTCCATCTTTCTCTCACCTCCCATGTGGTTGATGAAGAGAAAAAAAGACCCTGTTAACTTTCTTCTCTTAACCCTGCCTTAAAAATCATTAGCAACCATAAAGAAATATAAGTTTAATGGCTTCAACAGTTTGAATTCTGAACAGGAAGGGATCAAGTTTTCAGGCACAACTGCAACTCTTGTCTGAACTTTTCACTGTTTCTATAGATCAGTGGTTCTCTGCTTTCCATTTATATAAAGACACTAAGCTGTAAATAAGTGTATTAAGAAAAGAAAATCATAACAGTTGCAGAAATTATAAATGCAGTGTTACTTGACAGTGTGGGCATATAAACATATTTCAGTATGTAGTATTGTTTCAGGACTTCTGAAATAGTTCACAGTTTCCCTAAAGAAAGGAAAAAGCAATTCATAAAGTCAAAAGAGGAGTGTTGATGAATGACTGGTAATAAGCATCTTTCAGCCATACTGAAAACATAGGATATATGTTTACACCTTTAAAAACTCTGACTTTTGGGTTCTTATTTCTTGCTTTGAAGATACAAACCTTCAAGAGACTCACAGAAAGATATGTTGGCAAAATGTGCTAACCCAGCATTTGGGCAGAAAGGCTTCTACAAGCCTTGTATTTAAGACATTCCAGTTTTAACATGTAAAAATTGTTTCAAGAAATAAAGATTTAATTAGAGAAACAGTGACTTACTGAAAAATGTTGAACAGTTAAAATACCTTTGTAAAGAGGCAAAGACAAGAAAAAGGTAAACAATTTGTGAAGGATGAGTGTTAAATAATATGCAATTAGAGAAACCAAAGCTATTGTGCTAAGAAAAGTTATAAATAGCCCAAATAGAGGCTGCAGATCAAAGGGTGGAATAGAGGTGGGCAAGTTCTGGGAAAAACTTTATAAACAATAAGAACACCTTAGAAGTAGTTTCTTAGAAAAACATGGAACAAATTAAGCCTAGGTAGGTAGTATGATGGTTTTAATACATTTGAGAAGGCTGTTTTGGAAAATCTATGAAAATAGCCTGAATAAAGACTAGTTCTGAATAGAATATGATCTTTGAAAAAAACAATAGGCCAGTGTTTCTGCGTCTCACTTCCCTCTCATTGAGAGAATGTGGGCTTTTGTCACATGGAAAATAGCAAGGGAACAAGAGCTTATGACTAAATTCAGGGGGGGGTTTTCTTTTTCTTTTAGCAATTAAGAAGAGTCTGAATGCATTTGTAGCTTTGGTGATTTTTTAGTTAAAAGTTTTTGCAGACAGAAATAAATAAACAGCAGCATACAAATAATTATACAAAAGCTCCGAAGTAACTGAGATCTTCAGTCAAAGTAATTCAAGAATAGCAAATTAAAACTTCATAATACACTGGTATGTGGTGAAGTTGCCCCATATCTTGCTTTAGCTGATTCTGCTGCAAGGTAGAGATTATAAAAGTGAAATTCCTCCTAAATCTTTTCACTTTCAAGACACAAATTACTTCAGTACTATTCCTCTGCATTTGTATAAATGGATGAAAGCCTGTCAGAAATAACATTAATCGGTCTTCAATTAATATAATCCATGTTTCTAGATCGTGTAATGCTTGTATGTGCATTCTAAAGCTTTCTCAAATGTGGCTTGATGATACATGTCCTTTCTGAAAGATCCTATAACTAAAGTGAATGCTGTTATATTGAATCAAATAATGTTTTGGGTTGCAGGGGAACTCAGAGACCAGTAAGATCCAACACCCCTGCTGTAAGCAGGGTCACCTTTCACTAGACCAGCTTAGTCAGGATTCCATCCAGCCTGGCCTTAAATACTTCCAGAGGTGGGGGACCCACAGCTTCCCTGGGCAGCCTGCTCCAGTATCTCACCTCTATTAAAGTAAAGAAATACTTCCTGATATCTAATCTAAACCTACTCTCACTTTATCATCCATCTTCATTACGAAGTAGTATATATGACCCAGTCAGATTCTGTGAGAACTAATCAGGAAGGGAGATTAGAGCTCAATAAAGAAAGTGCTTATTTATAGCACAGTATTTAAACTCCCTCACTGCTGCCATGGTAGTTGGGCTGAAGGACAGATACCAAGCTCTTTTCTTCCTCTCTGGTAGAATCTTCTGCTGTTTACATGGCAAGTGTCATGGGTGCTCATGGTTTCACTGTACTGCAGCAGCAGCACAGAAACTTTATTTCTTAAAAAGTCCACGACCCTTTCCAATTCTTCGAGTTGCTCACAATATAGCATATGGATACCCAGTGGTCCTACATCAGCACTTCAAAGAAGGCAGTAGGAACCAAAAAGTGAAGAACTAGACTGAAAATGTAGTGAGCATTACCTCAAATGTCAAAATATGTGGACTCAAATGCTTTCAAACTGAGAGGTTCTCAGTCCACCTCTGGTGCCTCACTTACAGAGCAGCACATCTGGAATGAAAAACATCAGATCTCTCTGATGCCTGTACCTCTGCACCTTCTGTGACAGGAACTATTCCCTCCATAGCAAATTCACAAATGGAGAATTTGCAAAGGAGAGACCTGTCAGGTTAATAACACAGCCTCTGCCAACCTAAATGCCAGGGAGGATTTGAGTTGCACTTTTCCGAGGGTAAAGGTATGCATAAAAAGAAATTCTGTGAAGATACTTCTTTTTTCTACAGATTCCAATGTCTATTAATGAACAGGACAGCAGGTCTGACATGCTCATGTTTAACATCCAGGTCTTATCATATGCATCCGTCTTTTCTGAAATGCTGAAAGATAAACTCAATCTTGACAGTCTGGTCTGCCAGGGTCTGATCTGCCAGGGTCTCATCTGCAAGGGTCTGATCTGTCAGTGAAGTCTCACATGTATTTGGTGCAATAGCATCATACATTCTACAGCTTGCATGTCCTCCACCCTCTTTAACAATGCTTGTTAAATGAATTTCCAGTGGGCTGACATACAGACAAAGCAAATGAGATACCTTGGAAGAACCATGGGCAACAATTTTCCCCAGATATTGGCTGGGAGCTGTGTTCGTGTGCACGAAAATGTGTGTGTGCTGGACGGGGAAGGAATTTACAATAAGAGATTGTGTTAAAAAAACAGTACATGGTGTGTGCATATCTGTTCAGTGAGTTTATCTAAACATTCCCTTTTTCTCCCCTGTCTTTTCCCCTTTTTCTTCCCTTGTCTTCTTCCTTCTTTCTCTTCCATCATTTACTGTCAGGAAGGGCCACATCTGAAGGTCCACTTCAGTACAGCCTGGCACCAACACAGACGGACATCAACACCAGTTCCAACTGTGAGTCAATTTGCAATTGGGGGACTCTTTGCAGTGGTACTGGTTTGTGTGCATGTAGAAACTGCAAGAACTCTGCAGGGGCCTTCCAGAACAGGCAGAGACTAGAGTTGTTAGCCCTAGCTCCCTCTGGGTGAAGTAGCATGCAAGTTTTTGATGTCTTACCAAATAGCATTAGATAAATGCAGCTTATCCTGAAATACACAAGGATTCTGATATGTGAGGGCCAGTGCCAGGGAATTTTACCAGCAGAATAGACTTTTTAAGCTGGATGCTTTTCAGAGGAAAATGTCCATCAAGAAAGCTTAGGACACCCCATCTGACTAGAGAAGAGGCTGGAAGTCATGCTGCAGACAAGGATCTTCACTGAATTGTTATTTTCACAGTTAGAGACAAGAGCTGCCAGTCCCAGATTTGCGTAGGAGCACTGCTCTGTGTTGCAACAGGTGAAGAGACCTTGCTTTCAGTTTTGAGGTGCTTGAGGTAATTTGGCTGCTGTCAATTTGATTCTCTGTGGGAGCACCTGCAAGGAGAAAGACAAGAGTTTGCACAGTTCTCTTTCATTATGCATGCACATAAAGTTATCCAACACCTGTGATCCCAGTCCCCAGTGGCCCATGCTTCTGAATATGTGTGTTGGGTGAAGATACTCCTTATGGAATTGTAGGAGGGGGAAAAAATTCATTACACAGAGCTAGTGAAAAATGCCCTCTGCTCTTCACTGTTCCTGAATGGTACTGCTCTCCCATATTTTCCTCTTGGCAACTTTCCTGGTCCCAACAAGCTTTGGCCCAGCACCATAGAGAAAGTAGCTGGGGAAGAACATAGATTCAAAGGAAAAGTGGGCAACTGTATCAGCTGCAAAATTTGAGAGGACATGATGGCAAATGCAGAAGACAGTAGAACACAAAAAAAGCAAAAAGTCTCTAGTACCACTGCACTTCAAGGAGAGTAGGATAAGTTACATCCTCTGCCAGAGACTGAGACGGTACTGGTTCAAGACTATTAGAGCTACAAAATTTCTATAATCTCATTCATAGAAAGATAGTATAAAGCAGTCACACTCTACTGTACAGTGAAGGGATTAATACTGTTTTTTTCTAGATGCATTGTTCTCAGCAGAGTTCTAACATTTTCCATTATTCTACTAAAAACTCTATCTTTACTAGATAGATATATATATAGATACAGCTTTTTATGAATATACTTGAATATATTGATAAAAATTTTGCTCAGATACTGTAGAAGTGACTAATAATGTTATAAGTTATCCTGTATTCTGTTTTTATGCTGCACAATGATCAACGGAAAATTCACAACACAGACCAATGTCTCACTGATCTGTGACTCTCAAGCAAAGAATTTTTTCAAACCATACTTTTTCATCTCAAATGGTTGAGTGAGTCATAGCGTGTTTGTCCTGCCTTTTAGTTTTCTGATCATTTGTTTGAGTCCCACAGTTCCTGCAGTCTGATGGCCACTTCTGTAAACTATTGTTTGGAATTGTTGATATCCTGGGCAGTGCATCAAACCAGATGGTTTGTCAGCTGTATCAAGCCTGTGAGTAGTTCTGTCTGTCAGTAAGTACATGGACATGAGCCTAGAGATCAACAGGAGACTCACTGTTAAATTGCAGCACTCAGTTAAGGATTCTGTGCTTGAATTTATACCAGGTGGAAGTGATTTTAAAAAAACTTAAAATCTCTCAAAGATGAGAAGCTGAGTATGGACAGAATTCAGGTTGATGCTTCTCTCATCATGGAATGCATTTACCATTTACCAGTTAATGAGTGGCTATGAACTAAAACTCTGGAATTCCATTTCTAATACGTCTTATGTAAAAAAAAAAAAAAAAAAAAAAAAAAAAAAAAAAAAAAAAAAAAAAAGAACAGCCTCAGACAAGTACAACCCCATAGTTTGGGAGAGAATTAGTTTCAAAACAGGTCTTGGGTACTTAAAGTCTGAAATACAATACACAATCTTATTCCTTTTAGCTTACCTGGTAGCCCATTCTGTACTTGTCTGAAGCAGCTCTCTATTTTTGGCTATTTTTTTTTTTTACTGAAGTTGCTGGAGCACTTAGTCAAACTTCAAGATGGATTGTGATTACATCTCAAGCTCTTCTTTGCACAACGATTGATTTTGTTGATGTTTGTTTTGGTTCCTCTCTGTTAAGAACAGTTTGAGAGTGCACAATACGGGGGGAAAATTCAGACAAGAAAAGCAACAGCCTAGTGATACCAAGCAGGTGAGGTATTGATGAAGGCTGTTTAAAATGCTTTATCAATGACTGTCTTTTTTTCACCTTCATTCATTGGTTTGTAGTCTTTCATAGTCTCCTGGTTGGACACTGGACTTGCATAGCTTAGTGTTGAAATTATTGTAGTCAAGCAATTTGTGAAGATTCACAAAAGCACCTAAAATATTTCTAGGACTTTATTGTTATTATTAATAAAGATGCTCTTCTTTGAATGACAAGCCTTGTGCAAACAGGAAGAGATAATCTATCTAGGTGGACAGACTAAAGGGCAAGAAAAAGGAAGGGGTTCAAATCACCTGAACTCTGTAACTAAGTAGAAATCTCCCTCTAAGAGATAGAAAAGAGTGCTGAGAGAGGGTACACAGTCCCCATTCTTGGAGATTCTTAACATTTGATTGTAAGAGGCTTGGAGCATGCTGACTGAACCTGGAGTCCATGCTTCAAGTAGGGGTCAGATTACATGTCTTCCAGAGTGGTCTTCCAAACAGCATAATTTTTAAATTCTACTGTCTGTGGTAAATTCAGTAGCTAAGTCCTGTGTATTTAAATGCCATATAGCCGGATACTTGGTCTAGCACTTAAGGTACAAAAAAGTCCTCCTTCTTTGGAATTAAGCTGTTTCCTCCAAAACCACCAGGTGAATATTGTCTTCTGGCAGCATGAAGTGGACATAAGAAGAATGTGATACGATTTATTTTTTGACAATAAATTTAAGTGAAATCTCCTATATACACAGAGCAGCTAAGAATTTAGGGGAAAAGGGCTAGAAATAGAGCTGACAAACCCAAACAGGTACAGAAATCTTCCTCCCCACAAGACTGACTCTGACTGAACTTTTTAAAGGGCAGAAAGACAAAGCTATTCTTTCACAGATATTCTGGGGATCAGAGCTAGAAGCGTCTCGCTCTGACAGCGCTGTTCTGTTGTGTAGCTAAATTGTGTGGGTCAGATCCTGGGGCTGTCAATCCAGTTAAGTCTACAACAGTGTTCAGAAAAGAAGTAGATATTCTCTAAAGGCTAAATGCCAGTGACTTTGATGTGACTTTGTGATAAAGTTCTGGACTCTAGCAGTGGAAAGAAAGTACTGTTGCGTTAATGTGATTACTTGTGATATCACACCTATTTCACTTTTACTATATGTTTTCAAAGCCTGGGCTCCCATTTGGTTTTGATGGACACCGGATTTTTTCAGTTCCAAATGGTTTTTTGGATATTTATTTTTCCGTAGTGATGGTAATCTAGACTGAGAGGCCATTATAAATTCCTGGGTGCACAATAGGCTCTTAAATATTACCTGAGTCAGGGTCTGGGGGGAAAAGGTAATAGCAGATGTACTCTTATACCAACTGACACAGTTGCGAAAAACAGAATTTTTCTGGGACACGAGACGCTGTCCATATCTGAAACAGAAGCAAGAAATTTCAAGCTGCATTAGGGGTTTCTTGGCTCTTGTATTTTTCATCTTAAAATCCCTATTCAGAATCCACTGAGTCTGCTTTGGTGTCTGTCTGCTGTTTATTTTACCAGGTTTGGGAATGAGTATTACATCAGCAAGATAAACTATTGTAATTCGATTTAAAATATTTTCTGCTTTTTTCTTGTTATCTATATACCCTTAAAAACTTCTTCTGTGGCCATTCATTAAAAACCAAACTCGTTGCCTTCCTGGGACGTGCGAAAATTTTTTGCAGCCAGACTGCTAGTTTGGCTGGCAGATTTCATAAGGGAAAATTTGGAAAATGAATCTAAGTTGCCAACAGCACTGCTGCCATCTGATTGTGCTATTACAAGAGTTAAACTCTTATCCTTTCTATGCTCTGACATACACTATGATGCTTTGATTCTGTCCACCTCCTAATCATGTCTTTCACAATACAAATTAGATTGAGAATCTTCACAGGAGCATTTTGCTTATGATCTTAGCTTTAGCAAGAAATGATTGACCAGTGCTTTCTACAGAAACATTTCATTTAATCACAGTTGGCAACTCCAAATTATTGCTTTTGTTCCAGTTAATGGGAGCAATAGAAATATCAGTATGTCACATATCATGGTAGCAAGATCTGCCAGCAGCAGTAAAACAGCAGCTCCTGAGAGAGAGGGTCACTGGTTCGTATGAAGCAGCTTTTAAGGACAGTGGGATGGCTGGACATCAAGTGTTTGCAGTTACACATTCCTAAAGCTCATAGGGTTTTATGTACATCAACACCTTTGTTGTGAATTTGTGAGATGACAGGGATATAACACCGCTGATCTCCTTCTGAGGTGATGACGCACACCACTGCTGGATTTTATCCCTCAGGTTCCATAGCTATAACACTAAAACAACATGGGAATAAGCCTGCTTTTTCAGGTGAGGGGAACAGGCAGAGGTGATGGCAGAAATCAGATAAAAGCTCATGCCAGCACGTGTTAGGAGGCTGGTAAGTCAGGAGAGTCTCGGGAATGTCAGTACCACTGCAGGGTGAGCCCCAGCAAGACATGTCTATTGCTCGAGATGGAGGGACAGGGAAGAAGCACTCATAAGGTTCAGCAAGAGCAGAACCTGATGTTTAAACACTTCAAGGTGTTATAACTGCAAAATGTTCAGGGTTTCGGGATTTTTGTGATGACTGCCTCTGGATGACAGATATAAAAGATAAAAACAGCCAGTGATTGCTTTTATATATATAAACCTGTTTCATAGGGACAGCCAGACAATAGGATCTGAACTAATTTTTCAAATGCAATTATTACACAGAATTAAGGTGCGGGAACTTTCACTCAGAATTAAGCTAAACTGAAATAATGGTTTAAGTTCAAGAGCAGAGTATATAAGACAATGGAGACAGAGGGAGAATTCTCTTTCATCCAAATTTCATGAAGAGCTCATGGAGATAAATTACTATAAGACATGTCCTCAGGCGGTAAAAATGAGATTTATCCAGTGATTTGATTAAGGTGTTCAGTAGGGTAGAGATTTGCCCTTAGCAGGTATTAGACATACAGTGTATGAGTACTCAGGAATTGGATGGAATATAGGAGAAGGGCATAAACTGCAGAGGTTTACTTTTAGATCAAGTTAAAATAACCTTTGACTTTTCCTGCTTTATCCAGATATTGTACTGAGTGAATGCCCTTGCATCTGACTCTTTGATTTGTGATAGGACAAGCAGGAAGTGATAGAAAATACAAAATAGAGTGATTAAAACGTGGAGGAATAGACATTTCTGCCTCAAAATATAAGAATTCAGATGCAGAGACAGAAATTAAAGATGTCAGTTTCACAACATGTGGAACTATGGAATCCACTGCAAAGGGAAGATCATGAAGCCAAGGCTTTAGTTAAATTCAAAGAAACATTAGTAACTGCCACTGTAGCGATGGATAAAGTTCTAATTGGTCTGCAATTCATTGTAACTCAGTTCATGTGTTAGTAGCTGTTTGTGCGTGTACATGTAAAGGCTTTCTTCTAAACAGAAGTTTTCCTCAGGGTTCCTCACGGATACAAACTTCTTATTTTCACAGGTGTCACACTGTTACCATTCCTTTCACACAGGAACTTATCCGGCTAGCTGTTAGTTTAGCTGAAGTAACTAGGCCTGATTTTACAAGGCCCTTCTTTTATAAGGTTTTAGCTATATGTATCTAGTAACTTACAAGAATTACAATAATAACTACAGAAGTAATAATTAATTATGGTGATAATTCTGGGAAGGATATTACATATTGTGCTTTGATTATTATTCTAGTCTCCATCAAGATGAGATAACCTAGCAAACAGGCAACATGCCATAGACAGAAAATTAACTGAGAAATGTCTGAGATTAGTGTCTATGAGACATAGGATTTAGAAGACAGCAGGTCATATCAAAGCTATCACTTGATCTAGCTTCCTTTGTTGAAATTCTCCCTCCATGTTTTCCCTGGGTTAAGCCTTTCAGGTGTCCAGCTGCTGATGAGTAATGTATTCTGATCATACTGATTCTCTGGGAGTCAGGAAAACTGAATTTTTAATGCCAGTTGCAGGAGTATCATGTTGAGCTAACTGTGCTTGGAGCCTGAATATTGTCATAAATAACAGTGAAAAGAAGTGAACAGGTTTAACTCCCAGCCCAGCATGAGGTCAGTGATCAAGATGTAGAGTTTGAAATGTTCAGTACTGCCATAATGGCAATGTCCAAGTTGATTAGCAAGTTGAAAATAACTTGAAATGCCTGTGCATCTTGTGAAGAAGCAAGTTGTGGAAATGACAGTAGGGTTTGCTTTAAGGATTTTTAGGAACACAAATAAAGCATTTGTATTCAGGTCTGCTGGGACAGACTGTGTAACTTTCTCCTTAGTGAATAAACCAATGGACACAAGGGAACCTAACAGAAGAAAACACTGCTCTCTTGTTCCATGATTACCAGGTGAAGAAATATGAAGAGGTTTATACAAGTAGGTGCAAGGAATCACAGTGCAGGTCATTTCACATGTCAGATCTTTCACATGCCAACTCAGACAGTCCATAGTAATGGACATAGAATCACAGAATCACAGAATCACAGAATCGTAGAATGGAAGGGAAGGGAACCTGATTGGAAGGGAACTGAAAGATCATCAAGGTCCAACACTTACACTAGACCAGGTTGCTCAGAGCTGCGTCCAACCTGGCCTTGAACACTGCCACAGAGGGGGCACGTATGTGGAACGTGCAAGATGTTTACAGAGTGCTTAAGCTGTTGTCTCCAACATCTGGTATTATCTAATTACACTTGTCCAATGCCTTCAAATTCAACCTTAGCTCAACACCTCTGCATGTTTGTCCTATAAATACAAAATCATTCAAAGCCATTCAAAATCCAGGAGACCAGTAACTCCAACATCCAGCCATGCTTCCCTGATGCCTTTGTTTTATCATTCCTCCTATTCCTTCAACTACAAGAACTGGCTGAAAAGCTAATCAAAACCACAGGGATAGTTTTCAGGTAAATCAACAGCAAAAGAAATAGACTGTTATCCTCAGAAAAAGGCAGATATTTCAGCTCAACCCTCACATAAAGTCAAAACAAGGATGGTATTAGGAAGGCTCAAGTGTGGGGAAAGGCTTGTACACATGGAGAATTTAGCTGTGAAATGCAACACCAAAAAACATCATCATTTATTGTTTAGTCCGCAATACTTGTGGGATAGTGAGAACAATTCAGGTCATTGTAGGCATTACTGTGAGGCTGGCAAGGCACTGGAACTGGTGAGGCTGTCCGGATAACCTGAGAATAACCTATTCCTAAAGGTGCTCAAGGCCATGTTGGACGGGCTCTGAGCAAGCTGGTCTAGTGTTCTGGTAGGGAGATTGGAATGAGATGATCACTATTTTCCCTTCCAACCTAAACCATTCTGTGATCTTAAGGGT
Source organism: Sylvia atricapilla (assembly GCF_009819655.1). Lineage (NCBI taxonomy): Eukaryota > Metazoa > Chordata > Aves > Passeriformes > Sylviidae > Sylvia > Sylvia atricapilla. The sequence goes on from NC_089174.1 coordinate 42,726,214, forward strand.
CCCTGCCAACCCAAACCATTCTGATTTTGTTGCTATTGAAGCATGTCAACACATAGAAAATGCTCAAGCCCCATGCTTGGTGATGTTTCATAGGACTGCCTCCCCAACACGGTGACTTCCGTTCTCTTCCCATTAGTGTCTGTTGCCAAAAAAGTACAAATTGAGGCTATTTCTTGTACTGTCACTTGTTACCTGGGAGGGGAGACTCTACCTCCCTACAATCTCCTTTCAAGTAGCTGTAGAGATAAATAAGTTCTCCCCTGAAGCTCCTTTTCTCCTGGCTAGCTACCTCCACCTCCCTTAATGCCTCCTTATATGACACAGTGACAGGCTGTGCTCCAGCCTGTACACCAGCTCCATTGCCCTTTTTGCACACACTTTGGAGATGAGAGGCAGACTACAAGCCAGGCCATAGCTACAGCAACAAGCTGCCATGATATTCCAGGATATAGCTCTACAGAATGTTGAGACTTCAATGTAAGATAAGTACAGTCTATTCTGTCACCCTGTCACCTGCATGAGTGACATGGAACTGTGTCTTGTTTAGAGTAAGTAGAGAAGTCAAGTTTGCCAGTTTTCTATCAGGTCTTAAGACTGCTAGCATGAGCTAAGGAATCAAGCCCCAAACTTTCTTTTCCTCTTTCCAGTTAATGCACAATGGTTTCCCATTTGCTTGGAGAAATAAATCACTTGTCTTCTGGCTAATGCCTTTTGTATTGGAATTAATTTCTCTCACTGACACTGAAGGTTGCCAGCATGTTTGTGCCCAGCAGGCATCGGTTGGCATCTGTTCTTATATTCAGACCACATAGCTGTGCCCTCAGTTTCCGTTCTTCGGAAACCTGAACATACCAGGATTAAAACAGACTGCAAATAGATGCTTGCTGATAAAGAGGTTCCATTTGCTTGTACTCTTTGCAATTTGTGCTATGAGGATTTAGTCACAATCTAACAGCTAATCATTGCAAGGGTTCAGTGGATCTCCTGGACTTGAGGCCCTTGGCATAGCCATAATCACTTCTGGGTTTGATTGGTGGAATTTTTTGTACTCTAACCTCACTGAGCAACTCAGAACTACCTGGCCACCAAACCACAGAATGGGTCAGGTTCAAAGAGACCTCAGCAGGTCATTTGATCCAACCTCCCTCCTCAAGCAGGGTCATTCTAGAGCCCATGGTACAGCACAGAATTCAGATGGTTCTCATGTCCACTTCTTGAGCATCTCCAGTGGGGCAGACTCCAAAATCTCTTCTGGCAACTTCCTCAGTTTTCTGTACAGTAAAGTTCTTACCCATCTGCAGGTGGACCTTCCTGTGCATCATTTTCCCAGTGTCTGCTGTCCTATTGCTTGGTACTTCAGATGCTTGTAGATATTGTTGAGGTCCCCTCTCAGGTGTCCCTTCTTGAGGCTGAACAGGCCCAGCTCTCTCTGTCTTTCCTGCTTAGAGAGTTGCTTCACTCCTATAACTATCCAAGAGCTCTGTGTCTCTCTAGTACTGAGCAGCCCAGAGTTGGACACAGCGCCCCATATGTGCCTCACCAGGACAAGATCATATCCCTTCACCTGCTGGCAGTGCTCTTCCTAATGCATTCCAGAATCCCACTGGCCTTCTTGGCTCCCAGGACATACTGCTGGCTCATAGGCAGTTTATTGTCCACAAAGCTGCTTTCCAGCAGATCAGCCTACATCCTCTACTGGTACATTCTGGGGTTATTCCTCCCCATGTGCACTTGTCCCAGAACTGACATCAAAATATGTGCATGCCCTGTGACACCCTTCTGCTGCAAATTTGACCAATTTGTCCATCCCTATTCCACAGAGCATGAAAAGAACTGTAGAGTGGGTTGTATGCACCCCAAACTACTTAAGTATTGGGAAATTTGTCCTTTGGCTTCTGGATGTGGAAAATCTTCATTAATGTAGAATTTAGAAAGGATTGTTCACTTTTCTTTCTTTTGTACCAATTGAACTTCAGCAAGCAAAGGTCAGTAAAGATCTGTATGATCTTTACGAAGAGGTGACTTGAAATTTTCTCCGACAGCAGGCAAGAGCAAGTCTCTGCATATGAAAGGAAAAGGCAGAGATGACCCAGATTAAATCTGGAAGAATGTGTCCAAAGCAGATTTTGTTGATATTATCAGCTGTGCACATGTCTCCAAGATGAGTTTGGTGACACTGACGCAAGAAAATCAAGGGAACATTGTCTCTCTTCCTGCAGCTCCAGGGCCTGCCTTCATGCCAGTCCTCACAGTGCAGTTGAGGGTCCAAACCAAAACAGTGCTGCTGTCTACTCACTCTTACACTGTTGCAGATTGGGAGTGACCCCTTCCACTTCAGTCTGACATGGGTGAAAAGTGTCCTCCCAAATTTCAAGATGCATGCACAGGTCTTCAGGTGCCCTGCCAACACCCTAGCTTAACAATTGAGGCAGAACTGCAGCACAAATCACACCTCCCCTCACTCCTGCTGTGGATGCACTGGGGGCACCCACATATATGTGTTTGTTTCCCTGACTGCTCCATTAAACCCTTAAACCCTTTATCAAGAATGAAAGTGAGCTGCAGGCAAAGCTGAAGTCTGTCAGGCATGTGTTTATAACAAACACATCTGGGTTTTTTCAGCAATTCTGGATGAAGTTGGATTTTCAGCCCATGTTTATTAACACTCTTAGTTTATGTTTTTGTAAAGCCAGTGTTTCCATGAAAATGAATAGAAATGGCAACATGACAGAGAATAAAATAGGGAGAAGAAAACCAAGCAGTGTCGTAAAGTACTCTGGCACCTGGGACCTTCTTTCAGGGATATGCATATTACTGAAAATGTAAAACAGGGGAGGCAGGGAAGCTGCAAGGAGCAAAGACATATGGTATGTTGATTTTAGCTCTTAGGTGTCTTGAACTTTGTATGCTTGAGTCAGAAGTGAGCAATTTCAGGGCATGTAGGGCTGTATTCCAACGGTTTTCATGGCAACAGGCACTCTGTGCTTGGTGAAAGCATTTGCATACTGTTCTGACACAGTCCATCTCTATTTCTTCATAGGGTGGGCTTATCATAAATACCCCTGTGTCACATAAACCACTTTAGCAAGTAACTTTGGTGGCTCATAAATCAGGCCAGGTGTGGTATACCTTGTCTATGCTTCACAGCTGCAGTTGTGAAGCATACTCTTTTCTTGTACAAGGTAAAGCTGTGAATTTAAAAAAAATATTTTTGACTTTGCAGAAGGGAAATTTGAGAGACCTTTAACTATTATAAGAACTTTGGTAAGTCAAAATTATTTATTCAGTTGAATAATTTATTTGATCTTTGTTTTTTACTACTGTTACAGCATCTGCAGATGGCCTGTGGGATCGTGGTAGGTCTCTTTCTACTGAAACATTCAAGTCTAGTCTAGCCTAGCCTAGTTTAGTCTAGCTTATGAATGTAATAAAATTAGTAGCTACACCTTTAAATGAAACAGTGTAGGCCTCTTTCTAGATGTCTAAATTGGAACAACCTAGTATTGCTGAAGTGTTCTGTAAAACTTGAGAAGTGTACTACACATAATCACATAAGAGAAAAAAAAAAAAAAAACAAAAACATTTCCCCCCCCCAATATTTATCCTCTTTTCATTGTAAGATTAGTATTTCTTGGGATCTTTACAGGCCCTGTAAATTGACATGTTCCTTTTGATCAGAAAGGAGTTGGTGAGTAAATTTCATAATCCAGAGGACTCCCAAAATAATGGGAGAACTTTCAGCATATGTCAATTTCTTTCAGAACAGTAAATCTGACTCCAAAGTTGTATTTTCCATGATTGTTTTCAGAAACCTTTGCACAATCTGTGCACAGAATGCATAATGGTTTAAATGCATAAGGCTTCTTTTTATCCTATTCAAACTTCTGCTTGAGTTCCCAAGAATAAACCTCTTGAACCCAACAAATTTGGAGGCTCAGTTGAAATTGGACTGGAGTAGCCCATACCTAGAAAGTATCATTGGTTGACACTGACTACCAAGGACAACCATTCCTTGATGAAGAAAATGCCATCCAGTAACAGGAGCCAGAGTTCATTACAGATTGGCCCATCAGGGAATTAGATAGATAATGATCAAAATTTAACAGACCCAGCAAGAATGAAAGAGAATGAAAGCCATTGTCCATAACAAACAAAGAGAAGAATATAAGCTACCTAGAGTGGCTGTAACATGGATGGGTCTGGAGAGGGTTGTGTGCAGTTACTACTGCACAATCAACTTTTGGAAGTAATGATGCTGGGACCAAAATATGCCATGCTCTCAGATCTTCTCACTTCTTCCATGACATTGAAAGTCATGTCATGGAAAAAGACACATTTTTAAAGCATGGTCTGATTTGTGTAATTATTTTTTTTTATTTCCTGCTAGTCTGGTCTGATACTCCTAAGGAGAATTTTGTTTTAATTTTTTCAGGTTCCCTCCCAGTGGTCACAGAGCAATGCTTCTTGTAGAAAAACTCGAGATGGTTTCCTTGCTTTGCCATGGATAGGACATTTTCTCAGAGTCTCACAACCTTTTACAACAAAGCAGAGAAAACAGGCACTTGACTTATTTTAAGAGTAATCCTAAAAAAATCACTTATCCTCCAGCATTTTAGTTTTCTCTACTCAGGGGTCAGATTTATAAAGGCGATTAGGAATATTTTTATTCTCATAACCAGTTTCTCTCAGAGTTGTTGACCTTGCACACAAGTTTGCAGTCACGCTACTGCATTGCAACATATCTTCAAAATAAGAGCAAAACTCCAGTGTGGGTTTGCGCCATGGAATATTCCAAGCTATAAAGATTTGCTGTCCAGCTCCACAGCTGCAGAATTAAGAGCACCTCTGAAAATTCTGGTCTCTGAGTCTCGTGGTATTTAAAGGTCTGCTAGCAGTTACAGGAAATCCCAGAGACACATCAGTTCATAGAGCAAACATTTTGTTTGGCCAAGTGGGTGTTTACCTCTGGTCTGGCAGGATGCAACAGCCTCAGCTATGGGTTTATCTAGCAACTGCTGGATTGATCCAACAACTATGTCTAATTTTCTTTGTGAAAAATCAGTAGGAGAAGTTTTTCAGCTTCCAGCTATTCCACTTCAGGTGGGAGTTTGCATCATAACTATCCTAGACTGCTCTGCACTATAAAATCAGACAATGTCCCCATTTTCTTTCTCAGGCCACTACAAGTTCCCAAGCTCTGCTTAGTTTGGGGTGGGTTTAGCATTTTATAGTGTGTCCAGGTTTTCTTATTTCCATTTTGCTGTGAAAGTCCTTTGTTTTTGCCTGAGGCAACATACATCAGGAATGAGAGAGTGGCTAAGCCAGGTCAGTAGTGACAGCTGTCAAGCATCCAACAAAGTCTGCCAAGTCTTTGACAGGATATGAACACCATGCCCCTTTGTGACAGGAAACCCATCCAAGACCACCTTCTCAGGAACTGTACCCTAGCTGACTTCATTGGTTTTAGTACAGATGTCATTCTATTTCAATGAAATTTCCGCTCATTGGAAAAAAGGAATTTGCTTCCCTGAAGAAGAAGCTTGTGTCTATAAATGCCTTCTATTAGTAATTTTGTCTGATTTTAACCAAGCCCTTAATTTGTAATTTGTGGTGGTAGTAAAATCCTGCACTTGTAGTGAGGACAGTAAACTGTTAGCACCATGGAGGAAAGAGTATTTGTCACAATGACTTCTTGAGAGACAAAGGAACCCTTTAATTAGGGTCCCACTGACAGTTTTGTGAAAAACAGATATCAGCATCTTTTTTAGGATTCCATTTCTGATGGGAACAAGGTATTACTGGAACAGGACAAGCCAGTGCCACCACCGAGAGGGACTGCTTTCCCTTTGTGAACTCTCTGTACTTTCGAGTAATCCCACTGCTTCACCGTGAGTTAGGCTAATCTCCACCTGTCCAATCTAGGAATTAGTGAAGCTCTGTCATTGTATTCCACTTCTCTAAATGAAACAGAAAATTGAAATACAATGCACACTAATCAGCCCCTATTTAAAAATACACATGGTACACATGGAATGACCTTTCAGTCCAATTAAGATTTGCATCCAGACTTGCAATTGAGAACTGGACAGGTCAAACCACAGGAAAACAGCCAAAATGTGTAAACAACTAAAAATGGACTTTAGCAATGCTGTCCAGGATTCTTATCTTATGCAGGACATAATTGTGGATTAAATTAGGTGTTGAACACTGAGCTGTGGGTAGGAAATGAGACCAGGCATGCTCCTCCTCTGAGGAGTGAGACTTTTTGTAACTTTACACAGTATATATTCTGTGCATTAATTATATGGGAGATGGTTGACTGCGTTTCTGAAGGGCACATATCTGTTTGCTCAAGCTTTCACCTCTGCCAGTCCCTGTGCATATTACATACTGCATGGCTGAGTGGAGGGATCCACTGATAGAGAGGTTACAGAAACTTGACTTTATAGTCTAGAGATAGGCATGGGAGTCTAACTACAGGTATCCAGGTTTTAACATTTTATTCAGATTTTGTCAGGAACAAAGAAAGTTATTTGCTAAACTTTGGACAATTAGACTCCTTCCCCACCCCTTCCCTTCCTCTCCTGATGGTTCTATTGGTGGTCCTCTGTGGCTGGGGGTATTCAAGCTGTCCAGAGCTGCAACTGAGAAAGATAGACTACAGGAAACTCAGTACTCACAGATGAATCTGAAGGGGTACACTGAGGCCACTGTGGCTTTCTTGGTCAGAACAGAAACCATTTAGATATTGGAGTATATGTTTATTTGTGTGTGTAGGATACCAGACTGCAAATCCATTTGTGTGCATGTTTATACTTAAGCATTTGTGCTTCACTCTTTGAAAAACAAATTTCACAAGAAGGCTACCAAAAAAACTACTACCAATTGCAGCAGCCTTCCTGTACAATGCAGAACCATGTTTCTAAAGGTAAAATAAAGGTTTCCTGCCTTCTTGTCTTCTGAGACTCAATTGCCCATCTTACCAATACTCTGGCAGAAATTCTTTAACGTTCTTATGGATATCACACAGACACAGGTTTTGCGTTTTCAAGAGATGGAGTGTATTTGTAAATCTAACTCAGCCAGTGTTTTTCCCAGTAATGCTGGGGTCTGTGTTGAGACCCAGGCTGTGAATCCCATATTCTTAAGCTGAGATTTCTCTTACAAATCTGTCTTTTCATCATACAAAAATCTTCTTTTTAATCACATCTCTTCTCTGTGCACTTCATGAGGACAATAGCATTCTTCAAAATGGGTCTTTCAAGATTAGTTGTGGCTCTCTTAAAAGCATTTCTAGTTCAGGCATGTATAATTTATGCATCATTACATGGTAGAAAATCCTGCAGCCTGATGCAAACAGGGATCTAGTTGCTGGCAGACTTCCTGATTTAAAAAGGAAAAAAAACTAAAATATTTACATTGTGCCACCATGTCTATTCATACATGTAGCACAGACTTTGCTTTTCTTCACTATGGTTAACTTCCCATAAGGAGGAATGTGGACAATTAATATTACAGCTGCTCATGGAACACCCCAGGACAAAAATTTCTGGTCACGTTTGAGTGGTCAACTGCAATAGATTCAATTCAAATGTCAGTGAAACCAATTATTTTCCATTCTCAGAGAGCTCACCTGATTCTATTCAGCCTTCCAACAAAGAGAAGAAGTCATTTGCCTTTGGACAGAGATGTGAGTGGATATTCATTGGAGGCATCTTGTTAGGAAACTTTGTCCCAGATGTGCAATTCCATGACAGGCATAAGTAACCAAAGACCAGCTGTGTAACACTGATGCTGGGGTTGAATATTCTGCAGTGAATATTCAGTTGAGGCAGAGCTCAGGAGAAAGCCTGGTATGTAAGAGTTTTGCAAGCCAAGGCTGAGGAAATAATTCCCGTCAAAGAGAATAATCTTCCTCCATAATCTGGTCACTTTTTTGGGCCTTGGTTACATGGAGAGAGACTTTATACTCCACATACATGTAAAGAGAAGCTTAAAAAGTTGGTTTAATGGGAGATAAAAAGCACAGGATAGGGTTAGTAATTCAGTTAGTAATTATTGTAGACACTGCCCATAAATGCTGTAATTCTTAAAAAATGTGAACATTCATGTGCAAATCAAACAGATCAGGTCTGTGCATGTGATAGAGCAGTCAGCAAAAGCTTGGGCTTGTGTCATTAAGATAGAAGGCTTTGGTATTTTGCTAAGCCAGCTCCTTACAGTTTTTCCAGTTAAATAATTTATAGCTGTAATTTAGAATTTATAAAACTCATTGCTCATTGATGTCAGAGTTTCCCAATGTCAATAGAGACTGGCCAATTATAGTATCAGATATTTTGAATATCAATAGGAAAAATGTATCTGCCTTGCACTAAATCTGCAATAGTTAAGAACATTTGAACTATGCATAGCTTTTGAGGAGATAGAAAACTATTTAGGAGCTTGCAGAACAGTTACTAGCAGGAGCTGAACCAGAGGTTTGCATATTTTGTTGGGGAAATGTAGAAAGTGATTACCAGATTTGGAAGAAAAAGCACTTCCTTGCAATACACATAGCTGTCTACCACACACACACACACACACAAAAAAAAAAAAAAAAAAAAAAAAAAAAAAAAAAAAAAAAAAAAAAAAAAAAAAAAGCAGACTGTTGATATTAATATCTCTAATACACTTTTCTATGTTATGGACACTATTTAATAAAATCCAACACGGACATGGACATGAAAGGCAAGTGTGTATTGTTGGTACTTAGAAGGGCAGGAACTACTGAATAGAGTATTTGCAAAAACTGATATTTCAGGTCAGTATTGCATTTTGTGCTAATGGCATTTTTTGAAACTATGAAGGAGTATCTTTCACTGAAAAAGGTTTGTTTCAGTTTGTTTTGGGTTTTTGATTTTGTTTTTGTCTTTGTTTTTGTTTTTTTGTGGCCCTGGATATTAAATTTTAGGTGTTCAAATATTAGAGTGTTTTTTAAACTAACTTGAGATACATATGATCTGGAAAAGAAAGTAAATAGTTCATATTCCTTCTGGTTAAAGTGTCCAGCAGTATTACCTCTCATGTGATGAAGGTATTTTGCAGTTATGAATTCTGAAGTTTTAATGTTCAACTTACCTGGATGTGTATTTATTAAGCCAAGCTGTTTTTTGAGAAAAACCAACACAGAAAATTTTTCAAACTATCTTTGTTGTGCTAGACATGAGTGAACTACCCATAGCATGTCATGCCTTATTTGTGTGGGTTGCTTTTTGCATTAGTAAATACCAAGAATTAAGAAAATTTCCAGTCTAAGACAGATTTTTATGAAGTAGTGCAGTGGTTGAAGGACACCAATCATGCTATGCAAGCAAAGCCAGTTTATTACACTGATCACCAGTATTTGTAGTTCTCTAACGTCCATACATTTTCCACTTGGATCCCTTTGCCTCTGTTCCCCTAGCAACACAGTCTTCTCAATTATCAAGTCCCTGTTATATTCTTTTGTGCCAGCAATGTCCATGTTACATGTTCTCTCATCAGAGTGGTTAGAGTGATCAGTCACAATGTCTTCACTTTTGTTCTTGCCTTGAGTTTATCTGTCCCACATCTTCCTCTGTACCAGGGCCAGCAGGTCTGTGCTGCTACCTGGCTCAGTTCTGTAGCTGTCTGATCTCCCACAGAGTAGAAGTCATTTTCCACAGCCAAATATCTGTAGAGAGAGTCCCAACAATACAAGAAAGGACCATAATGATGAGTTGACACCCTTTCGGCCCAAAGAGGCTTGGCTGTGAAGGGTAGGAGGGCTACTGTGATACACCTCAAAGCCTGGAAGCTGAGTCCAGGTGGAGCTGCCACAGGTGCAGGCCTTGATGGTAGCAGCAAATACTTGAACAAGAGCTTCGAAGGCCAGTGATTGAACATGGGTCAGTCGGTCCTTAGTGATGGGTGAGCACCATTCCAAAAGGGATGGCTTCAGGTTGTGCCATGGGACATTCAGGTTGGACATCAGGAAGAATTTCATTACAGAAAGGGTTAAAGGTGCATACTGGAACACAGGACAGTGGTGGAGTCACCATTCCTGGAAGCATTTGAGAAATAACTGGATGTGGCATTTAGTGTTGTGGTTTAGTTGGCAAGGTGGTGTTTGGTCAAAGGTTGGACTCTACGACCTTGGCGGTCTTTTCCAGCCTTACAGATTCTATGTTTGTAAGATTCTCTGTCACAAGCAAAGGTTTGGGTTCATCCAGTGTGTCCGGTGTCAAGTTCACATAGTTAGGAGACTCACAACGTCCCCTGGGAGGAACAGATGGAGATGTCTTACCCAGCCTCCTGCTCAGAGGTGGTGATCACTGGATGTGGCTAAGGCTCCTGAAGAATGCAGTCACTGATATGAAGCATGCAATATCTGGATTTCAAATTCTCTGAAACACTTTTGTCATGCACCCGAGAAAGTATGGACTACTGCAAGAAAAAGTGAGAGGTGGCAAGAAAAGTTGAGAGTTGTGGCACAGCTTTGAATGTGTGCAGTAAATAAATAGACAAGCACTCTTCAGGCAGCACATTCCCAGAGCCATGACACCACACAATAGACCGTCAGTGTCCCTTTATCACGTGTTTGCAAAATTAGGTGTTAGTATCCAGTGCTTCAAAGCTACCCTGTGCAGATTTTGAGCTTTTTTCCACCACTTTCCAGGCAGAGCTTGGAGACAATCAGCAAAAGGCAAAAACCTCCTCTTCTAGGAATCATAGTTTTTCACAAAGCTCTTGCGCTATTTGTAAACTTTCGGTTTGGATCCTCAAATGAATGTGTTCACTAAATACTTTCAAAGGACAAGCCAAGAAATTAAAGTCCCTAGCTGTAAAACAATGAAGTCAAAGACTCTGAAGAGGTATTTATTGTATTGCACTTTTTTTTTCTTTACCATTAGACATAATCATCTTATCACTCCTCCTGCTTCTTCTGCCACATGAGAGCCAAATACTTTTTTTTTCCTAGATGGTCTGACCAGTTAGCATATCCAGTAAAGATCCAAAGTACTGTTGTCAACTTTGAAAAAGTACTATCACTATTTTATACTTGGGGAAAAAAAAAGGGTTCACGGGCTAAAAATCATACCTCTTGTTTTGTTTTGTTTTGTTTTTCCTCAAGAATATTGTTCAGCCTGGTAGAATACTTAATCTTCTTCCATAAACCTCACTATAATGACATTGTAGACTTCATTATCACAAGATATTAAGAAAAGGATGAATATGTAGAGGTCAGGACTACCACTTACTGTTCAACATGGCAATTGAAGGACATTACAGAAAGGAATGACTCTATACTTGCCTTTTTAATTAATATAGCTGTACATGATAGAATACTCTTTGGATCTTTGCATAAGGGCAGCTCATATTGTGTGCTTATAAATCATCTACCCTCAAAATCTATCCTTTGGATAAGTTTTTTATCAAGTTACTTTTTAAATTATATTTTGGCTAGTTTTAGAAAAGTAGAGGCAGTGCTATGTTTCAGCCTTATAAACAGGAAACACGAAATCTATAAGATTTTAAGGTTAAGAGCTGAAAATGGAGAGGACAAGTTCCTGTGTAAACATGCATTTGCCACAGACTTTCTTTTAGAGCAAAAATAAATCAACATTTAGAAAATAAATATCTAGACTTTTGAGTCTGCTCTGAGCAGGTGTCAAAATGAATGTTCCATTAGTAGTGTTTGGCAACATAAACCTTTTTAAAATTTGGCATTATGTGGACAACATGTCTAATTGCAGATGTATACTACCCAAACATTTCAGTATGTTCTTGTTATTCTTGTTAACTCATTCTTATCATTCATAGTTTTACATATGACTGCTAAAAGCAGTGTTCCATTCATAATCAGCCTAATGCAGGACCACAGAGCAGAAATAATGCAGTATTTGTAATATTTGATTAAAAAGAGAGAAGTGGGTTTCTGTGATGTGTGTGCTGTTCCTCGTCCTCATTAATGTACAAATGTTTTGGACCTATTTCTGCATTTTATACATTTGATGTGCTCATTTGCAACAGCACAGAACTTTTTTTTTTTATTTCCAGGGATATGTATTGTGAGGTCCTTTCTGTTAATCTAGTAGAAGGCACACCAATTAGGTAATTGCTCTTTTTGTTTGTTTGATTTGTTTATTCTGTTTTTGGTTGGTGCTTTTTATTTTTTCCTTTTTGGTTATTCTGATTACTTCTTTCTCCAGTTGCCAACTGGGACTGAGAGCAAGTTAAGAGACACCTCTTTGTACTCTGTCAGCAACTTTCAGAGGTCCTAGCATCTAATCTGGTCTCAAAAGCTCTTTCCAGAAAGCAAGAGGTCATTTTTATCAGTAATAATCATCAGAGATTATCATTAATTAAAAGATACACAGGAAATTGTTGCTGGAATAACCAAAAGGAATTTGCAAAATTGTTCTTTTTTCAGTTGGCAAAGCACAAACACTGTGTTGTAAACAGGAGCACAATGCAGCCCTAGGTGTATTATAAACTCTAACTTGTTATGACCACTTTTACAGTAAGTATTATTTTGGGAATAATAAAATTACCAAAGTCATAACTGACATACTCACTGGAGAATGGTTTTGGTGGGGTTTTTTTTGGTCGGTTGGGGTTTTTAATTATTGTTGTTATTATGTTACATCCTCTTTCTTTTCCTATTACAGAATGCTGCTGGTGTGCTCCTTCAGAAAAAAAGTATTTCACACTTACAGTGTGACACTTGATGTACAATTTTCTTTGATTCACACATATTTTTAGAGGATCTTGAGAAGCAAGATGAGTTTTCTTGGAAGTATGATGGATACACTTTTACCTTTTACCTTTTGGAGAGTGCAGCAGGACATGTACAGTAAATTGACTCCACATAAGAAAGGATTGGTTTTTTCCCTTTAGTAGTTCAATATGCTTTTTCCAACTATATGTGCAGAATATCTTGCAAATATTGTGATTCCCTTCGAGCCTTTGGCTTTTAGTCATGATATGTGCCATCATTTTTAAAAAATTATTATAGCTACTAATCAGAGACCAAAAACCAAACAGAATTATTGAGGCACAATATGAGTATTGATAAATTTGCTAGCACATCTGAATTATGGCATGTGCTTTGCTTGGTGATAGAAGACCTCAGAACTGCTTGCAGGTTTTTTCTTCTTAAAAGTGCTACACAGGAATACACATTTTAATCAAAATTCGATTTTTTGGAGGAAATTTTTTAATATCTTTTAAAAAAATATTTTCAATCACTTCAAAGTTGGGGTTTTTTTCCAAATTATAGGTTTGTACTTTGGGTTTTTTAATTAATTTTTAAAAATTTAAGTGTGCAGATATTTGTGATCCAGTTTGTGATAGAAAAATGTCACAGACATTTTAATTTTGATTTGGCATAAAAATGGGCATGGCAAAGAGTGAAATATTAACTTTAATATTTTTGAATTTGTAGTTTTGTGCAACTCAAAAGTACTTTTATCTTCCATATAAATGCAAATTTAAATACAAGTGTTTTTTTCATAGGGGTAGAAAACTAGAACACGACCATCTTTACCAACGTATTCAAGTACCTTTGTAAAAGAGCACAGAAGTTTATGAGTTATTGAGTGAGTTTCAGCTAAAGATTGACCTTAGACTGGACAAGGTTTGGTTCAAATATATGTGCCTGGTGGAGGCTATTTGGTGGTAAGATCTGAGAAACATTTAAAATGTCAACACTGTCATTTCAGCAGGATATTTCACAGAGAAAATCAGGCTGTCAACCCCATATACTTTATGCTGCTATAGGCATAAGATATTGGGGTCTTGTTGCTACTTCAGGATAGTTGTTTTGTGCAAAGTAAATGGCCAAAAAATGGCCACTGCAATTGCCTTACAGAGGGAGATTTTGCCATCATTACTAATGAGATGGAAAGAGATCCTGCAAGTCTGGTTCAAGGCCTCTGCTTGTTGGGGTTTGATCATCTTCCACATAAAAGTATCTGGATAGCTCTTCATGGGTAGCTTTCAAAAAGAAATAAATCAATCAGCAGGAAATTAAGGAAAATAAATGCCCTCCCCAAATTTCCCACAGAGTGCTTCATTCCCTTGCCCTCCATAGACAGAACCCACATACTAAAATCACTCACAAGTCTTTAGTGGCCTGAGGAAAATTAGTGGGGGAATTTCCATCATTATTTGTGTCAATCTGAACTGCAGATGTTATCTCTATGCATGACTGCATTTGTAAAATGAAGATTGAATGTCACTGATTTGAGGAGACACAACAATGGAAATTATAAAACAAATATTTTTCACCTTTTTCACATATCAATATGCTTATGTAGGTTCAATGGATAGTGTCTTTGAGTGGATGTGGAACATCTTGGGAAACTACTTCTACTGCTACAGTGAAAAGTCTTTTCCATTCCCCCTTTATACATCCAACCCCAAGAGGATCACCTGTGATTTAGTGGTGTTTCTATGCCAAGATATAGTTGGCTGAAGAAAATACTATAAAGCAGCAGATGCATTTTCTCTGGCCTAGCTGAATGTCTACATGGGCTGTAGCCTCTTGTCTGGTTATGAGGTCTCTGAACTTGCATCTGAAACTTCTGTTTCTGGGATCAGGCTTCGAAAACTCTTCAGAGTTGCAGTACAGAGTCCAATGATTTTCGTGTGTCTTAGCCTCATATTTCACTTTGCCACTCTATTTCTTTTTAACAATAACAGTGCCTGCATGTAAGCCATTTGCAGAAAAGCCTGAGAAAACTTGGGGTACTTCTTACCAGTCACTTCCTTGCTTTTCATCAGGCGTCACTGAGAACAGCAGCAATTTCAGTGTATGTTGACTGTTTCTCAAGACATTTGATCTGAACCAGTTTTAGAGGAAGCCACACAAAACGAGACAAAAAATATGCTCTGATTGCTTCTTCTTCTGCTGCTGCTCTCTCCCTACATAATAGGTGTGTATATTTGTGTGTCTCTGTGTGTGTATGTGGGAATGAAAACTTTATAGATGCTGTTATTTATTAGAACTGCAGTGACTATAATAGCATTCACCGACTTGGTTTCAATTTAGGTGCGACACAGCATACAGCAATACGTTATCGAGAGAACGTGCACAGCCTGTGCTTTTGAAAGAAATAAAAAGGAGTGATTGATGGTCATGAATTAGTCATTGAAAGTATTAATAGTAACATACACCATTCCTCTACGTTCTGCATCAAGAGACTCTTCTGCAAAAACAGGCTTTCTTTTCAGTTTATGAATTTGAATGCATATCCATAGAAATATTTTTATCACTTAAGCAGTAAATATTTTCATTGGGAGTTTTGGAAGATGGCACCACATATTGTAATTATAGTGTAGATTTGAAAAATTTAGTATCTGCACCATTCAATAGATCATTTTTTGGAGCCAAAATCTTTATAAAAAAGACAAGCTTTGAAGCAACAAAAGTCCAGCTTAGGTTTTGCCAAGAAAATACATTTTCTTAGGTCAAACATGTAAAAAGTTTTATTGAATTTAGTATTTTGCCATTCAGTGGTTAATAGTAAATGTAGGATCTTGGCTCTACTGTGGCCCTTTCCTCCAAGTATGCCAGGATGCTTGGTTTCTGGGTTTGCCTCTGGCTGTGTCCCTTCTATGGGTTGAAGAGACATGGGTAGGTCACTTCATCCTCACATTTGTGCTTCTTCTGCCTTTTTCTCATAAAGTATCATTTAATAACACATCACCTACAAATCTCAGGTCACCAAAAACTGAGGGTTTTGGAACAGTGGACAATATAGAGGCAATTATCTTGAAAGACTAATCAGTTCCTCTGCCTTGTTTGGTTGTGAGAGTATAGATACCAAACCTGTATCCCACATTATATATGTTCTGTTTAAATTATATGCACTTTAGGTGGTATCTGCACCTGAGATGTATTTGGAAATAAGTCTTTAAGACTTATTTATTTATTTATTTATTAAGACAGATGTCTCTCAACAAAAATGTAACTTTCACCATATAGACTGACAGGGGTAGAAGTTTTCCAGTGAGCTTATCTGAGCAGGCAATACCGCCAGATACATGCTCTGAAGATGCAGAACTTGGGACTGCTTAGGGTGCTGACACAGGCTCAGGGGGTTGATTTGGGCTGTGCCATGCTTTACCACAAGGCTTTTGGCAGAGGTGGTACGCAGCTGTGTTACTCCCACTCTGAAGGGACTCTGAGAGCACGGCCTCCCTCAGTTTTTCAGATACGTGTTCTTGAAAGTGGCTCACTGGTGCCCTAGGGCTAATGATAAAATCTAGACAGGTGTCACAGGCTAGAAAGTTGGATCCTTTCTCACACCTATTCCCAGTGCTCCTGCTGAGACAGGTGCGTGGTCTCTGCTGTCTGATGGCCACTCACCCCGTGGGCACTTTCCAGTCCTCTGTGTAACCCTGTGCTCTTAGGGCACTGGGAAGGACACTGGCTATTCAGCACTGGCTATTCCTCCCACTCTCTGGACAGTTGCATGCCCAACTGATTGTCTGAAAAATTAGTCTGACCAGGCATCTATTTGTGTTTTGATGAAGTGTAGGTATGCTGGGAATTTATGTCTCTTTGCAAGAAAGGCGTAGCTGAAAATTCTCTGAATTTGAAGGGTGCAAAGCTGATTTCTTGGCTTACAGTGTAACTGCAGAAGGCAAGGACTGCTTTTTCTCCCTGTTCCCTCGGCAACCCTCACTTTCATGCTCAGCGCCAGTCCCAGAGGCTAGAGGACATAATTAGAAGGGGGAGCTGGTCGTGGGGATTCTGTTGCTAGGGATGTCACATTTTGAATCTCTGCTGTAACACCTCCGTCCCCAGCCAAAGGAGCTTGTAAAACGAAAAGGGTCTTCTTCAACACCCTTCTTCCCCCAACCCAGCCCCCGAGCCTCCCCCCTCGCAGCCCTCCTCTGCCAGAGTGGGAGAGTGCCCTCCCATGCACAAACCATGCAAGTGAAGAGGAGGTGGCTCCCAGTGATGCCACTGGCACTCTCCCATCCGGGAAACCCCGGCAGAAAGAAATCCTCTTGAGCACCAGACAAGGAGGAAATCCAGATCTATCAGGAAAAAAAAAACAACCACTACCAACTTTCAAGAAAGAGGCAGAACTTCCACTGTCCACAATGCAAGTTCTTCATCATTATTTTTTAGACATACTGCTGCCTTCTGCAGATTTCTTTAGGGAAGGAGAAAAGGGAGAAAAAATCCACAGAAAAACCCTTATGTACATAAACACTTGATGAGCAACAATGACTTCCCTTTACCTGATTGCTTTAATTTTTTCATTAGCGATTTCAGATATGTGGAATAAATGAAGAAAAACATGCAGGCATTTTTAGGTCCTCCATACCCAGCTAAGCTGCCAAGGGCCAAACCCCCACCATACAAGTAATTTATTATCTTCCCAACCAAAGAATAAATTGAGGTGCATTTACCTGTCTTTATTTGCCTTTCCCACACATATACATGCATGAATACAATTACAAGTACTTATAAATATACATATGCATATGCATATACATATATTTGTAATGCTATGGTACCTACAAGGTTGGAGCCTCATGCTGCTTTACAGAAAAAATAAAATGTATAAAGGATGTTTGCTCCTTTCAAAGTCTTTTGGGGACAAATGAGACACTGATTTTGTATTTATTGACTTTCTCCTTTAAGAAAAAGAATCCTAAGGGTAACAAACATTCCCAGAATGGCCTTCCATTATTCTGGATCCAACACAAATGAATGGAAAAGTCCCATGGTACTGCTGACCACCAGCTGGCTCTGCTGAAACTCTATGTTAGTAACTGAATACCGAAGTAGAAACAGGTTAGGTGTTGGCTTGTATGTTGGTTTTTTTCAAGGTAATTAGAAATTATTTTTTCAGACTGATGCAAAATGATTCAGTTTGTCTCCCTCCCTCCCATATTAATTATTAGAAACAGAAGTGCCAAAATGAAAGTGTGTAGGAATATTTACCATAGGAAAATTTGCATTGTGGATTACTTAAGTCATAATTTTAGTAGAGAACTGAATGTTACTCTAATTCTTTGATAAAACTGATTTCCAAATTAATGCCTTAATTTAGTCTAAATTTTATTTTTCTTTTAAATAATAGGAGAACTTTGTTGTAGCTATTAAAGCCCTTTATTCCAGCAATAGCTTCAACTTTTGAAATTTTCAGCACCTCAAGTGATCCTTCCTGTTCCATAAAAACAAAGTATAGCAACTGCAGAGATAAATCCATATTTCATATTATCCAAATGCAAAAATATATTTTTTTTTCTTACTCAAAATAAAATCCAGAAACAGATTCAGATTAGTCTTGATGTTATTACTGGTTTTTCTTTCCTATTTTAGCTCCTCAAAACCAGTATACTGATTTGCCGATGCATTATATTTATTCATCCTTATATTTAGGGAGTTGATGTGAAAATTCAGATAACCAAATTCTTCAGTTTAATTCTTTTATAAAAGTCTAGCAATGCAATTCTTGTCCGTTGTGTAAACAACATTCTGGATGATGAACTACTTGAATAAGAAAATATTTCTCTTGCAGCATCAAAAAGTATATCCTAAACAAACTAGTCTCTTTTTAAACTTTTTTTTTAATTAAATGATCATCAGAATGCTGATGTATTATCAGTCTAGTATGATTATTACAGTATGCATAGCTAGAAAGATCAAAACAGACTATGCATTGCTCATGTTTTACATAATTAACATTTTCCAAAGAATGTCAAAGAATTTATTTTCCATAATTTTCCACAGGAAAATTATTTTCCAAATAATTTTTTGCTTAGTTTTTCAGTTTTGTTATTTGCACATTTCTTTTCTCATTAAGAAAAATTCAAAACTGAACTCACATTGGAGGTGTCAGCTAGAAGTGAGCATTTAGGCCCAGAACTGAACTTCTTTACAGCTGTGACCATAAGATGTGTTCTTTCTTTAATAATGACCACAAGCTCGTTTTTTTTTCCAGAAGTAGCAATTTAACTATTCATTTATATATCACATCTGATACTGATTTTTATGTGTTTTTATATATTCCTCACTAATGCTGTATTTTAATCACTAAGGAAACAATTATCAGAGTATTAGGACTACATAATGTACAATGTACCAGTGCTCATGGAAAATTCAGCAAACACTTCAGCATCTGAATGTTAACTACTTGCAAACTTCAGATATTGGGTAGGTGATATAAATTGCAGTATTGTATCATGATTCCTCCAACAATGGCAAACCTACATGTATGAGCCACATAGAAGAGATACTGGCAGTATAATGCTCACTGGAAGTCTGCAGAGTTGGATTCATCCACTGAACAGAATTCTGGGTGATATGAAAGAATACATTGAAAGTCAATATGGAGCAATTTGTTTAAAAAGTTAGCAAGGCAGTTGGTGCACACAATACCACTTTGAACACTATTCCTACTTGAATGGAAAAAAAGTAAAAGAACAAGCTTCTGGCCTGCAGGACATTTTCATTCAGTTTAACAAGTTCAGCAAGATCCAGATTGACCAATAATAAGACATTGTTGCTCTTAATGTAATTTCATTTTATTCATCTCTTTATTTGGGAATATTTATGATTAGCAGTGTTTGATGCAGAGTTCACTGCATTAGTTGGAGCTTGTCACAGGCCCTGATTTTTATTAAATGGAAGAAATATTTATTTCAGTCCCCAGGGTCATACGTTACACATAATTTGTATATCTCCTTTGGGGCTGGGACTGAGAGCTGGACGGGTTTTTTGGGAGACATGTTCTTTTTCTTAAGAGACAGTCAATGACTCTCCTCTGTGTTACTGCTGTGTTCATTCAGCCTGGACTTCAGGACTTCAGTGACAGGGCACTTTTGCTGAAGGCTTCTCAGGAGGGCTTGCACCATATCTTGTCCTTGGCCACCAGAAAGCAGGTCAGCTTGAGTGATCAGCTGCTGTACCAGGCACAGGACTAGAGCAGCCATTGGAGAGGACATAGAAGTCATCAAATGGCATTGCATACTTGTTACACCTAAAATTCAGAGTCCTGGCAGATCATTGTCTTAAAATTGACCACATCTCTTCCTGGTACCGAGATGCTGTCTCCTGCTTCAAGAATTTGTTACAGAAATTCACCATACAAAATGGAAAAAGCTGGTAAGATTACCTTCTCACAGAGAAAACTTCTCCTGGAATGGCTAGGGCGTTTTCAGCTGTTTACTGTGTGGAAAAGCATGCAGTATTTCCCCATCACACCAAACCAAGTTCAATGATTGTACTACCCGAACCTACAGTCAGTACAACTATTCAGTTATTGAAATGTTCATTTTCTAGGGAATGGTTCTGAGAATCTGTTTTGCTTTGGACTATCTTTGTGAAATTACATTGTTACTTTCATCCATAGGGATCAAATATTCATTACATGGATCAGGACCCGGCCCTGCCATTTTTGCAGAGTGCCATTGATGGTCAGCTCACAGCCTTTTTGCAGCCAAGATTGTCTTTAGGCCTTGCTTTTCCATTCTCTGAAGAGTTCAACATTCTATTTAGATATGTGATTACCCCCTCTTGCCATGCCATACAGTATCAGTGTCAAGATTTGAGGTGCAGCTGATAGTCTTCAGTAAAAGCCAGAAAAGCTGCTGTCCCAGTTAGATATCAAGTTTATAAATGATGTAAGGGCTTTGAGAGAGTTTGAATCTGAGTTAAAAAAAAAAAATCATCAAATATGGTTTAAAGAAAACCTACAAGAGATAATAGTGAACAAGACTTAGTCTTGAGAGTACGAGAATTGTCCCAGTAGGATTCTGTTGGAAGAACCAGAAAAAATATTCGTTGAGACACCAACAGAAGTTACTGTAGAGGGTGATGTTTCCTTTATTTCTCTCTTCTTCTAGACTTTGTACCCATTCATTAACCTGGCATTCTCAGTGAAATATATCCATCCTTTACTGCCACGTTAATATTTGCATAAAGCTTAGCATAATGTGGGGCTGACTGGCTACAGGTGATTCATCCTGAGAATGGTAGTTCACAGCTTCAGCAGCTGCAACTGCACTTGCGACACTGTGCACAAGTACTCAAGATATAGCAGATACCTTTCAGCTGTAATGCCAGATTTGGGGTGGAACCTGGAAACAGAGGATGTACATTTGGAAAAGGTGTTTTATGGTCGTAGGTCTAAATGAGGTGCTCCTGGGATGTAACAGGACTGGCAGAACACAGCCTGCAGCTGCCAAATCTCCACTAATGGCTACTATAACAACAGAAATTTCTGTTGCCTCTTTAGACTGTCACAACAACAACGTTGTCAATGTTACATGAATAAGCCATTTCTAATGAGTTATGTGGTGGTAATTGCAATTATTTCCATATAAGGTATGGATTTAAGTTCAACTTGTGTTGCTTTACACTGTGTGGCATGTGGGATATGCAAGACTTTCCTTAAATGCTGAACACACTGTCAATGCCATTCATAAAAAGCGCAAATAACTTTCAATGCCCAAGTCTTACATTACACAAATAGTCATGATATTGTGAGCAGTCTTCAAATTGCAAGACAGTAGTGTTTCTATATTCAGTAACAGTACAGTAATTTTGACTTTGCTTTTGAGTGTAACATGCTTACTTCCTATGCATTTCATCATCCAAACTCATGAAACTCATGTCAAGGTGATTTTCCCTTTCATGAGCATGGCAACGTATGATGTTACTGGCAGTACAAGGACTTGAGTGGTTACACAACAACACATTGCACAGGAACCTTGTAGGAATAATTTAAATATTGCTCAGGGATTGATCTATTCCTACAAGGAAATTGTTTTTAGCTATCTGTCTGTGGAGCAAAAGTTCACTTGATTTTACATATTAAGCGCTTGCTTAGCTTTAACACGAAAACAATTCTTAGTGCCTAAAGCAACTGTAAGATAGATTCATCTCTCTGATTAAAGGCAGAGATTTGAAAATCTCTTTATCTAATCTTCTGTTGTACAATTTACTGTACAATTTAACAAGGCCAGTAATTTTTCTATTGCTTGCTGACCAAATGTACATACACTTTGCACTGTAATTTTCTGTGCACAGGAGTGAAGACTGGAATAACTTAGTAGAATGCAGCTGAAATGCAAACCTATGCAGAACAGACTCTCTTATAAAAAAAGAGACAAACATGATATCACTACCTATGCCCTGGTAACATTAGGATACAGGGACAGTGAAATTCTTTTGTCATAGTAGTACAAACAGACATAATCTAGTAGACTCACTTGGACATCTCATCCTAAAAAAAATTCTCCCTCTGCGCTGAAACCTACCACACTGCCCACTTGGTTCACCAGGAATGCTGCAGTGTTTGCCAAATTCAACACCTTTTGAAAGTGTGGGTGCTTGAGATAGCAGTGGAAGTGCTGTTCTTTATAGCCTGCCTTCTGTAGCACATGGATTTGGAGCATGTCAGTGCTGCAGAGGTGATGCAGGGAAAGATTTCCTGCTGGTCCATGACTGTAGCATGATCTACATCATGTTTCTGTAAATTTCTTCGCAGTAGAAGTTCAAGGACACAGCTGAAAAATGTCCATTCTTCCCATCTGAAAGCCATTTTGAGAAAAAGACCATAAATTCTACATGTTGTGCCCTACTGCCACACAAGTATCTACTTTGAAAAGACAGTTCAAGGAAGCTTTTTTTCAGTGTCTGAGTCAGTCACATAGATGAAGATAAGGCCATCTCCCTCAAGATACTGGATACCTTTCTTTTAATAGGTTAAAAGGATTAAGGCTCATGCACTTCAGGGTAATGAGTTGCCTGAGAATGCTGAGACTGCTCTCCAAAGCTCTTAGTGCCATACTCAGAGGTGCAAAAAGCCTAAGGGTTGGCTCGTTTTATTGACACATGCTGTACGGCCAGCTGGTAAAAACAAGACATGGTTTTGACCTATTGCTCCGTAAAATCACTTGTTTCATCAGCTCAGTGGACAGTTTCCATATGCCCCCAGGCTGGAGAGGGTCAGGCAGGGTGGTGGAGTGACTCATCTCCTGACAAATTCACTGATTGTGGAATCAAAGGTACCATCATCTGGCAGCAAGCAGCCAAGGTGAGCACACACTGTGTCATATGGCAGAAGGAAGGGTTAGTGGTGAAGGACATTTTTCATAATCTCCTACAAATCATTTTGCAGTCATCAAACTTGCATTGGAAAGATGGACTAATATGTTTTGCTTTCTGGAGAGCAGCTCCTCAGAATTAAGCTGTAATGGCTAAGAAGTCTGTGACACATCAATGTTCACCTGGGCAAAGAAAGGAAAAGAGAAGTCTGGACCTGCTCTCCTCAGAGTTTTGGGGGTTTTTCTCATTCTCTTTTTTTTCTTGAAGCTATTCCTTCCTTAACTTTGATGTCAATATCTATTTTGCCTAGTGAACATGTTCAAGTAACAATAATGTTTCTCAACTCCAGAGGCAACCCTGAGTGCAAGGTCTGTCTGTATGCCAGGGTCCTCTTCGTGAAGTTTCCTGACAGTGATGCCTGTTGGCCAGAACTGTATTGCAAAGGAAGTCTTGTCATTGCTTTGTGGTGTAACAGCGTCACTTTTGGATAGCAAATCAGGGCTGACTCACAAATTCATCACAGGAACATTCGTCTGCGTCTATACAACTGCCTACAGAAGAAGGGCAAAGGTGGCTGTCGGCAAAGGTATCACAGACTGGTAGAAGCATCTCTCACTTTCCATACTTCTACATATGGTAGAAGTGAAGAGATAAATTTTCCAAAGGGGAACAAACTCCTAAGCTACAAAAATTAATTTCAGCATTAGAACCAGTACACAGCCAAACTATAGTTCTAGACAGATCACAAAAATATGTTAATCCTGTCCCTGAAGGGAATGAAGTATGCCTTTCATCTCAGCCAAAACAAGGTTGTGCCTGAATCACGATGTACAGATGTAAAGAGATGAATCAATAGGTAGATAAATAGATGATATATTTATACACTTAGATTTTATTTAATGCACTAAACTTGCCAGGTAAAACCAATCAAAATAACGCCAATGTATCAGCTAAATATTATGAACTAGGTCTTTGTGCAGAGAAAACTGTTACGGTTCCACTGGCAATTGTCAGTTTGGTTGTATTATTAGCTACAAATTCCACTGTTTCAGATTTCCATCAAAAAAGAGCACTGGATCCTCTAGCCACATGCACAGCAAATACCATCACATTCCTCTTCACAATCTGAACTCCTGTTCTAATTCAGCTGAAGGGGGTCTTATTTGGTAACAGTTTAAAGCATAGAGAATCCACAACCTCCTTTGAGTTATCTTTAGTATTAGAACAGAAATAACTATAATTTAGAAAATAAAACTTCATTCTTAACCTCCCTTTTGTATCAAACACTATCTGGGTTCAGACTTTATTACATGGCTTTTATTTTTTTTCCCTAGTAACTCCAGAAGTTTTTCATGCTTAATCTGCTCTCAGCACCTTTTCTGCATCTCGGTTTTCTTTCAATTGGCTGACAGTAGTTTAGGGTTAGACACTATAGCAGTTCAGATTTTCCTTTGCAGTACTGTTCTAGATGTAAATCTGTTTATTGATCTAACTTTTAGCCCAATATACAGTTAGGTCACACAGCTAAAAAGGTGATGGGCGCGAAAAAGTAGATACTTCCAATGGAAGAATGGGAAAAAGCCACAAGTTAAGAAGAGGAATTAAGGTGGAAGAAGAAGGTGGTCCCAAGTCCTTGACAGCTAGAAACTGTTACCAATATTCTTCCTTCTAGCTAAATACTTAACATTAATTACTCTCTTACCATTCTCTTTGCTAAGTTAAAGAAACTTATTTTCAGTCTTTCCTGAGAGGCAGATTTTCTATATTCAGACATTGTTTTACATTATTTTCCCATATCTCCCTAGGTCTATTTTAATGATGATATGGAAAACAGACACTGTTTTACAAAAGTGGCAGTGGCAGAAAGAAGTTACTTTTGTTGTCTTGGACTTTGTCATATATCATACAAACATGCCATACAATGACTTGCTTTAGCCTACCACACCAAGGTCATCTCAGAAAATTACCAACAGGCCTAGTTTTCATTTTGCCAAGAGTGATACTTTTTTCCATTCTGTTTCAGGAATGGTTTAATTTACCTCCTCCCACTTCTAGTCTTCCTGAAGCCTCTGTTAGATACTAAGTCTGAAGTGAAGGCTCAGTGTTTTATTTCCATGCTTCTCCCCCATTTTGGCTCTGAACCGTGGATAAGCTCATGAACTTTGGAATTAAAACATTTAGCAGCAGGCAAGCATGTCATAACAGTCAGGTCAGAGCCACTCACAGTGCTTTGCTCAGACTTGCAGGAATGAAGGAAACTGGGACCTCTTTGTCATGCTTTGAGCCTTTCTAAAAGGTGTGTCTCTCCCCTTTGCCTGAACTTGAAAAGTGAAGGTTGCACTGCAGTGCATTCTATATACACACAGCATGTTCTTTTCTTTTAAAGGAGATGTCAGAGCCGGAGTGGAGAAATGTGCCAGCAAAACATGGAAAAGTAAATATTTTTCAGATGCTCTTTACCACTCACCAAGACTTAATTTAGTTCTACACTTCAATTCTTTAAGTGCATTTGTTTCTTAGAAAATTGAGAGGCAGGTAAGGATACAGTACCAAAGTAGCTGTTAAAGTATCAGCCTTTGCCAATCATTACCACATAGCTACACTGACAAAGATGAAGGTAATTGCAGTATTTGCATAGTGACAACAATGTGATGAACGATTTGTGGATATTTTTGCCTGCTGTGAGACTCACCCTGTTCTCTTCTAGATTAGGGTTCCAGTAGTGGGACACAGTAGACTCTGGAAGATGCATGTATTTAAGAGACCATAGTAGATCATCTAGTAGTTCAGTGTCTCCTCCAAAAAACATTTGGGAACACCAATGCAAACGGAAAGGCGTTGCATGGTCTACACAGTGGTTTTTAAATGTTTTGCTAATTCCAGCACAGTACATGGCTGCAGTATCTTTACTGAATATTGGATATGAAAAGAGAGGAGGGGTTTTTCTTGTTTGCACTTCACATGAGCTGAGTCCACAACCATCACATTTTAGGGACTTTGTATTGGGGATGTATTGGGGAACGAATTAGGAGCAGGGAAACTGTCATGACTGTATGCTGCATTAGGCATCAAAAAAGATGCTAGAAACCTGTGAAGGGAGGCAGAAAAGAGCTACAGAAATCACCTAAAGTCAATAAAGTTCCCTTTACTGTGAAGTTATTTGAGAAGCCTGGTCTATTTCATACGTTGAAGGGAATCTATTGGATGTCACTTTCTAGAGTATTACCTGCAGAAATGATCACAGACCTTTCTTCTCTGTAGCAAACCAAATCAGAAGGCGGCCATGGCTCGGATCCAGAGCTAGAGTAATTCAGAAAAAAAAGTGAAAATATTTATGAGTGAATCACAATTCACTGAGCAAGTGATCTTCCTGTATTTGCAGACTTAGAGAAAGTCTGCAAATAGCGTAAGAAATACTATAATTCAGTTCAAATTTGCTAAAATTCAGTAGCTAATGTGAGATCAAAGATAATTATGTCTGTGATGTGCCTTGGTCCTTAGAAATAAATTGTGCTCAGATACTGTGGTGAGCATTACAGCTTTTAAACTGTTTTCTAACTAGCCACTTATTCATTTGTGGAGAAAATAATTTTACAGCTTGAGCAGAAGTGTTGAAAAGATTTAGTATCTGCTATGTTCTTTTGCAGTAAAAGCATGTCTTCTGGAAGGATTAACTTCCCAGCGAGGGAGGGGAAGTTGCAACGTTGCAAAGACATGACAAACAAAAGCATGAAGCAGAAACAATTTCCAGACCATCAGCTGCATTTCTGAATGTGTTTCTAGAAATCAATCTAATTGCTAATGACTGAAGTAATACTGCTAGGAAATCTAGGGTACGAGTTGGAAAGCAAAATATTTCCTCTTTTTATTCCTGATGCAGTACTTGACATCGTTGTTAAATTATATCAGTAAACATACATACAAAATATTGCAACAGTCATAATGTGAGGAAAAAAACTTGGTATGCAGTGAGGTAGGTGGCAGGAGGCCAACAAGTTTCCTTTTTTGCATTTCACAGTAAATTTGTACATCTGAAAGCAGTACTCCACCACTGTACATGAGTGTGCAGACTGGTTCTGAAAAAGGGCAACTTGGAGGTTTGTTCTGAGTGTTCTCTACAGTGGCAGGGATGAATCTTGATACCAAAGTTGCCCATCTCTCTCAAGTAAAAGCCTCATTCTGCTATTCTAAGTATAAGAAAGCCCATTTGCTCATCCTTCTTCAAGATTCAGTCAGAGCTTTGCCATTTTTGATGACCAGTGTTGGTTGTCTTTTCCAAGCTAGTTAGTCCTGTGGTTCCTCATGTACCCCTAAGAACAGTATCACAGGTTACAGAAAGAGGAAAAGGCAGAAAGATCCTTCTGTAATTAGGTCCCAGTGGAGAATCTCAGGCCTGTCTACACAGTCCAGCTACTTGTCAGCGGGTTCTGGCTTCCCAACGTGGTATCAAGGGGTCAGAGAGTCAAAAATTGCTATGGATCCTCTCCAAACACATATATATATATATATTACTTTTCCTCCCTGCAGTGTCCTTTTCCAGTATGCAGCTTCATTAGCAGGGCAGAGAGATAGGTCTGTGAGCAGCCTGTATTGAAACCTTCAGTTCATTAACTATTCTCTGGAGTAGTAGCTAGCAGCACAGGACTCATTTTCAGACAGCAGATGAAAAGCAGGAGGTCAGGAACAACTGAAGGTCAGTAACTCTGGCTGGAAGAGACAGCAAAATTTTTAAATGCTTATTTCTGTAGCTGGTTTTAGGCAATCACATTCTGGGACTTGGAAGAGTACTGGCAGTGTTGCTACAAAAACTATGCCTTCTTCACCCAGCTACACCACGGTCATAATTTTATATCCTATGAACACATGTAATGAGTGGGATTTCCTAACTACTTCTTGCAAGGCACTTCAATATTTTTGGAAAAGGGAGGCTAAGTCAGAGTTAGCAGGGATAGTAAGGCAAAGCAGCAGGACAAAGAGACCAGGAAAAGAATGATGTTCTCATGAACAACTTCCTGTGGGATCTTCATTCCTACTGCTCCTTCTAGCAGACCTTCCAGCTCTTACATTACAGTCAGCCAAAGCCCATGATCACCAGCAGGGAGACTGGTTGTGTTAAAAGGTCCATGGCTGAGATTCCATGTAAAATGGATCCATCTCTGCAAGAAAATAGCAACACAAATAGCTGTGACACTTGCAAGTGTAAAGATTATCCTGCAGGCACGAAACAACCCAAGAACAAACTCACCTTTTCCCCTATTTTTATCATGGACTAATAAGTGTGGTTTCCATACAGCTGGCATGATACACAGAAATTACAAGGACTGCCCAGTCCCCTTGGTCATATCAGGAAGTCAAAAATTAGGCACTGCCTCACACCAAAGCCAACCTCAGCAATGCCACAAGCCATGCTGCCATGGTGTGAAGCATGCAGTGCATCCCCTGTTCACAGTGTTAAGAAAAAAACAACTGAATTGGGGCTGCCTTGAAAGGGACATTAGTGTATTCAGCATGCACACACTACAATGCAGAATTTTGTGGTGAGAAATGAAAGTCATATGTTTTCCTGTTCCTCAGGATGTCCTCTCTGTGGACTGGAGCACTGCTACCCTACCTTCTTGCCTTTTTTTAGCCTGATGACCTACTGGTTTTCCAGGCAAATTTTTCCCTCAGTCACAGAGAAAGACAGCTCCCCACAGCACATGTACCAGTCACGTTTCCAAATCAGGATCCTAACCTGGGTTTCAGCAGTAAAAAGGGCTTTTCACATCCATGAACCCTGACATCATGTACCACACAATGTTCAAGAGGAAGTTTGTTACTTAAATGCATTGATTTCACTTAACTAATTTAGATAACTCTTAGTGAAACTGGTGAGAAATAGTTAATCAAATGATGAAGGGTTTTTTGCATGTTTCTGCAGTTACAGACATTTCAATACTCTGAAAAGAATGACTTCTGGAATTTGCTTGTTGTGTTCCAGTGGATTGCCTGGGTGCTGTGAAAAGGAGGAGCTATGTTATCATTACAGTATTCTCAATTAAGCTGATTGCAAAACTTTATGACATTTCTAGGAAGCTTGGAGGTCTGAGCCCATAAGGTTAAAGAACCCTCCATTTTTCTGTTTTCATAAACTGAGTAAAAGATGCCTTTGCAACTGAGGAGCTGAAAAGACTTATCTCAATTTCTTATTATCTAATACAAAATATGTTATCAACTCAGACTTATAGAAAATGTTAGCTGTCCTAACTCAGGCAGTTTTAAAGTGTAGGGGGACCACAATATTGCTAGTCATGTAAATTCTTTTCTCAGCTATTTACTGAAAAAGAGGCTCTCATGGAAAGAAAAGTATACTGGAGTAAAATACACAGCCATGCTCATTGAACAAATTCCACAGAGTTGTTGGCTATAATTCAAAAGTAATAAATAATTGCAAGTTAACAGAGACTTCAAGTTTTGCTAATATGTTCATGTCATCAGTCCAGCAATATCCTAAGTGCTGCAATTCAATGCAATTGCCAGCAACTACAATCTTTTACAAGAATACTCCTGTCAAAATATGGTGCACACTTCGGCACTGGTGATTTTTTTGAGAAGACTTGAGAAGGTTTACATTTCCCTATGCTTAATTTGCATGCTTTTGAGCACTGCCACATTACTAAAAAGCCGTTTCAAGCACTTCAGATCTCATCAGGAAAGCATTTCCCTCAGTAAAAATAATAAAATAATAATAAAAATAAGGCCTAAATTCCCCCAGTAAAAAAATACCTAAATGTTAATAATTGTCTCTGTTTATGATATTACTAATTACTAAGCCTGTGTTGTTAGGCTGAGATATAATCAACTTCTATTGCACTTTTGAACAGAGAACTGACTGCCTTCTAGCTTGAAAAATCACCTTCATTTTCAATATTACATTAGAGGGAAAAAACTTAAATCTGCAGCTTCAAGCAAACTGTTTATGACCAAAAGGAAAAAAATTACAACTCTGCTAGGGATTTGTCCAGACAAGTTAAAGCAGAGGCGTATTGACTTTTCCTGGTGTTCTTTTCCCCCACATCTGCTCCTGAACATGTTGGCATTAACTTGACAATATTGTCACAGAGGAAGAAGCAGAAACAGTGCCAGAGAAGTGGGCTGGCAATGATGTTTCTGCACAACTGGAATGATTTCCACGTGAATCATCCATCTCATGAACGAAAGCACTTATCCCCAGCGTGGAAGGTGGAGGGGCAAAAGGAAAGTCAAATTATTCCTTGCTACTACCTCTCCCAATGGAAACACTTTATGCTTTTTACTACTGTAGGAACTTTTTACTACCATAGCGACTGTAGGAAAGGGGATTCACTTTCATCATGTGATATTCCATTAATCCTGTTAATTTTTCATGCCACTGGTATAGAAGCAAGCTACATACTGACAGCTTTGGAGAAGACTTCCCTGACTCCCACTGTGCTTCATGCACATTAGTCCTTCAGTTGTTCCGTAAGGAGACCCCTCAGAAGGGCTGTTTCCTGGTTACACCTCTAATGGCTCTGGAACAGCAGTAAAAGTGTGGGAGCGGAGCATGATGCTTCATGGATCTTTAATCTCATCCTGTTTTCCCCTTCCCATATGTCATCTGCTCCCTGGTGCCTTGAGATCAGGGCAATGCTGAACCAAAGACCTTGTGTTTTTCTGTGTTTTTGGTTTGGTGCAAGTAACAGAATACATTTTGGAAAATCTTAAAATTTGTCTTGTAGATGGCATTTTCAACTCCAAGGCTTCAACTCATTATTAGCTGCTGATGGTAGGCAAGAAAGAGAAGATGATGGTCTAGAAGTTGAAGCTGCAGGTTTGGATAATTATACAATCTGTCCTGCAGCACAGGCTTTCTTGTGCAACTGTCACTTCATCAGCAGCATGGCAGAGAGGGGATGAGGAATAAGAAAATTAGTTCATTTACTCCAAACTATCAGCTAAGAGCCAGAATCCTCTGCAAACAGTACATGGATTTGATACTGGATTGTTCTTCAGCACTGTCAAGTATTGCCAGGCTAGCACAAGTCCTTTGTGCATGAATTCCTGCAGGAGATAGAATTGAAAATACAGAAATGCCACACAAATATTTTAAAGTTTTGCCTAAATGAATATTCACTGAATTTAAAAATATTGCATTATTACAGACATGTTTTTGTTAATACAAAACTATGTAACGCTGCAACAAAGCTATCTTTTTTCTATCCCCAAAATGGGAAAATGTTTAAAAAAAAAAAGCTTTAAGAAAAGCAGAAGAAATTTGAATTGCATTATCAAGGATGATTTCCTCTAAGAGTGCCAGTAAAACACAGAGGGGGAGTTAAACAGGAAGCAAGATTTTTGCTGAGTTGATTTGAACGATTATTGGAATGTTCCTTATGTAAGAATAGAACTACTAAGAAGGAAGCAAAAAAGTTCAGAAATATGCCAATAGGCAGCTTTTAAACTTCTTTTTGCATTTATTTTCTGAAGAATTCCCACGTGGGTAGCTAGTGGATGGAGTTCTGCCTTGGGATGGATGGGGAGAGCACATGGATCTGGATTGAAGGCAGGGCAGCAGGGGCAAGTGACATTACAGCAGGGTCTTGCTACAGACTGCCTGACCAGGAACACTGAGCAGATGAGTCCCTCTCCAGACAGGTAGGCAATTCAACTCCCTCAGTTCTGTTGGATGGGCAACATAGAGTACAAACAATCCAGGAGGTTCCTGGATTGTGTTGATGATGACTTTCTTCTCCAAGCATTAGAGGAGCCAACAGAGAGATGATATGCTGGATCTTCTCAAAAACAAGGAGGATCTGGTGGGGAATGTGAAGGCCAGTGGGAGCTTTGGCTGGACCCTTAAGTGTCAGGAAGGGTGTACATCATGCTAATACTCTAGACTTCAGGAGAGCAGACCTTGGCCTCTTTGAGGATCCATTTGTCAGAGTATCATAGGAAAAAGTCCTGGAGGGAAAAGGCGCCCAAGAAGGCTGGTTGTGATTAATGCATCACCTTCTCCAAGGTCAAGGTGCCAGATTATGTTTCCTTTTGAGTAAGAAAGCAAGTAAAGGGGGTGGGACGCTTTCCTAAATGAGCAAGGAGCTTCTGGCAAAACTCAAACAGATGAAGAAAGTTTACAGATTCTGGAAAAGTAGACAGGCCACTTGGTAAGAATATTGGAATTATATCAGACCATGCAGGGCTGCATGCTAAGGTTGATTTGGAACAAAATTTGGCAAGAGATGTTATAGACAGCAAGGGGCACCTCTTCAAGTACATCAGAAGCAAAAGGAGGACTTGGGAAAATGAGAGCCCACTGCTGAATGAGGTGGGTGCTCTTGTGACAAAGGATATAGTGAAGACAAATGCTCAGTGCCCAATTTGCCTCTCTCTTTACTGCTAATGCCTATCCATAGAAATCTCAGCCCCTGGAGGCAAGAAAGATAGTCTGGAAAAAGGACAACTGCCCTGTGGTAGAGGAGGATTGGTTTATACATCATTCAAGCAAATTCAAAACCCACAAATCAATGAGGTCTGAGAATACTGAAGAAGTTTGCAAATGTTTCTGCTCATCCAATCTCCATTATTTTTGAAAAATCATGGAGAACATGACAGATCCCAAAAAACTGGAGAAAAGCCGGTGTCACTCCAATCTGTCAAGAAGGAGGACCCAGGAAATGAGTCAGCATCATCTCCATCCCTGGAAAACTGATGGAACAGTTCATCCTGGATGTCGTCTCTAAGAATGTGGATAAAAAGAAAATATTTTTTTCAAGAGAAGGTTTATCAAGGGTAACCAGATTACACCAAGGTGTAATCATGCATCACCAAACTGATAGCCCTCTGTGGTGGGATGACTGGCTGAGGAGAGAAAGAGAGAGCAGTGATTGTTGGCCTTGACTTCGGCAAGGCTTTTGACACTCTTTCCACTACACGTTCATAGGTAACCTGGGAAATGTGAGTTAGCTCAGAGGACAGTAGGCAAATTGGGATCTGGCTGAATGACAGAGCTCAAAGGACTGTGACCAGTGGAACAAGGTGTAGCTGGAGGCCTGTAGCTGGGAGGGTTCCTCTGGGGTCAGTTCTGGGTTCAGTCTTGTTCAACTTATTCATCAATGACCTAGAGGCAGGGACAGAGTGTATCCTCAGTGACTTCCCTGACAACACAAAGCCAGGAGGAGTGACCAATAGCCCAGAGGGCTGTGCTGCCATTCAGTGAGACTGGACAGGCTGGAGGGATGGGAAAAGAAGAAACTTCTGAAATTCAACAGAGGCCAGTGCAGGATCCTGCACCTGCAGAGGAACAATCCCCAGGCACCAGCACAGGCTGGGGCTGATCTGCTGGAAAGCAGCTCTGTGGAGAAGCACCTGGGGGTCCTGGTGCACAACAAGCTGTCCATGAGCCAGCAGTGTGTCCTGGGGGGCAGGAAGGCCATTGGGATCCTGGGGTGCATTAGGAAGAGCATTGCCAGCAGGTCAAGGAGGTGATCCTGTCCCTCTACTCAGCCCTGGTGAGGCACATCTGGAGTGCTGTGTCCAGTTCTGGGCTCCTCAGGACAAAGAATACTATAGAAGGTCCAGAGAGGGCTGTGAATATGATGAGAGGACCAGAGCATCTCTCTTACAAGGAAAGGCTGAGGGAGCTGGGCCTGATCAGCCTTGAGAGGAGATGGCTGAGAGGGAACTTTATCAATGTATAGAAGTATCTGAAGGGAGCGAATCAGAGGATGGAGCCAGGCTCTGCCTGGTGGTGAACAGCAACAGAGCAAGGGCCAGTGGGCACAAACTGAAACACAAGTTCTATATGAGGATGAGGAAAAACTTCTTTACTTTGGAACACTGGAACACACTCCTGGGGGAGGTTGATGCATCTCCTTCTCTGGGGATGTTCAGAACCCACCTGGATGTGATGATGGGAAATCTGCTTTAGCAAGGGTTTGGAGTAAAAGATCTTCAATGGTCCCTTCCCATCCCAGTGATTTCATGGTTCTGTGATTCTGTGAAATGTACGGGCACTCTCTTTCTTCTGTAATAATTTTTGTAGCTTGAAATAAAAATATTTTTTCAATTTTTATCCACCCATGTGTTTTCTAACATGCTGTTTTTCAGGTTCAAATGCACATCTGATGGGATCAGGCACATACTTTGAATTTTTATTTGCTTTTAACAAGAGGATGATCAAAGAATTTGTTCTTAGGTGTATATGCTTTGTGTATGCAAACAGACAGAAGAAGCAGAAAATCACAGCTAAATTTTCTAAATCAAAAAGCTGTAGATAACAATTTTTCAACGTAGTTTTATTTTACAAAGCATTTGATATGAATTCTGATGCAATGCACTGATATTGAAGCTTCTGGGTGAAAAAAATACTATAATCCTGAAGCAGCAGAGGGAGCTATGCCAACACAATTAGCTGCATTCCCGGACGTCTGCAACTGTGAATGGAGACTTTTGTTTGTATGCTGTCTTTTCCTGACATCTGTAGAGATTAATATGTTTGGAATATACTAAACTGTGACACCAGTCTCAGGGAACGGATAGTCTGACAGTTAAGCAACAAGATGAAAAAGTAAAACAGGACAAAACATTCGAATTCTCTTAGGTACTAAAACACAAAGAAGATCTTGCAGTTTGGTAGGATGTATGCTTTCCACAAACTTTGACATTTTTAGAAATTTTTATTTCAACAATGTGGAGAATTCCAGTCGCTACTTTGGGAGCCTTTTAACTATCACCTACTTCTTCCTACATCTTCATCATGACAATAGCACCAGCTCACAAGGGGTTTTGCCATCACCCCAAAATATATATTCTACAGACTGCTCTGAGGTGTAAGCATGCACTGACAGCAAGACACATGGTAAAACACGTGGTGGAAAAAAGAAACAGCTTAATTGCTTATACTTAAGCATATGTCCAAGCCTTTTATAATTCTCCTTGAAAAGATTCACTTGTAAGCCTGTTAATGTGAAGTGGTAAGTCCTTTGGGAGTGAAATATCTGGCAAAGCTTTTAAGTTTTACAAATAGCCACATGGACTCTTTACACATGTAGTATGACTTTAAATGTGCATACTGATCTCTGTGTGCATGGATTTGTGCATGGATTTGTACATTTTTTAAAAAAATCTTCCTGAAGATGTGTAACAACATAGATAGACCTCTTACTACCTTGCTTCCTACCTGCCTCCTATCATCCCTGCAATTTGAGGGCCAGCATCAACCAAGGGAAATATGTAAATGCAAAAGAAACAATGTCTCAGAGGTCACCACAGAGTCCTCAGTTTGGTCCTCAGTTCAATAGAATGAAATTGACCAAAACAAAGGGAAAAACTAAAGAAAACATAGCTGTGTGGAAACAATAAACTTGAGAGATAGATAGATAGATAGATAGATAGATAGATAGATAGATAGATAGATAGACAGATAGATATTACTTGACTGAATTTCAAGTAATTCTCACAGAGGTATAGAGAAAAGGCCAGAAAAACTGGCTATTGACTTTGTATAGAATTACAAAAACATTGGTTTGTGGTTTTTAGTTTTGCTCAGACAGAGCATTTTAGGATTAAATTTTTTGTTCTTTTTTAGTCAGTGCATGACAAAGGCAGGGAATGAGAAAGATAAAGGTGGAGGGTTCCCAAGCTGCCTCCCAAACAGATACTTTATGAAGCATTTCCCTGAATTCTGTCGAAGTTCAGGGGCAAGATGGGCACTCATAGCACTGTGAGCAGGGAGTTCCAAACTATGTACATGGGGACCCATGTAATCTTAACTATGAGAGTGTTTTGATCTCACTGCAGAGGACCTGTAGAGAGCTGAAGGTTCTTTCTTCTCCATTAATGCTCTTGACAATTGTTCGTACAGTTATTGAAAAGGAAGGATTGAAATGCCGCCTCATATTTGACATGGGAACTGATCTGAAGCATAGCAAGAGGGCATATTGCTGCTCTTCCAACAGGCTTTACAGCAAGATGGTTAAAGGAACAGCTGCTTTATCTGCTTGGCAAAATTATGTTTGCCCTCCTCGTTTCCCTCACCATCACTTTTTTTCTGTTAATTCATGCTTTTTAGCTAAATGTGAAACCTCCTGAAATCAGACACTTTGCAGCTTCATACAGGTTACCAGCAGTGTGAATCTTGTCCTCAAACTTATCTCTCAGATACATCACTCATTAGAGGACATCTCAGGTTGTGAAAATCAAATGCCACAGTTCTAAATGAAGGCTTGGTGAAGGCTTGGGTACTCTCTTATAAATCTTTTTTTCTATTTTTTTTTAATTTTTATTATTAAATTTCCTGGAGTTTTTTAAGAAAAAGAAATGGTTTAGAAAGCAGATGGACTGAACAATGCAGCTCATCTGAAATGCCCTTTTGTTGCACCAAACTATTGCTACAGAAAAAGTCTAAAGCACTGAAACAACTCACTACAGCAGAGTCTCAGTGGGCCTCAAAATCTTTACCAATAAACAAGAGATAAAATCAACAGCAAATATCAACAGTGTATTTCCATTACACAAACACACACACAAAGAAAAAAAAACAAACCAACAACAACACACCACCAAAACAAAACCAAACACAAAGAAGCAAAGTTAAGATTGACATAGCTAGGTAAATGTTGTTTGGTAGTAAGGGGTGATACAGGGCTTTTGGTAAATGGCTGATTTTCTTAATCATTCGTAGATAGACAGCCCTATAGCTCTGGGCATGAAATGGATGAGAGGAGCAAGAACACTGTTTTATTGCTGGTTTGTTTTTTTTTTCCCCATGCAAAAATATCATCTATAATCATGTAGATCTGTGTATTTTCCACTGTGGGACAAGGCAGGAATCACAACTTGAATCCCCTCTGCATTCTACAGATTCTGTCAAAAGAAATGTTTCTATCTGAGTAAAAAGAAAGCTGCAATTTTCAAGTAGTAACTGAAATGAGTAGAAGGAGCTTTAGCAGAAGCAATCCATATTCTTGAGTTTGTAATGATGTTGCCATCATTGGAAATTCTGGTGCATGAAATGGCAGAAGTCAAGCCAGGTGTTTTCTTTTTCTGAAGGAATAACTCCTTTAAGGTAGCCTTTCTAGAACTGAGATTAGTTTGTTGGGCAAAGATTTCAGGTCCTCCTTCAGAGGGTCAGAACATAAGTTGTTCAAAAATGAGTAAGTTTTAAGATCGAACATTAGAACATTAGCATACTTACCACCAGCACCACCAAAAAAAAAAAAAAAAAAAAGGCAGCATTCTTCACACTTTACACACAGCTGGTCTGATGCAAATAGCAATGTAAAGATGAGTGTTTGCCCTAACAAACTTCAGGGATACTCTTTGCACTATTTATGGTGGGATGGACATTGAAACTGCTTGGAAACTTGTTGGCACAAACTTTTTCTTTTACCTAAATTCTTAGTCACTATGAATCATTGACCTTTTCCGACCTGCTGCAGCCTCACCTATAAAGAGATTTATTTGTAAGCTTTAAAACAATGTGTGGATGAAGAAAGAACTTCTTATTTCTGTCAACCATCAGTTAGACTGAAATCACAGTATATGAGGAAGCAGAACATGCAGTTATGCCTTTTGACTGCATTCTAATAGAAACATCTTCTACCCCCCAAGGCTGCATTTTCAGGCAAAACTGGGATCATACTGCACAACATCCAAAATTACAATCTTCTCTTTTCTAGACTTCTCAGACTTCTCAGCTGTGAATAACTGATTTTCATTAAATCACAGATTTGCCATTTCTTATTAGAGGAACAATTAACTACTCTGCTGTGCCTTGCAAAAAGGACTCTTCTCTGAGTTGGTTTAAACTGGTTATAAAATGTTGGAGTTGCTGATAGCATTTAGATGGCACAATATAACCTCACATTTTGAGAGTTTAGCCACTTTCATTCCCTATGCTCCTCACAAAAGGTATCTACACTTCTATAGGTTACAGGTGTTAAACTACCAGAATAGCTTAAAGGCAGCTAACCACAAACTGGGAGCTCTCCAGTAAAGGAAACACAATATAACACAGGCAGACCTGGAACCCAGATAGACAGTGCTGCCTGCAGTTTGGGCCGCTGTGGCCAGGTTGGGGACCTTCACAGCACTAGTCAGCCTTCTGGATACTTCTCTGATTTTCACGCAGGGGGAAGGAAGGAAGGAAGGAAGGAAGGAAGGAAGGAAGGAAGGAAGGAAGGAAGGAAGGAAGGAAGGAAGGAAGGAAGGAAGGAAGGAAGGAAGGAAGGAAGGAAGGAAGGAAGGAAGGAAGGAAGGAAGGACGGACTGGAATACCTCTAATAAAGAATTTTGTCAGGGTTGAAGGGAGAAGCATACCCTAGGTTCCTTCTGGTGCCACCAAGCTGGGATTTCCATGCTGGCACAACTTTCAACTGATGCATTGATGCAGTCCATATTATGCTTATGTGAGTCTGAGTGGGAAAGCATAGGGAACTTTCAAAAGAAAATATAAAATTGCCCAGTGTTGCAAACACTTGGGAACATACTGAGGACACATCATTGCATGGTTTGTTTCTCTTCTCCATAAGTATTTGGTATGCAAGCAATTCCAATCTTATGAGCCTTTCTTTAGAAATCCTTTTGCTTATAAGTGAACTTCACTACTGATACAGAGGATCAAATCAGAGGACCATTAAGCCAGGTAGCTTTACTTGAGTTGACTATGTTTAGTGAAGGAAATAGTAACAATCCATATGCCTGCTCCAGAATTAAAGATGATGTAATATTCATGTTGGGGGAAAGCATGTGGGGAAAGCTCTCCACAAGAGGGCTATATCTGCTGATCCTGGACAAATCTCCAGAAAATATAGCAATGGGTTAAACTACTATCTTTAATGTTTCTGAAGGACTGCTCTTTTTCATCCCCCAAGTGATTTCAGGAAATCAGTGGGGTTTGGAGTTTGTCTCCCTTACACATTTTGAAGTTTTCATTGGGGCATTACCCTGACAGATACAATTACTTCTAACATCCTTGTCTCATCTAGTGGGCTAATGAAGGTGGATGTAGGGGCACTGCTGTTTCAGGTGTTGAGATTCTCCTCTGCCATGTCTCCTTGAGTCACAAGAAATCCCTCAGCTACCCCAGAAAGCAACAGGGATGTACCAAGTAACACTGAAAATTAAGGAAGTGGTGTTGATCAAGGCTGAATCAGCTATGGGTGTGAGGATTTGAATTTCCTTTCCTTGATAGATGAAAAAGTGAGCTCTGAAAGTGACAATATTTGCCTGGTTTAGAGGAAAAGTATGGAGGTTGCACCATCCCTTTTCACTCCTCTTGCCTTCCCCTCTTCTTTTCACTCCCTTTTCCCTTCTCTTTTCCCTTCTCTTTTCCCTTCTTTTTCCCTTCCCTTCCCTTCCCTTCCCTTCCCTTCCCTTCCCTTCCCTTCCCTTCCCTTCCCTTCCCTTCCCTTCCCTTCCCTTCCCTTCCCTTCCCTTCCCTTCCCTTCCCTTCCCTTCCCTTCCCTTCCCTTCCCTTCCCTTCCCTTCCCTTCCCTTCCCTTCCCTTCCCTTCCCTTCCCTTCCCTTCCCTTCCCTTCCCTTCCCTTCCCTTCCCTTCCCTTCCCTTCCCTTCCCTTCCCTTCCCTATTTATTTTGAGAGCTAATAGTCTGGTTTTTAAGCATGCCAAGCTCTTCGGAATTAACGTTGGCCTGGGCCTGGATCTCATAGCTGTGTACCACACTAACTTCTCTGATACACGACAGAGTCCAACCTTTCTCAAACAGCACACATTAAGAATTTTTACCTCTCTTCTTCTCACCCTCCACTATGAGAATAGGATAATAGCCTCTAGTGTCATCATGATGATAATTGCATGTTTATGAAATTTTCAGGTAATAGAATAATGAAAGCCATAATAATTGAGGAAATAAATAGCAGCTCATTTTCATCCAATTTTAAATACTTTGTAACTACTGGGGAGTGAAAGAAAACAGAGAAATGTGTAAACATCAGGATGGGGTTACTCCACACATTGGAACAACAGAGAATTAATGATATATTCTTACTGCATAAACCATATTACTTCTCTCCTGAGCACCACATAAATTTGAGGTCAGGCTGTTGAAACATGGATCAAGATCCAGCTACAAAAACATGCAAATGGGGGAATCAACGCTTAATAAAGCAAGTTTAAATTTCTTCTTGTCTGATTGTCCATGAAAAAATAATACCAAGAATAAGAGCTTAATATTATTCCTTTTCACTGTCGAGATATAGATCTTGACAATCTCATATTTATAATTAATACAGCCGCAATTCTGTCACAAAGTTTTAGTAGTAACAGAGACCCCAAGATGAAAACTCCAGATACCTTATCTCCAAGTGGCATGCAATTAGGAGAACCTTGCAAGGACTGAAAGTGGGAAATTTGTGGAAGTAACCAGAGCCCTGATTTAATGGTAGTTTTATTGGTGTTGTCCTTCCTGCAGATTTTATCTGCAGAATCTTGGTGACATCCGTGAAGGAGGTGTGTTGCACTGGGTGTGGATAAGCATTCATGCCTACCTGTGTGCTCTTTTGAACTCTGCTAGCCTGGATCCTGCCTTTAATTCAGCAAGGCTAGCAGCAATGAGGAACGTGGCAGTGAGTTAGGGGCTGTGGCAGTTCCACACTGTCTGTGGGTCAGGGGACTGTATTCCTGTTTCTAAAATGAAATTAGCTTGTTTCTTGAGTATGTTTATCTTCAAGGCATATACAAACATAGAGATCTACCTTCTGGGGCTTACATTCACATTTCCCTCCCACCTGTGATCTGAGTCATTGTCTTTGCTAAAAGTCCTGCACTGTTGTACAGGCAGTGGAGAGGGATATTCCACCTGGGATATCCCAACACAGGGAATTTGTAGGGTAATTGCAAACCCCTGCCAGGCACTTGCCTGGACCATCACAGTGTACTAGCACATGGTCTTCACTGTGACCAACATGGTTTAGAACCAGATAAAGGAGACATTTTCCTACTTCATTGTGCATTATTTGGCATGCCAGATGTTCCTCTGCAGAGCTGTCCCAGAGCTCCCTGGAACAAGTCACATCTAACTATCTGTTCCTGTGATGCTTTCCCCCTGGCAAGAGCTTTCCGAGTCTTGCCCCAACAGATGAATGAAGTCCTTGAGGAATAAATTTCAGGAGAACATGAACACACGCTGTTTCACTGAAATTCCTAATACTGACTGAGGAATTGCCTTTCTCATGTACTTCACTGCGGCGGTGCCTGTGTCGCCAGTCCGGCCAGCCCTGGCACCACAGCAACACAGTGGTTCTTGGCTTGCCAGGAGTGAAGCATGGCTGTGGCAGCAGGAATGAAAGGAGGGACTCTCGAGGGATAGATCCAAATAAGTTTATTGGAGCTTTGGACATGGACTCCTCACCTCAGGACACCAGCCTCAGAGAGACCACAAGGGTCTCTGTGCAGCAACTTTTAACAGGGAGTGTTACACAGGGGAGGGTCCAACCAGGGGCCAATGGGGTACAGTGAGGGTGTGGCTCTTAACAAAAGACAGGTGAGAGAACCATACACGGAACAATGGGAGGGAGAAGCTTGGATCCTGTCCAATCACTCAACGCTCTCCCTGGAACCTTCTGGATGCAGGGAGAGGCCCCAGAGTGACAGACAGGACCAGAGGGTTATATAATCAATGACTGACAGGTAACCGAAACAGGGGTAAAACCATATAGGGAGGAACATTGAGGTTACACAGAATGAACCATTACAGAAAATCATATTCAACAAATCATGAACATTAAACATAAATAAACACACCACCACACTTCACTGCTGCACACAGTTGTACAAATGGCATTTCCCAACTTCTTTTAGGCCTGTGCCAGTTAAATAAATCTGAGTGAAATAAGAATAAAACTCTGCTCTTTTTGTAGTGTCTTTTTCAGGAGATCGTAACCCAAAATTCTCTCACAGACCTATACAAGTTCAGAATACTTCGGATGTGTATTAGAGAATCACAAGATCTTTTAGGTTGGAAAAGACATCTGAGATCATTGAACATGATCTTTAGCTGATCAACACATTGTCAACTGGGCCAGAGGACTCAGTGCTATGTCCAGTCATTTCTTGTATACCCCAGGGAGGGTGACTCCACCAGCCCCTGAGAAGTCCATTACAATGTTCAACAACCCTTTACATGAAGCAATTCTTCCTGGTGTCCAACCTGAATTTCCCCCACAACAGCTTGAGGTATCCTTTGCTTGTCCTGCCACTTGTTGCATGGGAGAAGAGGCCAACCCCCATCTGCCTGCATCCTCTTTTCAGGCAGTTGGAGAGAATGATAAGGTTACCCCCGCTCTTTTTCTCCAGGCTAAACACTTCCAGCTCCCTCAGCAGCTCCTCATAAGATTTATACTCCAGATCTTTCCCCAGCTTTGTTCCCTTTTCTGGACACACTCGAGAACCTCAATGTCCTTCTTGCAGTGAGGTACCAGAACTGGACACAGAACTGAAGGTGTGGCCTCATTAGTGCTGAGTACAGGGGGACAATCACTGCCCTGCTCCTGCTGGCCACACTATCCTTGATACAAGCCAGGATACCATTGACCCAGGCACATGCTGGCTCATATTCAACT
The DNA here is from genome assembly GCF_009819655.1 of Sylvia atricapilla. Classification (NCBI taxonomy): domain Eukaryota; kingdom Metazoa; phylum Chordata; class Aves; order Passeriformes; family Sylviidae; genus Sylvia; species Sylvia atricapilla. Next base: position 42,768,870 of record NC_089174.1, read on the forward strand.
GGCTGACAACCAGCACCTCAAGGTCCTTTTCCACTGAGTTGCTTCCTAGCCACTCTATCCTAAGCCCGCATGGTTTGTTTATGTTTTGTTTTGTTTTTTGTGGCTGAGGTGTAGGGAATATAGGCACTTGGCCTTGTTGAATGTCGTACACTTGGCCTTGGCCCACTAATCCATCATGCTCAGACCCCTCTGCAGAGCCTTTCTGTTCCCCAGCATATCTGCATAACCACCCAACTTGGTGTCATCCAATAATTTACTGAAGGTGCAGTCAATTCCCTCATCCAGATCATCAATAAAGATATTAAACAGGATTGGCCCCACTACTGAGCCCTGAGGCACAGCACCAACTGGATGCAGCACTATACATCACTATCCTCTAGGCTCAATCCAGACAGTTAATCCAGCAAAGAGTGCTCCTGTCCAAGTCATGGGTTGCCAGCTTTTCTTGGAGGATGCTGTGGGAGACAGTGTCAAAGACCTTGCTGAAATGCAAATAGATGATGCCAACAGCCTTTCCTGTGTCCACTGGATGGGTCACCTGGTAGTAGAGGGAGATCAGGTTGGTCAGGCAAAACTGCCTTTCCTAAGCCTGTGATGGCTTGGCCTGATCCTGTGGTTGTCCCAAACATGCCATGTGATCACATGCAAGATGACCCGTTCCATAACCTTCCCAGATACCACAATCAGTCTGAAATGCCTGTAATTCCCTGAATCCTCCTTCCAACCCTTGCAAATGGGAAACACACTGGTCAACCTTCAGTCACCTGGGACCTCCTCAGCTAACCAGGACTGATGATAAATGAAGCAGTGTCTTGGTGAGCTCTTCTGCCGGCTCCCTCAATTCCGTTGGAGGAATCCATCCAGTCCCACAGCATTCAAGTGCCACAGCAGTTCACTAATGATTTCGCCCTGGGTTGCACGGAGTCTATCCTGCTCCCTGCCCCTGTTGACCAGCTCAGAGGGCTGGTTGCCCTGGGAATAGCTGGTCTTCCTGCTAAAGACAGGGGCCAAGAAGGCATCAGGCCTTTTCCTTATGCTTGGTTACAATGTTCTACCCTGGGTCCAATAAAGGATGAACATTGTCCTTGGCAGTTCTTTTGCCATTAACATATTTATAAAAATGCTTTTTATTATATTTTATACCAGTTTTGAGTTCTAGTTGAACTTCTGCCTTTCTGATTTTTTCTCTGCATGACCTAAAAACATCCTTGTACCCTCCCTGAGCTGCCTGCCTCTTCATCCAAAGCTCATAAACTTTTTTTTTCTCTGAGTAACTACTAAAACTCCCTGTTCAGCCAGCCTGGGCTTCTTCCCTGCCAGCTCAACTATTGGCATGTGGGGATGGCCTGATCCTGCACATTTAAGATTTCCTCCTAAAGTATGTCCAGCCTTCCTGGACCCCTTTGTTATTAAATGCTGTTTCCCAGGGGACTTTCTGAACCAGTGTCCCAAACAGGCCAAGGTCCACCCTCTGGGAGTCCAAGGTCCAAGTGTTTGATATTTTATGTCCTCTGTTAGGAGAACAAAATTCTCCATTATTGTGACTAGTAGCTTTTGTGGTATTTTTGACCTTGTCAGAAGAAAAAAATTCTGCAGAGTTTTTGAAATTTATGCCTTTGGTTATTGCCTTAAATATGGCCTCCAACTGTATGGGCACTCCAAGAACATAGGAAGAAACAGTCTTCCCATTCCAAAGTGCTTAAGACACATTATATCTACACCAGGAGTATTTTACTTGCATTAGTGTTTGAGGAATATTGCCATTTTACATTACTATATTTGGTACAGACTAGGATGGCTATGTTCTAATTTTTCCAATCTAATGACTTCTCTAATGGGGTGACCTGCAGCTTTCTGTCAATAGAGACGGTCGTCCTTTATACTTCCAGCTGAAACAGTGGCAAAAGAGTAGAGCTGATGCAATTAAGCACTATGCACCTCACTAAGCAGTCTCAAGGGCTGCTTGGAGACCCAGCATTTCTAAGCAATCCTGACAGAGCTGTCAGCAAGGCTTGTTTTTCTTTTATGTTACAGTTTTGTGCAGGAGGTCAAGAAAGTGGGCTATCCTTTTTTACAGAGTTTTCCCAGTCCTAGTTTAGAAACAGAATGCGATTAAGGTGGGGAAAAGCTCTGATTGAAGTTGGGCTTCTGGGATTTTTGATATCTCCTTGTCCTTTTTCCAAGTCTGTTCTTAGCACTGCTTATATCTCTAAGATAAAGGATACCCTAGATTGTCCTGACCTCATACTGTAGCTATTAGGAACTGTTTCACTGTGTCCAAAGACTGCTTCATAAACAGCATCTTTGCCTACAAGATGTTCTGGCAGCCAGATGTGAAGGTTTATTCACTAGTATACAAGGAAGACGTGACGGCATTCTGGAATTTGTGAGTTGAGTCATTGGATGGTGACTAAGAATGGTTATTCATCGGTAGCTGACTACTAAACCATCTTACAGCCTTGTGGGACAGCACCCATCAAAATTTTGCAGAAAGTTGACTTTAACCCCATATTTAGTTAACAGGTTTTAGGTCACATAATGAATAACATTGTGATTCAGATGTCTCAGAGATGTACAGAAACCTCTTATGATAAGGTTTCCTTGTCACAGTTATTAATCATAACATTCCCAGAAGCAGGTCCTCCCATGCAACATGACTGAATGCAGGTGGTGGAAAGCAGCCTTCTCCCTCCTAAGTGGGCAATGGGTGCGGAGGTGGGGGGGGAACAAAACCAAAAAAACTGTAGATACTCCTTCTGAACAGAAGTAAAGGAAGTTGCAGTAAGGACTACTGACTGCACCACAGAGCGAGGGTATTAATTTTTTCATAGCTGCAACCTTCAAAATTATCTTATTTTGCTGTTTCTGGAGTTCGTGTCAGTGCTAGAAGAGCTGTCTCCATATCCCTGAGTGAAGACACTAAATACAAGTGTGCAAATCCTTCACCTTCTACATACCTGGGGTTTTCAAGGGGTCACAGAGGTGTTTGTGCTATGCAGAGCAGCAGGCACATGAGAATATGCCAAGGAAACTCCCTCCCCTGCATTACCTGCTCTGCATGAACAAGCCCTGCCTGGAACATTTCAGGGGCAAGGAGAGAGATCGTTCAGAACTGTCATTGGGACATAAAGAGGACTTTGCAAATGACTAGCCAAAAAGATGTGTTTTTTCCAGGCATATACATCTGCTGCACCAGCATCCAAATCATACATAGTTTGAGTGGGAAGTTGTCAGTGAAGGGAAGGGAAGAAAAATTGCCAATTATTTTCATTCCATGTAGAAAACAAATCAAAATTTAAACTTAACTTCATCTAAACTCCAATGAAGAAATCTTTAAAAACAGAAATATGTTTTGAAATAAGAAACCCAAAGTCCTTACTATTGTGCATTTTCTGAAAATACTTGAAATCTGCAAACCTCCTAAAATTACTGTCACGTTCACATGAGAAATACCTAAAATGCCAAGTATTTGTGGGATAATTGCTGTTTACTTGACATTTGTTACTGCCCTGAATTTCAGCAGACATATGCTTGCACAGTTCAGCCATTAAGCTTAACATCAGCCACTTTGCAAAGTAAAATAATTCAGCTGTTTGCATTTGCCTACTAATTGCTGAGAGCAGCCATCCACACAAAGGATTAAGTGACTATTATTCTTCAGAATAATATAAGTCTTTTATTCTGTAGGAAGTCTAAAAAATGTCATTTGGTACTTTCATGTATAACATCTCTAGGAATAAATTAATGGAGTACATCAAGTTAAAAAATCTGTTTGGGCCTGTATATCAAATTCCATCTTGATGTGCTTTTAACTCTAGAAAAATATTTTGGAACGGAAATAGCAATTGGCTCTTAACTTCCATCTACTACTAGTGAAGTGCTGTTTTACCTCTAGAATGAAACAGTTCATTTAAAAAAAAACCCAAAACAAATAAGCTGTCATGTCCAAAAGCAATTGAAAGCTTGCAGTAGGCATTAATGAAGACAGCAGACTCTTCTGTGATAGCAGTGCTGAACACAACACAGCAATATATAATCAAATGAATACTTTATGAGTCATTATAAATCTGTCTTGAGATAGTGCCTAGAAACCAGAATTACATTCTTCCTCTAAACACTTTTAACTTAGTGGAGCTTATTGCAGAATTTTTACAAGCATCTGTGACTTTTAAAAGATTTCCTTTCCTTTGCATTGATAACTCCTCCATAGAGTTCATCAGTAAGAAATCAAATTACATCTCAAGACAGTAATTTTCAGACTGTTCTGTTAAGTTTGACTGATCTGCTATGTATACATCTCAAGGGTTCTTTCTCTGGTTAAATAAATATGGAGGATTTCCCTAACTCTTGCACTTGCTTCTTTGCAAGTAGCAATAACACTAATTTAGCAATGGAAAAATAGTTGTACTGGATTTAGCTCTAAACTATTAGATGGTATATTTGCATAAATAAAACCAATTTTATTTCCTTTGTAGCTTTCACAAAGTAATGATGTCTAAGGTTGGAGTTCTTTGGTGAATTTTAGTGACTTCTACATGGCCTTTTAAACAACGGGTTGTATCTGAACTGCAAGGTGTGATGCTGTGCTGCAACACTACTGCAGGTAGCAGCAGATGCAGCTGAGTAAGTGCTGTGCCAGAGCTCTGTGGGTGACTTGAACTTGGATTAGCTCTCTATCCAGCCAGGCAGGCTCATGAGCTAGTGCTGGCTCAGAATTGTCTCCTGAACTATCACTCAGTGACTCATGGTTCTCACTCATGCTCTTACAACATTTATTTAGTGTATGTATCCCTTTGCTTGTTTTCCTGAGAGGTATAGAGCTCAGTCATGGCTGAAGTGTGCATTCATCATCATCTCTGACCGTTTTGTCTTGTGCCAACATCTTTGATGCCAGGTAACACTGGCTAGTACTGCCGTAGGAAGGATGGATTCAGATGGATAGCTTAGGCATACAGAAATTCCCAGAAGCTCCCATCTCTGCCCATACTAGTGGGAGCTGCAGTCTCCAGACTAGTTTTGCAATTTCAGCTGTCACTTTGCATCCCATAGAGGAAGCAGCATTGCCTTGGTGCAGCACATTTTGCTCACCTTCAGGCAAAACTCAATGTTGCCCCAATGTCTGAGAAGACCCTCCATGAATGCCACAGGCTTGCATTGTTCTACCATACCCATGGACCAGGCTTTCTCAGTTACCTTTGTCCATGCCTCAGCAATATGTCATAGACCCCCATGGCTTAGAATGTCAGCTGTAGGGTGTACATGCACGTGCTGCAATTACTGTGGTGCGGAGGATGCTGGAAAAAGCCTCACTTCAGAGAAGCTCTCAGGCATCATGCTTGTTTTGCCTTCCATAAAATCTCCTGAACTTCTGTTATTCCAACAAAAGGTTTTTTGGACTGTTCCCTCTTGTGTAACTTTGGTCTACATGAAGTGTTTTGTGATTTCACATGACTGTTTGTCTATATCCCTATGTCATCTGCAAAATTGGCCATGTAGCCATGTTCTGGAAACAAAGCTGGCTCAGAGAAATGTATGGCTTGTAATCAGTGCTGGTAGTTTCGAAAACAAGTTTGAAGCCCTTTCAATCCAGGCACTGCCCATAGTGCAGCACTGAGCTGTGCAAGAACCAGCTTCTAACTTCTGGGGGCTTCTTTCCTTGCAGAATTGAAAAAGGAAAGAGCAGTTCAAGCCTTATTTTAAGGTTACATTCGTGCAAGGGCAGTATGTGATTAATGAAGACTTTGAGCTTGTTATAGACATGATCAGTCTTATGCTGTAAATGGATAAAAACAAAGCAGGGGAAGGTAATGCAGCTAATTCTAAGCCAATGTTTATAAACAACTTGTCAAACTTTATCACTGTTGGTTAATGTCCATTACGAATGTATTAATGCTTTATAAACTATTTATAAATGGAACCTTGATATAGGAAGAAGCTTATGCAACTTGGTTCTATGGCTGTGATTAAGTACAGAGTCTTCTTCAGCTCCAGCCTGCACAGGTATTTCTTCTAATGTTCAGAGATGCAGTACTGCACAAATACTTTAGTTTGTCAGCCTTGATAAATGCAAAGCTGATATGCTGATAGAAGAAAGAAAAATCACACCATTCAGAAGGTTCTGACCTGGTACCCACTTAGTACTAATAATGTTTCACCTGATAGTCTGCTCTGATCCATCTCCAAATGGCTGAATGGTGAAAGTTTGCAGTATTAGGTTGTTAGTCCCAAGTTTCATGTTGGATAAACATACAGAGAACAATTTTACAGTGTAATTTTAAGTTACCAGATCACACTATATCTGATCTCTTAATGTATGAAGAAAGTAAAGTGCTACTGAAGAGGAAATTATTCACTGGCTTTAAGAAAGGAGCAGACAACCCCTCTCAAGATGTCACAAGGAAATGTTAGGTTCAGGCATTTCAGTGGAACTCAGCCCAGGTGAATACACTGCCTTGGCCTCTTCTTTCCACGGGATACCTACAGTAACAATATTTTAAAAATAAATGTCGATGTCACTTGCTCCTGCAGATGAACACTGTTTTGTGCACAGTTCAGCCTATTGGATATATCATAGGAATGTGACATGTTATAAGACCCTATTCAATCCAAAAATAGAAAATTTTTTACGGATCAGAATAGTGCTGTGATAAATACTTCAGGACAATAGGAAGCAATAAGATTTTTTCAAAATGTAATCTAGACTAATGTTTTATTTCTGTTCTTTATAAACAAATCATTGTTATCTCTGACTGCATTACATACTTTGCAATTTAGCTAGACTATGCTAAAAATAAAATAAAATCAAGTTTTTTTCCTTTCTCTACATTTATGAGTAATTTTGCTATTTTTTTAAGATGGCATCTTGGGCTAGCCTAATTTACACACCATATAAACTGCCCATTGAGTCCTTTCCTCCACAACCTATCTCCCCTACCTGGACTATCCATCATTTGCCCTGGGTGTCTGACACATGACAATGCATCCACCCTACCACAACAAAATCTGTACAGTGCAACATACTTCTGACCTAGCAATGGATGTTTCTTGTGGCATCCCACAGACTCTAGGCCACATCACTCAGAATCCCAGCTTCCTTCCCCAGCCTTGCTCTCCACTCAGCGTCCCATAAGCTGGGAAGGGAAAGCCAACAAGAAAGTGAATGCATTCCCTGGGACATGTGTTTTTCATTTTCTTTTTTTTCCAGTTTGATGTGAGCTGTATTTTGTTGAGGTTGACAAACAAGGCAGCATTGCTGTGTATTAATGAGGCAGTGCAAGCTCCCAACACGTGTTCAGGGTTAGCTTGAAATTAACAGATGAGGGCCTGTTTGACCCATTCAGTTATTTCTGATTCCTCTACTGTCACTAAAAGGAATGACCTGTGCTTGTTTGTCTTCCTCTGGGAAACAGCCATTTATGTTAGACAAGACAAATTGGCTTTTCTAGACTGTAACGCAGTTTCTTGAAAAGTGATCTAAGCATGATGTTTTACTAGCTGCACCTAGACGAGGAACACAAAATGGTTAGGGATAAGTGATATACTAACATTAGCGAGGCTCAAGGAGAAAAGCAAAATAGTGATATCTTCCAAAAGGATTTTATAGTAAAGAGCCCAAACTTCCATGTAATTTTTTTTGATTAAAGGTCTGTCAGAGAAACTAGCAAATCCACTGTCTGTGCTGGAAAACACGCACTAATTAAGAGATACGATATGGACCACACAAAGCAAGAAAGTCAAAGGAATGTTTTTAAACCATCTCAGTGATTTAAGAGTTATTGCTGTCGTTTGGAAAAACAACAGGCTTATGAGATTAAACTTTTTTGCCCCACTGAGACACTGGTTCCTAATTGCCAACAGACCCCTGCCTGCACAAATATCAAAATGGAATTAGAAGTAAAGTGTCCAGAGCATATGACACTGGGATGTCAAGCCATAAGCCTGGACTCACATACCTTCCACTTCTGCCATGTCACTCTACACTGGATTCATCAAAGGCAGACTTCAGCTAGCTCTGCAAAAATCACCAGAGTTTGCCACAAGAGGCTGCAAAATGTAGTAGATGAGTACTTGGGTCCTCTTAGATACCTCCTAAGGCTAAAGCAGATAGTACCTGTGATGTATAAAGAATAAACTTTCATACCATTTCTGTTCACCCCTCATGATAAAGTATCACGCGTAACAGTTTGGAGGCCTTTTTGTCAACTGCCATGTAAAGAAAGGGGGGAAATGTTAAACATTCTCTTTCTGCCTCTTTAATGTCTCTTTGGTTCTCTTCCCATTAACAAATTTTGCTGTTTGACAATTGAGACAGCTTTATTTACCCCCTGGTCTGTTCAAAACCCTGGTCTGGTTTCATGGGAGATATGCTAGAAAGAAACATCTGAAAACAAGTCAGACAATTACACTAATTTCTGAATCAATAAAAGCTCTCCTTAAAAAAAAAAAAAATGGGGAGATTATCCATCACTCCACACTACTTCTTTTCCCACTGCTTTCAGCTTTAGAGATTGTTCAGCAGCATCTCTTCATATGCTCATATTGTACCATCATGAACTCTCTGGTGGACTCCATTTGATGTGAGAATGAGACTTACAGGTTAGCTCCGTGACAAGTATTATTTTAAGCCTGCTGCTTTTATGAAAATGCAGAACTCCACCAAGCCACTCAGGCTTTCTCTTTGCACTGTGCTCTCCTGCCAGCCCAAGTGGCAAACTGTGCTTCACAGCAGAACTGTGACCAGGAACAAGAGCACTTTCTTTTCAAACAGGCAGTCTTTGGACAATTGTAGAAGCTGACCTTTGTGTTTTCAGTGCAGTGAATGGGCTTGAAAACTGTTGAGCTGAAAAAGACATCTTTTGACACCCTGCACATTACCACAGGCAAAGTTGTTCACCCACAGTAGCAGCCTGGCAGACATTGAGCAGATGAGAGAAACGATATTAGCACTTCTTCACAGACAAACTGCAACAGCAGTTCTTTCTTGCGATGTAGGGATGCCAGGCTTACACTGAAACAGAGGAGAAATCTGTGTCACAGGTCAAGTGCTGCTTTGCACTCACAGTTTAGCAGAGCATTGGTAAATGATGTGTAGAGCATACACTTTAACAACCAACTGTGTCAGTTCTTTAAAAGGTAGATAAAGGGCTTCAATATGAAGCAAAATGGCTGGAAAAATGAAATTAACAATATCCAGAATTCAGAGTACTTTTTATCCTAAAGTCAGGACTTAAGGTCTGCACACCTGAAAATTTCTTCATTTCTCAGCTAGGTAAAATGAACATCTCTCTTTTTCTCTTTATTTTGTTAAATGCAAAGGGAACTAACCCTAAAAAAAAAAAAAACCAAAACAAAACAAAACAAAAAAAAAAAAAAAAAAAAAAAAAAAAAATAAAAAAAAAAAAAAAAAACACCCCTTTCTTTAGGGAACTAACCCTAAAGAAAAAAAACCCCTTTACCTAGGTGTCTTACCGGCTTTGATCTGAATACAAATGTATTTTGCAAGAGTTCTTTCTCTCATCCCTGTCTAATTTCTTCTAAACCAGCAAATTAATGAAACTTCAGCACAAACCGAAAGCTGCATCATTGTGATTCTTGCTACTTTCTGATGAAACTTACAACATATCCATACATTTAAGGAATGTTGCTTATATTTAAGTAAGAAGTCAAAATTTCCTTACCAAACATGGACAGACTTTAGTTATAGTATCATTGAGAGAAACATGTGTTCCTGTAATTCCTGAGATCTCATGTCCTGTGCTGATGTTCCCTCCACATACGCTGCAAAGATCAAAGCTGTAGAAGGTGAAGTTTATGCCTTTTTTTAGGGGAGTGAGGTACCATAAAAACAGCAGGGAAGGGATAGGAGCTACCTAAGTCACATAAGTGCCTCCTAGATGATGGATAACACAATGGAAAGAGGAGCTCTCTGTACCACCTACACCTTCCTGTGATAAGCAGCCAACACACAAATATCTGCCATGGGCTGTACATCATAGGTATAAAACCGAAGTCACACACGGTGGTACAAAGATAAGGACTTGATCCTTTGCTGGGTTGCAGGAACAGTCATTTATCTGCTCTGAGTCTGATGTCAGCGCCTGAGAAACAGATCTTTGAAATGCAATTTCTCAATCAATTTTTAAGGGCTCCACCAAAAACTGCCTCCCTTCTTCGGGAATTCCGTTGTAGTTTACATATAAACCTCTAGGGATTTAATTTCAAAGTGGAAGTTAACCAGTTTTCCTACACAGCACTGAGCTAATACATTGGGTAATCTCTCAGTCTGTCACACAATGAAATAATGGGAGACTGGCTCTGTCCACCCTTCAGTTCAGCCTGTTGTGAAATTATCAGATTTATTTCTCTGAAACAACATGTGGAAGGAAATGTGCAGTGAAATTACACTGGTGCTCTTTGAGTGATCAGTGTTACTAAGTAGAAGAAATGAGGCAATGTGGCCATTCAGTGCATCTTCTGTTTCAATTTGATATATTAACCCAAAGTAGATTAAATTGTATGCTGCTGGTATTTTTCCAGTTTTTTTCAAGTGAGGTACCATTTTCTTCCTAGGTTTTAACTTAAATTTATGCTTATTACTTCCCTTCCCTTCCCTTCTCTTCCCTTTCCTTTCACCTCTTTTCTTTTCTTCTATTTTCATCTAAGTAATGGAGAAAAGGAGGCTGAAAAATGTAGAAGTATGTTCAGGAAAGACTTGGCTGGAAGAGATCCAATGGAGGCAACTGAGAGGAGGCTGGAGCACTCCCCCTGCAAAAATAGGCATTGGGATGTGTGTGGCTTAGCTGGGAGCAGGGGCAACTTTGGGCATGTATTAGCAACCTAGTGTCTAAGGGGTGGGGTCAGCAATGCTTACAGGAGATGGAGAGACAGTGGTTATGATTTGAAAGAGGAAAGTTTACAACTGGATATTCTGGATGGAGAAAAACACTGCAAGAATTATTAGACACCAGAGCAGCATCCAGAGTGGCCGTGAGGTCTCTCTTGGAGGTGGTTTTCAAGAACTGACTTCACAAACTCTGACCAACCTGTTCTGAACTAATAGGTGGTTGCTCTGAACAGGAGGTTGAACTAGCCTCCATCCCAACCTGAATCATTCTGTTATTCTAAGAATACACATCAGAATCAAGTAAACATTTTTCTCTCAAATAAAGATTAAAAAAAATACACTTTACAGTTTCACGTAGCCTTGACTGCAAGCAATTCAAGCACATTTAATTCCTCATTTCCATCAATGTTCAAACTCAATTGCAAAAAATCACAAAAAAGCATACTAGAGCTCCTCATATAAATGCTGCACGCAGTTGCTTAACCTCATGTGGGTACTCCACTGGAATGGCTTTGAGGGTTGATCTCTGCCTTGGTATAAGCCTCCAGTGTATTGACTTCAAATTTGCAAGGCTTTTGCAAAGGCACTTGTCGCAAAACTTCAGTACTGTCCCAACATCTCCTCTTGAGGTAGTAAAATGCTTAGGCTTTTGCTTCAGTCTGAGATCTTAGCTAGTATTTTACTGTTGAAGTAGGTATGCAGTTTCTTTGCTGGTCTCAGGGTATACAAAGTGATAGTCTACAAAAAGCGAGCAGCTGGCCCAGAGCACCTTGAAACACCTGTGCTGGGCTTGATTTAGCTGGTATAGCATTAGAGGTAGTCATTCAGTGCAAAATCCTACATCAAACCAAGGTTCTGCAAACCCAAAATTTGTCATGTGCAGTTGTGGCTTGCACTGCACCCATGTCTTTCACTGAAATATGGTTGGTTTCACAACCTTTTTCTCTGAAAGCGGGAAGGTCATTTGCTAGAATCAGTAAAGGCTCAAGTACAAGGAAACTTTGCAGAGCCTGTAGGAGTTGAGTACACTCTGCAAAAATGATAGTCATTTATCTTTGTTAACAGTGCTAAGGATGTTGCACAAACTTGTAGGAAATTTCCATCCAGGGCAAAGAACAGCACTCCTCCCACTACCTTATGTTTTTATTGTAGCTCTCACAGAACACAAACTGTTACAAAATGACCCAAAGCTGCTTCACAACACAGCAGGCTAAGGGATTGATGCCTCCTAACTCCAGTTCCCCTGGCCCGCTTACTAGGTGAATGTCAATGCAAAGAATGAACTAGCTCATACCTGTGACTTGGGAGAGGATATTTGAAATACAAACTAGTAAAAAAACTGAAAGCCACTACAAAAGTTTGATTAGTATTTTGTGGGGTTATAATTTCTCAAGCTAATTTCAAAACAGAAGGAATGAAGGGCAAGGGAGTAGTTGACTCAGTTTTTGATTTTTGAACTGTCACAAATAGCAGTATGCTTTCCAAAGATTTTGATCCCTATTCCACCATCAAAATAAAACACCCACGTTTTTGAAACTGCTCCATAGACACCCTAAGGCATGTTCTTAGAAAAATAGGGTTTTCTACTTGTTTTGATAGATATAGAGAATTAATCTGAACAATTTGGTTTTAACCAAACAAATGGGAACTAGACATTGTGGGATAGGTTCTGTCTGAATTTTTGTTATAATTTCTGTGCTTCTCCTATTACCTAGTGAAACTGAAAATGTTAAGAGAAAGACACTTTCAGCCTGTGAAGGCCAAAACTTTACTTGCAGAATTACTCGTTTGGGAGGTTTTGTTGTCCTGGAAGCAATTGTGATTGTTTGGTAAGACTCTAAGGCCACACGTCACTGTGGCCAACACCAGCAAATGATGGGGGTTTGTTTTCCATTGCATCAAGAGCTGATTTATCTCTAAGCTCTTTGAGTTTATTTTTCTGGAAATTTGCTAACGTATAACCCAGGAAACTGGTACATTCAAATCATTCTTATTTTAAATTGCTTCCTCCACTTTTAAGTGGCATCCACTTCATGTATTAGCAGATTCCTGCTCTGTTGGACCTACCCCCTTATATCAATGCTCTGCCTTGTTCCAATAAGGATTCACTGGTGTCCTGTGCAGATAGTTTAAATTATTTTAATGGTGACAGGAGTGAGGCAGTATTAACTTTCTCACAATTCAGTGGATTTTTTCATAAAAGTTGAATTAACTTGCCAAAACAGCTATATTATACACACAGGCAAACATGAAAACAGCTCAGTGCAACCAGGGCTGAAAAAGAGGCCTTGGTGCAGCACCTGCAGTAGGAGACGCCAACACAATGCTGTGCATATCAGGGCAAAGACGGTAACTACACTTTCTGGATCCACTCTCTCCTACTTATGGGAAAGGCTACCACCCCCTGGGAACAGCATTTCTTTCATTCCTGGTCAGAGCTGAGATGGGCAGGCAGTGCTTATCCCTCACGTTGCATCTGGCCCAAGTGGGCCAAAAACATGCCATTTCAAATTAGATGCAGTTAATATAACCCTGACAGCCAGGTTCACTAGACCTCCACAAGTGATCTAGATATCTGCCTGACTAGGAACTGACCCCCTATGAAGGCATCACAGATGACAGCTGCTGGTTCTTGGTGCATAGAGAAGTGTCTTTCCTTGAACTGTGATTGCCATGCCCACACACAGATCTGCCTTCCACCCACTGCCTGCATGCTGCCTTTTTGTCCACTTTTTCTCAGACATCATGAGTCTCTTCAAGATATCTGGCATCTCTAGAAAGGGCAGGATTGTTTTTCTCCTTGCCAGCCTGCTTGGTGGGAGAGAGGAAGTTGTGGGAGGTCTGTATGGGAGTGGTACAGCAAGTCCATTGTCTCTGTTTCATTGTGCTTTAGGATTTCTGAAGGGCACACAAAAGGGGGTTTCCTTGCCTAATACATATTCCTTCCAATTTGGGAAACAAAATATTTTATTTAACTCTTATGTTGGGGGATTTCAAACCTGGAGTAGGAGCTGCACTGGTTCAATGCAAGCTTGAGAAAAAGTCCTAACAGATGACAATGTTTCTGCTTTACAACTTTCTGAATTACAGCACTGGACTCATCTGAAAAAATTGGATTATGTCTTGGGCTCCTCTAGTTTACTTTGGTCCCTATAATCAAGTACTTCAAAAGAAATTTATGAAGGAATACAGATCTCCCAACTGTCTTCCATCTGGAAATGGAGTTGATCATGTATATCTTCTAGTAGGTTTTTTGCTAGAATTTCAGAATACAGATTGAGGCGTGCTTTGGGTTTTAGCAGCTGCCAGAATTATTTGAACCTAATTTTTGCTGAGGCTTCACCTTTGTAGTGGTGCAAATAAATTAGTAATTTATCTCAGTTTCAGAATTTCTCGAACACCAGAAAGTTCTGTGCAGAAAATCAGGAGATAATCCTGTGCTCCTTACCCTTTCCTCCCTGTCCCCAGCTGTTTGTTGTCATCTTATAACAACTCTTGTGCCTATGCACATATGACCAGACAGATCAGGGAGCTGACCTACCTTAAAACTTAAAGTCTCCCAGAATAATTTTTCAGGGGTGGTTCTTTGTCACATTATTTTGCTTGTCCCTTGTTCTCAATACAAGGAAGGGACCAAAAACAAAAGCAGAAGGGCAATACAATCTCTTCAGGAACAGATTGCTGGATATCAGTATTAACCTTCACAAACAGAATAACTTCAAATTCTTTCATGCCGAGGAATATAAATAATTCCTGCTATAGAAAACCCATTTTCTTTCCTTGATTTCTTCATACGCAAACCACATAAGTGTTAATTAGTCACAGTGGTTATAGTTTTAGGCCCCACTTTGAACAATAGGGGTGTGTTCTTTTTGCTGTAGTGGGTGCAGACCTTGGATTACCCAAAACCCTATATACACCTGTCTCCTCAAACTCATATCGTTTTTTCAGCATGTGCTTGGAAAAGAAAGTTGCATTGTCATACTCCTAAATGCAGCATAGTAATCTGCTCCACAGTCCCAATGTAGAAGCAAAGTGTAAAATTCTAGTGGCTGACAAAGATTATCTTCTGTTTCCTGTTTTAGGGGAGAAAAATGAGCAAAAATAAAGGTCATCTGTGTTTATATTAACTATACAACAGTTCCACTGTGTTTCGTAACAACCTTGGGTCATTATTTATCCACTTGCCCTTTATATCACAGCTTTGAACTCTGGGTTTGCTTATCATGATCTTTCTAAAATCTGTAAACAGTCAGGGAGAAGTATTTCTAGTTTTCTAAATAGAGCATTAGGTCATTTTATTATCAGAGAAATGTAATGCTGCCCATCTGTTGTTGTTTCACATGTGGAACAGCAGACAGCCTCCTCCTAACTGTTAATTATTCCAAGGAAGTCACTGAAGCTACTTTGCCATAAGGGCCCAGTTTCATTTCTGCTCTTCATGATAGTTTTCCTGACAGCCATCCATGAGGTGTGGGTAGTGCTGTGCTAAGACAACATCCATTCACACAAATCCCCAGCTAGCAACACACTCCTGGTACAATTCGCTTCAAATGTTTAAATTTTGTAAATGGAGCAAAGGTAGAGTTTAGTTTCTGCTGAGGACTTTAATTCATCTCTCCATTCAAAATCAAATTTGAAGCCTCTGGAAAAGGTGAAATTCTTTTCTTCCTAACCATGGGATATCATTACCTGTTAGACCATTATACTGCTTCCTACAGCAAGATGTCTCTCTTGTTACTCTCATATACCATAAAGTACAGGACACCAGTAATGAGAAATAATAATTAACTAGATCCCAAAATTCCAAGACCCTTCGTAGTTTACTGAAAACATACTTTTCCATGTCAGAAGGTGAAAAAAATGTTGAGGTAAACAGGTTCAGTCACAAAGTAAGCAAAAATCCACTTGTGGTTAGAAGCATCTCTCAGCAGGCATTGTATTTCTGCAAAGTATCTGTGCAGTGCTTAACAAAGTTTTCTAGTCCTTGCAAGTGCTACAGTAGTGCAGAAACAGAAGATGTTATTTCATACAGATAAATACAACTAAGTAGTTATGAAGTGTTTTTGTCCCCTCTTGAGCTTAGGTAAAAGAGCAAACTGCATGTGAACTTACTGCAACCTCATATGAAGTGACTTTCTCATATAATATCCTTCCCAGTTCCCACCAGTTCTCCCCTTTGCAGTACCAGCTTCTTCAGGCACATCCTGTTCCCTGAGAATTCATCACTTCCACCACGTGAATAACTTACTCTGCATCAAACACCAAACTGTGCATGTGGATGTGGTGCTTCTGTTTCTGTCTAAGCGTCATGAAGATTTAATTTGAAAATGTCCAGCAAAATTCAATTATCAGGTTACTCCTACCAAAAGTGGAAAATAAGACATAGCATGGAGGTACCACTTGAGTCTCTGTGGGGTCTCTTTTCTTGTCAGGATGCCTCAGAAAACATTACACTCTGCAACAGAGAGTGTAATTCCATGGCTAGCCTGGGCCATGGAATTTTCTAGAACACCTGTGGTCTCTTTCCTGGGAAGATTATGCTGGGGTGGAGGCTGCTTTTTTTGGTTTAGTTTGAGGAGAGATTTGCCAGTGATTCTTTCTGGCAAAACTGTGACCTCCTAGGGAATTGTGATGTTTAAGAAGTCCCAAACCTCTTTTAAGTGTCCTCTAAGAAATTTTTCAGCAAGAAGTAGTAGGCACGGAAAAGAAAAACTGAAAAATATTTGATGTGTCAGCAGCATTCCTCAGACAGCAATATAAGAAAGCTTGCAATATAATGCTTTTGTGACTGTTATACAGACTTTTAAAAGGAATGTAGACCCAAGTAGACCAGTAGACTAAGGCAATTTTTCTTTAAAGATCAGCTGGATGGGAATATTCCAGGTTTGTATCAAGATATTTATTAGCTATATGCAGGTGAACCTACATCTGGACATAGCTTTGTATATTTACATGCAGCAAGGATAGCTTCCTTTGTTGTTTTATACAAATAAATCACATGCATGATCAATGCAACAAATAAGGTACTTGAAAAAAGCATGAGGAAGTTTAGAAGACAGCACTCACTGGGAAGCTACACAGATCCTCTCATGATGAAATGAAGGGGACAGATATGGGAAGACAGGTGACTTTGGAATTGCTCTATAGCTGAAAAGTGTCTCCTCAAAAAAGAATGCATCGTCTTGCTGGAAAAGGAGGAATATGCTCCTAGCTTGAGAAAAAATGAGAACTGCAATGAGACTCAGCCCTGTACAAGTACCTTAGACAGATTAGCCTGAGTCAGCCCTCTGCTCATATTGCCTGATGCTCATCTACCATGGGTAAAATCCAAGCTAGATGCTAGTTTACTCCATGTGCATTCTTCCATGACACCACTGATGCTTTCAGAACTCCATCCTAATTACTGTGAATTTTATGAGCAGGGACTTGATCAAGTAGGAATTTTACTGGGAAAATTACTGTCTTTTTTACTGTAGGTAACACTTTTGTCCCTGTAAGTATAAATAGTTTTCAATGTGAAGACTGCCTGAGTTGTTTTAATATCCTGGAGAAGAAGCATCCCATTCTTTTTTTTAATTTATGTAATTCCCAATGAGCCATAACTGTTTGCATGGTCTCAGACCACTTCTAATGTATAAAAAATCCATAGTGATGTGCAAATTAAATGCAAGTTTAGATTAAATTGTTATGTTTTCTTTTGTCTTGACATGTGTGCATGAGGCTGTGATTAAGGCTCCACATGGACCAGGATGGAGATGAGATGACTTCTAAGAGTGTTAGTACTGTAAAATATATTCTGTTCTCAATTATAACCCCCATAAGCAATGGCTGCATATTTCATGTAGCAGCAAAGATGGCCACAAACTATGTGCCATATTCAGATAGTGCATTACTTTAAACTAGATGCCACTGCAAACACATTTAGTCACTCCTTTTTCTACTCCCTGTCTCAGATTGGTGTGTCTTTCATCCAAACAGCTTGTTCCATGTTAAAAAAGCTCTTTAGCCTAAATCTTGACTCCACCTTATTCACGTGGGGAGTGTAGGTTGTGCTTGTTTTCATACTGGTCATACAATACAATTTAATACTGAAAGTTTAGCCCTGAGATCTTCGATGGTTCATTTAAATGTTCTATTTTCTCTTACTTATGTATCTAACAACTATTTTTTGTGTGAATCACTAGATGTATCTCTGTGTGTTTCACGAAGGCCAGCTTGCCTCTGGAATTCTTTCCCCCAAAAAGTGGAGTCCGGGCAGAGGAGCCAACTAATCCTACCTAATTTTCCACCAGATGTCTATGCTTAACCCTACACTCTTCTTAGATCCCCATTACACAATTCTTTATCAGGAGCAGCACTACTTCCAAAGATGGGAGTATTGCTTAAGGCAAGGCAAAGTTTTTCCAGCAATCTTACTTTTTTAATCTTCTAACGCTACTTTATGAAACAGGTAGTAACTATACAATAAAATACATATAAAGTAATAGAGCAGCAATAAAATAAATTGGAGTAAGAATGAGCTAGGTTCTAGAGAGACTATAAAATAGGAGGAAATAGAATGAAGGTCATCTTTTTTTAATCAGAGATCTAGTCCAGATCTCCAGATCCATTTTCACAAGTACAAAAATACGTGTGTGACACGTGAGGAAATGAACTCTCCAGGATGTGCTTTGGGAGTGCTCTAGGACAGAGGCATTTTGGAAAGATGTGATAATGGCCTAAAAAAGGGCAGTGATGAGATTGTGGAACTCCTATGTGTGGGTTCTGGAAAAAAAAAAAAAGATATATTTGAAAACCAAAGAAAACAAAAGCTCAAGGAAAATGTGAGCAGCTAAGCTAATTGTAGACACTTGGAAAATGGAAAGATGTTCCCTTTTTTCTTTATTTTTAAATAGGAGCTTTTGTAATCTGGCCTCTGTTCAAAGCATAAGGAAATATGTCTTGATTTCTGTGTCTGTTGTGCGCACTCTTCACAATCGCAGCCTGCAAACCTAAAATAAAGAAAATAACTGGAAGGTAAACCCAAAATATTCCAAAATACTGCTTATCAGCCATTAAGAAGTGACCTTTATTTTTGTTGATGTATCCATACTGCAATTTTCATTTTTACCCACCCATCAAATAGAAGCTTAGGAAATACTCATGTATCTACCAGACAAAGATATCAGCTAGTAAACGTAAGTTGCAACTTCAAATTGTAGCAATTAAAATAATAGAAATTATGGAGAAATTGCCAAAAGATAACTCTAGAGTCCATTACCAACTCCAGTAGACCCATGGTAGAGGATGCTTTGTGGTGATGTAATGTACTCAATGTTCAGTGTCATTTTAACTGAGGTTATAGCATTCATCTTATGGAAGTATAACTAGATCTTTATCAGACTATGTACCAGATTCCCTCTGAAATCTATATTTCTTGCTCCAGTTAACACTCACCATCTGGAAGTAACAACTCTGTGAAAATGGTGCTATATGGCAGGCCTTCAGAAATAGTCCTTTATTGGAATCAACTGCAGGAATAATTTCTTTGTTTCATCTTTTGTTTCAAGGAATCTAAGAAAAACCTAGAAGGCTCCGACCTTGCTGTGAAATATCTGCTATTGGTCACTAGGATCTACAGCAAGACCCTCTCTTTTTCTTCTAAGGCCACCGAAAGCTAGACAGAGGGTATAAATTAAAATTAGAAACTTGTATGCTTCTCTCTGAAGTTGTGGCTATTTTTTAAATTGTTTTCCTATTATGTTTATTGCAGGACTCTCCCACTGTTGATAACAGTGCCAGTTTTGTCTTAAACAGCAATGGGATTATCTGTTGCCCTTGTATTTGGTAAAAATTAATGATATCCTAAGGTGAATCTTGCTTTGTACTGCACTAGCATTTGCTACTTAGTGCTGGAAAGCATGATTCATAAAGTTAAAGACCTGAAATTCTCTTTGAGAGGAAAGCACAATCTTGCATAGACAGTTTCCTTTGGTTAGTATGGAATCTTCTGTGATCTCTGGGACTCACATCCCCTTAGGTCCTTTGGCAGGCATTTTGACATGAGCTGTTCTGATGCATGATGGACTTCAGTCTAGTGCCAGAAGCATACAGTAAAGAGCAACAGGGAGAAGGCTTTAGAAAGCAACACAGTGCCATTTTTGAAAGCTGCTGTACAGGATTTCATCTGTTTTACCTGTCCAGAAAGAGCTATCACCCACTAAGTCTTTATCACCACCATCTTTCCTGAGCTTTAGCAGCTCTTGAGACACTTAGTAAAAAAACTGCAATAAACCACTGGAAAAGTCAGAAAAAAATCTACAACACTGAGTCTAGAATTGATTTCTTGAATCACATTTGAAAACTGTAGTTTAGTCAGCAGAAGATCTCATTGCACAAGCCATATCCTTGTCTTTCTCTTCCTTCATTTAGACCAACAATTAATCATGGCACAAGAGGTAAATGAGTGGGGGATTTCAGTGTAAACTGTGCTGGTGGATTGGTAAACATTTCTGGTATTGTTGCAAATAACCAACACAAGTGTAAGGAATGGAAGTTTAGCTTTAGGCCTGTATGTTTACCATTACGATTTTAAACTGTTTATAAGAAGAAGAGTGCTTTAAATGTTCCTGAGGAGGTGGGCAAAACCACAGGGCTGCTAAGGGTTTAACTGAGATAAAGTGTTTGCCTTAAAATTCAGAGAAACATGGTCATTTTGCAGGCATGGTTTGTCATTTAAAACATTGCTGTTGACATTGTGTTGTGACACCAGCCTAAAACATTTATGATAACTCCAGAAATGAGGTGTATTAGAAGCTGGAAGGCAACATCTGGTTTCTTCCTTATCACTGTGTCCTCAAAAGCTAATTCAGAGTTTTGCATGTAAAATAACAGTGCAATCCCATCAGCATCCCTCCACCCTCTTCCCCCCACCCTCTCCACCCCTGTATTTTTATTGGAGATATTAAGACATGGATTTAAATGTCTTTCAATACAGCCCTAGATCTAGGATGCAGAGCAGTAGGTGAAAGTGTCAGATTTCATGGTGAGCAGTGAAACATTGACTGGGGATTTTCCACTAGCTAAGCCACTGGATAAAAGCAAGGTAGAACTGGGTGCTGTTCTCCTGGATGCTGGGAACTGGATGTGTCACATTCTACATGTCTGCCAAGAGACTGGTCTGGCAGCTACCTTCCTTCCATTTTGGAGACCTTGGAGTCCTCAGCTCAAATTCTTCCTCTGCATGACAGGGGTCAAAACAGCCCTTATCACCATCAAGAGGTTCTCCAAGAGATTAGAAACATGTTCTGGTTTGAGATTATTTTCTATCCTGTTTAATCCTGCAGACAAAACTAGGAATCTCTAACTGGATTATACAGTGCTGGTAAGGGACAGCAAAGACCTTGGTTCCAGTCAGTGTTCCAAGGTATTTTTAAACATCCTGTGAGGTTTGGCGCCCTGACTTAGGATTTGTAAACATGTGATGTTGGCAAGTAAGAAACTAAGCTTTGCTGCCAAAACAGGTGGGGAAGGACATTAGAAAGACAAAGTTCCTCACCTTGGTGAAAGGGATCTTCACAGCTCGGTCAACCTCCACTCAGCAGCAGTTCACAGTAGCCTGGTGTTACCTGAGGAGGAGCTTTCATCTTGAGACCATACAGAGGAAAAGGACAAATGCCTAGGTTGTGACTATGTCAGCCTGAAGTTTAAAAAAATAAAATCAAAATTATAATAAAAAAATTGTTATTTTGTAAATCTAAGTGCTCCAAGAGTGCATTTCAGGCTGACGTCAGTGTTCATTAGCAAGGGTTCATTCATCAACACAAGGACAGATGTGAACAAGACAGCTGTCTTCACCAGAGAATGCTCTCTCACTTATTAACATGCTGATCTGATTGCTTTTTTTTGTTAGGATGGTACCAAGAAAGTTATCTGACCACTGTAAACTCTGTAGCGGACTGAACATCCAACACATTACATGTCTGCTTGAAAAATCTTTCATTTAAATAAAATAACCAAATATGAAGGAGAATGCCAGCATCCTGACCCCATGTCATTGCTTTGCTCTTTAACCTTGTCTTCTCCACAGTTGGGTCTGATGCCTGTCTTTTGCTGCATGTGCCACTCAGAAGAGACCATGTAATTCTGTGTCATTTTCATATGCGAGTGGGTGTAGCCTCTCTCATGCTGCCCTGAAAGCAGCCCTTACCAGCTGGTGTTTTGCTGTCAGCATAGATCTTTCTGGATTACACTACTGAAGAGCTTGTAGTCTTCACTATTTGTCCTTCCTTTGTCCCATTGCCTCAAACACATTTTAGAGAACTATTTTCCAAGTTTTTGACCAGCACCCAAACTGTTAACCTCCTAAGTATTGCAAGTGCCCTGCTACTAAAGCAGTATGTAAGAAAACATATTCCATATCATAGAGCATTTCCCATGAAATGAGGAAAATGTTGATGATCTGGAGAAGGAAGATGCCTTTAATACAAATGATTTGAGGTGGACATGACCTCTGCCAAGTTCCTGAAGGAATTCCTCTAATTCAGAAACCCTGTCAATGAAGGACTTCTGGATAACCTGGAGCTTGCTGAGGACCGTCTTGGATGGAAAACACAGTTTAGTTTGTATCATATGGATGATTTTCTAGTCTTTAAAAATTATTTTAATGTAGGAGTAGCCTTTCAAGACCATGCCACTTTGGCCAGTATTTAAACTGAGCGGTTAGATTTTACTTTTCAGCTCTGACTCCAGCGCAGATAAGGGACTTTGGTAGTAATGGAGTGTTTCCTAGCTGATGTAAATGTGGAGGGTTATTTGAGTTGCCAAGCTTACTTTAGCTGATGAGCTGATGAGGAAGAACTATCAGTGCAGTTATAAACAATCAGTCGTAAATATATAGCTAACATCTACCTAGAACACAGACTGCTGAGATCATAGCCAGACCCATAGCAATATGTTTGCAAGAAAAAGGCAATTAATTACTGACTGAGAGGCTCAGTGAGCAGGATTAAAATATGCCTTTTTATACAGAATAAGACCAGCTTCATTATCTCTGGTATACAGGATAGTTGTATGTGTCTAATGGCCTTTGATCCTTCCTGGAGGGAAGGATAGTTTATTGTTTGCTAATTCAAATTCTCTGTTGAAATAACCTGGAATCATTAATCTTGCTTTTATTTCCCCTTCTCTCTCCTGAAGTTAAGAATAATAAAAAAATCTACTCGTACAGACATTTATAGATGAAGTTTTCCTGAAGAAAAACATATTCTGGTTTAGAAAATTAATATCCTAAAATTCATAATTTTAAACAGATATTTATCAATTTATGTATGAATTTGTGTATATATACAAATATATCTGTGTAGGTACATGTAAAAGTACAAAGCCATCACACTGGCTGCAATGACTAACTACGTATATACAATATACGTGTTTTAAAAACACACACTCTCGCATGTGCATTCATGCTACCACCCTGAGACTCATAGTAGCCATTCCCTCAGAGAAAGCACATGAAGAATTTCCATACTGACAGTCATCTTTCAAAATGCTCTCTTTCTTAGAGTATAGTGGTACATTAGTGGAAGGATGGACTATTTTGGGAATGAACTATTGCAGTGGTCTCAAGCTCCTCATTGCGAGAATTTGCCTGTGAGATGTCTCCACTCTCTTAGTAATAAAGCATATAAAAACAAAAGTATATCAACAGCAGCTTGCTGAACCTGCAGGTGGGCCCATGCCAAGGGCAGGGAAGAGTAGAGGATCTGAGTGTATTTTAAACTATGGAAAGAAAGTAGAACATCTAGAAGATCTCTAAAAAAAATTATAATGTAAAATACTATGGAATAGAGTCAGACATTGATACATGAGCGTGTATGATGTTGGTCAGTTAGAACTTATGGAGAAAGAAGAGTGGGAGGAACCCAGTGAAAGCCAAGAGAGACCAGTACAGATTCCTGCACCTGTGGTGAAACAACCCCCAGGCACCAGCACAGGCTGGGGCTGATCTGCTGGAAAGCAGCTCTGTGGAGAAGCACCTGGGGGTCCTGGTGCACAACAAGCTGTCCATGAGCCAGCAGTGTGTCCTTGGGGGCAGGAAGGCCATTGGGATCCTGGGGTGAATTAGGAAGAGCATTGCCAGCAGGTCAAGGAGGTGATCCTGTCCCTTTGCTCAGCCTTGGTGAGACACATCTGGAGTGCTGTGTCCAGTTCTGGGCTCCTCAGGACAAGAGAGACACAGAGCTCCTGGAGCGAGTCCAGAGGATTATGAAGGTGGCTGGAACTGGAGTACCCCACTTAAAGCTGAGGGAGCTGGGCCTGTTCAGCCTCAAGAAGAGACATCTGAGAGGGGACCTTATCAATGCATACAAGTATCTGAAGGGAGGCTGTTGAGACAATGGAGCCAGGCTCATTTCAGTGATCCTCAGCAACAGGGCAAGGGCCAGTGGGCACAAACTGAAACACAAGAATTTCTATATGAGGAAAATCCTTATTTTGAGGGTGACAGAGCACTAGAACAGACTACTCAGAGAATTTGAGGATTCTCCTCCTCTGTAGATGTTCAAAAGCCACCTGGATACAATTCTGATCAATCTGCTTAGATGAACTGGCTCTAGCAGGGTGATTAGACTAGACATCTACAGAGATCCCTTGCATTTCCAGCCATTCCATGATTCTGTGATTCTGGTGGATTTTTGCAATGTAATCACTCTGCAGTCTTGCCTCAATAATACGGAATGACTCAGCACAGTTTTTCTCCAAGAGTCTATTGCGTGTGGGATTCCTGATAGTACAGACTTCAGTTTCTTAGCCTTTAGCATGCACCATGGACAAGCACTAACGCCTAGTAAACCCCACTTCAGAATACAAGTTCATACTTGGACACCTGGTTCTTGATTCAGAAAGATGTTTAATGCTTCCTAACTCTTCTTGATTTCTAAGAAAGTAATTATTGGAAGTTAGAATGTGCATCTGCAAGTACTTTGCCAAATCCATTAATAACAGCTTACGTTCCCATCACACTTCAGTCCCTGTTCAGGTTAATCACATTTATGAAGTTCATCAAAAATCTAAAATTACTCATTGATCAAACAACCATGAATAATCAAACATATTTAAAATATAAATTGCATTTGTGGAAATTGTTATGTATCAATGGCCATTCTGTTCAGAATTGATAAAACTCATACAATAATTTATTGTAAATCATTCACTCATATTAAACAAGTAGATTTCACTACAAATCTTGGGCTGTTCTTTTAAAGAAAAGAGATATAAACTGAAAACTGGAAGGATTCTGGTAGATGGCTATTATTGAAGCACTGTTTTCTTTTCTATGTCATCCCAATTTGAAGCTGAATATTCTGAAGAGGTTTTATTAGATGCTAAAAACCAACAATAAAAAACTGAATTGGCTCTAAACCAGAGTTCATTTAGGAAAAATGGGAGCTATGTGAACCCTACATCAAAGGGCTATATTCAAAAGACTGTTCACACAAAGGTCTGGAGGGACTGAGAAATCAAGTTAGAGAGAAATTTATTATGTGATTAAGACTGTAAAAATACCAGTTAATTTATGCCCTATAAACATCCCTAGTATTTGCTTCCTAAAGCTAGGTGGTAATGGATCCTTTGTATATCCTGTCTGGGACTACATATACAGTCATTAGAAGGTTCCATTGTTTCTGAGGAATTATGGTAATGGAATGATAAAGGGACATTAAAAGAGAAAGAGAAAGACACATTACCTGTAAGAACCAAAACAGGGCATGGTAAATGGTACAGAATGGCCTTATTGCAGGTGTGTGGCAGTCACACTGGGCCCTTGAGGAGTCACCCGACACAGCTTGATTGGCTTCCACGCGTGGAGATACTCTGGAGATACATCATCTCTGGGGATACTGCTCTTTTAGTGGGGCCAAGCCTTAAGAAATCAATTTACACCAGTTGGTGACCCGTCTTGCTAGGATTAATCTTGTCAAAATCAGTCCCTTCCTTTGCCTTCTTTCTGCACTCTTTCTCTGAAACATCTAAGCAACATAAAGAGAATCAAAAGACATCCCTGAGGGGGAAAAAAGACATTCCTAGGAAGTAAATGGAACAAAAGGCAGACAAATCAGTCACATCTTCCATAGCATGAAGATGAGCCTAAATGTTAAGTTTTTAGATACACAATACCACAGGGTATAAAGACGTGGGAGCTGCTATCTATGCAGTGTGAAGATGGGAACAGAACCTAGGCACAGGGCAAGACTTTGTTATGGTTATCCTCAAAGAAATCTATTTCTTGGTTTGAAGTTGACTATCCTTGTGCCAAGGTCTACAAAACGCATTTTTTTCAGTTCAAGAATGGAATTAAATAATGCTTGAAACTACATGAGGCTTAGATCCTCAGAGATATTTGTCTTTGTAAATCTAGTGCATGAATAGTGAATCCACAGTTTACACTTTGGATCAGAAATGCCCTCAGCTGCTTTGTTCAGGTACCCTTTTGAGTCAGCTGTTCAGATGGAGGTGTCAGCATCACCCCAATGGAAGCTGCCACTGCTGCAATTCTGCTGGCAGAGAGGTTTCCCGATATGCTGTAGGTAAAAACAGCTGGCAAACCTAAGTCATGTAGTTTACATGTAGTAAAGCAGCCTGGATGATTCTCTTTGAGATGTTGTTAAGCATCTTGGGGATGTTAACATCATCATCTGGCTTAGCTCAGTGCAGTGCCAGAATCTGCCTGTGACACGGCATCAGCACCATCACGCTGGCTTCCATGAGTCACTTGCACTTGGCCTTCAAGATCCAAATTAGAAAACTGTGCAAGCAGAACTGACACCTTAAAAATGTTGAAAGAGAACCAAGAAAAAGTAATCTATAATATGAGAGCCAAGAAAGGATAATTAAACTCTGTTGAAATAGGGAGGAGCCTTCTATTATTTCAACTTTGTTCATTCTTACCTTATGGGCCCTCTAATAAACATTTTGAACCCCATTGTGGGGACTATGATATGCAGCTAGGTGTCCCAGGAGATCTGCAGGAAGGTTTTTTCCCATTCCTGACTCAGGCAGACTCCATTCTTCATAATACCGATAACTGTTCATAACATGAGGAGAAGTTTTGCTCAAAAGATTTGACAGACTGTGTCTACAAGACACTGACAGCATGGCTGGAATTTACAGAGTAGCAGGCAGAGTACAGAATCCTGTAAAGGGTATGTGAATATGTCTGTTAGTTAGAGGGCTAGTTAGAAGAAGAGTTAGTGTGCATCAGGACCCACTTTCAAACAACTTGCACAGAGCTTGCAGTTTTTGGCCATATCCTGGACTGAAATGGTGGTAATTTTGATCCTCACCCCTACCTACCTTCAACATTTGTATTTGATTTTTTGGTGATTTTTAAAGACTAGTTAATGCTAAATTTGAAAAATAAGTGTGGTATTTTTTAGTGTAATTCTCAGAGGTCAGAACTGGGAAATTCAAAACTCTGAAAGACAATAAATGCAGAGTTTTCACAGCCACCAGGCAAAATATCCATCTCAGTGGAAGCCAGGCAGTATTACCTATACTTTAATTCAGACTAATGTAACAGAAAAACAAAATACAGCCAGAACAAAGGACTGGAAGATCCAGAAATGACTTAGCTACCAGCAACCATCCACCTCCTAAAATTTAGTAAATTGTAGCCTCAAACTAGCTTCTGTCTTTTCTGTCAATAGTTTTTTTCTAGGTATCTATATATAGACACTTCCATGGCCTCAAGACTCTAAAAATCATGGAAAATCATGTCCCTCCATTGTCAACAGGAACCAAATAGAGCTAATGTTTTTTGCATACATGGTGTAAAAGAAGTTGATGTTTCCCAACAGCTGGCTCTCCACTGCCTGCCTTATTAATCCAAGTCCCCATGTATGGCAAGGCAAGGGCAGCCAGTTTCCACGTGGACTGAGAGATTTTCTTATTCCCTGACAGAGGACAGACCCACACACCACTGAATCAGACACCCCTGCCATCCATCTCCTGCAGATGCACATATGATCTGCCCACAGCACATGTGCTGAAACACTCCCAAGGTACATGGCCTGCCAGCCAACAGGCATCCCACAGACTGAGGAGGGCTGCTGAGTCCTTGGGTTGGGAACCTGCTATTCCCATGCTATGGGAAGCTAAAAGCCTAATATATTGCTATCTATTCGGCTTCAGTACACAACCATCTTTAGACAGCGTGACTCATCAGTAGTCTGCTGTGACTTCTGACCAAATTCTATTTGGTGTCCTTTTACTTAAGAAAATAACTTCTCAACCTTGAAGACTGATTTGATTTTTTGAAAATACAATATTGATTTTTTTTCTTTGCCCTTCTGCTAATATTTGCTGTTATAATGGACCAGCAATGTAAAAGTGATAGTTTGAGCAGATACTGAGCTAAAAGACTGCAAAATACAACTGACTCCGTAGCACCTTCCAGCCTTTCTTATAATCACAAATATACACAATTATAATATCTGTAAAGAGCTTGTCACCTTTTTTTATTTTTTATCTCTTTGGTCTTAGGGCTCTGGGCCACATAACATGGCATAAATGAATCAGGCACAAAACCTGAAGATGAATCATAAATAGGTCTGATTCTAGGTTACAGTTACCACTCCAAGTCTTGACTCTGACGTCTTTATTTGCAGCAAATCAGATTGTTACTGCTCCCAACTGTCTACTCTGCTTCTCTGCCAGAAGATGCTAGTCCCATGGTGGAGTGAAAGATGCACATATGCCTATGCCACAGCCCAGTGTATTCCTTAGAGTCTGAACTGGGGAGGTAGAAGGAAGAGCAAGGTTATTCCTTAACCTACAGCAGATGAAACCACCAGAGCTTATGATTCACAGTCCACATATCCCAGCTGCACCTCACAGGTAGTGTGAAATGCCCTTCCAAGGCCTCATACAATTACAGGAGCAGCGCTACTGCCTCAGTGCAAAGGAAATTCCTGGTCCATTTAGAAATAACCTCATCTTTCTAAATTCAAAAGAAATCTAGCTAGGCAGTGACTGAAACAGCTCCAGTTGTGTAGAGAATTCATACCCAATGCATGAGGGGGTTGGAAGAATCTGGGGGAAAACCAGCTGTTTTGAGTATTTCACAGTTACAGGGCACAACTGAATTGGACATATTTTCTTTAAAAGTTTCAAATCTCTAGTGCATATCTTCCCTTCACTTTTTGAACAAAAAGTTAAAATCAATTCTCCGTAGATTTGTTGTGGTTTCAAGGTGCATTAAAAAAGGTTGCATCATCTTCCTCAGAGCTTCTTGAAGCTTTTGTAACTATCTACCAGCTTGATGTCAGAAGAAATTGCATATGTTCCTCTTTCTACAGTAATGATTGACTGCTTCAAGTGGCTAATCAATTGGACAGATAACTTAGCAGTCAATTGACCAGTCCAGTATCCAGTCTGATTGATGATTTCCTCTTTCTTCCCTGGTAAATTGAAGCAGACAAGTGTCCCTTTTGTTGCTGTGGGAGCTCCAAGGCCTAACATAGCTTTTTAGTTAGGTAATTTCACTTTTGAGACAGCAAAAATGAGTATTTGCAGTCAATGTGTGCAGCTGCAAATGAAAGACAAGGAGTTCATAGGGTGGGAAACTGAACAAAGGCTGGAGGATAGATGACTTGAATCAAGTCTAATTCTTATTTTGACTGACAGGCAGAGCACCCACAGGCCTTTCTGCTCCTGCAGCTCAGCACTGTAGAATCAACAGAATCGTTGAATTAGGAGGAGACCTTTGAGATGATCAAGTCAACCCACCACTAGCACTGTAACCCCTAAACCACACCACCATGCACCAAATTTAAATGCCCCTTGGACACCTCCAGGGATGGCAACCCCAGCACATTTCTGTGCACTTAACATTGGAAAAGACAGCATCATCACCTGTCTTCTGTAATCCTTGGGAAATCAGTTACCACCTTTGCTAGGAAAGGAAAAAGTCTAGAAACATCATACTAATACTCATAGTTTCCTGCATACATCTTACATGGTTTGGGGAGCTGATCCCAAGCCTAATTGTCCATAGAGACATCAGTTTGAAAACTGAGGCCTCAGGGGCAACCAGAGACCAGCCTTCAAAGTTCAGGTGGTCCTCTGTGCCTGAATAGTGTCAGTGGCTGAGTACTACGATAGCATGGCATTTGGCATCTACAGAAGAACAAGACACACCTATGACAAGCTGATGAATAGTGGAAAGATACAGTCACCTTTTAAGGACAGGGCAACCATATTTTCCTTTATATCATAATCCAAAAAATGTGGCCAAATGTGACTCGTCACTGGCTCCTTTGGACAACACTAAACAGGGTATCCAGAAACAAACCAGCTTTCTGTGCAACATTGAGGTGGAATATCATAATGAATATTACATTCCCTCAGTCTGAAGAACAGGAAAGTTCTAATTTTTACATGTTGCCTTTGTATTGTTACAGGAGTGTGAAGAGGGTGCAAATATAATACACAACCAATAAAGCTACAATATCCTGTCATGGTGATGCAAAAGAGTATCTAAGCAGAATAAATGGTTGCCTTGAATGCTCATTAAGGATTATAAATCATCCTGAGATGCCATTCTTTTTTGGCTGAAGGTGATTTAGCTTTCAGAAACAGGCTTGGTGGAAATCCAGGTAGCATAGCTCCAGTCCCACAACAGACCTTATATCTGTCTTGTGCATTTCCAAGCAGGGAATCCTCACCAAATGGCTCTAACACATTCCTAGTTCCATGGTTTCTTAGTTCAGATTAATAGAGCAAGAAGATTCCTTCCTACTGCAATGGCAAAAAGAAGGGATGAAGTCTATCCACTGAGGTTCAGCTTTGTTCCAGACATGAACATAAATGAGAAAGTATGTTACAGTTAAAGGTACTCTTTTGGATGGTATTTCAAAATTCTGCCTGCTGGCTGTTTTCTCTACTTTCATTTTGATCAGCTCTATGGTTGTCTCAGGTCCACAAGACACTGACAGCTCTACATTTAATGTTCAGTGCTCTTAAATTATTTGGCCTGTTCAGGAGTCATCATGCCATGGTGGACACGCTTTTACCTTTCTCAGAGATACATGGTGACGACCACCTGCAAAGAGCTTTGAAAACAAGAGTATGAAAACAAAAGCACTGCAAAAACACTTGCAGAGTGTTTTCTTTATAACCACTTGTACAAGTTTGGATTTCAGATTGCTCCAGCCTTATTCCCATTATGGCTGATGACAATTGTCCCATTTGGATAGATCAGTAGGGGCTTTACCTCATGTTCCTGGTGAGACAGGCTCCAGAGAAGAGCAGAGAAAGGGAAACCCTTTGAATCTGTGGGACATAACATCATACATCTCTTTTGCAGCACACAGTTCTCCCTGCTAGGCAGTAGCCATTTGCCTGCTGATCTCTAGGGAGCAAGGACACTTCTTATATCAAGAAAAACAGAGTGTCAGTTTGAGCCTCTTATGACAGGAAGCAGGATTTTAAATTTCTTTTATATATTTATATATATACATATATATATAGATAATTTTTTTATGTACTCTTTTCCTCTTCCTGTTTTTAGAGAAGTGACTGAAAGTGAAGCCTGGAAACAGCTGGCTTCTCTTTTGGGTCACCGAATTATCCAAACTGTTTGCAAACTCAGATCTGTAAAGCTAACAAATGGAGAGTCACTAAGTCCACCGTATACTTTAGGTTTCATTTGACGCCCACATGCTGAAACTACCTCACTTGCATCTGCTGATACAGAGAGATCCTTGCTGGAGTGAAGTATCACCCTTGCACTGCTTGTCTGAACACACTGATTTTCACTTCTGAAAAATTTTCTTCAGCTTTGGGCACAATTACATCTATGACTCCCTCTCTCACTTGCTTGAGCATGAGTGAAGTCACTTGCAAGTTCCCTTTACATGTTTGTGTAACAAAGGTGTTATCTTTGTAAGAGACAGACTTAGCAGAGCAAGACAGGTGGAAGCAAACACTACAGCCATGTGTTTCCATAACCTCCAGCACTGCAGCTTACAGTCAACATAATCTTTCCCTCAGGGAAAAATAAATCCAGGAGGAGCAAAATACGCTTTACTCAGAAAAGAATTGGTGAGGGGTGTATGTGACTGCCACACTCCTTCAGCTGCTCTTTATATCTGTGCATGGCAGAGCACAGTGACTGTTAAAATTAAGTACATTTAAGAGTTATGGTGTATGCTGGAGGCTTCCACTGTAACGCCAGATTGATTAGGTTTGCTAAATGTTGTCAAACATCTTCAGTTTTCCAATACAATTTCTTCAACATGGTTATTTTAGCTGTGTTACTTACACATCCACAGTATGACAGTTCTCAAAGCCTATCCAAACCTGTGCTGCTATGATTTAGGATTTGCAAAGGTGCAGAAGGATGTCACAGAAATGCATCTCTCAGCTTCATTGACTTTAGGATGTACCAATGATCCTAATGTTGCAGCTTTGAGAGACAAAACACTTCAGCAAAAACCTGCAACCTGGACAAAAAGGCATAGCAGATGGATTTCAACACTCACATGATCAGATGAAAAAGGCAACACAAATAAAGTGAGTTTTAGAATCCCTGGCCCCTGTTCAGGGGAGTCTATCTGTATTTAATCTTTGTAACAATTTTTGTAAGACTTTTTGTAAATGGAAGCATCAACATGGAAAAGCTGTCCCTGGTGCACTTCCAGCAGTTAAGGAGTTTCTCAATCTGTTCTTCTTAGGTTTCATTTCTTAAACTAACAGCACCTCTCCACCAACAACTGCCATCTCAAAAAGAAATCCTCATAGGCAAAAGGAACCTTTCTGGATTGAGTGGCTATTACTTCCAACCACAACCATATCAGCCAGGACATCAGTATTAAAAGGATTCCTCAATGTTCCCTGAAGCCGTTCTTTTTGCTGGAATTAATGTTGGGGCAGGGTCTCAGAAAAGTTACCAGATGTCTCACACTAACATAAAGCTAGATAAATGAAACTCGTACTTCTCCACTTCCAAACTTCATCTCTAAGTTGGAGAAGACTTTTTTATATACCCACTGCTTGTCATACACTTGGCAGGATCAAATGCAGTATTTGTAGTTTTGTTCCATCAAAATGATCAAGGCCTAAACACATAAATTTCACTGTGAGACTGCCTTTAGGTAAAGACAATCAGCCAGTAACCTAGTTCTTCTGACATGTAGTCATAGAAGGTGGCCCTGCTGAGATCACCTGTCTTCCCTTTCTTTAGGGAAAAGGTAGCTATATCTGCTTGAGAGAATATACTTACTGCCTAAAAAGGTGATCTTCTCTTACATGCAAAGACCTGCACAGACCTGACCTTGCAGGTAGCACTGGAAGCTGAGGAGGGGTGTGAAGGACATGGGACAGAGCTCCTTCCCTTCTCCATCTTCACTCCTAGTGAGAGAGCTCTGCAGAAAGGAGGACCAGCAAGCTTTGGTTCTACCCTGATCTTCCTCTGCCTCACCCTGCCCCCAGCCTGCTCACATACCAGCCATCCAGGAAGGACCAAGACATCTAGTTGTGATGAAAAGAGAGAAGGTCCTACAAAACCATTCAGTCAGTTCATGAGGTGTATGGTGTTAAGGAGGTAAGACACAAAGACACATGTGGCATTATACAGAATTACCTGAAACCACCCCAGGCAAAATTAATTTAACACTGAATTGCAACAACAACAACAACAGGGAAATTCCTACAATGTTTAACAAAAAAACCCCACTTCTATTATTTTAACCTAATATAATTTTCAAAAGACCAAGCAAAACAGTAGAAAATTAGTTGTTACATGTATTTATTGAAATTAAATGCCTGGCTTTGTGTTCATTAACTATTTTGACTGCCTACTTATTTTAAATTTTTGGTGAAAATACTTAGCTGTGCTCTCACTGAACACTAATTATGCTTGGAGCCTTCTAAATTCTTTTTATTCCAAAAATTATTTACAGGAGTTGAATCCAGAAATGGCTTTTATTAGACACTGTCAGATTTTCCAGCATAATAAGAGGCACCATTGCAGACAAGCAAGTCAGTTCATCAGGGGTCTAAGGAAAGACAGGAGTTCACAGGCAAGGTCTATAAACTGTAGTCATGAACAACAGGCTGAATGATATTTAAAAAAATT
Organism: Sylvia atricapilla; assembly: GCF_009819655.1. NCBI lineage: Eukaryota > Metazoa > Chordata > Aves > Passeriformes > Sylviidae > Sylvia > Sylvia atricapilla. Next base: position 42,802,832 of record NC_089174.1, read on the forward strand.
AGGGTGATTGAAATATTCTGAGAATCCACAGTTTTCTTGGCGAGAACTGACAGGCAGCTGAGTGAAGATGTGTTTTTTTCTTGTTTCCAACAGTTTGACCCACTGCAGCTGAGAAGCACCAAATTCATAATTATTGGTATGCAGTCCCCATTGTTGCATTTTTGCTCAGTATCTGTTAGGGACAGGGCAGATGATATGCCTCTGTCACTGACAATTCTCTGGACAGATTAAGCTTTGCACATGCTATTACCCAAGTGAGAACTTGCCCACAGGAAAGGGAAAGCTTATTTCAATGTCATCATTCAGCTGTCCAGATCCATTGCATGTTTGGTATGGGTGTTGCCCATGTTGGGCTTTTTATGTTGCAAAGATAAATAAATAAGTGATGCTGCCTCTGAAAAGCCACAAAGCAGAGATGTCACTGCGACCGACACAGGCTTCTGATTTCTATGAGTTTTCAATTAATGATAGGGCTGCACTTGTTGTTTTAAGTCTGTTCTTCAAGTCCTGTCTTGGCCATCTGTTGTATGAACAAATGCAGCAATCGTTCAGATCAAGGGAAAATGTGACTGCTAGAGCTTCTTGCTCTTCCAGCAGGTCTTATTTAGATAATACAACTGGTCTGGATTAAAGGCATCACTGTGACCTTTATGAATGAGTAACGTAGGAAGTGCAGTCATTACACAAAGAGTCTAGATAACAAGATAACAGGTCCCATGGTTTAGCAGGGCAATCCAAGAAAAATTTTGAAATCAATCTAGAAAGCAATTCCTTAGTCTATTTAATTGACGAATGCTTTGTACGGAGAAGTCAAATCTTCCATCAAGAGTAGCTCATATATGAAAAAATACAGTAAACCTTTGCAGACCATTTTTTCTCTAGCTCACGAGTTTTTTCCAGCTGTATCAATTATTTCGATTAAGAGACAATAACTCACCCTTCAAGCATTGACCCACTTCTACTCCTAAATGATCACAGTTACAACACAGTACTACAAATTTGTCCATCTGGTGCTCAGAAATATTTTCTGACATGATCTAAAAGACACCTCTTTTTGTGACATGAACTAACATTAACATTATTCTTTTATCAGCTTACATTAAAAAGTTGTATTGAAGGAACTGTAAGATTATAAAATCAAAAACTAGGAAGTATTTCTATAACCATAACCTGTCTGTTCAACTTCCTAGAAAGCAGTTGGCCTTCACAGTACAGTCAGAAATCACACTTTTTTCCCTTGGATGACTTCTTCATCCACTACAATTCTTGACTTTTGGGGTTCTTAGGTTGTAGCCAGTATTCATCTTTAGAGAAGCACATCTCAGGAATTTACTGATGCTTTTCTTACAGAAAACACCAGAGCTTAATCTTAAGGCAAGAGTACTAGGATCTCTTCAGAAATCTGATCCTGATTGCCGGTGAGAGGAAGTTAAACCTCATTTAAGTGAGGCTTTGAGCATCAAAGCCAATAAATTGGCTTAGCTTGTGGATATTGCTTAAAGCAGTACACAAGTTCTCCATGCCTTGATGTAAATGAAATATTGATTCTTCAGACAAAGGGTTAAGTAGTATTGAGTTGGAGACCATTTAATGGAAAGTACAGAACACTGCATAAAAGGCAATTGAATGGATTATGTTCTCTACACCGTGCCTATAAATTAAAAAATTGGATGTGGCACACTCTTGCTTTTAATTCCCATCCTATTTCTTTCTTAAAAATATTAATCTAAGTTTCAGTGTGCATTTTAGTTAGTCACATTGCAGGCAATGTGGTTTGTTTTCCTCAGGGCTCAAAGGCTTCTTAGGCTATAAAGACAGTGTTTCATACTTTGGCACAGAACGGGTGATTTCACTGGTCATAAATTCATTAATTTTTAAGATATTAAAAAATACTTCTGCTATTGGCTACCGGCAGCAGTAAGAATACCAAATGGTACTTGATACAATTCTAGATGCCATTGTTCACTCACAATACTGGAATTTCAGCTATGCATGTCAGTAATAACCCACAATGGGCAGGGGGTGACATGAATTAATATATACAGGTTTGTCAGGTAATTTAGAAGTTACTAGTTTGGCTTATGCAGACACTTTTCAAAACAACACTAAATACATGCTAAAAGAGGAAGGGGGGTTTTTCACCTCTGGGGCTGGGGTTTGTGAGCAGGGAGGCTGCACCAGTTGTGCTTTTGACCCACTACAATTTCCCCTGCCGCTGGTAGGGTCTCAGCTAGCATTCAGGGATGGCCCTTCCGGGGCAGGGAATGGGAAGCCTGTCCCTTTTATCTGCGCCCTGGCAGCCAAAACAAATAAGGTAATGCCTCCACTGTGAGTGGCTGATTCCTACTGGGTTTCGAATACAGAGTGAAAGGCACAAGGAAAAAAGTCTGATCCCTAGGGCATGTGCAGCTAACTAAGAGGCTACTCTCTCAACGTGTGCATTTATGTATCTTCAAAGTAAGTCTAAACAATGATTTTCCACACTGAACAAGCATCAGCTGGGTGGCACAAAAAGGTAAAGGAAAATAAACATCTCTTTCCTTAAATTAAAAATAAAGGGTTTAAAGTTGTGTCCAACTAGGCAACCTCAAAGAGACAGTGATCATCGAATGTCTCATCTTTATTCTGAAAATTACTATCTGTAGGGTTTTCACACCTCTCTTCTGTTTCCCAAGCTCAAATAAACAAAAAACCCATTTTGCCAGTTCTTTGCCTGTTAAATCAAGGTGGATGCTACTACGAAGAGAGCCTGGCCCAGAGTTCCAGCACCCTTTGTGAGGCTGTTTCTCATAAGGATTTTGGTGGGCTTAAGTTTAACCTTGCTGAATTTTGTCTATGAGAGACAGGCAGGCATGCTCTTTTGCACCATCAGGAAGAAAAAGCAGACATGAAAAGTACAATTAACAGAATCATAGCAGCAGTATTAGCAGTTTTTTCTAAAGAGTCTTCAGTTTGAAATCCTTTGTCATCCCTCCTATGATTAAAAAAACCCCCCAAAAAATCCAGAAAGAAGGTTTATAAGAAGGGTGGCAAAGGGGAAGGGATGTGTGTGGCTTATGCTAGATTCAAGCCTGATCAGCTTGGTTTCTGTCAGGGCCGCAGACATATGGTACTAGTTGAAGTAAGTCTATGCAGGAAGAGTCTGGATCATAGAAAAGTAGCCAGAATGTTTATTTTTCTCTTCATAATACACATCTGTCGAGGAAAAAAATATTATCCTTCCTGGCTATGCATCAGGCAAATGTTTTCCATGATTCACTTAGTCTGAAGCTTTCTGTTCAGGTTTCTTCAAGTGGTGCTGCTAAGCACTCTAAAAGCATCCTCAGCAGAGCTGGCAGACAGCAGCAGGATCTTGTGCTGTTGAAAGGACATATTTCAAGGGCAACTGAAAAATTAATGAGGTCTTTTGTAAATCCCTTCAGCTGGCCCAGGGCCTTGTGTAAAATTCATCCTCTACGGTATGAAGGGAAGACTTTGGTTCTAGACTCTTGACTCAGAAGCCTTCCTCCCTTGGTTCTTGAGACCCAACATTTTCTTGCCTGTTCCCTGCTTTTCAATTTTGTCATCCAGTTGGTCCAACTAGGAAAATATTCATGGGGTGCACACACACTGCAAAGCAGCTTGGATGAAGATGTCAGGAAAAGCTGCTCACAATGCAGGGGAGATGTTCTTGGCTCTTCAAAACACAGTCTGGCTCTTTAAAAACTGTCTGGCTCTTTAAAAACTGTCTGGCTCAAGAGTCACTTGAAAAGTGGTGTGATCCAGGTAGCTCCTGTGCCTGCTGAGACATTGCTACAAGCTACAAACTGGCCCCAGCATGTGTCCTGCAGTGTGTTGTACAGGAAGAGTGTGAGCTTGTTTGAGGTGAAAGGAGTTCCACAAAGAAATGCTGGCACTTCCAAGAAATCACTTGAGACATGAGTTGCCTGTGGAGCGAATGCCAGGTTTGGAAGAACAGCAACCCATCTGACCAAGCTAAAGTGAAGAGACTCCCTCCTCCATGGCAGCAGGGGTCTAAGTCAACCCTGCTGAAATTTGAAATGTGTTTGTATGATTTGCATGTATCTAAGAGGCTTGAACTGTGACCATATACTGCTGTCACTATCCACTAGGAAGATACCCAGCAGAATTGTAAAACAGAAACAATCTGGACATATAATACACTGCAAAAATAAAGACAGTAAAATTGAATGCAATAGCTCACAAGTTTCTTCAGAAATCATTTCATAAAAGCTGTAATTCAGATGATTAAAAAAACCAGTATTAGTGACATGCAGTCTCAGTCTGAGAGATTTGTTGTTTAGGGAACAAGGAGCTAAAAACACCTCTTCTCCCTGTTTTTCTCTTCTTCAGTATAATAAAAATAGTGGTACTTCTCCCACTCAGTAACTATTTTACACATATGGCGGGTGAGGTACACAGGGCATGTACTTCATGAACATAATTTTCTGTGCTTTTTGAAGCAGTCTATTATATAAAAAAGGTGGAACATTCTCACTGGTACTAACAGATCAGCTCAAAAACCACCCAGGTACTTCATTTTTTTTTACTTTCCTGCTTTTTTCTTTTGGTTTTTGTTCTTCTTCACGATGTTTTCTTTCTTTGTCTGGCCTATGCTTTTTCCTCACAACACCATCCAGTCCTGCATTCCTCTGACTTTTCAGAAGCTTGTGGCCGTTATAAGGATTCATGTGAAGGTGTTTAAATCATGCCTAAAGCGAACATACACAAATTTAAGCAGGATCAGATATTTGTGGCCTGCCTGATGTACCTCTTTTCCTGATGAGTAGTGCTATAGTGAGTAGTCCCACTAACACAAATGAGATGACTCAATCACTCTGTGTTGCAGTTAAAAGGTTGGACACAGGTGGAACACCAAAATGTGTACGGAAATTCTTCTCTGCTGAGTGTGTGGCATGAGCAGTCACTGCATGTGTCCACAGGTCCCTCTGTGGAAACACATCCTGCCTGGCTTCACTCTCTGCTGAGAAAGAGAAAAAAATGTCTCCCCTTACCTTGCAGTGCCTACCGGCCAATATCTACATTTTTAAATGGAATTTTGGAAAGGGAAGTGGGAGAAACAGCAGCATAAAGCTGGACAAAGAAAAAAGGGTCCCTAAGAAATCATGCTCCAGACACTGATTTGCTGGATGGCAGGGATGTGTTACAGTTGGGAGCTTCCTTCTGGGAGGAATTTAGCTTGAAGACTCAAAACCTGTTATCATTAAAACCATGCTGATAGAGGGAAGCCTCCAGCTCCTCCTATAAGCACAGCTGTTGCTGCCAGCCAGAACATTTACTGTTTTCTGCTCCACCTAGAGAACATGGATTAAATGCTCCATCACTGTATTGTCTGTGTCCTCACATTGTTATGGGAAAAGAGAAAAAACCAAACAGGTGCCTGGTGATGCTTTGTTTGGGATATGGATAGCAAGCAGAGTGATACTGGTAAGGTCTATAGTATGCACAAGAATTTTTTAGGCCCATAGAGGACACCAAAGCTAGTTTAACACCAAGCTTGCTGGTAGGACTTTCATTACTTCTATTGGTATTTTTGGTATTTGGTATTGTATTGGACCTGTGGCTATGGAGGCAATAATCTAGCCCATTAGTCTTGGTCATTCCAATACAGACTAGGATGGATGTTTGAAATTAGCAAATCCCAGGCAAGAGCCATTCCTCTTTAAAGAGCATGTTTAGTGTTAAAGAAAGTGCCCTAGGAAAGGGTAGCTGTGCAGCCAGCACAGCATCATGCCAGCACCCCACTGTCAGTCTGAAGGCAGCTCCGTATTGTGCTGTTAGGATACTGCAGCACAGCTGCTGATAATGCCATGCCTGCACCCACTGCCCATCCAGCAGCACCCTTCAAAGGGAAAGGGAGCCTTGTCAGCTCGGTAAGAGGAAAAGGCAGCACCAGGCTCCTCTTCCACCTCCTCCTCCACTGCTGAGTTCTGGTGTGAGATGCCTTGCTAGGCTCCCTGGCGGTGCCACTGTGACTGTGCAAACTCTGCATCCCTCCCCACGATGGGAGCACAAGCACAGCCTTGTGCACCAGCAAAGACACTTCTCCACCCTGTCCATCTGCCTCTACACCCGCTGGTGTGCTGCACACCTCCCTGACCACCCCGCCGTGCTCATACCAGCCAGGGGGATGGTGAGGGATGGACGTTCGAAGTGTGTAGGGGGAGACTTTGAAATGATGCAGCTCAGCACAGCCCCTTGGTACCAGTGATATTGCACTGACTTACACCAGCTGAAAACCTGCTCTTTGCTTTTGCCAGAGATAGTGTGTTTTCTTAAAGTGATCCAATGGTAATTATTGTTAAGGAGGAAGTTGAAGTTAATATCTGTTTTTGCATGAGTATAAATGCCTAGGCCTGAATACATACACTTCAGAAGCTAAGAGAAATTACACACCAAAATTATGGCATTTCATTAGCATTTACATTATCTTTGGGCCCAGAGAGCTCAGTGGAAACAGTCTAAGAGCTTCACCCAGGCTTTATGAGGACTTTTTAAACTGGGTCTTGGAAACCTCCAAGGATTAGAGAAGGCTTAGCCTCCCTGGGAATCCTTTTGCCCTGCCTGGTTATCCATGATTATCCATGTGGGAAAGAAACACATCTTTATATGCAGCCTTAACCTCTTTAGCTTCAGTTTATGCCCATTGTCACTCCGCTTTCCACCAGCCACTGGCAGGATACTGTCATGTGCCCGAAACCCATCTCTGGTCCAGGGGAAACCAGCCCCTACTCCAGTCCCTCCCAGCCAGAGGACTCCTGGAGCCCCTCTGTTTTGTCACTGTGTCACCTCTCTGGGGGCTCAATGCTTGGATGAAGTCTGAGGGTCCTGGAGCTAATGGGACCATCCATCTCTCCTATACAATCCACCTGCCCTGTAGGACTTACAAACTGAAAAAAAAGAGACAAGATGAATCACAGGAAAGACAGTGATATGGAGAACATGGCTTGTCTAAACTTGGCTTATTTAGTTGAGAGCAGAAGACCATGTACCTCACTATTTTGCCCCCAAGACTGGCCTAGAGAAGGGTGTAAGGACATAGGAGGCACACAGAGAGGGATTTTTGGGAATGATTTCCCAGATTCCAAGAACTTGACTCTTGGATGATAAGTCTAGATTTAACAGCTCCTGAATCACTTTTTGTCCTTAAGTTTATCAGATTAGTTTTGAATTCCATGCAAATCTTTACCATTTAAAATATTCTGTGATTAGGAGTTCCACAACATATTTAACTAAATAATGTATGAAAAAGTACTCTTTTTTCAGGAGTACAAAATCAGGATTTGTGTTTGAAACTGCCACTTTCTGTTTTATTGATGTTCCTTACTTCAATAATAATTGTCTTTCTGTTCCAATTATATGACATGCATGGGAATCCACCATATCCACAAGACTGCATGCCTTCAGCCATCTGTCTTGTTCTCTGTATTTTATCCAGAGCAGATGCAGGAACAAGAACTGCACATGGTTTGGGGTTTGTGTAAACCCTGTTTGGCAGAGAGATGTTTTCTCTTCTTTTCCTTTTCTTTCCCCAAAATTCTTATCGTTGACTTTGCTGTTTGGGTGGAGCACCAGCCCTGCTGTATATAGGGCTATCAGTTTAAAACTCAAAAGCATTGAAACCCATGTACCAGTAAAAACCATGAAATCCATGCACTGGTAAAGGTCAGGATGAGTTTTTCATCTGAAATGTTCCAGTCCTTTACCTCCACTCCAGAATCCTGCCTTCTAAGCTTAGCTAACCTGGCTTCCATGTTCCCCTCGCTTGGGGTATTTCAGTTCTGTCCTCGTGTCCTCTCAATTGTGCCTAACACACTCCAAATTTTGAAATTTTGGCTCTCTTTGTCAACAATGCAGTGATAGGTCAATGAGGACTATGCCTTGTTCTTTTGTTGTTTGTTTATTGTTCTATTGAATGGAGAGTTTTATGAAATCTTTGTATTCCTTTCTTTCTGCAACTGATTGCTTGAGGCCTCACATTAACCCCAAACTTCTGGTTCTGGATTAGTTTACCTCAGCATGTCCATTCCCAAGAAAGCTGAGAGGCATTGAAGAACTGTGGAGAGAAAGAGCACATGAAGAACAGAAGGGGAGAGGTATCTCCTCTGTGCAGACACTCGTCTATAACTGTCATTATGATGGTGACCGACCTCCATGGACACTGTCTCACAGACAGTAAAATGGCTCCAGCAAGAGCTGTAATTGGCACATTGGCATTGTAATCCCTGTATTGGCATTACTGTTATGCTGGGAGTCACCTGCTGCCACCCCAGGGCAGAATCTGGCCCTCTGGGTGCTGCTGGGAATTTAATACTGGTTCAGTCAAATCAGTTCTCTCTAGAATCATTGTCCATGAAAAGGGAACAAAACCAGTTTTCACTGTTTCACCTGTCCCAGAGAGTAACAACATTTCTGAAAGTTGACATATAGTTAGTCCAGCAAAGTAGAAAGGCTGCACTCTGTTTATACTTTTCATTCTATCAATGCCTTTTTCTGTGGCTGATGCAATGCCGTAATAATAGTCTGTCTCTGTTCTCTCTGTGACCAACAGATACGACCTTTCACCATTAAATTGATGTTGCCAGCTTTACTCAAAAAGGGTCTGGCCTGTGGTGGGTGGTGGGTGAGGCCACTTGGTGTGCCAGCCTGTTGGCACAGGCTGGAGAAAAAGCCAGAGCAGGTCTCATGTGTCCTGCACCCTATCTCAGACTGGGACCACCTGATTTTACCAGCAACACAATCTGAAAGAAGAAAAAGACAACATCTTATGTTCTGAGTAAAGGCATCAGAAACAACAGCTCTGTAGAGGGATGAAAAAACATTTTGAACATCTGGCATCTTTATGGTTCTGCCTTAGCTTTCATATGCTTTCTTGAAAAAATTGACCCACTGTATGATGTTTCAGTTTTCACATCTGTTCCATAGAGAGTCATTATAAGGATGTTCTAATGGCAGAGACTTATTTCAGTCTTATCAAGGGAATGGTGCTGCTGACAATCTCCAACAAGTGATAATATTTCACAGAATCCCAGAATGTTAAGGTGCTCCAATGGACCTTATAGATCATCTTGCTGACATGGACAGGGACACCTCTCACTAGGCTGGGTTGCTCAAGGCCTTATCCAACCTGGCTTTGAACAGTGCCAGGATTAAGGCATCCTCACCTCCCTGGGCAACCTATTCCAGTGTCTCACTACCCTTACAGAAAAGAATTTATTCCCAATAGTCTGCATTTCTCCTCTTTCAATTTCTACCCATTTCTCCTTGCCCTATGACTACAGCTCCTGATGAAGAGTCTCTCTCCAGCTTCCCTGTAGAGCCCTTTAGATACTGGAAGGCTGCTATGAGGTTTCCACGCAGCCTTCTCTCTTCCAGGATGAACAGACTTAACTTCTTCACTCTGTCTTCTTAGGCAATTGGCTATAGTCCTCTTATCAACTTCCTGACCTGTCAGTGGACTTGCTCCAATAGTTCCATGTCCTTATTCAGGGACCTCAAAGCTGGATGCAAGGTTCCAGGTGGGGTCTCGCCAGAGCACAGCAGAGGGATAGAATCCCCTCCCTCCCCTGCTGCCCATGCTGCTTTGGATGCAGTCCAAGATCCCATTGCCTTTCAGGGCTGTGAGTGCACATGGCTGCATCATGCTGAATTTTCATCCACCATCACCCCTAAGTCCTTCTCCTCAGGGCTGCTGTCAGTCACTTCTCCACCCATCCTGTAGGTGTCTCTGGGATTGTCCTGGCCCAGGTGCAGGACCTTGCACCTCACTTTTACAGAACCACAGAATCACAGAATGGGTCAGGTTGGAAATGACCACAGTCTCCTGTTCCAACCTCCCTGCTAAAGCAGTCTCCCTGGAGGACATGGGACAGGATCTTACCCAGATGTTCTTACCCAGAACATTGGGAGTGACCAGAGAGGTTGGTAATATCGCCAGTGATATTACCAACCTCTCTGGTCACTTCCAATGTTCACCTACACAATAAAAAAGTTCTTCCTCATGTTCTGGTGGAACTTTTGTGCATCCGTTTCTGCCCCTTGCCCTGTTGCTGGGCACCATTGAGAAGAGCCTGGCTCCATACTCTGACACGTTTCCTTCAGATACTCATAGACATTGCTAAGGTCTCCCCTCAGTCATCTCCTCTCAAGACTGAACAGCCCAGCTCCCTCAGCCTTTCCTCACAAGTGAGGTTCTCCTCTCACCCCATCATCTTCACTGTTTCCCCTGGATCCACTTCAGGAACCTCCTGTCTCTCATGTCCTGAGGAGCCCAGAACTGGATGCAGCACTCAAGATGTGCCTCACCAGGGCTGAGTATAGGTGCCTGCAGGACAGGATCACCTCCTCTGACCTGCAGGCAATGGTGTTCTTAATGCACCCCAGGATCCCAGTGGCCTTCTTGGCCCCTAGGACACACTGCTGGCTCATGGACAGCTTGTTGTACACCAGGACCCCCAGGTCCTTCTCCACAGAGCTGCTATTTCTTGGAGGTGAACATTGTCACTTCCTCACTGATTACCAGAAGGCATCTACGAATGTTAAAGTAAATAGTAACTAATTGACCATGTAAAACCACAGATGACTGAAGAAGCTGACTCATATCCCACCTTTTTGTTTAAACTTGCTTTAAATTCTTCACATTTTTGGTTGGTAAGAACAAAGATAAACTGCTTTAAATGTAACCACAACCTGTAAACATTACATGCAACGTCTGAAGCATGGGTAGGATTTTCTTTTGGGTGAATGGGTGCAGTGTCAGCTGAGGCTGAGAGGTTGGATCTTCAGTTTCCAAGCCATGAGCATTTCCTTCCTGAAAAAGAGAAAAGCCCAAGGGTTTCTTCAGAATGAAGAAGAGCAAAACAGCTGTCTTAAGGCCAAAGGTATGTACTGATGAACTGAAAGCAATGGACATGCAAGAGGGAATTTTGCTGGAAGAATGTTTGGGTTCTTACAGAACACAGGAGAAGTGAGGCAAAAGAGACTTTTTATTGTGGTTTCTAGTCCAAAATGAAGATAATTAAAGGTTTTGAAAATATCCTCCTAAACACATAAATGAAAGACAAGAAACACATGGGAGTGAGAAAGCTCCTCCCCTCTTGAGCAAATTTTGCATTTGTACAGAGCTACACACCAGAACCACAGGAGATTAAACACTATTCCCCAAACATTTCAATCACGAAAAGCTGCTGAATGTTGATACTCCCACCTTTTTTCAGCCTGTTCACTGCATCCACCCCATCCAGATCCTCAGGCAATTTGGGTTGCAGAGTGTGGGGTCAGCCTGGATGCTAGGGTACTCTTCTGCTCCAAGGAAAGTCACAGCACAGTTTCTTTCTCTTCATCACATTACAGCCTGCCAAAGACATTAGTTTAACTGAGAAACTACAGTAAGTTTGGAAAAGTGACTTTTTAAAATTAGGCCTGCCTTCTCCAGTTGTTCACATTGAACAGCCTCTGCATTTGATTGCTTTGCTGATCCTTAACTATTTTGATTTTATTACAACAACTCTTTCTAGTTAATTACTCCGTCAAAACTAGTGCAGCTTATTCTCTCTCTCACAGCACTTTACTCAGGATAGTTCTCTCATTACTTACTCATTTTTGCCAGAACACTGGAATCTGTATCAATGTGACTTATTTTCTTGAGGTGTCCCTGACCATCAGACACTTCATCAGATTCTTTAATATCTTTTGCATCCTGTTGTTGCAGACAAGTCATGCACCTGCTAGACCATCTGCTGTTGCAGACTGCAATTCAACCCACACACACAAGAGATTTCTTTATCCATTACTTTGCACTTTGTATGTACAGTGAGGCTCTAGTAAGGTTTTTCAGAAGGTGTTTGAAAAACACAAGCTAAACCTGATTTTTCCCTGCCATTAACTTGAGAGGATTCCAGTTCTGCCTCCACAAGTTGAAAGTAGCACATGAGGAAGCCTGCAAGGCAGTGTGGCATGCTAGTGCTGCTCATCCTGCAGCCAGGGAAAGGAAGTGCAGTGGCACTAGACAGCCTGGATTTCAGGACTCTTGCACAGAGTACAGAAGTGTTTTTCTTACTTTCCCAACAATTTTCTTTTTCATTCCCTGCCTTTGTCTCATGTTCTGGTTTTTGTTCATATTTCTGGAATAGGATGAAAAAGCCATTCTGTAATCAGCTGATATTTGCATGAATTTTTGGGTTGCTGCTTATTTTTTCTCTCCTTCTCTTTGTCCCTCAAAAGTCAGACTACTGAGAAGTTGTTTTGAAGGTTTCTTAGGCAATTCAGATAAATACCCAGCTTTCCATCAAGCCCCCAAACCCTTGAATTCACAATATTTTTTTCCCAATTTCCTTGCAGTATTAGATGTGAGGAATAGAATGCCTCCAATTTTTGTTGCTTACCATGATCCTGCAACATTGAGAACGGTACAGCTGAGTTTAGTACTTGCAAGTAAATTGTCTTTAATTTTTTTACCCTATGTAAGAAGAGAACTTCTTTCCTGAGAGAAGAAAATTGCAGGTATTGTTTTGGTAATTCTTAACATACTGTATTGGGAAGTGTGTATTCCCAAGGGTAATTTTCTTGGATGACTTACTTGCCTGTCTCTCAAGGTCCTTTGGAGTTGGTTGTTTTGGTCAGTGTCCTTGGGCAGCTTATCCCTTGTGAAAAAACTTGACCAAATTATCTTCTCTTAGTTTTCTTTGTTCAATATGTTGCTATCACTAGTGCTGTCCTACAACCACTCAGTGGGAACACATCAGTTAGTGGCACAACTCAGAATATTTTAAGGAAATAGCTTTCACTGACAGACTCTTATCAAATCATGAGGATGTGGTCAATTATATTCTCTTTTCTTTTGCTATAGAGTCTTTTTCTCTGGAGATACCACACAATTTAAGTGACAAACTTAATGAATGCTAATAGGAGTCTGACCACCATTTACCTGCAGAATGAAACCTTACAGAAGACAGAAAGTTTAATACCCCATGACGGAGAATAGAGGTCAGTGTGGATTGAAAAGAGTGGCTGTTGTCTGCCCTCTGATTAGGTTCAGACCTTGGTTTTGGTTATAAATATTACCTTCCCATCTCCAGATATAAACTTTGAGAATTTGGTTACTAGTCCCATAGCTGAGATGGTGACATTACCAAATTCTCTGTGGCATCTGTGGTGAACAGTTCAGGAGCAAACTATAGGATTAAATGGGTTTGCATAATGAGCCCATATAGAGCTACACACAGGAATCAAATTAACAAATACCACTTTCATATGCTCCCGTATTACCAGCTTGTTTGCAGTCTTTCTCTGGGTTAATCATGAACAGGCAAAGGTCTGAGTTTGTGGAATAGTACATTCATTGTCAATTGTAACTCATGAGTAAACTTGCAGACAGAATTGCCATTAAAATACTTTCTTTCTCTGCTCAGTGAGGTGCTCCCACAATTTTCAGTGCTTTACTAGCAAGCTGTATAGAACCAGTACATTTAGGGTAATAGGATTCCTGTCTTGGCTCAGTTTTGAATGTTTTATGAGTCAATTAAAACCACTTGAAAGAATTTAGTGACAGAGGCACCACACATTTTATTCCCTGACAACTATGTTCTGCATTGTTTTCTTAGGGGTAGGATTAATGAAGGTTTTTAAAAGACTTTGTCCCAAAAAGGAAGTACCCAGATTCCAGTTATTTGTGTTTTTTAAGCACTGAAACTTGGCAGTACAGCATGTAGGAATTTTTCAATGAACCAAAAGGACCTTAAATACACATGTATTTAGGTCTTCAAGCACTCTGAAGTATTGTGCTTACTGGTATCTGTGTGGCCCCACAGCACCTCCTGAGTCATATTTTGTTTGTGTGTATGTGTGTGTGTATGATCTGAGAATCTGGAAAGAGTTTTGTCTAAAAAATATATTCACAAAAGTTCTATCCACAGAGGAAATCACACTAGTCTGATTACATCAGTGCACTTACACTGCTGAGGCTCTTCCACCTGACTCCATGTTCAGACTTCCTGTAGAAAGGGAGGAATTAGTCAGCAAACAGAAAAATATTTGTTATCTACATATTTTAAACTAGGAATCAACTGGATGTAGCTATGATGTGTTAGGGACAAATTTTCAGGCACAAAAATCACTATTTCTAAGGACTTAAAAGGCACCATTCTCATTTTCAGTTCCCAGGGGTCTAACCTCTGGATTTTTCTTCAACATTCATATTATATTCACCACCTTCCTTATCACATCTTTTGCCAAACAAAGTTATCCTTAGCCTTTTGTCTGACATATTGTGCTGAATTCAATTTTCCCACCACCCTTATTCAACCTATATTACCTTCATTTGTGATTTTGTAAAGCCATTAACAAAACCAACCACCCAAAAAAAAAAAAAAAAAAAAAAAAAAAAACCAACCAAACAAAAAAAAACCCCGAACAAAACAACAACAAAAAAAGCAACAAAACCCCCCACCTCCAAAAAACCCCAACATACAAAACAAAACAAACAAAACAAACAAACAAACAAAAACCCACCAAAAAAACCCCCACACCAACCAGAAGCAAATAGAGCAACAGAAGCAGCAACAACAAAACCTAACAAGAAACAACAAAAGACCCAGACCATCAACTTTTTAAAATGTAGTTTTAACTTTGCCTTGGCAAACTTTTATCAGCGTTACATTTGTAACTTCTGATGCTGGAAAATAAGGAACTATGAGACACTGACAGTGAGGGTCCAGTCTCCATGACAGACAGCTAAGGCAATAGGACTTAACATTGTGTCTCTGCATTTGTGGAAGAACTGGAAAATAATTAGTCTGGGAAGAAGTAACAAGTTCCTATGAACTCTAAACCAGCACTCACTACAAGATCACTACAGTACTAGTTGCTTTTGTAAAATGTAATGAAGGCTTATAGTGACCTGAAACCTTAGGCACTTATTTAATTGAATGCAAAGTTAAAGAATACTGAACTAGTCATAATAAGTCAAACTATTGTCCCATGCAGATTAACATTCATTTTCTAATGCTGGACAGGAGCAGGCTCCTAAAGGAGATTACAAGAACTAGGCATGTAGAGAGCAATTATCTGGATTTGTGCCCCCCAACTCCTGTATTTCAGTCAGGTACTATGTTCTTAGGATAACTACTGACTCCCTAGATGTATTTGGGTACACTTCTCCTTCTGCCCACTCCTCTCCCCCTCATCTCCCCTGTCTGCTATGGTTGGCAGGGTTCAAAAGAGACAAATACACAGTTTCACATTGGCCTGTCTGCAGGTAAACCACACCTCCACCCTACCCACAAGTGCACTGTGTTAAACACAATTTCAAAACATTATTTTTTGAGGCTTGAAATAACTGGATTTCCCTGGGCTTTAATTTACCACTTGACTAGTTTCCTATTTAACCTTTCACTTCAATCCTTATTTCACAGCATGAAATGATACCCCTGCACACCATATTTCTCTTTTTGAGGCAATCCTACCAAAATTATCTTTTGCTTGGATGTGATGGGAAATGCATGCAACTTTCTGAAACAACTCGGTGAAAACAACATATTGCTCACAGAAAATTCTCAGTAAAGGTTGCAGCTGAAAAACTTTGATAGGAGGAATGGCATATCAGACACACTACCCAAAGTTCTACTTATTTAGAAAGGAAAAGGCATGAAAACTTTCTGAAAGAACAATTTTTCCCAAACCCCATTTGTGAAAGGTACCTAAGTGTGTGTCTGGCTTTAAGCAAAGGAGTAGTTATATAGAAACACTCTCATGCCGGATATAATGCCTGCTAAAGCATGGATTTTACCAGAGATACTGCAATTAATCACACAAATTTTTGAAGCCTGAGATAAAGAGTCAAGACTTGCTAGCTATCAATATAAATATCTTTTATCAATGAGGCACAGAAGGGAATCTTACCACTGTTTCAGGCTTTGATTAGACACATCTTCATTTTCTTGCTGAATGAAAAACCCTAAAACGAAACTGCAATTACTACATCCTCCCTAACACTCTATTTATTCATTTTTGCTTGGGACTTAAATAAGAAGAGTTATGGAGAAGACAAAGCCCACACAGAGAGTCCACTCCCCATCAACAGTATATTTTTGTTTACAGCTGGTCATCTAACCGATTTTCATGAGGAGCAAAAGCTCCAGTTGAATCAAGGCAGTTCTAGAGTGGCTGTGAACATGTGTGTGAGTAGGTATGTACATAGGGGAAGTCTCATTCTTCATTTTGTATATTAATCACGGAATGGATCCAAACAATTTCTGCATTTAACTGCAGGACTTCAAGCTGAGCTCTCAGTGAAATCCATACAAAAAATGTATATCTGCATGTGTGGTCTATGGTGTTAGACTTGTTCGTATGTTTAGACAAGAGAATGTCCTTAGTCAGACTAGTCTAAGTTGTCTCACCATGTACTGGGATGGATACAAAGAAAGAAAGCATGGTACTTCTCTGAGAGCTTATGTGAAAGAAAGGGTGGTTCCTGCTTTCCGAAGTATTTCACCAGTCCAAAATTTCTGGCAAAGCTGCCTAAGACCCTGACTGTCTCCTGAGAATGTACACTTGCATCTCTTCAGGCACATGAAGGAATTGAGCTCAGGTTTCTCCTCGGGGAGAGGACATTTGCCGCTGCTGAACTATAAGCACACACACAGGAGGGAAGCAGTCCTTTGTTATAATCGTTTTCAAACAGTATCTTTCTCTGGTGCTTCACTTTGGGGCTGTGAAGGCACTTCCTTGCAGCATGGAGTTGAAGGCCTCCAAAGCTTCAGTGAGAAATCCTGTTTTATTGTTAGCACTTTGTTAGTTCTTGCTTAGCAGATATGGCAGTTGTGATTCCCACCATCAGACACGCAACGCCCCTCAGGCCATGAACATGAAGTCTGCGTGCCTGACTCAAGATACTGTGCTGATGACCAGATTATGATGAGTTTGGAGCTCCAAAGCTGAGAGCTTCTTGCTGGTCTAAATACCCTCAAAGTCCTATTCCGCTTGTAAGGAAAGAAGCTAGCAGCTTTGCCACATTCCCACAGGGGTGCTTTGGAGATGATATATCTTGGAGATTGTATACCACTGAGATAATCTCACAGAGAAAGCTGTAAACATCTTGGATGACGGTGTGGGCAGAACAAGTTCCATAGTGCTAGTATTGCACTGATTTATTCCAAAAGGAAGTTGCTTTCTTCACAGAGCTCATGGAGAAAAGGCAGCACAAAGTGGAGCCTTGGAGACGCCTCAGCCAGCTGATCTCATCAGGGACACTGGGATAATGACACACCTTGGTGAATTTGCACCCTGCCAGGAGCATAAATTTTGCTCCTGCAATATAGCAGGGATGCATGCTGGTGCCAGTACTCTCTCAGCCAGCTTACTGCAGGACAGGCCAGTTTGTGGTTGCAGCAGAGGGGGCTTGTGGGGGATCAGAGAAGCCAGAACTCTACTGTTCTCATGGTATCAAGGCCATACAAGGCATACCTCTGTGACATGATGGCACAGAGACAGAAACAGTATCACCAAACCCACTGGGCAGGGCACACTTTGAGATTGCTGACCACCAGAACGCAGGCTTGGAAGGGGGTGGGACCAACATCCACTCTGAAATGTGTCACCACAGAGATAAGGGTGCTGATTGTGGTGGGGAAAAAATTAACCACAGACTTATGCATAGAGTGTGCCAGTCTAATTTGGAAGACCTTTTGGTCCCTCATGACTGCACCAGGACAATGGGGATTATCATGCTCGGCCACTAAACTCTTGCCTACAGAAATGAAAAATCAGTCTGGATCCAAAAAAGCTATGCATTTAATGTAAATTTGCTAAACCACATTAAAACTCTGTTTCAGCATTTTTAATCAAAGGTGCTTTTAATGTGATTAGACTTCTCTACCGTATCAAGTGAATAGATCCCAACCTAATTTCTTTTTTTTTTTTTTTTTAGTCTTGAATTGGAATATCCACATAGAAATTCAATGAGGCTTTAATATACATTTAAAAAATTAATTTGGATTTACTTCCATGAGAGCAAAATGCCTGGACTGAACAAGAGTAAGTGGAGACACATCAGTGAAGTCAAAGGGCTGCCAATCTTCAGAGCAGTCCTCACTGCCAGTGCTGGAATAGTTCAGATTCAAACAGGGAAAGCCAAATTATTCCTATTAACGTATTTTCACCTCCCATGACTTTTTGCTTAGTTATTTTCAGAGGTCATAGCCTGGGTTACAACTAATGATGTATTCAGGAGTGTAGTAGTCTGTAGAGACATTCAGCCCACACCAAACAGCATCAACATCTTGCACATTAATGGGACTAGCACTGTGTGTGCTTGTATATGTATATATTCATAGTTGGGACGGAATGACGTAAAAAGTTCTGAAACATTATACATTAAAGTACCCATTTATCTCGATGTGAAAGTTTCCTGAAGTTTCACAAATTGAGTCTGTAAAAATTGTTGGCAGATTGGAGGCTATCAGGTCTTGTTTTATAGCAACATATATACAGATACATGTACAAACAACTCCCAATTTCCTGAAAAGAGACGTTAATAGGACGTCATCACCTGTCACAATTGCTGCTGTTGCCAAAGATGTTGCCTTGACCTTTAAACCACTGTTAGGATACTTCTGTGCAATCAAGATTTGCATCTTAAAAATGTCAGTAGAACAAAAGGTACTGTTCTCCTGACTCAGCTGAGTTGATGTCAAAGACCTGGTGCTTAGCTGCTGACAAAATTTCAAGCCAAACTTAAGATAAGGCTGTGTTTCATTCACAGTTATGTTTACAACACGTTGCTCCCATTTCATTCTGCTTAGGATGATGGTTCTTACTCTTTTCTTTCTACCAGTGGAGGGCAACAGGCAGTTTTGAAGTTAATGCAAATTTCTTTCCACTTGTACTCATGGGTTTTAAGGAGCACAAAATGAACTAAAAGAAAATAGCAGTCTCTAGTTTAGGGAAGAATGAGAACAGGATTATACCATGAACTTAATTAATGAACTGATTTCGTTAAATAAGTACATTTTCTGTACAAAAAAAATAGTCTTAAACAATTTTTTTTCCTCTCTTGGTAAGGTATTCAAAGTATTTGTAATTATGCCCCCTTTGTATGGTCAGTGTATTTGTAAAAATGAACTTAGACACAAAAGCAAATCAGATTGTTGAAATTTTATTCAACTGTTTGTTACTCTAGAGCATGCTTTGTTTAATCTTGTTTACTCATCTGTCTCTTCTAGCTTGCATTACGTTTTGCAGAGGTGTACATATGAATGAAATATTAGACTTAGCAGCATTCTGCATATGATGTAAGCAAGTTCACATAGTGCAGTGGTCCAGAAGAGACAGACTACCATCACTGAGATGAGCTTGGGCATAGGCCGAGCTTAGTTTTTGTACTGAAGAGGTTGACACGGAAATAGCAAAGAGATATGAAAGCTCTATACACATTCTCTACCTGTGTATTGGTGACAAGTAGTCAGCACTCCTTTTTACCTGTCCTATGATGAATTGATGTACATGGATGTTTGCTGTTCTCCAAGTAATTGCAATTTTTGTGAGATTGTGCAACATGTCTGAGCTACAGTTCCCATTCCACTGAAATTATGTAAACGGTCCAATCTCTCTAGTTCCAAAAGTCCAAAGTGTCCCTTGGCTGTAGAAAGAGATAAAATATTTCAAGATTTCTAAATACTACAGTAGATAGAACTGTGCTGTACTAGCTCAGAAGATTGATGTACATTGGGCATTTTCAGACCAATTTCTGACAAGCCAGCTCTTCGCCACAGTTCAGCAACTGAGGGGGTAAAATGGCTGGGTTAACACGGTGTCAAATCAGCTACTACCCACTCTGCTGAAGTATCTCACAGATGGCAACAGCAGAGAAGGAGAGGCAGACTTATGTGCAGTGAGCAGTACCACCTTCTTTGGCATTGGGGTATACAGGAGTAAAGCACAGCCTTCAGCTGTGGATCTATGACACATTGAATAAAATGAATTATAATCCTTCTTCTCGGAATAATAGGCTTATTTCCGGAACAGATTTCTGGCATGTTTTTCTGAGAAATTTCCCATTTCTAAAAGACAAGGTGCAGGAATTCATCTGGAGTTTCGTTTTTAGGCTGCTATTTTGAATGCATTCTTCAGCTGCTGGGGTCCTTCTATGGCACCTCACCCCCAAAAACAGGGGTTTTGGTGAGAGGGGGAGCCCTGTGTCTTACTCATGGTGGATCAGTGCTGATAACTCCGCGGAATGATGGTATAATACTGATGAACACAGCCTGAAGATAATGTTTGAGTATTTAGATTTTTTCAGAGTACAGAAAACTAGGTTATATCGAGATTATTTAAAAGTACACTTTGTTAGCCAACAGTGTTTTACAATTTGCTGAAGTAGGTTCCCTCCTTGCTAAGTAGTGACCCCTTAAGGAAAAACATAGCTACTGCCTTAGCTACTTCAGTGCTATCTCCCCATCTTCAGCTGTTCTTCTGTGAGGCTTGCTTTTCCTCTCCGCCCTGCCTGGGGCTTATCCCCTCTACTTCATTTCAGCACACATGAGAAAGGATCTAATAACGCTGTCTGTGAAGAAGTCCAAAATGTGACTCAAATGCATCTGTAACTTTTTGTGTCAAGAACTGTATCCATGTCTTCTCTCCTTACTCCCCTTCCCATCTTGATTTTTCCCTAAGGTTGTATCACCAGGCCACTTAGGATGTTTGCTGGGTTTGGGGTTTTTTTCCTTGATGTTTTGCAGTTGATGTTGTTCGCTGCTCTTCTTCTACCATACACATAAGGACTTAGATCAGCCTTGGGGTTTTTTTCTGTTTGTTTCAAAGTCCAAGTGCTAAAAACCCAAAATGCTGATTAGCCACTACTTCTTCAAAACCTTCTTGCTCCAGGAGAATATGTTGAAAAAAATGAGTCAAAAAAATTTTCAGATATGAAGATGAGGAACTCAGTATATATTGGGTTTTCACTGTTTTGTCTTTTTCAGGCCTGATCTGGGAAAATTCTTTTAATGTCTTAGGTCCAGAATACTGAAAAACAATTTTAAAGGATCTTTTGTGCATGATGGTCATTGTTTGGTGTCTAAGGGACATGAACAAGATTCTGACTCAATCTGCTTTCTCGCATTGCATGACTTTTCCAGGAAAGACCTTCCATTGTGAGACTTCAAGTAGTTTGTATAGATCTTGTCTATAACTTCTGAGTATTGTGTTTCCTACCCAATAATGTGTAAGTGCAAGTCCTATAGGTAAAAGTTATCTCTACCAGCGGGAACTATGGATAAGTTTAGCTGAACAATTCTATACAGATTCCTGAAGTTTTCCAGCTGATGGTGGAGTTCAGTTTGGTGCATTTACAGTGCTATCAGTTACGTTACAGCTGTCTTGAGTACGGCTTTCCTGAGTGCAGTTTCTTCTGTGGACTGCAGCAAGGCTCTCTACCTGACCAACTCTTGGTTGTGAGAACCGGTGGTGCCGGGACCAGCGCCACGAGAAGGTAGCAAAGTAGAAATGGACCCGCACTGAGAACAGGGAGAGTTCCCTGGGACAGGACCTCCTTGCAAATCAGCAGGTGCCAGAGCGCACGCTAGTCTTGCAGACCCTCCGTCCCGTGAGCATCCCCCGCCGCCGGGACGGAGCCGGCACTGCCGGTAACCTCGCAGGTTAAGCGGAAGCCTCAGTTTAAGCAGGTGGTAAGTGGCAGCATGCCAGTACCATGATGAATACCGTACCCACCTCTCGCTTTCTCTGACCCCGCGCCGGGGCCACCCTGACGGCCGGGAGGAGGCCCCGGGCAGCGCCGGCCGGCGGGGCGGCTCCAGGGTGCAACACCGCCCCGTCCTGCCCTGCCCGGCCCCTGCCCGCCCCGCCCCGCCGGGGCCGCGCTGCCGGCGCCCTCCCCGGGGCTGGGGCCGGGGCCGGGGCCGCCCCGCACCCTGGGGGCCGTGCAGGCTCCTCCCGAGAGCGAGCGAGGGGTGCCCGGGGCGGGCGTTCGTGAGGCGTGTGCCGAGGGGGTGTGTTTTGGGGCTGGAGTTTATTAGTAGTAGTAAAGAAAGGAAAGCGGGGGGGGTGGTGGGAAAAAAAAAGGGGGTGGAGAAGGAGGAGGGGGGGGGGGGGGGTGTGAAGGAAAAAAAAAAGGCCCGAAGAAGAGTTTCTGAAAACGAAAACTTCCAAGGAACTCGCGGCTGCAAGTCCCAGCGGCAGGCAAGAGCGATGCTGGAGCCTCGGGCGCTCCGGGAGCCGACAGCGGCGGCGGTGGCGGCAGAGGGGGTGACCGCGGGGATGGCGGCGGCAGCGGGGAGCGCGGTGCCGGCCGGAGCCGGGGTGGCCGAGAAGAAAAAACCTAGCAACAGCAGGAAGGGCAGGAAAGGCAAGGGGGCCGGCAAGAAGCCCGCTCCGCCGGAGGAGGGCGAGGCGCCAGGGTCCACCACAGGTAAGCCGGTCGGCAGGTGCTGCCCCGCGCCGACCCTCCGCGCCCGTTCCGCGGCCGCGGGTCCGCACGCAGCAGGCACATCCCCGGCGCCCGCCGCCTCCTGCCTGGCTCGGCGGAGCCTCCGCACCCCGCGGCGGCTGCTCGCAGGGCTCCCGGGGCGGCGGAGGCGGCGGCGCTGCCGAGAGCGCTCGGCTGTACCGACCACGATTCGGTCTGCTGCCCTATTTCCCTCCCGCTGGCCCCGAAATCCTGGGAGGCTCTCGGTCAGCTGTTGCTTTCTTCATATTCTTCCCGTCACCCCCTCCCTCCGTTTTTTTGGAGGGAGTGAGGCTATCTCTCCTGTTACAAAACACACTTTCTGTCTCTTCCTTTCCCCAGAAATCACTTAGCATAGTTGAACAGATGGCCAACTTTCATATGGGGTATTTTGTCTAAACTTGCAGCTATTTACTCAGGGATGATCAGAGAGGACATTTCGCTCACTTAGCAGCACGTGTTGCTCTCATGCCTCCTCGCTGTTAAGCACAAGAATTCGTGCCAGTGATACTCTTGTCCTCCGTAGGTGTCCAGAAGCAGGACCCAAAGGAAGGGACGCAGCTGCGTGTGCTGCCCCACTCGCCATAGTTACTTATCTCTGTCAGCCCAAGCCCCAGTCAGGATAAAGACTCCTAGTCAGGATAAAGACTCATAAACACATATGAGTGCATCATGCTTTTCCTAGAGACCTTGTGGTATGCCAGAAAGCCTGGCAGTATCTATGGATACCTTTAGCTTTTTGCAACAGCAGTGTATAGCTGCAGTTACTGATCACAAATTTCTTTGAGTTCTTTGCAGTTTTGTCAGAAATTGTTTTAAAAGAAGCATGGGGAAAAGCAGTCAGTTGCCTGTGGTTTGGTTTTGGGCTTTTTGTTTGGTTGTATGTTTATTCCCCCTTTTTGTTGTTTTCTTATCCAAACAGCCAAATTAACATAAAGCCCAGTGGGTTAAAACTTTCTAAATATACTTAAATTAATTTTGCTCAGTGCATCATGGCCAACATAGTGCTGCTCTTGACTTCAATCATCAGCCCTCAGGGAGGATATGTGTGATTCAGCAGCAACAGATATCCCTTTGGGCTACTAATTTTTAGAAACTAGCACTGCCCAATGCATCCTCTTCTCCAGGTTGTTTGGAGACACAGCTCACCCAGATTCTACTCAGCAGTGGCTGTAAACAAGTTTAAGGTAAACCGGAGGAGGTTTCCCTTGTTATGCCGAGATAGAGACAAACACTTCGTTTGACCTTCTTTTTCACCTGATTTCTATAATGCTGTTACAGTAGGCAAGCGTTGTAAGCAACTCCTACTAAAACTAACCACCTTAGGCATTAAAACATTAAAAACCTCTGGCAAACTAATCTGTGACATCTGGGCTGTCTGAAGTGTTTGTGGGGCTTTTTGTTTGGTTTTGTGGCTGATGAAAAACAGGAAAACAGTGACAAGATGGACAATTTGTGATAGGAAAGATCTGTCAAGGAGAAACACATTTTCTTGCTGTGCATCTCAGAGTTTTGTGGCATCCTATTCCATTTATGTAGGAGAGATTTCTTTGTCCTGTTGTGCAGTTTTCCTTTTGCAGTGGAGTGGGGTTCTGAGGGAGTAGTGAAAGGAGCTGTGAAACCAGAGGGCATATTTTTTGAGTAATCCAACGAAGTCAGCTTCTAAACTAGGCAGAGATTTTTGGGAAGATGGTCTTTCTCTGTAGAGGGCAGCTAGAATAACAGGAAAATCCATGCAGGTAAATTGCACCTTAAGTTTAGGTATCTAAGTGTGGTTAATAATCTGGTGGTCTGATTATGTCTGCTATGGTGAGTGTTTTACCTGAAAATCTTGCTACCCTGAAGGGTAGCAAATGTTGATTGAGGTTCATCAGGGCAGGATTCGGATCATGCCAGCTCCTAAGGCTTTGCTAAGACTCCAGAAGGCTAAGTCTTTACTAAGCCAAAATATGTCAGCGTTTGAAACAGAAATAATCCACTTTTCTGGCAAGTGCTTACCTCAGGTCTCCAAAGCACCAGTATGTTTTTATAGGTATGAAAAAGTACCGCCTTCATCCATACCTGACATTACTAGTCAAAAGTTTCCTGTGTGGGCAAGAACTGAACATTCTTCTATCTTATGTAATAAAAATCCCATTCCTTCCAAGATGAGTGTATGAGGCAGGATAGTTCACATGTGTAGCTAATCCCTGTAGTTTGTTTAATGGGAAAATGAAATACAGCATAATGCATGACTGTAAATTTGACTCAGAATCAGATAATGTCACACTGGAAGCGTAACACAGATTTCATCTAATCTGTTACTTAAGGGTATTATCAGGTTTGAGGGGCATTTGGAACTAGAACTGATACTTAGAAGAGAGAACAGAAAGAGTGGTCAATTTAAAATGTAACAAGACAGCAATTTTGCATTTCAAGCCGTGGGCTTTTATTCTCTCTGTTCAAGCATATTAGAGCCTGAATTAATTATTAGTCTACTCGTGTTGATTAACAGTACTTACTGAGGAGACTATAAAGGCGTTCTGACTTTGACCACAATTTTCCCTTTTGCTAATACAGTTTTGTGGCCATACCTGTTGTCATTTGGTGTGTTTAGGGTGTGCAGTCTGAGAGGTTATGAAACAGTTTTGCTTTTAGTTGCCTGCTTTCTTTAGTTGAATTATGTCAGGAATTATCATCTTCTCTGTTGTGCTCTTGTCTACAAGGAGTCTTCATTGTAGATTAGCAATGAAGACTTCCTTACAAAGAGCAGTGGCTTGCACAGAATCCTTGGTTTTAAGATCTGGCATTAGCACAGAAGTCCTTAGAAGGTGTTCATCTTTTTGCTTACTTCATTTTTTTCTGGCCATCGCTTCTAGCAACTTAGTTTGCTTTTGGCTGTCAAAGTATATCATATGCACTCCAATCCTGGGTCTGGAAGCATTGGTAATTTCGCAACTGATTGAGAATCAGCTTTGTTAGTTGGGAAGAAAGGATATGAGAAAATCTTTCATGCTTCATCCTAACTTACTCAGAAACTCCAGAACTGCTATAGGAGAAGAAAAAGTTATTGAGAAAAAAAAAAAAAAAGAAAAAAAAAAAAAAAAAGGAGGTTTGGTCTTCTCTGCTCACCTGCACAGTGGTAACACAGAAAAAAAAAATCTTGATGCTTCTTGATGCTTACCATTTCCTAGGTGAAGTCCAGGCTCTGTTAAAAAGCTTGAGGAGGTCCATGTTGCTATGATTTCTTTGTCACTAAAACTATTTAGAACATTTATTCCCCCTTGCTAAAAGTGATCTTGAATAATAAGACCACTTGAATAATAACTGGTACTGTCTGGCTCGCATCAAGACCAGAGTGACTATATTTTCCTTTAGCAGGGCACTCTGGACCGTGAAAAATACAAGGCATGGAAAACTGCAGAGAGAGTATTATAAATGGAGAGAAGCTTACTACTTTTCTCCAAGTTATGTCGCTGAACTGCCATGCCAACACAGTGTGCAGACAGGCTCAGCAGGGCTTCCTAGGGCACTGCCAGCACACTGAAAACACATCCAGCCTGGGCAGAGAAAGCCTGTGCAGGAAAGCAGAGGTTGGGCAGCAAGGTCTCCAGACTTGCCCCTCACACAGGCACTGCTCCTGATTTAAGGTGCTGTTAGAGCAGGAACACAGGGGCTGGGAATAGACCCTTGACCGTGTGTCATTACCCAACTTTAGTGTTCGACTGCATAACGTGAGGCTAGTGCATGTTAAGAGACAGGAGTCAGCCCTGAAAAAAATCTCTCTGTGGAAGCTGTGTTTTTGTCAGTAAGGTGGGGTACCAGCACATCAGCTCAGCCCCTTTATTGTTTCCAGACATATTGGGGAATGCAAGTTTTCAGGTGGTTTTGCTTAGCAAAGAAGACCAGGGTGAGGTTGCTGGGCTTGAAAATGTGAGATGATGTGAAGCCTTTCTGAGGAAAAACACCTTGATGGGTATAAAAACTTAATAGTGCTGTGGACTCTGGCCTTGGGTTTTGTCAGCCATTCTCTAGTGGTAGGAAGAGCAAGGCTTCACAAGGATCTGGTGCTAAAACACAGAGAAGGAAGTGGGAAGAGCATCAAATTGGTCTCAATAATCATTTCAGTGAAGTGACCTCAGCAGCATTGTTCTGAACACAGCTGCACTAACAAGGCCTTAAGTAGAGAGGCTGTGGTCACTGACATAGAAAATAAGTATCTCCTGGTGGGTTTAATTTAGAATTAGATAAAATACCAGAGCTTGGAGACTGCTTGACAGAAGTTCAAAAACGTCATGAAGTTCAGACAAGGTGAGTGTGGCTGAGCAGAAAACCTTTGACTGTAACAGACTTGATTGCCAGAGGAAGAAATGGTTTTGGTCATGTTAAGAGCCAAGCTGCAGGTGAGAGCTTAGTTGGGAGGATTAGAGCTCAGTCTGAGAGTTGCTAAGTTTAAATAAATGCTCTATATTCATAAAGAGATATCAGAAGACTGATCACTGTTTCAACATGAATTGAAGACGAGAGTCCGGGAGATGGAATGAAAGCTGTGATTTCTGACAAAACCAGTCCACATCTAGAAGTAAATTCTTGCTTAGAAGGAGTGACAACTGCTTTTGGTGTTTCCAGTCCAAAATATTTATGTGCTGCTGGTATGCTGGTAGATTTTTCTGTGAGGAAAGCCTCTCTACCTGTGTGCAATGCCTGCATTCTCCAAACATTCCACACAATCTTCAGAGCAATTCTGAGAGTGAATCCCTTAAAAAGCATGTGTGTGTTCATGCTTTTTTGAATAAACGAGATTAGTCACCATTCAAACTTTTTTGAATTAACACTACAAGTACTACTTGACTGCAGCCATGGGAATGCAAACAGAATGGTGAGAACATAGCAGTACAGTTGTCCGGTAAATACTGCATGTGTATAGAAAGACATTCCCCTGTGAAATAAACACAGAAACTGTTCTGAACTTTGTGCAAATATTGATGGCTGGGGAAGCTGAACAAAATTTTTATCTTTAGTGTAGGAATGCCAAAGTTTGCTAAGCTATGCATGGATTTTAAAACTTTAACCTCTGGCAGAGCTTGTGAGCTAACTCAGATTGAAGAGTTTGTCTATTTGTAATTATGGGCTTCTCAGATTTTTGGAAAGGTGGTAACTGAAAAAGGAGGGGGAAAAAAGGTTGAATGAGGCAGTTTGAAACAGCGCTCATAAGTAAAAAAGAAGAAAGATCTTATGGAGGAGGTATTTCAGAATACTTCAGCACTATTTGTTCGAGGCAGCTCATTTTTCATCTCCTCTTCTGAATCAGAGTCAGTTAGTTTTCACAAAAACCTTTTGGGTGCTTGATTTGTGAATGACTAGCCATGGAGGATCTTTGACAACACATTCAGCTTCAGGCACTGAAGGGGTAATGTGTTATTCTTAAAGTAAGGCGAGTTAAATGTAGGGCTGTGGAAAGCTTTCTTCCAAGCATCTCCCTTCCCCTGTCTCCCTATATTCAATCAATCCACAAACATCTGATAGCCCTTTGAGGCAGGTGGCTATAACCAAAAGCAAAACAGCGGAGAACAATTGTGTCTCAGGGTGTCAGGATCTGGAAATGCTATGAATTCTTACCAAATCAGTGTTTTGCTAACATTCCAAAAGTAACAAGAGTGAATGTGCCTTTAACAGTACTGATAGTTTATCGTGTTCCGTTGTGATACAAGAAAACAAACCAAGTGTCAGTGTTTTGTATGAGTCATTCTAGTTGTGCAAAGAGCTGCTCGAATGTGCTTGAGGTGCTTGAGTTAACCCTCAGTTGCTACCTGAAGTACACCGAGCCCTGGGTTCAGCGGGGGAGGGGGTCTTGTTGCAGGTCTAGAAAATCTGCCGTGGCAGGCATGCATCGGGAGAGTTTTCAGTGCCGGGGATGCGGCGGCAGGGGCAGCGCAGCGGACAGAAGAGACAGGCTGAGGTGCTCGAGTGCGGAGGCGTCTATGAAAGTGCTGCTTTAAAAATAAAGAAAGCAGTCGAACTAACAGTGGAAGGGGGACAGAGCCGCCGGTGACCCGCAGGGAGAGGTCTGGAGGAGCTGGAGGAGGGGTGCGGGTTTCGCTGCCGGTGCCCGCGGCGGCCGCGAGGGGGAGCGGCGGGAGCGCTGCTGCCCGCGGCATTCCCGCCGCATTCCCGCCGCGCCACCGGCCCGCAGCCCTTGGGCGATGTGGGCGCTTCACTGGCCATCAGAGGATGGCTCAACTAGGGGTTGATAAGCCTGTTGTGTTGAAGGTCAGTAGCTGTGCAGTAAACAGGCTGAGAAACTGTGAGGGAGACTTTGGTCCTGAAAAACACTCTTCCCTGATCGCATGCAATATGAGCATGAAATTGTCTAATGTGATGTCACAGAGATGCTTTTCTTTTTGTTCATTCTCTTACTTCTTCCTGTCCTGCCACCCTTCCTCTATCCCTCTTCTTCCCTTTCTTTGTCCTTTTTCTCTTTGCCTTCTTTCTTCCCTTCTACTTTCTATCCATCTGTCCGGCTGTCCTTTTATGCATCCCTTTTTGTTCTTCTTCCCTATTTTTCTTTTCCTTCCTTTTTCCCTCCATCTTTCTTTCTTCTCTGTTATCCCTCTATCCTTTTCCTTCTTCCCCCACCCCCCCTTCTTCCTGTCCATCCCGTCTGCACTATTTCTGTTAATGAAGAAACACAACAATAAAGGGAAAGTAAAACAAGATATTTCATAAGGGACTGATAGAGATCTTTTACATAAACTAGCAGTTACTCCAGACAGGTTTTCATTTATGCACAGAATACTACTTGTGTCTGGTTTTGTGTTTCTGGTTGTGTAATTTTCTGTCGGAGCATTAGATCTGAGGAGAAATTGACTGTGCTATGTAGTTTGTTCACTATGGGCCATTTGAATCCTAGCTCTGACAACCAAGTCCACAGGTTTCACAGGTCAGGGAGGAGGAGGAAGATAGTTCCTTGGGAGCCTTTACGCATTCTCTGTGTGCATCTCTTCCTCAAGTTTTATGAGCTGATGGTCCTTCCACCTCTGTAAGCAAGGCGAGTCCAGGTCAGGGAGTTTGGGCTTGGCATTCAGACATGGACTCAGGCTGATCTTTGCTCAATGCCTTTCTCCTCCATTGCCAGCTTTCATTTCACCCTTGAGTCAAGCACATGCCATGTCCTATGGCTAATGGTTAATGCCTAGGAAGACAGCTACCAAAGCATGAATGCATACTTAAGATGACTAAACAGAGTCCCTAGTAGCATCCAGCTGGGGGGGTGATAGATAGGGGTTGTTATCACTGCCATTAGTGTGAGAAGAGTTAAATTCTAAATCAAATATTGGGAAACTTTGTGTGTCTTCGTGTGTGTGTGTGTGTGTGACCACATGCAGGTGTGATGTTTTAGCAGGACTGTTGGCTTCTACAGTTATAGTCTATTCAGTTTTCCTTTGGAAAAGTCCATTGGAATTAGAAAAGAGAAAAAAAAGGGCTGTTCTACTAATGCCATGTCACACCTTTATATGAAACAGGACTGAAAACTGCTGTGATTTATGGTACTATGTTTAGACTGGCTTTGTTATTCTGTAAGTGTCTTTCCATGTCTTCTTGAATTGTACCAAATGAACTGGTGATGCTTGTGTTATCACAGTCATTGAGATCTAGCTGAAATCTCTGTCCTTCACACTGCCATCTGTGGAATAAGCTCCAATTGCTTAGGATCATACAGTCTTTGCATGTCCAAGGTCACAACAGATCAGTCTGATCACAGAAACCAGAGTCTCCTGACTCTGAGTGTAACCTCTTCCTTCATACCACCCTGGTTTCTAACACATGGCCATAACATACATGTATCATAAACCTGTCACTTGCCTTTTTTTTTTTTTTTTTTTTTTTTAAATGTTAGAAAGATTCCCTTTGTGAAAAGAAGTTTCCACTGTGTGTTGTTGATATGGGTACTGCAGTGGAGGTAGAAAGAGGAGTGGTCTTCTTAGGTAGCAGGCACATCGCTGTCCCACTGGAGCTATGCAGCCAGCCCTATGGCAGGAGCTGTTTCCACAGGGTGAATATGGGGATGAAGGGCATCAGAGAAGATGTTAGCTGTGCCATTGTGCCAGACCTGCAGGTTCAGGAAGAGTCAATGGCAAGATTTGAGAAACCCTCAAAGAGAAGGTTTTATTAGAAAAGTTTTCCAGCAGGCTGCTTCCAAGGACAGTATGTACCTTTGCAAGAATGAAAGAGAAACCTCCCATGCAGAGTTTCCCCATTCCAGTGGGAACAATATGACCTGTAAAAACTGGTGTCCCTGAGCAGCCAGAGCCTCCTTCTTGTTTCTGCCCTCTGCTGTACTTTTGCAATAATCCATCCCGGCTTTACAGCAGTGTCCTCATCCTCTCAAGAGAAGTCCCATTTGGACAAATTAGCTAAGTCTCTGAGAAACAAACCTGAAAACATAGTAGCTGCTAGTTGACCCTGATCTTGGAAAGAGTGGACTGGAAATGCAGAGGTTGAAACTGCCCTGTAAAGAGTGTGTTCACTGTCAAGTTCTAGAGGACCAATGCAGCTGCTAGTGTACTTGTGGGTTAGTTAAAAGGCAGTGCTTTTAAAGGTCAAGGCAGTTGTGCAGTGAAAGAACTTGCTTGGCCATGTGGAGGATTTCTGTTCCTCATAACATCTGAGATGAGGATTGTCATAATTTTTGAAAGATGGGCTATAGTTCAAATGAAAGATATGGGATGAATGCAGAAATAACTGGGTGAGGGTTTTTTCTGTTACAAAGTTCTAGTCTGGCAGACGTTGTGAGCCAGACTTGGTGTTGTAGGTTCCAGCAGTCCTACCCCAATCTTTTTTATCTTGGTACATTTTGATTTAAATGGAACTTTTGCTTAAGTGTATTGCTCGTGGCATGTGAGAAGGTACTGCAAATGTACAAAAGGCTAAGTGGAAATGCTGGATGATAAGATGAACTGTGGGAAAAAAAATAAACTGATTATCAACCAGACTGAAACTGATGTTAAACACAGGTTTTTCTGGCTTTATGAAGTGCCAGCAAGGTCAGAAATTGGAAAACTATTTCATAGCAATAACAACAAACTGAAGCAAGGGCAGGAAGGGTTTTAAAACAAGGTCAGAGAGAGAGGTTTGAAATAGATAACTGTCCTGTTAACTCATGTCTATTCCTAGGTCATTTGGCATTGAAATGCCTTGGTTATTTTTTCCCTCTGTGAGTGAAGATGTCTCTCTGTCCTTATACTCAGAGTGAAGACCACCTCACCTGGGTGGAACCATTCTACCATCATCCCTCATTCTGGCTGCAAGGTCCCTTTTGAGACTCATGTCAGTTCCGTTAGTGCCAGAACCCACTGGTCTCAGCAACCACTGTTCTTGATTCCATCCCCAAATTTGCCATCTTCTCTCATCCCTTTTCCAGCTCACACCTGATTCTTAGAAGCAGACAGAAATAATCAGGCCAATTTCCAGGCCTGGAACAATCCAGTTCTGAGGCAGATCGCATGAGAGGAACCAGTTCTTTGGCTGCAGTGTGAGTTGTACCTAACAGCAAGCTAAAGGCAGAGCATGTTGTTAAGAGAATGTCACTTCAGTCCTCAAAAAACAGCCAGGGAAGGGGATATAATTTCTAAGATATGCTGATGGTGAAGTAGCTTTATCTAGGCATTCTGTTTTGAAGGTATGGAATTAATTGCACAGCTGCTGCCAATGATATTGCTTCCTCTTGATGGGAGGAATGAAGATGGAATCCCAGGACACCAAAGATGGCTGAGGATTGTTTAGTTGCAGGGTGGATTTTCAAATGCTTCTCGTGGTTCATGCTAGGCTTCCATGATTTTTCCTCAAGTTGACTTTGAATGCAAGTGCCATTAAAGCTGAAGTAAGCTGCTAGGTCTGTGTAGTTCCTCTTCTGTCCAGGATTTTAGTTTGAGTTCTTAGTGCCTGTTTCCCTTTTGATTTCCAAAAGGTCAGACTTGTCTCCAGTGACAAATTGTGCCACCATAGCAAGCTGAAGGTACCTCTATGGCACTGACAAGAGGGAAAGACAAAAATGAGATGACATGGCAGGAGGATATGTAATGTAGGAGAGATGGTGTCCACTGCTCTGTCTAGATGTTCCCTCTCAACTGCACAGGTGATTTTGCTACAGATGGTATCTGTCATTGATTTGCTCAGGGCTTTTTCCCCCCTTAAGTCTGTGATGAAAGGTTTTCTTCCTCTGGGCGTTTGGATCAAAATCAGCAGGGGCAAGTTTTATCCAATCCCTCTTACCTATTACGGGCACTTCTGAGGGCACCATGTCTGTGTATCAGTCTATTGTGTCCACACCTAATCCCTGAAAGGAAAATGATCTTCCAGCTTACTAACATACAAGTTGACCTTTAAGGAATGCATTGAAACTCCTTGAATATCACTTGGAGTATTTTCAGACTTAAGCTTTAAGCACTTTCCTCACCACTCTGATAAATGGAACTAGCTGGGGCTGTTTGCCTAGGTCTAGGTTTTCCCTTTTCTCACCCTACACAGATAACCATAAATCTTATGATATCTGTAAGATACCATATATCTAAACTCTAAACAGGCAATCCTAGGCATCCTTTGGCAAGTCCCAAAAGGGCCAGGTAAAAAATGCAGTTAAAGACACTGAAAATTATTTAAACTGAGAATAATAGGAGGACTTCTGTCCCACAAAAACTGTTTATGGAAGAAATTTATGTGAGTGACTGTATCATGTCTGCTGGCCAAGAGATAACAGGCAGAGAAAGATAATTAAATTGAACATCTAATGTTTGCTGTCGAGGTAAGTGGCTAACTCATCTGATGTGTGAAATTTGGTACCTATACATTCGGAATTGTTTTGACATCTTTTTTCCTCTTACCCTCTTCATAACAACAAGGTGATAGCTTTTACTCATTCTATTCTAAACTACTTCATTTTCACAAAGAGAAGGGAAACTCTTAATTATTTTTTCCCCAGATTCATGTTAGAGCAATATTAATGTAAACATGTATGTGGACTTATGCACACACGTGCACTCCGGTCCATCACAACTGCAGCAAGAGAGGAGCTTATTTGAGTTTCAAGACCTCCTAGAGCTATATTACAACACAGAATTTATCCACTTTCCTAAGTGTCAAGAAAAGAAAAGCCTTCTTTCCTGAGACATTTTTAACTCACAGTTTCATAAAAATTATGGAGCTCCTGGAAAGACCTCCTTGGGGAGCAGTCCTGTGAAATATGCCAACACCTGGATGGCACAAATTTTGAAAACATTGCTGTCCTTAGGGAATAGAACTGAAAGCCTCTGTGAGAAGCAGTGTATTTTCCAAAATAACCCTTCTAATTCTGTATTAATGTTATAGAGAGGAACAAATGCATCCACTTTTGATAATGCAAGGAAACAAGCTTTTCGTGGAAAAGCAGAAATCTCACCATGGCTCATTAGAGAAGTGTAGAAGTGTCCAAAGCAGTGAGTTCATTTTGGTTTTTTTAAGCTGCAATTTGTTAACAACTCCCTTTACAGATTAAAGAAATACCAAGCAGCCTCAGAATTGCCTTGTTTCATGGCACGTTTCATGATGTTTCTCACTATCAGTTTCATGGCAAAGCTCACTTCATTTCAGATCAGTGCCAAAGACTCCAGGCAGAAATAAGACCTATAAATCACTTTGGAGTTGACGGATAAGGAACAATTTGAGGTATTTAGACATGAAATTAGTTTGTAAAGGCTATTTCCATTCAGAAAACTATGGTGACTGCTGGCTCTAAACTTGGGAGTAGATAAGATAAAAAGCATAAGACAGGATTACCCTCACAGTGTTTGCACATCTTCTCCTAACCATCAACAGGTTAACGTGTCTGTCCAGTAAGACTGCTCGAGGGTTGTCATCACTGTTCCAGTGATGGAAAGCCCCACCTCACCAGACCCTGGCCCTGCCTAGGGTTGAACCTGTCGAGGTTTCTGTCCACCTCCAAGCTCCACCAGAGGAACAAGAGGCAGCTTTTGAATCTGCATCACACCACAAAGGCTACCAAAGCAGCTCATATGCTTCCACTGCAGCTTGCTGACCTGTAGGTCTTTACTGTGTTCAAGGGCATCACAGCCAATGACTGTTGGTTACTTTTTTTTTTTTTCCCCTGTCACCCATAATCAGCTGTAGACAAAGATGGGATACTAGGCTAATCTATTGTTTTGTGTGATCAGAATGGTCATTTTTATATGTGACAAAATGTTTGAGGAGGAAGTGGAGACTGGGCATGTGGGCCTGCTTGACAAGGGAAATTACTGGGTGTGGAAGGTTTTTCAAACAGGAGGGGAGGATATACACTTGACCAGGAATGACTCTACCAGCATCTCAGGGTGCCTTCCTTAAGCAGTTGTCTATCTCTCATGTTCTCAGTGCTCCCCTTCTGTCATATGTCTGCTATATCTCCTTCCCCAGAACCACCATCCTCATTTCTAACTCAGTTCTTGCCTGGAGCATACTGTATATAATGTTTCTAGGTAGGAATGTGGGGGTGGAAAGACCACATGAGGTCATAAAGTTTTTGTGGAGTTGCAATTTGATCCAAAAAGTGAATTACCAGGTGCTTCTTCAGAGAGGGATTGGGGGGTTATATTTAAATATGTCATGTAGTAAGGCCTTTTATTCCAGAAGATAATCAATTCCATTTATTCTCTAAATGTGCATTTGTTTTACCATAGCATAATTCTAGGATGATATTTAAACTGATCAGTAAATTGAATTTAACAAATTAAGAAATAAAAAAATAATAATACTACATAAAATTTTTCCTAATAAATAGGATTTTACCAGATGACTGAGTAATAAAACTTTAAAAAGGCAATACATTTCTGATGTTTATTTTCATAAATTTACCTCTACCTTGCAAAGGGGGAGAGGAGGGCACTGGTCCAGCAATCAGCATGTGAACTCCCCAGCCAGGGTTGATATAGCATCAGTCAATAGACTTTCATCATGATGGGGAGGCAGAGAAGCTTTGTAGCACTCTGCAAATGTATGTACTGTTGCTGGAATAGTTCTTATCTCTCAGGGAGCCTTCTTGTAACAGAAGGTTCCTATAAAAGGGCATTATTCTCCTGTAAGCTGTAAACAGGGGTACAATTGGTAACGGCTTGGCTGGGAGGATGCTGGGTCTGCTCTGCAGCAGAGAGGTCTTCTGGAACACAGGTTGTGTTTTATTTCTGCTGTGTTTCTGAACAGAACTGGTGAGTGCTGCTCCCCTACCCACTTGTTCAGGCATTCAGTAGGAAGAATGAAATGCAGTCAAAAATGTCTTGGAAGGCAAGAATCTGTGGTCAGTGGTCTGCTTATGCAGGGACACCTGGAAAGCTCATCTAAATGAGCTTTTAAAGCACATTAAGTCATATTGAATCACCACTTGTGGTTTTTTTTTTTATTTTTAGCTATAAACCAGAGAGAATTCAGCTCACTTTATTTCTGAAGGTGTGTCCTCACCAGAGTGTAAATATTTTAGATTCACACTTTGCGTTAGTTCAGCAAAAGTTTTGCAGCCTGTCCTTGCACCAACAGCCCTAAAATGCCTTCCCCTTGCTGATGAGTCCAGGATAAGTTTCTAGCCTAGCCAGGGGCAGCCAGATGCCCAGCCTGCAGTGCTGCTGTGGTATTACAGATGAGATGTTATCCAAAGAAGTCAGATTGGGACCATGTTCAAAGGGATGGTAGAAGTGTTGGAAAAGCAGGGACAGGATTTATGGAGCTGGACATTGAGCAGTGGGGAAATGAATGAATAGAGAGGGCCTTGGTGGAGATCTAAAAAAGGAGGGAGGAGAGTGAGAGCAAAGAACTTGGGGAGCAAGATGTGTCTTGGAGATAAGGCTGCAGGAAGAGTAGGCGAAAGGCACACTAAAAACTGTCATTTTTAACTCAGTGGGAGAGTGGAAGTTGGGAAAAGAGGGAATCTGAGACATGGCCAACCCACAACAAAGATGGAATGAGTGGAACAGAGAAGGAAAGTGGCCTTGCGGGAGGAGGAAAAAAGGCTGTGGATACAGATGGTGTTGGGCAGCCCTGCTTCCTCCCGGGTTAGTGAGCAAAGTGACTTCACTGACAACCCTCATCATCTTTTCCTCACCTGCTTAGCCACACTGTTGCCATGCAGTGACCATGGCAACCCAAGTTTCTGACTGGCTGTTCTAGGATGGTAGCTGTAATGATAGCAGTAGTGAGTATTGACAGAGGGGAGGGGAAGGCAAGCAGCTGTGGAGCAGGGGAAGTTGCCTGAATACAGTAATCGTCTTTGGCAGGTCAAGGGTGAACCGTGGCCTGCGGGAGTTGTACAATGTCCAAAGCTAGCAAAGTGGTGTTATAATAAACCCCAGATGTTTCCGCTATTTACAATGTATACGTTATGTTTAAACCTGAAAATGCATCCTAGGATCTGGTGGGTAGGGAAACAGTTATTAGATGCTTGGAAATTACTTGCTGGTAATGTATCTGTTCCCCCTTGGTATTAGCTGTTGCCTGTTTAAAATATAAATCTTCTAAGCAGAGACCCTCGTGAGTGGCTTCTTCTGCCAAACCAGTGGTTCCATTCGGCTTCACGAGAAAGAGCACAGTTCTCCCTGGGGGGTTTCTGGGAGGCTGCATCCTGGGCACTGCAGCCCTGGGAGCCGTGCTCACAGCCGTGCTGCGTTGGTGTGGGAGAGGCACCGCTGACAGGCGTGGGAGCACAGCCAGCCACAGGTGTGCAGAGAGCACTCTTTAATTTCCCCAGACTAATTATTTTTGAGCTGGGAGCCAGAACCCTTGTGCTATGTCATGGGCCACAGCACAGCTTTGAATAAGCATTTAAGAGAGGGACAGGATTTAGCTGTTCAGGCTTTTATGCTAAAACAATTGCTTGTCTGTAAGAACAAATTAGTCAGCTAAACTGTGAATTTGTGGCCAAATGGTCGCTTTGCACAGACTCTCCAGGTGATCAGTCCTACAGATGGTCCAGGCAAGGCACTCAACATATTAACATTTAAAGTGAATGAGTTCAGCTGTGGGAAGGCCTGGAATACAGGCTCCTGTTCAGACATTAATTGTTTTGAGTGAATTATACCAAAGCCACACAAATTTGGAAGAGACCTTTTCTCTTCAATGTTTTATTGGATTTAACTTATCCAAGAAAAATGTACATCTTCAGTAAACCCTTAATAATTCCTCACACATATCCCCTGCCTGCCCTTGCTTCTCTGTGCACCAGCCTGCACTGTACCATATTCATGCATCTTATGGGCACTTGGGGTACAAAAGGGCTTGTCTGGACCCCTCACTACAGGGTGGATGTAGTGAGACTAGCCCTTCGTGTCAGAAGTGGAAGAGGAGTGCTTTAAGACAGGTAGTGCAAAAACCATTGCTGAAGATCAGGTAACAGTTTGCAAGGAAAATGGCCAGAAGTTGAGTCCTCACCAAGACGCACCAGTGCTGTGCTGAGAACCGTTCTGCCCAGGATACCTGCAATATGTGGGAGAGTGGGTAGTCACATTACACAGCATTTGTCATGTCTTGATGTAGGTTTTGGGTCTGCACAGAAATGAATCTTGGGGCTTGGGGAGAAAACTATGCTGATGGTGAGGGTTTGTTGCATTTTTCTCCCTTATTTTCTCTTTCTATTCCAAACAGTCCCTGTGCAGCTTTTCCATCACAAGTCTACTGTGACTTCTAGTAAAGGCGATGTCTTTTCTTCCTGAGCTTTATTGTCCTCCCACATCCCATGTGCCTGCCTTAGAGTGATTTTCTTGACTGTTTGCCCTGATGGACAACTGCCTGCCCAGACATCCAGTTTTACAGTATTTCACATCACACCTCATAAGAAGGGATCCAGTACAAGCATTCTGCTAGGCAGAGTGCCTGCATGATGATGTGAAGGACTCTCTGTACCTTCGCCTGATTCACTTGGACTTGGAATGGTGGGTGAAGGACCATTCATGTCAGTAGTTTCTAACATGATACTCCAGTTTAAAATGCAGTTAAGCCACGTCAGTTAATATGAATTCAGTGTCTGAGGTGGTTGAGTGTAAAATGACCAGAGTTTTGTGAATTCATACCCCATCCTACTAACTAGCTTCCCCACATAGAAAGTCAAACGTGTAGAATGTTAGTTGCCTGAGATATTTTTGAATGTTAGACTTATGTGTTTTGCTGATTGCAAAAAGGGTTTTTTTTTAGTGTGTTCCATCTAATTCAATGTGGTGACCAAGTCACAGTGAAATTGCTGGACAAGAGTTAAAACAGGAAAAAAAATATTTTTCTCTCTTAATCTATGCCTAAAACTGAGTGACTTCTTTTTTTCAGGATATGATGACCATTTACTCAAATGTGATTCATATAGTCACTCCTAGTACTTAGTTGTTCAGTGATCCTGTTGAATCTTTTTGAATTCAAAGCATGTTTCAATAAAATTTCTGCTTTTCTCCTCTCTCAGGCGTCTGGTATATTCAGCTAATGCCAAATCCTTGTCTTTTTCTCTATTTTGATCTTTATCTATCCCTCTGCAGAATAATCAATAGGATAACTAATACTTCAGATAACACATTATTTTCCAGCCTAAAATTGAAAACATAAAAATTTATATTGTTCTTATAGAGATAGAATAGCCTCAGAACTTGGAAAACTGAGTTATCAAATTGAAATTAAGGGCTATGCTTAATTACAAATAAGGGTTAGAATTATTACAAATAAGAGTAGTAATTTGCAATTATTAATAATAACAATGTATTATTAATAATAATAAGTAAGATTAATTTGCTTAATTACAAATAAGAGTTAGAAGCCAGTGACAATTTTTCTCCTTTTTTTTCTTTGTTTTTTTCTGGAGAAAGGATGGGGTATAACAAAGGAAAAGATGGGTAAAACCTGCTGTTTAAGTTCAGTGCGTCCTCTGATTACTTAAATAATGTTTTGATGGGGGAAAGAAGCCATGGGGATAAACAGCTATGAAGCATCTGAGTACTAATAAGAACAGTGCCATCTCTTGAGCACTGATAAATACTGAGGAATTAAATTAATTTTTAATATTTGTTTTTTAAATCTACTGAGAAAGGTTAGGAGGAAGACATTGTGTGAGAGAGGGTACCTGGCCCTGGAGCAGTTTGCCTTTCTTGGTATGGAAACCTTGGCTTCTATGATTATATTCCATGTTTGGTGTGTATTCAGTCAACCCTGGATTGGTCTGCAGAGGCTACAGGTGGAGGTGCCATGCACTTCCAGCAGAGATGATCACTTTGTTGGTGATTTACTGGATTTAGATCGTCCTCTGTTCTCTCTCAACTCACGTCAGTCAGAGTTATTGCTGAGAATCCCTGAATATGCAGTGTGTGCTCCCTTTCTCTTCCTCCATTGCAAATAGCTTGATTTTTTCATAGGCTTCAGGAAAACATTAATTTGATGCTGTTTTTCCTCACTCTTTGGTCTGTTTGTTTACTACTGGAAATTCGTGAAGCTCATGGAATAAGTAGCATGTGGAAAGATCAGACCTGGAAATAGTGTCTTGGAAAGTCCAAAGTATGCCTTAAATTCTTTCCAGAAACATTGATTAAAATAGAAAAATATGGTAGACTTTCAGTGTAATCATACTGTTGGGGTTTTTTATTATGTTTTTCAGCCATTGGGTTTTATGACATCTTTCAGTAGCCAGATACAGATTCTGAATCAGTTAATACTTTGAAAACAGAATGCTTATCATCTACAAAGTATTTTGCTCTGTTAATTGTTTCCATTTCTCTGAACAAGAATGGTGTCTGGCTTGGTTACTTCCTACACAGAATTCCCTTTGCAGCCAGAAGGGGGACTCAGGATATTAAATTTCAGCAGATGCAGTGAACTTGAGATTGATGTTCTTTTTCTCTGAACATTGTTTTCCGATACTGTTGTGATTCTTCTTGGCTTCTTCCATCAGTCTTTTATGGCTTTCGTTGTCATAGCTTTCATTATTATTTACTTAGCAGTGTGGAACAAATTTTGCAGAAGGAAATACCGAAATGGACATTTGGATATGTCTGGAAGCAGGTTCCAGTCCATCGGGAAGTGGTTTGGTGTATCGCTTCTTTGTCATTTATCGCAGGAGTTCCCAGCCTATGGGTTGCTGCATCTCTGCAGGGGTATATCTTCCGTCCAGTGTGTCAGTAGGATGCCAGATGGTAATTAATAAGGGAATATTCTGGCTGTTGTGATACCCAAACATAAGAGTGTGTGAGACCCGAGAGAGAATCCTGGTCTGCTCAATGGACTTCAGATCATCATCCAGCTCATAACAAAAGAGAATAAATGAGCATTTCAAAGCAGAAGTGTGCATGTTGTTTGATGTGCAGTGGAACAATCTGTAAGAGAATAGCCAGAAGTAAAAAAATCCACAACACACCTCCCCCACCCACCCAAAAAAAAAAAAAAAAACCCAAACCAAAAACAAACAAACAAACGAAAACCACCAACAAAACCAGTGCTATAGAAAAGTGCGTGGATACATTATTTTAGGTAA
The DNA here is from genome assembly GCF_009819655.1 of Sylvia atricapilla. Lineage (NCBI taxonomy): Eukaryota > Metazoa > Chordata > Aves > Passeriformes > Sylviidae > Sylvia > Sylvia atricapilla. The sequence goes on from NC_089174.1 coordinate 42,843,796, forward strand.
ACAACAGACTCAGCTTTTGCACAGTACCAAGGAGTGAATCCTATCTGTCACTGGGTTTTTGGTGAGACAGGCCTGTTACATGTTTTCTTGTCTCCTTGCAGAACAGAGTCTTACAGGAAACAATACACCTGGTAGTTCTGCTGCTGGGATTGCATAAGTTTTCCTTCTAAACCACTGTTTTTTGAAATCCTTTTAGGTTCAAGATTTTATCTCTGATTTTTTTGTGTAATATGAGTTTCGTTCTCATGTCTTCTAGAAAATGTGGACAAAAGAGATGACTGGCAACCCCCTAGGGTTCGGCACAGTTGGGGAGAAAGTTGTGCATTCTGCCTGTTGTGTGCTATTTCCAGCAAAAATCTAGATTGTAATTTGACATTATACCATCTTTTTAGGATAATGTGGTTTTGTTTGATTTATGAAAGACTGGTCTGTGGGGGACATTTTGTTTTGTTGTTGTGGTTTTTTTGGTTGGTTGGAGGGTTGTATTTTTTCTCTTCTTCCCCCCTCTTTTTTCTTTTTTTCTCTTGCGCTTTTTCTCTTGCGCTTTTTCTCTTGCGCTTTTTCTCTTGCGCTTTTTCTCTTGCGCTTTTTCTCTTGCGCTTTTTCTCTTGCGCTTTTTCTCTTGCGCTTTTTCTCTTGCGCTTTTTCTCCTCTCTGTTTTTCCCCCTCTCTGTTCCTCCCTCTTGTCTTTTTTTTTAGTTAAAGAAGGAAAAGACTGGCACTGGGTAAGAACTATTTCAAACACTATGCAGGTAGTCCCAGAGGGAGATTTGAAAGGCATAGTGGCCACATGTGATGAGGCTGAAGAATTTATTTTATTTCTAGTTCTCCAAGAAATAGACAAACCACCTACTGGGCTGCTGCAGCGTGACACCAACACCACAGGGTGAGAACCTTCTTGCTTTTCCTAACCTGGACTTTTTCCTGAGGAGTTGTGTCAGTCTCGTTTGAGACTGTCTATTCTGTTACTATGGTAGAGATTATGTGGATGGCTGCCTTCCATGCAGTTCACCTGTCCAAACCTGTACAGAACTGGTTTGAGGTCTGGTGTGACTGTGAAAGCAGCTTTGCTGCAGATTGATTTGAAGTTGTTCTGTTAGTGTTCTTCAGTAATTTCTCAGCAGCAAAAAGCACGTTTTATGATGCATGCTGTGTGTATACAGTCCACGTGATTCATAACTGAACTTGGTGCCTTGGATAGGAAGTAAAAGCAAAGAAAAAGCTTCCTGATGCACAAATTACAACAAACTGAAACTTCTAATAGAAATTATGTGGAACAGATAAACCACAGAAGATGATGTACAAAAATCTGCAGCTCAGTTGTAGAAAAATTATTGTATTGTACTCAAGGCTATTTTTCCTGAGAATGAAACAAAATGGAGGCTAAGAAAATTATGAGACATGGGTATGATTAGTCCTTTTACACAGAAGTTTATGATCTCATTGATGTCTTTCTACCCTGAAACCTGAATGTATGTATGAGTGTTAACACACAAAGTCAATGTCATTAAAGTCAGATTTCTTAATGCTATTGAAGCAGAGAAAGTGTTGCCTCCAGAAAGACCTGCTAGGACTAATTTAATCCAGAAGTTTATTGATTCAACCTAATTTATTAAGGAATTGATTTTAATGTGAGTTTAATCATAAATCAGCTTTAAATCAGTTTAAGTGTGTTCACAGTGAGACTTTGCATTTGTTGAAATGTAACTGATTTATGTTTTAATTGATCTCTGCAAATTCGGATATAGATAAGGTCTTTATTTTTTCCCTTCAGTAAAACTGTAGCACATTTCTCCATCTTCTGGAGTGAAAGTCTAGCTGTAACGAATCAATGACAAAACATTTTATTTTCACAGAGCCTGAATTTTACCTTAGTTCTGTGCAAGGCCTTCAGTTCTTATCATACAGTAAATAAAGCCCTGGATACTGGAAAATTGATATAATCAATTTTCAGGGTGTGATTTTATCCAAAACTGTGACACACAAAAACCACCTGTAAGTTTTAAGAAAGTAGTGGGGGAAGGGAGTTTTACTTGATTTACTATGCCTTTATTCTTTTTGCTGACAGCCTCTTCAGAATTTATGCGGAATTTATTCTCCAACTCCTTTTTAGCTAAAATTTACCATAAAAATGCTGTTCTACTAATGGAGACTCTAGATTGGGGGATAAGGCTCGGTAAATTATACACATTGCTTACTGCCCTTCATATGTTTGAGGTGATCCACAAGGTTCACTGATGGCTTCTATGTAAGGAATGTCATTCTTCTTCAATGAAAGCAGTAATTCCTCCTTGACACTAGCTACTGGTGGCCACAATCACAAGGGTTAGAGTGTTGAATAATTACTAACTGTTTGATGCATATTTTAGTGTTTTTCAAGTACTCATAGATTTAAGGCCATTGAGAGATCCTGACAAAAGATTGACCTGGCAAAGTGGGCTACATTGTTATAGACCAGAAGCTCTAGGCTGGACTTGAAGGTGTGGAGATCTGTGTCACAGTATTTCTGTATTTGTGTGAGGATTCCCTTCCTGTATGGATCACTACTTATCATTCAAACACATTTTCCAGTATGCAATTCCAGAACTTGTGTTGTTCTGGAATGTACTTTAAAAAGCAATGTAAATTTCCCTACATATTTTTTTTAACTTTTGCCTAGAGTCCAAAACCATTTCAGAGGTGCATTATTTTGTCTTGACCCTCCTGCAGTGATTGCTGCACTGTGGCATGTATCTGCATGCTTTACTTATCATGTGATTATGGATTTTTTGGAGACTGACCTTTAAAAGGATCTCTAATTCTGTACAATAATTTAGCCAGTGGAGAGATTTCCAATTGTGTATTTTTGCAACCTGTTCTAAATTGTATTTAGCAGTATTTGTTAGAATTTTTTTCAAGTTCTCATTTGTCTGAAGATAGCATGTGCATTTTCAAACAGTTCTGACATAAATGCTTCCTTTTCACTGCTGTTTCCATTTCTGATTTACCATTGGCAGAGTATAAATGTGGAGTTCAAGTATGCTGGAAGTAAATTATATTGAAGGGTACATGATGAGATCTCTCTGCCTGCTGTGCAAGTCCATAATGTCAAATGCTGCCATGTTTAAATTTTTGCTGGGCTTGGTTTGAGCTAATAATTTTTTTGCAATGCCCAGATGTATCCAGTTCCCTGGTTCCTGAAATGCGGCAAATAGCTTTCTGTCTCATTGGCTAAAGGGTTTGCACTCCTTCTACTAAAATAAACAAACAAACAAAAACACCCACAAAAGGAAGATTTGTCCCACAGACTCTTCAGAGTGATGGCCACTTTGTCAGCTTCAGTGACCTGGACTAGTTGTGCTGTGTTCCTGGGGAAGAACACGTCTCTTTGCTTTGGGTGTGTCCCTTCTGGAATTGTCAGACTTTGCGATTTTTCCTTTAGTGTGGAGGTACAAAAGCAGTCATATTTCAAATTGACTTAGGGATGGAGGTACCCAGTAATACCTCCATTAATTTTCTACATGATTAAGACAGGCAGGCAGAGGCAGGGAGCATTGAATTTTCAGTTCTTATATAGCTGGGATGGGGCTGGCATGTCCACTGCTCTGCCTGTGATCAACAACACAAGAAAATTATTAGAAAACCTTTGAGGTTGCAGTGGAAGAACTACTGTTGCTTTCCAGTCTGTGCAGTCTGTTAGTACACAGATGTTTTTGTAGGCCTACGTCTTTGTACAGCCTGTGCTGAGCATCCACACAAATCCTAGAAAGGGAGTATAGCTAGGAGAGCTGGCCACAAAGAATTTAAATGAGAGGAAGGGAAGGAAAGTGGCAAATGAGGAACCATACCCACAGTGTTAAGTTTGACTTGTGCATAAGGAAATCAATGTCTTGAAAGTTTCAAAAGTCTTCACACTGCTGTAAATATTTTATGCAGCCAGTAATGCAACAGCAACTTCTTCATTTTGATGTTCCAATTAATCTTGATTTTTCCCAAATTCACTTCTACTCTTTGATTTTCTTTCTATTCATGTCAGGCGAGCCAGCAGACAAGTTTCAGCCTAGGTTTTCTGCCTTCCCACCCCAAAATTTCAATATGGATGAGTGGTTGTTTGCAGAGAGGAACAATAGCAGACAAATGAACCTTCTAAACTTCCAGTTGTGCCTTGGGATATCCAGACATTTTCTCATCTAATTTGTGAAAAGCATTGGCCTTTGTGTGAACTTCGTGAGAGGGAAATTGTTTGGGTCTTTGGGGAGTCAAGTGTTTTGGGGAATTCCATTTTGGTTCTTCCTGTATGTTAATTATTCATTCCAGTGGTTATATCCCTAAACTCAGATTACTCGTGTCCTTACTGGTGTTGGCAGTGACTAGCTCTGTAAACCCATGCAGGGGAGGGTGATTAGTGGAGACCTACTGAGGTGTCCTGGGGTGACTTTATGCTTGTATCCCCAGTTGTCTGTTCTGTTTATGCTGGATATTAAGTTCTACACCTTGAAGACTGATTCCGAGAGTGAAGGGGGAAAAAACAAGAAGTGCACAGTTTATTTTCAGAAACTGCAGTTGCTCCTCCACGTCTTTCACATGGGCTGCGTTGTCTGCAGCACAGCGAGAGAGAGCTCTCCTTTGCTTTTTAGTTAGTGTTTGCTAGCTGAGGCAGAGAAATTCCTTGGACTGTGGGGCTTTTTTCTTTTTCTTGTAACTGTTTAAATCAGTTCTGGACTGAAAACCCACAATGCTGGGAGCTCGCACCTGTGGCCCACCAAGGCCCAGGACGGCATTTTCCAGTGCCAGAGGGACTGATAAGAGACTGAGCCAGCTGAGCTACAACCTACAGCAAGGACTTCCTCAATTTTGCCATCTGTCTTCAGAATGGCAAGAAGTTTTATTGTTTAATATTATTTTCTTTTTATGCTTTTGAAACTTACTTTGTTGAATAAATGGGTTTTTCCACTTTTCTCTAGGTAAATGTTTCCTCAAACTGGTTGGGGGAGGGGCCACTTGAATTTGCTTTCTAAATCGACCCACCAAAATTTGCCCTAAACCAAGACATGAGGTAACCTTCATTCATTGTTCTGGGAATTGCCTTCTGACAACCATTTCCATTGTATTTCACCTGTCATGGCACTCCTGACTCCCTGTGTTTTAGCATTTTTTCATAAGACATCCCTTTTGACAGGAGGTCCTTCTGGTTTTCTTGTTCAACATGGAAAATTATTTTAATACTGGGAGAGCTTATGTGAACACTGTGACTATAACATTGTCTGATGTTATGTAAATTCTGCTTGATGCAGTGTGTTTCTCCTATACATATATGACTCAGTTCTCATTGGTGGAGTAAGGACCATGTGCCATGCTCAGTGAGGAATATCCCTGACCAGGGATGTCAAAGTGTGCTGGCCGTGTTGCTGGATGTGTATTGTTATGCCTTCTCTTAAGACTTCCATAGCCTCAGGAGGACTAGGGTTTTTAGACATATGAAATCCTGCCATGGATAGATCTGAACTGGCCAATTTTATTGGCTGGGGCATGGTACACTTCATATGGGAAGTGGAATTGTTATAGAATCAGAAAATGCTACAAAGCCAAGAAAACTGTAAGCCAGAAGCAAAAATGGGCCTCTGTGACTAGGATCAGAAGAAAGCAGTGACTCATGTCCTTTGCATGTGAGAATCCCAGCTCTGCTGGAACATGTGAACAATGGTGGAGAAATGCTGAAAGGGTGGAAAAGCAACTGGAAGCTAGAGACAAAAACAGGAGTTACAAAATATAATATAGTCCATAGGATTTGAAAAGCTTACAGGATTTGATGCACAGCAATCTCTGTGTTTTCTGATCATGTCAAAAGAAGAGTGAAATATGAATATGAAATGTGAGAGGTAGAGGAGGAGATGGCTGCAGCACTTTTGAGATCCTGGACTGAAAGGCTAAAGCTCTGAGGAAGCAGTTTTAAAAAGTAAGTTCCACCAAAAAGAGAAAAAACAAAAGGAAGTTGCCAAATAACTGGATTTTCATCATTGATGGAGAGAAATAACCTCTGAATTTATACCATTTGTTTGGGTTTTTTCATCCCAACCTGATCTTAGGGCACACCAATGTAACTACAGAAGTACCATAGCTGAGATCCAAAGTTTAAGTTTTCCATGCTTCTCAGTCCAGTGATCTGCTGAACCTTACAGCTCTGGCCAAAAAGCAAAGGCTGAGACCCAGATAAATTAATAGTGTAGTTGCAGCTTTTGCTTTTACGTGCTTCTGTCAGCTGCACTGCCCTCTGTTTCATAAGTTACTGAATGGCTTTTTTTCAAGAAAAAGTAGAAATTAGTGCTTAACATTCTTACATTGGAGAGCAAACAAGAGAAAGAGATGTGTATATGATGTGGCAAACTGCACTTCCTTCCTTCATCTGACTTCAAGGCACATAACATGAGTCAAACTTTTTTAAATCTGAAATCCTGAAATTCAGCTCCTAAATCAAAAATGGCTTCATGTGAAAAAAAATTAAAAATTACTGAGTATTTGCAAGTCCCCTTGAAGTCTATGGGATTTATCCTGCACAGTATTTCTGTGCTTTGGGTTGCTTTAGTTTTAGTGTTCAAGTAAAGATTCTGGAGTCCCCTTTTCTGCACTTTGGTGTGTAAAATATGAACCTGCAGGCTCTTCCATCAACTTTACAAGCTGTTTTCCCTGAATCACTTTTTTATATCAACTGTATTTGTTTTACACCGTTCGACATATTCAGTCTGTAGGATCAGGTTTTTGTATTGACAGTGTCTAACAGGATCATCAAAGCTTACAGGGCTGCAGCCAGTTGGAGTCAGCTGAAGCACTGAGAATCAGAGGGGAGCGTATTTAATGTAATCAGGCAGTGTGTTCCCGCAGACACAATCATCAGTAAATAAATTAAGTGTTGACCTTTAAATCATAATCCTTAGTTTAGACACTTGCTCACATCCAGCTTCTCTTGCAAAACCTATATTTTGCTTTGGACACAGTTCTGTCTCTGAGGAGGCCTAAGTTCAGAAACTGATATCTTGAGTGTCTGCAGGAGAATGGACAGCCTGTCATTATCATGTTACACTGAATAAATGGGTGCTCTCAGGCTTTCCTCCTGGACACCATACTTCTAGACATGCTGTTTTTCTACTATCATCCTTTTTCACTCTACTGGAGATGCTTTTCGTTTGTTGAGTGGAAGTGGCGGGGGGTGGGGCAGGAGTGAGACCTATTCCATGTGTCTATTTCTTCCATTTACCCATTTTTAGTGTCCTGTTGAAAATCCTGCCTTCACAAGGTCATATTACAAATTGACCCATGGTACTCTCATTGGTGGGATTTACTGGGCTTGTGACAGAGAGAGCAGAGAGAATAATGCAAGCTCACAGAGAAGTTTCATGACTAGGGGTAAATATCTATGAACACTGGCATGACACAGCATGCATTTGAAAGCATCTCATGCCAAATAAACAAATATTTTAGGTAGAGATCTGTGGGTTTGTTGATGCAGCATTTCTTTCACAGGACCAAGTGAGACTTCAATACCATCATACCTAAAACTGGTTATTAGATTAGCAGCTGGCTTTTGGGAGTAGTTACTCTGATTTATAGAGACATTTGCTGCTTCCATGTTGTTCCAATGTTTAAAGAGCATGTCTGTAGTGCTATATCTCTCTATTGCTTTATTTCTTGGCTCCTGACCACATTGCTAGCCTTTCCTTTAGTACTACGCTTTCTTTTGGCCTTTGCAATACCTAAAATTTCTGTAAAAATTTATTTTAGCATCAGTAGAATGAACAATATTCTGTGGATCATGGTTTTATGTGTAGTTCAAGACAAATGTCAGGTTTGTCATTTTTCCTTTTGCTCTTCTGCACAGACACATGTATTCAAATATCAAGACTCAGAGCTGAAATGTATATGGCAGTATTTTCAAAAAAATTTGGAAATTCCCATTAAGTATCAAAATTATTTGTTTGGTTTTTGAGTCCTTCAGCTTGTGTTCAGTTACTCTGGTATTCTGGAGAGCTGGGTGTTTGGGATTACCTCCTATCATTACCCACAGTGTTTTATTATGTAGGTAATCTGCGCAGAGAGTCAGCATGCTTGCAGGAAATAGTCAGATTTTGAAAAGTGTTCAGAATTCAAATGTTGCCTGAGAGAATAATAGGAGGATTAAAACCAAGAGAAGCAATGTAAATTTTTGTGGGTATTAATTGTTTATTTGTTTGTTTGTGGAATTTTGTTGTTTGGCTTGAGGGTTTTGTTTATTTGTTTGGTAAGGGTTTGGGTAGCTTTATGGGAAGGCTTTCTGTCTCAGTGGGACCAGTACACATTTTAAAGTGCAGCTTATATGTTTAGAAAACCAAGTCTGCTGATGATAAGCCTGACCTTGATTACAATCTCATATGCAAGGGGAGAAGGCTTTTGGAAATAATATAATTTGTCCTGCATTACTTCCCTGCCTTGAGCATTATGCAGAAAAAAAGAAAAGAAAATAAAAAAAGGCAGTAAGTGTGAGGCCAAGGCAATGGGTGTTGTTCCTGTGGCTTCCATTACCCCTCACCACGCTGCTAGCCACAATTTTGTGCAGGAAATTCTGCACATGTGCCTACTGGCAAGCATGTCTAATACATTCCTGTGCTCAGGCTCTCAAAAGGCTTTGTGCCTTCCTAGGGAAAGAAAAGACAGGGAAATAAAAACAACTACTCATGGAATTTCAGCTGAGTGTGGTTGTGTGATAATATTTTGCAGGTTTCCTGTTTAATTTGTTCAATGTGTTGAGCTTCCATGCAGATTAACTATACAATCAAGCACTGAAAGTGAGGAGATTGATGTTCTTTGCCAAACTCACAAGTCCTGGGAGAAGAAGTTATCTGCACTCATACATTATCAGTGAGTCTTTTGCAGAGAGAATATGGAAATTTGTGTTCCTTATCTGCAATGATATTATGCAGGCCGGCAGACATAAGTTTCTGAAAAAAATTGCTAACAAAGTGACAGCTATTCAAGCCATCTTAATAAGGAAAGATTTAACACCTTGCTTGCTTTTGCCTGTTAAGCCTTTCCAACTGTGTGGGGCGTTTGCTGACACAATTGCTCTGCTGCTTTGTGTTCTCTCGATGTTATCATCCTTGTTGCTTTCTTAGAAAGTCTGTCAAAGCAGGGGAGGTCCATGGGTTACAGAGAGACATCCTGAGAAAAGCTGGGTGCCTTTCTGTGTGTCTTAAATGTGAGGCCCTACCACATTTTAGCACAAGGAATACAGATAAAGTAGATGACCAACCACATCTTTCATTCAAGCAGCTCCTCTTTCAGGGTACTTCCACACTTAGTTTATGCTGTTTCTCTTCAGGGTTTCTCTGTTTTCTTTGCTCCCTGGCCCTTGTCATTCTATGATGGATGGCATGTGTAAGGGCTCTGCTGCTGCCATGCCAGAGCTGCTCACAAAGGCGCTGCCCAAATAGTGATCTGTAGGAAATGCTGTGAGGCTCCTTTCCATTTTCAGTTTGACTGAATCCTTGTGTCCCCAATGGCACTTCAACCTCTATCTACATGTAGGAAATGCAGAAAATGTTTTTGTTGCCCTTCCTGCCTGCCATGGGCAGTCTCACACAGTGGGCAGAAGCCTCGCCAGTGGCAGGAGCGGTCCTGTGCGACAGGCACAGCAAGGAGAAGTGGAAAGGAGCCAAGCTGGCAGAAGATGCTGAGGGGACAAAGGGGGAAGGCATGAAGAGGCGAGGGGAGGGCGGTGTCAGGAGGAGCTATGTCTAGTTATCATTATAAGCATTTTTGTCTCTTCTAAAAGCATTTTTACCCTGTGGACAAGATCCTGTCTTACCAGCACCATAGAATTGGCACAGACTGTGATGAAGGTCAGTTACCTCTTGCAACAGTGGAAGCTGTGGCTGATCTTGATCCAAGTGTTTGATGCTGTAGTTTCATTAGTACAAGCTTTCTCATATGCTTAGCAGGTCTGATTAACTTCTGCAAAACTGCAGCTGAAAAGAAACAAACATAATGTAAATGAAAAGAATTTTAAAAACTCCCAAGAAACAATCTCTTTTCTGTCATGTCTGTGAACAGCTTTTACTGTTTTCCCTGGAGAGCCTGCATGCTAGGACAGCAAGTTACTGTGAATTAGTGAGGGTCACTGCCATTGATTAAATCCTCTTTTATGTTTCCCGGTAACTCCTGAATTATGGCAAGAGTTGAGCATATTAATTTAACACTTTTCTTTTTTTCACTGACAGTCTGATGGAGGAAAAAATCTGCAAGTCATTTTGAGCAGATAATACTGAATTAAAATTAAAATCAGGAACAAAATGGCATCTCTTTTTTATTCCCGGTTTCACAGTGCTGTGTTGAAAGAACAGTCAAAAAATAGTTGAAGTCCTTAGCACAAAAGTTTTCATCCTCGTAATTGTAGTTATGCTTTTAATTTATGCAAGATACAGACTAGAACTATAACAAGTATAATACAGTAAAATAAGGAATATTGCCTTTCTATTTCTAACCTCTGAAGCTCCTTTTCTTACATAGTGACAAAAGACTATAGTTTTAATAACAGAATGAAGCTACTAGCACAAGTCTCAGTAGTAAGGCTCTTACTTGATGCTAATTATTTGTGTTGGATATTTTCAGTATTATTATTTTAAAAATTTTATATTTTTAAATAAAATTTTATAATTTTATAAAACCTAAATTTTATAAACCTAAAATTTTATATTCAGACAATATTTACAAGTGTTCTTATATAAATGTGTATTTAAATATGTATATACATATATATATGTATGTACAAATACACACTTATTAAAGTGTATGTATTTAAACATATTGGTTTCAGGATGGTGTGTGGGCACCAGTTTTTCTGAAATCAGAAGTTGTTTTCATAGCATTTTGAGAACACACTGAAATTTCCAAAATTATCCGGGGCAGTGGGAGAATATGGAAACCAACATATGAGAAGATTTTCTCATCATGAAATACTGGGCCTTTACCTGATCCATCCCAGGGCCACCCTGACAGTTGTGCCTACTCTGTGTGTACAACATGCATGGATGCCATTCCCAGAGAAGTCTCCCTCTCAGACATTTTGCTGATGTCTTGAACACTTCCTGCCAGGAGCTTGTTGTCCACACCAGCAGAGATGCATGGAAAATGTTGCCACATTCCTGTTAATCAGAAGGTTTTGGTTTTTATTATGGAAGGCTATTTTGTCCATTTTCTATCTTCTGCTGGTGTCACAGCAGGCATCCCCTCATTTGGTCACTCACTGCAGACCACATTTTCCATACACCACTGTTTATGCTGCTCTGGGCTCAGATTCCAGAAATTTAAACATTTTCCTGGGCTTTACTAGGGTGAGAAAGGCTGCCTTACATGTGGGACAGGCCATGCTGCTGCCTTCAACAGTCACCCACTTACTTAGTGGACATTGTGCATATCAGTTCTTTATTTAGGCTTCTCATAATTATGGTTATGATGATGTTGCTTGTTTCTTGTTGTATTGGAATAATAATTAGGGGCAACAAGCCTCTACAACAAGATGTCAGCAAACCTCTACAAACACACAAGGAGCAGATACCAAAACATAATCAAGACTGTCTGGACATTTTCTTGCACAGGACTCTGTTGGAGACCTTTTGGTGTCTCTTTGATTGCTCCTGCACATTATGGAGAGTCATTCGACCATGGTGGCCATTTGTGTCCTTGGACAATATTACAGCTGTTCAAGAAACGAAATGCCGTGCAGCTGGAGGCACTGCACAGACATAGTGACTGCCTGGAGGCTAAAGTTTGGGCACAGCTGAGTGAGGGTGGACTTACAGGCTCTCACCCATAAACAGACCAGCTTCAGTACCTCATATTAGCCCTCCCCAGTTGTATGGTAAAGGTGCTATCTTAATCTTCGGGGGAAGCAAGATCAAGTAGGGATGTTTTACCTATACAGTGGAGCACAGTAGTGGCTGGTTTACAGCTAAGGCATGGGGTCAAATGAAGGGTGGCATCTCACAGGGGGACTGCATCTTTTTGTGAAGCTTGTGCTCAAAGACCAGTACTTGTGTGGAATATTAGAGGTCTATAAATTAGAAAGCCTGAAATTATTGGAGGTTTACACATAGAAGAAGCGTTATTGCTACGACACAGTAGAAATTGAGATGCATCAGCTGGAACCCTACAGTGTGTTGGCTGAATCTTTTCAATGCAGTGTCCCCTTCTGGTTACAAAATACCCTTAATTGATATTGATTCTGTTGATGGGCATCTAAGTCTGTTGTCTTGCCTCAGGGAAAGGATATGGCTAAGCTGAGATTTGAAGTAGGTGTATAATATGGGTTATAATGTTTGGCTAGAGCAAAAGCCTTTCCCTGAGATGAGGGAGGCTGTAGAGCTTATATGTATGCTTTTAACTCCCTGCCAGATCAGTTGCACCTTTGGGTAGCACATGACTCATTGCAACTGAAATTAGTAAAGCTGCAGGATGCCCTCCCTCTCTTTTTTGCCATTCTCTGTTGCCAGTCAGAGGTGCCTGCCACAGTGTACAGTCTTGTGCCTAAGTGCACACAATCAAATAATGTTGTTAGTCCTCCACACTTTATTCAAAACCAGAACTTTGGTTCTTGCTGTGGCTTGCGAGTTGTAAGACAGTCATAGGAGAGCTCCAGAGCAGCAAAGCAGACTGTCATTATATGTGCATTAATGCTATAACAACAATACAGATCCTTGTTTTTCAGGGGTTTTTGCAGAAGCATTGCTAGACTGGTAGGGGTTTTGCTGTCCATGGTTTGCCTAGCTCAACCTGAGTAAATGATATTTTCCCTTTTGAGGATGGCCTAATCACCAGCACATTCTTTTATTTCTTTAGCAGTGCCCCTCAAATTGAAGGAAATGAAAAACCAAGAAGCTGCGGTGGGTCAGAAGCTAGTGCTCAGGTGTGAAACCACTTCAGAGTATCCTGCGCTGAGATTCAAATGGTTAAAGAATGGGAAGGAAATAACAAAAAAAAACAGACCGGAAAATATCAAGATCCCAAAAAAACAAAAGTAAGTACAAAGCAGTATCTTTCAAGTGGGACTGGGAGGACTGGGAAGGGATGGTCACCAGAACACAAGCATTGAGGATGTTAAATGCAGTAACACAAAACTGAAAGCTATGATTTACAGAGGAAGAAAATCTAAGAAAACAGAAACCAACATTATTGTTCCTGAAAATACAAATGAAGTGTGAGTGTGTTATAAATATTTCATAATTAGTTTTCCCTTTTTAATTTATATTTGTTTTCTGATAGCCAAAGGCTAAGATTTTAACCAGTGACCTTTGGAGACAGGTCCTATGCAATGTCTGAATGTCTTATGCAAGCATGCAGTAGTCCTTTATCAGAGTCATTCCTGCACTTGCAGAATGAGGCACTGGTGTAGCAGATGTCAGATGAACAGCAAAGCATGCAAATCCTACCCTCCTGTCTGGTGGTAAGAATCCCCTACCTGTGACGGATGACCAAGGCCAGAAAATAGACTGGTGCCTTGTTTCTGCAGGGGAAAACTACGCTATGCTTTTACTGCATTGAGACAGGAGAAGACTTTTGGTGTTTTGTCTCTCCCTTGTTGTTTAGATTGAAAAGTTTTAATTGTCAGAGGCTATGAAAATCTGTTTGAACACAGTCTTTCAACTGTCACTTCTGCTCTCAGTAGGCAGGGCAGCTCTATGGTGCACCATGCCATGCTTTCTCTTCCTTCCAGACAAAGAATATTTGGAAGGCACTCTACAAGAATCTTTTCTTTCCAAGGTGTTCAGTGCCCCCATACTTTTTGTCATGACTCACCTCACGAGAAGAAACAAGCCATAAACAAATAAACATTTGACTTTTTAGAGTTGTTCAGGTTAAAACTGACAAATCCTGCCCTCCTTGGCAGTTTCTTCTACCCCAGCCTGGGGCACAAGGGGAAACAGAGCAGCATCACTACAGCCCCTATGCCACAGTTGCACAGATGTCAGGAAGGAACCTGTGATGTCTCCTTCCAGCATTTGCAAAATGGAGCTGTTCCAGGTGGCAGACAGCCTGGTAAATTGTCTGGACTCATTTGCAGAGCCGTATGTCTCTGTCAGAGTTGTATTTTCAATCTACTCTGCAAAGAAAATGTTCGGATCAGAGCCTAACCTTCAGCTTTCCCAGCAACACAGTGCTGCCTGTGAGGGGCAAATCAGTATTTTCTCCACTTGCATTTTGGCTGATGCTGATTGACCAAACTCACTGGGGCTAGGATTTCATCTTCTGGGGCTAAACATCACCAGTTCAGCATTGAATCAAAAAAGTGCCTTTTGCTAACTCATTTCTTTGTGGGGTTTTTTTTGCCCCCAAAAAGCTTTGAGGAGCTGTCAGAAGGGAAACCAATAGCTATTGATTTGATATTGATGCATGTGGAATGCGTGAGACTCCTTTTCAGCTTGATGTGCCAAAAAGCGTTTAAACTTCCCCAAAAGATGCACAGTGAAAAAGACTGAAATCATGCTTTTTTTCTGGAAGATAGAAATACAAAGTCATCTTCACTCATCGTAACTGGACAGAGTGCAGGCTTTGACCTGTATTTCACACATTTGTGCTTTCCCAGTCACAACAGTACTACACAGTGTTGGAATTTCTCTCTTGTGTTTTAGTAATTTCAGAGTGGAATGGAAAAGCGCTTCCAGTTAGAGATGTGAAAGTCACTAGATGTGGAGTACAAAAAAGGAAAAGGCAAGGGATGTCTGCTGACATCTGAAGGATGTTCTTTGCCTTCCTACTCTGACATTTTAGTTTGGGGACGCTCATTGCATTGCCATTTCTTCTTTTGCTATTCATGTGTGCATCTGGGACTGAGTAGAAATGAACAGCTTAAGAGGAAGTAGATTTTATTTTGATAAAATGGGACAAACACGTGTTGTAGAGCTAAAGAGAGGAGGAGAGAATGCAGTGTAAATGAACCCATAAAAAGACATGCACATTTCAGTAGGCAAAGCCATGTTAAAAAGATCCCATTGCAAATTAGAGGAGTATCAGAGATCAAAGAGTTTAAATCCCCACTTATGTTCTGGGTTTTTTTCATGATAGCACTCTGATAAGTGTTTGTCATGTTCACATGCTTCTATATTGTTGCACAAGCATTTTAGTGTGATTTTTTACTATTATCAAGTGTGAGAAACATCAGCTACAAAGGTTAGAGTAGTTGATAAGCTGTCTGGGATTAATGTTTGTTTTAAAGTTCAAATGACTACATAAAAAGTAGGCTGTGTTTCTGAAGAACCATTAGCCTGCAGAATGCCACAGCCTTGCTGACATCTTCAATCCAAACACTTGAAAATAACACTTTCTAACATATTTACAAAAAGCTCACGAATGTAGTACTATATGTAGTACCCAATGGCCACTGATTTGTATTAATGTAGTATTTTGCAAGAAATCATCCTTCTTTTTGTGTGATGGCAGAATAAAATGTGTTTATTCTTGGAATAAAGTTTTCTTTTGTTTGGCTATAAAGTGAGAGCTAAAGCTAAATAGCTTTAGGATTTTTTAACTGCAAAATATCTGGCAGTATGATGAAGTGTCTGTCTCAGAAATTGAAAATTATGACCTTAGCTTTACATCTGAAGTAGGCAAGGAAAAGATAATACGTCAGCTTGGTGGTTTTGGGGCATATTGGCCAGTGTGAATAGTACTGGATAAAGGGATTTGCCAAAGTGGAGCACATGCTGCCTTTTTTTAGTGTTTTAAGAGTTTAGAAGACCCTGTGGCAAGGCAGACTTCCTCAAAGCTTAGCCTTCCAAAGACTGCTTTGCATGTTAAATGGTTTCACTCCTCTAAGTTCCCTAGGATAGTTTCAGGGTGGTTGATTCAGAGAGTACAGAGCCCCAACATATGATGGCCCCATCTGGACTACTATGGGGCCTCCACTGCAAGAAAGACATGGACCTGTTGGAGTGACACCAGAGGAGTGCAGCTGATCACAGGGCTAGAACACCTCTCCCATGAAGACAGGTTGAGGGAGTGAGGACTGTTCACCCTGTAGAAAAAGAGGCTTTGGGAAAACCTTACAGTACCTTTCAGTGCCTAAAGGGGGCTGCAAGAAGGCTGGAGAAGGACATTTTATGGGCGTGTGGAGTCGCAAGACAAGGGAGAGTCTCCTTGAACTTAAGGAGGGTAATTTTAGATTAGATATTGGGAAGAGATTTTTTACTGTGGGTGTGGGAAGGCACTGACATGTTGCACAGAAAGGTTGTGGATTCCCAGTTCTTGGAAGTGTTCAAGGCCAGGCAGGATGGAGCTTTCTGAGTAATCTGATCCAGTGAAATTGTCCCTGTCCATGTAAAGTGGGTTGAAGCTATATGATCTTTAAGGACTCTTCCAACCCGAACTACTCTGATTTTATACTTCTATGACACTATGGCAGGTAGATCACACTAAATGGTTGTATTCCTTCTCATTACACTGGAGAGTCATGAAATGCATTTAAAGCAATCTCTTTTTACCTCAAATTTGTCAGAGTAAAAGCGTGCAGTCAGTGAGTTTCTGCTGATTCATTGCTGATGATTGATGAGACCATGACTGGTTGATTTGTTGTGTCCATGCTCTAAGATATTTCTTCTACACTATTTCTTTGTGACTGTAGACATTCACAAAAAATCAAGACCAAGAGCTTTTCACCTACTAGCTAACTTTCCCATGGCCGTCCTCTGTTATGGTAGCATTTCATTTTACTTCTCTGATTTCAAATGCAGGTGAGACCTGTACATTATTGGTTTGGGCAGTGTGCCGTATAAGTCAGGTGCTCTTCATTACACATAGAGAAACTCCCTTAACAGGGCTTGGTGGGGGGGCGGGGGTTGTGGCAAAGACAAAGTGTTTGCCACTTCTAGATGATGGCTTCGGGTGCAGTAGTACACAAGGAAACGTGTGTAAGTGCCCTGTACCTTGAGCTTCATCCAGGCTTAGCCTGGATATTTGCCTGCAGACAAGCAATTCTAGATGACAGATGGAGACTGGAAGCAAAATGAATTCAAACAACTAGATAAGGTCGGCTGGAACTGCATTCTGCAGATGTGTTTCTTTCCCCTTTCATGTATGAATACAAGTTGAGCCGTGTCATAGTAGCAATGAGTAAATATTCAGCAGAAGCAGGTCTTATAGGGAGTGACTTTTTGGAGTAGCATGGTATAGTTTGAGAAAAGGACAAGCCTTTGACGACAAAATCCCTTTTCAGCAGCTTTAAGTCAGTACTTTTGGAGTACTGCATTGCTAGGAAACTGCTTCATTTACAGCCATTAATGAGTCATCTTCTGCTCTGATGTTTTGAATTCTGTCCCAATACCTCTCAATGATATTTTTAAGGCTATAAATATTCATATTATTTCTCCTGCTCTCAGAGACAGAACTCCTTACAGGATCTTTTTGTAAATCAAGAGTAAATAAGGCTTGTTAGAAATGGATTTGACAAAACCAATAAAAAAGAAATGTGCAGGGCAGAGATTTTCTCCACAAAGCAAAGCAGGCCACAGAAATAGTTTGCATCAATATTGCTTAATGTATGGAGAGGACTGCAGCAGATATACAATGGGTGTCCACACTAAAGTCATGTACCTGCAGCTGTGCTTTCTTCCTTTTCACTGGGTTACAGTGAATTCTTAAAAACACTGAGCCTGTTTACATTTGCTTTTGAAGCTACAACTCTCCATCTAGACAAGTGTCTGTAAGTATGGCTGAGTGATAACCTGTTGCAATATAGGAAATATCACATGTCCACACAAGCTGTTAGGTGGTAAAGCAGTAAACGCTGCACGTTCTGGTCAAGCCCTCAACAGGTTGTTGTGAAGGCGGATGGCTGGCAGGCAAATTAAAAAGCAGCCCACTTTTACTGCTGTACAAGCAGAGCTGTTAGTCAGGTGCAAAATTTTCACACAAGGACACAGTAGCATGCAACTTTTGGATGTTTCTGTCAGTGCCTTTATCATTTTTTTTCCCATATATTCATGGTTACCACGAGCTAGAGCCTGTTCCTGTATGCCATCTGAAGTGCAGCCCAGTTAATTAGTTCAGCACTGGGAACTGGGCTCCTAACATCTCCCGAGAGGGGAGCCCAAATACTCAGCTATTCATTTCTTTACCATTTGAGAAAACCTGAGTAAATTACTAATCCTAGCTTGGCTGCTCCTCCCTCTTGCAAGCCCAGTGGCCTTGAGAAAACAGTCCTCTTTCAGGACGTGGGGGGAACCTCTTGTGATGCAGGTTTCTGGCAGAGAGGGGTCCACCCAGCACACTGCTTTTGTTCCATGAGGGCTAACTGCTCAGCAGCAGAAGTTTCACATAGAGGCAGGGAAGGCTGAGCTGCCAACAGACAGATGTTTGGATAGCAGATAGGATAGTGTCCTGTGATGGAAGTGAGGGTAGCTCACAAGGATGTGCCATTGAAAAATGGCATTGAACATTTTGTTTGCATCAGAAGCACACACTACTGCAACAGACCTGCTTGTGGTCTGAATCAAGCCCTGCTCAATGATTTGCAGAAGGGATAACCAGTTGTGATTTCTGCATGGAGAGTTTGGAGACATGGCAGTGCTGAACCCAAGCAACTTCCCAGACATTGTTTAGCTCAGCAGTCATGGTGGTGACTATGAGTTTTTAGAGGGAGAAACTGCTGCCTCCTGGGGATCAGCCCTTCAAGTTAGGATGGGCCAGCTTTGAGAAGCCAGTGTTCATGCTCTCTGAGTGACAATTCTGTAGATCAGGTTTTATGACAGACAGAAACTTCCACAGACCACTTCTTTTAAACAGTAACTGGGAACAGCAGTAACGTGTGCATTTCCCCCAAGCTAGTAATTCTCTGCAGTGTAGATAATGGGATTATTGCCGTCCCATGAGTTGGGGGACCCCATGAATGACACCAGAACATGTTTCTACAAAATTAATGGGTAGGCAGGCGTTCTGCATTTGAAAATCTAATCTTAAAACCTTGGAGATTGATTAAATTACATATCTGAGCCAGGAACAAAATGTAGCTTCATGTGAATTGTGTTCCTGCCCGTGCTTTTTTTTTGTTTGTTTGTTTGTTTGTTTGTTTTTGTTGTGGGTTTGTTTTTTTTTTTTTTTTTTTTTAAACACTGGAGAATGATTTACTGTTGGGACTTCAGAGGCTGTTAGAGAGTGTGGTGTGTTCTAATCTCATGATTATTTAGTCAGATGTTAGGAACTACAGTACTTTGCCAGAACTCTACTACTGGTAATATTAACCTGTAGGGAAGGGTCATCTATTTTAGATCTATTTTAGTATTACACCCATCTTGGTGGCATCTGGACAGCCAACAATTTGGCTGAGAGAGGGTGGTTGTTGGGTGGTTGTTTTCCAGATTTCCTTTAAGAGCAAAGACTTCTCTCATACATAAAAGCATAAGCAAGGATCTTCATTTGTGTTCATGAATATGCCTGTTTTCCAGCAGCCTGTAAGATGTTTTTTTTATTCTCCTCCCTTCTTTCAAGCCTGGGTAGTGTTGATCTGTCTCTAAGAATGGAAGACAAGACTCTGTTTAAAGGGATGGGGGAAAAAATGCTTTAATTGATGTGGTGACTGTTATTCCAGTACAGGATGTTTATATGTTTTTTCTGATTTCACAGGAAATACTCTGAGCTTCACATTTACAGAGCCACGCTAGCTGACGCTGGGGAATATGTATGCAGAGTGAGCAGCAAGCTAGGAAATGACAGTACTAAAGCCAGTGTTATCATCACAGACACCAATGGTAAGGCTTGACTCATTATTTTGCTGTCACATTTAGAAAGACCACATATTAAAACTGCCAGCAGGACAGAGGGCTCAGGAGCTTGCAAGTGAAGTGGAAGTGAAATCTGGAATCTATTAGGTTTACTGAGAAAAGTGGTCGGGCCTGACTTGTCTGTTATGTAGTTGAGATGCTCAGATTTGCCTTACAGACAAATGGGATGTCTCCTACAGATCTCAGGACAGATCAGCATTTTCTGTGTAACATCAAGTGTAAGACACAGTCTAGATGGTCAAGATCAGAAAAAGATTAAGGGAATATTACTCTAATTCCTGTTATAGGCAGTGGGGGAAGTTGCATTTAACCTAAAACATATCATAGACTGAACTGCTAAACCAGCACTACTCACTTTAAGTACTATTTGTATTGTTCTGATTGCCTTCAATTTTCTTTCACATATGTTGATAGGTTTTTCTTTTGATTTCTAAAACAATAAACACAATGGCATGAATGTATCTGAAAGCAAATTATTCAAAGGCTTGAGTGCGATTCAGCTACTTTGATTCAGGTATTGTGATTTAAGGTTATTTTCTGCGGAGCAGAGCTTCTCATGAAATAAATAGCATTCAGACTTACTCAGAAGATTAACAGTTATGGTAGGCTGCTGTTTTTGCAGGGCTCATTTCATTTACAGGGAGTTCCAGTTGCTTCTGATGAAATTTTTTGTTTCCACTACACATAAAAGTATTGCAGTACTGTTTCTCCTTTGGAAAGGCAGTGGAGATAGAAGTTTAGCTGAAATCTTGGTATTCGAATGTGGCTTTGGGTAATTCACTTTCCATAATTAAAATTCCAGTGTCCAGCCAGTTGTGAGGTGTGAAACGAACATGCCCTCATTAGCAAACAAAGCTGAAGTTCTCTGCATATCATAGATGAGTTAAAGATGTTATAGCAATGTGAATTTATCAGACATGGTTTTCTGTTCCACATTTCTGTGCTCTTAAGTAGGAGATGGGCATTTACATAAACAGAAAACCAAATGTAATCCTTTTCCAGTGGGATTTGTCTTTGTCTATCTGCTGTTTTGTAATCACACAGCAATTGTTTGACTGTATTCACTTTGTGTATTTGCTATTCTATTTCATCAACTAAAGAATCTCAAGTGCTAGAATTTCATTCTAGTGTTTGGTATTATAATCATAAGCAGATGTCAGGAGACTGATATAAAAGATCAAGTGTTATTTACTGGAACGTTAGTAAGAGGAGAAATGGGTAGTTGTTTCTGTGTAGTTTTGTAGACTCTCTTGGTTTCCATGAATACAAATTTTGGTTGCTCATTAGCTGCTTACATGGAAAGCTTCTATACCGTTTCCATAACTCAACTGTAGACACAGTGCCCAGGCAGTGATACAGATAAATGCAGAAAAAACCTTGATCATTTTCTATTACTTTCTCAGACAAGGAATGATATCATGGGAGTGCATGCAGGACCTCATTCCTGCGCTATGTGACATGGATTTTTTCAACCGTCTTTTGGGCTACTGCAAAACATTCCTGCTGCAAGGGGCAGGTGCTTGGTCTCAGTAGAAAGTATTTGTGGCAAGCCCTGTTATGTTAGAATCTATCTAATTTTGTTATGAAGTGTAAGTTGTTTAAAACACAGCCATGCATGCAAACACTGGGCAAACTGGAATCCAGTCTAAACCTGACAGCTGGCTCTTGTCCATAAAGATCTGAACTGAAAACTCAATGATATCTGAACTGGAACATCTCAGTGATATTTGATCATCTAGACTCAGGCATGGCAGCATTCATTGGTCAGATAAATCAATCATGCATATTTGATTGCTACACATACATCTGAGTTTCCTCTGCTTACTGTTCCATATAAATTACTAATAAAATGGTTCATAATTTTCCTAATGGTGGAATTTTCCACCTGGATTTGAGAAACAGCATGGGCAACATCTGGTGACTTAAGAGCAATAGATTGCTAGAGCCTCAAAGGGCAAGATCTGTCTTGCAAACAGGGATAGGTTCCCTGCATGGGTGACCTCCTCACCTCTGCTTCCCCCACATTCCCTGACCTCTTCCCCTTGCTAGCTTAATGACAGATTTGGGATTCAAACACAGTAATGAGCCCTGAAGGGCAGTCATTACTAGGATTCTGTATAGCTGGGAGGTCCTGCAATATTCGTAAGAAAGAGAGAGTTTAAAATCCAAAGAAAAAACCAAAACAACAAACAAAAATTCAGCATATTTAATTCTACTTGTTATTAGCTGTTAATGGGCTTTTGAGGAAGCTCTTGTGGTTCAGTGTAGCCCAGGAGTCCCTGCAGAAAACTAAAGCATGGGTTTCTGAGAAGGCTGAACCTCTCCAAGTGAGATTGCTTTCTTCCACCTCCAGCAGATAGGGTTACAGTGAAGTAAAGAAAAATGCACCCCAAGACTGGACTTTCTTTTAGTGATACTGGTCTGCTCTGCCATGTGAACCATAACTTAAATTATGACCTTCAATTTCGTG
The DNA here is from genome assembly GCF_009819655.1 of Sylvia atricapilla. NCBI lineage: Eukaryota > Metazoa > Chordata > Aves > Passeriformes > Sylviidae > Sylvia > Sylvia atricapilla. The sequence continues at coordinate 42,866,041 of NC_089174.1, forward strand.
ACCTACCCTGGTCATATTTATTATGTGTGCCCTGAGCTGCAAACTAGATCTTCCTTTCCCTTTGTGCTGGTTCCTTTAAGAGTGAGGGTCAGCAAGGTAATGGCCTTTCTGGGAATGAGGCTATTTTTATTTCCACTGTAAGAATAGTGTTTTTCAGTCTCTAAAAAAAACAAATCTGGGTTTAAATTCTCTGGAATTTTGTCAAACTAGGACTATTTTAGTTGAAATTTTCTTTGCTGGTGTATGCCACAAAAAAGAGCCCCAGGGCCAGACCAAAGGTCTATTTATCATGGTGCCTTGACTCTAACATCAACAACAACCAATGGACATTAGGAAAAACATATGAAGAACAAGGCAAATGTGTTGGGGTTTTCCCCCCATGAGCACAAAAAGCCATATATTTACCACCAAGGCTGCTGACTTCAATTCCCTGTTCCAAACATAGAAAAACTGGTATGGCTCAGTAAAACAGCTGTAAAATATTTTTGTTGTTTTCAGTGAGCAAAGACCTTAATTTTTCCTGATTTTCTTCCCCAAAGTGATAAACTTTTCTGTCTAAAACAGTAATATTCAATACTGTAGTAACTCCTGTCCTTATTATTGCTTTTATAAATGTTGTTACTTAAAACTGTCAAATTTGCCTTTGTGTAAGTTTTTGCTACACATAATCATGAACACACCCCCCACACAAACTGTATTAACCTGCAGAGGCTTTTAAATTTTTGCAGTTATACTGAAAGAAATATAAATGTTTGTCTATAGATCCATGTGTGTAGATTAAAAATATAACAAATATAAAAATAGCTAGACAAACACAAATTTTACCAGTCTTAATAGCAAGTGATAGGAGCTCTTCTGTTCTCTCTTAAATTTATAATGAGTGTAACTTGCCCACAGGATATGAGCTGCCTTCTTATTTTCATTCACTCATACTCACCCTATGAATGCTCCCCTAAGAAAGATTTTAATTGAGGTCAGAACAGAGGCATGAAGTTCTCCTGGTGTTGTATAAATAGTACACAAGTTTGCTAATGCAAAAGTAACTGGGGTTTTTTGTGCATTTGTTACTTTACCCAGGCAAAATTCTTGCCATGAATTTTTCAGGGATTTTCTCATAAGCATAAGACCTTACTATGCTTAATAAATAACACTGACAGTATACTTCACACCACAGCCAAAGCTTTCAACTTGCTCACAAAACCATGTATTTAGACAACTAGTTAAGTTATATCTTTTTGATAAAGAGTGAAGCATGCCCTATCTGCATGTGGTGTCAGTCTTTTCCATTAAAACCTGTTGGTCTGATTCTTTTGCCTCTCTGAGGGTGTTTTCTATGCCCAGTAACCTTCAGGCTGCAAAACGGTGGATTCATGCAGAGATATTTCAAAAGCCAGAAGTCTGCAATGCTGGTTCTGCTGGGTCATGTGCCAGGTGTTGGGTGGGTGCTATTCTTTGATGTCTGTGAAAAGTGAGTTCATGTAGTTTGACTCATGAATGTGGGTGACTGGGACAGTTTTGGATGCAAGAAGTACTCAGGTGATCTATTAAGATATCTCAATTGTAGGCAGAGGTGAGCCTTGGTAAATTCATTAGCTGCACAGTGGCCTGTACAGGCTTCTGCTTTTGCATCCATAGAACTTGCACTAGTAGTAACAGCCCCAAGTTGTGCAGTAATCAATAAGGATCTGATACTCATAATTCATTCAATTTTAATTTGCTCTTCCTCTTCTGAAGACAGACAGTAGCTTAGCTTCAAGAAAATGACTGAGAAATAAGTAAATAAAAACATCTCATATCTAGTACCTATAGAGCATATGACAAACTATGAAAAACTTCAAGTGCAAGAATTTCCTTCTTCTGTCATAGAATTGATTAAAATAGGAAATCGGGTACCTCTTCTCTCTAGCATAACTTCGGGGAACCCGGGACAGTTTGTTTTGAACTGGCTGGCATAGTGATTCAGATTCTCACCTGGAGCAAATCAGCATGCCTAGACCAATGTCACTGATTTGGTCTTAGAAAGAAATGTGGCCGTCACTCAATTTGGTATTGCAACTCCCCTAGGATTACTCTTGAACCTGTCCTTGTAATGTGACATACTTGGATTAAGTGCAATGTTCTTTTAATCTGACTCAGTAGTTTCTTGGAGGGAAAAGGGAGAAAAGCATGTTTTAAGAAACTAAAAGATAGTTTAACCACTGGATCACCCTATGTCTTTGACCAAATATGCCTGCATGCCTCTTGAGACCCCAGGCCATGGCCTTACCAACCTTCTGCACAGCTGCTCTCCACTCTGCCATCTATAGATTGAGTGACAGAGATGAAGAAAGTGCTCCCTTTCCTCAAGGTGTATATTGTTTGTATAGTTCAGATGATACCACTCTAACAGCACAAACAATTCAAAGGGATTAAAACTTAGATCACTGCCAGAAAGTACACCTCAGGATGACAAAAACTTGTTTGCAGCTCTAACTACCCAGGGTGTAATGGTGTCTGAGTCCTCCTTAGAATCCAGGTTGGTTTCCCTGTGAGGGTTCTCAGAGTGACCACCTGCAATGACCAAGCTACTATCTAGGAGATCAACCAAATCCCTTCAGCTTGCTCAAACAGGCTTTTTTGCATTAGGCCTCTGGCAAACTAGCTGGGGGAAAAAGTGCTGTGAGGGCATGCAGAGAGCTGTTCACAACAGCAGCTGTAAGGCCCCTAAATATTTGGTTATCCTGGAGAAAAGGTTTTGGCTGAGGAGGAGAAGGACCTCCTGCCTCAGAGCCATACAGCAGAATTTGTTGTCCATGCAACAAGGAGTGGTCTTCTCTAAGCAGCCCAGACAAAGTTCCCCATCTGGAAGGATGGATCAACATATCAAGGTGATGGGGTTGCTGGGAGTCCTGTGTGAGTTTAGGGATCTCTTTCTTGTTATGTCAGGCTACACAGCAGAAAATACTGCTGGCCCAAGTATTAAGGAAATTGGACAGAGAAGCTGCAGAGACCTGCTCTTTATAACATCCTCAAACAAGGATCTCTCCTGGATCCTTCAGTATTTTTACATAAGTATGCCCCTGCACAAACATAACCAGTTTCAGGAAACGATACTTCACCAAGACTTAGTATTCCTATAACTGCCAGGGCACAGAACTGGTTGTAGCCTCTGAGGTAGCTGTTCCTCATGGGAACTTAAATGTGATGATCAAGACTAGTGGGGTTTGATAAAGTGTGACTTTGCCACATGTTTTCCAAATGTATTTCTCAGCACGTTTCAGGTGTAGGAGGCTCTAGATGTATTTTCCACTGGCAGGGAAGCTTCCCGTTGGCGTTTGTACTAACACAGCTGTCTGGGGAGGTGCGAGTAAGAAATGCTCCATCAAGCTCAGCACAGGCACTAAATGGAACATGGTTTCTTTAATGGTGAAAGAAAAGTTTGCTCCAGTTGTGCCACATGCTGAGCTATGCTGCTGTCAGACCTGTTCCATCTCCTGATGTGACTAAGAAAGGTTAATTGCTCAGACAGCCTAGCTGCACAATAGAGAAACTGCCTTTATTCCCAAAAGCTAGCCCTGAAAAATGCCTGGCTACAGGCCACCGTGTTCCAAGACCTAATGCAAAGGTTTTGACCTTAAAAATTTTACTTACGATACATATTTTCATGCCATGCATCACTGGCTGCCAAGGAAATGCTGCATAACATGTTCTCTCCCATTAGTGAGATGAAACTGGGATGCACTAACTATGCAAATAGTATATTTGCCAAAGAAAGCTGGATCAAAATGGAAAAAAATATAAAAGAAGAGCAGCAAGTAAGAAATTAAAACAGAGTCGATATTAAAGTTTAACAAGAGGGATGTTGAAGGGAAGGCAGTTGGACTAGTTTTGTTTCTGGTCAAGTTTCTGTGAACTCTGGAGACAATGAGCAGAGAACCACTGGAATACAGATACACAAAACAGAATAAAAACATTGCGGAGTTTCCTTTTCCTAAATCTCTTATGAGGTATTTTCTAAATTCTGTTTGTTTGACCTACTAGAGGATTCTTGGTCATCTTGAGGTTTCAGGGCAAGACTTTTTACTTGGCCTTCAGGCCTTTCTCCTGCTGTAGAGTTGAAACTTTTGCAGCTGCATTGAAGTGCACCACTTAATGTCTGAAATGTGTTTCGAGAACTTGGGAAAGTCCAAGACTGTTGATTAATACAACTGAAGACTGTTTTGTTCAGGCATAAGAAATTGCACACAGTTGTGGTTTGTGGGGACAGCAGAGCACTCACAAATCAATGCTGTCATTGGAACAAGGTCTCCGTGCAAGTCTGTGAAGTTTTCTACATTCTGCTTTCTCCCATCTGTGCATTTTGCATTAGCAAGGAGCTAAATATGGCAACATCATCCCCCTTAGCCATCAGCTGGTTCAACAAGTGAGTGCAAGCAGTCCATGCCAGTATGGAACTAGCAATAGTGTATGGAGATATACATAGGACCAGTATGGAAGTGCAACTTTTCCCATCTCTTCAGCAAAGCAACTGTTTGATTTCTATCACAGAGCCCCCAGCAGTCCATGAGAGACAGGACTGGCATGTGTGGCTCAGAAGATTTTCCTGAAGTGGCAAGTGACACTATTGGATGTACTTACCAGAAATTCAAGTGATATGAACAGGGACACGTCTTTGCAAAATTTAACAGCCTAGAAACATAAGGAGTGAATACTCACACTGATGTCTTCCAGAAACAGAGCTGTCTGCATGATTTCTGCTGTTGCCACTGATCAGTTATTCCCAGAGGAAAATGAGAGATTGAACAACTGGCTTCTTTCAGAAGGAGCAGGCTTTTTTCTTCAGTTTTGCTAGTAGGCACCATCTTTTTTTTCCTTCCTCCTGAAAAGAAACTTCTGCAAATTGATATCTAATTGAAACCTCTGCCCACTGAAGCAAAATTTAGGCTTGCTTCTTTGAACACCTTTTTCTTCTTTGTCCATTCTGGAGCTAAACGCTGGTAGAGGATCATCTGACACCATATTATAACTTCTTGTTGCCTCTTGTGTTTTCCAGAGAGTACCAGCAAGATACCAGTATCAACAGAAGTGACAAAAACTTCTTCACGTAAGTTGCATTAACAGAGTCTTTCTGTCTCTTTCTTTTCATTTCTTCTCAAAATTGCTTCTACAGCTCTGAAACAGTTCCTTCTTAACAGACAACAATTCATCTACATCCAGCAGCTCCATTTCTGCGTACTTGAGCTACTTCGGGGAACAAGAAATGAATGAAGAATGGTTGAACGTACTTTTTACTATCCTGGGGCTGTATAGAAGCTAATTTGCCCTACAGTTGTCAGGCTGCAGCAACCCAAGTGAAGAAGTATTTGTGTTGTTAGGAACTTTGTTTTAAAAAAGCTCTTACCTCCTTCTGCTATAAATCCTAGCAGCTGCTTATGAATTTGCTGAGTGTATAGGCATATCGATGTGTCCTCAGGAAAGTCTGTTGCCTGCTCTGTTCTTCAGGGCTATACATACAATTCCTGACAGCTCGACAGAGTCTGTGAGTGTCGGCAGGTAACTCACTGTCAGTAATCAAACCACTTTTGAAGCTGCCTTGGCATACTAGGAGCCTTCTCCAGGTGGTTTCCTTTCAGGCTGATGGAATTTGCTTTCAGCATCCTTCCTGCAGTTATGGATTGCATACTTCCAGGGTTACTCCTGGAACTGACCCCAGTGAGAAGCTGCTTTCATTATTTAACTGTTAAGCATTACTTTATATATAGCCACAATACAAGCACTTGTTTCTACTGATGTCATTGGCTGAGATAATTGCAGATAAACGTGTATAAGCCAAGCAACCCAAGGATTTACAAGTTGCACATACACTCCTTGTCAAAGAGGCTGGGGTCCTGCTAGCTTTTTTGGGAGAGCTATGTCTGGCAGGGATGGGGTTTAGTGTGAAATGACAGTGTTTGTAGGCTAGATCAAGGAAAACAGTGTGATTGCCAGATTTTGCATTTACCATGCCTGCAGCCTTTCCTTTGATGCATCTGTGTGTGTGGCGACCTACTTCTGGAATCTTGGCATTGCTGCCTGACAGAAGAGACATTGGATGTGCCCATATTCTTTCATGTTCTCAGTGGGCCTGTCACTGATGCTTCACTGGGAATATATGAGACCACATAGCTAATAGCAAGTGTCCTGTAACCATTGGAACCATTTTTGTTCAAAGAAGGTGACATGCTGCTCACTGACTCCACTGGGCTTGCCTTGCCTTCTCCCTTGTGCAGCAAGAATGTAGTCCCTGCACTTTGCTCCTTCTTTCCCATGAATTAAAGTTCTTGTTCTTGACTCTTTCCCTGCTTATGTCCCTTCAAGTGCCTGCTGTTACAGTACTGTCCTCCTCTTTACTGCTCTTGTGCCGCTGGAGAGGAGGAAGCTGCATTCCTGATGAATCTCTGCACTGGCAGATTTCGTGCCAAGCAACACATCACAGTATTGTCCTCAGAATAGCAAAAAGCAATATGTTTAGTGGCTGCTTGTTGAGGTCTCCACATGGAGTTCTGAGGAGGTCTTTGATACGTAGCTGGAGCAGAGACCAGCTTAGTCCCCAACCCAGCCAGGTGCTGTTTTTCCTACTGTTCTATGCCTGCTCTGGGTCCAGAACATGTCTTTCTCTAACACTTCATGAGTTTCCTGGTGACCAGTGGTGCCTGGGGTTTTGGGCACTGCTGGATTTTTTTCTAGGACTTTCAAATGAAAATAATTAATTAGTGTGTTGTTTCCTTATTTGAGTATAGACTACTGTGAAATGCTGGTGTTCAAATCACCAGGATCCAGGTCTCTTGAAGTATTGCTGTAGTTACTTTTTGGTGATAGGAGGACTTACAGAGCAGTCTTAGTTTTTAAGAGTGGGTTTTTCTGCCTAAAACCAAGCTTTTTTAGGCAACAGAGTTATCTTTTCTGTGTGCCATGACATGTTAAATGTTTTACTACAGAGCATGCACTATGCCGGACCTGTTCCCTGGAATTGACAGACTGGCTGTTAGCCACCTGTACTTCACACTGGCACATCACATTGCCACCTTAGGCAAAGTATTCTCTTCAAAATTTTCCTTTCACCTGATAATATTTCTCAGGTCTTCTCTTGAATTCTTTGTTCATGCGTGACACCATGTATGATTTGCTAGATAGTGAAAGCCTGTGAAGCCACCCAAACACATGGATCTTAATTGCTACGTGGTTCAGATTTGTATAGTTCAGGAGGTTCAGACCTAGCATCACGCTACCTGCTTTTTCTATAAACTTTCCTGAGTGCTTCCTTTGTGTGATTTCTACCGAGGTCCATTTCCTTCCACTGTCCTACAAGATTATTTACCATTCTTTTTCCTTTCTTTCTAACCACTTTAGGGCTTGTGCTATGTCCTATTTTTGTTTGGAATGTGTTCTGCTTATCCTTCCATCTACCGCCCTCTGTGGAGGTGGGGACACTCATGGACCCTCCTCTCTTTTAAGCCACAGAAGTCTTTAACTATAGTTGTGATAGACTGAAATTCCTTACTGTTCAATTGGAGTTATGTGAGAAGACGGTAAGAAGCTAGTGCTTCCTGAGCCAGCGTGTGGAACTTCAAGACCTACTGCTTTCCACTTTATTCCGATGTCAAAAACAGCTGAAAATTTTACTCTGTCTTTGCCAGTTTTGTCATGGCTTTTCCTCCAGGATTATGGAGCATTTTTGCTATAATTGATTATTTACAGTGTGCCTAGGACATGCTGAACCCACTTTGAAGTTCTTCACTTTCTCAAGCGATCTCATTTTTTTCTGTGCTCTGCTGGATTTCTGGCTACTGAGGAAAAAAAATAATAAAAACAGAAAAAATCTCTACTGGAGGAAGATGTTCAGGCTCCTCCACTATACTTAGTGCTGTAGCTGTGGCTGTATTCTTACAACTTTATTGTTACTTCTGTGTGTTGCAGAACCCATGCTTAGGATACAAGCTTCAACAGAAGGAACAAACACTTCCTCCTGTAAGTATATACAAGTTGTTTAAATTATTGCTGGCAAGACCCTCAAGTATATTTCTCCCTTCCTAGCTCAGAAAAAAAAGTGCATTAAGAGATCAGGAGTGACTGGGTGGGATTTCGGAACTACAGGTGCAATTGTTATTTGTTATATACTATTAGAACTCTCAAGGACATACTTTTTGTGTATTGAGGCTCAAAAGCCTTCCTTCAGAAAGGTCAAATGTAGGTTTGGGAAGCGCAAAGGAGGAGGAAACTACACCAGTGTTTCCTACCTGGAACTCCCCTTCCCTCCCCTCCCCAGATAACATACTGCTTCAAACACTGTCTCCTCTGCCTCCAACAGCCCCCGGCCCTGGGGGAGCTGGAGCATCCTCAGGTGCAGCCACCCTGCCTGGGTGCATTTCCTTCCATCTGCGCTCCAGCTGGTGCTTGTTAAGAGTTAATTACACTCTTTCTTCTGTGCCCCGCTACCCTTGGGAGGAAGATGAAGATGGTGAGGACATCAGTTTGTGTGTCTTCCTTCAGCTGGAACAGAGCCAGAAATGGTTCCTTCTTAGAAAAGAGACCTTGTCTCCCTGCTTATCTCAGGAGCACACTGGGAGCTGCAGGAGTACCAGTGGGGAAAGTGACTCTTACCCAGTGATGATGCTTCCCAGGGAAGCATCCGTTACAGCCATAATCCTATACAATTTTACCCTTGAGAACCATTACAAAGAGCCTTGCAGTTCTTTACTAGAACCAAATCTACCATCTATCAGCCTGGTTTTGAGCAGTCTGGAAAGTCCATTTCACCCAATCAAAGTCAGTGGAGTTGTGGGAGGTAGGGTATCAATCTTGCCCTAAAGCAGTAAGTGTTGCCAGCTGCTAGGAACAGGATGGCAGGTGAGACAGACCAATGGTTTGATCTACCCTGACAGTTGCAGGGCTGCTGTAAAATGTGCTTTATAGCAAACTATACATGAATGCCCTCAACTCACATCTAAGAGCTACTGCAGCAGCACCAGGAGGAAAGGTCAAAGCCGTATCTCTGGATTTCTCTAGATTTTCTTCCCAGCTACTAGTCTGATAATTTTTAGGTGTGAGTTGAAAGAATTAGAGAAATTTGACTGGTTTTTTAAAAAGGTTTCTGCCAGCAAGGTGAGAAGAGTTGCATTTTGGCCTCCTTTTCCCCTTGATGCCTAGCAGCAGAGTAGGCAGGAATAATTTCTGGAGCAATTTAAAACAGTAAATCCTCTCTGTTCTGTTCTCAGAAGCATTAATGTATCCTGGAGTTAGTATCTAGTCACTAAAATAAGTAATGGAGGAGAGAGGGCAATACTGGATATTGCTGCCTGTGCTGGGTAGGAAAAGCAGGAGGGAGTCAGCGTTTATTGCTAACAGATGTTAATGTCTACTCACACTACAGAGTGATAAAGAGTTGACCATGTACTTACTTTAAAGCTCCTTCGGGATTTTCTTTTCTGAATTTTTCTGGGACATGTCCATTTCACATTTGTCACTGTCAATCTTGTAGCAGCCACAGGAGCTAGAATAAACTGTGTCCTTCCACTTCTCAGACAATAGCAGATGTTTGGACAGCATGCCAGCTCTGTCAGTGTTGGGCAGACACTAGGAAAGACCTGAAAACAGCAGAGTGACTCTGTAGGTTCTCTTCTCTAGACCTTTCACAAAAGAAGAGACCTGTCATTCTTTGCTTCTTTTGGAGTTTCAGTAACATATTCTGAGAGGAAGAAGTTTAGAAAAATATCCCACCTTTGTTAGACCTTCCACAACTGACATCCCAAACCTGAAGATCCCTTTTGTGTGCACATATTGCTACACTCCTCAAAATCAAGTCCACTTTGATGAGAGTGTGGACCTCCATTCTTAAATAAAAGAGAAAAAACAGCCATTAGACATTCTGAGTTTCACATAAAGGACTGGTGACCTGATTGAGGAGTCAGTAATCCAAGAGGGAAGGAAGGAAATTCATGCTTTAGTGTTCTGTTTTCATAGTGTGTGACTTTTTGACACTGATTGTTAATGTTACCTGTAACAGGTAGAAATACTTCCCACCCTCTCTTCCACCCTAGCCCAAGGACTGATTCATATGTATTTATTTTGTGCTGTGTAATCACAGAACCATAAAAATTTGGGTTGTAAAGGATCTTAAAGATCATCTGGTTCCAATACCTTTGCTATGGAGAGGGACACCTTCCAGGAGACCAGGTTGCTCCAGGCCCCATGCAGCCTGGCCTGGAACCTGCCAGAGATGGGGCATCCACAACCTCTCTCACAACCTGTGCCACTGCATCACCACTCTCACAGTAAAGAATTTCTTCCTAAAATCTAATCTAAACCTACTCTCATCCAGTTTAAAGCCATTTTCTGCGTCTTATTACTGTATTATAACTTTCCTTTCATTTTCCTTCACAATGAAGCTCTCTGTGATAGCTTTTTTTTGTGTTGAAAGAAGTGAACAAACCAACAGCAGTTGGAGCCAGGTGTGCTCTCACTACCAAGGACTGCAGAGGCCTGTCTTAATTACATGAGAACATTTGGGGATGGAAGTTATTTTTCTACCCCTTGTTTCCCAGGACTGCCATACTCTGAAATAAGTGTCTTATGACTTTATAACTTTCTTCTTCTCAGAAGCTGAAATGAAAAAACTAAGTCTGAGATCTCACCATAATGCCTTGTTATTAAGGGTTCAGTCAACTCTTTATTCAGGACTAGAGAATGAAAATGTGGTGGTCTTTTTGGTCTCTTGGGACTTGTTAAAGGAATCTTGGCTTCTCACCCCAATAGCATACATATGGCAGTTTTCCTTTTCCTTAGGAAATTGGTCCCAGAATTCTTGTTTGTAAATTACAACTTACATGGAAAGAAATTCAAAACCAATCAAGTTTCCTAGGCTAAAATCATCAGCACTGCACAGGCTTCTGGTACCTCTGGTGGAGATATTATGCAGGGACATTTGTATGGTGCAAAAGAGGAAAAGGGAATTGATGGGATGCAGGCTGTTTACAATTACCACATTCCTGTTGTGTTATGTGGGAGCCACAAGCAGCACAGTATGGGGAACCAGGAATGGTTCTACACTTAAGCTTACTGTTTCTATGGACAACATCAGTCTGGAAACCCATGCTCTGAGAGGCATACTGGATCAAAAGCTGAGCATTTATGGGAAGTTGCACAGAGACAGAACCTATGGGAATGTGAGTCAAACAGAAGCATTTGCTTAGCTGCACCTTGCAGCATTACCCTAAAGGCTTCTCCCCAAAATGTCTGTGGAGGCACTTCACCTAGCAAAGGGCCAGGACCTGCCATGAAGTCTGCATGTTTCAGATGTGAGTGTCTTACATGGGGATTCTCACTTCAGATTTGTCTGTTTGGGCAAGATGGTGAGATGGTGAGATCCTTCTGTCACTTTGAACATATTCTCTGCAGCATGCTTCCTCCTGTCCTCTATCTAGCAGGCTGATATCATACCCAGCTGGAGAGAAGACTATGGATAAAGAACAGATAGGAGGCTGATCCCACCTTGCCTTTGGCTTTTTTTCAGAGGAATACAGAATGTGTTTGTTTAGCTTTTTCCTGGAGAGAAAGACCAATTGCTGCTCATTTGCCCCATAGATGACTTTCAACTTTTTTTGCTACAGACTTTCTTGTTGGCCTCTAAAACCTGAACAGAATTTTTTTAAAAAGAAACATTAATTGGGTAAGAAATGTGCCAGTTTGGATTGCTCATCCTTCTCTCTGTAGTCATTAACTTACACGCTCCAGGCCTGGCACAGCAAGGCACTTTTCTAACACTTCATCTTATTGTCATGCAGTTAGAGATTCCAACACGTATATTAAATTATGACCAGATACACCACATAGAAAGAAGGTTAGCAAAGACTTTTTGCATGTCACCTTTTTTGAGGTACAATACTGGACTGCTTTGATAAAAGTGGTCAATGCTGAGCAATAAAACCTTCTATGGCATGTTGTTAGAGTCATTGAATTTTTTTAAGAGTCAAACAGAGTTTTTTTAACAGAAACGTTTTTGCATGTACAAAGCAAGTAACCTGGCAAATGAATCATATGTGTTATAAAACCTTAAAAAGCAAGTCAAGATTTTGCTAAATTCTGCTTTCCTTCATCTTCTTCAGCATCAGTTCTTCCCCCTATACCTGACAGAAGTCGACTTTCAAAAACATGAATTTTCTAGAATTCATACAAACATTAATCAGGGTTTCTGAAAGACAGAGTGCTTGGGCCCAAATTATATAGTTTTTTGTGGCTTTTTCTTCTGCCTTAAGAATACCAAAACATCAAATGACCTTCTGATTTGGTTGGTATTTCAAGCCAATTTTTAAAGGGTAATCTTGATCTGTATAAAGTCCTCAAACCATTTAAGTTGGACTGCTATCTGATTTTTGGAGGTTTTAGATTTCTTTTATTTTTTAATAGTGCTCATGCACAGATACCTACCTACCAACAGGAGTGCACTTGTCTTTGATGTTTGGCAAAAAACTTGTTTTTTTTCAATCAATCAAGGAAAGACAAATGGAAAGTCTTCCCTACTTACTGAAGTCCATGTGAATTGCAGTTCCCTTAAGATACAGCATGTATCTTGCTGTATAGTGAAGTGTTGTGTATATATTTTTTCTGAATTAATTCAGTTTACTCTCTTTTGTTTAGTTTTATTTTATTCTGAGTTTGACAGATGTTAATTTCTAATATTCCCTCTACAATGGAGAGACAAAGATTATAGTATGATTGACAGTGCTGTCACACAGTTTAAGGATCAGAAAAAAAATAAGGGATAATGCCTAACCACTGAACAAGTGTTGAACTTCTTTTATCTCTGTAAATCTTTGCTGCTTTGTCATAAAATTTAAATATAGTGGTAGCACGTCAGAAACTTCTGAAAGGCAGCTATTTGGGGGTGAAACCCCAGAATTTTTTATGAGATTGTAAGTAACTGTGTACATCACTTGAGGCAGGATGGGAAGAGGAGAATGCTGTAACAAATTTATAAAGCTGAAGGAATTCAGATATGGAAGGCAATTACTTAGGCTGCACTTATGCTATCACAGCAGGACTACCAACTCCTGCTCTTGTAAAAAATTAGTCTATCTTCAGCTATCAGAATTTAATTTATCTGTACCATAGATTAAAAGGCTACTTCTCCAGGAAAGCCATACACTTCATGTCCTAGTGGGACAGTGAGTCAAAGGAAAACATGATACCACCTCATGCATTTTGCTTTATCATTCCAGTCCATTTATTTCTCTGAATAATTGTCTCTGGAGAGAATACTTTGTTTTGTTCTAAGGGCATGGTGAATGACTAAGAGAGGGATCAGATAACTAGTTCTTGTTTAATGTAAAATGAGTTTAAAACTCCTAGTTAGTGAAATCCTAATGAAAGAGCTGTGGTGAAGAAGTGTCAATTCTTTGTTATAGCCTACTACAGTATGCAGTATGTTCCAGTTTCATTCTTCTTAGTGGGCACCAATGGCAGTGAACAAAGCAGTGGTACCTTCAGTACTTTTATGATTTCATCTGGCATGACAAACCCTGTTTCCAATAGCTAAATTTCACAGATAATTGATAACTCATGGAAATAGGTAACATCTCCCAGAGACATGGCCTCCAATCTTTTGTATGACTTATGGTTTAAAGATTGTGTGACAATAAATGCCTTCTCCCAAACCACTTAATCTTGCAGGGTTTTCTGTAGTTGTATTCTTCGTCCCCTAGTCTTGCTCTGAAGGAGACCTTGTGTTATCAGCTGGGTTAGGCCACTCCACTGGGAAATTTGTATGTGTCAAACTTTAATGACAACATCACTAATGTAAAGATAGTTCTTTTCTGTGTTGGGGTTTCTTTTCTCTGTTTCCTTCAAGGAGGTCAGAGAGGAAAAAGGCAATGATGGGTGTAAGTAGGGCTAAAATTGGAAGAAGCTGACAGACCCAGTGCTGACTGGCACTTGCCTCAGCATTTGTATATAGTGAAGCAATTGTGTTTTATGTATAATTATACTTACATGCATAGGTTTATAAAGTATATTCATGTAAGTGTAAAGGCAGTGGTTTGTGTCTGTGTATATCAAGATGTGCTGTCCTGAGGTCATGAAGTACACCATGAAAAGGGTTATCAAATATGTGGCAGTCTACTCCGGTGGGAATGCAAGTCACAAAATCTACTTCATAGATTTCTGTTGTTTGTAGTATTTCTCAGGGAATTGCCCAAGCCCACATCACATTGCCTTCAACATGTTAAGGATCCTCTTTTCTCCAAGATCCTAACTCCAGAAATTCCTCACATCATTCAGCAAAAGGATTTTTAAAGACTGTATGTCTCAGTGATGGGATGGGGGAGCCCCTCACACCAAAGCAGCTGTCCAAAAGTCACACTGTCAGTGGTTACCTCAGCTGGACAGTGTGGGCTCCATCCCTAGCCTTCTTCAGAAACCCTCAGTATGTCTGGATTTTTGTTTCTGAGACCCTGCAAATCATATGGGAATTTATCTTCAACAGTCTGTTTAGTAAGGCTTGGTTTCTCTGAGGTTCTTCCTACAAGGTCAAATCATGGCAAATCTTCTTTCCTAAGAGAGCATTCATTTGTGTCTTTCTGACTTCTTCAAACTTTGCTGAAATGACACATGCTGTTTGCCCACCTGAGAGCAAAACAAGTATCTTTCTGATCTATGAGCAAAGCCTATGGCAAACTGGAGGACACAGGCTTGTAGGACAGGGATGTGTCAGTGTTTTAATTGTGATTATTTGGTCACTGTGTCTTCTGAGGAAGTCCCTGGTACTGTCACAGTGACAAAAACAGGTATTCAAGGATTCCTGTTACCCCTGGCTATACTCTTTCTGGGTAGCAGCTATGAGCATACTTTGTGGTACTGGATCAGCCTTCTCAGAATCTTCCCTCTTCTGAGGCATCAGGGTAGTTATACTGAGTAAAGACACACAACCAGCAGTCACATCAGTTAGGCAGGCATCTGTGAACAAAATGGGATATGTAACCTTGACAGAAGCATGCATCTCTTTCATGTCATTATCCATGGTGGAATCAAGACTCTAAGTGTTTTGTAGGAAGGCCTGAGGGAGATAAAGACCTCAGAATAAGGATGAACAATGGATACTCTCAACCAACAAAAATTATGAGCATGTGCATGGGTACAAAATAATACAGTAGGGAGTTCCCAACTTACCCCTGTAGTCTAGATATGCTGTTCATCTCTTTATCTTCCATCTATTGCCCCCAAAGAATTTACCCTGAGGCACTCTCTTGGGGTAACCCCAGGAGAGACAAGCAATGCAAGTTCCTCTGTGCTTTTCAGGAGACTTTTATGTCCTCAGAAAGACAGGATGACAGCTCACTTTCTTGTTTTTAGAGGTGGAGTTTCTCTTGTTTCATGTTTAGAGGAAAAGATCCAACAGAGAGAAAAATCCCAAAGGGAATTTAGGTTACCAAATTGGAGTTAGTCTATCAGGCCTGGAGGCTTGCTGGGCTCCTTTTGACAGGGAGGCACACAGATTTCTTAGATGGTGTGTTCTGGGCTTTCTAGTCCACATTCTTCCAGGGGGGATCTTAGGCTGCCTCAGCTGTAAACAGCCTGTGGCATAGCAGGGCCCTGGTCCATGAAGGGTTGTTTCAAGTTCATGGACTGGCAGTGGAGATCTGTCATGAAGCAAAAACACAAATTTAATGAAATAAAAACGAGTCAAGAGCCTGGGTCCTTTGCTTTGTTTTCATGATGAGCTTCAAATTTAGGCAGTTCTGGTCAACCACAGAGGCAGATGGTGATGTCTAGGGAGAGAGAAGAAAGAATAAAGCAGCAATAGATGAAAGATGAACAGAAAAGTAAGCTGTTTCTTTTCAGAATAACTTGTAAAGTGTATGGCTTTGAATGTTTCAATTTACTTCAGAAAAATCCCTTTATAAATCACTATTTACTTCTTTAAAAATGTAAGCTGCATCACAGAATTTGTATTTCAAAAGCTCTAGGCAGAGTACTGAACAAATAAATGTGGACTTTCCATAGACGCATGGCTTTGAAAAGCCATCACTGTGTCCCCTCATTAGCCTTTCCACAAACACAGCGGCACTCTATGGATGAGACTCAATTTAGACTACAGGAGTCTCTATCAGGTAAATTAAAAGCAATATTCTTCTTTCACATTCCTATCTAGCAGTATTGTAATAGTGCAGTGGGAGCCAAGCTAAACCCTTGGGAAGAAATTATTATCCTATCCTTCATGTCCACATCTCTTCTAAATTGCCTTTTTGTAACCTCTTCTAATTGGATGCAAAATGGGAAAGTTGTATCTCCTGTGACTTTCATTATCAAAATGTTCCCGGAGGTTCTTAATGGTTTCTGCTGTTCTTGACATTCTCCCCCTGTACAGCAAGGAGAAGGAATTGCTGTAGTCATTGCAGCAATTAAAGAGCAGCCTTTTACAGTGTGATCTTCCTTCTAGGTTTCCATCTTCCTAAATATTTAGCAGCAGCCAGCTAGTCAGTAACTTTGAGTTGCATCCACCATAGCTGGCAAGTGTCACAAAACACCCACTCTGTGTTTTTTGAAAAGAGAGCAGTGCCCTAGAGCAACTGCCCTTTGAATATTGTCTGATGGATATCAGTATATTCTTTCAACTGTGTATGTATATAAAGGCTCTTGCATTTCCTTATAATATTTTCTTTTCCTGGCTGCCCACTCTTCATTCTAGACATTTCAGCTTCATTGTGGATATACAGAGCTTTATAAAGGCCTATCCAGCTGTCTGAGATCCTTCCGTAAAGTAATTCCAAGTTTTTCCTTCTACAGGGATATGCTTTTTAGAAAAGAGGAAACGTTTTCATAGCCTTCCAATTTCCAAATTTTATCAATTCTGTTGCAAGCTGAAATAGCATGGGGCATTTCTAATTATGATGATCATAAAGGCTAAATCTAGGGTGCTGTGTGGAGTGAGGCTGAGGAGCAAGATGGAGTGCTGGAGCAGTGTTTGCCCATTTCATCATTAACATGCTTTCTTGTGTCATTTTTGGGCCATGCCAGCTACTGATTTTCAAGACACCTAAGCACAATATGAAGGATTAAGTGCACTGAGACTTTTACCAAGAGGCAGTATGGATACCACCCTGCCAGCCCAGCTCCCTTCACTCTTCACTCAGACGTTGCAACCCCCAAAGACTCATAGGTGTCTTTAACTATGCCAGAGGGAATTAATCACAAAGCTATAGTAATGCCTTGAAAACACCACCTGGATGTGCTGAGACTCACTCTTCCCACAATTTCCACAAAAACTGGAAGAAGACATATGTAAGTGATTTTTAATGAAGGGCAGAACCACAGTGAAGCGGTATGTGATGTGTATGTGGCCTAGCCATGCTTGCCCTTATACTGACAGCATGATCTGACCTGCTGAGCAATGTTGGAACATCTGAGCAGTCAAGGCTGCCCATCCCACCCCAGCCTTCCCTATGACCATGTATTTGTGGGGCAAAACCAGCTGGCATTACACCTCAGCCCTCCCAACTTCAGCAGCCATGATCACTACTCTTAAACAGAGATGTGAGATAACACCTACTGGACTACAGTCCAAGCCAACAGAGAAGACAGCCCTGAGCATTTGGCTTTTTTGTTTGTCCATTTGTTTCTGTTTCATTTATTCAATACAGAAAAGCTCCTTGCTCCAGAGCTTCAAATGTTCAGAATTGATGTCGGATAAGGAAGGATTTGACTGGACACGACCCTGCATCCTGATGTTTTACCAATGCCATGTGCCATTGAGGTTATCTAAAAGTTTACCATTTATACATGAGAATGGTGGTAATAGCTCTTCAGAATTTAATACTGTGATTATTTTTTCTGAGGTTTATAAAGTGGAATCTGAACTCAATTACTGATACCTTTCTGGTAATATTCACAGTGATCCAAAACATGACTCCTAATAACACAGTCAAGTATCTGACAGGTATTAAGATGAGCTTTCCAAAATGTCAGCATATTTGATGAGGAGTATTACTGGAATGGTTGGTTTCTAAAAAAAAAGGAGAAGCCATACTCCAGGGAAGAAATATTAGGGTGTTTTTTCAGTAATGTCTATTTTGCAGGCAAATACCCAGCTGTGAAAGCCTCAGCTGTAGAAAGCTACTGCATTGTAGAAAGCTACTCATTTGATTTGCTAGTGCCACTTGTGGCACAAACTACCAGTGACAGAAAGCTTTTTCTAGTCTTTGCAAATTAGAAGTGAGTAACTTTGTTTGTTTATTTGTTTGAAATGCCTGTGTTTTTATATACAGTAATGGGGAATGTTCTTTCAGTTGTAGCTAAAATTCTGTTGTAAGCTTTCAAACCCTGATGTCCAGTGCCATGGGGCATTAGTTCAACAGTTTAGTTATTGTTCTGAGAGAGCAGTAGCTTTAAATGTCTGGTACTTTGGCTTGATTAAATGCCACCCCCTGCCGCCTTTTTCCATTCTAAGAAAGTCCAAAACTTGCACTGATTATTTTGAATTCCTTAATATTTTATGTTATTTAAAGCAATACAAACCTCAAGTGATTACACAGGGCAAAAGGTGAAAAAGGATTGGAGTCTAATCTTTCACTATACTTTTTTTACTGTTAGTATGGCTTTTATTATTTTATTATTTCCCTGGAATGGTTCTTTCCTTCCATTTCCCACTGGGGAAATATTTGGCTTAAAACAAGCTGGAGGCTATGCATGGTTCTCGAATATTTTAATGATCTACGCAAAACCCATTAGCTGACACAGTGGCAACTAATGCTTGACAGACAGTAAGATAACAGTTGTCTCAGAGACTGTGAGAGGCCAGAAGAATCTTAAACACTAATCTTGCAGGAAGGATGAGTTGCCTTGAGCAGTGATGCAGCTCATTCAAATGCATGTTGATCTGTCTTGGTGAAGAACTGATGCATCAGATCCCTGTGTAATGAGCTCTGAATCAGATGCTGTTCTTGGCTACTAGGCAAGCTGCATCCACAGAGTACATCCTTGTAACTCGTTTAAATATTTCTCACTTTGGAGGGAGTGGGTTAAGACAGATCCAGGGAAGGAATGCTGTGAACGTAGATTCTGTATCTTTTTTGGTAGACTAGTAGTCATGCCAGTATAGCTGTGATCACTGAGAGTGGCAGATCAATCCCAAGCGTCATGGGAGGTAACACAAGCCTGAAATCCTCTCCATGTGTGATCAGCCAGTGTGTTTGGTTGCTGCACTGCTGAAATTTCTTCCTGGAGGCAGGAAAGAGGAAATTAGACATGGCTAAGTGACTGTTTACCTCAACCTGTCCAATTGCATGTTTCTGTCAGATGGAGAGGATTCTCAGTGTCTTACCCACAATGTTTGTATCCTGCATCAAGTATGTAAGTGACTTCTCGTGTGCGCAGCAGCACCATCACTGAATTACACTTCCAAGGTCAAGAGCTAAATACCAGCACCCTACTAATTCTTCCAGTCAAATAGACACCTGAGTTAATGTACTGTTGTACTTACAGCTAGAGTTATATGTAGAAAATACAAAGTAAAACTCTACATAATTGGATGTGAATTGCATTTGCAATTATATGTTCACTGGGTAATATGCATATATCAGAGACCTAATATTCACCCAGCAAGACAGCACAGTTATAGGCAGGCTGAGCAAATGGAGCTTTTCTATTTAAATATGCAAATGAATTTCACGCACACATGGACACAATTAGCAGATGGTCAGTAAGGAAGGCTGTGTACAGGGGAGGGAGTTTTTCCTTTTAATTTGATAAGAATCTGTTCCTGTGGATGTTGTTTCATCCTAAGGAATATCTTTTTTTATCTGTAAATATCTTTTAAAACATGAGATTGCCATTCAGAACAACCCAAGAGCATTATGTATGAAGTAGTGGAGGAAGAAATTTCTCTGGGTGGAGAAAACAGTCAGAAAGAGTCAAGCATTTTTACTGCCATCAAATGTTCAGAAGACAGTGTGGCATGAGTAACTCTAATAGAAACATATTAGCCAGGGCTGATGATTCACACATGATTGCTGGAAATTTTGAGATTCCTTAAGGAAGAAAAGAAGTCTTTAAAAATACCTTTAAGAAGAAATGGGCATCAGCTAACTCTGAAATTCGAGGCAAACAGAGAATCAGTTATCTCTTCTTCAGATCTGCTGCTCCATAGTTCCTCTGCTGCTTCTAAGTATTGAAGGGGTGGTGGATGACAGGAAAAAATAGTATAATAGAAAGGAGAGGAAAGCATGATAGCTGGAATTTCTGCTTAGCCTCTGTCTTCGTCATATATCATCACTCACTTCTTAGACACTGTCATATTCTTGGCATCTCCCCTTTTATTATCTCAAGAAATTGTCAGTGTGTCAAAGTACATTACAGCATTTGTGAGAAACACTGACTAATAAGGGTCCTGTGAGTTTTTAAGAGCTCTGCATGCTTTTCTGATCTTTGAGGACTCTTTCTTCTCAGGCCAAGTCAGGACCATGTCTTGACCCTCAGTAGCTCTGCAGAAAATAGTTGTTTCAAATAATTTTGAGCACAATCTCTGCACACAATAGTAACTGTCAAAACTGAAATATCTTGAACAAAAGCCCAGCTGTCAGCCAGTCAAACTGACCACAGGTGAAGCAGTCATGGTGCTCTATCTCCTCCACCTGGCCGAAGAAAGAAAGGGTAGCTGACCTGTTCTGGAAAGCAGCATTTGATGCTGGGCAGAATTTCTGCCACCAGCCCATGCTCACAGATGGTGGGAAGGCAGAACAGCCAGAGACATGCATCAGCAGGCCAGCCCCATTGCCCACCAAGCTCCATGTTCTTGTCTCAGGCACACGTAGCAACTGGTGCCTCAAGGACCTGGGGGAAGACACAATAAAAAGATGATGCCTCTGCTAAATGAATTTCATCCTACAGTGTGACCATGAGAGGAAACTCAACCTTTCTGACTCCTATTTTTCTCTGGTTAGATTTATGAGGAGTCTTGTCTCTTCTATAATCTTGTTTGTATTACTTTCTGTAACCTTGTTTGGCCTCTCCAATTTATATGTCAGTACTTTGCTGATTACTGTCCACTGTCTGTGGATGAGGCCAAAAAGAGAAAGACAGGTGCAAAAAAACAGTCCTCATGGAAACTGGACTTGTTTCATTACCTAGAAAATGTCATCCTTGCCTTCCTGTGCTTAACTATTGATATACATGCTACAGCATGAGGTTTACTAACCTGGGCATAAAAAGCATTTGGTTTTGTTAGTCCAGAAATGTTCCTATTTTCCACACAGCTATCAAATCTTTTCTCAAAATTTCCCTAAGAACTCTACTTGAATGGGGCCTAAGCAAATAAGTGCCTCTTAATGACAGATATTTTTTCCCTTGATATATCCACCTGGAAAAAAGAAATGTGTCTATTCTCCATACAGGAAAATCTGATTGCAGAAGACCGTAAAATCACCTGACAGGTTGCAGAGGCATAATTTGGCTATCTCCTCACAGTCCACAAAAGTTCTTCTCTTAGCTCAAGACATCAAAAGGTATACTCTGACTGTCTGAAGGCACTCCCTTCACTATGCTGGTGATGAAAGATGATAAACTGGGAAGCCTTACAGTCCACGTGAAGTGCTGAAAAATATCCCTGTGTCAGTCTTTTGAAGGCTTCTAACTGATCTTAATACTAGCCATAGCTTGACCTGATCAGGGGTTATTTGTCCCAGAGCAGATACAATTAATATGTATCACCCACAATTAGTATGTGGGTGAATATACAAGGAAAACAATGTCTTCAGCAGGAAATTAGCACAAGGCTTCTGTCACTGACACTCGCCTTTGCCCTGTCATTTCACCCACTGTGATTAGAAATTCATCAAATATGTCTGGAGAATTTGCATGCTTAGCCTGCTTTGGAAAGAGGGGATTGTCTAGCTGTGAAAGGAGATTATGCAGCAATTTCCTCCTCAGCACAGCAAGACAATGAATTTGACTCTTCATTATAGAGGAGAGATGAGTAAGAATGGTTGCATTTCCTGTGCAGCAAGAGCAACATGAGCCCTGCTCCAGATTCCTTTGGGAATTTCCATGATCATGTCAATTTCAGACATGATGTATTAATGTTACTATGAGAAAATGTAGATGTTTAAATAGGAATGTTTGTGGGGAAGGGGAAAGAGATCGATTCACTAAACAGTGTGTTTGATCTCAGCTAGAAAGACAGCTCTACAAAAGAAGACAGGCTCAAAATTAGTTACTTGAGTTTTATAACTCATGCATTAATTACTGACAGCAGCAATGTACATTTCAGATGGCCCTAGTTTTTATTGAATATTCACACATTCTCTCACCACTTATAAAAATATTTCCCTCCACTTACAAAAATATTTTGCTGTGTTTTCATTATGTGAAAGGCTGTAAAGAAGTCTTGCACTTACTTGCATATTTGCTAAATAAATGGAGAGAGGTCCCACAAAGTATCTGCCTCTTTCTCCTGCATTTTCTCATTCTTGCTCAGGATAAACACAACTGGTGCTGCTGGTCAGGCATCAACAGTCTTTCTTTCCCAGAGTCTCTAACAGATATGCAATCCTGCTTAGATTTTTTCTAACTTAAGGAGGTTGTACATCTTCAAATGCAAAAATGTATCACAAGGACATAGTCTTCTGCTCAAAAAAGACTTGTCTAGTAATTGGATGTTAAAAAGACACTGGTGAGAGGAAAAATTTCCCAAGCAGCCTTAAGCATATGTGTTAGGACTAATATGAATGTGTATTGCAGGCTGGGAATCCCAAACCAACAGTTGGCTCCTGAGGGACCAACCCATGAATTCAGAAATGCATGTGCAGAAATGCCAGAGGATGCCCAGAAAGACTTAAAGATGCTTCAAAACTAAAATTATTTCTTATGAGGATGAGGATTAGTCTAAAAAATTGCCAAAGGTTGTTCCATGATCATGTGCTGAGTGGGAAGCCAGTCAGATAGCCAGCATGCTGAGGATGACTAAGATGGAGCATAGGAAGTTGTCTCCACATCTGTCTCATCTCCTAGGTCCTGCCATTGAGGAACTTCCTCAAAGCTGTAAGAAGGGGAAAAAGAAAAAAAAAAAAAGGCACATTAGACTATGATCATCTAAATGTACCTACTGTTTTTCTGTGAGAGTGTTCACCATGTCTCTTCTCTGTTCATGAAGTCTTCAAAAGAAGCTTCAGTGGCATTTACCTCTCTGATGTAAAAAATGTATCATTATTTCCTGCAAAGGTGGAGACTTCCTTGACCAAGAGCAACATGAAAGTTCTTCCTATAACAGTCTATGGTGTCAGTGCTGAAAGTATGCTCTCAGGAAAGAAAGACTCCCAAGGGAGAGAAAAGGGTAGCCATGATAGGTTATTTTAAAATAAAACCAAAAGTTTCTATTAACATCTTGGGTGAAGTCTGTGATGGCAAAAGGATCAGTTCATTCAGAACCCTCTAGGGTAAGGAATGGAGGACAGACACGTACAGATGCAGGTGTGAGAAGGCAAATGAAAATGCCCAAGGCCACATGGCCGGATCTGCCTGTTTACCAAGTTAGGTCCATTTTAAGTGCCTGAGTGCAGTTTTTTTTTTAACTGGCTTTCTTTTTTTTTTTTTTTTTTCCTCCCTCATAAAGGAAATGCAGTGACTGTATATGCCTTATTAAAAGATTGCTTGTTTGGCTGGTGGCCATAGAAGAGTAATTCCTCTTATTGCTCAATAAATCAGGTTACTGTCATTTTAAACACTCTAGCTGAATTTCTGATAAGCACATGAAAGAGTTAATTCTACCACTGTCATGCTACCACAGCATTAAAATAGGAAATTTTGGAAATGTAAATTGTATCCTCTCTCGTAACATTAATTTGGAGCCTAAGCAAAATCCTTATAAAATTATGCCATTCTGTAAAAGTCTTACTCTTACTTGCAAAATATACAAGTGGAACTGTAGACTAGTAAAGCGCAAATTAAATACATGCAGGGAAGCATTTGAATTTGTAGGTATTTCAAATGTATTTTAAGAGTTTTAAATAAACTTCTTAAAATGTAAATATTTTTTCATTTCAGTTAACACAACTTTTCTTATGTACAGTAGTAATCAGGCCGTCCTGGACAGAACGGTCATGTTGATTTAATTTGAAGTGCTGGACTCCTTCTCTGGAAGGTTGTGTTTCTTTTTTTTTTTTTTTTTTTTTTTTTTTTTTTTTGCTTTGGTTTTGTTTTTGTTTTGTTTTGTTTTTGTTGTTGTTGCTTTAGCAATTGAAAGTCTTTCTTTCCTAATAGGATTAGTCCAAATAATTACCAAAGGATTTCTCTGTCATCTGAGCACTGTTCCCCACAGTGGTATTAAAAAGCCTGTCTTCAGTACAGAAATAGTCAATAGCCGTGAGTAGCTGAACAGGTCATCTGTTGCCACTCAAACCAGAGAAAGTCATCTGCAAAGGCAAGACTGCTGTGGGTTTTTTACCCTAATCTCCATTATGACCAACTGTTCCCATTGTGGAAAGAATGAACATTTGTCAAGAAGCATTTGGGTTCTGGCAGATAGTAGAATGAAGTGAGGGACTACAACCCAAATGGTAGGTGTCATGACAATCCTTTGCGGCACTTGTTCAGTAACAGCGCAAGTGATCTGGGACATCAATGCTTTAACATTGCATGTGTGCCAAATTTCATGCTAGCTAGGCCTTTGGTTCTGAATGCAGACCAGGGTCCACCCCTCTGACTTATTGGGAAGGGAGTCTACTTGAATTTTTTGGTGTATACCTGAAATCTGTGAGGTACATCTGTGGGAGAAGCTTCTGACTCTTCAGCTTTACGACAGCTCCTTGCTGCTTTTTACACTTCTTAAATTTTAGGCACTTTATTAAGAGCAGTTACAAATTTTGTACAAAGAAAGGAGCCCTTTGAGGAGGGGGAAAAAAAATGTGTCTCAGATTGAAACTGCACAAAGGCGTGTTGCCAGGGAAGCAGGTCTGAATTAATGTCCATGATTCTAATCTGTGTATCTAATCTGTAACTTTATTACTTGTTCAAGTATATTTCACGCAGTATGTTTCTGCTGTACTAAGCCTTCATTTCCAGGAGTTCTGGCTCTGTATCCATATTCTCTGCAGCATAATATGTTCTGTACAGAGCAACAGAAAATGAAATCTGATATCTGAAAGGCATTTCTTCAGCATTAATGTACAGATAACCAGTTCAACAGATACATGTCTGTGATCATAGGTCACTGGTGTGCCAGGAAAGGAGCACTTCTGGCCTGACCTGTCCGCTATTCCTTGAAATCATAAGACAGACACACGTACTTTTTCCAGCTCACTGTAAACACTGTTGTTTTGGTAGGAAAAAGGTAAGGTCTTTATATGGAGTGCTTTCTCTCATGGGGCACTATCTGTACCTGTTTCCTCTCTGCCTGGCCTCTGGAGACTTCCAGCTGGAGTAATTGCTTTTGAACATAATCACATTCATGAATCAAAGAAAATGCACGACCTTGTTGTCACAAGTTAATTGTTCCTGGAATAATTCCTACAGGTTGTCCATTGTTGTCCATCTCAATAGTAGATTCAGATGCATCATTCCTTCAAGTTTCTGTACTTTTCCAAGTCGCTGGTATTATTTAGCCTCTTCAGCTGGAACTCTTGTAAACTGTCTCATTATCTAATGCACAGGCAAGCTGACTGTTGCCAGTAGCTACAGCTTACCTCTACACTGGTAAGCAGTAAACCTGAACTTTCTGTCTGCTGCAGCCACATTAATAATGCATAATATTTCCTGTAATTACATACATGGACAGAGATAACTTTTTTTTTTTTGTTAGAGGAGGAAAGAAGATGGAGGTAGGGGGTGGAAGGTGGTGAAAACAGATACAAGTAATTATTAATGCTGATGAGACCCCAGCTGCATAAGTTTTTAATTAGCCCATGTCTAACCCTAATAGTCACTGTTGGAACCCTAATAGTCACTGCTGGGATAATACTAACAATTCTTAAGCAGGCTAGTTTAGAAAGGGAAGTGTATGGTCTGCTCACACCTGCTCTGTGTAGTGTCACTAGCACATACTCAGCAATGCAGGCCAAAACATTATCTTTTTTTTCAGTTCACTTGGTGAAATTTTAGTCATATTGTATTCTTCAAGGCAGTCTCAAGGAGTGAACTCTATGCAGCTGTGCAGGGCTGCTCGCCTGATGAAACCATGAACTGATGCCTGATGAAGGAAAGCAATGCAATCTACCAAATTTCATGTATCTTTCAACTGTTAGTAACAAGGCCTCCAGAGAATCATTTCGAACTGATCGGTGAAACAGCAGCATGATCTCTATTCTTCAGAGCAAAAAGAGTTAAAAATTAAAGACCCCTTGCATTTTCCTTCCGTAACTGACCTGAAGGCTTTGGGAATAAGTAGAAATGTTTTGCCCATGAATGGGTGCCAGTCTGGTCCATCCTTGGGAGCTTGGTCTTTGCCCTGTGGACCTGGTGCGTTTAGAATGGAATCTATTTTGGTCACATCCTTGTTTTCTCCTCTAACATGTGCAAAGCTGTTAAAATATAGTTCCTGCATTGGAAAGCTGAAGGAAGGACAAGTGTGAAATCAGAAACACTGAGAGGTTTTTCTGCCCTTTGACAGCTTTTAATTTAATTGGAGTTAAGCAACAGTTAAGCAGTATGCAGAGTTTAAGCAAGAGCAAAGCATCTCTCAAGTGAAAGCGTTTATTAGATTCTCTCTATTGCCATTGCTGAGTAGGCTGAAATCTTGCTCACATGGGCAAGATATTGACCCCATCTTTGCAGAAGCAAATTTCTGAAGGAATGGGAGGGTTTTATAAGGTCTGGCTTCAAACTGTGGCCCTGATCAGAAAGGGATTTAGGGACGCTATTCATCTCATCTATGTGCATACAGGCCAAAGACAGAAAATGCCTTTTTCTTTTTCTTGCAGCCTTATAGACATCCCTTCTCCACAGCCACCATTTCCACCACAGGCATAGCATACTTACAGTGGTGTACATGAGGACAGCTCTATTTTATTTGACTTTCTCTCTGGATGTTAATTTGGATGAGCTTGGCTGGGAACACAGAATACAGGGTGACCTTAGCCCTGCCTCTCTGGACCACCTTTTCAAATGATCTTGTAAATGCATTTATTCCTTAGGCACCCTCAAGAAGAAGGAAAAAGACAGGCTGTCATCTCCATTCTGTTTTTGTGATCTCACTGCCACTCTGCAGCCTCTGCAGTGAAATACACATAATGCACCCCCAGTGGACATGACCTGCAGTGTGAATGCAGGAAATGCTGCAAGAATAATGAATCCTTTAAATGAAATTATAGTTATAAACTCATTCTGATACATATGTATACACGTATTAGCTCTATCACTGCTTCTGATGCTTCGTTTCTAGGCTGTTCAATGTTTTGCAGAAGGAGATGTTTCCAAAGCTGCATTACAGAACTTGTATCATCCAGTAGCCCATGTTGCCCAGTGCTGTTATGTGTCCATGTGTTAAATATGAGCAAGTTGTAATAAATCTTTTTACCCTGGTGTAAGGGTCCGGTCAGTGTCTGGAGCAGCACAGAGTCTGCTCTGTAGCTTTGAACTGCATCAGGCAAATGAACATTTCTCTAATGTTTCAGAGCTTCCTCTTTGCCATTTTCCTCTCTTGCTCTTGACAAGGCTCAGCCGGATGCACAAACACTGAAGTTCTGTATGTGAAAAAAGTTAACTTCCTTAAATCAGTTGATTTCTGGAAGATGAGAGTTTTGCTTTTATGCTAGACCATACAGAGCACAGAAAAAAGCCTGGGTGCAGAAGTGATAAAACTATGACACATTAGGTTTTGCATTTACAACATAGCTATATAATAAAAGCACATTTGATTAGACTACTCAAAATTCATAACAAAGATAAAATCTCTTTTATCGTACTTATTTGAATTCTTAATTTGCTGGAAACTAACAGTTTTCCAGCCAATGCCAAAGGAGTGATTCATACTTTCTATGGCCTTCTGAATGCACTAACAAAGAATATTAAACATTAAGTATTAAATGGTACTAGGTACTAAGATTCTGAGGCATGATGAGAGTTGTTGTTTCGGTTATTGCTGAATTTTTGCACTTAAAATTATTGTGTGGCTTATCTGTTTCAAATAGTAGACATCTCAATTCTGATAACTTGTGCATAATCAGGTAACATATAGACATAGCCAGAACTGAACCTAACAAGTGTAATTGAATTAATATCTCAATTTAGGATAAGGTGGATTAATTTCATGATTTTGAGGTATTTGTAGAAAGTTGCTAGGCAAACCAGCTCTTGAGGTGAAATCATAGTATTTTCTGCAAGCAAAATTCTGAAATTTGCAGATTCTTAAAGTATAACTGTAGTCTAAGATGTATTTTAGAAGTCCAAGCCACAAATATGTTAATGTCCTATCAATAATAGATATTTATTTAATTATACAGAAATTCCTCCATGCAGTAGCCTGGCTCCATGTCTTTTTTCTTTTTGCTTTTCTAATAGCAAAACACTGAATACACATATAGTAAAGAGTTACTCTGTGAAAAACTCCATGTGTGGTTAGAATATTAAAAAGTGAAGTAAACTATGATGCCTTAAGATTTAAACAGCAGCTGTTGAGAATACGTACAGGTACAAAAATAATTCTATTCATACAAAAAAAACCAAAAGGTGTGGTAATAGAGTCAGGATTTTTCAATGATGCGTATCCTGTTGGGATCTTCTATGAGACTCTGCCTAAATTCTTTGGGTCATGGTTTGGCTATGCAAAGTCTTTTGTGAGAAGACAAGATCAAGAGACTGTGGGCCTCTGGACCATGGTCCTACTCTCTTTCTTCTGGTCTAGATACAGATAGACAGACAGACAGACAGACAGACAGATAGATAGATAGATAGATAGATAGATAGATAGATAGATAGATAGATAGATAGATAGATAGATATTTACAGGACCAGTATGGGAATTAGGGCTGAACAATGTTACTGCATTAGTGCAAGTAATGGAAAAGACAGAGCAGGAAGAAAGGAGAGGAGGAAAAGGATGACATTGCTGCCCAAAGTGTTTATCATGAAACCTCTCCACTATGGTCCAAAAATGCCTTCTCAGTTCCTGAATTAGGCTCCGATTCAAAAAGGCACTTAGATATATGATGTGGCCCATCACTAATCAGGAAGACATTTCACCACTTGTTTAACTCCATGCACATTTAAGTATTTTATTAACTGAGTGTCAATGAGGGAGGGATAATCCCTTGATTCAGGGTTTTCAGGACTTTGATTCAGATTATCATTGACCAGTGATTCTGCCAGCAGACGGAGCACTGTGAATACAAAGGCTGACAGCACAAAATCCTGCAGAGCTGAGCCTGTGCAAAGTAGCAGTACTGCCACTGTCCTATGAATACCCATGAGGATTTTTTTCTGTCTGAATAAAGTGGTCCAAAAGCAGGAGTGCAGATGCATTTGAGCACTAAGGTAGGTAGGAGTGAATGACCAAGGCTGAGCTCTGCTGCTCCAGCACATTGCCACAGTGTGAAAATTTTCAGATTTGCTGGAGACTCCAGTGGCAGACTAAAGGGGATGTCAGACTTGGAATAAAAACCAATCCCCAAACAAATGAATAAAAAAAACCTGAACTGCACATGGACTTTCTCTGTCTGCTTCTGCCCTCAGGCAGAAGACCCTAGCAGAGTACATTAACTTGTATTTGCACCTCTTAAGCATTCTAAATGGCCGAGGTAACTGAACAGTGGTGGGGACCATCCCAGTTTTGTGATTTAGCAGAGGCTGGGGAAATGAGTCACTGCCACTGATGAAAAACCCTGACATTCATGGTTTGATGTCCTATTTTTGTGTCTTGTGTAGTGCCACTAGCTCTGCTTTAGAACAGGATAAAAGAAACTCAGTCTCTTACATTTCAATTGAAGATGAAAAGACACAGAAAACCTATTTGGTTGCACTGAAATAACAGCCCATTTTATGGCAGGTTTCAGTTTCAATTACTGGCTGTAGCTATTTAAAGTACATACTTTTCTTTGAACAGCCATTGTAGTTGTGTTGTTTTTTTTTTTTTCCAATCACGGTTTCTGCAAGACACAGCTATTGGACTTACAGAGTGTAAATGCTTGCTGTAAATGTGTACATGTGATGCCAATACAGAAAATACTGCTACAGAGGCAACATGAGCTCTCCCCAATGTTTTCAGAATCATTTGTACACTGTTCGTACACTGTTCTTCAGACATTTTCAAGAAACATACAGCTGTGAGGACCTGCTTCTGACACACCAGCATCCAGTATAGTTGGTTTGGCTTGAGGTACAAAAAGGGTTAGAATAGCTTCTTCATGTCCCCATCTTCTGTGTTGTCTGAGGGTAGGAGGTCTTCCCACAGCAGTCCTTTATACCAACCAAATTAGGCACTTAAATGATTCCACTGATATTGACATATTTAGCCTCATGTCTGTGCCTGAATAATTGCTTATTTTCATTGTTCATCTTTTCTTGTCTTTTCTTAGAGGCTTGGTGTTTCATCTCCTCACTCACATATGGCTGCAAATGGGAAGAGGGTTTAAAACAAATAAATGGAATAAGGTGATGGAAATGGGCAGAAGCATAAAAACATCACTGTCATGTATGTTATGTTTGCTTTACATCAGGTGAAAAATAGGATGTCTGTGTGCAAGTGGCAGCTTGTCTCATTTTAGTATTTGGAGTTTCAGTAACAGGACGAGTACAGAAGCAAAATGAATTTTTCTCCTTGTGCCATTTGAGCTGAGAGATGAGTTCCTAGTAAGGGCTTTTGGAAGGACTCAAATAATGTTGGCATCAGTCCAAGGGAGATGGATTACGGAAGGGAGATTGGTGAAACAGTGAAAGGATGAAGAAATGAATCATTTTGTACCACGTGTGATGGCCCACTCTTCCCACACCATGACTGCTGGCAGTGATGTCGCTTATTGGGCCTGATCACTTGCTTTGGGTCACTCTTCCATCTTTATATAGTGCACTTATTTAATTTGAAGAAAGTGCAATCAATAAAAAGTGATCCTTTTATCTTCTTCATCAATCTCTTTTTAATGAACATGCACTTTTTTTTTTTCTTCTTAGAGTCTTGGTTACAATGCTTTTAATTTCTCACTGTATGGTAGAAAAAGGGGTGTAATCAAACACATGATGGAGCACTTGGTGCTGCATGTTGCTGGTTGCTTCTTACTGAATGGGCATGTTCTTACTGGAAAGCAGTCGTTGGGGGAGGGGGTGCAGATCACTTGTCCTACATTGATGTATGGTCCTCTGAGTATTCTTTCTTAAGCTGTCATACAGCAGAGCCATGAATAACCACTTATGAAGAGGTATTTTAATTTCCTAATGTACCAGCAATTGCAAGACAGTAGATAATTCTTAGGGAATCTTTTTGTGGACTATTGAGACTTTATTTAAAGGAGAGAGGTATTTGAAATCAAATGGCTCCCATGAGAATGACTCACCAAGCCTGCTTTCCAGAACTTTCAGCAGGTTTGGGTCTTACTATGGTATGACTGAGGGGTCAGCTGAGTTAAATGGCACTCGTGCTCTAGTTTGCAGGATGATGTTGGTCATAATCACACATCTATTGACATCTTTGTGGCTGGCCAGAGAAAATGATCGTCTGCAGTTTCTGTTATTTCCTTGAGCCTTTTGGGAGTGAAACTTTCAAAAAATTTCCATTAGATTCTTTGCAAACACACTCCATGAAATAAAATTGCAGTTTTCTAAGGCTCTTAGTTTCAACCTGTTATTTGGCAGGAGTCCAAATCTCAGTCATAGATTATTAGCTTCATTAGTGTAGACTCAAACTGCATTTTCCTCTAAGCCAAAGAGACCCAAGCTACATGGGAATCAGGAATAAATCTTTGTGCCCAAAGCTAACATTGCAAAAATGCAAGTAATTTCGTTCCTTATCCTGCTGTATTTACCACCAATGCGCTACCTCGGTAAAACTTTGCTACCTTCAAGGTCATGCTCCCACTGTATTTCTTCCAGGGCCTCCCTTCCAATGAGCTAATTGCTGGCTTTTCCTGGCCACTCATCTCCTTCAGCCAGGGCAAAATCCATGTTAAAGGCAGCACGCCATGTAACTACAGAAACATAAAAAGCTCAAGTCTGCAGCTGCAAGATAAAGCATTTTTGCACTGCTTTGGGGGCAAGGAGAACAGAAAAGACCCTTGTAGTCAGCGAACTGTACCTTCAGTTTATACTTTTGTCTTTAGACCCGAAGTGAAAGACCATAATCAATCACCTTTCACTGCACCCTCGAGAGCTGACTCAGAAAGTAATGTGCTCCCGTATCCACTCCGACGCGGCGGAGAGCACCGGGTTTTATTTTGGTGCAGAAGGTCCCGGGAGAAACCGGCTCGTGAGGTACATGATTGCAGCACGGCAGGCTGTGTTCTGGCCCTGGCTTGGCCACCTGTGGAGCGGGGCCAGGGAAGCTGGCTGGCCGATGACTCAGCACCTCCTTTCGCCCTTCCTGGAGGGGAATGGGGCAGACGCCAGGCACCCCGAAGGTGCCGGGAGCCGCCCCGCTCTCCTCGCCGGAGGCTCCGTAGGGCGTGCGGAGCTGGGGGGCTGAAGCAGCCCTGCAGGCTTTCCTGCGGACGGGAGGAGGGGGAGCAGGTCTGGGCAGAGCCGGCTGCGTGATGCTGAGGCAGGCAGGCTGCGCTCCAGGGCTGGAGGTGCGGCGGGGGAAGGGACCCGCAGCGGAGGAGGGCACTGCAGCCTGGCCCGGCGCCAGCGACCACGGGCACGCTGCGGCCGCGGAGCCGGCGGGGGCTGTGCGGTGTTCCTGCCGGGAGGAGCTGCCGCGGGCGGACTGGGCCTGCCGGGGGAGGAGAAGGCGGCAGGGTGAGATGCTGTCCAGCCTCAGTGTAGCTCGCTGGCCTGGGGCAGGAGCCGTTCGGAAGAGCCCATTCCCGGCCCGTGCGAACTGGCCGCCCCTGCGGCAGCAGGGTGGGAAAGGGAGCGATGCCCTCACATGCAGAGGAGTCCCCGAATGTGTCTCCCGTCCAGCTGTGCAGTGTTTTGCGTGTTCGGTTTAACTTCGTGACAACCCTTATAAGGAAGGTGCAAGATCTCCAAGTACGTTTCTGTTCGGCACAGCACCAGGAAGGTGTGAGCAAAGCAGGAACATGGTTTAAAGGAGAGCAGATAAGTGTAGATAGGATGAAGGGTTGCAAAAATTACTGGAGATTGAACACAGGCAATTTACCGGGAAAACTAGCGCAGTAAAGACGTGGACAGGACTGTGGATTAAACACAGGCTCAGAGAAGTGTCAGCACGGAAAATTCTCTTACTGGAAATAGGAAGGTTGAAAAACTAGACATGGATAAAGCAGGAAAGTAATTTTTAAAAATTTCTGATGAGCACTCAGATGCTGTACTATCTCATCTGTGTAATGAACAGAATATTTCCAGCTGGTTTTCAACTTGCACTCCACTTTTAAGAGTGATGCTGTAGCTTCACACCTGAGGAACAACTTGGGTGTGCACAAGTATGTCTGGTTTTCTCAGCTGTATCGGTTAATCAGATTAAAGGTAAATCCTTGCTCTACAAACCGGGCATACTTGTAGCCATAGACCACCACACCTGTCTCGGCAATGCTGCTGTTTTGTTAACGCTTTTGTTACCATGAGATTGTGGTATTACTGCAGTCTGAAATAGGTTTTAAGATACTCAGAGAGGCTGCACTGATGCAGGATATTGCCAGCAAAAGAGAACATGTGCTTTGTAATAAGGAAAGCCATGTATGTAAATATGCAGTGCTAGCTGTTCATTCTTTCTGAGCTTGCTGATCACATCATTAACCTAAGGACCAGACACTTCAGTGGTAATGTAGGCTACATTATAGGATGATTTATCTTTTTACATTCTTTAAGACAGTGTTATCACTGGCTGTGTTTTAAGGTAAATGCTCCAAACTTGATTGTAGTATCATTGTGATTACTTCAGTTAACTACTACTACTACTACCTCACAGGAAGGTTTGTGATCAGATATCCATCAATTAGTCCTTGACATGACAGTCTGTAAAAACACTATGGGATTCACTGAGATTTTGATAAATCTTTTTTGTGCGAATGTTACTAATGTTCCCGTGGAAGGAGGGTGAGATGGGAGTGGAGCTGGAGGCAGAGAGAGAATATGGATAGAGCCAGATGCCTCTTTTGACACAACGAAAAATATGTAGCTACAAAGGAATTTACCTTTCATGTGCCTAAATATGACATCAACAAAAATTAGTTCAGAGCAATTTGTAGCACTTGATTCTTTGTTTTCTTATGCATCCTGCAGCCCTTTATTCAAGGAGAAAGGGGAATTCTCACCAGCAAAACTTCAATGCAAATGTTTTCATTAAGTTCAAGAAACTGGAAATTGTGTTATAAGCTCCTTGCCTTTCATACATGTCTTTATTGTAATACAGGTGTACTTTTCTGTGAGAGACAAAAGAGACTGGGAATAGATCTGATTCTAGTCTTACTTTCATTATGTTAACCGGACTCTTGATTTATTCCTGCATTATACTATGCTGGTGGGAATGGTAGTGCTACATACTACTAAAGTTGAGAAATGACACCCAAATTTAAAACAAAGCATAAGCCTTTAATTAATAATAAATAATAAAATTGTTTTGTTGTTTTATTGGGTTTTTTTTAGTCTAAGGTGAGTGAAGATATATTCTAGCAACATGTGAGCTCTTTGAGAAGTGCATTCAGGAACTGACTTTAGTTTGAAGTCTGGGTTTATTTTGGTTTGGAAAGCAGGTTTTGGAATGGAATTAAAAATGGAATGGAATGGAATTAAAAAACAAACAAACAAAAAAAGCAGACCTCTTTGCAATAACTCGAATGAAAATTTATCAAAGGTGGGAACAGCTTGGGGTTTTTTATTTCTTCTTCTTGATCTAAGATGCTTTCCAGCCCTATTCCTAGGAAATAAAACTTATTCAGGAGCTTGGAAAGAAAAGCTGTCTCTAGGTGGCAGGGAGGGAGAAACTGCTTCTGGAAAGAGGTCTTTCCCCTGGGAGAGATCGAATATCAGACTAAGCGAGCCCAGTCCAACCCAAAGAGCTCCCACCGGCACCCGGTCCTTGCCGGAGGACTTTGCCACCCATGGCCGCCGCCGCCTCTGGCCACGCTTTGCTTGGAGAGAGAGAGAGAGAGAGAGAGAGAGGGTGGGTGCGCAGCTTCTGTCCGCTCCCTCCCTTTGATTTGATGGCCTTTATTCCTCCTAATTGGATAAAATAGGAAGTCACTGACAGTCCTGCGTTGCTGGGTGTACTGATTTCACTCAGAGCAGCCCTGCAGAGTGCGGGGGGTGGGGAAGGGGAGGAAAGAGCGAGTCTGTACATCAGGGAAACAGGCTGCGAGGGGGCTGGGGAGGCAGGGCGGGGGGGTGGGGGGAAACGGAGGAAAGTGAATGAGCGCTCAAGGAGGACAAAGAGGGAGGGGAGATAAAGGGAGTTACCACCGTCTTGGCATCGCTCTTGCTTTCAAACCTCTCTCTAATGATATTGTTTGCAGTGATGCTCAGACAGCGAGCACCTGCTGCTCTGTAATGATTCAGCCTCTTTCAGCCGCCGCTGTAACACGACAGGATGCTGCTGCTACTGTCACTTCTGCCGTTGCCGCTGTTGTTAGAGATTTTGCTTTTGCTCCTTCTACCGCATGACAATTATTTTCCTCGTCTAAGCAGATACCAGCCTCAGGTGCTCAAGGTGAGAGTCTTGCCTTTCGCTCTGGGCTACTGGTTTACTTAATCCGGTCAGTTTGTTCAGTGTTTGTGGTTTTCTTTATCTCATCACCCTCCTTCCCTCTGTTTGTTTTGTTGTGCTTGCTTTCGGGGGAATGTTTCTTCCCCTTGCAGAAGAGCTGGAATTGCTTGAGAGGCGTTTAAGGAATTACAAAAGTGGTTGGTAAACAGGAGCTCAGTAATTGCAAAGCTATTCTCACTTCAGAGAAGCAGAGACAGTGACAGAAGGCTTGGGGGCACAGGGACCTGGGGGATCTAAATTTTCCTGTGCATTACTCCTCTTCCAGTTTGGATGATGTTGCTGAGCTTCGACCTTTTATTGACTCCCACTCTGTGATTTTTGCAGAGCACTGTGACTATTACTACCATCTCTTTTTGTCTGTGTCTCACAGTAATGGACTGTGATAGAGTTAAGGCCTTTTGGAGGTGAGCTGTTTGAGTGCTGATGCTTAAACATGTCTGAAGTAGCTGCTGACACTTTCCCCAGCCCCTCAGCTCAGCTGAGCCCTGATGCATCTCTCAACGGGCTCCCAGATGAGGAGAACATGCCGGGGACCCAAAGAGAGGACAGGAGGGTCCAGGGGATAGCAGGCCTTGCCGCAACCTGCTGTGTGTGCCTGGAGGCAGAACGACTGAAGGGCTGCCTCAACTCTGAAAAGATCTGCATCGCCCCTATCTTGGCTTGCCTGCTTAGCCTTTGCCTCTGCATTGCTGGCCTCAAGTGGGTCTTTGTGGACAAGATTTTTGAGTATGACTCTCCTACCCACCTTGACCCTGGGAGGATAGGACAAGACCCAAAGAGTGCTGTGGATCCTACAGCTCTGTCTGCCTGGGTGCCTTCGGAGGTGTATGCCTCACCCTTCCTCGTACCTAGCCCCAAGAGCAAGGCTGAAGTGACAGTGCACAGTGACAGCTCACTTGTACCCTCCAAACCATTCCTCCAGCCTTCGCTATATAACCGCATCCTAGATGTTGGGTTGTTGTCCTCTGCCACACCTTCGCTGTCACCACCCGCCCTGGAGCCTACCACAGCGTCTCAGGCACAAGCAACAGAAAGCAATCTCCAAACTGCTCCAAAACTTTGTAAGTAAAAGCTAAGTGTTTCTTTGGGTTTTTTTTTCCCTTTCACAGAAAAAGAAAAAAAAAAAAAAAAAAAGAAAAAAAAAGAAAAAAAAAAAAGAAAAAAGAAAGAAAGAAAAAAAAAAGGCGCTTTACTGTTCCAGGACTGTCTTACAGGGAGGGCACGTGATTGACTTGCAAAGCTTAAGCATGTTAAGACAAGGGTAGCATGGACTGCCTTCTGAGCACGGCATCTGGAGTCCTCAGAACTTTGTTTTGAGGTATGCAGGACTTCATCTGGGATGTCTGAAAAGGGATAGTACCACCTTTTCCTCTGCATTCACTTGTAGGGGAGTATGTGATTTGCTTCAAGGGTTTATCTGATAGCTATTTCATCCACATGGTGTATTTTCCTTATAAATTGGCTTTGTCTCCTCTGCTAGATCTTCCATGTGTGTTCTTTGCCTTACCTGCAGAGCGCTTCTGGTACATCCTTCCTGAAGTCTGTGGCTGACCAATATCCCTACCTTCCTCATGAAACAGTGAGAAAAAGTAACAGTAAATTTGAAGCAGTTAGAAATTGGGAAATATTAATTTAGCATCTAGCTTATGCTCTTTGCCTTTCTCTTAAGAGCAAAGCATACATTTCTCTGTGTCTTTCCCCATCTCTAGAAGCAGCTTCTCGTTTAACTTGCTTCTCATATATTGCCTTACTGCCTTTTGTGGAACATTTCAGGAAAGCATTCTTGCCAATGTAGGAAGAGTCAATTTCCAAATTAGTCTTTGCTCATCATAAAAACAAACAAAAAAGTGGTATCTGTATTATTTTCTCGGTAGTAATCATAAAG
Organism: Sylvia atricapilla; assembly: GCF_009819655.1. Lineage (NCBI taxonomy): Eukaryota > Metazoa > Chordata > Aves > Passeriformes > Sylviidae > Sylvia > Sylvia atricapilla. The sequence continues at coordinate 42,903,723 of NC_089174.1, forward strand.
CATCAAAATACTGCATTACTGAAGTGCAGTTCATGCAATTCATGATTTTAACCCATCAAATTCAAAGCAAATCAAGCCAGCGATTCCTGAGCTGTGTAAAGCTGTGTAACTCTAGTAAAAAGAGAAGGCAGCACACTCTTCTGCTGGGAGCACAGAGCTGAGATTTCCTGTGGAAAACTGCAGTGATCAGCGTGAAAAATTGCATTCCTCATAAATCTCCTTGCAGCACTCCATGTAATTTATTCTCCCTAATGCCTTCCCTATAGTGCCGCAGGTTGACCACATTGAAGGCGGCATATACTGGACTTCACCCTGGAGCTCTGAAGTCACCAGAAGTTCACTTCTAAGTTTAGCACCACTGAGACTGAACCACTCAGTATAGATATGTGACATTTGGATTAGATCTAACATTTTAGGTCAACCCCTATACCAGTGAAAATGAGCATAACTACAGTGATTTCAGAGGAGGTCCTTATAGTTAGGAGTCAATCTTGAACAGCAGTTCCAGAATCATTGAAAGTTTTGAGTATTCCTGTAGAAACCCTGCTGTCTTTTGCTTAGATAATGGGTGACAACCATCTTTCAGATTCAAAGTAATTTGTCAGATGGAAACAGTCTAACAGAGAAATACTGCTCTACCATTAAATGACAGGGGGCTTTGTCTGTGGTATTACTTGAATTAACCATCTTGTAATTAAATAGAACTATACTAACTGAGCCTTTTTTTAAATATTGCTGATGCATACAATCTTTTCTTGTAGTGCAAATATTCTGACATTAAATATATGACTTTTTAAAACATTTTGCTTTATAAAGTCACCAGAGACCACTATTCAGTCATAATTGCCTCAAGAATCCTTTATCAATAACATGCTAACTTCATCTCTGAAGTAGAGGAAGGGGCGGAGGGCACAGAAAAAATTCTTTGGAGCTGTCACTGACAAAAAGCCATTATCTGCATTCAGATCTGCTCACATCTGGGAAATATAACGGTGATCCAGAAGTTAGGTGGTAGGGTTGAGAGGGGGTTTTTTGATTTTGGTTTGGGGGGTTTGTGTGTGTAGGAGATTTTGAGGTTTCGGATTTTTGTTTAATTTTGCTTTATTTTTTAAACATAAATGTGTTTTAAGGCACTGTAAACTTCCATGGCTACAGACTGAAAGGAGAGGGAGAACTGATAGCAGGTCATGTTTGGTTTGCTCAGGGGAGAATGTTGCATAGACAGACTTTATTCTAACTGTGGCACATAATTCTGACTATGGTAAGCATCTCTGATTCTCTGCAAAGAAAAGTAAGAGAATCTAGCTGTAAAAATACACTGCAGAAGATCTGCTTAAGAATTCCAAGAGGCATGAAAAGAACTTTTTTGGACAGCTCTTAAAGCACTGTCTTGAGGTTTTTGAAACAGCTGCATTTCAAACACATAGTTGTGTTTTATGTAGAGCAAAATTTGTTGGAGAGGTTGACAGATTGCATCAGTGCTAATGTGTTTTTTTTTTAATGCCTTTGACAGCTATAAAATTCTCAGTGACATGACTTGAAAAGTAGCATCTGCAAATTGGACTGTCCCTTCTTTTGCCTTTCAGTGTCCTTTTTTTTCTTCTTCTCAGGCAGAGTGAGGTAACATGTTCCCAGAAAGTCCTTAATGTGCTGAATTTTTCTTTTCTAGTCCAGAAAATTTAAAAAAAATACAAATTTCATATTCTGTGCTTGATGTACTGTTTCTTAGCCTATCCCTTAGCCTATCCCTTCCATGAGCTTCCAAATCCTTTTCTCTTCTGTCTTTTCTGTCTTACTCAGCATATTCCCCTTAAAGCTGTATCCTTCAAGGTCATAGTCTGCAGAGGGCTAATTGATTCTTCTTTCTCCTGGAGCCTAGAAGAGAAAGCAGAAGAGAGACAATCCTGATAATTGTGTCTGGTGTATTAGATTCAAGACCAGTCTTGCTCCTTTTGTTATTCTTTGCCCTTTATCAATACAGAAATCCTTCTTTTCTATGAGCTTACCTTTTGTATTTTAATATAATTTTTGCTTTGCTGAAAGAGGAAGGAAAGGTGAATGTTTCAAAGCATTCCCATATTTAGGGAGCTTGTCAATCTTAGCATAATTACACCACATGAGATATTATTAAAAGCAGGATATAATAATACACCGTACCATCTAAGTCCCTCTGAGAAGACATGCAGATTGTAATAATGCAAACTCAGTTCAGGAGCTAAATTTCACTTCTTCTAACACTGTCATCTTTAAATACAATTCCATCCTTTATCCAGGCTGGTTAGAGATTCAGCTCTGTAGTACTGCAAAAACCTGTGTTTCTGTAATAATAGCTTCTACATATCTGTAAACCAACCATTCCCCTATTTAAAAGTCTTCCTACAGCCTCATCTTTCCATTTAAGAAATTTTCCCCACAAAGCACAGAGAAAGGCCCATGTGGAGCCTCCCTTTCTGGAGTGACAGCTCTGCCAAAGCAGTGCAGCATTCCTGTGCTTTGGTTCTGCCCCAGAGCAGAGGCATCATAGACCTTGGGAGGCCAACCCAAGCAGGCCTTGGCTTTGGGACCACAGGTCTCATGACTTAGTGAAGTGCTGCAGAGCACACAAGGGACAGGGCAGGAGACAGACCACAACATGATTTTTCTGGAGTGGATTTCACTGAGAGTAGAGCTAAAGGCCCACCAGAGAGCAGGGTCCAGAGGATGCACATGTCCGGTGGCACATACACACAGCTGCTGCATCCATATCACTTTTGGCTTCCCTGGCCAGCTCAGGTGCCATGCACAGATGAGCCAGCTACACGCATGCCGTGCTGGCATCCAGCAGATGATCAACAGGCATGTCTTCGTCTCCCTACAGCACTGGACCGGTGCAGGTCCTTTAGGAGGCAGGCAGGACTCCTTCCTATCTCACATGTGCTGGTCCTCACCTAGAGAATGTGGCAAAGTGGAGAAAGGGTTCTGCAGTACTGTCAACCACCTCTGACTGGGAACTCCCCTCTCATATTTCTGATTTCTGTTTCAACTTCAGGTATGCTGGGTCAGTATTAGCAACAGATGCTGCTTTCTCATCCTTAGTGGAAAGGGGTTAAAATATTGCTTCTGAGGCCTGGTAGTGGCTGTTTAGCTGGGAAATAGACTCAGCTCCCCTCCTCTTTTGACAAGTTCCACTCCAAGATTAATAAGGTCTGTAATTATGGCCATGCTTTAAAGCATTCACATTTTCTTTCTCTTTCAGCAAAGGAAAAATGATATTAAAATACAAAAGGTAAGTCAAAAAGAAAAGGAATATTTCTGTACTGATAAAGGCATAGTATAATAAAAGGAGCAAGACCAATCTTGCACAGTGGCTAAATTTCTTGTGTCATTTTAGAGCTAGAGATGGGGAAAATTGAATAAAAATTGTACTGTACCTTGCGTCATACCATAAATATTCCTTACATTTTTTCCATGCCTCTTTAGCTTCCACTCATTCTTTGTCAGCTCTGCATTTGATGTCATTTCTCCTTTTCACAGTGATTTGGGAAGATCTGTACTTTATCTTGATGGCAGGCTAGAGGGAGCCTCTCCCTCCACTTGAAAGTCCTGCCGCCCTTTAACTTCAATTTAAAGACACAGGGTTTGTTCATAGTATCTTCATGCAATGTTTGTTTTTATTCTTGAAAGAGTATAATTCTGACCCATGCTCTGTATTTCAAATCCCCATCACAACACCATGGGGTTGAGTCCATGCCTGGCAATCTCTGAACGTGTCAAGGTCAGGGATGTCGCAGAGAGCTGCTCGGGACTGTACTCAGGGGAAGGGAAAAGGAGATGATACAGCACAGGCTCTACTTCAGCTTTTTCTGTGTTCACTGTTGCTCTGCAGGGCAGTGCCACAGGAGAGATTGTTTTTTCCCCAAAACCTGAAGATGCTGGAAGAGGGCAACTTAAAGCACATACTGGTCCATTTTTGACACAGTACTGGATTTGATTAGCTTCAGATACCTGGCTTAAGTGCCTGCATTAGGAAGCTAGTTAGCCTTCAGTTGCATATCCAGCATGAAGGGAGAGACTTCCCCAGGCGATTCCCAGAGTTACTCTAACAGGAGTCAGTCTCTTTCCGGATGAGTCTACAGGGGGACTACACTTGCAATTCAGTTTCTAAGTTAAATATCTACTACACGATGTGAGAACTCATTTTAAAAGCCTTGACTTTTCTTTTATGTGTCCTGTGAATTAACAACATCTTGTCACAACGAAGTTACAATTATTCACGGTTAAGATACAAAGCAAGTTTTGAGGCTAACTCAGGAGCTTAGTAAAGGCATGCTGATCTCAGTAAGCCCAGGAGACACAACAGGGCCTCCATTAACAAGCAGCAATAAAGCAAGTGCCACTGTACTGAGCCAGCCAGTCTGTATTGCTCTGTTGTTCCAAAGGTCGTGACAGCTCCAAGAGTTATATACTTGTGACAGGAGCACTCATGGGGACTGATGGGTTGAGATGCATAAGATGCAGCAATTTTTAAGGAGTTCAGGTCCATTAAGCCTTCCAAAACAATAACTGGAGATTTCCCCTCCCCAGTCCATTTAGTTCACACTGTCTTTAAAATGTCCTCAGCAAGCACAGTTTGCTTAGACAAATTTACTGTTTTGTTTCTTTCGGTATCTCCACCACCACCCTTTTTAGCTTTCATAGATTGCATGTGAACAGTTCTTCTATTTAACGTGCAGCAAACTACAGATTGGTCCTGTGTTTCTTTCTCTTGGACAAGCACCACAAATTCATGGCTTTCGAATTTTCTTCATGGGTGTGGTTTTCTTTTCATGCGCCATTCATTGTGCGCAGAACATGATGGAGAAAAAGCAGTATTTCCTATAGTGTTTTTTCTTAATGACAGTCTGAATTTCTCAGTACAAAACAGTGGTTAGCTGTTGTATTTATTTTTTAAAGCCTCATTTTGCTTTGTAAACTTCCCTGAGAGTAAGTCATACGTTTGTGCTACATGGAGCCTTTTGCATGTTCTCCTTCCTCATTTATATACAGATGTGTATGTGAGTATAGAGAATACAATAGATATACAGAGTAAATGGCCATTATTTCTTTATTAAAAAATGACATCTGCTACTGTTCTGCATCAAAAGTTTCTAAGCAAAACTGATTAATAATTGATGTAATTACAAAATTCAGGTTTTCATTTTCCACTGCAGAGGGCTAAAAATTATCTGCATTCCATATCTGTTGTATTTTTTACACTAATTATACTGTTTGATTTCCTGTTAATGCACTGCAAATAAAGCACACAGCAGTCTACCTCAGATTTGCTGTGCCTAACTTCTAGTTACAGAGAAACCTTGGGGAACTTTCTCTGCACCAGATGAGAAAGCACAATTTGGCTTGCTGGAGGCTAAGTAGCAGGTTAATTGTGGTGCAGAGCTGGGATGATATAAATGAGCATTTTCATCATTTGCAGTCTTGCTAATGGAAGTGCAATAGATTTGCTGCAGAAATCCAACTCAGAATCAATAGCAATGCAATGAGGCAACTGGTTCAGGGAGAGCACATGTGATGCCAATCTGTTGCAGACAGTACCTGGGCAGAGATTGTGATTTCTCTTTCAGGAAAAAGGAGATGGACCTGAAAAACACCATGGAAAGTGACAAAAAAAATTTTGAAAAGAAAATGCCTGTTTCACCTAAGGTGGGCTGGAACTAGCAGAAAAGGCTTTCTCTGACTAAGGAAAGAGAATTGTTTTCTCTGAGGGATTGAGATCTGTTTGGACTAAAGCTGGGTTATTGTTACATAGTACAAAGCTAAGCAACAACAGGAGTCCTTGTGTTTCAGGTCGTGTTCAAGCCACATATAATCAGAGACTGAATCATGGTGTGTATTTTGGAGATGGATAGGTGGGTTTAGTGTCTTCTTCCAAAGGCTTCTGCCCTCTTGTTCTCTAGGCAGACCACAGAGAGGAGCAGGCCCTGCCTTTTCTGGACTCTTCTACATTAGGCACACTGGCTGCCATTACAGTTTATACTGAAAGTAGACCAGTCTCCTGGAGACTGAGCATTGTGAATCACGACTTGATCTTTCACTTTAAAACATTTTGTGAAGTACCAGACACAGCAGGAGATACATGTCAAACTCAGGAGCTGGAGCATGACCAGTTGGGCAGTTAGGGAGCAGCAAGGAGGAAATGCATTATTTTGAGATAATGTGAACTCTGTTTATTTACACCCTGACCTGTCTCATCCTTCTCATCCATTCACAGTAGCATCTTAGTCACTGAGACAAAAGAAAAGGTTTTAGCTGAGGAGGAATGTGCAAGAACAAATCCAGTGGGACACAGCTGGTCATCCCTCAAGTCTCCCCTAAGCTATACCAGAGGCAAGGTTCATTCAGGCCTGGACAGGATCAGTAGTACTGTGGCATCCATCTATTACATTTGGTCCTGTATTGTTTGGCTACAAAAGCCTTATTTCAATGTATATCTTCTCGCAAGAGTATATTCAGCTTTTTCACATATGCTTTCCCTACCCCTTCCCCCACTTTTTTATATCTCTACTTCATCCTGTAACTTGCTGGCAGTGCATTCTCATAACTCAGACAGCTTTTTATTTTGGCAATGAATATTGTCTCAGTTCTTGAGATGAAAGGAAATCAATACTGGGTTGGTAGTCACATGGCACTAAGGGAAGTATATGAAGCTATGATCTTAAGCATAATTTGTGGCATAGTTCAGTATTTCTGTGGAATTCCAGAAAGGTGTTTGAATTTTACAATTTTTAACAGTCAATTAATTTGTGTGATTAGACAGATCAAAGTAGAAAAAAAAAGTATTAAGCTCATTCAAAAGCCTTTCTTCTATGCAAAAAAAAAAAGAAATATCTCTGAGCTCATACAAGATTAATTGTATCTTCTAAGGAGGTAAGTGGAAGAAGCTAGTGTAAGGCTACTAGAACAGCATCTTGAGAAGAAAAACTTTGGTTTTTTCCATATTAAATTAATCCAGATAATTAATTTAGTATTTCAGCTCAAATTAAATGGTCTGAATTTTCACTGGCATAAAGGTTCTCAGCTCTGTAGCCCTGTAAGGCGTATCAGAGCACTGGAATGCATGACACAATGTCATCCCAACTAAGGTTTCTTCCAGTTGTGGTGTGAAGCCTGAGAGCAAAGACATTGTCTGCCTTTTCCCTTTTTCTAGCATCTCTTTTAAAGGAAACCATCTACTCTGACTTAGTAATTATGTGTTTGTATTCTGGCCACTCGTTCATTTACACCTTTCTCTCCTAGATTAAAAAGTTATTCCGTGCCATGTATTTCGCACTCACGAAGGTCCATATACACTGTAATCAGCTCCACATTAGATAAGCCTTTTTGACAGACTAGATAGGCTGAACTCTACGATTCTCCCCATGGAGAAAGTTGTTTTCAGTCCTTGAATTATTTCATTGCTCTTCACACTTTCTTATTTTTCAAATAAATAGAGCCATAATTTTGATGGTACTTGGTACTTAGACATGGACTAGTCCAAAATCCAAGCAAAAGACAACAAAACCTGCTCGTTTCCATGATCATTGTTTAGAAAACTCAAGATGCATAAAGTAGCATCAGTGGCTTTTTAATACTTTAAGTAGTAAATCAGAGTAATGTCCAGTCAAGCAGAAGGCAAATGACTCACACCCTTGCAAGGTGATGCAAGGACCCTCACCAACCCACATCTGGAACTCCCAGGGTTGCTTACTGCTTCTCACTGAGGTGGAACAATAATCCTAAGGGTCAGTCAAGGGAAAAAAGACAGATATTGCCCAGCGTGGCAATGCTGTGTGCATTTTAGGACAAGTTTCAGCTCACTACTCATTCCCCATCTGATTCTGTCTTACTCGAATGATGCCTTCAGCAAGCCTTCTTGGGTGAACAGGAGGCCAGCTCAATGATTTGAACTGTGCAGAGTTCCCCTATACACTTGACTTCTGCTCATTTTTTTCAAAGATTTCTCCCTCCATGCACCACTGACTCTTCTCCCACTGTTGGCCCAAAGATCATTTCATTACTTTACTCTTCATTCAGTTTATTATCCATTACTTAACCCCTCATTCAGTTTATTATCTCAAATTCTCCAACATTCCTTCCAAAAGTGGAAACTGTCCTAGTACACAGATTAGTGAGATGGGAGGACTTTGTGTTTGCATTGCTCCTGTCTTCTCAGTTTAAAGATACTTTGTCTGTGGATGCTTTCGAATTTCTGTCCTTTAGTGGTTGTGCTGAATGGACTTTGCCTGATAGAGTTTTATTGTGCTTGATCATCTTTTATAGTAACAGGACATGAGAACAACGGGGCATGATCCTACCAAGAAAGTTAAAATGGCTAAAAATGTCAAGATATCTGGGATTTTTAAGACATTTTTATATTTTCAAAATAATTTTTCTTGGGCTGTGGGTGTACTCAGCAGGACAGTTAGCAGTGACAGTAATAATGCCTTACCAAGGGAAATTAATTGTATGATGGTGAAAAGGACAAGTACAGGGGAATGGAAGAATGATCATTAATGTATCTGGTCTGAGCTGATCAGGGAACCAAGCACTTGAGTCTGTTGTTATGGTTTAAAGAACTAAGGAGTACAGAATCAAAAGCAAGATAAAAGGCTTTCTGTTGTGTTGGTACAGGATCTTGGAAAGGCTTGAACTCTTACTTGCAAGAGCAGAACATCATTAAGTAGCCAGGAAAGGGCCAGGAGACTGCAAAGAATTGATTATAGCTGTCAAGCACAGGAGAGCAAGGAAGGTCTGATATTTTCTTGACTGGATAAAAGCAGGAAGGATCTGTTCTACAATGCCACAGGTATTTACAGTCTGCATGCCACTTGCAGCAGATCCCAAAGCAGCTTTTCCCCCTGCTGAGAATCTGAACTAGGGATGCAATCATTCCCCTGTGTTCATCATGCATTTCCAAGGGATCTTCTGTGGGGCAGATCATCTTGCCATCTGGCCATGCTGAGTGCACACTTTTTGTTGATGGAGAGATTCAAGGGATTGCCCTTCTTGCCCTGCGTTTTCTAGCCACCCCAGTGCCTGGAGTTGCTCTGCTTGTGCTGCAGACACTGCAAAGTATCTCTCTGTTATTGAATTCTCTCCCATCACTTTGTTCAGAACTCCTCAGTACACCCTTTGTGAGCCTTTGCCTCACAAAGGTTAGTCAGCTTACCCTTCTTTTTGAGGATGTTGATTTAGTACAGTATTAATAGATTTTGAATGTCATCTTTAACGATCTTTGTAAATTCTGCCAGCTACCTAATTTTTTTGGGACATACAACAGTGAACGCATCCTCTTTGTGAGCAAAGAAGGGTTGTGTTTCTGGATGAAAAGGCCAATGAATGCATTAGGATACAGGCTTCTGCTTCAATATCAGTTAACAGAAAGGCACCTTAAAATTCTCCTTTAGGTTCATGGAATCTGGCCAGTAAGGCCATCCAAATGGGATTTGAACACGTGAATGTTTAAGAACATTCTGTTCTTAAACAGAATCTTTCTGTTGTTTGCTATCTCCAAGCATTTGAATTTGCCATGCTATAGAGATTCATACACGCCTCCCATATAAGTAGCTTCTCGAGCAACCCTGTAATTTTCCTAATTGTTGCTAAATAGATTGCTTAATATATGCAGTTCTTCCTTCTCCACATTTGGAGCAGGAATAAAAAGACATGTTCTGTAAGTGTATTCAGATAACTGCTACAAGCCCAGGAAGCAGATTTGCTAGCTGTTAATCAGAGGAAGTACCAGTTCACAAAAGCCACTTAGCTGGCCAGAAGTTGGCAGGGCAGGGGCCTGAAGAAAAAGAAAACAGAAAAATATTCTGGTGTTTCCTGACCAGGACTAAGATCCAGAGAGTACTGCATGTCAGTATGGCAGGATTCAAAGAAGAATCTAAATTTATTTGTCTCTAAAATACCTAACAGCTTCCCCAAGCTGCAGAACAGTATGTGGTTAGGCTTTGCTTTTGCAGATTATCTGTAATACCTTCTCAAGCATGCTGCTGATACTTCCAGGATGCTAATACACATGGATTTTTAACAAATGGGTATACAAGCATTGCTGTCTGATGTTAACTTACATTTAATTTGTATCTTATTTTTCATACGTTAGACTGTTTTACAAATCATGATGATGTATTGGCAAATATTTTTCTGGTAATTGATCAAAAATGATGACTTAGCAGAAACTCAGACACACTTTTCAAAACGCATTATTGGCAAATGTTGGTCAAGTCATGAAAATACTACCCCTTCAGGGGAAATCTTAAAAATGTCACTTAATAAAGAAAAGTCAGACAATTTGATCAGGACTCCTGTGTAATTACAGGTCACATAAGAGAAAATTTGGTGTTCAGATCTATCAGGGAAATCTGCATCATGCAAGACTGAGCTAAAAATAGGTTTTCCAAGATGGAAATTAACAACTGTTCTTTTAAGGATACGCATCTTAAACTGCAGGAATTTTTCCTTTGAGGGTTAATTAACCTCCATCAACCACAGTAATATCACCAATTGTACTACAATAACTTGCTACCCTATGGTGACTGTTTCTTATCCCAATCTCATCAAGAGAAAAGCTTTAGCAAATACAGATCTCTCCCTCTGGTGACTTTGTGTCAATGCAGATTTCTTCATGATTACAAAAATTATCTGAAACAACTTTTTACCTACACACTGACTAGTTTTCACTGAAAATTAGTGTGCAGTTCAGCTACACTGATCTTTGTTTTACCTTGTGCTTAATTCAGGATTGGAATTGCTCTCTACATTTTCAGTTGCAGCTTGACCTCTCCTGGCTTAAACGTAAAGATAGAAATGTTGGGATGATCATTTGAAACCTTGGAATGATGCTTTGAAATCTAATACTTAATCTGATTTAAATTCTGCTTATTTAAAAAGCATTATATTGCAAAGTCATGGAGGTCCCATAGGGTGAATATTCATAAAGTATAAGAAGACCATCTAGCAGAAGGACTACAAATCTAGAGATATTTGTAAAAGTATGAGAGTTTCTGGAGATGTTCACTTGTTAAGAGAGCTTTTAAAATTGTCAGATTGCAACTTGTCATGTGTGATCTCAACCTCAGTCTTTCCTGTGCTTCTTTTTCTCACACTGTTAAGAATCTGCCCTTCTCACTGCTTGAGAAGCCTTCAAGCTCCTGCTGCTTGTAATTCTCAGCAGACTTGGACCCAGAGTTCTGCTCCTTGAGGCAGCTCATATTTTGAATTATGCATATGTCCATTTCAGAGGGGCTGCATTTCATGTCTCCTTTTTGGGGGTGGTGATGTAAGGCAGTTTAAGTACTATAGTGACACTTTTCATTTTTCATGTCCTAGCTTGGTTAAGAGCAAGCCTTGAATTGTGTCATTTTTCTCTCATGTGACTGTTTAATCACCTGAGAGAGCACTAGCCAGAGTTTTGTGGTAAGATTGATTATATTCCCAACAAAGTGCTTCCTTCAGCTGAGTGCCAGGAGGTAGCCAGTTTAGTAGCTAATGGGCTTCAGTCTAATGTGAAAATGGCGACTGTGATGGAAATGTCACTGCAGTGCACGCCAGCCCCTTCAGCTGGCTGCATGCTGAACAGTACTGAAAGGATTGGAGGCTGCTCAGGTTTACAGGTGAGGGAAGATGCTCCTAATCTGGACTACACAGGGCTGTGCTGTGGGGGCACATCACCTCCTCCTTTGAAAGTGTCAGGGCAGCATGTGTAGGGATATCAAGACATGCAAGTGGAGAAAACTGTTCCTGCAGGGGTAATGATGGCTTTTTTTGCCCTGTTAGCCTTTATAGGGCTGGTGCTATGAGCTTTGCAATATCAGTTCTGGCATCAGCAAAGGATGCTCCAGGATCAGCTGGGACCCCAGTTTGCAAGGCACGAAGTGGCGAGATCTTCCATTAAACGCCACCAAACACACATTCTGACAGCAGCTGACTTTCATATCCATTACAAGACTGGGAGAGAGCTAAGGAAATATACTCACCAGTTCCATTTTACACAGCATGAGTCAATAATAACACTATAGGTGACAGTTTACAAGTGTTTTGCCTTGCTTGGATGAATTCATATTCTCTGAGTGCCAACAGCGCCTCTTACAGATGCCTCTGTGATCTACCCTGTATAACAGAGGAAACCTCTGACAGCACCAAGAATGGAAAGGGAACTGTGCTTCCTTTAAACAGTAGCATCTACTAAGGAAAAGCCTGGAAGAAAGAGTAGAAAATTTGCAAATAAAGGCTAGTAAATATAGACTTATACTTACAGGCATGTGCATAAAGACACAGCAAAGTAAAAATCATTCCAGAATCCTTCTCTTAGCAAGATTTTTTTTCTTTTCTTTTTCATTTCTGAAAAGAAATATTGTTTAAAATACATAGGAAAACAACGTCTTCACTGTTAAAATGCCTTTCTGGCATTTATTGCTAAAAAATGAATGAAATAGATGGAAACAAAATAAGATCCTGACATTTCAAGTCAGACTGTTTTTCTGTCATTGTCATTGAATGTAATAGACTGTTAGCTAATGGCTCCCTTCAGGGGAAAAAAAGAAGCAATGTTGCACTTCTTTGACAACTGACAGAGTACTAGTTAACCAAGGTCTGGTGATCACATTTCCCTAAGTTGAGAGTTTCGGGTGCTGTAGAATAGTCATTCACCCTTTGGCTGAACTTCAACTAGCTGCAGGGCCTGTTTGTGTTTGTGTCTGGTTTCTGTTTTTGTTTTGTTTATTTGTTTGTTTTTAATAGAGATTGCTTCTTTCCAGTCTTGGCTAGTTTCAATTTTTGCACATAAATACACAAAATCAGAGCATAGTTTCGTTGAGCACTGTCTGGTCCATGGCTGTTTTTTCAGCCTGTCCACTGTATAGCATGGGCTCAGGCCTCAGTTCCTCAGCCACTCATGGACCTCCATTAAACTTAGCAGCTTTGATGTGCAGGAAGCAAGGCTGCAGCATGACCTTCACAGCATCACCTCCTGTGCCACTGGCCAGGGCACCTTTCCCTGGGCAACAGCCAATGTGAGAGTGCTTATGTCTCTTCTTCTCCTGCTTGGGTTGGAGGAGGAAGGAGCACACATTCTGCCAGATGGAGAAGCACAGCTGTGGGAACAAGAGGAGCTGTGAAGGACCTGCTGTGCATTACCTTGGCACTGGGGAGGTTTGCAGGCACCCGATGGATACACAGCACAAGGATAGCTCCAGCTCTCCAGGCAAAAAAGGAGACCCTTTGGGCAGGAGAAGAAGAGGCATAAGCACTCTCTGAATGCCCATGGGACACTCACATGTCTAAGTGCAATTTCTTTAGCAGAAGCTGCCTCTTTGCTTGTCAGTCCTGTCCAGAAAGATGTTTTAGCTTTACCCTTCACTATTGTCATTAATATAATAAATTGAGGATAATTTCTTGGTTTGAAACAGCTCTGTCTTCTGCTGTGTAGGTGGGAAAATGATGCCAGGAACAATTCTTTCTTCTCCTGCCAATTTGCTTTTCTCTGCAGCAGGGATATATACCGGTTCTGTATAGATGCTGCTGTTAGCAAAAAGCAACCTAAGCACTGCCTCAGCTAGAAATGCAAGATTGATTACATTAGATGTGCTTTATTCCCAGTGTCCTGCATCAAATCAGCTCCAAAATAGGTTAATACTGTTGCTTCAGAGTGGAAAATGCCAATGTTATTATAGGGTTTGTTATGGATAGACAGCTTGGTACAGAGCACAAATACATGGAATTGAGTCACTGCCAGACTTGTATTTGAGAAGAGAGGTCAAATGAAGGTTTGCATGAGAAGATATCCCTTGTACCAAACTCAGCATGGTTTGCTGGGATAACCCAGGGAGCTGTATCCTCTTCACATCTGAGTTCAGCTCTGCTTATAGTCCTGCTTGCATAAGACTGAAGCACTTTTTCAGCCATGGTCTGAGTTATTCTGCTGCTTCATGATTAGGACAGGACATCATGACAACACTTTAAATTTCACTTGAAAATGAAAAATGTCTTCTAGAAAGCATCTAGCTTGAAACTACAGGGAAATTACTGGAAGCAGAGCAGAGCACATGATGCCTACTGCAGGTACAAAAGCCTCTATAGCGTCCTTGTGCACTGCAACAGATGGATCATAGCTTTTTCGGTACAACATGTGGTAACTAAAAGGCAGCAAGCCTCTGCTCCAACATTAGTAATAGTGGAGAGGTTAGGGGATTTTTCATGGCTCTAGAATTAGGAGATCAAGTTTTACTTTGTCTTTGCTTTGTGAAGTTCTTCTCTAGTGGTCCACTGTAACAGAGAGGAAACTGACATTACCAACCATATGAAGCCAATGTACCACCTACATGAGGGTGTGATCCTTGACTTTCTGTGGATTGATGTGCAAGTGAATGAACAAAGCTTTTCCAACTGTCTTATCCCAAAGTGCCTTTGGAGTTCAGTTTATGAGTGTTACTGCATGAAGAGTGTGGGGTCCCACTGTGGATGTGAGATGGTCTATTCACAGTCACAATGGAAATTTGTGCAGAGCTAGAGTGAATGCTTGATTTGAAGGGGTGCCCCAAGAAGGAGAGAGTGATGCTGTTCCATGACCAAGGAGTGCTGCACAGAGCCTTACATCATGCTCCCATACCCCAGTCCCCATGGGCTACATAGCATCTCATTTGTGGCAGCCTTTGCTGCTAATTCATCTTCCAGAGGAGGCATCTCTAGGGCAAGATTGTGGTTTCACACAGTAACCTGGAGGCGCCTGACCAGTAAATTACTGGTTGCCTTTTAGGGAAGACTAGTGCTAAGCTACCAGTTCAGGCCTGTATACTTGGTTGATTGTTCTTCAGGACTGCAGGCTGTGAGGAGGTCCCAGTCCTTCTCCAGGAAATTACCATGTCAACACAGTTAAATTTTCAGGGTCAGATCTGCTAGTTCTTTTACATTTTTTCCTGGCCTTTGCACCCTCTCAGGTCACAACTTATATCTATCCTGCACCCCACGTTCTTTTTTTTGGTAAATGTAAGAGGAGTAGTCAACTGTAAGTTGGGGAAATAACATCTCTGAGACTTCTCTGTGTCTCCTGTTACTGTTGCATAGTTTGTGTAGTGCTGCAGTCCGCAAGGCATGAGGCAAAATGCTGCACACCTTCTAGGTACCAAACAGTAAAGGATTCTTTGGCTCACAAACTACTGGCAGCCAAAGTGATGCTCTGCCACATGATACACTTGTTTCACATTCAGACTGGAGCAGAAAGCAAACACTGTAGGCCATTTTTTACTTTTCCAGTGGATATGGCTGAGGGTAGATCTGTCATGAGAGGTAAGATCTCAAAAGAGGAAACAAACCTAATTTTCTCATAGCTACTCTTACAATAAAGTTCATGTGTGAGTTAATGCCTGATTAACGAAGATGTAATTTTAGGCCTGACTGCTAAGATTTTACCAAACACGCTGTAACAATCAAGCACCTGCTTTCATTTACTTTGTTGGAATGATCTTCAAGACTCATGGACTTCTACAGGTATTAATCTAATCTTGGTATCTGGAAGATAATTGAAAAACTTGGACTCAGCATGCAGTGGATGATGGCCTTATATGCTATGGCTGTCTTCTCACCCTTTCTTAGAGATTTGAAAAACCCAAACCAAAAACATCTGTCTAAAAGAGGTTTATTGTCCTATTGCATTCACTGATACTTGTGATTAACTGTCTGTCTCTTGACAACCCTCATCTACCTTCTGTTTCCAAGGTAGATTTTTTTTTCTTTTTTTTTAAGAGGTCTCTTGCATTCTGAAGCATTTCAGTGGCATATTGTTTCCTGTTCTCAATGCCTTATATCATGTCCTGGTTATCTGACACTTCTAGAGAATGACAGGGAAGCTAAAGGCTCTTTATCTATTGTCTTGGGATATGGCTAAGACTCCTTTCACTTAGAAATTCAAGATCTTTAGAGGGAAATGGGAGAGTTGCAATGGCTTCTCATTAGGCTAAAATTACTATATTGTTACAGATATTAAATAGAATAATCCTGAAAGCTCCTAGTTTATTAGCACTGCCTGATAAGAGCTTACACTCTAAGAGATTAGCACTTACAGATAAGAGCTGGTGGAACAATATTTCCAGGGGACCATCCTTATTCATCTCTTTTTTTCTCTAAAAGAAAGACCACGGACCCAGAGCATAGCTAATTTTACTTTTCCTTCAAAAGAAATGCCTTGCTGTTTCATCTTCCATGGTGCAGTCTGGTCCTTTTGGAGAACTATATAACAATCTGTTCTTGCCGTGATGGGGGAGGCCATAATTTATTCTGCCCAAAAATGGCTTCTCAGGAGTGTAAGGCATTAATAGTGAGCAAGCTACCAGGTACATAAATCTCCAGAGACAGATAGAACTCTCTCCAGTAAATGAGGATTCTTGTACAGCCTCCCACTCCGCTTTCCAGGGTGTTGCCAATTTTAAGGATGACAGTTATACCAGACCTTTTCTAGTAATATTTTACTCAGTTCCTCTCACAAAAATACACTCAGTTCTGTAATTGCTTCTCATAAAATGCATTTGTCTCCCTAACTCCTGCCATGTCATTCTTGCAGTGCAAGGTCTTTCTGGTGCTAATAGAGCTTTTGCAAGCTCAGGATCATGAAGCCATGGGGAAGGGTACTGAAATCCAGTCAGAGCCTGGATTATCACGAAGGGGTATTTTTTGTGCAGTAGTTGCCTGGGGCAGGAGTCATCCAGACTCTATACTGACCAACCTACTTAGGTACCACAAATAATGTGCCACAGGGGCTGAAAATTACCTGAATGGGGGTCAGAAATAATCAGCTCTCTCCACAAGCGCAATAGTGGCATTTTGAGAGGCACACTGTTCTAGGCAACGTGGACAACAAGGGTCTGTTTTCTCAGGGCTGCATCCCTTTTGTCTTCTTGGAGATGACAGGGCTTGGCTTTGCTTTGGACAAAGGTCAAAGAAATTCAGAGCAGCATTGCAGAAAGCTGAAGGTTTGAGCCTCAGCAGAAGCAGTGTGTAGCAGCCACAAGACCTGGTCAAAACCAAACCACTTTCCAAGCAGGTTGGATGTCCCTTGTGCTGCCCAGCTGAGAGCAAAGTTTGTGACTATTCCTCGTGGGCATGTGAGAAGGGAGAGCACAATAGCTGAAACAGCATGGCTATAGTGCCTGCTGGTTTGGGTTGTAACTGTGTGCAAAAGCCCTACAAAAACAAAGTCGCAGCTGCTTGCTCATTTTGTGTGACAGCCCTTAGTTAATGCTGTGTAATGTAAGAACTGCTCTCTGTCAAAACCTCTGTGTCCCTTCTTCCTCTGGCCTCCCTCCCCAGTCACTACCAGACACATCTTCAAACTGAAAACCTGTCCCTCCTGACCTGGAAGAGGAGCACATCAGGGCAGACTTTACATGAGTGGACAGAAGCAAAATCCCTCACAGCACAGGCTTTATATATATATTCTGTTATATAAAAGCCAGGTGTGCATGGTCAGGACTATTGCTATTTCCTTCTTTGATTATGCTCCCATATATTGCTTCACATATTCACATATTGCTCCCACTCCAGATTCATAGCGACTCATGCATGGGAGTAGATCAAATTAACCCCTCTGTATTCAGGTGTGAAATGCTGTCTCCTGGGACGAATTAATATCCAGTACCTACCCCAAGGAGCAGTGCAAGAAAGGGACTGGGGGAATTGCAGTGGGGCTGACATTCAAAAGTGTGGAAGGTATATGCTCAGCTGACATTGGTGGATGTTCCTTCTGTGGCAAATTTTTGGGACCCACTGCTAGCAGATGAAATTATAGAAATTAACCTATGCAAAGGAATTGTGGACAATACATGAAATGTCCCTGCTGTCCTCTCTCTTTTAACTCCTAAAAACTGTATGAGATGGATGCAGGCAAGGAAGAATGGGTGCATTTTACTCCAGGGTAAAGTTTGACACTTTTGGTAAGTCTCCTTAGGTGTCAACCACCTTATTTAGGTATATAAATCCCTCTGAAGATTTGCTCATGCATTGGAGAAAGGTCACACTGCCAGTGAAAAAACGATTTCTGCAGCTGTAACCTTGGTCTATTTCATCACAATAAATGTTTCACTGTTGTCAAAAATGAAATCCAGCATTGCTTTCCACTGGCTTTCTGCCTGCAGAAGGGAGTTGATATGGGGCTCTTGCTGCAGTAGCACATTTTCCCCATAGCATCTGTTCTGCCATTATTTACCTAGATTGTCAATAAAGGCTCTTGCTTTTGTGAATTCAACCAATGTAGATGGTATCAGCTGTTACTTGGATCGTGGCCCTGATTTGGTCAGCTGTTGTCAAAAATTACTAATGACTATTGACTAAAGATTTGTGAATTGTAATTATGGTGACAGTTCTTTAGAGATACCTGTTTTGTAGTAAAAATACAGATTGTCAGAAAAATTGACTTGGAAGTTGCTTGTAACCAAGTAATTTATTCACCAATGTAGCACTTATAACATATGCCACGGAGCATGGCTTGTAATATTCAGAAGCTCACAGTACTCAAAGCTTTCTTGACAAAGTATCGTATTCAGTTCTTATACTACATGAACATCTGTACTTCATTCATCTGTAATGCTATTTTTTCATGATTTCTAATTGTGATCATTGTAAAAAATAAGTTTGAAAATCTGTGCAGCTAAAGATCAAAAATCCAGAGGCCAAACCTAATGTGTAGTTTTAGTGAGATTTTAATTTTCATGCCAATTTCATGGCTTTTCAGCACTTAGGATTGGCAAGATGAGCTGTATAACCTTTTATTGAGAACACAGGCTTCAAATCTTGGCAACTTCAGCAATCTGTATTTTAACAGATTTTTTTTTTTTTTAGGCCAGACTTATGGTTTACTTTTTCTTGTTCTAAAATGTATCCACTTTGGCTGAATAAAAAATAAACAGGCCCATATATGTTATTGGTGGAAGATCTGCATGATGTTACAAATGTTTAAAATCCTCTAGAATGTTTCAGAAACACATTGGATAATCTTTTAAACTTTTTTGAACTACTCCACTAATCGTTTTTTTCCCCCAGGAAATTACTATTATATTCCCAGTAATAAACATCCAGCATTCTCCAAATGACACTAAGATGATGAATTGCAAATATTGCTTTCCACTCAACCCTATACAAAATTTCATGTGTTCATATGCACGTGCACATGCACACAAACACACCATGATCCAAATACAGAACCTTTGCCAAACAGGGCATCAGGATCTTTTTCATTCCCCACTAATTCCTCCTCACCATCTCAAGACTTACATGTCCTGTGTTGCTCAGAAGGTCATGTCCACAGAATATAACAACTCTTCTTGTGTTGAGTATGAAAAGTAGATCTGAGCCAAACAGTTTTTCAGCTGCCCCAAGCAAACTGGTAATTTTTACTAAAAGCTTTCATTATAAACCTACTCCAAAAACTTAATTCTTTTAGATCTATTGTCTAATGGTAGTGCTCATAATGTAGGAGTTTAAAGGTTGCAGACAGAAATTCCCTCAAGGTTCATTTAATTAATATCATTCTACCAGAAGGAGCATGGAGCAGGTTATCTGAAGAACCCTCCTTGAAAAGTACAAGGGATTACAAGGCCTGTTATGGGGCTAGCCTCTCCCATGCACTGCACTGCATTAGAGTTTGAACTCTGAAAGAGCAAATAAAACAGCATGTATCTGACATGAGTAGGGAACCTCTATATCTGGGCAAACTCAGATTTTGGTCTGCAATGATCTGCAGCATTAGCAGCATTAAGTTGTTACACTGCTAAGGACCGGGTCCGCATCTTAAATGCGTATTGCATCTGTTGCCCCATTTCAGTGTTTCTAATCTTGAAGTAATTTGCTCCTTTATATTCATGTGTTTATACTCATGTTTGCTGTGATTATTGCTGGATTATTGCATCCTTCTTCTTCAGAGAGTATACTGTAGTCTTGCATGGAGGTCTTAGTGATGCAGCGTGCCATGGGACGTTCCTTTTCTGTGGCTTCGTTGTTTCCCACCATTTATCATCCATAATGTCTCAGATATTCTTTTGTAGAATTGTTCATCTCTACCCTTGTGTTTGTGGCTGGTTCATTCTGTTCCCAATATCCTTCTCCTCTTTCTCAAAATCTTTTGTCATGAAGAGACTGCCTGCTATGCACTCATACTATCAAGACCATAACCGTACTTCTCAACCTTTAGAGTTTTGCCAGTGTGTGACACAAGCCATAGCAATGTGTGACAAATGACAAAAATGTGGAACACTTGTTCCCCATTGCATAGCACGCTGTAATTGACAGATTATAATGGTTTTTAGCCATAAAAGCTGTTTACAGTGTGCGTTTCCAGAGAGTATGAGTCACCTAAAACAGTTTGGGTCACTCGCTACAGTTCACATGTGATTTGTAAAATGGGTTCTTTGGCCGAGTTATCAGATGGCTGTGGCCAAATTATCAGATGGCTGAGTCAGAGATCCTCAGCTGAGAGTCTCTGTTGGTACCTTCAAGGGTTAGACAGTGGCCAAAAGAGAACTACCTCACTGACTTTGCTCCTATGTGTGACCTCTTCTGTAGCTCTGCAGGTGTTCACGCTCCTCCTCACAGAAACTGAACCAGATGTAAGCACTTGCAAATGCAATACCATCTTCTAAAGCCTCTCCCTTATGCCCTCAGAGCTTGAGCACTGAGAGTTTTCTCTCACCCATTCAGTCCCTGCCAGCAGCCCTCAGAAGGCATGTTTTGGAAAGATCAGGCCCCAGCTGTCAGAAAAATGAGTGAAATGAGATTAGTGGCCATGTCTGAGAACATCCTCACTTGCTAACATTGTAATGGAAGTATATAGCAGAGTGAGCAATAAAGCTCCAGTCCCCTTCCAGCAAAACACAAAACCTCTACTTGTGTATAACCACTTCCTCCACCCATACAGCTTGTTCTGTTGTGGTTGTGGAGTTAACTGGTCGAAAGCAGCACGGTGCCAGAAAGCAATGCATGTATCCTGTGTCAGGGAAAGAGTCAGGAATCCCATATGCAGAGGAACAAGAGATCACTGGTATTGCTGGCCTGGGAGTTGTGCAATTATAAATGTGACCATGGAGTCTGGGAGCCCCACAAAAGGAAGTCTTTCACCCTCCTTCTCCATGCCAGCACAAATCCAGTGAATGTGTCAGCAGGATAATAGAACCAGTCTTATAGCAGCTTTAACCCAGATCACATTTAAATGTGCAATCTCACACCCATTCTAAAAACTTGCCACATTCTAGATTTGCAATTGAAATGAAGGAGCCTTGGTGAACATTGCTTTTCATGGGATGCCACAAAAAAGCAGTGGGGTTTTTTCTCTAGTTTTTAGAAAGCTGCTACCACAGTGCCCTCATTCCATAAATGTATCGATTATGAGAATAAACTAACAGTGAGAATGGAAAGGGGAGATGTAAAAAGTTTCTGAAGAAGCTCAAAGACTGTTTGGTTACCTGGAAAAACCTCCCAGGCCATACTGTCTCCTTTAATCCTCACTTACCCGAACATCAAGAATCAGATATTATAATGGCAATAAGCCCTGGATGGGAGAGAACAGATTACTTAGACTGACTCAGCAAAATTTGACATCTGCCTTCTCTCCCAAATGTGTGATGGGAGTTGTTATTTTTCATGGTTAGACATGCAGGGGTTGTCCATGAGGGGGTTTGATCAAGGCTTCACCAGGAACAGTCAGGGCATAAACACATAGCTAGCTGAAAATCCATTCCCACTCCACCTCCCCACACTAAAACAAAAAGGAAGAAAAGCTTATTTTAGTCCTTGAAAAACCAAATAAACTTGCACAAAGGATCTGCAGCTGCCCCTACATAATCTCTGCAGTAAAAAGTAAAAACTCTAATAAAAATCAGGTTCTGAAAAAGCTGCTCCCTTCTCCAGTTACCAATAGATCTGCACAGCAACAGCCACTATAGAATGCTATGTATTCATTAGTTGTTACTATTATTTTAATGAATTGCTTAAAGATGTAGGATTGCTTAAAGATAAAGTTCCATGACCATGCTGCTTAAGATTTTTTAATAAACTTTGGCAGTTAATGATAAGCACTAAGTTAAAAAGCTTTTGCAGTTGGTTGGCAAAGTTTTTTTACAAACATATTACATAACAGCTCTTCTCAGGAAAATATTGTCGTGAAAATAGTGTCATTCAGGCAAATATTGGATAAATTTACAGAGCCTGATAATTTTCAGGATATAGCTACTTACTTCACAGTGAGGGGACAATAAATAAAAGAAGACATTCTCATTAGTGTTCATTGTTGAAATATCAGTAAGACAATTTATTATGTCAGGAGTAGGTCCTTCTTGATTCAGCTGCACTCACTGAATTTTTTTGCTTCTTTTGCCGTCATGGTTTTAGCAAGGCCTTGAGCTCTTGTGGCATGAGCTCATGGTGACTACTGCTAAGAGTCTGTCTCAAATACGTTTCTAGACGTGCAAGTGGGAGTCACACCAGTGTCTCAGGAACAGGGCCCACACCTGCATTGTTACTGTGCATATCAGCAACCACAGCAAGGAAGCTTTGGACCTCAGTGTAGCAGAGTCATGGTGGAAAGTGTGCTGTGACCTTTTTGCTACGAGATGAGTTGTGAATGTGGCAGTTTTGCCTTTCAGGTTCAGTCTTGCAGCAAGGTCATTCCCTTGCCCTACACATGGTGATGAGGCTCTGCCAGGTGAACAAGATCTATCTGTGTGAAGGCAGTGGATGTAGATTGTGTAGTACTAATTTTATCTTTGCTGGACAGAAATAAGGAAAGTGTGAGCTTTGGAGGCACTTAGGCCCTTTGAGGAAAACCACTACTTTATTGTTTCAACAGAAGCCAGGTATGCTGGACACTGCTTAGCATCTTTTGGTTCTTGAGGACATCCCTGAATCACCTACTGTTAAAATCCAGCTGAAGGCAAGAAATCAGGCAGTTCCATTTACAACAGTAATTGTCTAATTACTGTGGAAAGGCTGCCTTTCTCCCCGTGTCCCATTGTGTTTCCTTCACCAGTACAGCTTGCTACTGTGACTCATCTGCCTGGGGCTTAATGAAGTTAGTCTGCAGCATCAAAAGCAATTAAAGTACTTTTGTACAGCAGCTCCATACAGTTACCTTTAGCTTGTCCTCTGAGAAATCCTGTGCTGCATCTGCAAAGACTCCACTGCAGGGAACAGTTGTGCTGGATCTGCATGTGAGAAAAATAAACCAGGAATGCTCTTGCCCTCAGTTCAGCATTGTTCATCAGACTGGCCTGTCCTGTGATGCAGAGTGTGGCTCTTGGAGTCAGGTTGTGGGGAATGTAACTTGGAGAATTGACAAAGGAGGTTGTTAATGGCCAGGTCACAGAACCACAAAATCTAGAATATGCTGGGTTGGAAGGGACCCACAAAGAACACTGAGTCCAGCTCCTGCCCCTGCATGGGACCATATCCAAGAGTTACACCATCTGACCAAGGGTATTGTCCCCCGGGTCTTGGGTTAGAAATGGGCTTGCTGTGTTCCTGCAGGTATCACAGACAACTGTCAGGGTGGCAGTCTTTGCACCTCCCCTCTCTAAAGGCACAGGCAGTACATGTGAATATAAGCCATAAGATGCTGATGTGCTGTTTGGTTGCTTAGGACTCTGGCTGAGGTGTTTCAGTTGGGCACCATAATGAAACTCATTCTTTTCCAGTCCTTCCCTGCACTGAGCACTAGAGCTCAACAGTGAGCATAATCCCTTTCAGTGTATGGAATGCAGATTCAATCCCACTTCAGGGCATAAGGGGCTTGATATCATGTCTCTTATGCCCTGGCTAAGCACACCAGCCATTCCTTCTTATAAAGGCTTCTGTCCCAAGTCCAGCATTCTGTCCCAAGTCCAAAATTTTGTAAGAATTTGGACTTTTGGTTTGCAACAGGTCAGTGCTTCCTGAAATTTTTTTCACTGCAGAGTACCCCACCTCCCCTCTCACTCATGCTAATCCACACCCTGTGTGATTTTTCAGCTGAGCAGATGACATTGACAGCTAGCTGGATATGCACATCTCACTCTCCCTAAGACCTATGCCTTGTTGGTATCTTGCTTTCCCTGATGCTGGAACTGGCCTTCCTTCCACACACAGGGCTTTCAGGCCAAAACTGAAACTTAGGTGGAGAAAGCTGTACACAGTCAGAGGAAGTGAGTGAGAGGTGAACAAAGTTGAGCAGCAAACACATTTCTGTAAGTGCAGGGACTAACTTCCTAAGCTGACATGAATGGCAACCTGAGGAGAATGCAAGAAGCAAAGATGGTCCAGAGATTTACAGGGCAAAAAAATAAGGATAGCTGCAGATACAGAAAAAGCAGTATGCAAAGCAGGAGCAGGATTTGAGAGGAAGACATAACAAGTACTGTAAATCTTAACAGCTCTTACTCTGAAAAAGAGAAGTGTGGCAGAAAGGAGAGAACAGCTTGCTTTGTAGCTGTGGCAGCATCAGAGATATGACACCTTCTCCTCCTCCTCATACCTCCCCAGTGCATCTGCCTGACCCCCACAACGGAATGGATAGGATCCCAGTTCTCTTGTTCTCCATGGTTTGAGTCTTGCTTCTTTCATTTTTAAGCTTCATTTTTGGCCATTTCATTCAAGCAAAGCAATATAAATATGTATTTTTCATCTTCTTTTGTGCTTTATCCCAAGGCTTGTGGTTTTATGGACATTATATATTATGTGTGATGTTTCCTGGCTGTGGAGGGAAACAGGACACACAAGCAAAGATGTGTGTGTGGTCTCAGGAGGTGATATGAATGCATGGGCAATACGCTGGACCAAAAACATGCAGCAAAGGAGATAATTTTAGAAATAAGGGTCATGCTTTGCCTCTAGGATGCAGTCTGGCAGGAACTGATCCTGGTCTGTTCTGCAGTGTGTTTCTTTCCATTACAAGGACAGGACAATAGTATGAATCAACTAACTGAGCTGCAGTCATACAGGAGAAATCGGGTCCTGTTTCATTGCTCCAGCCCAGTGCTGAGCAAGTAGTTTCCTCCTCTATTTCAAGCTTCTTCCTGGTTATCAAAATAGTAATATCACCATTAAAAAGAGCATCACCCAGGCCTGCAATGGGCACATCTGCCTTGAAACTGGTCTGTGTACCAGCATATGAACCATTACAGTGATTTGTTCCTCCCTATACGTTCCAAGACTTCAGGCTGCTCTGCCGGGGGCTGTCCCTCATCCCAGCTGCCCAGCAGATCTCTCATGAAGACCCTCAGAACCTTTGCTGAAAAGCTCCTGTTTTGGGAAGGTGTTACTATTTCTTCATCGCAACTGGCATAGGCTTTTATCCTAGAAATCAAGGAGATGCAAAAATTAAAGCTCTTATTAAATAAGCAAACAACAAACCGTAGTGCTATGCAGACAAACCTAGATTTTCTTGTACTTCAGTCCCTTGGATAGAGTCTGTGGTTTGAACAATAGTGATTTTTTACATTGTGATTCCTGCGCGATGTGAAGGAAGAAATGTTGCGTGAATATTAAAAGACTCAGCAAGTCAGAAATATCTTAGTAAGAGTGAATAGACTTTGTAACACTCCATGAGCCATCTCCATGTCCTCTTCTAGGAGTACAAACCTGCTGCTTCTACAAGTCTGCTTTTGGGGTTAGCTTTGGTTTTAGGGTGTTGGGGTTTGGGATGAAAACTGATCCATTGCAGAAATACCTACCCTAGACGTGAGGAATGCCACGTAGACAAGCCCAAAGACAGCTGTGTGAAGTGAGAGGGGGTGGGTAGTGAGGGTGGCAGGTGGTGCCCTCTGGGTACACACAACTCCTATTGTGAGGTCTGCAAAATAAGATGAGAGAAAATCTCTGCTTTCACACAGATACAACAGCAAGCAAACAGGCAGGCAGTACACCAGCACCACAGCCAGCATACTTTAGTCAGTAGCATCTCCAGGCTGTAATTTAAAGGACATTTCTCAGTTAGCACATCAGTTTCTGCTAGCTCACCATAGAGTAGAATGAGAAAGGCTGGGTTCTCAGGAAGTAGTGGAGTGCAGCAATCTCATTTGAATGCTGTGACCATTGTGGGGTAATCTTCCTCTGCCCATGGGCTACAGAGACTGTTTTAACACCCTCATTTTGCATTCCTCTTGAGCCACTAGGGACTTCTGATCATTTACTGAGTTCAGGAGATTGCTGCATATCTCCCTGAAAGACTGCTCCGTCACTGGAAACTGCCTGTTTCTTGCAAGACAAGAATAGGATGATTTTTTGTAGTGTTTTAGGTGATAAAACATGTGAACCAACCTTGTAAAACTACTAGCCTGCCCACGAATTTCCAGAGTACTAGTACAGAGACAAAAAGAGGTTGTAAATTAGCTTTGGAAGAGAGTGATTTAGTGTTTAGATACTCATTGAAATTCAGAGATAAATGACTGGGGAGACTCACAGCTGTTGAATATTTTCAGTTCTCCATCAGTATAACAGCTTTTGCCTGCTGGAGTCTGCCTATTTCTATGTCTCAGGGACAGTGAAGCCTTGTATATTTTGGGGACAGAGCTGGAGTAGATGAGGAAATTACTACCCATGGATATTCTTTACTGGCAGTCTTCTGGAGTCACAGTTGAGTTTGAAAGAACAGCACTAACTTGGGGTAGCTCTGTACAGATCATGAAAAGATGCCTTGGTTATAATGGAATTATGTTGGAAGTAGTCCAGACTCCATCCTAATGTGAGGGGAAATAAAGGAATTCTTAAATGAGGGGAGTTCTTTTAGACACTACTTTAAGAGAATTTGATACGAAAAATCTGTTCTTATTTAGAGGCTATGAATATAAGACTGTTAAAATAACAGTTTTGTGTAGCTGAGCATTTCTAGGCAGTAGCCATATAAGAGTCCTGTTTTCTGCAGTTGTTTGAAATGCTTGAGTTTGCCTGATTTTGTTTGTAAGTGCAACACTATCCATTTTTTTTCATTGCTTTACCAATCTTATCGTTGCTTTCTGGTGCCTCAGACCATTCGAGGTGTGTCTTTTGGCTATGACATGCCATAAAACATAGTAGAATAAAAATGTATTGTGCCTATATGTCAACGCTTTGGGCCCTGTGTGCTGATGAGGCCCTTAGAAGAGCTCTTCACTAAGCAGATTGTGTGTTGTTTCTGTCATCTAGACACTAGCAGTGCATGTGAGGGCTGTGCCACTCCTGTTAACCCCTCAGGTTCCATGATCTTGTTTTGACTGGGAATACCAGGAGGCACATGCACTTGCAAAGTCATTATGGTAATAAAATAGCATTAGTGTTTCAGATTCTGACTGCCAGGTATCGCATGGTGAAGGGAAGGGAAGGGAAGGGAAGGGAAGGGAAGGGAAGGGAAGGGAAGGGAAGGGAAGGGAAGGGAAGGGAAGGGAAGGGAAGGGAAGGGAAGGGAAGGGAAGGGAAGGGAAGGGAAGGGAAGGGAAGGGAAGGGAAGGGAAGGGAAGGGAAGGGAAGGGAAGGGAAGGGAAGGGAAGGGAAGGGAAGGGAAGGGAAGGGAAGGGAAGGGAAGGGAAGGGAAGGGAAGGGAAGGGAAGGGAAGGGAAGGGAAGGGAAGTTCCTGTTATGTGATCTGTCTGTTGATCTATTTGTTGTGAAAAGATGTGGAAAAAGGAGGTACAACCTTCTTGAATGGTTGAATGAACCTCTTTGAATGTTACCTATGCAGAGATGGACTCTCATTACCTACATCGTCAATGTCTCCCAGTTTCCATAGGCGGGGGAAAGTTTGGGAGAGGGGTGGTGAAGACCTGAAGAGATGGGGAAAGAAAGTGGTAGGCATGGGATAAAGTTTGAACAGTACAGTGTCAGATACCCTATCGCTGCCTAGTGGCTAAAAATAGGCTCCTGCTAGTGTGCACATAATGGATATTCAGTCTGTCTCAAAAGTAGTTGTATGCAGGCTTTACAAATCCTCATTTTCTTCTCATGAAGACAGAAGCATGCTGCACCCCCACTGGTTCCCTACACACAGGCACACAAGCTCCTGACTTTCATTTGTACTCATTTAGACTTTTATTTAGACTACATATAAAGCAAAATCTGCATGCTAAGTATAAATAAAGCGCCCTGGCTCCCAGTTCGACCTAGTCCTTTTACACTGCAGGACAAGTGGAAATGGACTTGGAAACTAGGAAGAATGAGACCCTTGTACAGGGCCAGCTTGAGGAGGAGCTGCTTGGGCAGCTCATCCCCAGAGATTTATAGGGGCAGGTTTCCAGCTGGTGTTGCTCTGAGGAGCTCTTGTAGCCAGTGGAGCTGCAGGGATTTACAGTTGATGAAATTGAGACTCCCAAGCCTGCAAGCATCTGGTGCTGACTCACCGCTGGGTGCAGCAGGGTGTGGATATGGTGTGAGAAGGCACTGACATCTCATGCTTTCTGCAGCAAATGCAGCATTAAAAATAGGAGCATGGCAGGACTGGCTCTTCACACTGAAGGAAAGGTTTGCTCTGCCAGCAGCTTGCTGCAGAAGCTGGGAGGGGGGCTGGGGGGAGCTGGGTGGGGGAAATGACACATGATGTGTTACACAGAAGCTGTGAGGCTGTGGATGTTTTTAATTTGGTTTTCAGCTCTTTGCTTTAAAAGAGATTTCCTAATCTAAAATCCCCTTCTTCTTCTCACTGCCCACACCGGTCGCCAAGAAAATACTTGTAAACACGAGCTTTAGTCACAGAGTATTGCTTCTGTCATATATTGTGACAATAGTGTGGCAATAATGTGGCAATAATGTGTAGCTCTGTACAAACTGCTGCCTGCCTGTGCTGCCAAACCCCTGCCTGCAGGAGCCCTCCTCACTGTCAGATGTCTCAGTTTCCACATGTGCTCAGCGAGAAGCAAGATTTATTGCAGTGATAAGTGGTCTCTGAAGTGCAGTTCTGCTGCTCTGTAACTGAAGCCAAAAGCCCGGCTGTTACCAGGCCTCATGTGACTCTCAGCACAGCCAGCACTCCCTATTCCCTCTAGTGTTCCTGGCTGTACTACTTCCCCATACTCCAAAGCAATACCCCGCTGAGAGTTCTGACCTCTTCTGTCTCCAGTCCTATGGATCCAGTCCTGGATCTGGTCCTATGTCTTAGATCCACACAGGCAAGGGTAAGCAGTTCGCTTCTGAGGTGTGTGCAAGCTTTCCTCTCCCCTAAGTGCTAGTTAAGGAAAAGGAAAACCCTTCTCTTATTGTGAGCAGACATCAGTCATGAGCATCTTTCTAAGATAATGTTACAAATAAAGTATGCTTGGTGTGGGCAGCTGCTTTTGTCAAAGTGGCCAGGCAAAGCTACGTCTCCTAGGCAGACTTTTCACCTGAGGCTTGCTGAACAGCTTTCCAGGAAACATCAGGTTAATAGGGGAATACAGGCACTGCAGGGTGGGTAAAAGGCAGCCCAGGCTGGAAGGAAGGTCCACATACTGGGTTTGTTTTTGTTCTTATTTGTTCTCTTTGTTTGTCATTTAAGGAACTTCTCTGACCCCTCATTTATGAGCACTGCCTTGCTTCTCAGGTCCCAGCAGGCAAACATACAAAGCCTTCTGGAGGGATCCCAGAGGGCCTGAGAGCTATTTCTGCATGGAAGTGTTTAGGGAAAGCATCAGGAAATGAGGAGAGGTGAGGCTGCAAGAACTGGAGAACATGGCTTCAGTTACTTCACAGCTGAAACATGCTGACTTAAGGGCATTTAGGTATTTTCCCAAGCACTGTGCCTGTCTGTATTTCCAACCCAACACAAACAGTATAGGACATGGAGGGACTGTATCAGAAAAGCTGGAGTGACCTGGCAGATCCTCATTGTCCTGGTCAGCCAGAAAGAAATGCCAGTGATGTACGGTCATATTGCTGAGCCTGGATGGGATCCAGCCCTGGAGACCTAGCTAGATATTAAAACTTGTTAAGCTGCACTCACTGGGAAAGCCATTTGCATGCATAAGGCTCCTTACCCTGACTGCCCCAGGGTGGATTTCTAGGCTGTGAGATGTACACAGAAGTCACTCAGAGCAGTGTCTGAAGTCACCACGGTTGTAGTTCCTTCCCTTCCAGCCCACAGAAACAGGCCAGAAAGTGAAAACAAGACAGTGGTTTCCCAGGGTGTCTTGTTTCTAGCAACTGCTGTCATCCTTGGCAGTAGCAGAGGGAAAGAGGAGAAACAGAAGAGAGCTCTAAGAATGAAGCAGAGCTGTTATTATGGAACTGAGGTCTTTCATACCTACAGGCATCTTAGAAGCTATTTGTTGGCATCCATGTTGCAGGCAGTAGGCTGATGCTGACACTGAATAAATGCCCCTGAATAAATAGTGTGATCATGTTGCCTGAGGACAGTGGGAAAGAAGGTGCATGAGACAGGGTGGCAATTCACAAACCTCAGACTGACTGTACCCAGTTTCCTGAGCATTGGCAGCAGAATTGCTGGGCTTATGAGCAGTGACATATGGGACGCAACAGTAAGGCCTTCAAAAATATTCTTGGTTTGGTTGCAGCACAAAGAAATTGGGACATATGGCAAGTGGTACAGACAGTGTTTGGAGGCAAGAGATATCACAAGTTGAGCAAGCATGGCCACTTACATGTTACTGTGTTCAAGAACAGTATCTGTAGCCAACCCAGTACCCACCACAGCTAAGCCCACGACATCTTAGCTCAGTCAATCTCATTAAGAGATGCTCACTAATACGTATGCAGCTCATGTACACATACATCAAGCCATATCCACCACAGATGTAGGTAGCCACCTTAACCTCTGTGAAGTTAAGCCTCAGCACCAGAAGAAAGTGATGCTTGTGGAGTATAAGAACACTGGGATTAGATTAATTTGTTGAAACTGTAAAGACTTCAAGATACATTGGTGGGCTGGAAAGGTCATCTGGCTTTTTCCAACTCAATCCATCAGTTTACCAAAAGACACTGCTTAAGAGAGACCTTAACTCATTTAAAAGTTAAGGTGTGCAAGAGTTACAAAATGGATTCTGCCACTTGTTTACCTATGTTACTGAAAAAATGCAATTAATTCTTCAGTGGTCTGACATGGATACCTCCTGCAATCATCAAAATCATTGCAAACAGCTATTATGTTTAGCAGGGCATGCTTAAAATGGAAGGGATGGTGTGAAAAGCAAAGAAGATTTCGGATCCATCAATGGGTTACCAAAAAAAAACCAAAAAACCAAAAAAACAAAACAAAACAAAACAAAAAAAAAAAAAAAAAAAAAAAAAAAAAAAAAAAAAAAAACACCTTCTCTGTTTTAAGATGCTAATTAAAGACTCAAAGCTTTCCTCTTAATGGAAGGGATGGTTGCTATCAACTGAGTACTATTCCAAAGATGTCTAGAGTAGAAAATAGCCTCAAAAGGCAAGCACATATATTCAGATGAGGAAGAAACTGTGCTCAAGATCTTCGTGTCAATCTCAGTCGTGGCCACAATACAATGTAAAAAGCCAGAACAGAGAGTATGTCTGCTCATTTGTGACCTGATCTGAAAGCTCCTGCAGAGCAATGTGTATAGTACTCTGTTTTTTTGAGACAGATAATCTGAGCAACAGGGCAAACCAGAAAGAGCAGAGGAGGAATATACAAAACCAGTAACAGTGAGGAGCAACACACACCAAAGTTATTAATGCTCTTTGCAAGAAGCTGGATACTTCATGTTTAGGTTAAGGCAAATTGAAAGTAGGGTCATGCAGAGAAAAGTGGATTCAACATTTTATCCTTTGCCCAGCACCCACATGAAACAGTATAGGCATCCATCTCCATGAGAAGGCACAGAGAGAAGAATCCATACTGCTGAGTGTGATGATAGTCTGTGTTCACAGCAACGATGTCAGAGTAGAAAGTTTTCATGACACAAAAACAGAGGTGGAGGAGATCCTTCCCAGCACTCACTGATTATTCATAGGGAATCAGGGAGGAAAAAGAATCCAAAATGCCACAGAGCTTATTGAAGGAGAGACCCTGTCTAACCCAGCCCATATTTAGCAAAGCCCAAATAATAAGGGATCATTAAAAATGGGAGGAAAGGAGAAGAGTAACCCTCCCCTAATCAAGAAGGTGGCTACTGGAGATCTGCCAGATGTCTGGGTTTGTCTGCCGGTGAAGAGCAGCTAGATGGTCAGCACCTCCCCTTCTTCAGGTGTGGAATATTGTCAAGGTCATCTCCCACCTGAGGATACAGGACAGTCTCAGCAACCCTGTAGGGGTTTCGCCTATGAACCCGTGTGTAGTACAATGCCAAACAGAAGGGCAAAGGATGCAACTCCAGTTGCAGTGCCGTTTCCTTTCTATGTATTTGCCACCCCCAACAGTCCTTCCTTGTCTTGCTTCTCCAGAGAGTAGCCCATAGCAGTAGTGAGTAGCCGCTATACATTCTAGACATGAAGGCTGTGGGCCAGCTGTGTGCTGGAAAACCTCTCACCAAGACACCCTTATATTCCACCAGCACAAACAGTCACACATCAAACCTCCAAACCTGAAGAGCACTGAAGTGAAGACAGATCAGAGGGCAAACTGTGAGGAATTTGCCATAGGTGACTTGAGTGATAGTCACCTGGGGCATTACCCTGGATTTTCTGTAACAAGGTACGGAAAAGTACCTTGAGTGACCTCTTTGATGTCATTTTCCTTGAATTTTGATACCCTAAAAATGGCTATTATCCCTCTGTGTTGCAAAGGTTCTTTTCTTTGCTGCTGCCTAACCTGAGGTGTGCATCATGATTGCAGGCTATTTGTCAGTTAAGCATCTCCAAAGGAAACCTTGTTACATTTTATTTCACTTAAGGTTTATTGCCTTCAAGTTGCAGTCAGCATCTCTGAGTTATAAGATCACAGTCTGAAACATGTGTGCTTTTTCTCCCTGATGTGTTCCAAAAAAAAAAGAAAATTTGCATCCAAAAAAATAGATAGCATCTTGTATTCACTGAGAGACCTGCTATTACTAAAAACATCTGCACAATCAGCCTTACAATAGACCAGCAAAACTGAACTTTCTGTTCTTAAAATGAGGTGGGTCCATTTTCTGTTAACCCAGCTAGTTTTAAAAATGTTTCTCTATATGACAAAATCTTTTAATTCTCCAAATAGTTTTAAAGTCTCTTTGTCAAACAGGTACTGTGTCATTTTTTTCATGGAAAACTTCTAATAGGATGAAAAACAGATGAGCATTGATTTTGATTTTTTTTTTTCTGTAATCACCTCAGCCCAAGGAGGCATACATTTTATCTCTTTGTATCTAAAGTGAGAAATGGTGACCATAGGTATGACACTTGTGGAACTGGACACAGAATAACTTAGTTTTGGTTTTGTGTGTGATACAAAGAAGCATGCTTTCATATTGATTAGTACTGTTCTGCCCTATTCTGACCATCTTTCCAACTACTGAAGACAATATATATTATTTGCTAGGAAGTGGACAAATCTGGTAGCCCCACTGTGGTGAGGCTGCAGCAGATCCATGCCCTGGGTCCAGGCAGGAGTGAAACTGGGCACCCATTCATAGCAGGCAAGCACACAGATACATGTAGTGTGTGTGCATGACCTGTAGACACAGGCATATCACCCATTAAAAGAGTTAGAAATGGAGTTTCATAAAAAGATTGGACAGACTGCAGTCACCATGTGCAAGGCACAGCCACAGAACCACAATGATCAGCAGCCTGTTTACACGTTTACACGTTTACACGTTTTGTCCTCGTATTTCCCCTTACTTATTCCTTGTGGAGCCTCTCAGATCACACTCCTTCCCTGCCTTGCTTCCTCCACTAAACATCTCGAGGCTTGTAACAAACCAAATGTCATTCCCTTGCATCCCATGAGAGGTCCCAGACACCCAAAGGCAGCAATTCCTGTATGAAACCTTCACCGGGAAGCCTTCCAGATTGATCACAGTGGTAGGTTTCATCCCTTGATGTGTGGCTGAAGACTCCTGTGATGGGCCTGGGAGGGGCCAGGCAGGGCATAATTTGAGGACCTCCTGTCTGCCTTTGTCTCTGTGCACTCCCTCAGTGGTGGGCAAATGAGCTTTCATCACATAACCGAGAGTAAAAAATAAAGCTGAATTGTGATCAAAGGGTGTTGTGCCCTTCTTTCACTTCTGTCATTCCATAAATTTAGGATTACTTTTATTATGGGTCTTTGTTAACTATGTCTCTTACCAGGAAAATAACCCAACCCTAAACAAAAAACTCAATGTTTCCTGCTGATTTTATTTGCCTTTAGCTGTGCTACAGGAACACAAATTATTTCTTCACCTTGTGATTCCTAGACTGCCTCCAGATACGTTTTTTTTAATGTAACCTTAGTGTTGTCGCTGTCTCCAGTGTGAAGAAACACAGCCGCAGCCACACACCCATGAGGTGTTTCAGTTTCAGATCTCAGACCGATCACAGTCACACAGGCTTGCCTGGTTTGTCCTTACACACTGGTGAACCTCATACTACAGATGTACCTTCAGCTCTGTCACAGAACTTGCCTGTTACAAGGCAAGGGTTTCCAGCCCAAATTTTTCAAAGAAAGGCATATTTTGGAACACCACCAGTGGAGCTGAGGGTCAGAGGAGGGGGCTGACTGGAAAAACTCAAGTGCACAGCAGCTTGGGGTCCTTTAAAAACTGCTGAGTGGACATGGTGCAAAACTCAAAAGGCCACTGCTGTAGAAATATTCACCTCTTCAAAAATGCTCTGGAAAAGGCACGGTTGCTAGAGAGGAGATAGGGGTGTTAAGAGAGGTTTGGTTGCTACCTGATTATGGGGCTGAGAGCATCTGGCTGCTTTCAGTCCCTCTGCTCAGCTTTGACTTTTCATCTGTCCAGAGACTGGGTGCCCAGGGAAAGTTTGCCAGTCTCCTGTCAGACCTGACTAGTATTCAAGTAAAACAAACTTTATTTATATAAACACTTGTTTAGAGATTAAGTGCAAAACTCTTTTTTCCTGCCAAGGTCTAAGCTCAGAGCTTTTTTGCTTCCTCTGCAGCAATGAATGACATCATTGCCACTTTTACACTGTGTTAAGCATAAAGGAACCCATCCAGTGCTGAGCAGAAACAGAAAACAACTGCCTAGAAATCTTGCATAACAAAATTAATTACTTTCTTTTAAATGTTGAAATTTCAGTAACCAGTGCCTGGATGACAGGTCCATGTTGTCGGTTGTTTGGAACTTCTACAGACTATTCAAATGGAAACTCTCTTCCTAGTGGTATAGGTAGAGCATTGTTTGAAAAATTTCACTGGAAATAATTATTCTGTTTTTCTGAGAGACATATTAGAGACATTTTTGCAGCACAGGTTTGATGGTGCAAAAGAATAGCTTATGAGTACCTTCTGGATGGGCTCACACAGTCACACATGCAGGTGGCTCTTTAGTTATGGAGTTATGTGGCTGCAGGGACACTACTCTAAAGCACACATATGAGTGAGAGAGTTGTTTCATTTATGTTATCGGTGCACTTGTCAGAAAGGTAGATCAGCCTTGATGACATTTGGAAGAGAGAGTATTTTAGCAGGTCATAGTCAGCATCTTGAATGTGCAAGTTGCTCCTTTTCAGGCCTCAGTGTGAGCATTAACTCACATCTGCCTGCCTTCATTTTCTGCCTTTCTGCCTGTTTGTTTTGCAAGTTGTGGGATCTAGACAAGGTACAAAACTGCCAGCCCAGTGAGGGTTACAAGCTTGGTCACTGATGGTGAGCCTGAAGATCTGTCCCAGGCAGAGACTTACCAGTTCTCTGGATGCCTGCCAGCTCCCTTGTGGTTCATCAGCTTCATTCAGCTGCATCTGCGTGAAGAATGGCTTCACACACCCATTTCTTATTAGTGACACCCAGTTTGCAGGCATGAGGGATGCTGACTTTTTGCTGTTATGGTCAAGATGTGTCTAAAATATCTCTGTGGATCACAAATACTATAAAGGGGAGACAACAGGGAATTAGTGGGAGGACAGAGATGCCAACAGCAAATTTATTTGATTTAGTGTGTTCCTGATAGGAAATGATAGATACTATGTTCATTATGGTAACCTTGTTCTTCCCAAAAGAGAGGAAGAGGGGAAGAGAAGGGGAGAGGTGAAGGGAACTATTCAGAGGGGAAGTGTATACCTGCTAGCAGTAGGATCCTTGAGAAAAGAATAGAGTCTCTTACTTCATTTTTGGCATGGCTGACAGATTCCCCATTAAAGGAAAATAAAGGTGATCTGCCTCCCAGAGTGAATCAGCACTGTATGCAGTCTTGAGAGGAGTTTGCTGGGTGTTACTCACCATCTGGAAAAACAACTATGTGGAATTGTGACTGAAGACTACATTGCCCTGAGGCATGATTTTTTTTTTATTTACTGTTATTCATCTCCATTTTTTCTTTTTTTTTTCATTTTATGAATGATCTGGTTTACATTTAGCTGAAAGATACAGCTTAGCTCATTCACTTGGTGCAGTCTTAAACTGCAAACGGAGAGCAAATTAAAAATTAACAACTCCAAAAACACTCCAAAGAGTCAAGGATAGGAGCTGGCATGATCAGTGATCCTTTCAATTGCATTGAGAGGATGTATAGCACAGGCCACATTTCTGTTTTCCTTTTGATTTGCTATGAGTTGCTGTGAGCAATATTAACTAGCTTATGCTGCTATGCTTCTCTCATTCATTTCCATAATTTTTTGGTCATCTAAGATAATACCCCAACAGACAGAAAGAACAAACATTGGCTTAGAAACAGTGGCCACTTGTCAAACTTGGCTGCTCTAGGAGAAAAGTCTCTCCTATATGTCTAACTCCCTTTCACTCTCTTCGTCTCCACTTCCCTCCTCTATTCATTGTCAGTTTTTGTTCTGAAAGGCTCGTCTCAAACTCAGCCATCATTTAAAATCCTGGGATAGTAATCATAATGCAGTCTGGCCAGTATTTTAACAAGCATACAATATTTCTGGCGTTGGATGTGATCCTGTTTAGCTTTTTGCATCTAAAAGTGAGTGTGACTGCACCTCTTGTGTGTGCCTGCATGCGTGTGTGGGGGAGCTTTTAGTCATTAGCTGGCTAGTTTTCTTTTTTACTCTGTCTACCTTGTCATACAAGGTAAACTGTTGGACGGAGCATAACAGCTTGAATTTACATTCCATCTGATCTGGTTGATTCATTAGTTGCATTAAGTTGCATTCAAAATTACAAAAACAGTGGGACATGCAGAAGTGCATGAAAAGCAAAATGCACCATCTGCTATTTTATCTCTAGCTGCTCTTAGGCAGTTCCTAGGGCTTTGTGCAGGGCTTGCCTATCTTGTGGTGTCCATCACTGTCTTTGTACCCTGCATCCTCCTCCCACGTCTCTCCCCAGCAGCCTGGAGCCTCAGCGTTAGATCTGGGAGCTTGCTATGTTATGCTGTCAGTGGGAAAGGGCTTTTGTTGTTCTCACAACCTCTGTTGTGAGACGTGAGATGGCAACCCTTCCATTGCTGCCGTGGAAAACTTGGTCAAACAGAGCCTCTAAACCTGAAAATGTACAGGCGCCTTGGCAGAGCAGGTCTGCGAACCCTGCACTGGTCAGGGAGCAGCAGTCCTGTGTGGTCAGGAACTGGCTGCAGTGCTTGTGCGACATCACCATAAGCCTGAAAATTATGGAGAAGGGAGTGTCAGAGCTTTACAATGTGGAAGTTACAAAGGCAGTGCCCAAGGTGCTGGATGTACTGAGGACCAGTGGAATCTCAATGCAAGCAGGAGTTAGCAGCAGTGAGGACAGGCCCTGGCAGAAGAAATCTCTTTGGGAACAAACAGCTGGTCGGGAGGACAGAGCTGTTGAAATCTTGGAATCACAGATTTCAAAAGCTCTTTTGTAGATTCACACATGTTATGAATGCTCATCAGCTGATAATGGATTTTTTATAGATAGGAATGGGGAATGAAGTGTTGCATTGGCAGTCAATGGGTGAGAGCAGCATGCCTGTCTGCCAAGGTGCTGAAATGTCCCAACATCTCCTGATATGAAGCAGAGTCTCTCATGATCCTGGGTTTTCGTCCTGGATTGCCCTTCAGAAATGCTGTGCAGAATAGCTAAATTTGTGGATGTTCTTGATAGTTCTGGGTTTTCTCATCTTCCTATATATAAGAAATAGAGAGCTTAGAAGGGTGGTCTAAGGAGGTGGTTAGGTTATGGTAATAATGCATCCTCCTTTGAGGAAGAAGATTGTATGTGGCAGTCTCAGATTCCTGTGTTGGTTTTTTGTGTGTTTTTTTGTTTTGCCTTTTGTTAATGTTAATTGCATTTTCTTCTGAAGTGAAAAACTGCTATCTTTAGGTACAATTTAGAACTCATAGTATAGAGATGGGCAATTTCTTTGTATCCTCTCCTATCAGAGAAACCTCTTCAAACCTCATCAAGTATCATAATTTATTATAATACATTTATGTTTTACCTTCTGATAAAAAAACAGTAGTGCTCTTCTCCTAACAGCCCTTATTTTCTGTGTTTTCCTCTACTCACTTCCACTTTAATGTTGCACATCATGACAGCAAAGGTACTCTACCATGATACAAAGCAAGTGCACAAGCAGAGTCTCAGAAGTGCCAGCTGGGTCATTTTAACACCCCACTCATGCAACTGTTTCTTTTCCCCACCACCATGGTTTCAAAGTCTGTAAGCTGTAGACACTGTCACTGTAAAAACCAGGTTTTGCTGTGTCAGAACAAAGAAGAGTGGGTGATCTCTCTGTAGCTAAGGCTGTGATTAGCTTTCCTTGTAAAGCTTGGAATTAATTCCTCCTATTGTGGTTCAGTGAAATTGGTCCATCTGTGATGTACTTTTAGCTCTTGCTAGGTAGTAACAGCTTTAGAAAGTCAATGATAATTGAATGAGAGAAAGGAGGAAGGTTGTCATACATAAAATCTCAATATTACAATTTTTTGCGTGTCTCTGGTGACTACTGCATGGGAGAGGGGGGGGATGATTTACAGAAATAACTCCAGCAAGAGACCCAGACTTATGTTTTTCTGTAGTCTTAATTGAAAGCCAGTGCACTGGTCTGTGTAAAGAGCGAAGTATAGTAGCCCTAGAGGAATGAACAAACCAAATAAACTCTTCCAAATTTCTCGCACGGGTTTTGCAGTAACATGAAAATAGATTTTCCCTAAGTCAGGAGAATGAAAAATTATAACAATTTTGCTTCATATTAACAGAGGTTGATTTACAGTCTTTTAATTGTCTTAGGTTTTTTTTTGGTTTTTTTTTTTTTTTAAATCTTATGTTGTGTCACTAGCAAAATGTGACTGCCCCCAGCTTCAGACTTCTTAGTTTGATAGTAGTCCAGGCAGTGTTGGAATTAGGATGATTCATCCTTTTTTACCTTTAAAAGCATTTAAGCACAACCAGGCATCAACCCATACCAAAGCACCACCTCTTCTAACTACATGGCAGCATTTAATTTTTTTTAAATTCAAATGGCCAGTCATCCTCTTTCTTTCTCTGCTATATGCAAAAAAAAAAAATGTTGGGCAGCATGAAGATCAGAGAGGGTAGCCTGGGCACTTTGCAAGCCCTATCTTCAGTCTTACTAGGGACATTTGCTAAGGCAATAGCTAAGTCTTCCTCATTTGGAGTGAGGCCTCAGTTCTTTCTTAGTCCAAGTGGCTTGGCTGCGCTTACAGCACTGCTACATCGTGTTATTTCTTCCTGCCCATATCAACTGGCATTTGCTTTTCTTTCCAGATGAAGGATTTGGGATGTGTTTCAATGCAGCAGAAGATGGAAACCTGCCCTGTTACTATGTATTTGTTACAGCTAAAACTTTGGGTGTTCAGAGCTGAAATGAGTGAAGTCTGGATATGAATAGGAGAGGTTCAGGAACTGTTTGTCCTGTACTTTGCCAAACACAGCTCCAGTCCTTCATTTTTCTTTGGTAAAACAGTAACTGAAGTTTAGTCAGACAACACTCAAGTGATGTTCAGAAGAGGTGTTCCAAAGGAACAGGCAATAGGAAAAGCTCCCCCTCTCCTGCTAAGCTGTCGCACCTGTTCAGATACAGCAGGCAGATAGCAGTTGGTTCATCTGTATCTCCGTGCAATCATGTAATGTTTAATGTCCTCTCCAGATTTTGCTGCCATCATTCATGTTGTTGTCACTTGGAGACTGAATTTTGCACAGTGCTCTCTCTTACTGCCACCTCCTGTCCACTCCATGCCCCATTCAGGAGGTATAGCTGTAAATAGAAAAGTGGGAGAGGCAGAATGTGTTCAGAGAGTTTGGTGCTGTCCTTTTGGTAGCACAAAGGGGGAGGAAGCATCAGACAAGTGGGCAGATCCCTAGCTATGGCTGAGTGTTGTCCTTTGGGGTATGCATAACTTCCTCCCAGGTATTGCAATATCTAGATTGTATGGGTTCTTCGGGATGTTCTTTGCAGTCCTTGACCAGCTCTGAGAGCCACAGCAGTTTCTCTTCTAAATAAAAAAATAAGTTTGCAAGAAAGGATTATGGCTCTACAGTATCCCAAATACAGACAGTTCTACAGGCTTTACAGGGAGACCTCTGTTTCTCACAGAGACCATATGAGAGTTGTGCAAAAGGTGTTCTTTATTTTCTAATGTTCACAACTGCCTTAATCCTAAGTAAGTACTTGTGCAAGACCCGTCTTCTTCACTGCCTTTTGTTTTACTTGTGCATGTGTTGTTTACCTTTGCAACACCCAGTACTGGATAAATATTTGCTGCTATTTCACCCAGTTTCACAATGAGTTCATATACCTGTTCATTACTCTAGACATCTCGAGCAATGACTTCATTGTGAGACCTATTAGGAAAAGGGCTGTAAAGCACTGGTTCTTTGAAACAAGGCAATGCCTAAGTATGTAGAGCAGCTGCAAAGAAAAAGTTCCATGTGATTCCTGTTTCCATGCCATCCTTCACTGAGCTGTTCATGTTGTCATTTGATGAGCATCTTGTTCTTTGAGATACTATGGTAATCTTGAGGTCAGCACTGGACCTTGCCTGTATTTTGGCTTAGGTGATCTCCCAGAGCTCCCAAGAACACAATCATGAGGTAGAATGCCTAGCCTAGCAATCACCCTCACTTTCTGTACAACTGCCTTCTTCAAATTCCCTGACCAGTGGCTCTCCATGAATAAAACTGCCATGCCAGTTCTACTCTGCCTTTAAATAAGTAGTTACTGAAAATGAAGCAGTTTCACTTCCTCCAGTCTAGTAGGGACAATGATGGAGTGGCCTGGTATGCGCACAGTGGCACTGAAAGTGATTCATTGCATTGCATCATCTGGAAGACTCAGATTTTGATTAGTTAAACTGCTTGGTTGGCTAGTGATTAATGTGGCTGAAGGACTGAAATATGTTTTTTCTAGAAGACAGAGAAGAGAATCTGTATGAAGTACAGGCTGTGGCACACATCTAATTGTCAGAACAGTGACCAGAACAGATTTTAGGTGTAATTCAGTTCTGGGGATTTTTAAGGCAAAAGATGGAGTTAAATGGTACAATGCTCTCTGCATTGCATACTACATTTGCATGTTCTGTATTTGCATGAGCAACACACTGCTATTGCTGCAGAGCCATCCATGCAGTCTTGGAGTGAATGCAAACTTATATCTCTGAGTCATAGATCTTTATAGTTCGGAGGCCAGTGGAGCCCATTCAGCCTGAGATCATGTGAGTGATGGCTGCTGGTAAAATTGCAAAATTGAGTTTTGCATCTTCAGCAGAGAACCTTCACAGTGACAGGTAGTGCTGGGAAGTAATTTTTACTAGTCATATACAAGGAGATGTGAAGAACATTGCAAGAGTAAGTGCTAAGATACTTATGCAGACTTTTCTACTTGGTTTCTCAGAAAACTGAGCTTTTAATTTAAGGAGGTTTTCCTTGATGGAAAATCTCCAAGCAAGTATGTTGCTGGCAATGCCATCTGTCTCTTTTCCGGGGAAGTATATCTAGTGAATGAGGAGGAATGCTGGCTAGTGACTAATAGCGAATTTTACCCTTGCATTTGCCAATTCTAGTCCTAAAGACACCACTGCTCTGTAATAAAGTAGTGAATATATGACATAAATAAATTAAGAAATAAATAAGTGT
The DNA here is from genome assembly GCF_009819655.1 of Sylvia atricapilla. NCBI lineage: Eukaryota > Metazoa > Chordata > Aves > Passeriformes > Sylviidae > Sylvia > Sylvia atricapilla. Next base: position 42,945,763 of record NC_089174.1, read on the forward strand.
CTGAACTAAAATATCAAAAATGATAACTTGCTACAATAAAGTTTTAAAAAAATTTGATCTAGAGACATCTGTGACTCTAAAAACTGTTTACAGAAGATCTGCTTTTGGGGTGCTGGCACATCACAGTGCAGACTCCTTGGGGTTGGCTAGGTGTGGGGTTGGCTGGGAGATATGTTCCCTCCAACCCATCTCCTTGGATAAGTTGTACACATCTCTCCCTTTTGCTCCAACTCTGGGCTGGATATTTCTGAGGAAAACAGAAGAAGGAGGGATAAAATAGTAAAAGAATTTTTATTCAGACAAAAGATTGAAAGATAGTAGAAGGAAGTACTTTTTCACATAATACACAATAAGCTTATGGAACTCACTGCCAAAGGATACAACTGAAGCCAAAGATTGCAGACCTGTTCAAAACAGGATTAGGCATAACATGAAAAGCAACATTAGCCAGATCCATAACAGGTAATACTTAAAAATAAACAAGACATTTTGGAAGGAATATAAATCCTCGGGCATCAGGACTGAAGCCAAGTTCTAGCTAGCAGGATTTAGGGAGAAATTTTCCCTGGGGCCTGCTGTAACTGAGTCTTAATAGAGTATTTTGCACCTTCCTCTGAAGTAACTGGTGCTGGCCACCATCAGTGGGGACACTGGGTGAAATGGGCCCTCATCCAGACATAGTCTGGCAAAACCAATTTCCTTTATGTAAATAAATTCAGAATTAAATAGAAATTAAGCAAAAGTTTTGGGAAAGCAGAACGAGTTTTCTCCTTTCAGATTCTGGGAGCACAAAACAGAAATTAGCCTCCTCCCACTCAAAAGCAAGAAACCTAATATCTAGCCTCATATGTTGATGTAATCTATTGAGTTCAGCAAGACCTAACCATATACATCTTTATGTATGAACATTAGCATGAGTCTGAGAGGCCACATCATCCTCTTCCACTGTAACACTGGAGCAAATCAAAACGCTTTTTTTTTTAATGCAGCTTTTTAATTTTTAAAGCAATCTCAATGAGACCTTCTGTGCAGGAGAAGAAGTATGCCAGTTCTGCTAACACAGCAAGAAGTTTGCCAAGATTAGGTTTCTCCTAGGACCTTCCAGAAAAATCTCACTGATCTGCAGCCCCTATGAAAAAACAGCATGTCAATGCAGTTGTCATTAATTGTTCCTAGTGAAGAGTTAGGGAGGGGTTCCCATGTAGAGTACAGAGGGGGGGAGTCTGTGCAGAGGGATCTGGACATACTGGACTGATGGGCCAAGGCCAGTGCTAAGATGTTCAATGAGTCCAGGTGCCAGGTCCCGTCTTCATGTCACAGCAACCCCAGTGCTGGGGGCAGAGTGGCTGGAAAGTTGCCTGGCGGAAAAGGACCTGGGGGTGCTGGTCAACAGCAGCTGAACCTGAGCCAGCTGTGCCCAGGTGGCCAAGAATGCCGATGGCATCCTGATCTGTATCAGCAAAAGTGTGGCCAGTGGGACTAGGGCAGGGATTATCCCCCTGTATGGGGCACTGGTGAGGCTGCACCTTGAGTTCTATGTCCAGTTCTGGGCCCCTCACAACAAGAAAGACACTGAGGTGCTGGAGCATGTCCAGAGAGGGCAGTGGAGATGGTGAAGGGTCTGGAGCACAAGTGTTGTGAGGAGCAGCTGAGGGAGCTGAGGTTGTTTAGCCTGGAGAAAAGCAGGCTCAGGGGAGACCTTTTTACTCTCTACAACTGCCTGAAAGTAGGCTGTCGCCAGGGAGGAATTGACATATTCTCCTAGGCAGCCAGAGACAGGATAACAAGACATAGCCTTCACCTGCAGCAGGGGAAGTTTATGCTGGACATCAGGAGGAATTTTTCAATGGAAAGGGTTGTTTAATATTGGAATGGACTGTCCGAGGACATGATGGAGTCCATCCTTGGAGATGTTCAAGAAATGAATAGACATAGTGCTCTGGTCCAGTTGTCAAGGTGGTGATCAGTCAAAGATGGGACTCCATGATTCTAGAGGTCTTTTCCAAAATTACGATTCTGTGATTCTGTGATTCTGTTTCAGATGGGACAATATGGCTGCAGCAATGCAATGGGGAGGACAGGGAGAGGAGAAAAGATGAAATTGGAGAAGGTAATGAGGTAGTCAAAGAGGAGACTGGCCCAAAAAAGGTGGAGTCAACCAACATTCAGATGCATCTTTTTCTGTTGAATAGGCATGTACAAAAATGCACGTCTGTTTTAAAGAACAGCTCCCACTCATCTGGATAAACCTGTTGGCAGAAAGTTTTCTCAAAGGAGCCAGCAAAAGCATCACTAATCAATTTTGAAAACTCCCCTAGGCAGCATTCAGCACCTCTGACAGAAAACAGTCCCACAGAAAGCCACAGTTGGAGAAAATCAGGCCCTAGTAGTAGAAGCAGGCAGCTTTTCAGTCTTTGAAAAAGTCTGTCCTCATTTTATCAGGTTATTCTTTATTTCTGCAAATTTGGCACTCTCTGATTCCAAAATTGAGCTAATTTTCTTCCTCTGAACTTCAAAGCAATCTCTTGTTAAATCTAGAGAGAGAATTATATCAATGCTCGAAATTGTTCTATTCTAAAATCTATTTTGGAAATGGGTGAAGGAGGAAATAGAGGGTCTCTTCTTCATTTAGCATGATACAGTCTCAACTGTATCACGCTCAATGTGAGTCTGGTAACTGGAAAACTATCACTTCAATATGAACGTTCATTAAAGTGTCTGAAATAATTTCCTGTCTAGTGGCCATTCTTGGGCCATATGTGCCAGCAGTAAAATGACAAAGAAGCAAGAAATAAAAAGTGAGAGATATACCTATTTATAAATCAGACCAGCTGTAAGACTCAAAGGACCCCTGAGACCTGTGGAATGAGGAACATGATTTAAGAGCTCCCCATTTCCTCCTTCCCCTCTACTCTGAAAAATACACTGTGGAGTGTATTATGTCTTTCAGGAATAACTGGCTGACTTTTATCTTTGGTTTTCTCCTTTTTTCTGCCTTGAAAACTTTGGATCAAAGTCATTGCTCATTTCCTTGCTGAAAGTTAAACTCTGGTTACAAGTAGGTCAGTTACAGTTTCCTTGTCCCTTGGGTGACCATATCTGTACAGATCTGTTAGAGCAGAGCTCGTGAAACAGTTATTTATCTTGATTCATATTAAACAGATCTGATAAATAATACATGATACATGGAGAAAAGAGGAAGAAGAGAGCCTCTGAGGGGACAGTGAGAGAGATAGGCCTCTGGATGCAAGAAAACAGACTTGGGGAAACAGGTGTATTCCTGACAGTCCTTTGTGATGATTCCTTTCCCTCTTTGCTAGATTGCTTGAAGTGATAAAAGACATAAGGGTAATTAGCTCAACGATCTATTTCCCAAGGAGAAAGCCAGAACCAAGGCACTCAGACACACTCTTGGTTTTTGCTCAGCATAACTAAGTGTTTTCTCTGTCTCTGCTACTGACCTTCTGTCTAACATATCATATCTTATCTTTTGTCTCTCTGCTGACTTTGTATTGGTAGGACCTTAGGGATGAGTCTTCATTTGTGTTACAGATATTTCTGAAATGTAAAGTTTATTCGCTGTTTTGTACAGCTGTAGTTCAGGGGTTTTTTTATTGTTGTTGTTTTTAAAGCCATAAAAAGAGCTCTTCTGCACATGTCACTGTGGTCAAAGACCCAAGCAGTTGTTAGGAAACATACAAATCAGAATAGGAAAACTATAGGGAAAATGTTGTGATGACTTAATACAAAATGGCGATGAACTCCAGTACTCTGAAGTGCTGCCTCCTGCTTCATTTCATATTTAAAATAGCAGAGTAGAAAGGGAATCAGCAATAAGTTAGAGGAATAGCAACGGCTTGGAATAACTCTCAAGGGTTTTCCTGAGTGAGGAGTTTGGTGCCGAAGTATTCAGGGGACAGCATAGGGAGACTGGTGATTTTAAAACTGGCCTTGGGATGTGACAGGAGGTTCTGTTCTCTTTGTCCATTAGTAAAAAACGCAGGGATGTTCTCATTGCTTGATAGACTAAAAGCTGATCAAAGTTAATCTTATATTGCCCGTGGTTAAAATGTGAAGATTGTTGCCACAGAAAACCATAATCTGAAATCAAAACAATGATTGGTTGGATTAGATTTCTGAGCATGTAATTGTCAGAAAAGCACTGGAGCTGTTCGGTGGAAACTGTCATTTTCTTCTTGGTAACATTTGTGTAGTAAAAGTACAAGTAGCAGTTTCTGGCCAATTTCAAATCCTGCATCAAAACAGGAATACAGGACAAGGTAATGTGCAGGTGAAGAGGAAGATTGCACTGACTTAGTCTAGGAAACAATGCAGTTGAGATTGGTCAGCAGAAGGAGATGCTTTAGTTAAGGAATGGATGGAGCCATTGGCTGATCTATCTGGTTATCAGAAACCAAGCTTGCTGGGGTGCTTCAGGCCAGTCGACAGCATCACAAGACAGAAATGGCAGCTTTCCAATGGCAGCCAGCCAGCTGCTTCTTAGGCAGACAGGAATGCACCACAGCACTGCAGAACTCTTTCACCTTCAGTCCCAAAGCACAAAGGCAGAAGGACCTTCTACCTCAAGTTAGTACCATGGTTGTTATATCCCCACAGAGGAGAAGGTCTTCTGAAACTTGTAGAGCAACCTACGGAACAAGAGAGGGATGGTGCAGAGGTAACAGCAGCAGTAGCACCAGTCCTCCCTTCAAGCCTTTCTCCTAGGTCTATCTTTTGCTGCCAAGTGATGGTAAGGCATTGTCTTCCTCCATTTTCAACCACCTTGCAACTGCGTAACATGAAGGGACAGGGACAGCACAGCTAGGGGTGACCAGTGGGACTGTGGCTAGGGCACAGCTGAGCTGGTAACTTGCTGCAGGCTGTAGGATCTGCATCATGGCTGATGAACATCCCATGACTTCCAGAGAGCAGCCCCAGAGTATGCTTTCAGTTACTCCACTCACCTCTTGTAGATCTTCTCTGCAGGAAGTTCTCTTTAGAAGGTTATGTCCTAGCCCCAGGCTGATAAAAAATGAATGGATTTGCCCATCAGCAGGTTCTGTGTGGATCTGGGCTAGGAACACATATAGCTAGACTTTCACTCTCCAGAAAGAGAGAGGGAAAAAAAAAAAAAAAAGAAAAACAAACACGCAGCATGTTAAAACTTGAAACTTGATTCTTTATAGGTGGATTTGGATTAAAGATGCTCACTGTTTTTCCGCACTTCCAGACCAAGACCATCTGTAGCCCACATCAAACAGTCTAAATTGGGTGTTGTAACAAGAAATTAATTTTCTTTCAATATCATGCTTGTGTTTTTTAAATAATATGTCAGATGAGCAGAAAAACTGTTTGCTTTGTTAACTCAAAGAATATATGATCCTGAAAAGTAAAGCAGAGAGATTATGAAGGATAAATTAAACATGGTAAAGTCTTCTAACTAATCAGATCAAATTTTCTGAAGTAAACAGGCTAAGAACATTTAAAAACAGTAAGACAGAAGCACAACCAGTGTGTGATACAGAGGCTGACATGCTTTCACTTACAAACCATAGCTGCAAAGCAAAATCAAAACTTTTCTTTACTTTTCTCAATACTAAAAGAGCAAATAACACAAGAAATCAATAACGTTTTAGTTCTGGTTGGGACAAGACAACCTCCCCCCCCAAGAGCAATCCTAATTTACATTTGTAATTTTTGGTCTGCCTTCTCTATGGCCTCGAAATTCATTGGCCTTTTCATGGATTTTTTTTCTTTAATAATACATTTGTACTCTTCCGGGGAGAAGGCAGGAGGGGGAGCAAAACAAAGCAGAACAGTGATTGTACATACACTTACATATGCTGAACGAGATAATTTCTGCCTCCAACAGCCAGAGGAGCTAGAACACTCAAACCATCCTAATACCAGTGCATGACTGTGTCAGCATGCTGTGTCAGCAGCAGAGTTCACAGGCAAAGGCAAGCGAAGCCTTTTCTTCATCTACCCTGACCTTCACCCAAGGTTTTTAACTTTTCTGCATTGTTGCTGTTCAGAGGCTTGAAGAAACAAAACAATCAGGAAATAAGACCCTGCACAGGCTATTTTGCTTCAGTGTTTTGGGACTGATACCTGAGACCAGCTGTTTGCCCCATGGCCAAGATTGGGTTCCCTGATAGTTGATGTGATGCTGCCTGTGTTGAGGTCTTCCTCTAGCTTGGCAACGTAAGAGTGATGTCCAGCTGTCCTTGAGCTGAAGTTTACCTGCAGCTGAACTGTGTTTGTTGTGATTTCAGGAACAGAAGAGGTTTGAGCCTACGTGGTTTTGGAATGTGACAGGTGTTGCCTGTAATTCTGCATGGCAGGGCTGTGGTGCATACAGAAGCTTGAGTCTCTAGGCACTGGGCTCTTTCCCAACTGGTGTTAACCAGTTTGCTCTCTTTCAGATGTTTTGCACATCCCCTTTGGGTCAGACTGAAGCCCTTGAAATAAGATGATTTATTCTCTTAATATCCCTTGATAAACAGCCTGAAAAGTTACTTTCCTGGTTAAGAGATGAAAGGGCAGAAAAGCATGTGTTTATCCAATGTTAACTCCCAACATACTAAGGAAGAAGCCAGTTGGTTTTCAGTACTCCCTGTAGCTGGTGGAGACATTCCTAGAATGTGATTTAGGGGGAGCATGCCAGAGTGTCACTTGTCCTTCCTTGTGTATGGGCCTGTCTGCCTGAGCCATCTGTTGCTGCTCTGCCTGTTCACCCATCTCTGAGGAATAAGTATCAGGTGGAGGCACAGAGGTGTTTTGGTGGCCACACCCTTGCACAAAGATCTGCCATGGTCCATACAGAAGCTGGCTGCCCTTGTCCTCTTTCTCCTGATGTGGAGCCTAAGGAAATCATGTAAAAGTGCTGATGGCCAGAGATGGTACTGTCACATGTGACTGCTTCTGAGGTGTTGGTCAGTCAGATTGAGAGATATAGCAAGGCTGGAAGAATAGGTCAGCAACAAAGAAAATGAAAAGGAGGAGGAAGGCTCCAGACTTGTTTTGTAAGTCCAGTGCCCTCTCAACAGGACCTCGGACCATCAATGGATGGAATAGGATTTTGTTCTGCTTGGATTTCCCTTCCACCACATCTTTGTTCGCATTTGTTCAGCACTTTTAGGGTTCCTCCACAGAGGCTTATAAAAATAAGAAGGCAGGTGGAAGAAAGATGCAATTTCATCTGCTTCTGCTGCTTCCCAAGAGAAATGAAGTTGTCTTTTCCCAACCACTCTTTCATCTGGTTTTAGCAGTACCTCATCTGTTGTGTGTGGCAGAAAAGTTTCCTCCTTCCTTCAAGACTCCAGTACTTTCAAAGAGAGCACACAGCCTGGAGTTTTCTGCAGTAGAGGAGATCCCAGAGTAGAGGAGAGCCTAGATTTCATCTAAGCTGAAATAGATGCACGCAGTTACAAGGAGGGCTTTTTCTGGGTTTGTTAATGTGTTGGAAGAAGACATTCTGATAGTAATCCCAGCATAAGCCTTTGTATCCTCACAGGAACCTTAGAAAAGGCTAGAGAGTTTGGATGTACTGTAGCTATAAAATGTTCCTAGATTCTTTATCTCCATGTATTTTTATTGTCACCACAGTGAGCTTGAAACTGAATGGAAATCAAAAGAAAGAGAAAGAAAATAGAAGAGCTGTTAAAATGCTCATACTACAGTTTTTCATGCAGCCTCATTTTCAGAAAGGGCTGATGAGGGCAGTCTCAGTCCAGCTGGGTATTCATATGCTCAGGTGCCCAAATTCATTGATCAGCTCAGATATCCAAAAGCAGTGCTTAATGTCAAGGGCTTGCACACCTTTGGCAACATGCCATCCATCTCATAAATCATTGTTCTTTCACTGAAAGCTGCCAACTACTACTGCCATGAGAGATTTCTGTTGTGCATGAATGTCTGGAAAAAACTTACGAGATTAATTAAACAGAAGTAATAAACGCTTTGCCAGTGCCTTTGATTTCAGTGAAAGCTGTTCAGACTCAACACCTATGAAAAAATATACTGTATGAGATATGAGATCATTATCTAATTGAAGAAATATTTCAATAGAGACAGAATCAAGGGCAAAGCTGAATTCCAGAATTCTGGAACATGCTCAATAAAATCTAGCTGCCTTTGGTGGTGGTGGTGGTGGTGGTAATGTGCTGATTCTAAGAAATGAGGGAATTGATCCAGACTCATGAGCAGGGAACTGGGAATTGCATGTGATATGTAATTCCACATGCTTAAATGTCCATCTGGAAGTGCGATCTTTCATTTAAGAAAAGTTTTGCAGATCTTATATTTAGTAGGCAGGAGACCAAATATTTGAGTTTAAGCACTCTGAGGGACAAAAATAGCAGTCATACATGAATTATCTGAAGATCTGTAAGTCTTTGGATCCATAAGCACTCTTCTCTTTCCCATATATGTCTTTTCCTTTTTAGGGTTTGCTGACCCTTCAAAACAGAAGTGTTTAGAACACTGAAGTCTGTTTTACAAATTGGCTGTAAGCTTAGTGGCTGAGCATGCTCTTTAGAAAGTAAAAAAAAAAAAAAAACATAAATTTGGACATATTGTAGTGGTCAGACATACATTTTGTACTTTTTTCCTTATGTTTTTACATAAGTATCTTTGCTATGATTCTATGAGCTAATAATCTCTTGAAGTATTTAATTTACTTTGGACTCTCTCACTCAACAAACCATTGCCAGAATGCATGCCACCAACTGCAAAATTTCACCTGATTTGCTTGATCTGAACCTTTGAAATCCCACTTTTTTGAGGTCACTGTAAAATGATTGTGGGGGACACATAATCTGCACTCATGCTTGTTTGCCCTAAGTGTTACTTCAATTGTAAGTTTAAAAGAATTCTGGAAAAGATGATCTAACACAATGACATTGTATCATAACTGGAGAGGGACTGAAGGAGCATTACTAGGCTGCACTGTGTAGGCTGCAATGTGTGAAAGCACAGGCTGAACCAGCACATGATTGGATCAGACATAAAATCAGCTCCATGGGTAGCTGGTGCAGAGCTGGAGTAGAGCACAAAACCTGGCACTGAGCTGGAAGTGTTTTAGCAGGAGGAATGGGAAGGATTGGCATGTCTGGGAAATTTCTGTCCTTGATGAGCTGGGCTGGCATTGCTGCACAGTCAGAGGATGCTGCCACAGCTCTGCTGACTATAGCTTGGCACTGAACATAGCAGGAGCAGGTAACCTGAGCTTCTTCAGATCTGCTCACCAAAGTTTGACTCTGGACAGAGCCTTTCAAGGCATTTGAAAGCCTGTGAAACTGAGACTCAGTCCCGTCACCTAGCACTGAGTATTCCTTATATACCTTTTGGGAAGGTATGTGTGCCTGTTTCATCAAGGTAGTGCTTTAAACAGGCTGTCTATGCCAGGCTTTGCATAGAGTCGAAGCCCAAAGTTTAATTAAGTTTATTACTTAACGGACTAAAAAAGGGGGATTCTTTCTTCAGCTTCCTTACCTCACTGTTGGAATTAGCGCAGATAATTGTCTCACTTCTTTTGAGCTCTGTTGCTTCTTAATTTCTTCTCACAATGTATCAGTTACTCTCTACTGAAAATCCAGAAGGGCCTAGGTAAGTGCGAGGAAAAAAAAATACACAGAAAAGCTGAATCTACAAGCTTGAATCCAAAGCAATAAGCTTTAAAATGCCCTTTTTTCAGACTAAGTAGCTGAACTGATGCTTTTCTTTGTGACCCTTTATTTAATAGGGGCATGTTCTGTATCAAGATATAACCAGACCTGTCTCAAGAGAGCAGTCAGTCTAGGAGACGAGCCAGGCACACCAGAACATGCAGGGGATGCAATTACTGATGGATCTGGTTACTGTGTTGAGCCTGCTCCCACACATGAACAGTCTCCCAGCCTCTCTTCCAAGACCAGATTACTCACTTCTCCTTCCTTCCAGACAGACACATTCCTGCAGGTAGGGAAAGAGCCCTGTTAGTGTTGGTTACAGAGAAGTTGTCCCTTTGCCATCCCAGCACATCTCTGGCTGCTGCACGCCTGACTGGCATGGGAAAGAGCAGGCCAGCATTTGCCAGGGTGTGGTGCTGCTGGAACCCACAGATACCCCTCCTGTAGGGCCACTGCTGTGAGGGCATGCAGTAGGGTAGAAGAAAGGGAAGTGACTTCAGCTCGTGAAGAGAAAGGCTGTAGGAATGACTAGAGGGAAAATTGTGACAAGAGATAGACAGAATGGACTGCTGCTGTGACATAGCCTAAAAGAGAGGGTAAAAGGATCTGAAAACAGGAAGGGTAAATGTTTTCTGTAGGTCCACTGTTGCAGCAGTGAGAGCAAGACTTGAACTTCAGCTCTTTGTGGAGTCACAAGTATAATTATAGGCAGCCATAATTCTTTCAGTCTAGTTAGCAAATTTCAGGCAGTAATACAGTCAAAGATGAAACCCTGAAATTTGCTTTTTCCTATTTTATCTCAAAGTGATAACTTCTTCCATTTCTTTTTCAATGGGACACACTCCACCAGATCACGCTAAGTATGTGTGAAAGATGGGAGTTAATGAATGGCATCCGGTTCTCCCTCATTAGTAAAATGTGTCTGCTATTGACTTTGGGCCAAACACTGATCTCAGTTATAAGACAACAGACTCCTAATTCTACTAGGAGTTCATACTGTTGCCATTTAAACTCTGAATTTAAGAAGAGACTGCTGATCTTTTAGGTACCTCCAGTTTTGGACTCCCTAATTCAAGGCAGCTTCAAGGTAGGAAAACAGTTTCTCATGTTAGTCTAAACAAAACCAGCAGTATGCCATAGGAAAACGTGTCTGTCTTTTATTTTAGGAGAACTACTTTCTCAACTACTGAACATTAAAGCAATATGGGGGAGGGGGGACCCTCTTTGATAGAATTTCTTGAAAAATTGGTATTGTTTTTCAGACAGAGGTAAGGATGTCCATGACACAAAGAGCATATACTGCACCTCTCTGATAGATGTGCACAATATATGCACCAGACAGAAGCTGCATGTTTTGACAATATGCCTAAAAAGTTCTTATAATTATTCAGTTCAAAGCTCTATATCTTATTTTTGCCAATTTTCATGTAGTGTTTTTCATCATAATTTAGAGTAAATTCATAAACAAAATTGTTTCCTTGCAGCAAAAACTATGACTGTCAGTCTTCCCTTTCTTTTTCAACACAGTAGAGAAATAAATATTGATCCAACTCCTTTTCCAAATTGTTTATTTTCAAATCCCTTCTAAAATATTAAACATTCTCCTCACTATCTCCTTCTTCACAACTGCTGGGCATTGATTTCTTGAAGCTTTTCTTTTGCTATGATTGCTAGTTAGGAAATAAAACTCAGGAACCGAAAAATTATTCCTTCTGCTTTTGGAAGCACAGAATTGTTTCATATGTTCATCAGGCTCCTTGAGCTTGTTTCTAGTTTTGCAAAATATATGGAAGGATTTTTTTCATTTAATTTTTTTAGCATCCTCTCTTAATGGATATCTCTTTGAAATCCACATTTCTTCTGATCAGCATGAGTAATAAAGGGAAGATCCTATGCCACAGTAAATTTCTGCAAGACCACACAAACTTACAGACCAAAGCAAGGAAAAAAAAAGTTAAGCAGATGTATTTAATATTTTTTGTAGTTTATTATCTGTGAATGCATTTTTCCATTAGTCAGCTCTTGAATCAGAGCTGTCATCCACTGATTTAGACTTGTCTTTCCCACACATGTGACTGTTTTAATCTAGTCTTTGTTTTCATCCCTAGCTAAAAAGGAAAATTTTCATCTAGATGCTCAAATTCTCTCATTTTCATGCCAGCACTGTCTCAAACTATTTATTTTGATGAGCTGCTTCTAGCATTAAAAGCATTAAAGAAAACTTCTCCAAAGACCACTCTTCATTGATGCATGTAAATAAAGGCAGAGGAATCATACAAAAACATCAGAGGGAAGATCTTTAAGTCTCCCTTCCCCCTCCCTCAGTGGCATCAGTTTCTTATTTCATTCAAGTCATAAGTGACTTTGGGAGATAAATTCTTCTGGACTCTTTGCCCTTTTGTCTAGAAGCAGACTCCTTGCACAGCAAAATGCAATTTCATCCTATCCAGTGAGTTTCATAAAGGCCATGGAAATTAATGGCATCCAAAGGTCACATCTACAGCACTGTGAGAGTGAGATTGCACAAGCCATGTAACTTAGCTCACCACTGGCATGTTACCAACACAGGGCTTTCATTACCTCCATGATATGGCTGCTGCCGGTAACAAAATGCATGGCTCTGGTGGAACAAAGCAATGTTGAGTAAGTGGAGGAAGACAACAGTGTCTGCCACAGCACTATCTATGTCCTGCTGACCAAGGTTAAATAAGACGGACAGCTGACATAGGCCTCTGATACAACAGGAAAGTTGAAAAAGACATGAAGTCAGCTTTGTTTGGCTGTAAGAGAATCACCCTGAAGAAAGAAACATCATTCTGTTTTGCCCTGACATATTCAAACTTTGACTTGTCCTCACTGACCTTGAAGTATTTTCCAGCAAGGAATGCATCCTGTAAACTACAGGTTTAGGCTAGAAGTGATGTTCTTAATTTATGCTTACTGACATCTTCGTGCCAGGAAGCTTGCTGAGTTTTCTGCAGGTTGCAGAAGGCTGCAGATTGGAAAGGAAGGCTGCAGGAGAGGGCTGACAGCAGAAAGGGAAGAGGCACTGCTCCCCAAAAGCAGGTCCCACAGGTCGCAGGTGTAGCCTTGTGCCAACAGCAGCAAGTGTGGCAGCACAGAGTTGTGATGTCTGGGCATAGCCACAAGGCTGCCACACATGCCAGGCTGGCATCCTAGGCCTTTCCCCCACACTCTTTTCAACCCTGGAGAAAATCAACCAGTTACTACTTTTGCCCTGTTAAAAGGCTCAACCTTTTCTCAAGATTTGTAAGAGTAAAAAAAAATTGCAATTTCCAAATCCTTTATCCTTTCACAGGCTGGTAATGTCCTCCTTGCAGTTCAATCTGCAGCATTACTTGGTATAGCAGCCAAGGAACCTTTGAAAGTACAGGCAGTTTGCAATTAATCACATTGTTTTCCTGGCTATGGTAAAAAGCTGAATTAGTACAAACAGCCCATAACATAGACAGAATCCCTTCAACATTTGGTTTCCTTCTTCAAGCTACATTTTTCCTTTCCCACAAAAGGAAAAATCTAACTGTTTGGATTGCAGGACAAGATAAGCTCAAAGGCTTATCAACAAGACAATAAAAATACCTAGTGAATTATTTTTGTATATATATCCTGCTAATCTAAACTAAACTCAGGGGGTTTTAAGATTGGCTTAGGGTTTTTAAACAGCACAGACTATTGCTCTTCTTGTTTTAGCTCATACTAAAGACAATATTTAAAAAAAGAAGGCCTACATCCTCTGTATCCTCAGGAGAGTTCCTCTGCTGTCTGACAAGCATTCACCTATGATGTTGGCCCTGAAAACTTGGTAGCTTCCCTTTTCACTTGTGCAGGGGGATTTGTGCAAACTTTCTGTCCTCAAGACTTTCAGGAGCTTCTCTGTCTCTTTTTATCCTTAGATTGGTACATCTGCCCAATAATGGTAATATGTGAAACACATTTTGCTTTTTCATGTAAAGAACACCTAGTTTTGCTGGGTTCAGTTTTCTGTTCTTTTCCAGTGTTTGGGTAATCTTTTGGGCTTTATTAAATTGCTGGCTGAAACTCATGGAATACTGCTATCTGACAAACAGTGTGGTGAGGGAAATCCCCGAGGTGTCTCTTGCAGGGTGCTGGATAGCAGTTTCCTGAGTCACCTGCAAGAGGCAGTGACAGATTTGGCACTCAAAGTTCCCACATTAACACAGATATCTTTCTTAAATGTTCACCTTGTGGCACTATAAAATGGATGTGGCAGTTGAGAAACCATAACAGCTGTAGACTGAAAGAAAATTTAAAGACAACCCCCGCCCCCACCCCAACATTAACTAATGAAAACATACTTTCATTTTTATACAAATTATTCAAAAAATTGTGAGAAAATGGAGTTCTTACAAGGTCCTTTGTAGGGTACCACATGCTTACAAAAACTAACAGTTTTCTGCAAAGAACTTGAAAGATCAGGCCCAGTCTGCAGAAGAAAGGTGAGCCTCCCTCTTTCTTGTAGACCTACTTCAGGTACGGGAAGGCCACAATTAGATCACGCTGAAGCATTCTCTTCTCCAAGCTGAGCAAACCCAGTTCTTTCAGCTTTTCTTTGTACACGAGAGGCTCCATACCAGCAAAGAATCCCTTTTAAAGCTGAAGAGCAAGTACCAGCAATAGGACTGCCTTAGCAACTTGCTTTGTGATGGAAAGGCAAGTTGCCACATGTAAACAGGGCAGTTCTCTTGGCTATGTGGCTGCATGCACTCTTGCCACATCTCCTCCCTTACCTGGACAAAAATCTTTACTCTCTGTAGAAACTATGATGTTCATCTGGACTTCACATCCTTCACTCCGAGCTTGTCTTGTCCTGATCAGGCTGTTGAACCATTTTCTCATTCCTATGAATCCATCCTTTCTGCAGGTCTGTATCTGCATGAATACATGAGTATGAAAGTGGCTCGATTAGCACAGCAGTTCCCTGTAATCTGTTAGCATTTCATTGTAAATCTGATTTTTGACAGATTTATAACCAGATTGTAGAAATTAACTGCTGGAGGAAATGTGCCATTTATTCTCAACAAGAACACATTTTATTTTTCTGCATGGTTGTTACTAGACTGCTTTTTAGGACCTGGAAAAAATAATGCTATGCTTGCTTTCATGTATTTCTTTTCAAGTGAAAAAACCATCAACCTTTTCATAATCATTTAAAAACTGTCTGGTACAGTAACATGTTTATTGCGTAGTCCTCTCTGATGCTTTTTGAGAACAGGAACTGATTAAATGGCATTGCTATATCATCACATTAAAATACAGCTTAACTGAAGAAGCAACAACTGAATAAAATAAGGTTAGCAGTGAAAAAAATAATTTTGGAACAAACAGTGTTGTTGATAGAAAGAAGGTTATCCTTTCTATTGCAACAAATATACTACTGCTAATTTATTTAAAAGGCTGAATTGACAGCAGATATAAGGGACAGCCCTTATATTCCACTGCCCTTGCAGTAACTTCTGAAGTTTTGCTGCAAATCTTTTTCAGTGAGCCCAAGGTGCACTACTGCACACCTTTTAATGCTGGCAGTGGAAGAAGTTTGCAGGAGTGAGGGCAGGGGAAAGAGAGCAGTCTCTCAGGACTGGTCTGGGTCTAAGAACTTGCTCCTCTGCACTCACAGAGTGATCTGCAGCAGTTCACAGAGGTCCTGGACAGGGTTCACTGAGGACACTGAGCTGCTCCTGACACATCACACAGTCCTTGGAAGCCTGTCAGAGTCAGCCCCACCAGGACTACACTACACAGTTAAGAAAAAAAATTCTTTCAAGCTAGGCAACCTGAAATCTTTCTGCTTTGCCCTACTAGTCATGTTTTCTAGGCCATTCTTGTTTGTCTTTTTGCTGTCACAGTATGATTTCCCTGAGTGCCACTTCACACACACTCATTCTTGAGCAACGCTGTAAACAGTCACAATTTCATACCTCCAGGCAGGAAATTAGGGAGGGAAATGAGGAAAAGCTCCCTTGCTACAGAATGCTCTTTCTTTGATAGGAATTCTAAGTGCTTTGACAGTTTGCAATGAAAGGACCCTGTGTACAGAGTCCAAATGATGTTATAAGCAAGACATAACCTAATAATGTCTCTCTGCACTACTCTTCTCTGGAGAGAGAAATTCCAAATAGGGAAGTGGTGACTCTGTATTTTTCAGAAACAATGGATCCCATGGCTATGCTGGTGAAAAGCACAGTCAAAATTTCCCTCTGCACCCATATGGAGATGATTTTCTCTGATCTCAGTGAGCAACTCCCAAAGAGGACAGGAGACTGGATCCTCTAGCAGAACCTGCGTAAGAGACCAAACAGTCTGAGATTTTATCATACCTTTTTCCAAGGGGATTGACACATTTCAAGTTAAGGAATAATTTTTAACAGCAAGATTATAAAGTCTGTCTTCTTGTCTATAGGTTATATTTTAAAACTTTGTTTTGAATTGTACCAGAAATTTAAAATGGAAAAAAAAAAAAAAAAAAAAAAAAAGTAAAAAATTGAAGGTCTTGGAAATCTCTGGCGGGATACAAATATCCAAGTGAACTGACAAATAAATTCAGTGCATTAGGAAGGAAGCCGTCATTGATAAGCATTCATGTTCTTTGCTTATCTTTGTACCTGCTTGTCTATTGGGAATCCTTTCTACTAATGCTTTCTTATCAAAGATAACAAAGGGATATTTGGCAACCTGTGAGCAACCCTTTGTATTTTCTAGAGAAGTTGCTTTTGCTGTGCCTTTAATCAGAACTGAAGGCATATTTCTGCACTAGTCTGTGTCAGAGCTTGTCATGAGGGCTATATCTTAAAAGCTAATCTCTGCTACTCTACTCTTCCCCACAACCCAGGGATCTCAGGCTGATTAAAGAGATTGAGTTTCAATTGCCTCAGGTTTAGCACATCCCTTTCATGCCTCACGTTTCCAGAGGCTTACTCTCATGACCACCTCCATGAAGCAGAAGGCTACAAGGAAAGCAACAGATAGTCTTCTGTGCTTTGAGGATGAGGGCATGGGGATGGAACATGTCCTTAATGACTTTGAAGATGTGCTTCAAAGTCAATGAAAGCTTATTTCGTCGTGGAATTAGTAACTTACATGTTTTTCGCTGCAGAGTATGCAGTAGGAGACAGATTAATGGGTGCCTAAGAATCCTGGACTGGACATTTAAAATTACTCAAGGAAAGGTTGCAGACACAGCCTGCTCTTGCAAATTTATTTAACATGAGGTGTTTCAGTGGGCAAGTCTTGCTTTCAACAAGGCTGAACACTTAAAGTACTGTGCTGAAGTCCATTCTCCTTCAGAAAAACTTTATAAAGACACAGGTGAAAACATGGAAGTGAATGTGACAATAAATTAAGCAGATGCTTGAGTGCAATCTCAAATTTGTGTGGGCTTATTGACTTACTTCTAGGTATATTCTTGCTGCAGTGCTTTCCTGAAAGAGGATTCATGACAGGGATTATCATGTTGAATTTATATAAAACATAATTTGTAATAAAAAGCTTTCATGCTTTCTTTCATAAACTGCTGGATAGTCTTTTATTATCTCTGTTTCTCTGTGAGTAGGTAGAACTGAAGAGGTAAAGACATTTTGCACTGATCTGCACAAGTTTAACTGGTTACTTGGAATTAATAAGAAAAATCCTTCAGAGGAAAGCAGAACAAGAATAGATTTTGACTGACTATTTTATAATGGAATGAAATTATTTCAGCACTCAATGTGATAAAGAAATGATTATGTCAGTATCACTACATACCCATTAGGGCAAACTTGATGGTACCAGATGGAATATGTAATACAATCCCCTACCACAGTAGGAGTAGTAAGTACTCCCTACTTTCAGGAGTAGTAAGACAGCACTGCTGCCTGAGCCGAATATAACTGCAACTAATCAGACCTAGATTTTCTACCATTATTTATTTTAGTAACTGAATGTTGGTTACAGCACAAGTAAACTAGATTATCAACCCTCACAGAAAGCATCACATGTGGACTGAAATAGAAGGGAAAAAAAATCCAGGGTTTGCATCCTGAGGCAGGGAAAGCAATGATAGTACCGCTGTACTTGCTGTCTCATTTCTCAGGAAGCTTGCTGCCATGCCAAACCTGCAGTTGGATTTGGGTAGCTGGCAGGGCCTTAAGATAATGTTCAGATTCCTTCTGGACATTTTCTTGAAGGACAGCAGTCTGTCTTCATAGTCTTCATTCTCTTTGTGTGTTTGTCCTTTCAGTTCTGCCAAGGTTCTTTTCCCCCACTTTTTAAGTGAAAAGTCGTCTTGAGTTAAAACCTTTGGGTATGGTGGTTTGCTTTATGCAGAAATTATGGTGTTTGGATTACGGTGCCCATGATGCTGCATTGCAGAACCACGACATTTGGGACATAGAAACAAGCCAGAGTTCTCTGCTGTATTGTCTTGAGCCGAGTCCTCCTTCCAGCAGTTTGATTTCCATATAGATCTGATCAGTCACCTCTTCAGGCTGCAATGCAGCTGCAGATGGGTTGCAGTAGCACCTTTCTTATTGATTAGACAGGATCATGACACCAACAGGAAAATATGAGCTGCCCAGTGAATTGGTGCAATCGATTCTCCTGAGGTTGAGATCTATGCCTTGGGCATTCAGCAAAAGGTGGCTTCTCACCTGTCCAACAGCTGTTTTCTCTTCTGAGTGCAATGGCTCACTTGGGAACAGGACTAACAGAGAAGGAACTGGACTACCAAGGCAGCTCTTGCTTTGTGAGGCACCACCTCCATTCTGAGTCTCCTTTTCAGTTTCCACAGTCTCCTGTGCATCTGCCCTGGTGGTCAGCAGCCTGAAGAGGCCTTTCAGAGCTCTGTGGGAGAGCTGTGAGATACACAAGAGTGAAAACATGATGAAGCGGCTCCTAACAAATGTATTAATGTTGTTCAGCATGGGCTCAGCCCATTACCCGGCCCATTACTTGCCAAGCCCAAGGAATTATGTACCCTACCTTGCTGCACAGCAACCATGGAAAAGAGGCCTTGTGGCCCCCAAAACAAAGTGAGCCAGGAATCCTTTCCTACAGGTTATTTGGCCACTCACGTTTTTCTGCATGATGGGATGTTCTCCAGTATAGAAAGGACTCCGCACGGGGTAACATTCATTGTATCATGACATTTGCATTCAGCTCCTCATCTGCTGTCTGCTTTAATCTAAGGTCTCTAAATTTTTCAAACCCTCCCACCCATTCCTGGCATTTGCAAGGTTGTCTCTCAACAGCAAAAGCACTTCCTAGTCTGGCTGTCAGTTTAGCATTCCTGATCTTAGACCTGTTTTTCCTGCATTGGTCCAATCTATGCGTATTTCTTCTGCGCCTCCTTTCTTTTCTTTTCCTTCTGTCCTTTCCTACCACACACATTTTTCCTCTTGGGATGCTCTGGTCTGTCACTGCCTTGTGTTTTGCCATTCATGTCTCCCTTCACCAGGTGGGGAATATTTTCTAAAGGCTTTTTGCTTATCACAGCACCCTCAAGTGAAAGCTGACATCTTTCATGGTAGTGAAAAAGCATGCCTTGTCTCAAAGCTCAGTTTCAACCAGGTCCTTTCATTCATTAGTGTTCTTCCACAGCCTGTGTTTTCCACCCTTCTTCTGAAAACTTTCTTTTCCAAGCAGTAATTGCATTTCCTCACTAACCACCTATGAACTGTGTCTGTGCCCATGCTTTCTACCATCTCAAAGTTAAATGAAGCAAACAGAAATGGTTCTTGATCAGCAGTGTTTAGCATGTGTCACCTCTTGACCCTCTCTGGTGAGCCAGATGCTGTGCAGGTCTCACAGTCGCACGCCTGCCAACTGGTCAGTCTGTTGGCCTATCGGGGAGGAAGCCATCGGGTGGTGCAGCAAGCTGAAGCGTCTGTGCTTTGTTTTTCTTCTTTTTTTTTTTTTTCTTTGCTTTGCTAAGGCTGAATTTGTGAAAGGAAACCACCACTGAGTCCATGTCGTAGGGGGAAGAGAGACATGCCACCTTGGTTCAGCAAGAGTTTACGTGCTCTCAATCTTTCCTGAAGTTTCTATCTTGCAGACCCGGCGATTTCCTGTTTCCTTCTTGCTGGCCCTGATCTTCACAGAGATAGTGCCAAAGTGAGAAAATACTGTCTTAGGGGCAGAGAGCAATTCGACTAACTTGTAAGCATTCAATTCCAGCTGCTGTCTGAACAGAGACTCCTCTCTGTGGAGGTCCCAGGAATCTGTTACACTGCACATTATTTGTGAAGAGAGAAGCTGAAAAAAAATTTTAACTGGGTTGAACAGCCAGTTTAGGGTATTAAATCACAAAAACAATGTGAAAAATTCTGAGCAGCCCCATGAAATAGATTGTAAATGCCTCAGATAGAGACTTGGTTGTTTTGGAGAGATTTTTTCTCTGGTGTTTATCTGTGGGTATTGGTAGTTTTTTTAAACCTTTGGTATGTTCACAGCTACGTGAACGCAGTTCCAGATCTGGAACAATTAAGTCTGAAGGGCTGTATGAAATACAGCTTTTTACACACTTGGTAAAATGGAAAGTCCTGTCTCTTCAGAAAGAGGCTAATTTTTGTTTGCTCTCAGGTTTTGGCTTCTCTTCTCCTTGAGAGTACCCATGTAGCTTCTGCTCCCCACAGTTATTCTGGAATCAGCAGCTTTCCTTATTCATTGTAGTACAAAAATGCCAGGCTTTCCTGTACTGTAAGTACCTTGCAAGTTGGATTCATCAGGGAAGTCACAGTTTTGAGTTGAGCTCAGTACTCAGAGGGAAGAAAATGTAGGTGGTTTCGTGGAGGTACAGAGGAATTAAGTGCTACAGCCAAGGTTACACAGGAAATCAACATACCCTACAGATCAGGGATGTGCATCTGTAAACTGCATATCAGCAGGTCAAGAGGGAGCTGGACTGTGCTTTCAGAGAAATTAATGAGCTTCAAGTATACAAATATGAGTTAGTAAAACTGGCTTTCAACTGGGAGCAGACATTCTGTCGCCCCAAATCTTGTTTTTGTGCACTCCCACCCCACCTCTTTTTCTTCCTTGGTCCTACTTCACTCTATGCAGGTCTCTTTCTCTCCTTTAGCATGAGCCACCGGTTCACTCACGAAAAGAGACTGGAAAAGTGTCCATCTGCAGTCCAATAAGGTGACATATTTACCTTCAGTAAGTGGCCTTCCAGTGAGAATAGCAAACTTTCCTGTGTGCTACAGAAGCCACTTCACCTCCATTGAGTCATAAGCTTCTCACTGGCTACCTTGCACGACTTTGAGTGTGTCCTCTGATTTTACACCACCTTTGCAGAAACTCAGTTCAAAGAGGCATGGATACTATTCTGTTTAGGTTGCAAAGCTCTTCCTCCTTAGTCTAAATTGAGTAAGAGATCCCTTAGGGCTCCTTGCTGTGGACTGTCTCATCTGTGCAGAGTTTGGGAGTTGGTGCTGTAGCCACTAAACATTAGAGATTTTATTTTTTTTAAAGCAAGGGAGAGAAAGAGAATGCATTTTTCTGTTTCAGACCAGAAAAAAAGGGTCAGAGATTCCCCAGGTAAGAACAGAATTACATTAAGTTTTGTCTGCTTGACATGAAATGAACCTAAGGTAGTTTACAACAGCAGTTCACCTTTTAGAGAACTGCTTTTGTAAAATGGAATTGCTTCCATTTTTCTTCTTCTTAATGTCTTTAGGCAATTCCCATGGATGGGAGCCGATTTCATTGTTTTTCAGTTCCATGTGAATATTTGCTTTACTTGTAGTGACCTTGTTCACGCTGCCTGCAGTTGCTTTTTTAAATATGGTGTTTCTGCCTTAAGGGAAGGGAGAGGGGAAGGTAAACTATGCAGTGTTTTCAGATATTCCCTCATGCATGATATTTTGAAATTGTGATTTACCTGTAATATGTGTAACTTAGTCCTTGCAGTAAGCTAAGTGTTTGGTATAGGACTCTAGAACAAATAGCTTTTCTCTCTTCTGCTTGTATAGCTGAAGAAAACATTACAAAAAGAAGAGTAGGTACAAATTTTGATAGGTGGAGAATAACAATGCACAGATACATACTCTACAGCTGTGTGCTTTACCTCATCACTGCTGGTCATACCCACTAAACATCTTCCAGGACCATGTCAGCTAAAGATGTATGGAAAGGCCATATTTTGGGGCTATGGACTGTATGAAATGAACTCTGATGAGCACCTGCTCCCAAACACCACATTTCTTCCATTACGTGGCTTTAAGTGAAACCCAAACCCATACTTAGTGTTTCTTGTATTTAATTGGCAAAGCAGGCTTACAGTGCATACACTAAATGCTGGCCATATGCCATAAAACTATGCATACTTTGCAAAGAAAAACTAATATCAGAACTAACTCCCCACGGACTTTTTCCTCCCCTCAACCCATTACAAAGCTCAGGCAGACAGGGTCTATGGTGCCAGCAGATCAGTAATGCAGAGAAAATTCTTGTGCAAGATTTATACAGCAGTTTTAAACATGTATCTTTACCCCAAACACGGGTAAAGATACTCCTTACAAATACATGTGAAGCCATTGCCTCATGAAATTTCTCTGAGACCTGCAGATTATTCCCATCTCTAGTAATCAGTTCAGAGCAATTGCTGCTGTTCAAGTCTTACTTATATCAGCTGTGAAATCACTGTTAACTGTGAAACTCCATGGTTCTGGTTTTAATTGAACTTCTGCCTAAAGAAAAGGCAAGAAAGTGAGATTATGGAAACAATTACAGACAGCTACAAGTCAATTTGTTACTATATCTGCCATTATTATTCAATTTAAAACATTACATTAACCAGCAAGGTAACAAAACAATGGGGGGTTTGGGGTTTGTTTTTTTGTTGGGTTTGTTTGGTTGGTTGGTTTGGTTTGGTTTGGTTTGGTTTTTTGTGGGTTTTTTTGTTTGGTTGGTTGGTTGGTTGGTTTTTTTTCAAAAATGTTGCAGACAATATTGCAGGTTTTTTCCCTCTTCTAAATTAATGCACTAGCTTTCTGAGCTCAGGGTATTTGGCTCACAGCTTGAATTGTGTTCTTTATTAAAGGGTGGATAGGTCATCAGCAGTGATAAGCTTAATATTGTTTACCTGTTGAGACTCATAAAGGCCTCAAAGTATGCATTAACTGTACAGATGGAATTTGTTCACCCACGTTCTTACATCCTAGGACATGGTATGACACAGCCTGTCATGTCAGGCATCTCCTTTATGACAATAATCCAGGCTCCTTTCAAACTGGCAGAGAAGGAAGGACTCTTCTACAAGGCACATCTCCCCATCCTAAGGGAGAAGAGATCCTCAAGGATGGTGGTCAGGCCTCTGACATCAGACACAGAGGACCCTTCACTGCTGAGCGTGTGGCAGTCTGTAGGCCAGCCTTTCATCAACATTGGGTGCAAAGTCCTGTTTGAAATGAAAGGTCCTGCTTGCTGAAAGAGTGTCAGACTACTCTTAAAACATGACCTCTTTTCCTGTCCCTAGACCAGACATAAATTTATCCTGGTCTGAGAGCATATAAATCATGCTTTGAGGGGCCAGGATAAAGGAACATGTTATTAAGAGGAATCTGTACTGCGTGTTTGCATTTCATTAACACTAAGGCCCCTGTCAAGATCAGGATCTGAAGAGATGTGACACAATGTGTGGATACAAGTGAGAAGCAGGAGGGAGCTTCAGTTTTGGAGGAGGTCACAGGGAGGTTTTTCCTGGCCTGTTAGAGGAGAGCACCCCATACAAGCAAGACAGCGTGGAAGAAAGAGAAACAAGCCAAGGTGATGAGTGCATCACCTTCCAAGTACTTCCAAGTACTGAGTGCTAAAAATGCATTTACTTGGAAAATAGTGGGAAATGCATAAAAATGAAATGTGACAGGGACTATATTATACTACAGTTCAAAATGCATAAGTGGTATTTATTCGTAGTTGATCTGCTAAAATCATGTTTTCTTCAGATTCAGTGTATGCAGGAGATGGTAGAATGTCACATGTCACCTATTATAAGCATGCCCCTTGAGTGCCTTTGAATTAGAAAAGGCTTCAAATATCAGACAACTTTTCTGTAGGTGCTTGCAGCTTTCTAGTTAACTCCAATGAAATCACTCGATAGGTAACAGCATTGTTTCACCTCAGGGTACACACTGTCTTTTAGAAACAAAAATATTGGGATTTTTTTCATCACAGTAACAAAATTCCTAACTTCTGTATGTCTGGAAATAAACAAATGCCATGAAAGAATCTCCACACTTTTTATATTTTGCAGGTAGTCACTTCAGTTAGTTTTAGCCATTTAAAATTTATGGGCATATTGTCAAAGGTTTAAGCTTCACCTGCAGTCAATGTGGACAGATAGTCACCACCAAAGGGGTTTATGTCTCTCCTTGGGGAGGATAAGTTGAGTTGCTTTCTGTGAGCTTATGAAAAGCATATCCTTGACAGAAATTGCATTGGCAAATCCCAAACCCTTCCCCGGCACCCTGCCTAAAGTTTGCTAAATAAGCAATGCTCCTGCCTTCTCTAGGTATTCACTAAATGCAGCAGGGAGTAAGCTACAAAACACTGTGGTCAGGGTGATACCTTCATGTAACAGTTTGGACACCTAATGATGTTTAGCAGCACTGGTGGCCCAAAACCTCATGCTCATCTCATGCAGATGTGCCCAACTGTGGAAGATGCTAGGCTGGCCTCTGGATCAAAGATTCCTGTGGACACAATGATGGCAATTGTATATGCACACGAAGGAACAAAACCTCCAACCTCCCCATTCTCTTCCTACTACAGAGTCAAATCAGGGTAGCCACAGGTCTTGTTTATGAGCAAGGAAAGAGACTCAGCATTTAGCCATTCACCCTGTCCTCAGAGAGAAGAACATAGCTGGACTGAGGACTTGAATAAGCACAGGGATTCAGGTTAAGCTTCACTGCCTGCTTCAAGGCAATGCCAGGAGGAAATATCATCCAGGACCTTATTTTGTTGGACACTGTATGAGCAATCTGTAATGACTATCACACACCAAAATCACCTGAATGCAATTAATGCAATAAAAGTTACTTAATATAAATTACACATTTTTTAATGAAACACATATAAGTTGGAAAAAATATTAGGCCACTTGATGGGCAGGGCTAGGAAAACCCACACTTCCTCCCGAGCTGAATGTGGGGTTGCGTATCTCTGAGGTATGTATTTGAACTCCACTCTCTCTGGAAATCAAGAAAATGCAGGGTCAAGTGATTAGTGCTTGTGGCAGCAGCAGATAGAGAGCTCAAAGGACTTGCCAGATCCTCCCTAGCTTTATTTCTTCCCTCACATACAAGTATACTTACCAGTCAGAAAGGAAAACAGCCTCTGATCTTTCATTCTTATCTTTTCCAGCCACTTCCACATCTACAACTGGGACAAGTCATCTCACAAAATGTGACATAAAGCAGAAAGCCTTCTGTGTAAATGGGGGAGAGTGTTACATGGTTAAAGACCTCTCAAATCCCCCAAGATACCTGTGCAGGTAAGAAATCCTATTTGCTTTTTTTGTTGGAGCCATCAGCTTTAACAAATGGCTTTTTCTCTATAGGACTACCTCAAAAATGTCTTCTTCTGAACTTGCATTTCTTCATTTTTTAACCATGTGGATGTGGAAATAATGCCAAGAATGACCTCTGTGTTCTACAGAGGCGTATGAAACATAGCAGAGACTAACTGGGAAATATTTTACGTGATAGTGGCACAGCATCTTCTATTGGTGTTTATATGGCACAAAGCATATGGCACTTGAGCCTCATATTAGATATAATGAAACAGACATTGTAAACTAAATATTCTACATTTAGAAAAGAAAAGAAAAAAAAAAAAAAGGTCTGGAAAACTGCATTGCATGTTACGCTTTGTATTGAAGAAACTGTTATTTTAATTGTCTAATATAGTAACTGAATAGTTTCTGGTGAGACCAGATTCACAGATGTTACTGTGTTTAATTGCAAAAAAAACCCAATTAATGTCATGGTCATGGTGGAGGTTACTATTTTGTCTGCCAATCTTGATTCATGAAGTCATGTGAGTTTAGTTTAGTGGGGTGCTCGTGCACCTTTTTCAGGTGCTGGTTGTGCTGTTTTGGTCTGCTGCAATAGTCCCTTGCATCAGAGAACATCCATGAAGGGCTGCAGCACTGGAATTAACCTCCTGTCTGGGAGCATGTCGTGTAGATTTTACCCCTGAAGATTAAGTAGGCATAGGGACTTCATCACATTAGCTTGAGAGGAAATGCAGCATTTAAGCCTTGGGAAACATTCTTGCTACCTAAGAGGGCTGAGTGAAAAGGGTGCATATTTGTGAGGATATTACTGTTTTTCAGACAAAGAGATAGTGGTTGGTGAAGACTGTCATCTGCTGTAACTGCATAATTTTTCAGTCTCCTAGGACTGAAAATTAAAAAACACTAATTATAAAGATAACTTTGGTAGGTGAGTTAGGTGATGTGATGCTTTCATTGGGCCAGGAAGAAATTGACTTCTTGTCTTCGTTGGGGTTTTTTTTTGTTTTGTTTTGTTTTGGGGGGTTTGGTTTTAGGGGTTTTTTTAAGAAAAACAAACAAGCAAAAGCCATCAAAACCTCACCTAACCTCACAATGTTCTGCTTTACCTGTAAGTTTTCTCTTTTTTTGTAGAAAGATGTTACCTGCACATCATGGGCTTTGTTTAGCTTTGGATTTTCATGGATTGCTGTGCTGCTGAAAGCAATGAATGTTCCATTGAATTTTAGGATCATTTTTAGCTAAAGTGAACGTAGAAACATTATATGTGCTGTGGGTTGGATTCTTTTTTGAGAAATAGAAAGATTTATGTTAAATTTACATGTTAAATTTACATGGGTATTGTAAGCCAGTATTCCAGATGAGCAGTTTGCTATGACTCTCCAGAGCATGTACAAAAGGCTTTGAGTTTCAACTTCACATCTGAACACTGTTCAGAAAACTCCAGTGAATGGCAGAGCTGAGCATTGAGCAGACTTGCTAATCATTAATATTGTCTTGGTAATTTCAGAGGTATCCCATCTTCACTGGTATAGGCACTTCTTTATTTTAATTCAAACATCTGTGTATGTTCTGTAATGATATTATAGACTAGCTAACTTTTTAATAAAATGTCTTGGAGACATTTGAATAAAGTGGGGGCTATTTTTCCTTATTGTAGACATGAAATAACCTTTAATTCTGGGGCTGTATATCAAGGAAAAGACAAATCCCAGATTTGGCAGATGTGCCTCTGCCTGGGTGGTCCAAGACCTATTTGGAAAAAGCATCAGCGCTGTAAAGTTAGACAGGGTGAATCTCATTTACAATAAGGCAGTGGAGAAGGATTCTTACCCTGAGAACTGTCAGGGCCGCCATCATTTTGCAGGGCCATTTGCTATGCCCTCTAATACTTGCCAGAACAAAAATTTTATGTTGTGTAGTAAAACAATGCAATACTGCTATATAAGAAATAAAAGTGAGTACTTGAATGTGGGAAACTGAAGGGACAAAATACAGTTTTCTTCTTACTTCTTTAAAAATAAAGATGTCCACTTTTTATTCTAATATTCCTGTTATCTAAAATAGGTCTCTAACCCCTACACATTGTCTTCATTGTTCTAAGAAAACAAATCTACTCCCAGAAAATGCTTGTGGAAACAGAATGCTTGAAATATGGTACTTGCTCTTCATATTTCTGCCTCAGTAGCAAGTTCACATTTTTCCATATGGTCCATCTGTTGAGAGCAAAAACAAAATTTCTAAAGCATGAGCCATATCGTTCTAAATTGGTTTTATCCCTAACCAAAAAAACATTACTCAGATTCAAAACAACCATGGAATTTTCCAAGTAATCTCTGGTTTTGTAAATCCCCTATTCTATTAAAAAAAAATCCTAAATTCATTTTCAGTTAAAATCTGACTATATATTAAAAAATATTTTATCAAACGCATAGTGAAGATCTGGACAGGATCAGACCTTACTCTTCTGGATACTGATGTGAACTTCAAGAAAATTCCCTGCTCTCAAGAGGTAACCATGTGAAATGCTCAAGAAATGTGTGAAGACATAGTAAAGCATTGGAGAGCTACATCTGTGTTAATATGTATTTTGTCCACATATATTTTATTTAAGGCGCAAGACTGAGTAAAACAGTCTCAAAATAGGACAGATGAAATAGGAAGCTTTGACTACTTAAATAAACTAGTATATACAATTTTCAGAAGCTTTGTAAAGAACATGAGTCACATTTTGAAAGCATCATAGACATAAGAAGCCTGGATGTTACTGTAAGACTGAGATTCTTAAGCCATTTCTGTTCAGTTGGAAATGTGTCCCCAAGTTCACTGAAAAGAAAAGATTTCAATAAATGTAAAATTAAGAACAAAATTCCTAGCATTTCTTTCTTGCTTGAAAAAAATCTACGTCAATATAAGATCTATTACACTTTTAGAGTGTTCTTTTGAAATGTCTACCATGAAGGTCATGATAGTCTTGACTAATTGATTTCTGACTTGCAGACATCATCTTTTCTAGTGGTTTTGTTACTACTGAAGAAATGAAATTTATGATGGAATTTCGTTGGATGAAAATAATGCTGTTCTATTAACAGAAGTGTGGTGCTGCTTTTCTTAACCGCAAAAGAGCGAATTATATACTTTTTAATGATATAGCCATTTTCTATATCTGTCTCCATGTAAAGGCCTTTGTAGAACAGAAATGGGTGGAAGTTTCTTCAAACCAGCATGTTTGCAAGCAAAAGTTCCGGAAGTATTCATTCAAGAGACAGGCTAGAAATACTAGTTCTGACTTAGGCAATGAAATGGATAACTAAGTACTGTACTTCTCATGGGGAAAAAAGCATTCTCTCCCACAACGCATTTGTTTGTAGGCCGTGAATGAAATGGAAATATGAGTTCCTGAACCATTTGGACATTCCTCTCCTGATGAAAAACAGTCTGATGATACATGTTCAGTGTTCTCAGAAGCGTCCACTGAACACGTGGAAATGATGCTCTTTGCAACTACTGTGTGTAGAGGGAAAAAAGCAAATATTCTATATGGAGTTCAGTTTGGTTTTACCCAGTTAATACAAGAAATAAATGGTCCAAGTAGGGCTTCTTTAAGGCAGAAAGGAAATTATAAGGCTCTCACAGCACAAACATAAACATTTTGCTCTAAGTTGTTTGACATCAACTTTTGCAACTGTCCTAAAGGAAAATGGTACATGGATAACAATATAAGGGAAAAAAGAGTCACAAAAAGAAACAGTGTCTGAAAACTTTGAGGAGGACAAGGTGTTTGGGGAAGGACACCATTCAAGCTTATTGTAGAAGTACACTTTACAGGAAACAACCTTCCAAACTGTACTGGAAACAGGGCTGCAGTGCACATCTGAGCAATAACATGCCTCTAGCATTCACACATCATGAGAAGTGGAAATGCTCATCTCAGCTTTCCTCTCAGCTGGCCCACCCTGGACTCATTCTCAAGGGCAGGTGCTGCAACTGTTTGTCGACCATTTGCTGACAATGGTTTCAGAGGAAGCATAAAACACACCTGAACTGTTTTTGGCACCTTCTCAACAGGGCTGACCCTGCTTAGTCTGGAAGTGATGTCAGCATTGTCTATGCCAGTGTTCAACTTGTTTTCACCACCTCCACAGCTGCACCAACATCTGAAAACAAGTACAGACCATGCAAGAAACCAGCAACAGGCAGTGGCAGGAGGAAAACATGAGGCTTTCAGTCATGTTTCTTGGGAATTTGTAAGGTTGAGCTTGATGAGAAAGATGTAAAGGTCTGTGAACTGAAAGCCAAGCATGTGCAAATGCCGAATTTCAGGGACAGCCATTTAACAAGATCAGTAGTTTGAAATATTTTTATTCTTGATTCAGTAACATAGATCAAAATGTTTTCTATCAAAAGCATTTTGCCTTTTCTCAAAGGTGCAAAAAGTCTTCTGCCATGTCCAGCAAAAACATCTTCTAAAGACAGTTACCCTTGTTGCATTTTTCTCAACTGAATATATCTGTGGAGACTGGGATCTCTCCACACTGGGTACTTACCAAAAGAGGTGACTTTGGCACTGAAGAACTTAAATTCTCTTCCTTAATAAGCAAATAGATCATTAGAGAAAATCAGGTCCAAAGGATCGTCTTCAAATGCCCAAAATATACCTTTATTACACAAATATCATTCCTGAGTGGTTTGTTTAAACAAGATGCTAGTGTTTATCCCTGATACTGATCCTTTGCCAAAGAGATTTTCTGAAAATCTCACTTGTGCAAGGGCAGCATCCCTGTCTTTTATGGCTAGAGGCAATTGCAGAAAAGCAGAATTTAAAATATTGGAACAGCTTTCAGCACACATGAAACTCAGATGGATAGAAGAGGTGGAGGGTTCTTCTGAGCAGCAGGTATTTGCAAATAAGAAGCCTTTTAGCACCCAACAAGGAAATTACAAAGAGATTTGAAAAGAGGCTAGCACTATGTCATCAGCAGGAGAAAAATAGTGGGATATTCTTGCGCCATGGCAAACTCATGAGAAGCATCAAGAAGACAGGAAGCACAACTAAAAGGTGTTCCCAGGAGCAGATATCAAGTAATTTCAGGTTGCATGCTTATTAAGAATGGAGAGAAGAAAGAGAAAGAGCAAAGACTGAAATCTATAAAGATCTTTAGTGTGGTGGATAGACATTCACACTTAAGTCTGAAGTACAGGAAGCCTGCATTGCTGTGGTGCTATTTTGGGAGCCTGAGCCCTGCTCCAGCTTGGAGAATGAAGGTGAAGGAAGAATTGATAGGCAGCAGCAGAAAAGATGGGCAAATCACAGAAGAGAAACTCCTTCTCTATGATCAAGGGAAAAGCTGCACTGAAATTTTCTGCAGAAGAGCTTAAGAACTGGAAGGACAGACGGCTCTGGGACTGCAAATCTTGAGAGCACTTTGGCCTTCTTCTTTTACTTTGTGCCTGGACTGACTTTCTGTCTTTTTGTGAGCCGTGTTGAATATATTTCCCTTTGAGTTTGACTTTGTCTTCTCATCTGCTGGATTTTTGTGGCTTTCCATTGATCACTGTACTAACTATTCCTCCTCAAAGCAAATTACCAGAAGACACAACATGCCATCACAGAAATAGGGAAATTGTATTTTCATAGATTTTGTGTGACTAATGAAAGCAACAGTGTAAATTGTTGTTATGCACTGCATTGCAAATTTTAAAAGGGAACTCAATCCCTTCATGAGATGGAATAAACAGTGAGCTGGTGCACACTTTCGCTAGCCATGATTCTTCTTTCTTTTTCAAAACAGACAAGCAAAATTACTTTTTTTTTTCTCTGATGGATTTTTGCTGAAAATTTTGCAAAGTTTTATCTTCTGGAAAGGTTACACTTTCTTATCTCTCTTCTGAACATTTTTCACTAACACCCAGCCAGGAGGTCACTTAATGCACTCGCACTCCATAGACCAGCAGATTTAAGTCTGTTAGTGCAGTGGTTTTGGTGTACTATTGCTTATGACATTTTTGCCCTTTAGGTGCCAACCTGGATTCACTGGAGCAAGATGTACTGAAACTCTGCCCATGAAAATCCAAAACCAAGAAAGTATGTTAAAATAATCTGAACTTTGCTTTCTTCCCCAACTACAGCAACAAAATCAATAGTACTTGGTGTTTTCACAGTTCAGCTGCAACTGGCCTCTTTACTCAGTAATTTATGACTGGATTTTCTGAAGTACAGTCTGTACACCATGGCATTATTGACCTCCAAAATATTTCTCATTTGTGTAATTTTTGATCTTTCCATTCATTCACAGATGCATTTGTTTTGCACATGCTGGCAGTTTTCCTGTTTGGGAGACTGCTGCAAAGTGCAACTCTAAAAGACCAAACTCATGGAGATGAGTATGTACAGATCTTGTGTCCTTGCTGCCTTGTGGAAAGAGCATCCTAAAACCAATCTGGGTCTCTGGAATGGTGAATTTCTGTCTCATATCTTGAAACACACTTTGATCTGGATTGGTTTGGTTTTGGCTGGTTTTGCAGGGGGATTTCTTTACATTTCCACAGAGCAAATTGCTCTCAACATCCTGCGCTATTTTGACACAATAAACCGAGATTCAGTTTCTGAAAGTGAACTCACCAAGTCATATCAGTTCACACTGAAGGAGCTTCTTTCTTAGCATATATTCACCTCTTCTCTTTTCTCTGTTTTTTTCTCTACCATTTTTTTTGTTTGTTTTTCCTCTCAGGTGCCCAAATGAATTTACTGGTGATCGCTGCCAAAACTACGTAATGGCCAGCTTCTACAGTACGTCCACTACTTTTCTGTCTGTGCCGCAGTAGAAGCATGTTCAGTTGGTGCTGCTTTCTTGTCGCTGCCTCTCTCCTCCAATCTTATTTTTTTTTTAATCTGTAACTAGATTTGTTGCCTAAGGCCTAACATTGATTGTCTCTGCCTGTTGCATGAAAATTATAACACAAAGCAATTGCAAATTATAACAGAAAGCAGTCCTGAGATTGTTTGGCATTGAGAGTATGGGGAAATGCAAGACTTAGGAATGCTGTGAAATTAACTCTGAATGTATGATATGGACTCCCTGCTGACATCATGCCAAAAAAGTACAAA
The DNA here is from genome assembly GCF_009819655.1 of Sylvia atricapilla. Taxonomy (NCBI): domain Eukaryota; kingdom Metazoa; phylum Chordata; class Aves; order Passeriformes; family Sylviidae; genus Sylvia; species Sylvia atricapilla. The sequence continues at coordinate 42,978,074 of NC_089174.1, forward strand.
AATTACATTTTTTAAGTCTCCCATTTTATTTGCCACAAAAAGCTTATGAGCCATGATACAGGCCAGCACTCCCTCAACCAAAGGGTGGTTAACTAGTCCTCTACTTGTATATGAGATTTGCGTTTGGAACTAGAGGTTAAAGGTAGTTGAAGTGCTTACATTATTTCTAAAGAGCACCTGGCAAACAGGGTCAAAATATTCTTCCTCCTCCTTGTCCAAGCTTCAGTGTAAAGAGCACAGGCAAAAAGAAAAAAAAGGAGCGGGGGGGGGGGGCAGGGGGAGAGATTACTTAAGCAATGGGGCCTAACATGTTTTGGTTATATTGTGAGTAACAGATGCAAGAGATCAAAGATTAATTGTCCAAATGAAAGTATCAGACACGCACATACACAGACTGCTCAAATCAGCAGTGCAGTCACATCCCATAAGGTTTCCCATGGATTATTACTTGACAAGGGTGTAGCAGAAAGTACACTATGTATTTATTTTCTCTCATTGGCTATAGCAAAGTCAAAGGTGACATACAAGAGAATTGCTTAGATACTGCATTTAAATGCATGTGTACTACTTATATTCAATTGTTCCTGGCATCAGGAACAATCAGGATCTAAAAGCAGTATTATAGAAACTGTTTTTTTGATGGATTACTTGCCAGCACAGAAAGACTATAGGCCAGCTCAATTTAATTTCCATCGATATACAGCACAAAAAGCTGTAATTATGTGCTGGATTTTTTGGAACCTGAAGAGATGCACAGGTTTTCTCTTACACTTATGGATGAAAAAACGTCCATGCATAATTAATACTTTCCATCATGGAAGCTACCAACATCAATCCCAAGAGTGCTGACTGGGGACCAGACCTTCAGCACTTGAGTGTGCATTTTAAGCCCCATTTTAGAAGCTTTATTAGTGTGAGTTATGTTTAAATGCCTCTGGTAACAATGGCTTTAAATTTTTTTGTGCTGTTACAGTATTTGTTTACAAAATGTTAAATTTAAGTGGCCTTTTCTGTGAATTGTGGTGAAAAGTGCAGCTAAGATTTTCTGATTTTAGAATAATAATTTAAAAGGAGGTGGTGTGAAAAATATGAGATCCATTGTTTACTGCTGAATTTTATCTGAAAACTATAGAAGAATTATGTGTTTATTATACACTCATTTTGCAGCCTAAGAGAAGAAAAAGTTTTCCTCCCTTTGTTTTTCAGTTTCATAACCCTGGCTGGGATTTTTAAAGACACCAGGTTGAGATTTTCTAAAGTTACCTTCATGGAAAACAGATGCCCTTGCCTTGCTGCAAAAGTTACATCTAGTTATTAGCACTGAAGTTGGTCAAGGGCTTGCCTGCCTTAAGCCACTCTGAGAGCCCCAGTCAATGGCTATGAGACGCTGGCACTTCTGCCTTCCTTGCATCTGCACTGCAACATCTGATTTATTATACTGCTTAAGATCTTGAAATTATACTTTTGGAAAGGGTCAACTGAGGGCACATTTATACTTAACTAAAATCAATGGAGAAGCATTTATGTGACTTTTTATTATCATACCCAAAGCAGACCAGAGCATACTGTCTGACAGAGGACTTAAAATGAGAGTTCTCTAAAGGCAAATGTTGCATCTGGGGCTTAAAGCCAAGTTCATACTTTGCAAGTGTTGTGGATGATTAGCTTTGTTCTGTAGATGCAGCTTTTGCAAAGTACAGAGTAAATTTGGATGCTAAACAGCTTAAATGATAGAAAAAAAGCAAAATCTATGTGTGAACCATAGCAATCTAATTTCACTTGCTTTCAGAAGGGTCTTTCTTCATTTGGAAAGAAAGAGTCAGTGGGGTTCCATTCCAAGTGTGCCTACCAATGAGCTGTTACTGTCTTAATTTGGCTGTTAAAGAAAATTTGTCTTCAGAAAACTGCCCTGGAATTGCTATTTGAGAGTCCTAAAGTTACTGGGCTGAGGATCTTTCACCAGATCAGAACAAGGCACCACTGGGCATTCTGAAAATGCCCTGTCCCAACACATTGCAAGGCTAACTTGACTCATCTCAGAAGCCTGTCTCTCAGGCTGTAGTGTCCTTTCCTTGAGCACAGCAGTCACGGTTGCTACCAGGCATGCTTCCCTGGATTTTTTTCTGTGACTGCTTTAACTTTGAAGCTTGTGGTCCACCACTGGCACATAAGACAGCAGAATGCAGCCCACAAATTGTTGCAAAAATGCATCAGTTCAATGCAGATACACTTTCTGTTTGAACGTTCACACATTCACTCCCTTGAAGTGAAGGAATCAAGGCAAATGGAGGAGAGCAAAAGTAATGAGTTAACATTAAACATTTGGGGTAATGTTCACGTAGTTAAGTATGAGAACTCTTATAGCAACACTGTGCAGAATGATCCCTGGGATAAGAAACAGTGATATAGCCATGAAGTACTAGAAGGTTGAGGAAACCTCTCTAGAGTTTAATCAAAGGTAAACTCTTTGTCTTCTCAAATGCCCCAGGTGCACCAAGGACCTCACCCAAAGGACCTATGGATTTGCTTACTTTCCTAGTAAAAAATTATATATAAATTGTGAATTTAGAACTGGCACCGTGACAATATGAGGCAAGGGTCATTATTTTCTAAAAATGAAATTCCTTCTGCCCCTCTTGGTACTGTCTGTCTTGCTCATCAGATGTGGCAGAGCTGGGAAACACCATGTCTGTCAGCTACTCACCCACCTGAATCCATACAGCAGCCACCCCAAAGTCTTGAGTGCCCAGCAGCTGTGGCACACCACTCATAAACAGAGCATGCAGTTCTGGAGGCTTCTGTTCCACATTTCCCAGCACCATCCTTTTGTTCTGTAGACCCTGCAACTCAGCAGGCTACAATATATCCCACAAGTTGTAGTTTTAAATAACTTTGGTGAAAAAAAACTGCTTCCTAAGTATTTTTTTTCTTGCAGGACTGTCATGTCCTCGCAGTCATAACCAAAATGAAAACCGAGTTGTTAAAAATAATTAGTTGTATTTATTCTTAAAGCACCTAGAGACAAATATTCAATAGAAGCCACACTGCATGTAAAAAGCATGCAAAAATATCAGGCTAAGTAAAAAAATATAAAAAATAATGACCTGTTTATAAAATGAGAAATGTTGGGATGTTCTGTTTATCAGATCTAGGGAATGTAACTAGGAATACTATAGATAAGTCAGAGCTACATAACATCTAGGTTTGAATAAGCAATGCATGTTTCTTCAGCATGTTTTCTTGTTAGGCTTCCAGCCAGAATATATTCTGATTCTAAAAACCAACTTCCTGTTGAATTATATAAAATAGAAACTGCATGATATGAATGACTTCCCTAAAATTAAATTACCTTCAAACTAGGTGTCTTACCTATAAGCAAGCATAATTACAGCAATATATATGCATGGGCATGTCATTCATTTTACTGAAGATTTAATCAAGCTTTCTATGCAACTAATGTATATCATTAGCAGAGATCAGGTAGGCGTGTGATACTGGCTCTTTAGGAAGAGACCTGGATGGATTCCAGCTTACTTAACCCTAAAAGTGTTACTGATTGGCAACAAAGAATTGACATTCCCTATGTGCACTAACTACATTAAAAAATCCATTTGTCATGAAATTTACCACTGGATTTAAATTTCATGGCACACAGGAACAAAAAAAAGGGTAAGAGGTGTAGTGGCTACCATGGCTGTGGTGTTGGCCCCATAGGAAGGGTCTCCTAGGTACCTGCTGGGGGTAAACTTGTGCACCTCTTTACCCACAGAGCCTGGTCCCTTTACACAAATCACATGCCTAAATAAGCACTCCCAGACCCCAGGACCCCAGGATCCATCCAGCTGGTCAACAAGTTGTTCTGCCAACACAGCACAGTCCAAAGACAGGGAAAAGGTGTTGGCTCCTCATTTTCCAGAAGCTGGAGGCCTGCTGCAGTCAATTTGCAAAGCAGAGTACTCCCAATGCTGAGTAAGCACTGCCAGCCACCTCCAGGTCACAACCTGCAATAGCAAGGATATGCATTCTGGGGACAGAAGCATGGCCAGAAGGGAGAGCAATGCATAACAGGGGTATGCTGCCCTTTGTTGGGCATCCCTTTGTTGTCATGTTCCCATGTGGAAACACTCAGCCATTGTACATGGCATCCTCAGGCCACAGCCCTGTTCATATCATTGAGATCTTTACAGGTTAATGGTTCCTGCTGCATTCCTGGATTGTGGCTGCTCAGATGTCCCATGTATACATATCTTTGTATGTAAGCCTTGCAGAAGATCTGGTCACATAGCTAAGAAAGGTGCACCGGAGCATTGCCCACATAACCACACGCCCTTTGTCCTGTTTCATGTGCAGACACAGAATAGCTGTTATTCTCATATGTAATTTATTTTTAAGTACAGTGTATTGCTCTTTTCTGAAACTTTTTCCTTTTTCTTTCTTTTTTTTTGACAACTTTCTGCATTGGCAGAGCATCTTGGGATTGAATTTATGGGTATGGACCAAATCATTCCTTTTAGCCTGCAGATTCTAGACCCTGAGAGATAAACCCCTTTTTTTTTTTCTCCACTTCCCCTTTTCAATTCCTAACCAATTTCTTTGTGCTTTCAAAGGGATCATACAGCTATAACAACAACCCAAAGTGTTAGTGGAGATCAGCTCACTAAAATGGTAATATTTGTAGGATATTCCTGGCTTAAGGAGTTCTAGGAATTACTGAAGTGATCATAACGTAGTGTACGTTCCTTTTTCTACTGTATAGTTTTGACTAGTTTTGACATCTACTTTCGGTGAGTTTTTCTTGGGTTGACAGGTTTTGGAAACACTGTAAGTGTTAAGCAAAATGTTTAACTAGTATACCAAAAGAAAGAAACTGTTATGGCCACTTAAAATGCTACAAATCTGCAGTACAAATCTGCAGTGTTGAGCTCTGATTTTCAATTAAGTTTTACATCTAAACCCACATCTAGGTGGTTACACTTCGTGTAAATCAGTTGCCTATACATATCTGTAAATGATATGCATATATACATTCATTTCCAGGTCTGTAAATTCTAAGTGGACTGAAACTTATTCAAGAATTTAAGTAGAAGTTTAGAGTTAGACTCCAGATCCTCAAGTCAGCAAATATATTCAATATTCCTAAAACTAAGAAGAACATTGGCAGTGGGAACTATTTTCACACTTCAGCTTTAAATATAATAGAAATAGATCTTCTAAATCTTATTTATGAATAGACTGTACATATCTAGCCAGCTATTTGTATTCAGGGGTACAAATAATGTATTTCTTGAATAGGCTAACTCAAAATTCAGGTCAAGGTTAGCTTGGAATCTCCTATAATTATTGGTAAAAAAAAAAAGAACACTCAACAAAGGCAAACAGACAAACAAAACACAAAAACACAAGCAAACAAACAAAGAAAACCCAGACAGTGAGGCAGTTGTAGTTCATGTTCTTATTAAAAATGCCCCCACAAAATTTCATTAGCTTAAGCTGTGGACTGTGGAAAACCCATTACAACCCAAATTTTAAAAATCACTCACCACCCAGCTTATTTTTGTTTTTTATTATTATCCCAAATTAGCATTAATTCTCACTTATACATATTAGATTGTAGTGGAAGATATATGGTTACATTAACATATGAGGAGTTCAATTAAAATTCTTTTAAAAACTGACATGCAAATTTTGCTTTATATATGAAATTGCATCAGCAGAACAACCTCTTGTAATTAAATTCTTTTAAAAATCCCCAGAGATCAGTACAAAGAAAAACATTAAAACCAAGCAAATTTAAGACCACATCAGTTATGTATAGATTAGAGTGATGTGAAATTAATTGCAAATATCAATTGCAAATATTAATTGCAAATATTTGCAATATTATTGCAAATAACATGCATATTTAAAAGGCTGCCTATACAATACCTTGACTTAAGTCTTACATTGATTTGTCTACAGGGTAAAAAAATTACTGAAATTATTTTTAGTACTTAACAGGCTAAAATCTTTCCTAAATTCTCACTGCACATACAATTTTTACAGACTTTCCTGCAAGGCTGCTACAGATTTTTTTTTCAAGATAGTTTAATCACCATGTGTCATTTAGCTGGGTGTCATAAAGTGACTCCATAAATGGTAACACTGGTCAGAGACAGAAGGCAGTTTTGAGGCAAGATGTAGTATAACTGCAAGTGCTCCACAGGAGGTTTTTTTGTAAAACTCTTCTTGGTTTTGAATGAAGAGTCCAAGGCTTGTCTTTGAGGTACCATGCCATCTGCAGAGTCTTAACCAGGATCCCAGCCCTTTCCCAGCTGCCAGCATCTCCTGCCACCCACATCGGCTCCTGCAGAACACCAGGGCATCCCCCATTTGCCCCTGGCTGTCCCGTCAACCAGGAGCACAGCCAGGTTTATATGAGAGGCTGCTGGTTTGCTGGGCATGACATGCCCAGATACATGTGCTTTCCTAGGCAGACCTTGCCCCCAGAGTTTGAGGGAGGGCATGGCAGCAGCACCATTCATGCACACCATGTCAGCCTGTGTTGTCCTTAGGGCCTTGTTTCAAAGGGCAGAGAAGGGGACTAAGGTTATGAAAGCAGATCTAGGGATTTAATTTCCCATGCCCATCAAGACCTATAGTCCCAGCAGACTTGCTGGTGCTAGGAGCATTGCTCAGGGCTGCACCCACAGCCCTGCTCCCCTCTCTGTATCCCACTTCCCCTGCAGTGACTGAGCACCCAGAAAAGTCCCACATGCAAGCAACAAACCTTAGCCCACTGGTACAGTCAGGCCATCCCAGCCAGCTGCCCAGCTCATTTGCAACAACCTCAGCCTGCAGCTAACCTCCTGGACTCAGTGCAATTTTTCCTTCAGTATGAAAACTGAGCAGTGTCCACTGTTAATCTTCTACTTCCTCTCCTTTGTGCTTCAAGAAAAAAAACGGGTTGATATGTCATTATTCATTTTGCTTTCATAAGCTAATGGCTGACAGCATGACAATAAAAAAATAATAATAATTCAAAGCATTTCAAATTAGCCCCTAAATTGCTTAGCACAATTCTCCTGTTTCCTGTGACATCCTTGTAATACACCATTTACATGGCTAACTAATAAGCGCTTTCAGAAGGGGCAAAAAAGGGCAGGGGATCCAGTGCCACTAACTAGCCTAGGTGAGGAGTTATGCTGTATGAGAAATCCCTTCACACTGCTTAAAACTCTTTTTTTTTTTTTTTTGTCCTCAAGCATTTCTTCTCTCTATTTTTTCCACTTCTAAGCATGCTGTGCCAGGCCTGTTGTTGACTTCTCTACCCTTTTTTCCTGTCTTCCTTTATATTTCACCTTCCTCTTTTTCTTTGTCATAGTTTAGTTTGGTTGGAGTTTCAGCCTTTTCTTCCTTCCCTTTTTTGACCTTCTGTTCTTGGAGTTATATTTATTTTTCTTTAATACATTTTTGCAGCATCCTAGTTTTACCACACTCACTTCTCTCCCCTTCCCTCATCTTTGTTAATAATTAGTGTTGTTAATTTTGTCTGATGGTGCTCATGACCTGTGTGCTGGTGTTTGATTTACAGTGGGTTTGGCTTGTAAGATAAACTTGTTCTGTGGTGTGGTGCATTGTATCAGAGAAATTGAGAATTACTTCTGCTTTTTGGTTTGTTGCATGGAGTATTTGCCACTTGCCCACAGCAACTTTAAAACAAAACTAGACAGGCTCAGGGAAGTCTTCTCCCTGTTCAGTGAGGAGTATTTTCCCCTGCACTGGTGTATCATTTATGACAGCACATCATTTGGACAGAGACACATGGCATATGTGAGAGAGCATTGTTCACCTCTGTACCAGCCAGATGCAAGTCCCTTCCTGCAGGAATAATGCTGGCATTTATCCCAAAGGTAGTGCAAAGCTGTGCAGCTCTAATTCATTCATTTATTTTTAATCATCTGCTTGTATTCTGACTGTGGTCAATATTGCAGATCATTATTAGTCTGTCTGCTTAATCAAAAATAAGACTTGAGTAAATCTAGACATCCATTTTTGTCCTAACAGCAGGAACACAAATCTACATCTGTAAAGCATCAACACAGAATGCGCCTGTTTCAGAGCTCCTTACGTAACATTTCCCCAGCAGAGCACTCAGCAATGCTCTCTGCCAAGCATTAGTGAGGCTGGAAAGCATCAGTAGCTCCAGCCCAAACATTAGCAGTGCTACTAACACCTTTATGAAAGTGAAATATCTCCAGTGAAGGAAATCGGTAACAAGTTGTCATCACTGAGCAAGCTGCCATCCTAGATAAAGTTCCTTTGTTGGTCACAAAGGGATACAAGATGAAACTGCATTTCTCTCACACAAGGCACTGCTGGTTGTTGATATTGCTGTGTTTTAGGAGGAGCACTGGAGAAAAGAGTCTGAATTTTATGACCAGAGCTCAAAACCTGTCTCCATTTCTATTGGTGATATAATTACAAGCCAAGCTCATGTCTCAAATGTAGAAGAGTATTTTAAAATTTCTCCTGTAAAGACAGCTGAGATATAAATTGACATGGGACCAGGGGGATATTGGATATGAAAACAATCCAAAAAGAAAACAGGAAAATAAATTTCTCATAAGACCTGTAAAATGGCTTTCATTCCAGCTGTCTTTGCAAAACTTCCAAAGCATTTGCAAATTCATGTTATTGCCTTACTACACTACATTTTTATTTCCAGCAAATGCTGTGTTTGTCAACTATGAAGTTGTTTCTTAGGTATTATTCTTGTTCGCTTAAAAAAAAAGTGACTTTTGACTGTAATTCTGTAATTGATCTCATCCCTAGAATTGTGTTAATTGTTCTCATCACCCAGTATTGTGGTGTAGCCCTGTTCTCCTTGCAGTCAGTAATAAGTCTGCCTGATGTGTGGTGGCTGCGTCTCAGTGTGGCTGTGTGAATCTGTGTAGTGGTTTGTAGCATGACAGCCGTTGATTGTATGCTCCTTGCCTAGCTATCCTCCATGTTGTGACTTTCTCTGTTTTTGTCCCTTTCTAGAAGCTGAGGAACTGTACCAGAAACGAGTGCTGACCATAACTGGCATTTGCATTGCTCTTCTAGTAGTTGGCATCATGTGTGTGGTGGCCTACTGCAAAACCAAGTAAACTTTTCTCTTCTATTTCATATCTGTGGTTGTTGGTCAGGGCCTTCCCAGTTGACTAGCTCCTCTGGCCATAAAGTTGTACCTGAGTTTCTCTAGAGGTGAGCTTAAGAGACAAACTTGTGACCAGGGTTCTCTGGTCCAAGCCAGATGAATGTGGGTCTCCATGTCCATCAGCAGTGCAAAATGAAGGCAGGTATCTGAAAGATTGCTCAGTCTTCAAATGTACTTTTAAATTTTTTGTCTCTTTTTGTTTTTGCTTTCTTTTCTATCTTTCATTTCAGCTGGTTTCCCCAGTTGAAAAGAAACAAACTCCAATGTTAGAATGATGTTGCTTTCCAGCAGTAAATTTTATGTATAAGCCTAATTTGTTGGTACTTGAGACACAATTAATGATGCTAAAAGTTGCTATACACCAAAGGCCAAAAACTGGAACACAAAAATGCTCTTAATGCAAAAGTAGGGGTTTAAATGCATTCTGTGAGTATCTAAATTACTAGGGGTGACTCTCAAACATGCATGAGGCACTCTGGACCATAAATTTCACAGAACATCAGCAGAATTTCTGCTGCCAAAGCTTCTGGCTGCCCTTATAAATCTCCCCACCAAAACACACAAAACCCTTATCATAAATATTCCACGTTTGTATAAACCTGATTTACTATTGCAAGGCCTGATTGGCAGTTGGACTGTTAGTTTTTGTTGTAAGCCCCACCAATGATGGATGTGTTAAAAGTGGGGGAGGAGAAAGATCATTTGTCCCTCTCAGTGAGAGTCCAGACGCATACACACAACTGCCCCTACCCATAACCTCAAGCCAGTGGTCAGTGGGGAACAACTGAAACAGTAATAAAAAATCAGATCTATTACTGCTTTTAAAAATCATATCCCCACGTATTTCAACAAACATTTAATCAGGATCCTGAAGCATGGTTTTCTGTATGAAGAGCCCATAGAGTTCATCAGGGGTCTGGATGCCTTTTTTTTGCCCCAGACATCAGCAATCACTGTGAACTGAAAGTTGAATGTTTTCAAAAACAGTTGATGAGAATGCCATGCCAGGACATGGCCATCCAAAGGCAGCAGTGATGCCAGACTTGTATCTGTGAGGTGATTCGCAAATGCTCTTTTCCCTAAATGGGGAAAACTCAGACATCAGGAGAGATCTTGGAATGGTGTTAGGAGAACAACCAGTGTAATAACTTAGATGTTTTTGGTCTCCTTGCAAGCAATACTGCTGATAAATCGCCAAGGCAATTCAGACACTGAGTCTTAATTTGGAGATACTTTATTCACAAATCATTTAGATGAAGATAAAGTCTTCTTAAGTACACACTAGCTTTCCCATTATTCTTTCATCTCAGTTTTGTGGAGTAATTTCTTATTTTAGTTACTGTCCTTTTACTACATGACAAAAAGTCCAGATAAAAGCATGCAAATTCAAATACATTGGTCACTGAAGGTGGGAAGTAATGCAGTTTTCTAGGGATGGATTTCCAGGTTACATGTGCCAGGATTTCAGTCCTGTAGATGACAAACTCAAACTCCCTCTAGAAATGGCTTTTTCTACCATGTTAAGGAGTTCAGATTATTCTCAGCTCCCAAGGTCTCCAGAGACACATGAAGGGGAGCTGTGAAATCAAGTTAAAATCGTGCTTGCCTCCTTGCTTCTCAGCCCAGCAGGTCTTTGTTTAGCTCAAATGTCTCCTGGCACTGCACTCTCTATACACCTGAACTGCTTACATGTCCTAAGATGGTGCCTGGTTTTCCTCAAAGCATAAAGTCCACATGAGCCATGTGTATCCTTCTGAGACAGGAGCATTTCCAAACAGATGTATCTGCATATGCCATTCATGTGGTGGGACATAAATTAAGCTTTTTCCACTATCCAGGCACATACACACAGAAAAAATACCTAAAATGCTGTGTGTTAAGTCATATTTTCATTGTCATTAATCTTTCGTGACTATCAAGCTTCAGCGTATTTATTGCCCTCCCTCACTCCTTCTTTTTTCTAAAGCTTGAAATAGTCCACTTGAGTTCAAAACAGGATTGAAAATAGTTATCTCTTACACTGTCCTATCCTGCCATCACTATCTGCACTTCTGCATACAGCTTAGTATGTATTTTAGCTTTTGCCACACCCAAAGTCATATGCATTCCAGAATGTGTTGGAGCCTGCATCCTCTCTCCACTGCTCTGGATTCTGACAGTATGGTGGAAGTTCTCCTGTGTAATGAGAGAAAATTGGGTAATATTTATAAATTGAGTCTGAAATTGAATAGCCCTTTTTCTGGTTATTTATTTTGGTGTTCTAATTAGTGTTCTGCATAGCCATGTTTTACTATGCTGTAAGTTTTGATGCTGACACTTTGTAATGATCTTCTAAAAAGTTCTTCTGAGGAGAGCTGGAAGGATTATGGAATCACAGAATCATTAGGTCGGAAAAGACCTTTGAGATTGCTTCCGAACTTTGACTGACCACCACCTTATCAACTAGACCATGGCACTGAGTGTCATGACCAGTCATTTCTTGAACACTGTCAGGGAGGGTGACTCCACTACCCATCTGGCCAGTCTGTTCCAATGCTTAATAATCCTTTACCTGAAGAAATTCCACCTGATGTCCAACCTGAACCTCTCCTAGCACAACTTGAGGCCATTTCTTCTTGTCCTGTTGCTACTTGCCTGGGAGAAGAGGCCGACCCCCACCTGGCTACAGCCTCCTTTCAGGCAGTTGCAGAGAGTGATAAGGTCACCCCTGAGCCTCCTTTTCTCCAGGCTGAACAACTCCAGCTCCCACGGCCACTCCTTATAGGACTTACATGTTGTTAGCAAGTGGGGAAACAGCATCTTAGGACAGGAAAGGGTAGAAGCACCAAAGTCAGTCAGAGATCATGTCATTAGTACATGAATAGTTCTACTAACCGCATTAGCAGCCATGGCATCCACCTGATAATCATTAGGCTTTGGAGCAAGTCTGATGTTGCTGAAACGAAACCTTCCAGAGCTGCCCAGAAGTCTTCAGGCTCAGGCCTATCACCTGTGCTCTCACTTTGGATTTCTGGGGCTTCTTCTGCAGTCTTCTTTAACACATTTATGGATTTGAAGTACACTGTTGAGGTAGGGGGTGAATCCCACCAAAAAAATGTGCAACTCCACATCACAAAAACCACGTTCCAGTGTCTGCAAGCATGCACTGAGGCACAGACACCTCGGGTTCCTGTAGTGACCGAAGAGGCATAGCTCGATGGGCTGTCAGAAACTTTGCCCTTGGCAGGGTGTCAACATGTCTGGGTTAAAATCTCTCCCCCCTCCCTTCTGAGTGCAGAAAAGAGCTGCTCCTGAGACAGAGCACTGCTTAGAAATGGCTTTCCTTTTCCTCTCACTTATTCCTGTCCCTCTGTATCTTGCTAACTCCTGGAAGGGATCCCAAATATCCTTCCCCCTGTGCAGGTCCCCCCAGCTCCAGCTGTGATTAGACCTGTGGTTTTCAGAGTTACTCCAAGCTCTAGCAGCAGTGGAGAAAATTCTGACAAAAACAAGTGATGTTATATTATTATCACCAACTTCAATATGCTGAAGGGGTCAGCTGCTTTCCTTTTGTCCGTTAAAATCATTTCCATGTTTCATGCGCAGGAAGCAGAGGAAAAAGTTGCACGACCGCCTCCGGCAGAGTCTGCGCTCAGAGAGGAACAACATGATGAACATGGCCAACGGGCCACACCATCCCAACCCTGCGCCAGATAACGTCCAGCTCGTCAATGTAGGTGCCACTGCACAGGCTCCAGCCTAGGCTGCCAGGGCCACAGGAAAGCTCACCCCACAGCTTTTGAACATCTGCCTGCTGCAGGCGGGTGACTGATCTCTCTCGGCTTTCTCCACACGGAAAAAAATTGCTGTTGCAAACTGCCGCTGTCTTCTCCATCAGAAAATAGTATTTTTGGTGTATCTGATGCTAATGGGACGTAGCTTTTCCGCATGTCTGTCTTCTGGGACTTCTCGTTCCCTTGTTAAATACATTTCTATAGCTTGATTGGGATGCAGACCGTTGCTACTTTCCTCATTTGTCTCCTATTTTGAGTCTAGATGGGCCGTGTACCCAGGGGTGTACACGAATGTGCTCAAGTGTGTCAGTGTAGTTTCTGTGTGTATTTAAGTGACAAAATTTGTGCTTTGTGCCAACATGTAAAAGGCTGAAATCTGGGAAGGAGGGATTCAGAATTATGTCTACAAACATGCTGTGAATTACAGTTTGTAAACCTGAGGTTTGTCTGGGTTTTTCAGCAGTACGTTTCGAAAAATGTAATCTCCAGTGAGCATGTCATCGAGCGAGAAACAGAGACCTCGTTTTCTACAAGCCATTACACCTCAACAACACATCACTCCGTGACAGTCACCCAGACATCCAGCCACAGGTACTGGAGGGGGAAGGCAAATAGCAGCTGTAATACCTGATCTGTTGCAAAACCAAAACTATGTGTAAAACAACAAACCAGGAAAGATCTATGCTCCTTTCACAGTGTTTTCATTTTAAGACTAACAATATTTGATGTCATATCACCTAACTAATTATCTTCCCAGGAATTTACAAAGACCTTTATTACCCAAATGGCATTCCAGTACTGTCACAGTGAAATTTAGTACATACAGATTGCTAAATCAGTGACACTTCTGATGACCGGAGAGCCCTGCTTCCCTCTCCTTTTATCCATACATGCAAAATCACCTTGATGCCTGTGGATTCATACAGTTTGCTAAACTCTGCAGCTCCAGTTACCATACCAAAGGTTATGCTGCAGATCCTGAGTGCCAACAGAGCCCCTCCTTTCCCTGGCTGAACTGCTCATACGCATTTGCCACCAAAGCCCAGTCTCATACTCCCCCTTTGTCTTTTCCTGGTTGCTGCTCTCCAGCTGGAGTAATGGCCACACTGAAAGCATCCTCTCGGAAAGCCACTCGGTGCTCGTCAGCTCCTCCATGGAGAACAGCAGGCACGCCAGCCCAGCGGGGCCCCGGGGCCGTCTCAACGGCATCGGTGGGCCACGGGATGGAAACAGCTTCCTCTGGCATGCCAGGGAGACCCCCGACTCCTACCGGGACTCTCCTCACAGTGAAAGGTAGGACACACCACCTCACTGCTTTCAGCTGGCAAGACCTGGTGTTTTCCCAGATAGTTTCAAAGCTTGGGAGCACAGGAGAAAATGCAACAGTACGGCTGTTCGTGTACGGTACATCTTGTTCGTAAAGGTGGAGAGCTTAGTAGTAGTTTACAGTCCATCAAAAGCATTTCTTACCCTCTTTCCTCTGCTGGATTTAGTCCTATTAGCCAGCAGTTCACACTTGGAAAAGTTCCATGGGCGTAATTAGTCAGAAATTTCCATTGTTAAGAATAAACAGACCTTTGCCTAGTTACCAATTTCTTAGAAGACGCAAATGAAAAACTGAGAGATTTTGCAGGGAGAAAGTAATGTATTGATCCACAGGAGGAGGGCACTAAAGACTCTTGAGCTGTATAGAAGCTATGCCATCGCCTATTTTCTGGAGTATTCCAGCTCCTAAACCCTTTAAAAATTCCACTTAATTCTTTATTAAATAAAAACAAGGAACGCAAAGGGCAAGCCAGAAGGACTCAGGTCATTATTAAATCAGGAACAGTTATGAATAAAGCCAGCCAGGAGTTTTTCAACCATGCAATTTTTTTTCTCTGAAAAAGCTGCTTCATCTGTTCCTAAGATCTACCTAGAAGTACATGAGTTGCAAAAAAAACTTACTGAAAAAATCTGTCTCAGGTTTAGGCTAGCATTTTGCTTCAAGATGGCCCCATAATAGCAAAAGAAAGACTGAGAAGAAACAAGACATTTAAAAAGAGCTTTTACCCAGGAATCATAGGCAGAAGAAAAGGAAAACAAAAAGTTAAGGATCAGTTCTCTGAGCACTTCGAAATCACAAGGGATTTGGCCTTGTGGAGTGTCCATGATGTCAAAAATGCAACCAGGCAATCCCCAGGGAGACTGAGTTGTGTAGGAGACAAGCTGTGGTTTTCAGAAAAATGAATGTGCAAGTACAGCAAATGCCATTTCTGTGGTACTCCCTCTGCCATACAAACTGCTAAGCAGCAGGAAGAAGGGCCACTGAAGGAAGGACCCTGAGTGTAGTACCACTAAGGATAATAAACTAGCCCCCTCATTAAAAATTATGTGTCATTTACCATGGAATTTAATTTGAAGATACATGGCTCACATGACATAAACAGCCATGGCTCCAATCCAGCAGAGCACTTTGACAAGATTATCTTTTAATCGTGCAAGTAGGCCCACTGAAATCAGCAAGATTACTCACATGGGTAGAGCTCAGCGTGTGTTTAAGTGCTTTGCTGGATCAGGACCTGTAACAGTAAATACCATGTTGTCTCCTGCCTGGGAACCAAGCAGGATACACGCCCACATGCCTGCCAATGGTGAGTATTGCAGCTTAGTATATTTGGGCATCTGCATGTGAGAAGTGAAGACCATTCCTGCTGTCTGCCTGCATTCCATGGGTCACCCAAAGCATCATTCTAATACAAACTGTTTAGATTTAATTGGGTAGGAAGGGAAGGAGAGAGAGGAGAGTATGTTCCTTTTTGTTTCTCTGAGAAGAAAGAAGGCATTTCATAAATTATTGTGTCTCTTGAAGGTTGTACTACAGGTCAAAAGCAGCATTTCTGTGATAATTCATCAGGCATTGACAGCCTAGCCTGTGCCTGAAGCAAACACAGATTTGGAATGTGGGAGATGATAGTTCCCTGAGCATTAATTGCAGGCCTCATCTATTTTTAGTGATCAGGGAATACATGGCCAATTGTTCCTGAGATGGCTTGTGTGTATACAAGGGAGAAAGTGAGATGTATTTGGAACTAAAAATTACTCAGAAGCAGAAAGGAATGTAGAAGCTTACAAATTACTTCCTGAAGCCATCAAATGTTGCTGGACTGTGAATTGGTAGACCAAGGCTGTCCTCACTCAATTTTCAAATTTAATTCAGCAGACATTATAAGGGGTTCTTTTCATTACCCCATCCATTTGCTGGATCCCATGCCCTGCCACCTGTGTACACAAGCAAAGGGCACAAGCAGTTTTATCTTGGATGTCCTTAGCTGTCTTATAGGAGAAAGGGTCAAAAAACACTGTCTCTGCACAAAAGGCAGGACTATATGATGAAGCTGGCAGCATATAAGTAGTTAATGTGTGCTGTATGGCCATGGGTAGACTCTGATCCCCTTTCACTGAGCCAGCATAGTTGTAAGCTGGATAAATCAATTACCTTTTAACTTTCCTTTTAGGATGGATTAGAGCTGCACAAGTTCAGATCCTGAGCCTCAGGTTTAGTTAGCACTGCCCTGTTAGGGTGTGGGGGAATAGACCAGAAACGTGTGAATGCACAGTATTCCAGTATGAGTAACTTGACACTGTTTGAAGACTGCACAGTGCATTGAACACATTTAACCAACTCAATCCATTAACAGAACCAGTCTAGCTAAAATCCAGTGTGTCATAAAGATGTGTATGCAACAGTGTACCAGCTGAGAAAGTAGAAAGTTTTTCAGACAATGCCTATTAAAAATGTGAAAGGGATTAAAAGCTCACTCATGGAAGGAGAACAAACTACTTAATTCATCCAGTACACAGACCTATTCATTGCCCTTTGCTCAACCAATTTGATTAATTCCCATGCATAACTCTAGGTTTGGTTTTTTCCATTCTCTCACTCCTCAGTTTATGTAAATCAATATGCAATCAATGCACTTCTAGTGAAATCAATTTATGCTGCTGCATGTCTCTCCAGAATCTGTCCTGTTTTCTCCTTTTTCCTTTAATTCCATTTTTCTCAAGTGTAATATGTAATATGAGTCATATATTGAATAAGAAAGCTGGATTCAGGTTTAATTTGGTAATTTCAGGCTCAGATAAATAAACCAGTAATGAAAAACTAAATAACTACATCAATCATAGACATACAGCTTTTCTCAATGGGCGTGTGATGGAGCTTAGAATGATTTTAACTTTAGACACAGATGAAATTTAGGCAGGTGAATTTAGGATAAGGATAAAAGCAAAGCCAGACCATGCAAAGCATCATGCTGGGCACTGTGCTTTTGATCAAGTGGTTTTAGGCAGATCCTCACCTGGCACGAATCCACATGACCTCATAGCATGTCTACTGATTAAAACTAGTTGAGAGCTTCACATTTTTTGTTCTGTTTCTTTGGGACAAACTCTGTAATGGCACCTGTGCTTTATTTTCCGAAATCATTTCTGGCCACTACACTTCCCACAGGAGCAGGGACAAATTTTGCAAAGGAATCATGGGCACTAGGCCAGACAATCCTGTCTTTCAGCATTTGTTCCTATATAAGGACAAATGATACTCTGTTCTTCTTTGCAGATAGATCTACCAGCCAGGGTAACTAGCACCCTAGGAGTGGAACAGCACAAAGCTCCTGGGATGGTGCTACAAGTGCTTCTCTGACTGTCTTTGGTGATTAAAATTAACAGAATCTGGCTCTAGATTTTATCCAAACATTACTTTCCCCCTTAGCCTGAGACAGTTTGGTTGCCAGAAGAGCGTGAAGCCCCTAGAGGACTGTCCTTCAGTTCCCTTCTTTTCTTTCCCCCTGTGTGTTTGCATGTACCCCAGATTCTGGTCAAATCCTTCCAGAACTGCAGCAGCTGTTTTCCTTTTGAGAAAATACTTGCAAATGCATTTTGTTTCTGGCAGCCTGTCTGTCTCTGAATCCTATTTCTGGATTCATTCCAAAAAGTTATTCTGGCAAAAAATTTACAGCATCTCCATGGCTGGGATCTGGGAGTTTTGCTGCGCTCCTCCTGCTTTCAAATGTTTTTGCCAAGAGTCCCAGAAGTCAGCAGTTTATAGGATTAACAGGAACAGGAAAAGTTCCTTAGTAGCCCTGTGTGAGGATGCTGGGGATCTTAGGGGATCCTTGCCATTTCTCTCCCAGTCCACATGAGCTGCTCTGTTTGCAGGTCACCACTCCTCCTTGTGCTCGCAACCTTTTCCCATCTCTTTTCTTCAGGTACGTCTCAGCTATGACCACACCAGCTCGCATGTCACCTGTTGATTTTCACACTCCAACTTCTCCCAATTCCCGTCCTTCCACAATGTCACCACCGGCTTCCAGCTTGACCGTCTCCATCCCCTCAGTGGCAGTGAGTCCCTTCATAGAGGAGGAGCGACCACTGCTCCTGGTGACTCCACTGCAGCTGCACGAGAAGTATGACCACCACCTTCAGCAATTCAACTCCTTTCACCACAATGCCACCCATGAGAGCAACAGCCTGCCACCAAGTCCTCTGCGGATCGTGGAGGATGAGGAGTACGAGACCACGCAGGAGTACGAACCAGCACAGGAACCTCCAAAGAAACTCACCAACAGCCGGAGGGTCAAAAGAACAAAGCCCAATGGCCACATTTCCAGCAGGGTGGAAGTGGACTCTGATGCAAGCTCTGAGAGCAGCAGCTCTGAGACCGAAACCGAAGACGAGAGGATAGGCGAGGATACACCATTTCTGAGCATACCCAACCCCGGGGCGACCAGTCTGGAGCCAGGCGCTGCCTTCCGGCTGGCTGAAACCAGGACTAACCCAGCAAACCGCTTCTCCACCCCAGAGGAGTTACAAGCAAGGTTGTCCAGTGTGGTAGTTAACCAAGACCCTATTGCTGTATAAAACATAAAACACATAGATTCACATGTAAAACTTTATTTTATATAATGAAGTATTCCACCTTTAAATTAAACAATTTATTTTATTTTAGCAATTCCGCTGATAGAAAACAGGAGAGGAAAAGAAACTTTTATAAATTAAATATACGTATGTACAAATGTGTTATGTGCCATATGTAGCAATTTTTTACAGTATTTCAAAAATGGGGAAAGATATCAATGGTGCCTTTATGTTATGTTAAGTTGAGAGCAAGTTTTGTACAGTTACAATGATGGCTGTCCCATAGTATTTTGCAAAACCTTTTAGCCCTCAGTTGTCCTAGCTTTTTTGTGCACTGCAATTATAATGACTGGATGTATGATTTGCAAGAATTGCAGATTCTGGTTGCTTGCTGTAGAGTCTCCAAACCAGAAAGCCCTGTAATGGCACCCCCACCCTATTCCGCCAGAAAAACACACATATACACACACACAGAGTCAGAAAGAAAAAAAAAATATTTAAAAAAAAAAAGATAAAAAAGTAAAAAAAAATCTTATATGAGAATTTTTATTTGCTTTCAGTATATGAGATGAGTTTTGTCTGCTCTCTGCCAGCCAAAAGGTTTGCTTCTTTGAGCACTGAGATAACAGTAGATCCAACAGCATGCTACTATTAATTACAGCAGGATAACAAAAAACATACAAACAAACAAAAAAAAAAAAAGCCAACCTGCATTAAATAATGTTACTTATAGAAAGAAATTCTGTGATTTTAAACCAAATATATTATTAATCAGAGGTCAGCTTGTAATCACTAGGAGCTGCCCTTTCATTATTTTCCAGATATGAATTGTTCTAGTTATCCCTTAGGAAATGGGTTTAAGTTAGCTGAAGCTTTGAACCCAATACTCTATTTAAACAAAAAAGAAAAAAAAAAAAAAAAAGGAGAAAAAAAAGGAAAAAAAAAAGAAAAAAATAAAACCTCTAATATTTTATGTTAATGGGGCAAATATAATAGATATCTGTAATCAAGCAAGGAAGAGATCTAGCTGGAAAACAAATGCCACTAATAAAAGTGCAATCAGTTTTCATCTCTATTTCTTAATGTTGTTTTCTAATACACAATTTATTCTTTTGTTTCTCCTCAATTTTCTTCCCCTTTTTCTCTTCCTCAGAAAGAACCCTGACAAGCTTCTAGCAATACCTTGTTAGAGTTGCTGTTGGAGAAAGGCTTACTCTAGGATACAGAAAGGCCTTTCAGGGAAGAACCTGATTTGCTGAGTGGTTAAAAAGTATTGGCACATATGAAGGACAAAGCAGATATATGGAGTTTATTTTCACTCGCTTTATGAACTCCATTACTTGGATTGAGAGAGGCAAGGCTAATGCAGAGCCCATTTATGAAGGCAAACACACCCTGTGGGTTACAGCCCTAGTAACCCATGTGTGACTATTTGATACCAGTGTTTATATAGCCAGTGACAGTCTTGAAGCCATTGACTAATAATGAATGAACAAGGATGCTGTCAGTGCTGGAGCAAATGCATTCATCCGGACAGAAGCAAATGGCCTCTTTTGCACTGAATTCCTATCAGTTTAGTCAGGGTCACTCTGCCTCTTCTTTACTTTTGATTTTTGTTGTGTGTTCAGTTGGCACAGCATTGACTCAGGATTGATGTGGAAAACAAATGTTTTTCCTAGACTCTGGGGATTCTGAAAATGAGAACATATGTTTTACAGGTATTACTGAGCTCTAAATAAGAGCCCTGTCAAGAGAAAAAGAATTTCAGCCAAACTACACTCATCCTTTGGGC
This sequence comes from Sylvia atricapilla, assembly GCF_009819655.1. NCBI lineage: Eukaryota > Metazoa > Chordata > Aves > Passeriformes > Sylviidae > Sylvia > Sylvia atricapilla. Next base: position 42,998,715 of record NC_089174.1, read on the forward strand.
CACATTCTGGTCCTGGTTAAATAAAGAGAAATACATCAAGGAAAAATTGAGAGATGTAAGCCTGAGGAACAAAAGTCCCAATTCAGTAAATTGTTCAAGCATATGCTTATGCTAATCCCAGCAAAAGTTACCTTCAGCATGTGCTAGACTCTCATTGACATATCCAGCACATGCAAAAAGTTAAGCATGTGCCTTAGAGTTTTGCTGAACAAGGTGTCCTATTGATTTGAGACCTGAAAGCAAAGTACAGCAAAAGAAGCTCTTTGCCAGGATGACAAAAATAAGTGAATTCCTCAGTGTATAACCATATCATATCAGTAAGAACACAGGTGAGTCCAGCTGAACACCAGATTCAGCAGAAAAAGAACAAAAAGAAACTTAGTATAGGAAACAAAGTTGTCCACTAGGATGTTACTGGTGGAATTAAAAGGCTAGGAAACTAGCACAGCTTTGGGCTATGTGGTGGCTGAAATGGCACTGCTTATTTGAAAAATCTATGGAAGATGGCAAATACTGTCTGAACTTAAGTCCCCTTTGCCATTTTTCCCTGGCTGGCATGTGCTTGAACACACTTTGCCTTTGCAGACTGAAACAAAAGCTTTTTACAAATTCTAGACACCGTACTCTCATTTTCATCCCTTTAGTCATGCCTATTTATCTGCAATCCCATGCTGCAGAATATCCACCTCTCCAGTAACTCTGCAACTCAGTAGTATAGAGGGCCAAGTGAGCTTTCCTAATGAAGACCATGAGTTTCCAAAGGATTTGCACTCTTGAGTTTCTGTGGACACTTGAATATCTGTCCTTGCAGGGACACCTCTGGCACCGCAAAGACTTTGCAGGACAGATGAGACAGAAAAAGGAAGGCAGAGAAACAAGAAAATTGCTGCAAAATCACCCCTTTTAGTGGCAGAATAGAGATTATAACACAGTTTTTTTGTAAACTACTCAAGTATATATCAACCACAAGGCCAGCTCTTGTTGAAGTATCTATAATAGATAGCCCACACAGATTAATTGGGATGGAAAGGGAACATGCCTTGATGTTGAGTAGATTATTTTACTACTGTTGTTATGGAGGGACAGTACAGAATGAAGGAGAAATTCCATATTTGGGAGCTGTACATGTGAGATTTATTTGGTATAGGTCATGGGGAAAATGTCACACCTCTTCTGTTACAGTGCCTCAAAGTCAAATTGCTGTGTAGTTCCCTCTCTTTCTCCCCCTTGGAATACACTCAGTGTGTTATAGGGCAAGCATGAAATTAGGCTGGAGACTTCACATGGACCTAAGAACAAGAAAATACAATTGGGGATATGGCTGCCTAAGCCCTTAGATCTTTGTGAAGAACCCAGCCTTACAGCACAGTTCATGCAGCAGTGAATTCAGGCATTGCCGTGGCTTGGCACACACAGAAGCAAGAAGAGGACACAGACCCTCACCTCTCAACTTGTGTTTGTCACACTGTGAGGGTGTTGTACATCAGTCAGGTCCACACCCAGAAGTTAGTGAGTCTACCTGGCCACAGGTGCTGCCGGCAGGCTGCAGCCAATTCCTGCTGGACAAGGGGCTGGAGGCTGCAGCAGCACGGAGCAGAGACAGCAAGTGCCTCTGGAAAAGGCCAGCTCCCCTGTTTGGGATATTTGCTTCATTACCCAGACCTTTGAGCTAGGCAGTCCCAACACCCTTGAGCCATCACTCTGTGATGCTTGCCAGTTCTTTGGCTGAAAGTCATGGCAAGAAGAAACATACTTTGAAGAGGGGGAGAAATATTCCAGTGGTGGCAGAGTTAAGATTGTCCTGGTTAATTTCCATATCGTTTAGTTTGAGCCATGAGTTTTTCCTGTGTATGTGTTTATATGCAGGAATTATTCCAAGATAAAAGGCTTCATTCAAGAGTGTATAGGTAGATTATGTTGTGCACATCCTGGTACAGCCTGCCTATTTAAGAGGTGTAAATCATTACAGCTCCATAGAGGTTCTCATGTAACAGAGAAAAGGCTACTCCCTCTTTTTGGCCCAGTTATTCCCGTCATCTCGTGAACCACCCCAACACACCCAGGTTTAAGAGATCAATCACTGCCTTTATCAGGGAAACAGGAAAGCTCCTTCTTTCCAGTACTCCAACAATGCTGCATTTCCCTGCTTCTCTCACACACATTACAAGCAGTTTCCTGAGCATCCAGGATAGCAAACTGGTGTCTCCTCAGAGGACACACCTTGCAGGCTGTTGAGCACTTCTTGGCCCTGCAGTGTGACTACTTACTATCACCTGGGACTTACTTCTAGTAAGAAACAAAAATGCACCTATGAAATGCTGCAGAGAAAGGCAGACAAAGAACATGGCCAATTATCATAATTTGTAATTCTCTATTCTATTGTAAATACGTCTTGTACATACATGGATGTTTTCATTATTTACTGTCTTTATGGATATTGTGTTAAATGAGACGCTCTTAGTTTATTGTGTAACACTGTAAATAACATAATGTCCTTTATTATTTATGCATAGGCATCTAACATGCAGAGAAAGTTATCCTCATATTATTTTAAGATATATGTCAAAAAGATGTTGCATTTTTCCTTTTGCTTTGAAAAAATTGTAATATATCCTCTTTTTCCCCTCTTTTCCTTTAAAAAATGAATGCTAATTTATTGTTCAGGAGAGAAAGGGGATGTAACTGAAAGGCAAACTGTTCAAAGAACATGCTATGGAAGCCACAAGCTACTGATAAACTAAAGAATTTATTACCCCAAATACAGCAATAAGTAATTGTTGATTTATTAAGGTTTTGTTATTCATTTTCAGTAAAAGAGGTGCTGGATTAAATTGTTTATGTGTGGTCCTGGCCCAGCTGCTCAGCAGACTGTGTCAGGTCACTAGCTACCATCTTTCTGTATCCAGATATTGTTGTAAAGGTCTTGTTCTGTTATTGTGGACCACTGTTCCTTGAGATTTCTGACTCATCCCTGTGGGGGTCTCTGGCAGACAAGCAAAGGGTCTCTTGCTCTTACATGCATTTTTAGTTTCTTAAATTAGAATTACTAGCTCTACCTGAATCATTACTACTTAAGATGGATAGGGGAGGGGGAGGAGCTGGGGGGTCAGAAATGACACAGTCTTGGGTCTGTGGGAGGCTGCTCTACAAAAATGTCACCTCACTGTTCAGCAACAGACAATAAAGCAAAGCAGATACTAGGAACTCTTAGATGGCACCACCATGTCACTATTTAAATTCATGATTTGTGCAGGTTGCAAATATGAGTGGTCCTCGTCGTCTTGTCTCAGAATAGAAATAGTATAATGGGGAAGGGTTTGAAGGACAACCCAGGTGAATGAATATCAGGAGCTGGTGAGGTCTGGGGAGCACTAAGTGGGCTGAGTGAAAGAAAGGACAGTAGAAAGAAGATACTAAAGATCTGTTAAAATATACTTGTCTTGTAGAAGGTAAGAAAGGGCTTGATGTTTAGTACCTCTTCCAATAAAAGAAATTGAGTTATTAATCAAAACTACTGGGCAACATATCCCCAGAAAGATCTAGCTCTGCATATAAGGGGTAGGGAACTTGGAGAATTACTTGCTACAAGAGACCGTGGATTGTAAAAGTTTCCATGGGTTCATGGTGGGGGCCAGATCTTAGGCATTAATCCAATGAGGATTACTAAATCCATGAAAACCACATCAGATGTGGGAAATGACTGAACTGAAAATGTGGAGATTGTATAAATTGGAAATATTATGTATACTAGTGCTGCTCTACTTACCCCTCTCCAACCATCTGCCACACCTAGAGAGAAGGAGGGCAGATATCTGATCTGGCTGTGTTTACATGATACAAGTAGGTAAAGTCATTTGCTATTGATGAGCATTAAACAAGAGGAGGAAAGCTAGGTATGAGCAGATGAGAGAGAAATGCAGTAAAGACGTTTTCGATGTGTTTCACATCCATTTATTCCCAGGGCTAGTGTTCTCAGGCCTTCCTATTCGTGCAGAATGAGATGGCAAACTGAGAACTGATGAAGAAATAGAAGGATGGAAGAAGGAGGAGGTTGCGGGGGCGCAGGGAGGGAGGAGGGGAGGGACGGAATAACTGGGAAGAGTTTTCTGTCGCCCTCCTCACTCACAGAGAGTTCTCAACACAGAGAGTAAAGACCTGGTGGTCCAGTCTGATCTCAGTTTCCCTCAGACAACTTCCCTCAGGATGTTCTCATCTTGTGCTCCCCTTTCCCTGTCTGTTTCATGTGGAGGGATCCTGTGGCTTCGAGGCTGGATGCTTAGGCTATTTGCCTCGCTGAATGTCTTAGCTGTGTAGGGCCTTGTCACCTCACAGCCAGTCCAAGCTAACACATTATGGCACAGTGCTAGAATGGAAAAAAAGGACCATGCTTTCATTGCAGGCTGTTGAAATAGACTATTTTGAGAAGACTGACCCCTCCTCAGGCATCCTCACTGTCCTTGCATGCATGGGACAGAGGTAGATGATTCCTGAAACAATTAAATACTATAAGGACCACTCAGAGTAAACAGGACTAAGGACCTCATGACACAGTTGATACAGACAAGAGGGCTTTAGGGAACATATCCTTGTGTGTCCCAAATGTCTGTCCTTGCAAAAGTTGTTTGTCAGTCCACGCTGTCTTTACCCTGTTGGCTTTCTTTGCCAAGCTTCTGCCTCTGCACTTCTGCACAAGGTCTGGAAGCAGATGGTGTCAGGGAACGCTACAGGAAAATCAAACAAACCCTTCTCATTTCTGCAGCCCACAGCTGGGTATGCTCTTAGTATGCCAACTCCACCCAGTTATGAGCACATGATTTGGAGAATGCATTCCCCAAGTTAATTCTCTCTGTCTCAGTTACAACTGTTGGGAAGTAAGCTATCTCAAATGCCTTGAGATGTCGCAGTTAGTCAGTGATGATTAACCTGTGCAGCAGAAGCAAAGCAACATGGACTGTGCACAGGTTATGAGCCTGATAACTCTTCTCTTGTGAAAACAGAACCTTGATGATAGCACTTTCAGGGCTAAATCTCATTTTACCTTAAAAAAAAAATAAAATGGAGGCTTAGGGATTTCTAATCCCAGAGTCCCTTTTCTACCTGATGCTATGACTTTTTGCTAAAGTAATTTCAGAGCAGCTCTCATTAGAAAAATTCTACTGATTGCAAAATTATTTCACATCTCCAGACTAAGGCTGCCAGGAGAAATGTCATAAATCACTGATATGCTCCTGATGTTCCCATTTCCACACATGAAGAAAAGGACAGTTCCACATCTTCCAGCAAGGCAGAGTTGGAACAAGATCAAGCCCATGCTCATCTAGGAAGATTGCCATGTCATTGGGGTTGAGCACAATATAGTGACTCCAGAGGGTATTTAAAGTGCTGCACTTTCTAAGCATTACAGGGATTGTCAAAACCGGAGACAAAGCCTTGAGCATGAATGGAATTAATTTCCTTGAAAGCTAGACCTTAATCTCTAAGGTTTTAACTCCAGAAGGTAGCCAAGCACCAACTTTAGTTGGAAGGTGGACTTTTAACGTAAATGGCAGCTGCTAGGTTTCCACTTAGGTTTTCCCCCCTTGGGAGTAGCATGAGTTCCCTGCACTGGATGTAATGCCTTAGGAACTAGAGAGGAACCCTGGCAGCAGTGCATAGAAAACACCCGAAATAAGGCCAGCTCATTTGATGACAGCAGCAGAAGAGGTGTCAAGGGAGTCTTTGCAAGGTTATATCCACATCAGTTGGTAGGGAATATAGCAATTGTTAACAACTGATTAAGTCATTATTCTGGTAATGGCCAATTTGGAGCCATGCTTCAGAAGCCAGATATTGTGTGGGAGGTATTTTAACTTACCTGGCACATTACTGCGTCAGTTGGATGTATTCTCTGTGTGTACACACACACATACAGTCTCTCAGCTTTCTGTAATGATTTCCTGATGTTAGTGAATGCTCAGTCACAGGAAAGGAAAAAATGTCATAACAAGGCCATTCAGCAGCTGCAAAACTGCCTGCATCTGAGAGAAAACAATTTTTCACCTCAGAGAGGAAAATATTGAGGGTGGTATTTGTCCTGTACAGTTGTGAAGATATGGAAAGGGAATGCCTCTTTCTTCCCCAGTTGAACAAATTGGATCACAGATTGCAGAGGAGCTTTCACAGGGCCACAGCTGAGAAGAAACTGGCAAGGCAGAAGACTGAGGGGGCTCCAGCTAGAGTAAAAGGTGACCATGTGCCTCTCATTTCATTGAAATAACCCTAGAACAATGGATTCAACCCCAAACAGAAAAAAAAAATTCCAAATTGTTGGTCTTGGGCCTTCTATATGTGGCAAAGAGAGACAATTTTGAAAGAGCAATTTTTGTCCTGTATTTTGGTTCTCAGGATGTTCTCATCTTGTGCTCCCCTTTCTCATCGTAAGGGCTGCAAAGCTGAGGGTGAAGTGAGTCAGATCCTCCACAGAAATGCACATTAATCTGGTCAATGTATATGAGAAGACCAGTGCCTACAGCGGCATTCCTAGAAAAAGCGAAAGGAACTACCTGTGCTGTGAAAGCAGTAATCCAAAAATAAAGGCCAGTTAGGAAATAAAAGCCACTTAGATGAATTCTACAGTATAAATCCAGGAACATGAAATTCATGTTCCTGTTCTAAAATCATCCCCTAATCAAAGCTCCAGAAAACAAAATAATGCCATCCTAGTGGTACGTGAACCATTTTAGTAATTAAAAATGCCCTGTAATTCAGTCAACTTAGTTATCTGCACACACCATCTTATCATATCCCAGTAAAACATGCAGTATTTATCTGATGGCTAATGATTATGAAATAAAATTGAAAGTAATAAAATTCCAAATAAGAATTGGCAGGCTACAGCTATCTTGTGTCTGTTTTATCTTCAGCCTCTCAGTTGTCATGGTACTTAATCACACATTCTGGTTCATATTGAGGGAATAGCAGAAAGGATGTAAGAATCTTATGTAGGAACCATATTACTTTCATTTCCAAGTGCCAGCTTTCTTCAAGTAGAACTTACATGGCCTGTTACAAGCTCTCATTATTGAGGTAACAGATCTGAAGTTCAGGTAACATAAAGTCCAGACAATGGGATTGTTATCTCAGTGATTCTACATGAAGATTTTATTTTGCTGTCCAATACAGTCCAGAGCTTATCTAATTATTTCTGTGCCTCTCCTAATTACTTAAAATTTCCATTTTAGGGCTTCAGATGTAGAAACCATGGCATTTTCAGTAAATTTCACTTTCTGTCCTACAACTTCATTTGACTGACAAGAGCTGTACTGGCTCAGCAGCAGAACAGCTCTCAGCTTGGTTCCAAGGTAATTGCAGTAGGTCTTCAGCCGCAGGAGAACAGCATGCTTTCTGCTCCTTCTTTGGTATTTCACCAGGATCACATCGTCAATGTCAGCATGCACTTCGAAAAGATTTTTGGTTCAGGATCTAAAAGAGCTGATTTTGTCTGCTTCCCACCTCATTTCCACATGCATGCACCACATAACTTAGATTTTAAAACATTAAAAGAGCTTATGGGGAGCAGGGGGGAGTGGGGGGGGGGGAGAAAAAAGCTGATGCTAGGAGGTTCTTTCTCAGAAGTTAAAAGATAAACAGCCTTGCCAAAGAGTCCATATTTAGCTTTGTCACATACACTGAGCAAGACACTCTTCATCTCAAACTAAGGTGATGGGAAAAGGACCATACTGCATGTGGAAACTGATGATGCTCAATTTCAGGGAAGAGGCTTGAGCCCTGAGCCCCCTTGCAGTCTGTCACCCAGAGACCTGGATGCCCTGGGAGTTCCAAAAGTATTTCAGAGTATTGCTCTAAACAGACAGCTGAGTGCTTTGTATTATGTCAAGCCCTTGGCATGTGTGGAGGTTCCAAAGGTCAGCCATTCTTGGCTGCAACTTGCTTTCGGGGTGTTAAGTGCTCCCTCACTGGCAGGGAAGCCCCTTGGCTTGAAGACACCTAGCCAGAGCTTTTGCCCTGAAGCAAGCTGAGACACTCAGGATATCAGCAGTGCTCCTTCCAGCCCAGGGGAGGAAACAAATGCACAGCCTGACTTTCTGTGTATTGGCCTGAAACCAGACACTGTGTCAATACTCTGCTATGACATCTATGGTAGTGAGAATTACTTCAGAACAGAGGCATTCAGTGACTTAAAAGCTGAACAATCTCTTGCACCAAAGAGCAAATGTTTTCCCTGATTTCTTGGAGGGGTGGTGGGTGGGAGCTGAGATGATGAAATGCAATGGAAACCTGCAGCCTGCAGGCTGGGTTAGCATTCTTCAAAGCCTGGGGACACAAAAAGCGCTCAACAGCAGATGGTCTCGCCCAGTACCAACATGGAACCTCATCTTTGTATATCTGAGCTCTGACATGAGTGTCCAGTGACTGCAGTTTTGTAGCCAGCTGTCCCATTCACCTATAAACACTGTAGCTACATAGCAAGAACGTGCAGGATATTATCCACTGCCCATGCAAGATGTTTATTTTGCCTAAAGCATGTAACTACACTCATTCAACTGTTTACTCTGGCAGAGGACCCCTCAGTAACTCTAAAGGTCTGTCTGATCTCTCTGTGAGAGTCCTCTAGATTTTGCAAGCTGGTACCCCTCTAAAGGGACAGGATATTCCCTTTGCTGCAGATAGCAAAATAATAGTGACAGTAGAGAGCCAAGCATGCACTGGCCACAAGGCTACTTAGCTAGACTTGTGCTCAACAGATGACATTTCTAGGAGCTGCTGAAATATCTCTATGGCTAAACATATGGTCCTAAATCTCACTCTTGTATTCAGGCTAGTAAATGACACACCATCTCTCTCACCAATATAGTTGACTCAGTCCAAGTACAAATTTACCTATATTGTATATGCTGAATTCTGCCTCTCTGGAACAGCCTTTTTCACTACTGCGTTAAACAAGCAAAATGCCTGAGGTCATGTTCCGGGGGAGGGGCTTGGGAAAGTGCAAAATCTCTAAAGTAGCTGAGCAAAAAGAATCCTACCTACCAATCATTAATGCTTTTGTTCATCCCTAAAGAAAAAGAAGGTTGTTTGCTTCTAACATAGAAGTGAAAAGAATTGGGTTAAATGCATGGAGTCTTCACCTCTGCCCTTCCAAAGAGAAACTTTTCTGGCTCTTCTTGGTCTTTGAAGAGTAATGATTTGCCCTGGAGCAGAAAACTTTGTACAAGGATTGCAGCTCTGATTTTCATGTGCTGATTAGTCTCAGTATCACCACAGTTTTGTTGAGCAGATGAGAACATCTCAAAAGATAATGTATATTCCCTTCCTTCATTCACAAAGCTGCAGAGGTCTGGCAGCTCATAAATAACTGTTTTGCTAATTGTAATCACTAATTCAATACCTGGGATTAAAAACAGGATTGCTAATTCTGTTAGTAAGTGACAGTGATAATGTCACAGTGCTATGTAGTACATAATCTTGTTATAGCTGAAGTTTGTTACCATACTTTTTGGGTTCTCTCTCAGCTAATTTGCAGGAAGTTTCAGCTGCAAATGGCCTGTTTAAAGTATGAAATACCAATCCCATGCAATGTCCCAGTACTTAAAATTACTCCCAAAAAATCTGTCTGCCCCTGGTGACATTACGAGAAAGGGAAAGGAAAATATGTCTGCTGGTGGCTGAAAGACAACAAAACTGCTTGGAGTGCTCAGTAGTACAGTTTTGTTCCATGATGTCTGGTCCTCAGAAGATGACTTTCTAGAATGCATGTGAAATAGGCTATGATCAGCTTCAAAGACAGGGAAGCAAAGATCATCTCTCTGCTGCTCCCATTTTCTGTTGACTGCTTAGCAATTCTGCGTGGATATCTCCATGGGGAGTAGGGCGAGAAGCTGACCAGGAGTGAGTATTTAGGACCTTTGGGGATGAAAGGCATAACTGAAAAGGAGTGACATAAATTTCTTGCTGAAGAGAGAGAGCAAAACGTCAGCATAGCTCTAACACTTAGGAATACTCCACCCCTGTTAGGACAGCACCACTGGCCTTCGGGCTGAATAGCTGGGACTTGCAGCTCTGTTTTGAGCTCACATAAGGACCTTGTTTCCCTAACACCTACATGATGCAGCCAGAGTGCAGCGTCCCAGGACAGGACAAGTACTTTGATTATTTCATAGAAAGCTAGTTCTAGATAGGTTTCCACAGCAGTCATGTCTAATGTGTTAACAGGGACACATATGCTGCACATCAAGAGCAAGCACTACAAGGAGGAACAAGACGTGTGGAACCATTGCATTATCCAGCTTCATTAGATAGAAGGTTGGTGTTCAAGAAGAAGCAACTTTCTTGTTCATTGAAAACAATTATACACAGTGGCCAGAAACAGCATGACAGAAGTTACCTCTGCGTGATCAGGACTGGAGGAAAATAAATGTGAAAAAAACCAGTCAGGCAGTCTGCCACACTGCAGGGACAGGTCTGCTTCCCTCATGGCACTGAGACCCTCCACAGCAGAAACAAAATTACAATGGATTTCAGCAATTAATAATGGTAGGCTTCCAGAAACTGAAGCATTTCCTCATTTACTTTATGTATGGAGAAAGAATGACTTAACTCATTGTCTGGGGTATGTTTATATGGCTGTCTACTAATAACTCCCAGGCACTGTGCCAGACAGCAGGCCTGTGCCGCATCTGAATGGTGCTCACTAGAGCATTCCTGCATCCCTGACACTTCTGAGTAAAAACACACTCATCTTCCAAAACACCACCTAAGTGCTGAGCCTAATCCTTAGTCTGATGTTTGTCCTGGTTACTTTGGTTCTCATTCCACCCCAACCTTGGGACAAAGCACACTAGAAAAACAAAAGAACACTAGAAAACAACACGCTGTTTCTTGCACTCAGATGGGGGCAAAATTCTGCCTTTTGATCTTTGCCCCATCTAATTTCTCTCTTGAGATCTCATCTTAACTCCAGGGTGGCTGCAGCCAAAGCACCTTCTGAGTAAAGAATTCCTCCTGTCTTCCCACATTTTATCCCAGTCAATGTGGCTTTTCACCTGCGGAGGATTGCAATTTTGTCCCTGCAAAGGGATTAGAAGCAGACCAGGTAGCATTTTCTTGCTGCCCCACAGGACTCTGGGAGTTGGTAAACTGGTTTTTTCGCAGTGTGCTGTGGCCTTCTTGCAAGGATTTACAATAATTATCAGGTTGCATTTTGACAATGCCACTTTTGTCACTTCGGTGACATGGCCTGTAGGGCAGGCCATGCCTCATGCCTCAGCCCAGACGCTCATCAGGGCTCTCACAGACTATTATCTCTCTGCAGTTATTCACAGATGGAAAACAAATTGGTGTATATGGCCAGAGAAGTCCTCTTATGTTAGGAGGAAGGAACACAAGGAAAGGAGTGATCCAGCTGAACAGGACCTACAGGCACTGTGAAAGCTGAATCAAGGGCAGGCACTGTGAAAGTTGAAGACAGACCAAGGTAGACAGTTCTTGTTTAGCCCCTTGGCCCTATCTGTTAACAACCTGTGTCCCCCACAGTTACTGAAGCAGCACCCCTTCTCACAAGAAGGAGCCCAGCAGCATTTATATCTGATACTAGTTGTAGCTATAATTACTAAAAACTCTCTGTTAACAATTTGATCCATGCAAGGTCACATGCTGGGGGAGGCTGCTCTAAAGCATTGACACTCCATTGCTTCCCTACCTTAATTTGCACAAAATGGAGTGGAAAGTCTCTCCTTCCCTAGTTGTTGCATTTTTTTCATTAAAAACATCTCTTGCAGACATACTTGCAATTCCAAGTTTTTCACTTGAAACTGTACTTAGAAAAAGAAAACATAAAAGACCTTAATCATGTTGAAATGTATTGTCTGGTTTCTTTTTCAGTTGAGGGAGCTGTTACATTCTGGTTTCCATGCAGTTGGAAGAAAAATAAAAGGTACTTCTGGAAGTGGGAAATAGCGTAAGCAAGGTAAAACCCAAGAAGGTTAATTAATTTTTTTTGTGGGTTTTTTTGGTTGGTTTTTTTTGTTTGTTTTTTGTTTTTTGGGTTTTTTTTTTTGTTTTTTTTTTGTTTATGTCAAGCTGTGCATTGAAGTGCAGCCCCTTAGAAAGTCATTTTCTGGATGTGTAGACAGTGTTGCTGTAGGCAATGAGAGTAAGCCAGAAATTTGATCAGATTGCTGGTCTCGCTTTAATGCTGATCTATCCTATCCAGCACTATTCAGGCATTTAAAAACTCTGCGAGAGGGCACACAAAGTCAATTTCAGATTAAGTGTGCTGAAGGCTAAATGAATGCAGTAGGAAAGAGTTTCCAGAAGTTATGGATAAAATAAAAGGAAAACCAGGGTATAATGTCAGTTGCAACTAAGTCCCTGTAGTTTCTTGATTCTGTCTTATGCTGGGAGGTACCCAGTCTTTGATGATTAATTTTGAAATTAATGAGATCTTTAGAAAGAAATCTGTTACGTCTCCAGTATTTAACTTATTTACCAGCTATAGTAAATGTTTACTTGGGTGTATTGCTCAAGTGGCACTGTCCTGACTGCATAAAAGCAGACTGCACACATACAGATTGTGGAAATTATTCAGTATTCAACCCAGTAATGCTGAGGCAGGCAGACAGAGGTCTGTTTGCTGCAAAGTCTCACATAAAAAAGACATACTAGAAGGAGGCAGAGAAACTGGAAAAGTAGGTGTTAGTCTGTTTAGTCATGTCAGCTTTCTCAGGGTGTTTAATGGCAGGAAATAAAAAATTATTTCAAGAACAACTCAGCTTTGGCCAAGGCATCTCCTCTAGGAGCCTTCTGGAAGAATTGGATTCAGTTATCTTCTTCAAATATGCAATTTCTTTTTAGACATCCCTCCAATGCCTGGGAGGGAAGGATCTGATTTATCCAGCATGCATTGTGCTGCCTTGCATCTGCCCATACCTGTTCTGTCACTGAGGGACTTCAGGATGAGGCACTTTAAGTGGATGGGAATATTCCCTTCCAGCCTTGAACAGACCTGGTCTATCCAAAGCAGAGTATCTATGGCCAGCTACACAGCTTTTCTCTTCCAGGACTAGACCACCAATTTATAGGTGAAAATGCTATGTCATCTACTCCCAGACTGACATATTTTATGCAGGAATCCCAGCAGAGGAGTTCCTTTTCATCTCAGAAGACTGAATTCAAGCTCATTCTTTGGATCACCCTAATATCCTGAACTGGTGCCTGGAAAACAAATACAGCAGAGAAGCTTGGTGGCACCTCCCAAATGGGTCCTTGGGATGGAAAGTGTACAGTAAAGGAGTATAAAAGCAAGTGTACTGACCAGAGAGAAGACATAAGCCCATATATAAAGCTCAAAAAGTCTCTTGTGCTCATGACAAAGCAGAAGGGCAAAGAAACAACAAAAATGCAGACATCTCATCCACCATGATGTCAGGGTCAGTGGGAGTGAAGCCTGGCAGGGTCACAAGCTCCATACAATTTTACCCAGGCTTTAAGATTAGCGGTGAATACCTTGAAGGGCTGGACTTGCAAGTGTATGCAAGGCATCAATCAAACATTGGCCATTTTCTACAGCCCAGATGGAGTACATGATCAGGTAGGTGAGGGAGTCAATTTTGACCTTGATTTTCAAAGGTAATTTTCATCTATTCCTATTTTTCAAAAACCTATACTTATTTCCTTGTTTCAGGATGACATCTCTCCCAAAACTGGGCATAATCTTTGGTTTCAGGAGCAGAAAAATATCTATCTACTTGTGTGACTAGCATTTTTATGAGTGCCTATGTGTGTCAACAAATCTGTTTAAACTGTTTCAGCAGTTCAGAGTTACGGTGTCAGATATTTTTCAGATTAGTTGTTTTAGCAGCTGATAACATATGGGTCTGAACTGAAAGGCTATGATGTAAGCCTTGCAAAAAGCCTGAAAGGCAAATTAAGCAATAATATGGTTGGTGCTCTGGCATCATAACTAACTGTTTTTCTTTCTAAGAGGTGCACAGTGGGGAGAGGTATTCCCTCCCCTTCACTCTTCTTGTATTCACCCTCAGGCACAAGATGACAGACTCTGTGCTAAGTATCTCAGGCTGCTTTGTACAGCTGAGGGTACCAGCTGTCCTGCTGGCAGACACCAACAGCATGACAGAAGGACAGCACCTGGAGGAGCTGGCAGGCTCATTGCCTCTCCCCCTGGGCTCATCCAGCCTACCCCACAGCCATTTAGGAAGGGCATTCCTGCGAGGTGAGGCTGGGGAGAGGAGAAGAAAGAGAAAGGTAGAGAGGAAAAGACTATGGAGCTGGGTTAAGAAGGATAGAAAAGCTACTTTAACCCGAGAGCTGCTTTTCCTGGTCACCATTTTCTGTCAGTGGATTGAAGGCAGAAATAGCACTTGGAACACAACAGGACAGTATGGGGGCATGGGACAGCCATTCTGAAAGGGCACCCTCTGTTTACATCTGGAAAGCTGGGATGGGCTTTGCTTGCTGCCTGCTGTCCCAACTCCAAGTCCCACTGTGCATGTTTCTTGGTGCAATCCAAGATGTTTGGGAAGGGAACAGAAAAATGACAAGGAGAATGAAACACAGAAGGCTGGTCATTATAGTAGGGGACAAAGAGCCACCAGTCAAAGGTTAAGAGAATAAGAGGGGGAAGGGGACCATCCCTGAGGAAGGCTGGAGAATTCACTTGGGCAATAAGCAGAGGCCTGTCCTGAGACCTGCAGGAGAATTAGCAATGCTGTCTCTCCTGGTCAGAAACAGGGACAACTTATCTTAAGACCCAAAACCAGGTGGTGTCTGACCTATGGTTACATGGCTCCTTTCTCAGAGGAGGCCTGTTCAAAGTGGGTCTGAGAGGAGGGGCACAGGGCAACAACAAGCCACTTGCTGCCTGCCTGCCCTGGAAAGTTGGTAAGGGGTGCTCACTGGGAGGTTTCAGGATGCCCTAGTCCTGAGCCATGCTTCAGATGGCGTCTACCACCTGACCAAAGAGGGCTGTGGGCACCCAGCAGTGGCCATGAGGTTGCCTCACTGCCATGTTGCTGCTTGAGCAATTTGCTGGGAGAGGAATACAAGACTCTCCCAGAATGGGCCACAGACCTGCTAGGATGCCAGGGACAGGTGTGATGTGGAACAAACAGGCAAGAAAAGCCCCAGTTAAATGTTGCATTGAATCCTGAGACTTCTGAAGCCCATTTTCATGTTCCAGGGGCAGTGGCAGCATAACAACTCCCAAAGCTAGCCTGAAGCTTTTCTGGATCCTTGAAAATCTAGGCTGGCCTCAGTAACAAAGTGCAGATACACACTGGAACATACAGACATATCCTGTGCTGTAATGCTGCGATGAAGGAAACTCCTGTTTTTGAAATCATTGTACTACCTAGCTGAACAGTATAAAGTTCAAATAACCTCTACTGGCTGTAGTCTAGCCAGGAAACCTTGACCTCTGAAGTGAGGTCATTAAAGCTGAACTTCTGGAGGCTCAGAGGTGTTTATAGAGCCTGTTAATTACTGTATTAATCTTTAGACAATGTTGGCTCCCAACACTTCCAGAGCATGAGCACTTTAGTAGCACTTGGGCCCAGACCACTCCATTCCCCCCTTACAGGAGTTCCTCCTGATGAAAATACTGCCAGTATCTTTTCCAAGTTCACATGTGCATAAGGCAGTCAGGAGACTCACAGGGCATCGGAAGCTGGCCCTGAGCATTTCTTAACAGATGTGAGTCGTTTTTGTCTCATTATCTGGAGCTGATCCAGAGCATGGATTTAATGACAATGTGGAAATCAAATGCCTAATCCATAAAAAATGCCTATGACAAAATATTAACAATTAAACCATAATCACAATAACACTGGAAACAGAGCTCATCAAAACAGTCGTATTCATTCAATCAGACAAAGTAGCTGCTGCCCTCACTCTTTCCAGCTGGACACTCACATAGCCAAACATGAGCCTTCCTTACAGGACAGCAAGTCACGGCCCTACGCAGAAGAGGTATCAGCAGTGTTTTTTTGACCCCTTGTAGTTAACTATCTTTTTCTGGCTGATCAATGATTTTCTAGTAGGTTTACTGGGCCATGGTTAAAAAGAAATCACAACGGGTTTGTGTTACTGCATCTACTGTAGCAACCCACATCAGCTATCACTCTATCATGGGCACAAGAATGCTGCTTAGAACTTCTGGTCATCAGACTGCTTGCCTGGTACTCCATCAGCCAGGCACGCACAATTTCCTAAGCACATTCAGGCATCCCAATCTCACTGATCTAGGCTCCGAGGTTTCCAGCATGGCGGTTCACACACTGGAAGCCCCAGGGACCTTCAAGGATTCCCTACTGTCTCACAGAATATACTTGCTGCTCTGCAGGCAGCAGAGGAATTCAAGAACTGAAACTGAATTCATGCCCATGTTTAATGATGACTGCAGTGTCTCTTGGATAAGGCCTTAACCTAGGACTGGCATTTCCCTGGCTTTGTCATTTATACAGCATCGAATATTCTGCACAAAGCATGTTGAAATACAGACACAGCTATTAGCAGGCTCTTGTTAGGCTAGTAGCTATTGTTAGGCATTGACTGTTATGGCAGATGTTACTTTTGGGGGACAGTAATATTTGAATGAGACAAAAAGAAAGGAAAGGCAAGAAAAACCTCTCTGGAAGCCAGTTGGGAGAGAGGCAATGGAGAGTCAATTGTCCTCTTCCTATTTTTATCTCCAGGGCAGCAGATGATCCCCTGAAGTACTTCACCACAATCATAGGGTTTTTCATTAGTCACACAGACTCCCTCCTGGTACTCTGCTTATGGGATGGTTTGCACACTAAAGCACCCCTTGCTCAGGTGTGACTGCTGCACACTACCTGGTTGTTGATCTTTGTGCTTACATAAAATGGGCTCCCAAGTATAAACCAAAGCAACCACAGGCACGGAAAAATAGGGAAAGCAGGCAGAACTCAGATTGCTGGCAGTTGCTTTCTGTGGGAGCCCAGCACAGCACAGAGTCAAGCCTGCAGGACCATGAGAACAGCAGCAAAATAAAACACTCCAGCAGAGGATCTGCAAAATGCAATCACAGCATCTTGGGGGTAAAAGTACTGAATTGCAAGTAGAATGCAGGCTGCACAGCTGCAAGTTTCCACTTGCAGCAAATCTATCTGCAAAAGCCTTTGACCTTAAAAGAGCTAAGGCACCTACAGTACCCTGCAATGAGCAGCTCCAGCAGGGAAAATTTCAGAACTCTGTGTTGGAGTAATCAGTAAGTTAGTGAATGAAGTGCTATTTTTCACTTTGAGAAAGGACAGCCAAAATTGCTGCCCCATACCAGTATACACCCACCAGAGCAAGGATCTGAGCTTCTTTCTCTTTCATCCCATATTGCTGCCATGTGTCTGTGGCTGCTCAGTACAGGACTGTGCTCTCTTGTGCAAAGACAGGAGCACTCTGTTTAGGAGCTGGACAAGTGTTTATGCTAGGGATCCGGAGAGAGTTTACCTTTTCCGGCTCTGCTGTAGTCCTCTGCAGCTGGCCTGTGCCAGGCTTAAACAGCTGTAAGCTTGTCTTCTTTCTTTTGGTGCTAAAACCTCTCTATTCATCACCTTGAGAAGTCTCTGCATCTGATCTGAAAGCAGAGGTGAGTCAGAGGTGTATTACTTAGCTGTTTCTGCAGACCTGAGCAATCACTCCACCATGTGGAGTGTCCTCAACCACTCCACAAGAGGAGAGATGTCCTCAGCCAAATGATAGCTGAGGCCCTTGTTACAGGAAATTTGGGCCTTCAGGAAATGCAGTCAATTAATGAATATTGCAGACTAAAACAGTGCTGCAATCCATGGTATTCTGTCTCTCCTTATATTAAACAGTTCAATACTGGCAACTCAGAGAAGATAGTCTGTCAAAACACTGTTTGTAAAAGAAACCAGTGGGCAGTTTTCTGTTTCTAACGGTGACCTCATTGTACCTCAGTAGGGCACACTGATGAAGAGGACTACGCCTGACCTAGTTTTGGATTGAGAAGCATAAAATTTTCCCATTCTGGAAGAAGCCTTTCTTTTGTCTTTGTGTGTGAGTTTTAGTTAACTCTTTAGTGGCTAGCAAAACTTAACAGCCTGCTTGTGGTCTGAGAATTGGATCTAGACCATGTAGGTATCAGTCATGTAACTGAGTACCATTAGGCCTCGGATCATCGTGGCAGTTGTGCTGCTGTGGCGTTTCAACAATTATTAGACAGCTCTGGCCCTTGCATCCTTTTGTGAGCTTACTGCAAAAATAATAGCGGCCAAACACTTAGGTCTGAACAAATCCAACAGTTCTTACTATTTGTGCAATCAAGTCATGTGAGTCATGCAATCAAGCATTATTTTGCAACCTAGCAGGTAAGATGCTGATTTTTAAAAGCTCATCAACCTCAAGTTAAAAACAACAAAAGCCTTATTTCTGTTACAACTAACAATCTGTAAGAGGGTCTTTACAGAGTTGTGCTACCAGGCTGGTAGTAGATTTTAAGTGTAGATTTTAAGATACTCAAGTGTATGTATTCTCTTGTATCCTCAAAATAACAGGATACAAGAGAAAGAAGTGGAAAGAAAGAGACAAGCCCTTCATCTCTGGACAGTAATGTGCCACAGATGAGTTTCCAGTTTGAGAAGCATAACAAGATGTGGTGTTTGAGGGAGGAAAGCCATGCAGTACCTTCCCAAAAAGAAGTCTCTTAGGCTTGATGATCATGTCAGACCTTTGGTCCCTGAGAAGAGCAAGATGTTTGGCCCAAACTTGCCCTGCCATCTCTTTCTACAGATGGAGCAAAGACTCTTGTGAGACGGCAAACAAAATAGCTGCTACAAAATTACATGGTGCATAACGATGAAGAATCAGCCACAGTTACATTTTTGAGAAGATGTAATAGGGTGATGTTTTCTTTCCCCGTGTTCGTTGCTGCAAAACATTGCCATGGACAAACAAGATTTTTCACTCTGAAGGGGCAGAAGGAGATCTTGTTCAGGCTGTTATGTATGTCAGGAACAACTTAATCACCAGTAGGGCTGCTTTCTTGCCTGAGACCGTTGCTTTATCTTTCAGGAATCATCAATGTTCCACTTAGGAAATATTTTTGCCGCTAGTGATTTGTATGTGTGTGTTAGCTATCCAGCAAAAGATGGCATGACTAAATAATCCAACAAGTGTTTTATCAGCTTGTGTTTGCTCCTGATTCAAAGACAATGCCCCCCCAAACAGTCATTACCCAGGAATGCAGATCTTAGAGCTTTGGCATTAGATTTCACTTAATGGAATTTGCTGCACAGATAAAACACAAAAAACAGCTAGTCCTGACTCTGAGGACATTTCCTGTGATAACAAACAGTTGACATAGGAAAAAATATAATTTATCCACTGGTTTTTCTGAGGTCAGTGATTTAAAAAAACAAAGAGGGGGTGGTTTGAGGGACTTTTTTTTTTTTTTTTTTTTTTTTTTTTTTACATCCAGACAAGCACCCCAGAAGAATGGATTTCAAATTGATGAGGTATTTCATCCTGATTTTCAAGTCATATGTGCTCACTTGTTGCCAGACATAACCTAGAGGACCAGCACTGGAAACTGCAAAGGAATTGTGTTGCCATTTCAGCAGCCAGAAGAAACCAGGCTTCATAGCTGGTGTCCCAAGAGCTTTGGACACCCAAGTGTGACAGGTATCTGACCCTGGCCAGGACAATGGACACGAGTGTTGTGCATAGGTCAGATGTCTTAGGAACAAAACCAGCATCCACAGACATATTGGTACTGATGGCCTTCTGTGTCTGATGTCTGTCAGCACAGTCATGGGGAGACTTTCTCTGGTATGAGACTGAGCTCTGCCAGTCTGGAAATTGAACATGCTGGTAAAAACCCAGGAAAACTGGAAAAGGCTTTCATCTTTCCAGAGTACACTACATTTTACACAGGCAGCTGTCTCTGTAAGTTTTGCACTCATGTGTTCTTTGAATCCTATGTTGGATTCCTCTGTGGAATCCATTCCTTTGTGGATTCAGCTGGCTGCAGTGGGTATGGAAGGGAGGTGAGAATGGTTGTAATGTGTTTGAAAACACTGGCACATGACAAATTTGTGTGATGTGCAACTGCCTTTACTAGTTACTGCCTGGGCAGTCTATGTTCCAGAAAAACTGGCTAAAGCATCAGGTGGGGATCATGCAGTTAGAGAGGTATACTGTCCAGCTGCCTCTCTTTTAAAGCATACAATCTCTGCTTTTGCCTTCTTCATGCCCCATCCTCTTCTCATGACTCTCCTGTCTGAATTTGTGATGTCATGTAATCTCTTGCACCATGGGATGGCTTATTTCTTTATGCCAAAGGAAAGGCCTGAGCTGTTCCACAGTGCCAGGTAAAGCATAAACTATCTGCTCCCTTTGCAGGCAGAGAAGCACACTGCACAGAACAATGTGTGCACTGGGAGTATGAAAAATGGAGCAGTCTTCTCAGTTCCTATGTTTTGCTTGTCTCTCTCAATGATAGTCCTGAAATTAAGGAATGTGATGCATTTGCCATCTCTGGTGAAAAAGAAAACAACACTTCAGACCTAGAGGGTATTACAAAGAAACACTGAGTGGTTTGACATTTGCTATAAGAAATGGCACAGTACATGTTCTTTTAGGAGTAGATTTCAGTCCCCAAGTGAGCAGTTTTTAATAACAATATATCTGGATAGGCATAGCCTTTCTCAGGGAGAAAAGAATAGTGCAATAATTCAGCACCTTAGGCAGGCAAACTTCCCTACCCTACTCTAAGAGCATGGGTATTGCAAGGGAATGTGGTGTAGATACATTTGTAAAGTAAATGACAGTGTGCTATGGGGTTGTTAAAACCTTGGAGTAATATAAGGAAGCCAGCTGGTGGTGCAGAAAACCATTTCCTCTTGAAAGGAACTCCATTTTTGATAATTTTCTGTGTGCTTCTAGAACGCAAGTCTGCCCATCCAGTATCAGATTTCCTGAAGTACAAGGGAAGATGTGGCAAGGGAGTTATCAGCCATGAAGGATGACATCATGACTGTCACCTAACAGCATCCAGGAGCCTGTTCCCATCAGGAGCTAGCTGACTGTCCTCTCCAATGCTTCACACTCATAATAGGCTGACAGTGACAAATGTCACGTGGAGCAGAGATCTTTCTATTCAACTCACCTTCACAATAATCAAGCACTAAGAAGTAGGGTATTCTTGCTGCTGCGAACTGCAGAACTTCCAGCTAGTTGTGTAGTTTGGAGGGCAAATGAAGATGACAACAGGCAGGGGAGGTTATTTGTAGAGTGAGTTGGAAAATTGATTTGTTCCAACCATAAAGTAGTATGGCTGAGAATAAAAATAGAAACCCTTAGTCAGAAATTTATGCATTCGCTATCCATACTTAGAGCATTTGTTGGAATGTGGACATGAGCCCTTCAAGAGCACTGAAATTTACTTTTGCTTATTCCTCTCTTTTCTTAAATATTTTCACTTGTCAAAATCCTTAAGTACCAGAAAATGGATCTTTCAAGAAAGAACTGCCTTCTCAAAGAACACCCTGATCTGATATTCATCAAGAATCAGGATATAAAAATATGCAGTTTGCTTGTCATCAGTCACTCTGTTCTATAATAGTCCTTGAAGGTATTCATCAGTATCTCAGAGAATTACATTTCCACATGTTTTGTGGAAGCTAAAACTTAAATAGGTAATATATTGTAAAAGGGACTGGGATTTAAGTTTACCAAGTGGCCTGTGGGCTGCCTTCTTAGCTTATGTCACCTGCCCACCTGGCAGTTTAGGGGCAGTTGAAGGGACAAAACAGTGTATGGGGACAAAATAATGAAGAGTAGCAGCGCTACATAGAGTGAAATCCTGCAGAATCTTCTTTGGAGAGTGAACTGGAATTGTGAAAAAATTGCCTTTGTTAATGTTTCAGCTGGTTTAGTAGACTTTCTGAGAGGAATTAAATACCCCAATTCTCTTTATTCACTTCTCCAGAATAAGAAAAGCAAATGGATAAATTGCATTTTCCTCTAATTCATTACTGCTCTGAGCAAGCAAATGCAGAAATCCAGCTGTTTCTATTTCCTCTGTGAAGGTTGCCAAGGTAAAGGACACATCTGCAACTCTCTTGGTGGGCACTGGAGGTGTACCTTGAATTAGGCATTTGAGACAAAAGACAAAAATATGCATTTGAGACAAAAGACAAAAATAGCGCAGAAAGGTATTATAAGGTCCTAGCAATATCCCACATTGTGCTTCATTATCCTTTGAGAACCTGAGTGATAACATGCTAAGAACAAAAATCTTGCGGGCACACAACCACTATTTTCCTCTTACTCTAACAGAGTATGATGAAAGAGCAGTTAAGTTGTTGAGATCTCTAAAAAAGGATCAAATCAGGTGAGATTTGAGCCTGGCTCTGCATTAAAGCTGAAACTGTGTTCCCATTGATTCAGTTGTAAATGACAATTTTCTGCCTTGACTATCAGCTCATCACTCTCTCAGAGACTTTGTCCATAACCAGTGGTGATCTAAAGCTCCACCACTTCTCAGGAGTTCCCTCAAGCCAGCCTGTAATCTGCAATAGCACAACAGTAGGTTGTTAGGAAAACAAAGATGTATCATGCTATGGTGCAACTTGCATCAAAGTGCTTGCAGTCTCGTTTTAAAAGATCTTTCATTGATACTGGGAGCTCAAATTAAACATTTATCGAGGCTATTTTAATTGTCAATTCCAGCTTTCATGAAATCCATCTGTCCTTGCATGGATGCAATTAAATTCTTTCTGTACTCCACAAACCTCGTACCTGGCAAGTGCAATTACATGTGTGTCTAACAGAATGAAAGAAATCCTTAGGTTTGTGAATAAGTTCTGACATTTTTCTTGTTTGGTTCCTTTACCTTTTCTATATGCAGCAACTGTGATAATTCAACTAAAATGGACCCTTTGTGCAAATTTGGCTGTAAAAAAGTCTTTTACTGTTTTTACTAAATTCTCTGGTTTGCCCCTCTAAAAAAATCAATTGAAGTTAACCCAGGATAAGCCATTTTCTCTAGGGAGCTTTTGAAGATATTTTTCGGGTTCTGACAGGTGAATCACAGTGAGCCAGCTACAGAAATTTGAACATTTTTAAGATGTTCCTTGATCCTGGTCTTTGCTGGTGCTACAACAGAAGTAATCACCCTGGTTTCCTTAGAAGTGCAAGGGAGATGGGCTGTAAGCAGCAGAAGCCAAGCTGCAGAAAACCCCTTCCCTCAGCAGCTCCTGCTGCTCACAGGCTGGTAGTTACTCTGCTGTAGTGCAGGACTGTGCGCAGGCACTCTCCAGAATACTGCTCTCAGGTTTGCTCTCTGAATTGCCTTTATGGCTTGGCACAACTGGGCCTTCAAAGATTCCTTTGTCAGATAAATTCAGCAAACAAACATGTCTTCCAGAGCTGGAGGAACCTCCACTGGCCCACAGTTTTGTCCTTATGTGAATTCATGTTGGCTTGATAGGGCTTACTTAGCAGTGTAGTGATGTGAATCAGCCTTAAACTCTTACCAGGTTCTGTGCTATTTGGACAGGTAGCCCAAATTTGTTTTCAGGTTTGCTTCTAAGCATGTCAAAGGGCTTGCTGAAGATGCTAAAGTCCTGAGATGCTAATTCACTATCCAGGTTTGATTCAAAAGCGCTGGCCATTTGTTTTATTAGCCAGCCACAAAAGATTGCATGACCTTAGTCTGCACATACACAGCAGCAACACCACAGAATCACAGAACATGCTAAGTTGGGAGGGACCCGCAAGGATCATCAATTCCAACTCCTGGCCTGACTTCTGACCATCTTCTCATTTACTGCAAGCAGAGTTTCATGGGCAAAAAGTGGACAAGGCATATCTGGGCAAGTTCTCAGCTATAAGCCTTGTTGTGTCAACATCTTAAGGACGTTTTGGAAGGTAGCATCTGGGAAAATTTAGGTGAAGTCTCTTCTATATGATATCAAGAGTCAAAGGCTGCCCTATTCCTTTCTTAGGGTGTGTTCAGTGACATGGATCACTTGAGATCAGACTCAAGAAATAGCACTGCAGCACTGTTTGTCTCCTACAGTTAGGATGGAGAACTTTGGCTCCCGCATTGGATGCCCTCCAAAACAACCGCTGTAATGATTGGATATTGGATTTTCTTCCATCTCCTGGTTGGACATCTCAGTTACATTTGTTGTACTCATGGAATTAACTGGAAGACAATGGCCAGCAGCTGGTGGTTTTTGTTGTTGTAGCATTTTTAATGAGATGGTTGTTTACAAGCATATCCCTCCTGGAACTAGACATGTATGTAAAATCCAGGCTACCAGAGGAGGTGATAACTTTCATATTTATCTAGTGTGTGTGTTCCTAGATGATAACTTACTCCACTTAATTCAAACACAGTGGGTTTCTCATTCTTATTTTTCCTTTCCAGACTCCATTCTGAGGCTGGTGTGTAAACTATCTCTCATTCAAATAATTTACAGTGTGTGGTCATACCCTAAATGAAAAGCTATCCATAAAGAAACTACATCCTTTCCAATCCATGGAATTTTATGCTATACTTGTACTTCCTTGTGGAGGAACTAAACCTCTTCATCCTGGTGATACACCCGAACTGTTGTACATGTCAGACTTCCTTGTCTTGCCTCATGAATTTGTTTTGCTGTTTTTCTGAGTAATTTAGTACCATTTTCCTACAACTTTCCCATCCCACAAGTCTCTCTGGGAAGACAGACATTCAGACTTCCTGAATTTAGTGGTACCTGCTAAACAAAATATCTGAAAGTCATTTATAAGAACAGAGGTTTCACATCAGATTGAACTCTGACTTTGTGTGTCTTGTTTACAAGGGACTTGGCCTCAAGGGACTTGGACTCAGCCACACATCTGGCTGAGAAAGGCGCAGCAAGAAAACTTTCTCGGTCTCATGCCTTCCTTTTTTTTTCTCCTCTCCAAAACTCAACATACTTCTGTTTTACCTCTTCTTCTTTGGAGACCTTTGTCTGCTGGACTCTTCTCCACACTATGGCAAGGGACATCACAGACTGGATGGAATGCTGTCCACAAAAATAGGTCTCTAGGGAGACTGAAGATGTTGGGAGTTGTGGCCCAAGAGAAGAGCTACAATTCTGCCTTCCAAGGGAGAGAAGGTGATGTCCTGCATTTGCATGGGTTACAGCCCAGAAAAGCACCAAAAGAAAAACACACATGCTGCATGACTAGTTTTACACAGTCTGATGAAAACAAGTAAAGGGAAAATAGCTCTTATCTCTCCGGGTTTCCTCTGATACCTTCTTTATTTCAGTATGTTTATGGATAGAGAGAAGGCATAGGGGAAACAATATTGATTCCAACTTAGTCCTTAGTCACTTTTCCACTTTCTTTATGTAAATACTCAGAAAACACAAGGCCAAGACTCCAAATGAGGATTTTTCCAGCCATTTTCATCCTGAGTCTTAGCAGTTATTGTCATGCTCTGAGAATTTATGCTATCAGTAAGTCTGGCCCCTCAGAGACTGGTCATGTGGCAGGTCCACACAGCTGGGTCACCAGATACCTCAGAGCAAGCATGGCTGTAGCACTGTGTGTCCTATCAGGTGACAATCTAAGAAGCTTTTTAAGGCCTCCCGTTTTGGACACTCCTTTTTAAACTGAATTAATGACTTTTAGGGTATCAGACTTTGCAACACAACCTGCATTTAGGTACAGATCCTTTCTGGAGATCTGGCTTTGAGGCAGGACTTGCCCATCCCCTCTGTGCAACTCAAGTATGGCTTCCCAGTATTCAATGAACAGCTTCTCCAGTTTGCTGAGATAGTTTTGATTGGTAAACCTCCCCTGCTACAATTTATAAACTGTCTCTTTCCATTTTGCAGACTGAATGAAATACAAGACATGGCTATTTAAAGGCAGAACAAGGTGCTACTGAAGAGATGATGGTCACGTCCAGAGAAGGACAAAGAAGGTGAAAGGTTTAGAGCATGAGTCTTATGAGACTGAGGGACAGCTGAAGGAACTGGAGTAATTTAGCATGGAGAAAAAGAGGCTCAGGGGAAAGTTTATCACTCTCTACAGGTACTAGAAGGGAGATAACATCAGGGTCAATCTCATCTGAATTAGAAGTAGTAGGACAAGAGGAAATAGCCTCAAGCTGTAATAGTGGAGGTTTAGATTGGATAGTAGGAGAAATTTCTTCAGCAAAAATATTCTTAAGCATTGGAGAAGTTACCATCCCTGGAGATCATAAAAAGACATGTAGATGTGGCACTTAGGAACATGGTTTTGTGGTAGACTTGGTAGTGCTGAGTCAGTGGTTGCACTTGATGGTCTTAAACACCTTTTCCAACCTTAGGATGCTATAATCACAGAGTCATTTAGGTTGGAAAAGATCTCCAAAATCATTTTTGACCAACCACCACCTTGTCAACCAGATCACAGCACTGTATGCCACATGCAGTCATGTCTTGAACACTTCCAGGGATGGTGACTCCACCACATCCCTGGAAAGTCCATTCCAATGCTTAATAATCCTTTCCACAAAGATAGTCCTCCTGATGTCAAACTTTACCAGCCAATCACTAACAACTTCCTCCTGGATTGCAGGGGGTCTATCTTGCTCTCTATCCCTGTCTATTCTCATCAACTATGCTACAGCTCAGGGGACTGCTCGCCCAGGGCATGTCTTGTCTGACTGTTGAAAATCAAGACCTGAGGTATTAAAAAATCTGCTGAGGTATTAAATATCTCAGTCCTTTCCTTATCCTTAGCTACAATATTCCCCTCTTTGCTTTCCTTCCAAGAAGGATGGAAATGTCCTTGACTCTCCATTTGTTGTTGATCTATTATAAAAACACTTTTTATTATCTTTGACAGCAGTGGCCAAATTGAGTTCTAGTTGAGGTTTTGCCTTTCTAATTTTCTCTTTACATGACCTAACAACATCTTTGTACTCTTCCTGTGTTGCCTGCCCCTTCTTCCAAAGGTCATAAACCCTCTTTTTCCATGAGTTCTGTTAAAAGCTCTCTGTTCAGCCAGGCCAGTCTTCCTCCCCAATGGCTCATCTTTCAGCACATAGGGAGAACTTGTTTCTGTGCCTTTAAGATTTCCTTCTTGAGGTGTACCCAGGACTCCTCTTTTTATTAAGGACAATTGTAGTGCCGTAATTCTAAAATTACTGAATATACGTAAATGTGCACATATGTGTACAAATGATAGTACACTGAAATGATACTATAATTCCATGGTCCACCTGATGAAAATTAATGTCAGTCATAACATTGGGCCAGCTCCAGCCTAACATTGACAAGCTTGTGGGTTTATGTGAGTATCAGGAATACCCTCCCAATAGCCTTTTCCATGTCCAGCAGTGAAACCAGCTCCACAAACATCACTAGATCCAACTTGTGCTAGCACAAAACTGTTTTGAACATGTGCGGGTTTTATATTATGGGGGTTTATCCTAGAATTTCAAATGCTTTAAGAATTCCTTACTCTTCTGTGATTTCTTTCTGTTCTGACCTTTGCACTTTTTCTTTTTGCTCACACCATGAGAAAGAAGAGCTCTATTTCACATTATGGATTTTTCACACACACAGATCCAAATGCTGCTTCTACTTTCAAAAGCTGAGTTGATTCATATAATAGGTATGGTGCTTTAATGATGGGAAAAGAGTGCAGAGATAAAGAAAGCTGGTTAAAGAAACATGAAACTGAGGAATGCTAAAACAGAAGGTCCAGAAGAAATAAGATGAAGTGGTGAATTTCAGGAACCCCCAAATAAAATGTCTTTCAGCTAGGATACCTGGTAATCCAAGGGACTTTGTAGTATAGCCAAAATTGAGATGGACAATGTGGAAGATAGGTTGTGTGGAGCAGTTAGAGTAATGTGCATGAGAATCACTCTGCTGCAAAGAGAAAAGATCATTCATTTGTACTGGACCATTAAAAAAAAAAAAGAGAACTGGGGGGTTAGGGGAATGGAAGAGGCCGGGGGGGACGTATGGAGAGAGCAATATGCAAAAAGTTCTGTGTTCATGGGCATCTTTTATTATTAAACATTTCCTAAATTTCAAAATATAAGGGCCTGTGATTTTATTATTGTAAATGGCTTCCTTCACTGTCCACAGTACCCATCCTTAGTATCACTCATGCTTAGCATCTCAGCCTCCTCAATACCCACAACAAGGAGAAATTGCTGCAGAGCAATGCAAGACTGCCCTTCTTTTCTACATCTGTGCAGCATCTGGCACAGTAAGAGACCATTTCCAAATGCTGCCACTCAGATGATAATGAGTGTGAGACCTGGCAGTTCAGCACAATTTGTTCAAGGTCTTTATATATCAGTCTTGGTGCTTGTTGAGAAATAAGGGAAATTTTATAAGAACACTCTGCTGAAGAATGTCAGTCTAGAAGTGTGTTTCCTGAGAAGTGAGTGTGTCCCTACAACAGTGCATGTTGGCTTTCAAGGAATAGTTTGTCCTCAGCAGCTGGAAACAGATTCCTTAGAAACTTCTTTCACTCATCTTTCATTGCCCTCATCTCTGTTCTCCATATAGAGCCAAATAACTTAAGCTTCTGCAACAACAAAGTTCAGGTTCAAAGGGAGTTCTGGCAGCTCAGAAATCCCATACACGTTTCCCTCTCACGGGATCCATTCCCACTGCTGCAACACTAAAAACTCTGCTTCCCTGAGATTTGGATATAACACATCATGGTGAGCATGAGCTCTAGCATATTCACCCTCAGCCAGCTCTTGTCAGGAAGAAGTGCCCTGCTTATATTTAATCACTCTGCATGCTGCATCCTCTCCACACCCCAGTCATCCTCATGGTGTTCCATTGGCTGCACAAATTTCTTCTGTGATGAATGAATAGGAGTTGGTATTCAAGATACAAATATCTTAGGCACATATGGATAAACATAGTAATATAGCCTGTTCTGTTGTCTTCCCATCTACTAATTTATAACATTAGTTCCTTTTTCTATTTTTACTGTTTACTGAACAAATGTTTCTGCAGACCAACCCACAATAATACAATAATCTGTTTTTTATGGAATCCACAATTCATCATTTTCTGTGCAGCATTGGCACCACTGTTGCCACGTGGTGACTGCTTTGTATTAAATACCAGAGTTTCACCTACAGCCTTTTCTTATTGCTGTAACAGCTTATTATTACAGCAAAATGTTATTTTGCTTCTTGAGATTTTTTGACAACCCTTTTCAGCATCACTTCTTTTACTACCTCAACTTTGTGTGCTTGCCAAAGTTGTTTGCCTCATTAGGGAACTACCCCTTCTAATAATCATCTGTAAACAAGCTGTGCAACATGCTTTTTTGCATAGATCTGCTTCATTTGCGACCTGTATATTGTAAATTCTGACTTTTTAGTAACTTACTTTTTACTTTATTTTATCCTGTTCTTTAGCTAGGCACTACATTTTTGCTTGTAGGCTATCAGAGCTTAGGTTCTCCAAAATCCTGTAGGGAATCACAGAATTTGTGGATGCAACAAATACAGTCAAAAAGAGTCCTTAGGTTCTAAGAAACCTGGATCTTCCCCACAAACAAATTCAAGGGTTCCCCAAAATAACCCTCAAACATCAGTGAAACATCACTTCCTTCCACAAAAACCAATCACTCTTCTCTTATTTGTTGCATTGATAAATTCTGTTTGTATTGCTCGGCATGGACACTAGAACTTCCAACCTGCACTGCCCAAAACATCTATCTCCACAGGTCTTTTAAAACATACCTTACCATACCATACTTGCCACCCACCATTCCTCCATTGGAGTTGTTGTAAATAGTAGCTTTCACACTGCAGTAACTAGTGTGGAAATTTCATGCTTAAGCTCCTTTTGAAGTTTTAGATGAATGGCATCATTCATGGAGACTTTTTTATTCTTTAGTTTAAGAGGTTGTTCTGTAGGTTTATTTGGACACTGATCCTCCAGCATATCCCAAGAGAAAACAAACTGTGAACCTCAGAGAGCTCGTTCAGAATGAATGCAGGCATGAAGAACATATTTCATTTTCTGCTGTGGCCTTATCTTCTCACCTTCACCTCTGCAACCATCTACAACTTTTATGCAGCCTATGAAGAGCATCCTTCTCCTGATGAGTGGAGTAAAAAGACATGCCTTTGTTGCTTCTCCAAGGTTTTTGTCCAGCCTGCTCATAACTAACTATTTAGAACAATTCCTCTTGTGCTCATTTGGTCCTAGTTGGAACTTACTTCCTGTTCCTGATAGCATCTTTTACCCTACTGTTTAATCCTATCAGCCTTTCTCTTTTGAACCGAGTCTTGCATATTGCTTGAAGCCAAGTAGACACCTGCTGTGACATTTCAGCACTCTATTAATTATCACTCTTCTACCAAGTTTCTGGTACAGTCTGTTTATTAGTGGTTTAATTTAAAACTATGTTTTCTCAGTTCCCACACATTTCTAAGATGACCAATATTTGACAACAATGTGTATATATATGTACATGTGTGTGTGTATGTATTTAAGTATCTATATGCTATGATTTAAATTCTTATTTCCCATTTTCTCCTTAAACAAGAATTGATATATTTTCAAACTTCTCCTTTCCTTTTCTTTTCCACAAGCTTCCACTCTATCTTTTTTTTAAGGGCGCAGTTTCTCTCACTTCACCCTTACAGAGGCAACATTCCAAAGAGTATCTTTGTTGTACTTCATTGAGTTTCTACTTTTTAATTTTCTGATTTGCTCTTTGACAGCTCAGCCGTTCCCATGCTGGATTAGCTGAAGACATTCCACTCCAAAAGTCAATCAGTTTGAGTGTTTATGATGAAACAACATTTTCCCCTCACACCTTCTCTATGTCATCTACTCAGCTATTCATTAAGGCTTTGTTTTTCCACATTTCTGACTGGCCCTGAATATGCTCCTGGAAGGATTTGAAAAGATGATACTGTCTAAACCCATAAACTTTACATAAGGAATCTTCTTTCTTACCCACCCCTTTTCCAACAACAGCTAATTGTCTATCACTATCACCTCCTTTCCTGCAGTCCCTAAACAGCCTGTCTAGACACAGGGAGTGATTTACTCTCTTTGCATCATCTGACAAGCAGGTTTCCATGTAGTCTTCTCCAATATCCTGAGCAGATACTTATACACATGCTATGTATATGCAGGCACTGTAATTGCCTGCAACGTGCTCTCTGTTGGGATACATATTATCCTTTGTGCAATGCAATATATATGCCCTCTCATTTCTCTCCTTTTTTAGTTAGCTGGTGGTTGGATTCATCCCTTTCTCAACTACAGTGCACTGCTAAAGCTGCATTGGACTGCCCTGCCTTGTCCAAGAAATGTCATTATAAACCCCTCTTTCTCACTGGGTTGTTCCAGACCAGTCTGGGGTAAATGGTATGTGCATGGGAGCTGGGTAGTGATCCACCTGCCTGGGAGGCAATGACATGAGCTATGGACAGGTACATCTCTTGCACTCCTGTGCCTTGAAGGCTTTCCTGGGGAGGAGAATGAAATTTCCTTGCTACTCTTGCATTAATTTATTCTTTGGTTTAGACAGGCTACTTGGTTTCCATGTGCATTTTTTTTTTCTGAGAGAGTCAGGACAGACTCTCTATTACACAGCTGGCTGGGGTGTTTTTGTTACAAATACTACAAAAACTTACACACATAAACTCTGTGTGCCTCAAATTTTATAAGCAGATATTCTTCTAATCATATTATTTTCAGAAAGAAAGCCTTTCCTGGATCCTCAGCAAGCTTGAAAGGTTCAGTTTCAATTGCCTTCTCTCCAAAAAGGACTAATCCACAGCACAACAAAGAAAATTCTGCTCACATGAGCATCATACCTGGATGTGGTATGAGTGCAGCTCAAGAAAAATAATCTGTTGCTAAGACGCGCACTGACCTGCTATGTCATACACAGCACTCACAATCATTCTGTCAGTGAAGGAATCACTGGTCAGTGAATGATCTCAAAAGCACTAAAGTGGAGAATAACATATTTTCCTCCTAGCATTCCTTTGAAAACGAAGATTTGGTATAACCCTGGAAGTCTTCGGTAATAACTCTGGACACCAGGCATAAAACGCTGCTCCCTAGTGGTAATCAACAACCACTACCAGTAAGAAGGCAAGTCCCCTGTAGAACAGTGGTTTGAAGAAGATGTAAAGTACAGCATCTCTGAAATAAAAGCAGTATTTTTCATACTGCTCTTTTCTTGGACAGCAAACAACTGTGGTAGGAAATAGTAGGGAAAAAAACCCACAAAGAAGTGCTATGTTGTCAGCACCATGGTCAACATCAATTGCCCAGGCTGCCAGGAGCAGAATGAATACACTTTCCCAAATGAATAAGGTTTCCACTGTGTTCTAAAGTACCTCTTCCTTAAAATAAGCATGATCTATGAATCAATAAGTCCTTTAAATGGATTAAAAATGGACCACAAAATAGATCTCAAAAAGTAATTATTCAAGTGGGTCAGTGTGTGAATGCAGATGATGTTAGTTGTATCCCTGAAGGACAGATTTCAGTCCAAGAGCTGTTCAATATTTTAATCAATAATCTGGAAGGAAACAGGAAAATCATTGCTGATAAAATTTGCAAAAGAAACAGGAATACATAGAATAATGAATGGTTAAGAAAGGATTCTTCAGGGAAATCCAGATTACTGAACTGTGTACTGCCAGTTATGTAGGCCTTTGTGTTTGGCTAATAGTAAAAATCAGTAAGAAGCAGTCTGTGGTGAGGGAAAGGACAGATTTGGAAAGCAATGCCTCTGGAAGGCTTACCTGATTTGCATTTTAAGTGAGAGGCTCCAGTTATAAGGGTTAACACAGTTCAGGGGTTGTGAACAAGGAGCAGAGATAGGAAGCTACAGACTGTTGGCTTTAGCTGCAGTGACACCATCCCTACCCCACTGTGTTCATCTTGGTGTCACTGGTATGGAGAGGATGCTGGAGGAGGCAAAGAAATAAAATGGGACAGCAGAGGGCTCAGAATATAGTATATTAGTGGTGCAAGGTCTGAAAATGTTGCCTTGAAGTAACAGCTTCAAGCACCTTGGTTTATTTAGACAGAGAAGGAACAGATATTGATCACTTTAAAAGCAGTTTTTTCATCCTGTGGTTACTGATGCACTGACAGGGCACCATCCAAGAGAAGTAAGTACAATGAAAAGTTCAAAATTTGCTGGCCTGAAATCAGCTTTTGTATGGGGAAATGCTCAGGAACGTGTAAATTTAAAAGCCTTTAAAAGAGACGTTTGCAAATAACAAAACAATATTACAGTACTACAGGGGAAAATCCTTCTAAATCCAGGAGCTGCAAAGACAAAAGAGGATGGAAGTGATTGTCAGGTAGAGTAATTGCTGGATCATTGTTTCACTGAAAGCTACATATCTTCCTGCCGAGTGAGGTATGCTAACTTACCAGCTACACATGGCTTGCAGCAGATCAAATTAAGATGGAGGCATAACAGGGCATGTAACAGGCACAGCATCTCCCTGAATGAGAATTAAAATACTTCTGGGGCCTGTGCTTTGTGGACTTGCAGAAAGCCCACATTGAGGAAATTTATTTCAGGCACTACTTTCACTTGAGTCTAGCAGCTACCACAGATGAGCTATTTCCCATGGGAAAATTTCATTTTTGGGAGGCAAACTCAGAAACAGGGAGCAAAGGCATTCTGATTTCCTGAGAAGTTCTGATGTGTGAAAGGGCGTGCATGAAAGGTTTTACAGCAACTATAGAAGTGTGAGGTGTATTCTCAATATCAGTAAAAGTCTGAACAGAAAAATTCTTAGCACCCAAAGCTTCCTAACTCAATTTGGTTGCCTGACAAGTATCCTGATCTCAGTGTACCAGATGGCACAGTCTCCTAGAAGGATGGAGCTGTGCGGATGTGATGAAGATAGCTGCAGGTTTCAATTTCAGTCCCAGACTAATTTTCTCTAGTCACTGATGCAAAATATTGATTTCGAGACAGATTTAAAAGTGCTACTAATCCACAAGGGAATGACAGTGAATGATATTTATAAATCCCATGTGTTGCTTAGAGCAGTCAAAGGTCTTATATGTAATTAACAGTGTGGTTTTGAATACATTTAGTTTTCAGTTCTGTACAGAACAATCTTCAAGATGAGGAGTAGAAAAGCAAATAAGATAGCAAGAGTATAGGAATAGAGCATTATGTGAAATGTAACAAACTGCCCCAGACATATTGTCTCACTTGCAGATGGTGGGTTCCTTCCTTGTTCACTCAGCTTAGTGGCTTCAGGTTTATTACATGAGGATGTCAGTTTAGAAGGGGAGAGCTCCAATGTTAGAGGACTTTGTCAGAGTCTTGATAGTTCTGTGGTTTCCTCATTCCAATACCTTTTATGAAAGTCTCCCGGCCACTAGAAAAGCTCAGAGTAGGACTCACTGAGTCCCTCAATGGGACTTTCCTAAGCAGTATAACTACTAATTCCCATGGTCTTTTTTAGGTGCTGTTCTCTCCTGAGTGCAGTTTTCTTCCTTTATGCTCTTGTGGGAATGTGGCCAGATCTGTTACAGCAGCCAGCTCTGCTTTGGGCGGAGAAGCTCTCATCCTTGATATTTCAGACTCTTTGCCTCTATTTCTTAATTACTTTTTGTTTATCTGCTTTAATATTTCAATATTAAGTGTAAGAAGTGTGTCAACATAAAACAATACCAAGTGGTTTTGGAGCAAGAAACTCTTCAAATTTGCATTGGGCCTTGAGTGTCTAAGTCTCTTGGGCATTTTGGAAACTACTTGCTAAGTATCTTATTAGATACTGGTTGAAATGTTCTGACTGGACACCTGCCCAGACACTGAATGCCCTTTTGATTAGATTGAAACATTTCACAGAAACATTTTTTTTATTAAAATTATAGAAGTATTTTATTTCTGCCAAGCTGGAGCTTTTGGTACGATGGATTTGGTTCATTGGAAAGGCATTATGATATGCAAAATGGCAACAATGAGGTAAAGAATTTGACCCTTTACTGAGAGGTTGCATTTTGATAAAATTATTTTTATTACACTTTAAATATTAATTTAAAAGGGAGATGTGAGGGGGACAGCTTTGAAGAGAACTGATAAAAGCGAGGCTTATCAAAAAGACATCTTATGCTTTCAAGCTACCTGTCCTAAAAAAGCTCCAGGTTCTGTGCAGCGTGCTCTTCAAGCACAGCCTGTTATCCACCCTTCCCACATCAGCAGCCCATTTCAGCCATCATCCCTACCTGCCCCACTGAGTGATCTCCCTTCCTTCCAGCAAGAAGCCTCTCCTTGAGACAGGTGTCTTCTCAGGTTCTGCTAAGGATCTGTTCCAGATCTGCTTTTCTCATGAGGAATTCAGGGAAAGACTCTCATGACAAACAGATACCCAGGAAAATTTGGCCCTGGGGGTAGAAGAAGGTGTGTAATTCCTGAACTTTTCTGTTGAAAATGTTGAAAGGAACACTGAAGAGTTTGGATGGGCTGCTGCAGAGGGTGCCAGGATTCAGATCCCACAGGGAACGAGTGCTGAGTGTGCATCTCTAGGATGAAAGCCCTTGATACTCACCCTGCAAGGGTAAAAGCAAGCTGTGCACCCATGGGTATTTACCTGTGCATCCTGGGAGAAGAGGGCAGGTGGTGGAGTCAAAAGGCAGACAGGACAGGCTGGTGGGGAATTCCTCTTGCACAAATACTAATTAAATTTGTGCTGCCATGCAGAGGAGCAGATTTGTCATTAATACTTCTAAAAAGGGATTAGATGCCTTAAATGGGTACAATCTGCATTTGTAATTACACTGCTTACGATAACATTTCTGTGAGGTACTTAGTCTTGTTGTTTGGGGAATATACTGATCCACAGCAGGGCTTGGGACAGGGCTTCCCTTGTGCTGAAGAGTCTTGCAACAAAAGAAACATTACACATGTTTTATTGCTTACTCCAAAACATTTGGATGCCAGCCACTGCTCTAGGCAATCCCTGGACTGGACTGACCATCAGTGTGTGTCTCTGGAGCATTTCTACTGTCCCTCCCTTGTATTACATTAGTGTGATAATGCAGGCAATTCTTCTCTGCACAGCCAGAGCATTAGGAAGCACTGCAGTATTAATGCAGCTTTCTGTTACCCAATCTGTTGTCGGGAAGAAATACAAGGAAATATAGCTCATCTTTGATATTACACCTCACCTGCTTTCAGGGACGGGTGTTGTCTTTTGGGAGCCCAGATCAGGGATGTTACTGAGACAGTCCCAAGTCCAGTTAACCCACTGATTATTACTTACTATTAGGGTGCCTTGTGGGTACCAGTGAAATATATATAGAACAGCAGTCTGGGAAGCATTAAGAGGGACTACAGAGGCTTGGGTACAATGGGGACCACTCCATGGGTAAAGAAAACTGTCTGTATGGCCACACACACAGAGTTGTGGTTAACAGCTCATTGTCCGCCTGGACACCAATGACCACTGGTGTCCCTGTAGGGTCAGTACTGCAAACAATACTTTTTAACACCTCTGTCAGTGGCATAGACAGCAGGATCACAGGCACTCTCAGCAAGTTTGGCACCAACACCAAGTGGTGTGGGGCTGGCAAGACTCCCCACAGGAGCGAAAGGATGCTATCCAAAGGAGCCTGGACAAGCTGGAGAGGTGGAGCTTATGCAAACCCCATGAAGTTCGACGAGGCCAAGTGCAAGGTCCTGCACCTGGGTTGTGGCAATCCCAGACACAACTACAGGTAGAGTGGAAAACTGACTAACAGCAGCCCTGAGGAGGACTTGAGGGTGATGTTTGAAGCAAAACTTAACATGGCCCAGCCATGTGCACTCACAGCCCTGAAAGGCAGTGGGATCCTGGGCTACATCCAAAACAGCGTGGGCAGCAGGGGAGGGAGGGGATTCTATCCCTCTGCTCTGCTCTGGCGAGACCCCACCTGGAACCCAGTACCCAGGTCTGGAGTCCTCAGAATAAGGAGGACGTGGAACTGTTGGAGCAAGTCCAGAGGAGGCCACAACATTGCTGTCCTGGGGTGACTGTGATGCCTGTATCCCCAGTCGTCTGTTCTGTGCGTGCTGTATGCTGTGTTCTGTACCTTTAAGGCTGGTTCTGAGAGCAAAGCAGGGAAAGAAGTGAGCAGTTTGTTTTGAAAACAGTGTTCACTCCTCTGCATTCTTCTTTTTCTCTTCCTCGGGACTGTGTGTTCATTGGATACACGGACAGTGACCTGGGAGAGGGTTTTTTTTCCTTTTAGTTAGTTTAGCTAGCTGAGGCAAAGAAGCTTCCTGGACTGTTTTTTTTCCTTTTTCTTGGGATTGTTTAAATCTGCTCTGGACTGAAAACCCAGAGAAGGATTGGGATCTGGCACCTGCGGCCCACCAGCTCCTGGACCTCAGCATTTTCCAACACTGAAGGGACTGGGACTGATAAGGGACTGAGAGAGCTGAGCTGACTCCTGGCAAGGACTTCCTCACTTTTGCCATCTCTCTTTGAAGCAGCAAGAGGTTTTATTGTTTCATATTTTTTCATTCCTCATGCTTGTGGGCATTTTGTTGTCAAGTAAATAGTTTTTTCCACTTTTCTCCAAGGAAGTTCTTTTCCCAGACCAGCTGGGGGGAGGGGCCATTTAGGTTTGCTCTCCAGAGGAACCCCATTTGGAGGTTTCCAAATTTGCCCTATACCAGGACAATTGCTAAGAGGACTGCACCACCTCCCTTGTAAAGACAGACTAAGGAAGTTGGGTCTGTTCCTGGGGAAGAGAAGGCTGTATGGTGACCTCATAGCAATCTCTGAGTAGCTGAAGGGTCCAACAAGGATGTCAGAGGACACTTTGTCAGAAATTGTAGTGATAGGACAAGGAGAAATGGGTACAACTGAAAGAGGGGAAATTTAAGCTAGACGTCAGGAAGAAATTCTTCACTGTGAAGGTGGTGAGACACTGGGCTGGGTTGCCCAGGGAGATTGCCCCCTCCCCACCCCCCCAACAAACACCCGCATTAGCATTCAAGGTCTGTGGATAAAGAGTTGAGCAAGCCAATCTAACGAAAGCTGTCCCCGTCCATGACAGGGGTGTTGGCACCAGGTGGTATTTCAGGTCCATTCCAATCTAGGCCATGATTAACCAAGAAAACAATGAACATGAGACACATAGACAAACCTTTGGGTAATGTGAAGATGTTGGGTAGCAATTTATCACTGCTTGTACTGAACAGTGTATCTTTCTGATGTGACATTGGAAGCTTAAATGATTGCAAAGCAACAGTGGTTTCTCTCTTTCAACTGTGGAAGAAAATAGCAAGTTCAAATATAAGTTAAAGCCTTCAAACACTGTGAAGAAATAAACAGCCTTTATGGGCCACCCCCTATATAACTCATGACTCAAGGGAAAGATAAATGGAAACATTTAATCCCAGAAGGGTGACAGAAATAACATTTAGGATTAAACCACAAATTTTCTGAAGCATGGAGTGAGTCACAGGGAAAATCCTAGAGAAGCTCAAGGGGATAAAGACAGTTTTTTATATTGTCTAAGCTTCTACACAGCGAAATACAAGATTTTGTTGCCTGAACAAACAATGACACTTAAGTTTGTCTATCTGGGATATGGAAGACGAATGCACAAATTTACAGCAAATGTGTATTGTGCCTCTGGTGATTATACAGTTTATGATACTGTTCCTTTAAAGTTCTGTATGCATTTGTAAGCAGAATCCTCTCAGCAATCCAATTAATCCCAGTGCAATTACTTCTGATTTAAAAAATTAAACACAGATGTAAGTCTTTTGGACTCCTCAGCATTAATTCCTGAAGAAGTAAATGGCCAGTATTAAGGAAATAGGTTTTTTTCTTTTCTGTGTTCCTAATATTTTTTCTGTGGTCTGAGTTCAAATCATCCCAAAAAGTCATGTATGAAGTGTCTTGATGGCTACCAAGTCATGACACTACTCTGAGAAATGGACAAGTCTTGTGCCATGTGGGAGGTTGGAAGGAAGACCTTTGAATAGAGCACACCTGCACCATGGTGAAGGGCTCTTGGCTTTTTACTCAGAGACATTAAAAAACCTCCAACCATCTTCAAACAGATCATAAGACATTTTATAGGGCTACTGAAATCCAAACAATCAGAGAGAGGTTTTATTATGCTTGTTACTTTTGTAGCATCCTGCCATCAGTATGCCTAGTTAAGTGAGCTACATTTCAGGACAGAAGAATTTCCTCCCTCCTGGGGAGTTTAAGAGAGACCTTTTGCAAACAATATACAGATAAATAAACAGATGTTTAAACTACCATGACTTACTTTTAGAAAATACTACTACTGACACTGACATGATACTTACCCTTTTAAAGAACTCATTACTTTTGGTTTCTTTCTTGAAGGGTCTGGACCTTTGGTTAGGATCTTTGCTTTGTTTGTGTGAGAACTTCAGCAGCTCAAGATGTGCCCTAAGGGCACCAAAGACGGCCTAGAGAACTGAAATATCTGGAAACAGATATGCACATGTAATGAAAATCTCATGTATTTGTTGAGTGTGCCCCACTGCTCACAAGTGGGACTACCATAGTTCTGGTCTCTCCTCAAGTCTCAGGGTGGTTTTGCAAGCTAAATGACCAAGAAAATTAAAAGGCCACAAAGTGGATGATAGAGGATATCTGTGTAAGAAACAGTAAACTGTTGGAGATAATGTGTCAAGTGAACGGTGCAGAAGACTTCAGAAGGAGGGTTATGCTTTAGCTAGAGAACATGTAACCATGGGAGCATGGGCACCATAGCTAGAGAGAGTGGTCCATGGTCCAGTTACTGCCAGCTGTAACATCAGTAATGCTCCTCACAGTGCTGCCTCTGACAGAGTTTGTGCCCCACCCAGGAGAAGACATTAAGGTATTGGAGTCCCTGGCATGTTCATCCCCTTTATTACTGCTTTCACCAGACAAGTCACTTGACGTCTTCTTTCAGCCCCTGAAGCAGCAACATAGCAGAGGGATCTTCCTGGTAAACCTGGCCAGTGATTTCTGAAATCATAGTCTGAAATCTTTGCAAGCAAGCAAGTGTACAGCACTTCACATTTACAGATTAGCATATTCAGAGCTTGATTTCTCTGGCTATTATGATGGCTTTGAGTTACAAAAATTTCAGTCCACCATCAATAGAGGCATCATCCATTGTCTTCTGACCTTTACATGCTGGTTTCCAAGTGCACTGTCTTCCTTTCATACTGTCTTACTCTCCTCTTCTGCCACAATGACAGGGCTTCTTCTCCCAGCTGTTAAAACCTTTCCTCCAGCATGATCTTCTTGCCAGACAGTTCCCTTATGAGATGTGGCTGAGTCATCCAGGGGTCAACTGCTCTGACATATTACTGGAAATGTGACAAGGTAGGGGAGCTCACAGCAGCTCCTCCCATTGCTTTTCAGGCCGGCTCAGCTCACCAGAGGCCAATCGCTAGCTGCCTGCAGGACGAAACAGGAGGATTGTGCTGGCAATTTGGCACCCAGCACTGAACATATTGGTTTCCCAGTTGCAGGCTGTTTCCTGGAAACCAAATAATCTCTGTGGCCAGCACCATCTTTATTATTCTTTATTAAGAATTTAGCCCAGTGCTTCAAACTGGCCACAGATGCATCTGAATTAATTTGCCTCCTCAGTAGATTTGCAGCTCTGATGTAAACAATGAGGCTGCCTTGGGACAGCAGAGCTTAACAAGACCAGACTTGCCTTCCAAGAGGAAAGTGCAGAGAAGATGTATGTGTTGAATGACAGAGGGAGCTGCACATAGTGCTGAAGTCTAGCAGGCGTGAATGGTGTGCTCATCTAACTCACTGCTCACACAAGCACAAAACCATAGAACAGCTCCAGGCTCTGGAGAATGATTGAGGGAAAACATGAATGCCTTGGAAAAGGGCTGCTCCAGCACTTGTTGCTGGATGAAGATACCAAGCCACAATTGCTGAGCAATGCAGATGTTTCAGCAAGCAGAAGCCCCTTTAGCTCCTCATGAAATGGCTCATGCAAGGTTTTCATTACATCCTCATACTCTTTTGGAAGGCACAGCCCTGCTGAATGCTGAGACTGATGTCTCAGGACTGTTGCTCCTTAGGTGCATGGGGCAGAGCTGAGGTTGGTATTTCCAGTTTGGGAAGAGCTGTGTCTCCAAGTGTTTAATGCTGTTCAGCACCCCTTTCCTTCAACACTCATTTCTCCACTCCTGGTCAAGTCCACTGAAATATCCTGACTTTGTCCCTGGGAGACAGACTTCCTTGAAACTCTCTGCCATATACTCATCCATTTCACTTCCTTTTTTGCACTTTTTTCCAAATCCTTCTACTAGACGTAGTAGAGTCTGGCACATTTCCTAGGAAGCACTAGTATGCAGCAGCTGGTGATATCTTAGCCATAGAACACTTTAGAAAACTCTGGCCAGATGAGGAGGGGCCAAATTCTTATGCCAGAGAGTCCCTGGCAGCAGAGTGGTGTGTTGAAGGCTAAGTAGGGCTTAGGCACGACTTAGCAGGGGTGAGTAGCTATGCTCAGATACATCACAGGGAGTTTGTAGGTAGGGATGGAGACATGCACTCAAAACTGCAATCTGTGTATGCACTTAGAATGATTCTTCCTTAGAGTGATCCCTGGACCAGTCACAGTTGTTCTAGCACTGGATGTGAATGCCTCTGTGATACTCAGTTCTACTTCTACAGCCCAGACAGGACTTTCCTGCAAATTGCTTTGTTTATTTTTACTGTTAAAATTACCTGAAGAATTACAACCTTTCTGTACTGAAGTTGTATTTCAACAGAATTGAAACAGACTTTTATTTACATAAATGGAAGTATACTTAAATTGTTCTAGTCATTTGTCTTTTTCTAAACAAACAATATACACAGAAAATAAAAGCATCACTTTGTTTAGAAAGAATTAACCAAGCTCAGCAATTTATCATTAGTTTTCTTATGAAACAAAATTCTATTCTTAACTACACTGAAAACAGAAAAAGTACAAAAAGCCAACAAATCCTAACCATCTGTTTCAAAAGACTTTTAAAATGTCTGTGTTTCTTCGTTGAGTTTGAGATTGCCAGCAGCTGTTTAAATCAGAAAACACAACCATCCCTTTCTTTAAATGTGAAACTATTGCAAGAAAATTGTTAGATAGCAGAAATAATTGAAATGCTAGTGTGTCCTTTGTTTAGAAATCTGTTTGCTATCTCACAGGCATTTTTGTCTGACACAGGAAGAAACAAGGCGTATCAAAAACCTGAAAATACCACAATAAAGACCAAACTACCAATTACAGTTCATTACTCAGATGTTGTTTTCCACCTAGAGATACAGCTGTGTGTCCAAGTGAGCCTCATCCCAGTGTCACCATGAAAAATACAGTCACCTCCCTCTTGTCACTGTTCCCTGTTCATTCAGCACTGCAGACCCCAGAGTTACGCGATTTGCAAATTGTGCTGCAGTGGCAGAGGTGATGTGATCTGCTGCAAACTACTGCATTTCCAGCAGATTTGCATACAAATGGCTAGGAAACCACATGCTTTCAGTGGTGAAACTGGCTGACCAGGGAAAACCATTTCTTCGGAGTGAAATGTGCCACAGGCAAATAAAAGCTATAGGCTGATGCAGAGGTAATTGGATGAAGCCCTACAGCCTGTGTGCTTTACCGGATGTCATCCTAAATGAGATAATGGTCCCTACTGACCTTTAAATCTATGAAATGCTGACTCTTGGATGGCTGAAATATGGACTTTTGTGATAAAAATTCTTTTTTAGACTGGACTACAACACAGGATCCAGACATTTTCACACAGAATTACCTGCAATAGGGACATCCTTCAGTAAGTTCACAGAATTTCTGTGGTCTTCTTCAATACTCCTACTTCTTTTTAAAGGTTAAAACCTTGGGGAACTGAGGTGTTGGTTCTTGCAGATCCTTTTTCAGTTTCTGAACATTGGATATACACTGTGATTCTTTTTGAAGGGTTGGCAGAAACTATTTTTTTGCCAGAGAAGGAGGGTATCAGTGTCATGAGAGCAAAGACATCCCTCTATAAAATGCAAGGGTTTAGACATGCAGCTGGCACAGACCAGGTGATCCACAGCAAGTGTGCTGTGTTCACTGCTATCTCATGCATTTTCCCCACCTAATTTTTTTTGTGGATTGAAGTCCCTCCCTGCCAAAGAACTGTGCCAACAGAGCAGTGTTCAGACCCACTCACCTGCTTGCTGGAATGAGAATGAGGCAACTACTGGCCAGGAAAATGCTGGAAAAGCTACATGGTGTCCTGTATAACCCAGAGGAAACATCAATGGAGACAGAAAAAATCACAGTCAAATTAGAAAACGCAAGTGCACTAAAATGTCCAAAAACTATTTTACCAGGGCAGTTGATTTTGGGAAAACAAAGCAGAAAATTAAATCAAACCTTTAGCCTCAGTCTCTTGCTCATTTAATCAAAATCAAAAGTATCATGACAAAAGTGTTCAACACATCAGCTTTTCGGATCCAGAGTGATCCTGGCAGGATTAGTAACTATAAAGGGCAAAATCATGAAATTAAGAAAGGTAAACTGTTGAACAGAGACCACAAATTAATAGTATAGGAAATAATGTCTCCTCACTCCCTTCTGGAAGAAAAAAACCAGCCATCAATTAGTATGTTACTTTCATCTCTAAATTTTATAGGAATCTGTCAAGTAAGCTAATTAATGTGAGGGTATGTTTTACAAAGAGAGAAGGTGCAATACGTGTCCTTTGTAAGAAACCTGAATCCTTAAAAATATTTGTCCCCATTATAGATGCATACAATCATAGAAGGATTGCAAAGTACCCTAAAGATCATACAGCTCCAACCTCTTGTCATGGGCAGCAACCTTCCACTAGACCCAGTTTCTCGGTGACTGAGCATGCTCTGAGTAAAGAATTTCTTCCTAACATCTACTACTCTCTTTCAGTTAAAAATCGTTGCCCTTTGTCCTGTCTCTACATGCTCTAACATTCTTTATTCCTCCTTTCTGTAAGCCCCCTTAAGGTCCTGGAAGGCTGCAATGAGATTTCCTTGAAGCCTTCTCCAGGCTGAACTATCCTACCTCTCTCGGCCTGTCTCCATATGAGAGCTAGTCCAGCTCTACAGTCATCTTTGTGGCCTCCTCTGGACTCACTCCAACAGGTCCATACCTTTCCTATGCTAAGGACCCCAGACCTGGACAGAGGACTCCAGGTGGGATCTCACAAGCACAAAGTAGG
The DNA here is from genome assembly GCF_009819655.1 of Sylvia atricapilla. Classification (NCBI taxonomy): domain Eukaryota; kingdom Metazoa; phylum Chordata; class Aves; order Passeriformes; family Sylviidae; genus Sylvia; species Sylvia atricapilla. The sequence continues at coordinate 43,042,953 of NC_089174.1, forward strand.
GGCAGATAACCATATTCCTCTACCTGCTAGCTACTTTTCTTTTGCTGAAGTGAGGATGAAGCTGGCTTTCTATGGATGCCTCATATCCAGCCTTTCATGCACGCCATAAGTGCATGGCTCAAGTCCAACCTTTCTTCCACAAGAGCCCCCAAGCACTTCTCAGCAGGATTGCTCTCAATGACTTCTCCCAGTTTTCACTCCTGCCTGGGATTGCTGATCCGTGTGCAGCACCTGGCACTGGGGATAGTTGAATTTCATGAAGTTCATAGGCCAAATCTTCAAGTTTGTCCAGGTCCCTCTGGAAGGTATCCCATCCTTCTGTTGTGTCAGCTGCTCTGCTCATCCCCCAAACCTGCTGGGGATGCACTCAATCCCACTGTCTGTGACACTGATGAGGACAGAAGAGCACCAGTCCCTGCAGAAAGTCCTGATGGTCATCACTTGTCACCAGCTTCTACCTGGACATAGAGCCACAACCCTCTGGTTGCCTCCACCCAGCCAATTCCTTTGCCACTGAATAATCCATCTGTCAAATCCAGGTCTCTCCAGTTTGGACATCAGAATGTGATGTGGGACCATATCAAAGTCCTCACAGAGGTCTAGGTAGGTGACATCTGTCAGTCTTTCCGTTTTGACCATTGCCATCACTCTAGAGGTCACCAGATCGATCAGACACACTTTCCTCTTAGCAAAGCTGTGCTGGCTGCCTTGAATCACCCCACCGTCTTTTAATGTGCCATAGCATACTTTCTAGGAGGACCTGCTCCATGATCTTCCCAGGCATAGAGGTTAGGCTTGCCATTCTGTAGTTCCCCTTTTCCTTTGCCTTCCTTTTTCCCCTTTCTAAAACTGGGAGCAACAATTCCTATTTTCCAACCTTCAGAGACTTCTACTTGACAGCCATGAGTTTTCAAATGTGATGGAGAGTGGCTTGGCAACAATACAAGCCAGTTCCCCTAGAGCCCTGTGATGTATCTCATCAGGTCCTATAGACTGGTGGCTATTTATCTTCATCAATGATACCATGTCTGCACTCTGCTTACAGTGAAATGGACTTCACTCTCCCACACTCCCCACAGGGTGGGGATCTTGAAAGAAAGTGGGAAACCTGACTGACAGCAAAAACTTAGGAAAAGAACTCAATGAGTACTTCTGCCTGCTCTGTAGCAGTTGTTACCAGTACATCCTTCTTGAGTATCAGAGAACTCCTCCTCCTCTCCTTGGCACTCACAGGTTTTTGTACAAGGTTTCTTTTGGTCCGTCTCAGTCTGGGACTGAGAATGGTGCCAGCACAAATGATGAATGTGGGGATAGAGATAGAATATGTCCTCTTGAATCTTTTTTGTTCACCCTGATTGTTGCAAATTCATCCCAAGCCTCGACCAACATACACATCCTAGACAAATGAGATAGATTTCCTGAAATGCTGGCATACCTGCCAGCCTAAAATATTTTTCTCTGGGGGAACTCAGGGTTTAAAGTCTCTCTCTTGTGAGGGCATGCAATGCTTGTGTGTCACTGAGATGTTCTCCACCTCCATCTGCTAACTGGGATCTCACAGTTAATCTGTAAGAAAGCACAGAGACAAAACCACACCATTGGTGGTTTTGTGGTTCCTAACTTGCATTGCCCAGATCAATGCTAGGCCTTCTCAGAGATGAGGAAAATGGTAGGATAGCTTTTCTGTACACTGATAATTAGAAGTAGACACAATTGCTTAGGCAGTACCATAGATACCATGACTATTGTGCATCTTCTATAATATTCTTTACCTCTACTATGGTTCTTAATTACACACCTCACAGGCCTTTCTATTTACTGTAGCTGTGTAACAGGCTGAGGGGTTCAATCATTTTGCCTTAATCTCTTTTCTAGTTATGATGCTTGCTGAATGTAGCAGTTATTCCCCAGATTGTATCCATGAATTCAGCCTCATTATTTTATCATTTTGACAATGAACTGCATTTCCCATCTGCCGGCTCCAATTCTCAATATAATCCTTAGAATCTGATTACACTGTTTCTTGCTATTTGTTCATCCTCTGTATCATCTGTAAACTCTGAGCTCTGAGTTTTGAGCTCTCAGAGTCAGTCTGTGCTCTCCATCTTTTAACTAGGGTAAATCTGGATCTTCTCCACTAAGGTCTGTGGAATTACTCCAGAGTGAGCAAACGGAAACTAAAGCTGGATATTGCTTAAGTTTTCAACACCCTCATCCAAGTAATTTTATATTTATATATAGACACATGTTATGAACAACAGATGTCCTAAAACTGGCCTTGAGGAAATTTTTCATCTATTTTGTTCCTATGCAATTTTTCTAGTCAACACCCATTTTTCCTCAGTCCTGAGTGTTTGTTTGAAGTCAATTCAACATCAATAAACATGTTCTTATTGTCGTGAATGAAGTTTTGGCAAAATGAATACAGTTTCAGGTTGTGTTTACACCTTTTTTTTTTTTTCTCCCTTTTATTTCCTCCATTTTTAAATTCCTTTTTCTCAATATTTTTTTTCTTTACTAGAGAAAAAGGGTTACTGTGTAGCAGACCACTAGACATGCCCGAGGAGAGTAGGTTTACTGTGCTCCCTGGAATAAACAATAAAAAACTCACGAAGTGCCTGAATTGCAGAGTGCAGAGTTAACTCTGCAATTTATCCTTATGAAATCCCTTCCTTTTCCCACCCCTCTGGAGCACCAGTGTGCAGCAGAAAGAAAAATACATTTTGTCTCTATGACTCTTTCCCTTCTGTTCTATTTTTTCCTGTGCTGGTGAATCTTACTGCTGATTCAAATTACAGCTTTCAGCATAAAGTCCCAAGGGCAGAGCACACCACATGGGAATTGTATGAAGGCAGATGAAATCTTTTATCAGGAGATTTGGGCCAAACATTGCCACACACCTTGAAGGTGTTACATCTCAACCAGATGATTTTCTTGCTTATACCTGTTGCCAAACTACCCTCACAGTTTGCTGTTTTGCATTTTACCCCCTAATTTCTGTCAAAGGAGCAGGAGAGACATAGCATCAAGCTTTCCTCTGGCTTACAGCACCTAGTATTGTCTGACCTGTGGAAACAGGAGTAATGTGATCTTGTAAGTAGAGACTGTTTCATAATGTGCACACAAGAGGGAGTTAAGTGTTTTTGGCATTACCTAACTCCCAAGTACTCAACTTTTACCTCTTATGTTCTCTTGGCAATATGTGGTGCAATATATTTATATATATATATGTATGTATATACATATACATATATATGCAGTTTCCTAGGTTTTTAACACAAGAAGATACAAATAGTGCCATGTGCAAATAAAACAGCCCACCCACATGATTCATCAGGATTTGAAATGTAAGAATCAGCAGACATTGCTGGTAATTGGGTTATAGGTCTAAGGTCACCAGCTAGCTGCTCTGTTGGATGGTTTGACTTTGCAGACAAGCCTTGGAGAAGAGAGGCACCACAATGAATCATAAATCAAACAGTGTGGAAGAAGAAGTGTGCATTTTATGCGTGTTTAAATAGACACGTTTTGGAGATCTGGTTTGAAAGTGAGCCTGAGAAGTCACAAATGACATCTCTATTGCATCATGCTCCACCTGAATCATCAGCAATCCTATAGGTAATAGGATTTTTACCATCCTCTGTGGTAAAAGATGCGAGTGGGCTCTTCTCTTCTAGTTTAGATGCTGATTCTTCACTCCCTACAAATAATGTGGTAAGAAATACAAGAAGAGCACATCTCACAGGGAGGTTGCATGTGGGATAACCTGAGGACCAAGTAAAACACCGTGTCTGAAGACAGAAGTTACTTAGAGACAGAAAAGAGAAAAATGTCATCTATTTCTGTGTCTTACAGAGCAACATAGAGAAAGATCGAAGTAGCATGAAAAGCTGGTAAAGAGCCACAGAGGAACATGAATATTTTCTCAACTTCAGGATGAATTTCCTACTAATCTGCAGACAAAAGTTACTGGAGACCTTCAAAGTAATTGTAGCTGGTTTAATATTGACAAAAGGTTCTTCAGAGTGAAACAGCAAGTGTTTTCTTGAGGCTTTGCACTCTCTGACTGGCCTTCCCATGCCCAAAAATACTTTTCCAATAAGGGTTTATGCCCTCATTGAAAGCAGCCAATACTGTGGCTCTTACTTCTGCACCACACCTCAGGAGACACAGGCACCTTTTCACTGCTTCAAGTGACAGAGACCAGTTGATTGCACAGTTAGTAGGCTGGATCTCAGGTTGGCCCAGCCCTCAGGCTTGGCAAGCACAGTGGTGAGGAAAAGGGCAACAAAAGCATTGTCCCTCTCACTCTCCTGGTGTGAAGCAGTTCTTCCAGAACCTGGGTATCTCACTTTTCACAAGATCAAGTTCTCACGATGTGCAGAGCTTCTATACTACCAGGAGATGCAATGAAAGTCCAGTATTATCTTCTTTGGTCAACAGCAATCAACTGAATGTAAATAATAACTGACAGTTTGTGTGCCTGGATTTCAGACACTGGTTCTGCAATATCTGGCATCTGTGAAAGCTACATACCATGTGCTGGAGAGGAAGGTGCAGAGGGTACAGTGATAATGGGACTCCAATACATTTTATGCCACTGGAAGGGAAGGATACAGCATGTTTTGCCCCTGTTTGGCTTTATCTGCATCCTTTTCCTCCTGTTTCCTTTCCATTTTCATAGGATGAAGTATCTCCAGTGTGCAAAGACACTGAAATGGTGGGTGCAACTCAGAGCCCTGACTTCATGTGGCCTGTCTCCAAAACCAGGGCTCAGACACAGGTTGCTGTGATCTGCCTTGAGCAGCTCCTCCTTACAGGTAGAGCATCCTCCCAACCTTCCCCAGGCTGAACAAGTCAGTTCTGCCTGGGCCCTTATCAGCCCTGCACTCTGAGCCATGGCACATGCAGAGTGATGCCTTGGGAAAGGCTGACCTAGAACACAGACTGGACAGAGCTAGAGAATAAAGTAGGTACTTATGAAAAGGCCTTTAAGGATACACCTTGGACAGTACAAGAGCCTGACTGGGGCTACACCCAAGGTAGACTTAAAATGGTCACAAAATGGATGACGAGTCATGAAGTCTTACACTTTTACAAGTTTTGGCCCATTTACATATTAGGGTTTAATTGTCCAATTACAGCTTCAGATTATTAAGTCCCATCCTTATTGTTTTCTCTCTTCAGCCCACAGTTGTTTACGCTTTTGGGCCTGAAAATTTGTAACAGTTGTCCTTGATCTGCATCTGGGAAAGGATTTGTTTTAGTACAGGATTTACCTACTCTGTGAAGAGAGTTTGCTAACACTTTATATGAGGTTCAGAACTACACCCCTAGGCAGCACAGAATCTGAAAAACATGAAAGCTAAATCTTAAGGCATCAAGAGTACCAGTGGAAAAAACATTCAGAATATGTTTTCTGAAGTGACTGCTGCTGAAGGGAAATTTAGCAATGTAGGGAGTTGTCATGGTTCATTGAGCAGCCACATGGAGCCACATCAGACACAAGGCAAAGCCAGAGGACACAACTAGGTGACAACTTATTCATGCACCTGGAATTATCTCCCCTGTCAAAAAAGCCTCCTCTGAATTTCAGACGAACTTACTAGAGTTTCTGATAAAACTAACACCTCTGACTTCAGTAAGTATGCTTACTCTTTTAATCCAAACATGAAAACAGTTGTTTTTATGGCAGCTCTACAGCACCATAAGCAGCAGATAAGTGAAGACAGAGCTTTTGCTGTGGCAAAGTGTGCAATGGAGCACATATGTCAAGGAGAATGGGATTTCCCACAAAGTCAGGGAACAAGGAAAACAGAGGTGCCATGTGAGTTTGAAGTTGAAGAGAAGTGATAATTCAACACAGAAACTGGGAACAGTCAGTGGAAAGCTGCAAAATGTGCACTCAAGTGCAGCATCAGCTAGCTGCTGTGGAGAGTGCTTTATAATTTGGAAGTCTCTTCCCTTCAATTCCAGCAGCTACCTCTCGGATAGAAGCTAGGAGATTTTTTTTTTTTTCAGCATTAATGAATACATATCATAATTTCCCAGCCATATTGCCTTTTCAGGTTCACATGTAACAAGTTCCACTGCTATGCAGTCATTTTAAAAGGACTTACAACAGTGGATACTGGAATGTATTGAAAATATATTGAGCACACATTTTTCACTGAAATATATGAAAATATATTAATATATTGCAAAATTACTAGTAGCAGTTTAATTGAATTATTGACAACATTTCTCTTAATCTCATAAATTTGTCAGTGGAGTAATCGATCATTCCCACAAACTTCATGAAGGATGCTGTGCAAATTGTAATCCTGAACATAAATATGCAGAGAGCATGCCTGTGTACCTTATGGACCTAAAATCAGGAAGAAGACATGGTTTGATGAAAGCAGATCAAAATCATGCCTTTCTTAGGCCTGTATGCAGATAGTGTATTAATTATCACAAGGATGTGTAGTCTGGTATCTAAAAGCATGAGGGTAGCACTAATTTGGCTAAACCCAGCATAAGATAATTGTAGTGCAGAAGAAAATTTAGGAAAAAAAAAGCAGAATAATTTATGTCCATTTCAATTCCACATGGTATGGCTTCTCTCACGAGTGTTTGATTTAGAGTCTGTTGAGTTGCCCATTGAGAAAACTAACCTTTAACTCCTTCTATAATAGCCATTCTACTGTCTTATGTTCCCAGCAGCAAAATTTATTTCCCACTCTCAGGCCAAAGAAAATTGTTCCATAGAATGTAGCTAAGACATGCTGATGTCTGCATTCTCTATATGTGCACACATGCATATCTGTGCATGCATATGTATGTTCCTTGCTAAGGACACAGCTTTGGTAGCGTGACACCAATGGTAAAATATTAAAATAATGCCACCCTTAACCTCAACAACATTTCTTTGAATTTATTCCCTTTTAAGAGCAGAATCTCACCCACCCCCTTGACTGATCAGAAATGTCGTTGATCCTGGTGTCATACCTAGTCTGTGTTCACAGTCCCTGAGCTACATAAATTCATCCCACACAATTTTCAGATTGGGAGGTTTTTGTTAATTTAATTAGTTTTCTTAGATTTTCTGGAGAATGAGTCTTTGGGTTGGATTTTTTTAATCTGCATGTGTACTTTTAAAAGATATTTAAAGTCAGACTTTACTGATAAAACTGATTTTCATAAAACAATCTGTTATATCTACACATTCTACCATAAAAATTTGATTGTCAACATTTTGATTGAAACTGTTTTTAAGTTCTGTTCGACTACATCTGTTAAAATTCTGTCTTAATTTATTTTCTTTTTTTTTTATTTGCTTTTATGAATAAATGAGATTATTTATATGAATAGTTATGTATGTGTACAGTATTTCCTGGGAAAATGCCTTTGCAAATTCATTGATCTATAAAAGAGTTTCTTTTCGTCCTTAGGAACTTAATTCTCCTAAGCAAAACTGCATGCCTACATTCAGTTACCCAAGAATAGTTCCTGTCTTTCAGATCTTCACTGTCAAGAAAAAATGGGTTTTACTTGAATTCAGCATGAGCTTAAATAAAAGAAATTACTTTAGAAAAGCAGTGCAGCACCCTCTAGTGTAGACACATTTACATTAGTAAATAACACAGCTTTATGAATGCCTGATTAACTCGATGCTGACCCACTAGACGGCCCAGTATCTGATTCAGACTCTGTTAATAAACTTCTCACAGGCCTTGGGTAACTTGGTTCGCTTTCTCTTTTTCTTCTCCTGTGAAAAAAAACCAGAGAAAAATCACCCTTTTAAAAACACATTATATTGTCCTAAGGGCAAAATCCTCCAGTACAAAAGGTGTAATCACGACCAAATTATGATGACCACATTATTCTCTCTACCTTCAGAAAAAGTACTGTGCAATACCAGGGCTAGGCGAGCTCTCTTGTGGTTGCCCGACATCACCTGTCAGGCAACAGCTTCGGTTTCTCTACTGTGTGATTTGCACCACTAAAACTGTGCTTTATGTACTGGGATCATAGTCTCCACTGTCAGGTTTTCTAAACCAAACAATAGTGGAGTGGTACTTCTACCTTGGAATGTCTGCTGCACATTGGCTCATGTAGACTGGGATACCACTCTCTTGTATTAATAAATTCCATTATCTTGCACTTTATTTTGGAACTTAGTTCAAGGAGAGAACTTGCTTGGGGAAATTGAGTGAGAAAGAAGGAACGTTGATTTGGTCCCTCTATGATTACCTCTTCTAATGAGGTACACAGATCTTCAAAACATTTGAGCTCTTTATAGAGGCAACTTTTAGCTATAAAAGAGACCATGTGACGAACAGATCTTTCATTACTACTTTGTATTGCCCTTCATCATTCTCAACAATTCCTGTTGGTGATTACTGAGCGTAACTATTGCTAAACGCTAGAGATTATGATATGTGCCAGAGGGAGAATTTTCCAGCACTTTTAGTATACTGGAAGTGATAGGGAGGGGTGGGAAAGAAGATTAGTGTGCAGAACTCTTTCCTTAGAGTGATCTGCCTGGAGTTTGTCTGGGACCATGCTCATCCTGCACGTATTTGTGATATGCTCATATCACATATGAGCATATCACATATATACGCGTGTACATGCGTGTACAGGGTATATATCCTTTTCAAGCCATATTGCCACTCCAGTGCATCGTCAGATGCATAAATCCCAGGTGGAGTCAGATAGGATATCTCCCTGTTGACACTATATTAACAGGACTGTGTTGCAGGAGTGGACCTGCAATGTAACAGCCAAGAACTTCTTTGCTAGAAGTTGCTGGGTACAAACTACCCAATCATGAATGTCTCTGACTCAGGCCAGAAGTGACAAAATAATAAACTAATTAAGGACCTGTCTAGGCTGGACAAATGCAGAGCAGACAAGGAAATAAGAGCCAACACACTCAGTTCAGATGCACTGCTGCCATCTCAATAGCTGGTTTTCCCACTGCTCAAGCACATGAAAGAAGACCAGGTCCAGGCCAACCTCTTTCTAGCTAACCAAGTGTTTTATTATTTTGGGAGGTGGTATAAGCTTTTATTCCTCTCTCCCAGTCAGCCTCTTCTCTCCTTGCAGCCAGCAGTTATGTCAGCCAAAAAGCCCTTCCGTTCTTCAGTTCTTTTTAGTCCCTTTGAGGGGAAAAAAAAACCTATCAAAACTACACAAGGGGAGACAGCAGCCTTTTTTGTTTTCCTTCTGCAATAAGATCTAAGGCACAAAATCAGGAGAGAGAAGTCTCTTCACCTATGAAAGACAGGAACAGGGACATACAAAATCTCCAGCTTTTTCTTAGCACTACCTCCGGCTTTTGGGTGTGCCATGATCATACTTCAAATCAGAAATCTGTGATTTCAAAAAAAGATGGGAAAAGATATTTTCTCTGTCTTGTAATCAGCAGTCTTCAAAGCCAAAATTCAAATTTCCAGCAGGATGAAGTTAACACATCCTGATCTCCAACAGGCAGAGAGGAGAGAAAAAAATTGTGAAAACTAGTAAGATTAGAGATGTGCTGTGAGGAGACAGAACATTCTAGAGGTTCACAAACAATGTATTATTGGATTTGACACCAGTTACATATTCCTTCTTTTATTTAAAATTGCATTCTTGGAGCATCAGTTTATACTGGGATCAAGTCTTTCATTGATGGGACCAGTGTTTTGGACATCTCTGTACTACTGGCAGGAGGACTTGCACAACTTCCTTATGCACAGTCACAAAAACCAGCAACATGAAAGTAACGACCAGAACTTAGGAATATTCATGGACCTAGTTACCACGACTCTCCAGTATCTTTAAACTTCTTTTTTCTCTGTTTCAGAAGCAGAATTGATAGATTCAGATCCTTCATGAATGTAACATTTCAATTATCCCTGGCCTTGCTTCGAACTAGTTGCTGAGTCAGAATAGGACTCTGTATGCAGTAAAGTGGCTCAAATGTCTTATGTATGTGGCATAGGAAGATACTCTTTTGAACATAGTGCAAGCCTTCCCTTAATAAATTTTTAGGTGTTAATAGCTCTGTCTTCCAATGCTGTTCAGTATAGCTGCACTTAATCTGTGGATCAGGCTTCCTGATCGGCAGTGTGTTCACAAAAAAGAGGATGTATGTATTGCCCAGGTGTCATAAAGCTGGACACTATTATTGTTCTATGTCCACCAGCTGGGATCAAGCCCTTTCTGATCAACACAAGGCTAAGGTCACATATAGTCTAGGATTTAGACAGAGGATTTTATCTTCTTCAAGATAATTGACATATTTCATAAGGCTAGATGAAGAAAACTACTTGGACACGAGCTTGTGCTTATTTCGTCTTTGACAGTAAAGTTTGGCAAGTCCAACTGCTTCTAATCTAGAATTTTAGGAGGCTCTTACAGATCTGAACTATGGCTTTTTAAAGCCAAGGCCATGCATCTAATAGGATGGAAAACAGGGGGAGGGCATTTCTAGTGTAATTGTCGGGACAATACAGTAGCATTTAAACGCTGCTCTGTATGCAGTGGGAGAAAAAAGAAAAGCTGCAGAGAATCTGAAATTAAACCAACAAATATCAACAAAGTTGGTAATTCACAGAAGTATTTTTCCTATATGAAGCAAAGTGAATTTTTCTTTGTTTGCTTTGTGATATGCCTAACGCAGGAAGGAAAATGCCAGGCAGAGATGTGTCTGTGGTCCTGTTGCCTTGTTGCGTAGAACTGAACCACAGATATGTCTACATGAATCAAGTCCAGCATGTGCTGTTTCTTTTGCTGATGCAAGAATAATAACCTGTTTAGCTTGGTGTGCCCATGCTTGGATGCTGCGTGGAAAAGTTTTCTTCTTGTCTGTGTTCATCTGCTTTTCATACAGCTGTGCCCACATCAGCTCACAGCTGGGTCCTTCTGTGGAGCCTGAGAACCTCAACCAAGACTGAGAAATGTGCAGGAGCATCCCAAAGGAGGATGGAGCACACAAACAAAAATGTGACAAAATGTTGGACATCACTCCCCTGAGGGGAAAGAATACATACTCTGATGGATGGTAAGACAAGGAAATGTCAGAAATTTCATCATCTCTGCTGGCAGGATTTTCATACATGCTTCTAGCTCTGAGACACATTTTGGGGAGGACATGAGAGGCTGACCAGATGGCAGTGAGGATATGAAACACACACAAGGCAGATGCTTTCAACAGCCCTGATCCTTGTTATGGTCTCTGAGCAGATCTCAGAATGATTCTGTGTACTGCTGTTACTCAGAGCAAGGGCTGGGATAGTAATGCACCAGCTGTATCTCTTTTCTGGGTATTCTCCATATTTGGGTTTTTCCACCATCATTTACATCTTGTATGAGCCAGATTCAGAGAGAGATTTCACAATCCTCTGATAGCTATGTGCTTACTGAACAGCACTGTGCTGGCAGTCTAAAAAAAAAAAAGTGTTGTTTCTGATTGTGAGAAACTGGGAAAGTTTCTCAGAAATATTTCTTTGGAATGCTGTCAAATAATTTCTGTACCAAAGTTTATCAAATCATCTAGACTGGCAGAACAACGGGCCTCATGGTGCTTCATGGTGCTCTCTCAGTAAAATAGGATCTGAGATTCACAAGGTGTTTTTCACTGCCCTCTGCAGTCAAATTAAACAGAAAATGCAGAATGATCAGTTTTAATTGGCGTTATTGCTTTTAAAACACATGCAGTTGCAAATCAGGATAAGATCTGGTAAACATAACACACCCACAATGGAACCTAAATGAAATTTCAGGAGCAAACTTCATTCAGTGCAGTACCTCTGCAATGCCCATTACACAGGAGCAGTGTGGGAGACAAAGATACCACTATTGCATCACATGTGCAAGCACTAACTCCTGGTGAAACCATGTAGCTGTTTCCAGTGATACAGGTATATCAAGATATTACCGCAAAGTTTTTTCATCTTGATAAACTTGTGTAAGCAAATCCCATGTTACAGATAGGTGCACATTTCTCTTGCTTCTTTCACATGTCTAAAAATTCTTCTTCTTAAACTGAAAGCAAAAAAGAAAGCCAGAACAGAATAGTGTCATAAAATGATAAAATGTTCTGCTCTGTGCTCACTCTAGGTTTTTCTCACCAACAATTTTATCAATATAATATTTTAGTACTCTGCAGCTAGTAATTAACCTGTAGTCAAAAGGCTCATTTATCAAATTAGGTTTCCCAGGAAAGCAGTCCAGACACAGAAGAGTTCATTCTACTGCTCATTTTTTTCTCACTCAGGCAGGGCTGGGACTTTGAAAGGGTTTAAGAATTTGCTTATATTTCATTAACACCAAAGAAGAAAGTTCTGTTACACCATAAATATGTACCAGCAGCAGAAAATAACACAATACTGACAACAAGAATTTCCTGACTGAATTAATGTTTCTTTCTAGCTAGAGGTGCATTTTGTCCATTTCATCACGATGTCTACTTGTTCCCTCTCCTACTCTGACCCCAGAATCAGGTTGTTTCATGGGGCTGGAGTCCCTGTGTGTCACTTGAAACATCTGTAGCCTTAAGTCTAATCCAGCCAAGACATCTGATGCCTGTCTATCTGGTAGGACACCTCCAGCCTGCAATTCATCCAAAAGAAAGCTGACTAAGATGAGTGGACTGTCTTGGAGGTGACTCTCTTTCCTCAACTGTGCAGGCCATTTAGAGACAGCACTCAGACTGTTTGATTTATATTTTAGTTGTTATTTTGAAGAGAGAGAGCTCCATGCCTCAGTGATGTTCTTCCTGCAACACCTGCCTACGCAGTGCACTGCAGCAATGCTTTGGAACCCTTCTGGAATTGGGGTCCTAGTGCGGCACACACCCTGCAAACAGATCTGAACCTTTCCTAAAGAGACAAATGAAGTGACTGGACAAAAGAAAAGCACATAGAGGCAAAGTGAGTCCCTGAGATCATACAGCAGGTGAGTGACAAAATATGGAGAAAATCAAGGCACCTTTACTCCCATGTGAATACTACACCCATAAAATCACACAATACTTCACATTAAACATTTTATGTTAATCTGTCCTTTGGCTCAGAAAGGCTGCTATGTCTTTTTCCAGCTGGAATGTCAATCTAGCGAAGTAAAGTCAAGTTTAACAAAATTAAATAGGGGGGGAAATACAATTCTGTCTTCTTGGCTGAAAAATAGTGTGTGGACCACATTTTTTTGCCAGAGGCAGGCCTGATTCAGATAGGTTTCTGAAGACTGGTAAGTTAGCATGGAATATGATTATCTGAACATCACAATCCCTGACCGAGTTATACTAAAAGAAGAGAGAAAAAATTATCAAGACAGTATGCAAGAGAAGGGAGAGGATGTGTTTTCCATTAAATTATTTCACTGGAGTCCTGGCCAAGTGAATGATTTCTTCTTCAGTTACAAAATGGAGAAATTCTTTGGCCAGGTCATCTTTTTGCTTATTCTTGTGCTGAGTGTTTTCTGATGCACTTTTTTTATATTAATTCCTTGATTTGTCTCTGTTTCTCACCTTAAGAGACATGAAGATTTTAAAATATTTTTAAATGTCTCAGCAACACATTAAACTTGCTGCATGGTGTTTCCCAGTCTGATTAGAACTGAAGACAAGCTAGAGAATAATGCCTGTGCATTAAAATGCCAGCCTTTGTTCCACTGGAAAAAGACTGGCTAATGCACTGTCAGACAGTCTTTATACTAATGATGTCAGCTGTGAAAATTCAGTGCCCACATGCAAAAGCACTTCCTTTCCATGGGGCTATAAGAGTTCAAACTTCAGCATTTCTGCCTGGACCCTCTCCCTGAAAGAAGATATGATTGCTAGGCAAAAAGCCAGACCTCCCTACATGGCAAGATATCCATGTATGTCTTCCTACACATTCTGGAGATGGGAACTTTCGGATCCTGCACCCACGCAACCCCTGCCTCCTGCAAACTGAGCTTTGTGCTCTTTGTGCTCTGCCCTTGCCTTGATGTAACCCAGTCTACAGAAAATGCCCTGCAGCTGGCAAAATAGTTGACAAAGTGACTGTTGTCTCACTTCTCCACTGCTCACATTGGAAGAGGGGAGAAAGAACAAGGCTGTGTCTCACATTCTAAGTTATTACTCTAACATCCTTAGTTGCTATGGTGTCCCAGTGACACCTGTGCATGCAGTGACACCTGTATATGCAGTGACAACCACAGGGTGCCGTTAAGTCCTGGCCTAACTCATTTCTGGAGCAGGAACTGATCAAGAACAAAACAGTCTTGATGGAGCACTATACTAAAAGAGAAAGGTGTAAAGCAGGCAATGATTCAGGTAAGAAAACTACAATTTTAGTTATCCCCCTAAGCAGAGCTGTTGCCAAGCACTCAAACATCCCCATCACTTTACTGCTCTATTCTTCACAGCTGCAAGTTACCCATCTCTGTTTGGAGGTCAAAGGGCAGTCGTTCTCTGCAGCAGTGGAAAGCTATGTGTGTGTGTGGAGCTGCCTGACTGCTGGGCACCGCTGGGACTGATGAGCTTGGCTGTTCTCAGCCTGGCCCTGGCAGCCTGGCATGCTACAGTGGATGCTGAAGGAAATACAAACTAATACCCTTGAACAGGAGGAAAATGCTGTCTCATCACAGACCTTTGATCTCAACCTGTGTTTTATTCACCTCAGAGCTATTTCTGGATTAGATGTGGACACTGAAGCCTCACTTTTTAAATTAAACATTCTTCTTTGTCCTTTTTTTTTTTTTTTTTTTAAAGGAGAGAGACATTTAATTTCTTATATTAATTTCTCCAATAAAGCATACAGTACTTGGTGGATGATTAAAGGCTGTACTGCTCTTTGGCAGACAGCACTGCCCTGTAATTCCAACCTATTCACATCCCTTAGCTCTCCTTTGAAAATATCAAGATTTCCCTTCCTTGCCAAATGATGAAAGAGATCTGCCAGCTGAGAGGGGGTTTTAAAATAATTGCAAGTACAAAAACGGCATGTAGAAAAAAACTTCTTGGGGAAAAAACAACCTGTCAATAGTGCAGCACCACATAAACTCCAGAAGAGCCCTTGCTGGTTTTGGGCCTGTTTTGACTGATTCACCTGGTGACTTCTAACGTTCAGGTGTAAAACCATGAAACTGACACTCTGTTTCAGCTCTCAGAGCTGCACAAAACAGAACTTTTTGCAACAGTATTTGGAAAAGAGAGGGGTGATGGCGTTCTGGATGGCGCATGCCGAATATCCATCCTGTAAGGCTCCACACTAGTGCTGCTCCCCTCAAGGGAGCCAACAGGTGGCATAGTACAGACAGCAGTCATGTCAAAGTCAGAGAGCAACACAGGTTTCCTATGGTACACAAAGGCTTGCAGTACCTGTCTGAAGGAAGAAGAGGCATATCATTTGTCTAATACTTAACCTTCATAGGCTCTGGATTAACTTTGTCTACATATTATTAATCTTCATTGCTACTTCCCAAACCTAGCAGGGTTTTCTGATTAACTTCCTGACTTCAAGATTTCCTCTGTAAACACAGATACACAGCAGGATAGCATCAAAAGCCAGGTGTGAAGGGCTATGTCTTCAACACCATTTCTTCATGCCACGTTGTGGTATGAACAAAAAATGATACATCTGTGGTGGATAAAGTAGAAAGAGTTGCTGGGACACCTCACTCACCCTGACACAGAACACAAGGACTTTCTACTGAAAAGCAAAGATGAGAGACTGGACAGTGGAAAAAGCCCACAGACCAGGACAATGTGCCAGTGGACACTAACTACGTGATCAGCCAGACCTTTCTCCAAGGATCACACAGTGTGCCTGGACATCCACCCATGCCAGCAATATCCAGCCCAAATCACTCCTCCTGGTCCAACTTTCAAAAGGGAGGTAGAAAATGAGGGAATCTCATCGGAGTTCCCTTGTCATGCAGACGGTGAGGAGAAGAACTTTCCCCTCCACACTACCAGTACCAGGGTGCTCAGAGGAGAAAAAAGAAGTCTCCCAAAAAATCTAAAGTAGGGATCACTACATCCCACATCTCTGTCAGAAACTTGATTGATCTGACTCTCATGGCAGGTGGCATGACCTTACCCATGAGTAAAAACATGGTTTATCACTCACAGTATCAATCCTATGCTTGGTTTATCAGCATTACAGTGCATCCAGATCATCCACCAGCTAGCTAAGGGCAGCCTATATAAGGGTATCAACAGCGTCCAAAGCTGTCCTTTAATTTCAGTAACGTAATATCTATTTTATAATAAGATGTTTTATTGTTTTATTATAATCTGTTTTCAAACCCTGTTATTACTCTTGTGTACTTCAAGGGCAGTCTCAGTCATCTGCTCCAAATTTATTTACATACAAATAAATATCAAGCAACAACACCACTGTCAACCAAAAAAAAAAAAAAAAGGAATATATTTGAAAACTTAGAATATACCAGCAGCCATTAAAAAAAATATACCACCTGTTTTTTTTCTTTATTTCCTCCCCCATCTCACCCTCCAAAAGGCTACATTAAAACACACAATTTTCTAGCAAAGTGTTTGGGTTTTTCCAGCACACTGGGATCAATACTTCCTCTCCAAATACTCGGAAAATAAGTCACTGATCAAATGTCAGCCACAATTTATTCATTGTGCAATGTTCTGATCTCAATGCAAGGCCTGCACTGTGAATATTTCTGAACTTACTAAAAGCCTATTCTGATATTTCTCCATTTCTAAATTGCTTTTGTTCTTGAATGTCACTAGAGCATCTTAGTGGACACATGCAGTCAAAGTAGTTTTCTTAAGACAGCCAATTGTTTACTAAATAAGTCATCAGCTACACAAAAGCCAAAAAGGGGCAGAAAAGCTCCAGAATGAAAAACCACTATATGCAAATCAGTGTTGCTCATACCCTTCAGATTCTAGAGGCAAGTGGTGCTTTGCATAGAGCTTGCAGAGCACAATGTGTTCAGCAGTTTGCCCTGGGGATACAAGGCAGGCTGGAGGGACAGGTTGGTGTTTTGGCCAAGTGAGTGACCTAGCTGCTGGTCAGCGAGCTGCACACCTCTGGCCATTGGAGTGGCATATCAGTTGCTAAATGTTGATGTGCTTTCGGCATCCTGGCTGCTCTGCACCAGCTTCCCCTTCCCCTCAACACATTGTGCAGGGCTCTCACCACACTGTCCCATCCCAATTTGTTGTTCAGCACAGCATTTTGGAGTTCTGAGGGCAAAGAATCATTTTCTCCCCTGGGCACAGTAAAATGCAAATTTTCCAGTAAGTGCCTTGGTTCTTCACCCTTGGCCAGCTTATTTTTGCCAAGGTAGAAGAAGCAGAATGTGCCAGGAAAAGAGCTGATGTCTTTTCAGGTAGAGAAGTGGAGAATGACTGGAAACCCTCACTGGCTGGGAATACTTCCACGTTCTCTCACAATCTGCCACATTTGGGAACATCTGCTTCTGTCTGCTTCTGGAAAACCAAGCCATTCCTTGAGGAATGGAAAGAACAAAGCACATATTCCAGTGTGTCTCCTGTGTGGGTTCAGTTACACTTCACATAAGCCCTCTACTCAGCAGGAGAGTGAGTCAAGATTTCTCTGCCTCTCTCCTAGGACTGAGTAATGTCATTATCACTGAGATCTCCCCTCCTCTTCAAACTGGGTTTAATTGGCCAACATATTCAAAACATGTTGGAACTGCTGGGACACACACATTGTTACTGCATAACATTCATTTACTGAAGAAATTGATCTGAAAATATCTCTCTGCTCCTAAGCAAGCAGAATGTGCCTATCTCCCTCTCTTCACCTCCATGATCATATCTGAAGGCACAAGTTTAATTTGGTTTGTTTACTTTACTACTCTGGATTCAATTTAAAGAATTAGTGTTGCTAAAATTACACACATGGTGATACTTGCTGTAATTTCATTAAAAGGAATGTGCAATTTTCTGTCGCAGGAGATGAAATTGTGGGAGTGGAGAGAGAACAAGACCACTCCTAAGATTACCAAGGACTGCTGCTGGCTCTGATTTAGCCATCAGCAGCCTGATGTATTTATAGATTTTGAATTATATATATCACAGCCTGCAACACATTCCTAATACTACTTCGGAACTTAAAGCATTGCCTTAGGTTCTTTTTTTTTTTTCCTTATCTGTTTTTCCAAGTCTGAGCACTTCAAAAAAAAAAAAGAAAAAAAAAAGAAAAGGAGGAAGAGAGAGAGACTAGGTAATGGTGTGTCCAGAAGAAGGAGATATCAGTTTCCTGTGCTATTGAATTGCAGAGGTAACAAAGGACTGCCATTCAACACATTTAGGAATTAAATTTGGGCTGGCAGTTTGGAATGGATTTTTCTGCAGCACTCAGCATTTTCCTATACCAGGATTTCTTCTGGAACAGCTACCCCTGATGGTCCACTTTACAACAACGCTTGCTCCAGAGCAAATTAGATTAAATTAGTATACTTAGGCCAGCATGAGAACAGCTCATGCACAGGGAGTGAATCACAAATCACTCTTTTTCTTTGTTAATCCCATAACATTAACAAAATTAATGTCCCTTTGCAGACAAACATTTGTTCTTTGTCAGCACAGCACAGGAACATTTGAGGAAATTAATTCAAAATAACTTTCAAAAGGGATTTGTTAAATTCCTCTAAAGCCCTATGACCTCAGTTTAGTTTAATTGGGCATTAATTAATTTAAGTCAATTCTTGCCCTAAGTCAATTAAACTCAGCCGAATTGTGACCATTTCAGCTGTGAAAAAGAATGTCCACACTGTGCTCTCAGCAGTTTAATTACAGCAGTGGAAATGCACACCTTTATTTAACCTGGATCATTTTTCTTCAGTGTCCTGTGCTGACAAGTCCTCTGTGATGCCCCAAGAAGATCAAAGTCCCCTTGACTTACAAAGGTCACAAGGATTTGACCACACATCTTTGGCTCCTACCCTTGCTACCCGGTATCCACTGCTGCAGCCTTCCTCCCAGTATCATCCCTTATACCACAGTGAATGTGGGGATTGAGTCTGTAGTCCTTTATATTTTTACAGACTTCAAACCCCTCTGAGCTTACATAGGACCATACAGAAAAACTCAGTAGGATTATTTTTGCCCAGGATACATCAGCCTATGTCATCAGCAGACTCTTTTTTGCTCAGGCAGCCCTTTTGCACTGTTGAATAGCTAATTGGGTGCTTGGCACAGGAAGGGTCTTGGTGGCCTCTTCCTACACCCTGGTTTGCTATAGTTGCATGGCTGATTTTACCAGCAAACCAGTCCTAATAAACACTGCACTGAAACCCACAATGTTTCTGTCATCTGAAAGCTGGAACACTCTCCACATGCGGCAGGTCACAGAAGCAGAACTTTGATTTAGGAAGCCTCTATGAGACCAGGCCATAGCAACACAGTGGATGGGAGCCCAAGTCAGCAGTAGTTGTGAAAGGATGAAAATGAGCCATATAGCATCACAAAAGGGAAAAAAAGGTTTTCCTGCCATTGCTGTGAGATATTATAAAATGTCTGTCTCTTAAGAATGCTCAAGAGAAGATACATTTTTTGCAAGGTACATCTCAGCCCCACAAAATGCCTAGGATGCATGGACTCAAGATAGAGAAGTAGCTGTGCTATACTTTGCAACTTTTCTGGTGTCCATAAATGCACACATTCACCAGATAAAGCTGCACCATTGTATTGGGTTTGTATGGCAAGGTTTTGCTTGTGGAGGAGCTACAGAAGCAACTTCTGTGAGAAGATACTAAATGCCTCGTCTGTATTTGACAGAGCCAGTGCCAGCTGGCTCCAGGATAGAGCCACCACTAGCCAAGGCTGAGCCCATCAGCAACAGTGGTAGTGCCTCTGGGATAATGTGTCTAAGAAGGAAGGGAGATGGGGGAGTGAAAAACAACTGGGCAACAGACTGCAAGGGGGGAGGAGTGAGAGTATGTGAGAGAAACAACTCTGAAGACATGAAGGCCAGTGGAGAAGAACAGGCAGAAAATGTTCCAAACACCAGAGTGGATGTTCCTCTGCAGCCGGTAGTAAAGACTATGGTGAGGCAGCTGGGACCCCAGCAGCACATGGGGTCCACAGTGGAACAGAGATAACCTGCAGTCCGTGGAGGACCCCATGCTGGAGCAGAGGCACAAAGGAGGCTGTGACCCCCCCAGGAAGCCCAAGGTGGATTAAGTTTGCTGGCAGGATTTGTGACCCCATGATGGAGCAATTCATGGAGAAGTGTAGCCTGAGGGAAGGCTACACTGAAGAAGTTCATGAAAGACTGTCTCCTATGGGAGACACCCCATTCTGGAGCAGGCAGAAACAGTGAGTTCTCCCCCTGAGAAGGAAGGTGCAACAGAAACAATGTGTGAATGAACTGATCACAGCCACCATCCCCTGTCCCCCTGCACCCCTGCACTACTGGGGAGGCGTGGAGGATGTAGAGAATTTGTGAGTAAAGCTGAGCCTGGGAAAAAGGGAGGGGTGGGGCAAAGGAGTTTTAAAGTTTGGTTTTATTTCTCATTACCCTACTCTGATATTAATGCTAGTAAATTAACCTAATTTCCCCATGTCTGTTCTGCCATGACAGCAATTGATGAATGATTTCTGCCTGTCCTTATTTTGACCCCTGAGCTTTCCACTATATTTTCTCTCCCCTACACAGTTGAGAATGGGGCTGACAGAACAGCTTTAGTGGGTACCTGGCATCCAGCCACAATCAACCCACCACTACCCCACTGCAAACAGCAGTTCCACAAATGCAGAGACAGACAAAATACAAAAGCTACACAGAACAGCTGAACCGTACAAGGAGTCAGCAGTTAAAATAACTCCTTTTCTATCTGTTCCAAATACTGTTTTTTCTCCAGCATCTTGTGGAAGTTTGGCAGCTTTGCAGTAGAACTAGAAAAACCAGAAGATAAAAGGCAGCATAGGCATTTTTTAAGAGCTTCCTGTAAAATTCTCACTAATCATCCAGCAATTCTGCATTTAAAAGTGATCCAGCAAAATATCAGCTAGGGTTTTTGTCTCAAGAAAAGCAGAGAATAGTAATACTCTTTCTTCTTTCCAGAAAGGAAATAGGAGGAGGGTTGGCATAGATAAGTGCAAGAGAACGTGGCTGGTGGAATATGTGACAGTGTCCTCCAAAAGTGAAAAAACGTAATTTTCCTGCTGGCTGTCAAAGAGCCAGCAGCTGTATTAGTAAGCAAGATCTAAAGAGGGCAAGGTCTTGCATTAACTGGTGACACTGTTTTGCTTGTATGGCAGTTTCAAGGCTTGCTTAATTAAAGGGAAACATATTCTAATGAATATACAGCAATAGTAATACAGTCCAGACTATACAATGCACTTTCTGCCCAGACAAGACAGAGTTTTGCACAACCAGTTCCCACTTCAGGTTGTTCTGTAGGCATGTCCCTGCCCCTCATTTTTGCAGCTATGCACTATTACCACTCTCCATCAGCTTGGCCTTACGTGGTTTTTGAGCCTGACCAGCATGTACAGAGCAAGCTGTGTCCAGCTTGTAGATTCACTGCAAGGTGGAGGGTGCAACAGAATGGGATGGATGGAAATCATTAGAGGATAGCACCAGGAGTCTGGGTATGAATCAGCCTGACAAGCATTATGGAGTATAAAGGATTAAAACTAGAGGCAGCCTTTGGGTACTTGAGAAGAGGCAACCTGGATATCTACAGACCCTTGAAAGAGGTAAGATATCCTGACTCAGGTTGGCTGAGACCTATTTAGGTCTTTGGAAAAGTTACCTCTGCCTGCATGTGACACTGCATGATGTAAAGTGAGGTAACATCTGAGGCAACATGCTGTGAAAAGACTGTCATTCCATTACCTATCATAGGAACTTGTCCTGCCAGTCTCACCTATATTTTCAAGACCACTTCTCCACTCCTTCCTTGCCTCTGCTGCTTCACCAGGATCTCAGCTGTTTGCTTTCATTCTTACAATTTGATGTAATTCTCATTCAGTTACATACGACTTTCCTCCTACCATAAAAGACATTGCCACTTCCAGCACTGAGAATGTCTGAGGACCATGCAGCAATAAATAGCAGAGTGCAAAGGTCCCCTTTTCTTCAGCTGACAGATCAGAAATTTGAGCTGAAGTGAGTTTCTGCCAGGTTTACAAGCAAGGCAATCAGCCCAAGAACAATAATTGGTTTAGATGTGTATCTCTAAAGAGCAACAATTACGAAAAAGGAATTATCCCTCTGACAGAGCATATAAGCCAGTACTCTACAGCAACAAGTTCATTGAGATTCAAGTTGTATTTATTTTCATTTCCTCAGTTTGACTTTGTTCCAGCATATTGCTACTGCAGACAAATTTCTTCTCAACTTTCCCAAAAGCAGACTTAAGATCTCATGGAAAGTCATAACAACACTTAGAAAACCTAGACCTTACCAAGCTTATCCTATCAACATATGCTCACGTTTGGTTATCTTTGGTGAAAAGTCAACACGATAGTGCTAAGTCTGAATATCTAGGGCATATTTTCAGCAGTACACCTCTGTGACTTCTCCAGTTCCTGGCAACAGGTAGTCACAACCACAGGACAGTAGCAACTGAAGTCCTGAACGTGATTTCTGAGTTTGGTCCTTGCAACATGTGGCTTTGAAAGAGTACACTCACACATGTCTATTTATGTGTCCCAGGGCATACCCAAGGCTGTCTCATCTTGCAGCAGTTCTGAGGGCTCTTGCTCTGTTCTGAGGGGGACCTGACCAGTCTGGAAAGATGGGCTGAGTTCAACAATATAAAGTTTTACAAGTCCAAGTGCTGAGTCCTGCCTTAAGTCACAACAACCCCTTGCAGCACCACAGGCTGGAGCCGGTGTGGCTGGACAGTGCCCAGGAGAAAAGGGATCTGGGGGTACTGGTCAATAACTGACTGAACAGGAGCCAGAAGTGTGCCCAGGTGGCCAAGAAGGCCAAAGGCATCCTGGCCTGGATCAGGCATAGTGTGGCCAGCAGGAAGAGGGAGGTCATTCTTCCCCTGTACTCAACACTGGTTAGTCCACACCTCAAGTGCTGTGTCCAGTTCTGGGCCCCTCAATTTTGGGAGAATGTTATGATGCTCAAACATGTCCAGAAGAGGGCAACAAGGCTGGTGAAGATCCTGGAACACAAGCCCTTTCAGGCAACTGGGGTTGTTTAGCATGGAAAAAAGGAGACTCAGGGGAGACCTTATCACTCTCTGCAACTGCCTGAAAGGTGATTGTAGCTAGGTGGGGGCTGGCCTCTTCTCCCAGGCAACAACTGAGAGAATGAGAGAACACAGTCTTAAGCTGCTCCAGAGGAAATTTAGGTTAGACATTAGGAAAAGATTCTTCACTGAAAGAGTGGTAGGGCACTGGAATCATCTGCCCAGGGAGGTGGTGAAGGCACTATCTGTTTAAAGGAGGTGTTTAAAGAAAGACTGGACACGGAACTCAGTGACATGATTTAGTTGATGAGGCGGTGTCAGGTCATAGATTGGACTTGATGACCTCAAAAATCTTTTCCAACCTAGTTCATTCTGTGATTCTGTGATTCCTGACTCCAGGTGTGTTCAAGCCTACACCAAAAAAATACTCCTTAGGTAATAGCACATCACACAAGGAGCTGTGTTCAAATCCTCTGTTTGCCTGGAGAAACCTGAATGTGTGACCTGCCCTGTCCAAGGAGTGTATTTTCCCAACACAGAATCATGAAGGTTGGAAAGGACCTCCCTGACTGAGTCTAACTTTTGACTGAACACCATGATGTCAACTAAACGCTAGTTCCAAGTGCCACATCCTGATGTTTCCTGAACACTTCCAGGAATGGTGATTTCTCTGCTTTGCTGGGCAGCACATTCCAGTGTTTAGCAACTCTTTCAGTAAAGAAGTTCAGTGATGCTTCTGATGTCCAACCTGAACCTCTCCTGGTGCAGCTTGAGGCCATTTCCTCTTGTTCCATCACTGGTAGAAGAGACTGACCCCCACCTGGCTACAACATCCTTTCAGGTAGTTGTAGAAAATGATAACTCTCCTTTTTCTCCAGGCTAAGCATTCCCAGCTCCTTCAGCTATTCTTCAAATTACTTACATCATGACTTAGCATCTTCTGTCTGCCTACCTTCATGCAGTAGGTTTAAATTGTGAGTGATATAGGAAGACAGTGTTCTAACCAGTGAGAAAGTGGACAGAAAATTCACTACCATGCCTAGTCTCCCTCCTTACTATGCAGTGTCCTCATTCCCCCAATCATCCCTTTCCTTCTGGAGGAAAGGGCTCACCTGATTCCAAGGTGAGCAAGAACGTTCTTGCAAGGGTAGCATTAGAACATTTATGACTCCTCGGCAGCACTGCAACTTCCTTGAAGACTTCATGGCATCTCTTACCAACTGATCTCAGCACCTGGTATTCAAGTGTGCTGGATTTCATGAATAATAACCTTAATTACCTACTTATTCTTATGCATCAGAGGCAGTTTGACTGTAAGACACCCAAAGGAGATATTTTCCTCCTGTTTCCTCCATTCGCCATTTTCCTCTCTCCTACCATTGTGTAGCAGCTACTATAACGGCCATTCCTCTGCTCTGTACAGAAAGGGAAATTTTCAGACTTCTGAAGTCATCAGCCCCAAGGAATTCTTCTGGCCTGCAGATTTCCCACTCTCACCACATATGCTTCAAAAACAGCTGCCTTGAACTTGTTTTGAACATTCATTCCACATACTTGTAATGGAAAGATACATTGCAGATAGGTATACATATATTATACGTAATAACATATATTATACATAACATACATTCTAACATAATATATATTATACTTAATAGCTTTATCTGTAGATAAATAGAGGGATATGTATGTTAGCATTATATAGAATTATATAGATAAACATGCTTTTTTCCCTATTCTCTTGCCCTTGCACTGAAAGCTGATGGTGATTTTCTGGCAAACCTCTGATTATATTTCTTCTCATCTAAATTTTGTCTTCCTAGCTGAAACCTGCATCAATCTCTGAAGATTAATAAAACAAAGAGGCACTACTGGAGGCTGCTGGAGGACATTTTTCTTTTAAATTCTGATAAACTTAAGTGCTGGTCATTAATTTTTGTGTCTCAGAGGAGTGCCTGGAGCCTCCAGAATAATTTCATTCAAACAACTTGCATAAAATTTTGCACTGCACTTTGGATCCGAGCCAGGTTGTCAGGATTCTTATTTATTGCAACTAGTAGAAATGATTCTCAGCTGTTGTAATTTGGAGACATTTGAATGATTTTGGTGGAGCAGTGCTCATTTGGCTTGGCAGCCCAGCAAATGCCCTGTAATAAGAACTAACAACGCTAACATATCAGCTACCATCAGAGCAGTTACCAGTGGATTTTTAATTACTCAGGGAGGAAGGGTAAAAAGGAGAAGGCAGCCTTTTTACAAAGGCACTGTGAGTTAACTGCCTGGCTCAAGGCTCCAACGTTGCAAGTCTCCACTTTCAAGCACATTCATGCTCATACACTCCCTTTTTTTTTTTTTTTTTCAGTTTTTCATGTAATCCACTAAACAATCCATAGACATATGTACTGATTAAACCCATCTTCCTTTACTATGGGGAGCTAAGACCTTCCTTGGGTACTAGTAAACAAGACTTAAAGCAAAGCCAAGAGACAGTTATCCAAGAGAAAAGGCACAGTCAATGAAGGGGAAAAGGGCATGGTGAGGTGGTGTTGCTAACAAGCCCCATCAGTGACTGCTGTTAAGAATGGTCAGTAGCTCAAGGCTAAGAAGAAACCTGCAGGGGCAGGCTATCATGTCCTGAAGCTGTGCAAATGCTTCAGGCCACCTTAGACTGTAGTTTGACATGAGAATTCATGAAAATTCAATCTCTTCAAGAAGAAGGTATCTGCTCTATTATAAAACTGCCAAAGGGAAGCTGACACCTCTGAAAAATGTTGAAAACGTGTCCAGGTTCTTCCCAAGGCAATTGATTCTTCATCTCAGCCACCGTCTGCTTGTAGAAGCAGAACTTAAAATTCATGCTGTGCCTGGAGAAACATGAGCTAAGGGCTGACTTAAGCTACAATCATCCTCCTTGCTTCTAGGAGCATTTGCTTTTAGAATTGTCAGCTGGCTGGCAGATCCTGAGCCCTACCAGTCAACATACACCTGAGCTGCATGAGCAAGAGATCGAACTTGTCTTCTTCCTGTGTGTGCTTAACTCCTGGTCTCAGTTGAAGAAAAAGTTGACAACTGCGTCTTTCTAACTCATATAGATTAGATGGCTGACTCCATGATATTCTGTAATGATCTCTCCTCATATAAAACCTTTCTAGCTGACATAGCTAGACAATGATGTCATTCTTCCCCGCAAATAGAGTTCCAAGCTATTAAACTCAAAGGCAATATCTCCAACTATTCCTCGTGCACTAGATCCCAATATCTTTACAGACTGCATATTCGTGCCCCCTGTTATTTTTGCTTGACTTTTAATGTGTTGTATTTGATTTTATGTTTCCCTATTTATCCTGTTAACCTGATCAATGTGTTAAGTAATCACACAGAATCACAGAATATGCTGAAATTGGAAGGGACCCACAAAGGTCATAAAGTTCAGCTGCTGGCCCTGCACAGCACCATTTTCAAGAATCATACCATGTGCCTAAATACATTGTCTAAACACTTCTTGAGCTCTATCAGGCTAGTGCTGTGACCACTTCCCTGCAGAGCCTGTTCCAGTGCCCAACCACCCTCCGAGGGAAGAACTTTTTTCTAATATCTAACCTAAACCTTCCCAGACACAAGTTCAGGCCATTCCCCCAGGTCCTGTCACTGGGTGCCAGAGAGAAGAGATCAGTGTCTGCCCCTCCTCTCCCACTCACAAGGAAGCTGGAACTGCAATGAGGTCTCCAGTCAGATTCCTCCAGGCTGAACAGACTAAGAGACTTCAGCTGCTCCTCATACAGCTTCTCCTCAAGACCCTTCACTTCCCCTGAAGACCTTTCACCATCCTGGCTGCCCCTCCTTTGGACACTCTCTAAGAGATTAATATCTTTTTTATATTGAGGACCCCAAAATTTCACACAACATTTAAGGTGAGACCACACCAGTGCAGAGCAGTAGAAAATTTGAGGTGACACCCCTGCAGAAAGTCAGACCTGTTAATATAACAAACTTTTTTGTACTCTCTGATTTCTGACACCAAGATTCTTTGCAGTAGCTGTTAAGTTATGGTGTTCAATTAGGCCATTTATTGCTTTTGAGGTCTCTGCAACCATTATGGGCAAAAGCTTAATTGGGGAAGTAGCTCAATGTAGCTCCATTGACTTTAAAGGGACAAATTTCTCTCAGATTTCTGCCTACTGAAATTCTGGTCTTTTTCTTTCTCTTTCGCCTTCTCCTCAGAATCTCTCTAAGGATGAAGGAGGATGAGATTTTCAAACCTGCTGAAGTGCACAGGAGCAAGACAGCAAAAATATCTTGTTTAATGTTTAGTAAGTGGAATGGATTAGTTCCCATAGTGCAATGTTACAGAGTGATCCAAGACCATCTGAAGTCAAGATAGTTTTGCATTAATCGGGCAAGTTCATGACTATCATGATAAGATCATGCCAGCTTAATGACTGCTGCAGGCCTTTATGCAGCACCTACAGAACTGCCTGGCTTCTCATTTACTCTCTTTACAATAAATCTGACATGCTGGGTGCTATAGACCTGACTCAGCAGCTATGAAGTTTTATTCTCTTTCATTTTTTTAAGGTTAAAAAAACAAACAATTGATTGTAGCTCATGTTTCCACCTTTTACTTCACTCCTGGAGGTCAATACCACTCTTACTGGAAGAGCACATTGCAGAGCCTGCATTTCTCTTCTGATGTTATTTTTATAAACCACTTTTGATCTTAGGGATTCTTTTTTCCTCCTTGCTTCACTGAAGTTTAGAAACATTTTAACTGAATGTACTTCAGTGAATATGTCCCTGCTTTAAGCTTAAGCACATGCTGTCCTTGTGGAAAGAGGGGAGGGTAGTGAAGGTGGAGAGAATACAGGTCATGGCAGAAATCAGGATTTGAGGTGGATCTCACATGTGCATTGTCAGAATCATAAGCAGAGGTGGAAAAACATAAAAAAACTAGAGCACAAAACCATCAGGTTTACAGAGCTTCAGAAGGGTAGTGAGTAAATTAATTCCCAAAATCCTTCTAGCTGAGGTTTACCTCTGCTGGCTAAACACGTACTGACAGAGTGGACCCAGAGATTCCTGTACTTGCTTGTGCTTGTGATCACACATGAGATTATGCCCAGTGTGCTTTCCCTGTTTCTACATAAATTCAGAACTATGCAGCTTCTTTCCATATCCTTAGGATTTAAGCAAGCAAATAATAAGAAGTGAAATAACGCAACAGACCCAGAAAAATGTAGAAAATGGGCTCAGAAATACCTACTGTTGGTCTAGTATATTTCTGGTAGAGAAAAAAATTATCAATTCTTCATCAGACTCAAGAGCACTCAGACCTCTGCCGATATCTCCTCTACTGGGCAATGGTGACATTAACCCCAAAGGGAGAGAAATTTGGCCCTTTAAAGGGCTGTGGTCAGGTTTACTACTCACATGAAGCAAAATAGATGACACTGCTGTTGGTCTCCAAAAGCAATCCACTGCTTCCTGGGGCATCTCCAAGCAGCACAACTGCCAGGCAGGTGGGCCTGCCAAACACAAGCATAAAATCAGCCACCTGTAGCTGGAACTATAGATGTGATGTGGTTGGATGTGCACTGAGAGAAGGACAATGGACCTCTCTACTTCCACCCCAGCAGTCTCAGGGAGGGGCAGCAATTCCTCCCTTATACCCAGTGCTGCTGGGGGGATGCAAAAGGCGAGAGCAACACCAGGCAGCCAGCCAGCTTGCTGAGGGGATGTTCATCTTGTGAAGCTTGGCTCAGCTTTGAGCTGCAGGAAGAAACAGTGCCACCATTTCCCAGAAGTTAAGCTGACAATAGCGCTGATTGCAAATACTAAGCAAAGTGGGTTTTGTCACATTTTGCTAACAAAGCAGGGGTCAGGTCCTTTCTGCCTGTTGAGATATAAATATCTTGATTAGATCTTTGAGAAAGTAAAAAGAGAAAATCTAGAAGCCTGGATTTTATTATTTCTTTTTTATTTTTAGTATTAAAAGTATAGCTCAAGTAGAGCTGGCATCAGGATGCATAATCCACTTACCAGGGCAGAAGGGGCTCTGAAGCTGCACCACAAATGCATCATTTGATAACAGTAATGAAAAAGACACCAATCTATATCTCCAAATAGCATTAGAGCTGACTTGGTTTGATGACCAAAGGAAGCTGATGCTGAATTTATGAGGCTGACATCTCAAATATTTGAGAGCAGCGCTTTCTTTCCTCCTCTGTTTTGTTTCATCCTCTCTTACTTTCTTATTTTTAATAACTTGAGCCTCTTTTGGAGTCAGCTCTTAGCCCTATAATGAAAGTAATTTAGTCAGGAAAGGTTGCAGAGTCAAGTGGGCCTGCTTTGTCCCAGGGGCTGAGTGGGACCAGCCAACGTGTGCTCATGCACCCTGCCCTGCAGGCCTTTGCCAGAGCTGCATGGTGCATGTGCTTTGGGATGCCCAGACCACATGTATCCATGTCTGCAGTGCAGTGCAGGGCTGGAAAAGCTACAGACTTACATGGGAGACACCCCATCCAACTAGGAGATAGGATCTTGTCCAATATAGGTGTCTCTCTCCATCAAGTCTGACACTGTCCATCACACAGCTCCTCAAAGGAGCCTCCTAAAGGAGGAGTGAACTGTTGGAGAAAATATGTGGGATCAGGAGTGAGCAGACACGGTCAAGAAAGAAAAAAAACACACTACTGCTACTGCACAGTAGTTCTTTCGGCTAATACCATGTCTCCAGCTGTGGCAGCAGGAAATGTTGTATCAGCAAAAGTCACAAGCCCATTCCCTTACATGAGTTTCTCCAGTTCTCTGTGAGACAGTCTTCTGTCACAACCTCCTATGCCAGCAACTTCCAAAATTCCCTTCCCCTCTGTACAGAAGCAGTTTCTTTCTTTTCTGTTTTAAACCATCCCCTCGGATCCAGTGTTGCAGGATTTGATGAGCTATGGTTCCACCTTAAGCTTGTGCTCCTCTTTACTGATTTTGCATGAGCCTGTCTCTGATCCTTCACTTCAGTTCTAGATTAATAGCTTTTTAGCATCCTTTGAAAGTAACTTTTTTATCTCCACAGACATTTAATTGCTCTTTTCTTTCCATCCTCTCTATCCAGCATGCTTACTTGGAGACAAGACCTGTATTGTCTGCTCAAAATGCATTAAATTTTCTCATTCACATAATTTTCCAGGATTTTGATGAACATGCTGAATAAACTGGTGCTACCACCAGTTTCTGGAGGACCTTCCACAGAGACCCATCAGGCAAATGGGGCAGCACTCAGCTTCAGAAAATCATGCCCTTTTTTTCTCAATACACTGTGTTTAAATTTGCTCTGTGATTTTACTCTTCACCATAGACTTTCATAACTTTCTCAGGAGTGTAAGTCACTTACTGTTTGGTAGTTCCAGCAGTGAACTGACACCCTTGCTGTTTGCAATAAGAGTTTATGCACCTCAGGCAGCAGATCAGTGGGTTCACACCTGAGCTCTCACTCAGTGCTCCAGTGAATGCCATCTGGTCATAAGAACTTGCTAATATCTTATTAACCATGGAGTCAAACACTTTTCAAGATTTCAGACTCCTGGAATTGATGCAGACTGGCCTTTGTAAAATTTGCCCTTGATCAGTCTCCTGATCTCACGCATTTTTCAGTGTGACTGTGCTCTCTATTTCTCTACTGACACTTAGACACACCAAGTGTTAGTCCAATCTCCTTTGTAGGCCATGCCAGTATGAAAAAAGTGCTTGTTCCCAGCTCAGAGATGACCCACTCCTCTACAGCTTTTCTCATTTCCTGTGCCAGCAGAAAAGTTCCATTATGATGAGCGACAGCCAATCCTTTCTGCACGTGTTCTTCCCCAGAAAGGTGTCCTGGATTCTTACCATCTACTTCTTATAACATTACCTACCAAAATTTGAGGGTCTGAATTTCTCTGCTGGCTCCTCAGCCTCACACAAGACAGGATTTCAGACAGTGCTAACAGAGAGGTCACAACCTTCAATCTCCAGTTTCACCACTGAAGTAGTAAAGTTCACCTCGCAAGGCAGACATAGCTTAGATAAACTATGCTTCACAGATGAGGCCCACTGCAGTGCTGCAAAAAGGTCTTATGGTCAGTGGGTGTTGGTGATGGCCCAGGTACCCAGGAACCTCCTGACTGTTCTTGATCTAACCCTGGCAATGGAGGTCTGGCCTCAAAGATAATCTTTCCATTCAGTGCTTCGCATGTCCCAGCAGATTTCTTCAAGCATGCTGTAAGATGTGGCTTCTGGCATCTTTATGACAGCAGCTTGAAGTGGACTTTGAGATTTTTACACTATGTGAAGGCTCCCAGAAAAATTACTACTGGCATCTTTAGCTCCATAGCTCTTAACATCATGCATCACTTTAACAGGATTTCTAACAAACCTTAGGAGAACATTGTGTTCTAAATGGGGTCAGATAGTGGAGCAAGGCCTAGCTCGATTTGTCTGTTTTAAAGAGCACAGGGTGCTTGCAGGACCTTTAAGGCTCTTGAAAAATATGGGGACTGAGTGGAGGCAGTTTGTTTAAAAACACACACCTAAATATCAAGCCTGTCACTTGTGCTTATTTCTGTGAGTTCTTACTTTTACTCTCACAATAAGCTACAGGAGTAAATCGCATCTCCAGGAAGCTGGCTGAGCTTCACATGCTGCACAATGTAGCTAAGGAACCCCAGGGGTTATGGAGGAAAAGTCATTCAGCAGGTTAGTGCTGTAGGGACACAGGAGAGCTGGCAGAAGAAAGGGCAACCATAGATAAACAGCGAAAAAGACTACTCCCAGGAAAGCAAGGCAATGCACCAATATTTCTGATCTGCTGAAGAAACTGGTCTGCTTTATCCTCAGACTTTGTAAGGCACTGGCACAGCAAAGGAGTAGAGACCTTTCTGCTTAATATAGTCTAAAGCTGGGTTGCTTTTTCTTCACTTCAGCTGATTTGGGTTTTTTTCTGGTTGGTTGATGGAAAGCTTACTTAGTCCTTTTCTTTTACTAAATTTAAGCCAGGTTTTCATGCTAAGCAGCTGCTGAGTCTCTTACATGGAAGAGGGCTGCTTGTGGTCTTGCAAAAGGCACAAGCTGACCCAATACTGACTGTGGAGTTACAGAGCTACAAGCTTGAAGTGATCAGAGAGGTAGAGGAGAGGTGGAGCTCCTAAAAGGAACAGCTAGGCAAGTGCAAATCAGCTAGAAAAAACACCAGCATTTACTTGCAAGTCATAAGGTGTTACTGTTGAGAAAGAAGTATTCTGCTACTTTATTGGTTTTGCTAAAAACTTGTGTCCATACACCCTGAAAAAGGAATGACTGGTCTCTACAGTACGTGGTTTGTAGCAGTTTACTCAGTTACTCTAAGGTGTCAAGAGCTCCAGATGGTGTTCATTGCTTTCTTAGGAGGAGCTCAGTTATGGTGTTCACTCATCTATGCTTGTGAAAAAGGATGCAGTGACCCAGACAGAGCTTGCTAAAAACACACAGCTGTCCAGGCATCAGGCTATAGGGAATGCCTAAGCTTTTCGCTGGATTGCAGCAGAGATAGCAGTTGTATCAGATGTGATCAGGTAGACAACCTGCTCAGCCTGGTATCAGAGCTGCAAGATGAAGCAGAAAGGTTAAGGAGTATTAGAGCACCAGAAAGAGCAATAGATTTGTGGAACCAAGCTCTGGCCTCCATGAGACAGAAGCAGCCACCAGAAATAATGCAATATTAAGGGAATCCTATGTCCACCGCCCAGCAAGGAGGTAGTAGTTGTAAAGACAGGAACAAATGGTGCATGGTCCATGCTTAGGGCGCAAGCAAAATCTTCCCCGGTGAGGTGTGTCTGCACAAAAATTATGAGCCTCTGTACATGGAAGACCAGCCAAAGGATGAAGAGGATAAAAGTCTCGTAACACCAGTTACGTCCACAGTTAGAAATGTATATTTCCATATATTACAGCAACTTCCAAGAGGAATAAAACAGGGGCTATAGTTGTAGGTGATTCCCTCCCAAGGGGAACAGAGCACCCAGTATGCAGATTGGGCCTAACCCCTAGAGAGTTGGGGGCTTGGATTAAGGACATCAGCAAGAAACTTCCTAGCTTGGTGAGGCCCCCAGACCACTACCGGAGCAGGGCATCTCACTTCCCACAAGAGCTTATCTGTTGTTTGTTTACTGGTCAGATAACTCAGACAGGACAAGCTGTCTTGTAGTGAGTTATTTTGGTGCCATGGGGTTAACACTGATCCGGCATCTCCCAGCTGCCAACAAACATCACACTGCTAAAGTGAGATCTGGAAAGATAACCTGGATTTCCAACTTACAGACACCTTCCTTAACGATTATAGAAGTGACACTAAACTTTCACAAAGCAGAAATTTTCTACACATTTCCCTGGAAATGTGTGAAGTTTCTCCTGTGAGTAGAGATACTTGCTTCCCAGTTACTCCCCAGGGGTTAAGTGAAAGGAATCTGTGTACATTACAGTGGTAAGTTATATGTGACTCCTAATCAATACTATTTTTTTGCTGGTTTTAATATAGGTATTTTGATATAATGCACTGGTTTATGTTATGCTGTAATCTACTAGTAGGTTTTTTTAGCTTTGTATTGTGTAGTAAGTAAATCTGATAAAGTTCTTTCATCTGTTACCTCGTCTATTTAATAAATAATTCATTTTTTAAATAGACATGATCTGCTAGTCTTAAAACTTGTGGGCCAGAGTAATTTCTTACATTTAAACTGCTGCCAAAATCTGAGGCTAAAGCAAGACTTTTCTGAAGCCCAGATTTGTCCTGTGACAACTACTCAATACTGATGTTCCTCATTGGGGCCAATGAAGTGGCAACATAGAGTTTAAGGATAATCAAAGATCTTCACGATCTTGGAACATTTAGTAAAGAAATCTGAGAGAAAAATTATATTCCACATGGAGAACAGGGAAGTGATTCAAGACAGCCAGCATAGCTTGACCAAGGGCAAGTCCTGCCAGACCACTCCAGTGGCCTTGAATGATGGAGTGACCATGTTAGTGGACAAGGGAAGGGTTGAGAAGTCATTTATCTGAACTTCTGTAAAGCCTTTTGTACCATCCCCCACAAATCTAAATAGCAGAGAGATGGATTTGATGCATGGACTGTTCAGTGGATGAGAAATTGGTTGGATGGTCACATCCAGAGGAAAGTGGTCAAAAACTCAGTGTCCTGATGGACATTGATGACAAGTGGCTCCTCAGGTGTAAATATGGGGACCAGTGCTATTTAATATCCTCATTAATGGCACAGAGGAAGGGATCAAGTGCACCCTAAGCAAATTTGCAGATGACACCAAGCTGAATGCTGTGGTTGACACACCTGATGGATGGGATGCCATAGGGAGACCTGGACAAGATAGAAAAGGGAACCCTTGGGAATCTCATGATTTTTAGCAAGTGGAAGGTGCTGCATCTGGCTTATTACCCAGTAAGCCCCGGTACCAACAGACGCTAGGAGATAAAGGGAATGGAGAGCAGCCTTGCAGGAAGGACTTGGGGGTGCTGCTGGATAAAAGGCTGGACATGACCCAGCCATGGGCACTCCCAGCCCAGAAAGCCAAACGTGTCCTGGGCTGCATCCAAAGCAGCGTGGGCAGCAGGGGACGGAGGGGATTTGACCCCTCTGCTCTGCTGAGACCCCAGCTGGAACCCTGCACCCAGCTCTGGGGTCCCAGCACAGGCAGGACATGGACCAGCTGGAGTGAGTCCAGAGGAGGCCACAAAGATGATTAGGTGGATGGAGCACCTCTGTGGTGAGGAAAGACTGAGACAATTGGGATTCTGCCTGGAAAAGAGAAGGCTTAGGGGTGAACTAATTATGGCCTTCCAGTACCTGAAGGGAGCCTACAGGAAAGATGGAGAGAGACTTTTTGCAAGGGCACGTTGTGACAGGACAATGGGGAATGGCTTTAAAATGAAAGAGAGTACATTTAGATTAGAGATTGGGAAGAAATTGTTTAAGAGGTGACACACTGAAACAGGCTGCCCACAGAAGTTGTGGATGCCTCATCCAGGATATGGCTCAAGGCCAGGTTGAATGGGGCTCTGAGCAACCTAGTATAGTGAAAAGCATCCTTGCCCATAGGAGAGGGGCTGGAACTAGATGGTCTTTAAGGTTAATTCTAGCCCCAATCATTCTATGATTTTATGATTCTCTTTCTTCCTTTCAATAAACTCATGTTTCATAATCCAAATTTTTATAAGGAAAAAGTCAGGTCATTTAGTACCAGATAAACATTTTCTGTTTCAGTCTGACATTCTTTTAATATGACCACTAAAATTTAAAAGCAGTTATTGCTGCTGCAGTGAAGTATTGGTGAAAAGCTTCCTGTATGTTCTACACATGACCCTCAGCTACATGTTTCTGTTAAAGGATGTGGAGAAATTGCTTTTCTCAGCCTCAGCTGCTGAAAATAACTCATTGCTTTTCTTAAAATGCAGTGTTTTCTCTGCCTAGGAGAAGGGAAGACCACACCACAGGGGAGTTCAAGTTTCCTCTCCAAGTGTATGTTCTCAAAACCGTTACTTAAAAAGAAAAATAAACTAAAGAAAACCTGGTGTTCTACTCTTACCTTGTGACTCCAGGAGCTGAGACATTGGCTTACATCTTGTGGTAGCACTGAGCCAGATTTTGAATCATCCATCAGCCCAGAAACAGGTCATGGTAGGCAGTCAGAACCACTTCCCATTTCACACTAATGTTTCAGATTTTCATTAAGGTTTGGGCCAGGAAGGTGCGACCTTTGCCAGAAAAGCACAGGCAGGAGTATTACTTGTGGGCAGTACAACGAATGCCTAGGCTTCAGAGCGCCATGGCCACTGTCCTTGCCATGCTGCTGTGGCTGTGTCTGCTGTGGAAGTTCACCTGACCTGCAGCAGTTTTCAAGTCCAGCACACACACAGTCAGAGCATTTTGATGACTTGGTGCATATTATGTTTGCCTTTCATAGGGATTACTTCACCTGAAGCATGTCCAGCACTGTCAGTGGTCACAGGACAGAGGGGTCCTCATGGCCAAGCTGGCTCCACATTACATGCCACTGTCACACCTCAGGCTGCTTCTCTTCTGCGATGAGAGCAGCAGCTGGTTATCACTCAGGTTACACAAGGGCTCAAAGGAAAAACTTATCTGCCTCTCTGGGACAGCTCAGTTGCAGGAAACACCAGTCCTTCCTTCTCTTGAGCAGAAGGTAGAAAATACATTGACTTACCTTCTTTTTTTTCATTTATGTACTTGAAAATACGAGTAATTTCTCTATATATCAAATCAAATTAGTCCAGTTTTAAAAAGTAGAGCTGATGTTTGAAAAGAAAAGGGAACCCTGAGCCAGTGGAAATCCTTAACTGTGCACTGGGGAAAGGGGTGTTTTGAAAAGGTGAAGTGAGGTTGGGAGAGCAGTGACTTCCAAAAGCACAAAGAGAATATTTTCCTCATTTGGGATCACTTATTGTCTGTTCAGACCTGAGAACTGGAAGGCAAAAGGAAGGGCAGAAAAGTTTAATTTTCCTCTTCCAATCTATGAACATAAACAAAACGTAAAATGAGATTTATTACTGTTAAAATCTTGAAGGTCATTCTGACCAGGAGCAAAATTCAAATAACTGGCTAAGGATCATATTACTTTTATTTAATAAATCACCTAGTTTTAGATGGTGGACATGTTTTGATAAATCTTCCCTTTCACATTATTCACTCTATGAAAGTATGAAAGTAAAAAGAAATTAGGTACCATTCTTCACACATACAAATCCCACCTAAAATGCTGTTTGGAGGTTAACTAAATCCTAGTTCTCTTCCAGAAGTTTAATCAAGCTCACAAGAACAACTAACTAGGAAAAGCAAATGGGTTACCATCAGCCTCCAGAATCATACGAAAATAAAAATTTTCAAGCTGAATAAACACGTTAAACCTTGCAAATGAGTGAAGAACAGCTGTGGGTCCTGAGAGTATCACTAGTTCAGCCAAAAGACACGCTGGATTTTATCTGCAAATGAGAATCAGACTTTCTTTGAGGAAAAAAAATTAAAGCCCCCACATAGCAAAATGTAAGCAATAATTTAAACTCAAGCTTTCTGCTTTTTCACTTAAATCATTATTAAACATGCTTTAAATCATTATGATAAATTAATTTCCCTTCTTACCAGGAATCTCGTTCTTAAACTGACACATCTAAATCCTCCATCAGAAATGCTCAGCTATTAGTCAATACACGTCCCCTTGATGAAGGGGGGGGCAGGGTGGAAAGTTTAATCCTGCTTTCCCATCCCCCTTCTTTCCATTTAAATACACTTTCTTCTATTTTTTCTGTTATTATCATAGATTCATAGCCTCTTTGTCATAAGGAATGCCTCCTGCAGTTAAAATCATGGCAAGCAGAATAAAGACTGCCTAGGGCACATGGTAAAGATGTTTATCAAGTAAAATGCAGATGAAGGTCATATTTCCCTTAGTTTTTTTTAGGATCCTTTAGGATCTGTGTCCATGTGAAAAATCCTCCCTTCAGCCTTGCTTTTCAGGTCTCTGTTTCCTGGGGCCCAGACCAAACAAGACCAAATATATTTGCCCAGATAGACTTGTGGCAGAAGATTCCCTGTGCAGCGTCATTCCTTCCAGAGTCATCCAACAAGTCCCTTGTGTAGCAGGAGCGATCAACTGCTTCTCAGCTCATGTCATCACCACTTTGCATACCCTTGGTTTGAGCAAAGGCTGTCAGTTCCTTGTGAGCTGGGAAGAAAACAGACTTGCTTCCTCCATGAGCCACTTCAGCAGTCAAGCATATCTTGACCCACTCTGCCTGATTTTGAGCACTGCAACACCAGGGCACAGAGAGTCAGCTTACAGCACAACACAATCAACTTATCTGTGGACCCAGGCCCGGCTGCCTGGCAGCAACAAAATCTGCCTCTCCATAGAAGTGGGAATGGCTGCAGAGGGCACACACATGCCCACACACTGCCTATGTCTCTAGGCATGCTGCCAAACCTACAGGAATTTATCTTAATGCACTATTACCCTGGGCCATGAGGGGCCATTGCAAGAAACCCTTCCCCTCTTCAACCCTGTTTATTTGAATAGAGTGCTCTCCTGAAAAGATGTTCACACTTTACAGTGTGCTTCAGTCATCTTAAGTAATTCTTTTGAATGATTTTATATACACCTGTCAGAAACCACTGAGAATGGAAATGACATTTTTCTTATTAAAACACTTTTTCCTTTAGTAATCCCTAATGGTTTATTTGTTAGTTGTGTTTTATCATGCAGCTTCTACCATTTTCTTTTATTTGGCGAGAGTCCATTATACTGGTGTTTTACTGCTTTTAGGTAACAACTAAGAAAAAAAGTATGAAGAATCTCTGGTACATCGCAAGGCTTCTTCATCACACACATGGTGGCAGACACACTAGCACAGCAGAAGGGTGACTGCCAGTGAGAACTGTGCAGATGACAATGGCAGACAAGAAACTCCCAGACTCAGTGACTGAATTGATTGTGGGAAGGCAAAACCAACAGTTTTGTCACCAACCAGGACACCATGCAAAACCAGAACTCCCTGCAGATGTCAGGGAAGATGGGCCAGAACTCAATGGTTTAATGGCATAATCCTATCTGCTGTTGTAGGGTAGTACTTTAACTGCAAATTTAAGTTTGGAAATGCTGAATAAGGGTCAGGCACTTTTCAGTTTGATCCTGGGTGCAATACCAATCTGAATATGAGAACATTAATAATGACCTGAGCGTTCTACTTGCGAGAACTCACACAACATTAAATGCTTGCAAAACAGCACTTACCTATTCTCTTAATTTGTATAAATAAACTGTATTATTATATACAGATTGATACTAGTTTAGTATTCCTAAGTAAAAGTCAGTAGATGGGGTATTATTAAAATGATCAATAAACTGAAGATAACTTCTGCTCCAGAGTGAGCCTAAATGTTTGGAAATACGGCCTCCCAAAATGGGATGTGTTACTGTGTTATATGAATTTAATGTTTTCATTGTCCTCCTTTTGCACTTAATGGCTGTCACTGATACTGTCATTTTTCAGCTCACTTGTCATGTTTACGTCCCAAAGAACCTGCAGTGGACTGAAAGGGAATATTTTCAATAGTTGCTATCTTTTGGAGCATAATGTTTCTAAGAATGGTAGGGGGAGGGCCACATGCATAGGATTTTGCATGCCACAAGTGGTGCTGAACTCAGTCCCCTGCTGTGTTAGGCAACACAGAGTAGATGTACATCACAGACAGTACTTGTCTGTGGCTGCCTATGCCACATACCCTCAAAAAGTTTCCTGGCACAGCCTAAGGTTCATATGGGCTATTTATACAGGCACAGGGTACTGTTCTGGATCCAAGATATACAGGTGATCACAAAAGCAGATCACACTTCATTGTACAGAGCAGAAAGAGCATCAATATCGCTGCACAAATCTGTCCTGAAGGGACAGAACTCAGTCTTCTGAACTCAGTCTAAAGTTTGGTGTTAGGTCTTACTGTGTTATGCTGGAGGCATCCGCATCAATCATGCCACAGAAGTTTTCTCATGACTATGGTCAGTTACAGGAGTGGTGTTGTGGAAAGGTAACATTCTTCACATCTGTCTTTTAAAATAATATTTAAATAATACACAGTTTAGTGTGAATTTGTAAATAAACCATGAAATGGTTCATGAGATAACAATTCATATTTTTTTGAATCTAATACAATGGCAGATTTTGCCTTTGTTGCACAAACAGGATTGTGAAGAGACAACAGTCCATAAATGCAGCATACTAAAACCCACTCATTCATGCTCACATTTGCCTGAGCTTGCTTCTTCTAGAAATCTGAACAGTTAACTCACTTCTTGTCCTCACAAGTATTTAGGCACATCATTCCCATGACTACATGTCAAGGGAAAATAAGCAGTGCTTTGAGTACCTCCTTCAAAACACACTAGAGAACACTTGTGTTTTATGCAAGCAATCATAAAGGATTCCCCAGGCTGACAGGGCAGGGACCACATCTTCTGACTTTGGCAGAAGATATTTCTCCTATGAAGGACCATGTGTTTTAATTTTCCTGCCCGAGATCTCACCTGAGATACCCCCCAAGCAAGGGCTGGTTCATCTCTCATTACAGGTGAATACGATGCAGAGCTCATACACTGAGGTCCTCTCTGTTCGAGAAGAGTGCCAGACACCGAAGTGGCCAACAGCACAAGAGAAGAACCGCGGGGCACGCGGCAGCCGCAGGACAGCGATGCCCTGCAGAGGGACAGTGCCTGCCCTGCAGTGGCACCTGGTGGCCCCGCAGGACACCTACACCCGCGGCGCAGGCACCCCGCGCCAGCAGCACGGGTAGGCGCGCCCCTCACCCGCGGGGATTTGCCGGGATATTTTTTGCTGCTCGGGCAAAGCCGGGGGAGGCGGGGCGGGGGGCAGCGGGGGATGGGCGCTGTTAAATATTGATATTGATTCTGAGGATGTGGTTGGCTGAGGCATCATGGATGTGAATTCAGGCTAATCGACACAGGATGTATTGACCGTGAAATGCATCCGCAGGGCTGAGTCAGTCCCATCATCTCTCAAGGTTATCTTGCCCCATCTGCTATTGCGTGTCTGGGACAACCTAACAGTCAGTCCTGCTGCTATCTGAGACACAGGGATGTGGATGCACAGTACAGGATTTTGGGTACCCATAGCTGTCCCTGGTACCTGTGGCAGACCAAAAGACAAACTCTCCCATCTCCCTAGATTAGGCAATCTCCACCTATTCACCCCGGGTATCTTTCACGCACCACTGTTGCCATCCAGCCCGTGTCAGGGCAGATCTCAGGGCTTCCTCTGAGGGCAGCAGGACATATCTGGGGACATATGTGCAGGTGAAATATAATGTTTGGTCCCCTTACAGAAGAAGTCAGTTTCTCAAAACTGGACTTTTAAAGTAGCAGAGTATTCAGATAATTCCAGGTGTTGAATTGGTTAGCCTCTTTTCAAAAGATATCCCCAGTAAAGGATACTCCAGCAGGACAACTGTCTGAGTCTGCAAAGAGCCTGGAAAGATGCTGACAAGGACAATATCCTCTGGCATCTTAGCAGTACATTCAGTCATGGGCAGAGAAAAAGCCATCAGGAAGCTGAGTGCTTCCATAGAAAAGAAAGACATCTCTCTGATGGTTTTTGCCCAGAGTACAGGTAGGAGTACCTTCAAATAGCAGCTTGTGAAAATGTACAGAGCACACACAGCACAGTCCCTGGCTGCTCTCCATTGATGCTGGAGTGTCCTTCAAAAGCAAATACAGCCTAGAAGGCTGAAGAGACAAGGAGTCACACCTTAGTCTGGATTTAGAGAGCTGTATATGATTCTTCACAAGTAGAAACATTTCTATAGTCTTGCAGCTTTCTATAGCACCCAAATCACTGCTGTTAATGGTGCTGTAGTGCTCACCAGCACCTCCTGAGTTGGTTTCTGGCCCAGAAAACTAATCTTTTGCTCTAGAGCCCTAATGTCAGGTTGGAGGCATGTCTTTTGAACAGGTGAGAAAGAGGATGCTGGAACTGCTGCAGCATGTGGTCACAGATACACACCAGTAACCCCACTTGATAACACTGAGTGGCTCTGTAGTCAGCACCATTCTCCCACAATGCTACCCAACATTTGCATTATCTACAGTCTTCTGTGTCCTGGAGCTCTCACCAGCTCCCACATTGTGGGCTGGTCTTTCAAGTGTTAAGCCTTTACTCTAGATTTACATTTATACTATTCTGATGACGTACAGCAACTCCTGAATAGGATTACATTACATTACACTTAGTATAAGCCCCTTTGCAATGCCCTAGAAGTATAAAGAGGATCCAGTGACTCATGTTTCCTTCGTGGCTCGTTCTCTGTCACCAGGTTATTAGACAAATTTGCTTTTGGATGAAGCTTTAACCAGCTTTGATTAGCAATCCTGGAGCAGATGACACAACCTGGGTCACAACAGCAAAACTAAGTTTTCTATTTGAGTGAAAAAAGTAACACTATGTCCAGAGTGGGGGATAGTGTGTATACAGTCTTCCACTCAGTTTGGGAGTGGAGTAGCAGCAATTTCCACTGCACCTAGAGTTTTCAGAGTTCTTCCTACAGCAGCAGGAAAAGTCCAATCATTCTCTTAAAAAAGGATTCTTAAAAACCCAATAATAATAGCGAATTGTCTAGACATCATCTTCCATCATCCCTGAGCTGGGAAAGTTCAAAAAGATGAGGTTTTGCTGTCAGGTGCTTGCATCTATTCGCTTCTCTCAGATCCTAAAATTATATCTAGGTAATTTATATGATGGCATTTCCTATCCAAAAGTAGTGCTCTGTTGTACACATTGGTCTTCTGCAGGAGGCTGATGACGGGCCACGAGTGGGGCTATCAATTAAAATGTTCCACAAAAATGAGGCAGAGACTCATTTTCTTTGGCCCTGTTCTGACTGCCCCAGGTGATATCTCAAGCCTTTGCTTCCTACTTTGAAAGACTGGAGCCCAGTGACCAAGAAGCACTACTGAGAGTGGGGAGGAACCCTCCCTCAGTGACAAAGCTTGCACACATCTTCCCCATGCCTCAGACCAGATTCTCTGTGGCAGAGATTAACTTGAAACTGGAGCAAGGCTGTTCAACCAAACTAAGGTTTGAAGACAGCCAGAAACTGCACCAGAGGAGGTTCAGGTTGGAGACTAGCAGGAATTTCTTCACAGGAAGGGCGAAGTGTGAATAGACATTAGACTGGGTGACAAAAATTACAGTGACAGTCAAGACGTCCCTGTGGCTGCTGCCTACTTCCTGGATTCCTAGTCACATTTTGACTCTGGGCTTTGATTTTAGTCATCTGACCAGACAGTCCAATTCTGACCTCTCAGACAGAAGAAAATTTTTTCTTTAATTCTAAGATTAAGTATTTTGGCACAATGAAGGGTCCCAGAGTCTAAATCTAATTCCATTATTACTGGGGTTTTGTGTGTACTGCTCTCACCTCCAGAATTAATCATCTTGGGTTTCTGTGGTCTTTGTACAAAACACGTGGCATGGAGAGAAAGGACATATTTTTGCTGACTCTGGGAAAATAGCAAACAACCAAATGTATATGTCAGGAACAGGGAGTAATAGCTTCAAATGCAAACTGTCAGCAGCACATTTTAGTGCATTAATAATTTACATTCCACAGAAATTTTAATTTATACAAAGTGAGAGTTTTGTGGTGTAGTTGCTACAGGCACACATGATTCTGAGGACAACAAATCTATATTGCGCCTGTGACTGTCAGGACTCTTGGTGCCATCACAGTTTTTGCACACAGTTTGCACGGTGTCCTTCTCAACACAACAATGAGTCCAGCCTCATTCCATTAAAAAAAAAAAAAAAAAAAAAAAAAAAAAAGGGTGCCTTCTGTGACCTACCCAGGCTAACGAAATACTCAGAATGCCAAAATGTCCGCAGTAAAACATCAAAATATTTAGAAATGTCGCCAACAAAAGGGAAAAAGCATACAATTACCTTCCAAGCCTCATGACTCTGAAACAGTAATAACTGATGCAATGTCTCTCCAGCTGTTGCATCTCAAGCTGCTTCAGATCCAGACCTGCTCCAAGGATTCCCATAGCCAGTATCCACTGGAGGCCTGAGGACACCCCACCACCCAGCAGACACATGCTAGTGGGCCAGAAGTAGATGGCTTCTCTGCTGACAACGATCAGCACTGAAAGGAGATGACAAAGGTCCTAAGCTGTCCTGGAGGTTGCAACAAAAACCATCAAACACAAATGGCTTTCCTTAGGCTTTCCCAAACATGCTGTAGGCAACAGGTTTCAGTCCTCTGAGCCTACTGCCCCACTCACTCCTCCCGCGCCAGGGAGCCAAGCAACCACATTTCTTGAATATCTAGGAGACACAGAGACCAGAAACATTCTTCTCTGTTGAAAACCATCAGAAAGGAACATGCAGCCTCTTCCTAAACTCTTACCTCGCACCTGGGCTGAAGGATAAAACTTCTG
This sequence comes from Sylvia atricapilla, assembly GCF_009819655.1. NCBI lineage: Eukaryota > Metazoa > Chordata > Aves > Passeriformes > Sylviidae > Sylvia > Sylvia atricapilla. Next base: position 43,087,106 of record NC_089174.1, read on the forward strand.
GATAAGTCTCTTTTGATTGCACTTTTCCCAGACTCTCACCTCACTCCAAGTTTAGAATGGAGAGCAAATTAAGTTGAAGGAGAAAGTAATTAACTTGGTGTGTATGTTTAGTTTTGAATGGAACTGGGAAAGCAAAATGAACTTGTTTCATTCATGGACTTGATGGCACCACAACTTAATGTTGTGGAGCATCATCCTGGATTTAAAAAGACCAGTTACACAAATATTTTCCATTCTACTTTGCCTTGCAACCTTAAACAATTTTCAGGTCAGTTTTTTCCTGCAGAATATATATACATATATCAAACAAGATTGATTTCAAGACCTTTGATTGATCAGATGCAAAATTATATCTCTACACCCTATCTTCTTCCAAGGCCAGAGAGTAAAGAGATCAGCAAATGGCTATAGGGTTTTAATAATTGATGCATTAACCCTGAGTTTAGAAGACTAACTAAAGACAAGGTCTGCACATGAGGCTTCAATAACTATGGCTTAAAAACACTTAGGGTGAATGTCAGCCAGCAGGACACAACAGTGTATGTCCATACCACCCCAGCTTATCCAGCATTCCACCCCTTGCACTCTGCAGAAAGTGCACCTGAGAAGGATAGTTCACAAGCTCTCTCTTTGCATTAATTACAGAGCCTAGCTTTAACCCTGGTCTGGTTTGTCCCCACAGAGCTGTGCAGCATGGCACTACAGTGTCAGTCATATGAGACCTGCTCACTTCACCTCATCCATATACAGCACCAACACACTTTTCTACAGAAGCACACAGCCACCCTCACTGTATCTCATGACAGTCTGATGCCATGCTGTTGACAAAACAGAGCATCACGTGCCCTGCAAATGTGCACTACCAGCATCGAGATCTTTGCTTTTTTTTAATGTCTGGCACAAGCAAGCATTCAGCTTTGTTTCTCTGTAAATGCTGCATGAAGAAGGAAACTGGGATTTGAGCTCTGAAGACCACAATGCACAGTTGTGTGCCCACTGCATGGGATCCAGGTTTGTCTTGTACTGAAATGAACGCAGTTAATCTTATGTTTTTTAATCGCTTCTTCAGTCTTTGGCTCGCTGTTCATTTTTCATTTGGAGGGCAAATACTCCATTGTGCTTTAATGTATTCCAAGCACACCAGTCTCGTATGATTACTGTGTTAACACCCCCACCACACCAGGCCCTTCCAAAGTGTTGGCTAGTGTCAATGCTAAGGAGATTTTTGAAAAGCTAACAAATACGCAAAGATGAACCAATATAGGAAAAGCAGGTCAAGTGACTAGAGTTCAGAGGAGGAAAGAAATTTTAAACCTCAGTTCTGTGCACAGTTAGGACCAAAACAATGCAGCAACACAGCCCTGTCACTGGAGCTCTGCAGGAGGGCATGGAGAAGGCAGAACACTGTAGGCAATGGACAGCCCAGCTGCATGGCACTCTGCCATGAGACAGGGCACTGTTGAGGGCTCATGGATAATGCCCGGGGGTGGCCATACACAAGTGGTGGCATGGGGGCATCTGCTGCAGACAACCTCAACAAGAGGTGAAGCAATTCTTAGGAAACTGGAGGAAGCTTCAAGAGGGCAGGGCCAGGTGTTCCAAGGGACATTCCCCACTAGCTTCTGGAAGGGCCCTGTGCTGGGGCACAAAAAATCCACTGGAGTGGTGCAAAATGGGCAGTATCTCCCTGGGGTGCACCACAAGCAGCACACACAGGGCAGGGGGAGATGGAGGGCAGAGTAAGTGACAGCCCAGCAATCACCCAGAAGGTCAGTGGGAACAGAACAGATGAAGATGGAGACAGAAGAACTGGGAACAGGCACAGGCATGGCACAGCACAGCCCGGACAAGGACTTGGGATCTCAAAAGGTGACAGGAGAGGGCCCAGGTGAGGCTTCTCCCAACTCCTTCTCACACTACCATTAGCTGTTTCCCTGCAGCTTGACTCCAAATACCACTGCACTAACCCAGAGCTTGCCTCGAGCACAGGTAGCTATAACCCAAGAAAGACAAATTTGAGGTTCATCACATATTTTGAACACAGTGAAAATGAAGTGGAGAAATGTGAGCAAATGTTTGCAATGAAAATACTTGGTTTGTTTCCCTACAAAACCAGATGTCACAAGGACAGGAGGTACAGGTGCATCAGAGGGCGCTGATAGAAGGTAGAGGCTGGACGTAGAGAGGACAAGAGCAAGTAGCAGAAGGTTAAAAGCAATCTCATTTGTCTGTGCTCCCATCCTGATCTTCCTCAGGTAGAAGTAGAAAGACCATCTCTAAGGCTGACATCCAAGGTCACCTCTTCCGTCAGACTTTCCCAGTTCTACCACGGAGATCCTGCAGATTTCTGAGACACCTCCAAGTTGAACACAGGCATCTTCTGAAGGGATGCTCTGGTCTTGAAGTTTTGTAATTCAAATGCAAAGGTCACTGTGGACTTGGAGGCCACAAACATTTATGAGGGCTCAGAGGCCATAAATATTTATGACTCCAGAGGTAGTTGATGTGTATGGGTTCAGCGGAATAAATCCAAACCCAGTAGGAACTGTCTTTGTTTCTTATACACCACACCAGAGGAAATCAGGACATCTTGTTACCACTGTGTAAGAGGTTGGGAAGCATGCACTCGTTCATCCAAAATCAGCTCTTGTTTTTGGAAGCAGAGTTTTTCTCAACTGTTCTGCTATTGTCTTTCTAGGGCAAAAAGAAACCAAAAAAAGGAGGGACTGTACCATCTGTGTCTGTCAAACAATGTCAAATAAACTAGACCCCTCTGCTGGCTAGAATTACAAACCTGTACATGGCAGGAAGATCAGCACATCTGGTTACAAAATAAAAATCTCCTTATTCCTTCTCAGAGCAGTAGAGGGAGAGAAGAGATCAATGTAGAATTCAGCATGGTCAGTCTTTTTTACACTTGATTAGCCTGCACAAATTCTTGCCACAAATCTCCCGCAGTGATGTTCAACAAACTCTCAGCCCAGCACAGGGAAAAAGATTCTAGAAGGTGACTAAAAAATGACGAGATCTTTTAAAAAATTAAGTAGGTTGCTCTGAATTAGCTTGTGCGAGTTTACCCTGTAAAAAGAATGCACTGTGAGACGACTGACAATTTGACCACAGTACACCTCTAGGCAACTGCTCTAGAGACTCATCTTTCTACTGTGTATAGCAGTGGATAAACATGTTACATCTTCTGAAACACAGCTGCTGATCACTTGAAATATCAGAGTGTGGGTTGCAATCCTTCTTTCCCTCACAATCCATCAAATTATAATGAAGAATAATAAAACACAAAAAACTGAGATAAATATGTCTTATATCTTTGGATAATGTCTATCTACAAGACTGCTCAAGATGGTCAGGATCCGACAGATTCCACCAAGAAAACAAAGAAAAAATATCTAGTTGTGCAGTTCCTGAGATCTTAACACGGCTTAATATTTTTGGCCAAGGGGACAGCCAAACATCACAAAACAAACAAACAAAAATCAACAACAACAATAACAACAAAAAGTAGTTAGTCCTTCATGTTTCTTTGTCATCTTGGGAGGTAAAACAGATTCACGGCAACAGATGAGCCTTCAGCAGTTCCCTTTGAAAATGTTTTGGGGTTTATGCCAGCTTTCTGTCCTGATCTAGGGAAGCCTCTAAATCCAGTGTTCCTGTCACTTTCATGAACAGCTTCATTCAAGAAGCCTAGTCATCATTTGCACTGCAGACCACTGGGAAAAGTGTTTAAGGTATGCCCAAATACCTTGTGTGTCACATTAGCAAAACACTAGTGGTGAGAAATTCCACTGGGAGTACTTTGCTTAATCAAAACTACATAAATTCTCACGGAAACAATGACTAATACTATTGACCAATACTCTGTTGCTTCTGGCCACAAAACTCATCTTTTCTTTGACAGATTTAAAAATAATTAAAAATTCTGCAGCTATTCGTTGAGGAAATTTCTGGTGAGGAAACTTTTCCAAGGTAAGTAAACTTCATTGCTGAATTTCTTGGTGTAAATGCAATTCACATCCTTCTCCATTGCCACTATTTGGCTATCTCTTAATAGAACAGCCAGGTGTTTGACAGAAATTTTAAAATAGCCTGGTGCAAGGAACAATTCCATGGAAATTATCACAGGAAATTATCACAGACAATCTGCCTTTCCAGCAATGTGAAGAACCCTGGATCAGTAATTCCATTTGCCTGTGTCATCATACGTGGCCATGTGTATGAATGAGTGTCACTCGTCTGAATGGCTCCACACAGTTACTGCCACTTTGCAGAACCTGTGAAAGTTGACTCCTCCACAGACTGAGGCTGAAAGAACTTGGGAAGAAAACTGCAACAGTTTAAATACCAGGCAAAGGTGTGCCCTTGGCAAATGATGATTAAGATCACCAAATTTTATTTTTTGTCAGATTATGTAATTTGAGGTTCCGTATGTTAAAACAGGAAGGCTGCCTACTTCTCCTTGTGCCTATTGAAGACCAATGGACTCTTTGTTATCCCTGCCCTTTTAATCATATAATTTCATGTTTATACATGATACAAATACTATCATCAGAATACAAATACATCATCAGAAAGGCAAGATGAAAGTCAGATGGAAGCCAAACCTATTTCTGGGGAGTAGAGATACTCATGTGCTCTGCTTATTTTTAGCAAAAGATGGTGGGTAAACCTGAGCCAGCACATTTTTCATTCAATCTGTCCCCGGACACCAACAGATGGTGGTTCCTCATGCCAACCACTAATGTACGTTACACTGGCACTCAGTGTCAGGACACAAAGCCCGCCAAGTCCCTGCTTAGATCTGCTGATGCCAGGAAATTTGATAAAAAACAGCTAGCCAGGGACACAGTCCCAAATTTTCAGTCTACCTCCAAAGCAGCACAGAAGCTGTATCTGTGCAATGGTGTCAGCTGCTCTGTATCTTGTGGCTATCAATACAGCAAAGGAGGGTCCTGGATTGGGGAAAAAGGGGTCCTGAGACCAAGCAGGTATGTATATAAAGATGGAGGGAGAGCCATCTCCTTCAGGGTAACTAGCTGTGTGCTTAAATCTGGGCTTTGAGAATCCTGATAGCCAGGGTCTTAATGTTCAAACATTTGAACAAATGACAGTTTGATTAAAAATCATTCTAAATATAAATATATGCATATATATGTGCATATATCACCTGGCAGAATGATTTTACTGCTTAGCATTTCTTAGTGCCCCTTGAGCACTGAACATACTAAATTCAGTCTCACATGTCTACTTCCCATGGCTACTAATCCTAAATTATAAGGTCACCTGCAAAAGAAAATTCCACAGAACTCCTCTGAGGAGCTCACTCTGTTTCACAGGTCTGTTGTGTTTATTCTTTGAATACAAGCATCCAAAATTCTTCAGCTGTAAAATTCTTGTTCCTTTCCACGAGGTGTCTCAGTGCCCAGGCTTCTTTCTTAGATTGTTCAAAGCTTGGTATCCACATCTTTTGGAGAGAAATCCAGGCAGCATCTGAGGATGAGAACCAGAATGCCTCTGGTTTGGGGCAGCTCAGATGATTAACCTGAGCCTCCCACCTCTGGGGCAGCCATCCCTGGCAATGAAGACAAATAAAAGGTGTTATTCAGGAACACAGGCAAACAGAGAAGAAAAGTGCTACGCCATCAGTAAACTGTCAAATCACATCAGTTACACTTTTCTTCCCATTCTACCCATGTCCCTGTGGAAGGCCTCCCCTAGGTGTCTGGGACAAGATCAGTAATGCTGAGTCTCAGATAAGGTATGGCTCCAAATGAGCAGCACCAGCCCAAACAAAATGAAATTACAAGGCAAGGAGTTATATTTTCATCATTATATTCTGTGTTCATCTTAAATATGCACACACTTACTGAGACTCTTTTCCTAAGGCAAAAAAACAAGAATCTGGCCAGAAAATAAACTGGTCTTCATAATTTTATGGACTAGAGAGCCACAAAAGCATGGGAAAGGAATATCTGTATGTCTCTATTCTCTACCTTCCTGTGGCTGCATTCCTAACTCAAAGAGAGAATATATGTCCAGATTTGCACCAGTCTCCAACAGGAAAGTCTGGTTAAGTGTAATGCTTGCCAGTTTATAATCTCATCACTTCAGCTCACCTTAACAACTTCAAACATTTCCTCCATCTTCCTTCTACTGGTTGACCATTTAATGAACTGCTCAGATGGTGATCAGCTAAAATATGCCTTCTCAGAAACACACAACCTTGCTCAAAAATTTTTTCACTGTTCAGTCACCAAATGGGCCACAGACAATGGCATGTTGTCACTACAGGTTTTAATGTATCCACATATATACTAAGAACCAAACAGTCAGACAGGTCAGAAGACAGGGATCTCTAGTTCAGTTCCCTCTTCCAAACAGATCTAATCATATCAAATTGCCTAGGGCAAAATTGAGTTTAGTCTTAAAATACCTCCAAGGACAGAAATCTCACAGCCTTTCTGAGCAACCTCTTTCCAAATCAGGTCATCTGAAGAAAGTAAACATGTTAGGCTACTTTCTTCAACATGAAAAAAAATCTTCTCCATGAACAATTCAAGCCTTTGGCTGAAAATGACCACACCTCAGTGGTCAATGTCACATGCTCATACACTGCACTGCAGCACTGTGACGAACACCTCATAGTGGTTCTGGTTGTGCACCTGCACATTTTGCCAACACCTGTTTACATGAGAATGCGCAATCCAATGGCACTGCAATATTGTGGCTGTCAGCTAGCCAGAAATCTGGTAACCAAACTTCCTGGGACAAACCTGATCCTAGTGCCATTTTAAAGCCTCTCTGAGACACAAATACAAATTCACACATACCTTTTCTTTCCGTCTAATGTTCTCCCACACTCTGTTACAAACCATGCACTCAAAGGCGTCAATGTAATTGTCCTGAGTGACATCTTGCACTCCCCACTTGCGTTCCTTCATTGCTCTAATCAGTCTTGGGTTTGAAATCTCCCCTTTCAGTTTCCATTGTAGGTAGGACTCATATTCTTCATCATTTGTATCCAGTGTTTTGATATAGCGGGCCAGATCTCGAGGGTGTGAAAAACTGGATACCAGGATTGCACTCTTGTTACTAGGAAGCCAGTCTACAATGCTGGGAGACCCAAAGTACACTGGCACCACTCCCAACTTCAGTGGCCGCCAGAGTTTTTCAGTGATGTAATCTTCACAAATAGCATTTTCAAAAGCAAGAATGAACTTGTACTGTGCCAGTATTTTTAAAAAGTTTCCATCATCCATGGCAGCTGGATTTCTGAGATGCTGAGGAAGGTCTCTATTATGCAAACATTGCCCATAAGAGTCTACTTCAATGTAGCACATTAGCTCACGCACATAGCTGTCCCGGTCAGAAGGTGGGTTGCAGTCAGACTGCACGTATACAAGCGGTGCAAGCCTCTTCCTCAGGCTGTTTTTCATGTGCAGTGGGATCATGAACCTTAATGACTTCAGGACCTCTACATCCTCAAGGTACTGAGTGGTCAGTGGCAGGTGAGAGTGGCGGCTAAATGTTGCAGTGTGGTTGAATAAGGTGATGGTTGCTTCGTGGAAGAGTTTGTAGTTGTTTTTTGGTGACTCTTCATGAAAAAGGGCCCAGTCATGATACTCTTTACGAGGGAGAGGTAAACTGTCTATGCTGAAGTCAGTACCTAGACAAACACAAACAGTGCTCATCTGTCACGTGACACTAACTACAACGACACAGAAGTCTAATTTCAATTTAGTATCAGCACTACAACCATCACATTTCTGACACTGTAAGGCAGCTATTTCAAAGAACGCAATTAATGCAAAGGCACAAGAGCATAATGACATAAAACTGAATTTCACAGCACAAGAATCTAGAGAAGTGGGATCAGTAATTAGTATTAGAAGTGGTTTCTTTTCATGTCGTATTAGTTTAAAGGCCTCTCATTTCAAAGGATCACCAGGAATTTCATATTTTAATGCACTGAAATGAGACTAGTAAGATTATTAATAACCCCCTGGTTCTCTAAATAGGGAAACAGATGGTATTTCCTCTGTGATGTGAGGAAAACGGTTACTGAAGAAGTCAATTTGGTTCTAGTAATAAAACAAATAAAAGGATGCTGAAATCCTGGACAGGATTAAGGAGAAAAAAAATAATTACTTCAAGTCTTTTCAGACTTTGTACTGTAGAGAGTTAGGAAGCCAAATTATTACCTTTTCAAAGAGAAAATTAAGAGGTGATTTAGCACAGCTGCCTACTAGATATATTAAGAAGTAGCTTCTGGCAGAAGACGACTCCCCAAAGTATTGCCAATAGTAGAAGTAGTATCATGTCTAAACTCCAAGAACAGTCAACTGCAGAAATTGTGAAAACTGTGGTAGAAACCGTAGGACAAACTTAGATGACTCTTCTCAAAGGCTGGTCTGTGCAAAACTAAGTTGAAAATACCAGCTCGTTAATGCAACCCTTGCTCTCCTTGGACTGCAACTGCACTACAGTCTTATGACCAGCCTTACTGCAGATTAAATGCAAACTTGCCCCATTTCTGTCAAGGTACTTCCTCACTGTCTTAGAACCATACCTATTTTCTACTTCAGTAAACGCACTGAACATACAAAACTTCTAGCCAATATTGTCAAGCAAGAGAGGTTCAAAAACTGAAACTAACACTGAAGAGCCGGTTTAGAAAACATCACAAATTTTTATCTTCAGACAAACTACCATCTGTGGCAACCTCACTTTTGTGTAGCAAACTCCATGGCTGATTGCATCTAGGACAATCAGGAATATAATCTCTTAGACAAGTTGTGTTCAAGCCAACTAAGGGGAAGGGCCAGTAAGCAGCAGATTCTGTGGAGGTAGGGTAATGCTTTCTCCATGCCAACTTCCCTCTTTCACCGTAAGACAGAGACACACAGTCACAAGAAACAGGGTCAAACAGTGGCCATATCTCCACAAGGGTTACGGACCGCAAACAACCGCAAAGCACCCAAGTTTTATCAGGAACTCTTCATCAGAAGACTGCACATGCCTGGTACTGTTGCATCAGACACAAAAATTCCCACCATGGGAAAGGATCTAGTGTTCCCGTGCCAATTTAAATGTATATAACCCAGCACACTCTTTGCTTTGCCAGCCCCTACTCTCAACGAATGAGGACTGCAACCATCACTCCTATCACGGACATCCAAATTGCAATGATGAAGAATCACCACTGGATCCATCAGAGGTGCTATTTTTCACCTTCATTATCAACTTCCTTCCTGTTATTCTTTCTCTTTTTTCTCTCTTTCTCTTCTTTACATATTTTCTTCATGATATTTTTATACTTTTATAGGAAAGAATCAGAAAAGCCACATACCTCATTTCCACTGCAAGAAAATTGTTTTGAAATAAACCTGGCTGATATATACACACCAGTCATTCCAAGTTGTTCCACTTCAATTAACCCAAGGGATCTAATAACACGAACCTCAGTTACCACCCCTCAGAGGGGGGCATTGTGGCGGTGCATTTTATTCATGTTTCTATTGTGTTCATAATTTGCTTGGTATAGTTCTGTGTAACCTCAATGTTCCTCCCTATATGGTTTTACCCCTGTTTCGGTTACCTGTCAATCATTGGTTATATAACCCTCTGGTCCTGTCTGTCACTCTGGGGCCTCTCCCTGCATCCAGAAGGTTCCAGGGAGAGCGTTGAGTGATTGGACAGGATCCAAGCTTCTCCCTCCCATTGTTCCGTGTATGGTTCTCTCACCTGTCTTTTGTGTTAAGAGCCACACCCTCACTGTACCCCACTGGCCCCTGGTTGGACCCTCCCCTGTGTTACACCCGCCTTTAAAAGCTGATGCACAGAGACCCTCGGGGTCTCTCTGAGGCTGGTGTCCTGAGGTGAGGACTCCATGTCTGGAGCACAAATAAACTCGTTTTGGATTTACCCGTCGAGAGTCCCTCCTTTCATTCCTCCTGCCACAGCTACGCTTCGCTCCTGGCAAGCCAAGAACCACTGTGTTGCTGTGGTGCCAGGGCTGGCCGGACTGGCGACACAGGCACCACCGCAGGGTATAACACCATGGTGGTGGTGGGTCATCTCACTCACACTTGTAACTTCTCACTCTCCATTCTACCCTGACCTCAAACCACTGACAGCAAAAAGAAGGGGACGCTATCAGAAGTCTTACACAAAATACTGATCTATAAACTAAGATAACAAAGAATTTTAAAAAATGCCCACTGGTCCTTCCAGCTGTATAAGCCTGCCAAAATGACTCCAAGGACAACCTTATAAAACTAATATAAGAATTCATTACTGCAGCACAGATAGAAGTTAGCTGTCAGTAATATAAAAATCTCCCACAGAGCAAGATCATTCAGGAGCATCAGGTGGCATTTTTTAAGGCCACTAAACATCGACCTGCTGTCTTCTATCCAGGTCCTAAGTCCTCAGCACCAAAAGGATGAAAGGCTATGCCACACAATGAAAAGTGCTACTTGCTTCTTCTGTTTTTGATGTGTTATCTTGGTTTTGATGAGTTATTTTGTGACAGAAGAAGGTGACAAAAACTGAAAGTTAATCAAATTCTCATGTAGAAATTCATAAAGTCTATCTGGCCTCAAAAACACTTTGTTCTAAGTGATACCAAGAAGAGAAGTAACAGTGCAACAAGAATGAAATGCTGTGCATCAGAAGCGCAGCACTGCAGCTCGGTCTCTTACAAGGGTGTTTCCTCTTTCAGGTAGTATTGCAGAGAAAAGGGGGTGGAAACACAAGCAAGAATGAGAGAAAGACAAAAGCCAACACATAAAACTTACCAAACTAGGAGACAGTCAGGTCAGGCAAAGAGAAACTTAAAGAAAAATGCACTATAAAATCACAGGATCTCAGAATAATTTAGGTTGGAAAAGACATCCAAGATCATCAAGTCCAAGCTTTGAGCAATCACCATGTTGTCAGCTAGATCATGGCACTTAATGCCATGACCAGTTGGTTCTTGAACAACCCCAGGGATGGTGACCCACTATCACGCTGGGCAATCCATTCCATTGTTTAACAACCCTTTCCATGAAAAAATTTCTCCTGATGCCCAACCTGAACCTTCCCAGGTCCAGCTCGAGGCTGTGTCCTCTCATCCTGTCACTGGTTGCCTGGGAGAAGATGCCAACCCTCATCTGGCAACAACCTCTTGATGGAATTGTAGGGAATGATAAGGTCACCTCTGAGCCTCCTTTTCTCTAAGCAACCCCAGCTCCCTCAGCTGCTCCTCACAGAACTTCCTCTCCAGACCCTCTCCCAGCTTTGACATCCTTCTCTGGACATGCTCCAGCACCTCAAAGTCTTTCTTGAAATAAGGGGCCCAAAACTGGACACAATACAGATCAGATTGTATCAGAATGACTGAATTCAATACAACACTTAATCAATCTCAGTTCAGCATGAAGACAAAAAGGATTAAAGGGAAGATAACATCAACATACCCCCTATCCCATGAGATGAAGGAAATAAGGAAGCATATGATGGAATTTTAAAAAGCACTAAAATACTAGAATTATGAGCTATTTCACTTCCTAATTACTAATTTGGAATTCTTAGATATGCAGAATAGAAAGATATATGCTGTTAGGAGAAGTTATGCATTTTAGAAGACATTTTCCATTCAGAAGTCATATTCCAAGGACTCAGTGCTCCAGTACATAACAGCTGGAGATCCTCTCTTAGGAACAATACCTGTGAGGCCCTGACAGATGCAGCTCATGTTGACTCAGTCACACTGGCAGCTCATGCTAAATACTACACTCTATGAATTATGTGACACAGAAAGGGTGGAGTTGGGAATCTCTCCCAAAAGTACAGACAAAGTCCAGCAAGGGGGTGCCACATCTCATTTTGAAACATAAGATGGGAGAACACTTCTCAAAGTTATCCCCTACACTGAGGGGCCAGGACAGTGAACTGGGACAAAACGCAGAAAAACTGGTGTTCCTAACAAAACACTTTTACTGAAAAACATCTACACCCTGTATTTTTCCTCAGTACTTTTCTTAATCTTTGGACCATTCCTCTCTTGACCAGTTTACTGTACTAGGGAAATCATTGCATTTTCTTTGGAAGGTGAAACTGTGCCTTGATCCAGCCTTAGCACAGAAATTCAAATATTCAAATTTTTACTCAGCAGGCTCTTTAGAGGGAAAATCAGTAAAAGTAAAATATACATTTTTTGCAGACTCACAGCTCACTGAATCATGGCAGGAGGGGGAGAGGGAGAGAAAGAGAGAACGAAAGAAAATCTCTCTCTCTGTGTTTTGACATTGTGAGATCATTCACTTTGGTTTAAAAATTAGTAACAATTTTGCATATTTTGACACTTGTCTTTACAAAGTTCATAGCCAGCATCACTAGAAAAAGAAAATGATACAGGGAGAATCTTATGCCCAGTATAAATTGTCTTTTAAATATATGAGAGTAAACTATGTCCAGAAGCCTGCTAAAAATGAAAAGTAACAATCCTTCTAATGCTGAGAAAGACAAGTTAAATTACTACCAGAGACCAAAATTACCAGACTTTACAGCCTTCCTGTGATGCAATCCAGCTTTCTTTGTCTTTAATTGGGTCAGCTTCTCATTCCTTTGCTGTTATTCTGTTGCTTTCATGGTTAACCACTACATTATCTGACAAAGCTGACCTACTTGGAGATCTAAAAAGACTAGTGATGAGAAGTTTTTGTTTCACTGCTAACAACCAAGCTTAAGGCCCATCTTTCCTATACTTCCAGTTCATCTGTATTCAGATTGAGAGAAAGAAATTCAGTATCCTGATTTATTTTATTTCCAGACAAAAGATCTGAGCATACCAGTCTGAGAAAAGCATTTGAATATACGTTTCCACCTCAAACTCGGCTTTCCTTTCAAAAACAACTGTGTGGGGGAAAAGAACAAAATTGATGAAGTAAAATCTACTTTTAAATGATGCATCTTTTATGTTTTGTAGACAGTGTTTGCAATGGGAAGTCTCTGGCAGAGCCAGAGCAGCACAGAAGGTTGAACTAGCTGCTGCTCCCTGTATGGAATCAATAGATTTCTTTCACTGCTTTCCATTTAGAGTCTGCTAGCAACTTCTTGGCACCTGAAAACACTTCAGGGGAGCTGCCATGTTACCAGAGAGTGCATTATTTTTAGAGAAAAGACTTGCACAAGTGCAACAAAGGCCTTGCAGAACCTCTGCTAGGGGTGACAAGCCAGAAGACCAGAAAAAGTTGGCTTGATCTCAGACTGTCTTTAAATGCCTTGGCAATGATATGAAATCGTCTCTTCTCCCATGAACAGGGAGTACCCTGATGGACAGCAGCATGAGACACGGCATCAGTCATACCACAGACGTGCACGGTCACTTTTCAGAGTACTTCTACAGAGCACTCGTAATGGTATTCAGCATCAGGCAAATGGCACCAGGAAAATTTACCCAATGATCTGCATAGATGTCTGGTTCTAAGTCATTGCCACCTAGAATACTTAATCTCTGTAGGGGAAGAACTAAGCTGGAGGAAAAGCTACTTCTTTAACAACAAACAGATTCTTACCATAGAACAGAAATGCTCTTGTCATCTGACTGTGCTGGTAGGTCTTCTTGATGGTAAAGAAGCATACATCCTCTCCACACTGACTGAATCTCCCTGTCTCTCCAGTCAGCGGAGACCACCAGAGCAGGACAGGATAGTGATTTACATCAGACTCTGTCTTGAAGCTGCTGTGAAGTTCCTGCTTCTTAAACTGAAAAGCATATCTCTCCCCAGGCTTTAATGGGCTGCTGTGTAAACTGGAGATTACTGAAACCTTATTCTCTGAATTGCCCAGTTCAGTAATAACCTTCAGGGAAATAAACAAACAGATCACAATGCGTCAGTAGCCAGTAGCCAGGACATCCACTTGCAAACGAGAATTTCAGCATCAAGCACTAAGTCGGTATGTTAAGTTTCTGTCAATCAAAATGGATGCATTTCACTGACTGCAGACCTCAGGTCATCTTACGTCAGAACAGCAAAAGCTTTAATTTGAAAATGTAAGAAGGCACAAAATACATTTCTGTACTGAGATATGGCTACATCACATGTGACTTAACAACACAGCTTCTGCTTTCTCCCTGGAAAATGCACAGGACAGAACACAGCCCCTCAGTAGCCAGGTTTCTTCTAAAAGTTTGCTCTTAAAAAACCCATGAAGTTTTCATGTCTCTGTGGGTCCAGCCTTGCCCCCTAGCCTAATGAATCCAAACATGTGGAAAGAGGAGGCAATGCTTGATAGAGGCAATGCAGCATGACATGGTATGTTGCAATAGTTCTGAGAAATTCCTCCAGGAGCTAAGGATGTACACAAGAAATGAATTCTCTGGGTTATGTCACTTTCAGAGTCAGCTATCACCACAAGGCCAATGCTGCTAACAGAGTAACTCCTGGTGAAGCACAGACTAGCATGAAAAATGTCTGCCACCTCTCTCATCTGACAGAATTGTGTCCTGCTTTCACAGCAATCTCAAATATACCCCACCCCCTTGCCCCTGTACCTGGAGTGTCAGCACAAGGAAAAAGGTAGCTGCAAAGCAGAAGCAAGATGCCCAAAGTATCTTCCTCCTCATCTTAATCATACTGCACTACCAGGCCCGCCAGAGCAGTTACATCTAGGCATTAGGAGGGTCAGCTTGTCCAAAGTCTTCACTTTTTTCTGCTGGGCTTTCCCACTTTATTCTTATTGCTCTCCATAGCGACTGCTGCTGAAAAAAGAGTAGAGCATCAACACAGACAGCTCCTTCAAAGCTCAGTGGTTAGTTTCATCTCCACCCATAGCCTTCTGTAGCTACCAGAGCCACATTTTCAGCCAGGTATCCAGAATACAGCCTGCACAAGGCAGCACTCTTGCTCACAAAGTCCCAGGTCATCTGTGGTCATCCTAGACATTCCCTCATCCTTGTAGTCAGTGTAAGAAATGCCAATGGCGCTGGCACAGTACTGTGTGAGGAGGGCCACTACTTTCATGAGTTTCAGATGTCAAGGTGTGCTGCTTTTCAGCCGACTCACAAACAGGGAAGCAATGAAAGATTCTCCTTCCCTGGGCAATCTCTGAAAATGCTCCTGGAAAAGGCACATAACTGCCTGGCCTTGGACTTACTACACTCCAGTCTTCTGAGACTTCTCCTCATATGCATAAAGAATGCAAAAAGGCTATGCTCTATATCCAGTGCATAAAGAAAGTAACCACACAACACACACACAAACTCTGTCCACATCTAGACCAAATTAAATTTGACAAATTCTCCTTTCTGAGTAATCCCTACCTGTGTTGCTCTGCCACTCTTCAAATAACTTTCCCTTCCCCAATGCTTTTTTTTAGCTTTCAGAGAACTGTACTGTTTTCCTAGGACTGTAGCACTCCACAGAGAAGTTTGAAAATGTGTGTTCTGAAAGCTCCAAAAGCAGAAACACATGCACAAAATGTTTAATAAACTGCTATTTTAGAGCTCCTCTCTTTCAGAGATATGACTATGAAATTTATGCTGGTTTTCCTGCCAGCTTTCCCCCATCTTAATCCCAATCACAAAGTTCTAAAGCCCTGACAAAGAGTGATGGATCCCAAACCTACTGCCTGCTGTAGTAGTATCACGGTAGTGCTGACAGCTAGAGGAAAAAAATGATTCTTTTTCTGCTCCCACTGACATATGATTTCATCCCCTTCCCTCGAACATCAGAAAGGCCTCTTTAGCAAAAGCTGACATGAAACCCTGCTGTGCAATTGTGCTCTGCACAGGCCAGCTGCTTTTGAAGGTCTGTGTGGGTGTGAAAGTGCATGGCTGCCAGTTAAGCGTTTCTCAGATCAGGCAGGATTTTCCACAAAGCCTCTGCACCTTCTGTGCCTCCTGCAGTACAGCCAAAAAAAGAGAACCAGGATGGGAAGGGGATGAATTCTGCCCACTGCTGTGTTGGCACACGTCGAGCTGGACAGTATTTTTAACACCAGACCAGTGCATGGCAAAAAGTAAGATTCTGATGATCCACTGAATACCACCCTGCTCCCCGACCTGGTACAAGAGCAGCAGTAATCATCACATTTTTAGGCTCTAGAGAGGGAACTGCCCACAGCATGGGTGTGCTGCACCTACTGACCCAGGGTATCACACTGAGCCATGGCCTCGTTTTTGCATCTGCGGCGACCAACATGCAATACTTCTGCCCAGCACTGCGGTGCGCACTCGAACCGGGCCAGGCAAGGCTCTGTCCCGTCCCAGCTCCACTGGCAAGGATGACCTTGCAACGCTTTCCCACCTGTGTCAGGCTGAGCAAATGCTCTGAGGACTTGAGGGAAGAAGCATAAATCACCACCCCAGATTGCCCTGCGGGAGCAGCAGCTCCCTGCAAATCCTTCCAAACTTCCCGCCGCCTCTCCTTCCAGCTCTGTGTCGCCGCAATTCTCTGGGCTCAGCACCCTAGCCAAGGTTTTTCCTGCTCCCCGAAATGCTGCCCCTTCTCTTTCCGAGGCTCTGAGAATCCCGCAGCCCCGGGCCTGCTCCCGCCGTGGGTCGGGCACCCCCCGGCCGGCTCCTGCCGCCGTACTCACCCCGAGAAACTCGCTCCCGCCTCACCGCCGCCGTCCCCTCTGGCCGGGTGTGAGGGGGCTTGGGGTGTTTTGTTGCTTTTTTTTTTAACTTTCAGTTAGCGCACCCACTTGGAGCGCGGAGGGGCGGCGGGCGCGGGGCGGGGGCGGTGCGGCGCCTCCCTCCGCCCAGCCGCGGGGCGGGGGAAGGGGTCGGCTCTGCCCGGGGCCCCCCGGGCCTGCACAGGGAATGCGCAGCGGTAACCGCCCTGAGGGCGCCATCGCTTACACGCTACCGGACTGCTCTTCTGCAAACCCTCACTGCAAGACCTCACCCAATTTCCAAAAATAAATCCGCCCCTGACACTGATTCCTTCAGCTGTTTGCATAATACCGCGCCTTCGGGTTTATGTTGGGGTGTTTTTTGTTTTGTTCTTTGTTGGGTTTTTTTGGGGCGGTTTTTTTTGGTTTGTTTTTTAATAACAGTGCTGGTGCTATCCTGACGGAGATTCTACATAGACTGCATGAATCTAGTGGGCAGTCAGAAAGAGAAATGCGTCACGGCAGCCGGGATGCCCTGAGGAGCTGGAAGAGCCGGGCCGGACACATCCCTGGTCTCTCTGTCGCGGAGCTGCGGCAGGCATCCCGCAGCTAAGATCTGCCTTACTTCCAGCCTTGCCGAGGCATCCCGACGGGGTCGGTGTGTACCGACAAAGGAACGGTCCTGTCGGCCCGCTCGGGCTTCCTGAAGCTGGGAAACACTTCGTGCACCTCTTGCTCTTTGTAGGTGTTTACTCCAAAAGCCTGTTTCTCTTAGCTCAGAACAGAGGCCGTTCTTAGCCACTTGATAGTGACTTAGGAACCACCCAGTCTTGTATATGTAATTTGTGTATCGCATACATAGACATTTGTATTAACACAGAAATACCTGACACCTACACGCTTCTCCATAGGTACTTACATTTATACACAAACACTTGAAAGTGAGGTATCTGCTGCTTCTAACCCAGAGATGGCAGGCAGGGCTGGCTGCAAGGGGCTGATTACCTGAGGGAGTGGAGGGAGGAAGAATTCCAGAGGAGGCAGAGGGGACACCTGCGCTTCAGCTGAAATGCATGACTGATAAAAACTGTAGAAATGTTATGCACACAGCTCATCTCCTTACTCTGGATGTGTAATGCCGGAAGGCTTCCTGAGAGGAGCAGAAGGGTACCCAGCAGGCAACCAACCCTCTGCAGCAGTGTCCATGACCCTTGCCACACTGTTTTTGCCCCCTTTCCACTACAGCTATTCTTACCTGTAGCCCCTTTGGAGCAACACCCACCTCTTATTGCACATACTGCACCAGAGAGCGCCAATTTCTCTCTGAACTACCAGTCTCCTCCTAGGATGAAAACTAGCAACTGACACTCCAGTGCTGGGATATGCAGATTTACTTATGCTCCAGTCTTTGTTTAGTGATTAATCCCAAATCTTGTCCTATTTGTGGCATCTTCACAAAGGTTTGAGCTGCTGGAATCATATTTTTAAGTAGAAACTTTCAGGCTGGGTTTTAATATTATCTTTGAAGTGTATATACAGATATCCGACCTGGAACGTGACAGATCCCCACTCACTTTAAGTCATGAGGGATGCAGCAAGAATCTCCAAGTATTATTTTGCAAAGCAGATTCATAGGAAAGCAGAATCCTACTTTTGCAGGCCTAATTCAGAGTACCTAGAGGCTCTGAGGACTGAAGTTATCATGGCACAGTAAGTGTGTAGTTCAGTAAAATAAATTGAGTGGTTGGAAATGGATCAGAGACCTGGTATGGCTTATGGAAAGACTTCCTGTGTTCCCACTGGGTTTGGATCTAGTCCGTAATTTCAAACTTATTATATTCCTGGCTTTCACATTTCTTCAGTTGGCAGACTCCTAAATTGCTCTCATGAGGAAAAAAACTTAATTGTAAAATGCTTCAGCTTTGTTCAACAGGCTTGACTTTTCTCTTGTCCCTAAAACCTTTAGAAGCAAACCACAGACACAGTAACCCCCAGTTTCAGACTGAAAACACAGAAGTGTGTCCTAAGGGCAGTCCTGAGGGATAGGGGTATTATCTGCTGTCCATCCCATGCCATAAGGAAAGTTGTTCTTGGATGAGCTCAATCCAGTGGCTGGCACCACAAAGGTTCACTTTTGTTTCTTGTCCTGTTATGCCACTCTGAGGAAATAGGCTCCTATTGCAGGATCTGGTTTGTCTGTAATCCATTATAAATAGCTGGTAAAGATGATACTAGCATCAGCAATGGAAGGGCCAGGCCAGATAATCACTTAGGAATTCTGGGTGAAAATTACCCAAAACCCCACAACTGTTGCTCAAATAGGAGAGCTAATAAGCTAGATTTCTTGAAGACCCACGTCTCATGGTGCCCCTATCCATGAAGAGGTATTGGTATCTAACAAATTCTCAATGCAACTTGTCTTTCCACGGGTCAGGAACAGCAGCTTCTCTTTCTTCTCCATCTCTTACAAACAGGATTTTCTGCCTTTGAGGTTTCTCTCATTCGTATGTACACATTTCCTCTGATCTGTTTCTAACACACTTTGTTTCTTTTTATGCCTTTGTTATTCCTCTCTTTTTTAATTATTCTGCATTTTAGAACATTTTTCTTTCATTCAGGTCCTGCTGGGATCTTCTGTCTCTAGATATGCCCATTTCCTTTCTGTTGTATTCATAGTCCTTTTATTCGAAGTAGCGTTTTGATAGATTTCTCTGGTTTTTATCCTCCATTGCATTAGTATAGTCTATATTACTGCAACACCCAGAAGCAGCAACCACACTATGCACACCAAAGAGTCACTGTACGAACATTCTGGCAAGAACAAATGCAGTTCTCATAAAAAAATAGGGCAGAAGAAAAGGCAGAGAGACAATAAAGCACAGAGTTCATGTGACCTCCCAAAGGAGACAAAGCTTTTTAGTGATACAAGAACCACCTGTGGGCCTGATTCTTCCTTGTTCTGGATCTTGTGTCTCAATTTGCAGCTGTGTATTTATACTCCCTCATTGTTGCTGTGGCACCATTCTTCTTTCCATAAAATCATTGTAAAACATGTGACACACTCAACAGCCCTTTCAACTTGAGCAGCTCAAAATTAAAGACTTTAACCATTTCCACCATATATGGAATGATTTCTTACCTCCCTGAGAATATAGTACTTCCCTGAGTACAGAACCTCTTCTGAGTACAGAACATCTCCCTGAGACACAGGTGCATGCACAGCCCTTGCTACTCTACAAATGCTCTGTCTTTAATCCTCTCGGTGCTAATACGTCTCAAAATGCCCAAGATTACAAACTCCTACACTGGATCAGCTGTTCTAACAACTGTCTTCAGTTCAGCTACTTTGTCCTGCTGACCGACACCGCATTAGGGGATCACAGAATCATTTAGGCTGGAAAAGACTCTGAGATCGTTCAGCCCAACCTATGACAGAACACCATCTGCCAGACCATGGCCCAGTCTACACTAGGTAGACATTTCAATGTCTCATCACGTTTTCTGTGAAGAAATTCCTCCTGATGCCAACCCTAGCGAACAGTTCTCCTGGGTGCAGTTTGAGACTGTGTCCCATCACTGGCTGCCTGGGAGAAGAGGCCAATTCCCACGCTACACCCTCCTTTCAGGTCGTTGAAAGTGGTAAGGTCACTTATGTCACTACCCCGAGCCTCCTTTTCTCCAAGCAAACCAACCCCAGCTCCTGCTGGGTCTGCTGCCTTCTCCAGTTTCACCCACTGGTGAGAACTGGCTGTTTCAAAACCTTCTCCAGTTTCACCTTTTACCGTGGCCAGACTCCTCTGCCTTGTCCGTCAGATCGCCTGAACCAAAGATGGCGCCCCGCGTTTTCCGTCCCTGGAGCGAACTCTCCGTGAGGAAACCCGGCGGGAGTTCCCCTGGCGGACGGAAGGCACGCAGCTTCCCGCCCGCCCTCCGCGCCAGGGGCGGCGCTGTCGGCCCGCGGCGGCGCTCCGCTCTCACCTCTGTGGTGCAGAGGGGCCCCGGAAGCGGCTGCGGAGCGATGGCGGCGGATGGGAGGGTGGCGGCGGCGGAGGCGGCGGTGGAGGAGCTGCAGCCGGAGGGGGACGCGGAGGGCGGCAGCAGCGAGCCGGAGGGCGGCTTCGGGCAGCTTCTGGAGGAGGAGGAGGACGGAGAAGATGCTGGCTACGTGCTGTACAGGTAGGGCCGCGGCGGCGCCGTCCCCCGGGGGCAGGCCGGACCCTCGCGTCGCGGCATGTCACGGGGTGGGGAGCGCGGAATGGCAGAGCTTCTGGGAGGGGCAGGGACACTTTTCACTAGGACCAGGTTGCTCAGGGCCTTATCCAGCATGGCCTTGAACACTGCCAGAGTTGATGCATACACAGCTTCTCTGGGCAAACTAACCCTTACAGTCAATTTCTTCCCAATGTCTAACCTAAGTTTCCCCTCTCTCAGTTTGTACACATTACTCCTTGTCCCACCATGACAGTTTCTGATGGAAAATCCCTCTCCAGCTTCCCTGTAGACCGCCTATAGATACTGGAAGGCAGCCTTCTTTTCTCCAGGCTGGACAGCCTCAGCTGTCTCAGTTTGTCTTTGTAAGGGTGGTCCAGTCCTCTTTTCAAGGTCATGACCCCGCTCTGTGTTTCCTCCAATAGTTCCAGGACCTTCTTTTGTTGTGGATACCTTTACCTATTTGTATGCTGGTTACAGACAATAATGTAGTAAGATAGCAGGGACTGTTCAGAGCAAGGATGTGTTACTGGACAGAAGTTTGTGTGTGTCATGGTTTGAGTAGCATTTTGTTCTTTTTAAAAGCACTGAAAATACAAAAACGTGTATTTACAGGGACAGGAAGGAATGGGCTGATATTGAACCTGTTCCTCAAAATGATGGGCCAAATCCTGTTGTTCAGATCATCTACAGTGAAAAATGTGAGTCTTAAATATATTCTGCCCTCAGTCATTGTTGATACAAGACTTCATGTTTTGGATAGCATTTTGTAGAGTGATACTGTGAATACTTAATTCAGTTAATATGTTACAGTGCTTATGTGTGGTGCTTTCACCAAGCATCTCTGAAGCTGAATCTTCACCTGAGATACTAACAGCCGAGATTCTTCTTTAAAATCCTGTAACTTAAGAAGTAATATAGTAGACAGTGTGGTTCATGTCAAAAGGCATTTCCAGCCCACAAGTGGAAGGAAAACATGAAGCTCTTGGAACTGGTGAAGTAGTGTGATTAAGCAGCACAGACCTTTTATGATTGTTGTGGCTATTACTCTGATGTTGCGTTTCTAACTTGTGCAGCTTTTTGGTGTGCTAATATCATGCACAGGTCCCAGTTGAAAATGCTGTCAGATCAATAGGTAGCTATCATTTTACAGAGGTGTATTTAGAGCACAGAAAATAGGAAGCAATTTCAAAGGATTATTAACCTTACTCCCTATTCAGGCCATTGGCTAAAATGCTATTCTCTATTTAGTCCAGGATGTCTATGATTATTTCCGAGCTGTTCTGCAGCGGGATGAGAGAAGCGAAAGAGCTTTCAAGTTAACAGCAGATGCCATTGAGTTAAATGCTGCAAACTACACAGTATGGTATGTAGTAATCTTGGGATTATTTCTGTGGTCATTCGTCTGCCTAGCTTTTAAGTCTTCAATGTTTGTTAGTCAGGGCATGCACAGGTGAATTTACATAGAGGAGTAGCGTAGCTTTCCAGTGAGCTTCCAAAGAAAGCCTTTGTTCAGTATTTACCATGCCTCATTTTGATTCACTGGTTTTCATTCATTTTGCTTTAAAGATATTATCAGTCAAGGTCAGAGTTGCTACAAAAAGGACTTTTCTGTTTAAAATTAGATCACTTACCTGATAATGTGTCCATGACATGCTTTTGTCAGAATGCTGACAATGCCCTCCATTGACTTCAAGAAGAGGCATAAAAACATGATGGCAATTAATTTGTGTATTTACTAAACAGTGCATTTTAAAAGGTCTGTCAGGTTACTGTTCAGTTAGGTAATAAATAAAGAGTGAATTTCTGATATTCAGAGTAGGGTCTTTTAACTCACAAATGATAGCAAATACCTCTTGTACATCTTCATTCCACTAATTTCTATAAAATCAGGAAGTTTACATTGTTTCGAGCACAGAAGTCTTAGTTTCTGTTACAGAAAAGTAGTATGGGTACAAGTTAATTTGAACATGATTGTTACAATCTTAGATAATGTACTGTTGGACCCAGTCATATTCTAGTTCTCTGCTGTTCCATAGTTGAATGCCCTTAAACAAAACTAGATATGTGGTTAAGGATTTTGTATTAGTTTTAGGTTTTTGTACTGTTTTTAGCTCAATTTGATTTACAAGAGCTGTGAACAAAGGTGCTTCTGTGTTCTTCTCTGTGAATTTTAGGAAAGTCCTTTTGCAGTGTTCAAATGCTTGACTTTTATACAGGCATTTCCGGAGAGTCCTCCTGCAGTCTTTGGGAAAGGATCTCCATGAGGAACTTAAGTACATTACAGCTATCATTGAAGATCAACCAAAGAACTACCAAGTCTGGTAAAATCATGCTTTCTTTTCTGTTCCTAATGTTTTTGCAGAAAATATTTGCTTTGTAAATTGACCAGTTAGGGTAGAGGAGTTAAATGGAGTTGCGTCATGTCAGAGTTCCTTTCAGATATTTGCTCTAAGCATATGATTATTACATGCTAAGCAGGTCTTGTTTTCTTCTTAATTTCAATTTTTAGACTGCCAAAATAAGTCAGACAGCTTAAAAAAAAAAAAAAAAAGGACTTGTGAAAAGGCAACCGAGAAGACGAATAGAAACTACTATTTTTTTCTTGTATTGTATTTTGGAGTTTGCCTACCTGTTGTTGTGTTTTTTCCAAAAGGGATGGGAATAGGCAAAAGAGCAATATTGTTATTGTTAGAAAACTTTACTCTGCTGAAGGCTTTGACCGTAAGTGTGGAAGTATGTTGTTTCAGGTGAACATTACTTCTCTAAAATGAGATGATTGTCCATTGTGTATGTGTGGTTAGAATTTTTTAGAATATAAATATGTATCATGCATTTCTCAGAGCCAAGTGAAATGCCCTGGTATGCTTAATTTGAAGTATTTAACTAGTGGGGTTTTTTCCTAAGTGGTGCACTTGCTATGAGCTGCTTTTATACAGACCACACACTCACAAAATAAATTCAGACTTTGTTCCTCTTGTCATTAGGCATCACAGACGGGTGCTGGTTGAGTGGCTGCAGGACCCTTCCCAGGAGCTTGAGTTCATAGCTGACATTCTTAACCAAGATGCCAAAAATTACCATGCCTGGCAACACAGACAGTGGGTTATTCAGGTATTGTATCTACAGATCTCTCGATTCTTTAAATAACCTGCATTTTAAATGTGTGGCAGAAGTTAGCTATAAACTTGCCTTTTAGGAAATGAGTTCAAAAAATATATTATATTATACTTATACTGTTGTGTGTGTGAATTTAATGATGAGCTAATACCATTGTGTGCAGCTGAATAGTGTGGCATGTTCCTAGTTTGCCCATACTTATTTTTCTTTGAACTTCCTGTTGATTTCTTCAAAAAAGGCTCTATCTGATGTTCAGGCAACTCAGGAACAAGAATGTATTTAAAAAAAAATAAAAACTTTCGATTGTGATACTCTCTCTTCATTCCCTTTCTGTAGGAGTTCAAATTATGGGACAATGAACTGGACTACGTAGACCAGCTTTTGAGAGAAGATGTGAGAAACAACTCTGTTTGGAACCAGCGGCACTTTGTCATTTTTAACACCACTGGCTATGATGACCCAGCAGTCCTCGACAGAGAAGTCCGGTTAGTAATGCTTTTCAGACTCACATTAAACAGTTTCCTTTACATGAAAGCATGGGAATACTTTCACAGTCCTGGTGAGCATTGTTTCCTGATTTTTATTCACTTCTGGGACTAACACTCATGCTTAGTAGATCAAATGTTAGACTGAAGCAAGTTTTGTGCTCACTGTTAAAATGTTACATGTTTGTAACTGAAAACAAACTGAAGGCTTCCAGAAGTATTTTACTACCCGTGGTGCTAAGAGAAGCTTCTTCTTATGGTCTTCACATCTCAGACTGCTGATTAGAGTTGATGGTTGTGAGAAGATATTTGTCAAAAGTGAAGAAGCAATTAAAGTACTGTGATTTTTTGTAGAGTTACTTTTCAGAAGAAAGACTGAATCTCTCAATAGATCCTTTGGTCTATTATTAATACAAGACCCCTGCCCCACCATCTTCCATGGTTGTCTTTGCAACCTTCTAGAAGTTTTACTTCTCTTCCAGTTTATTACCTTCCTGTAGATAAGTGAATCTGAATCATTTCCATGACTTAGACTTGGATATCTTCAACTTTTTCTTTCCAGAGTTTAGGTTGGACATCTTCTCTTGATCTTCTCAAGATTATTGAGTAGCATGTTAAGAACCAGACTGGCTAGGATTGAGACTTCCCAGATGTCATTATATGACTGCTTGTTGGTTTCTAAACTTGGTCTTTTGTCATAGTTACTGCAGAATGTTAAGAGTTACAATTGTGGGTATTTTTAGTACTCCTGATGTAACTTTTTATCAGTATCTGCAACCTCTGAAAATCATCAGAATGCCTGTTTGTGCTGGGAAAAGCCAAAAGATAAATCTGTTTTGTGTAGATGAAATGTGGCTTTGTGGCTGTCTTGGAGGTGCCTTTTGTTGCTTTGCTTTTACAGCAGTTACCTCACTGCTGCTTTCACAGAAATGCTGCAGAAGGCTGTGTGAGCTGAAAGCTCAAGCTCTGCTTTCTTGTGAGTTTACTTGAGTGCAACCTCATGAAGAAAGTTCTGCAAATAGGTACAGAACATACCACTTCCAGTCATATTAACAGAGCTCAGTTGCTCTGGCAGTTTTCAGCCTCTTGCCCTTTCTGAGCACCAGGCTACGAGATAGTCCTTTAGCATACCGGGAGAGTATATTATGTTGTTTCTCCTAATAATTTTGAGAACTAATTCATTATTGTATAAAGTCTAGCAAATTGAGCACTTAAATCTCAAAACATAGTATCTGCCTCTTTGAGACCTCTGGAGATTATATTGTGAGCCATTTTTGATCTACCCAGGTGAGATGATCCGCAAAAAGAGTGAAGTATAGGTTAGAGAGGTGCATTTGGAAGCTTCTGAGCACATTCAGGTAATTTCTAACTGCACTGTTACTGGTTGCATTCATGACCTGTTACCTTTTTCTTGCAGATACACTCTTGAGATGATCACAGCAGTGCCACATAATGAGAGTGCTTGGAACTACCTAAAAGGGTGAGGTGTATTTCTCCCTGGGCAAAGAGAGTATCTGTGATGTGTCTGATGCCTACTTCTTAATTGGAAAGAACTTGTTGCTCCTTGTTCTAGTGCAGTGTGGTTGAGTAGGCAGGCAAATACAGTCACAAGAAGTTATCATATTTTAACCTAATTTCCCTGTAACTTTTCACTAAGCTTCTGGCCCTGTAGTTCTTGTGGAAGGACTGCAGGTACTTCTCATGCTTTAAAAAACTTGACCTGTAATGTTACTGTGTTAAAAAGCATAGATAGGAATAACAAACATGCTTTCAGTCTAATTTCTATTCAGTTGAACAAAAACTATACCAGCTTACTACAACGTGAAGCTGTACTAGTGCTGCATGCTGCTTACTTTCTGACTTGTATTTGCAGACTGATTTCAAAACTAATCTCCAAGTAAAGGAATCAACAAAAATGCAATCATTCACATCAGATTTCCCATCATTATGTGTCAACCTTATTAACCTCTCTTCTAGGATTCTACAGGATCGTGGTCTTTCTAAATATCCAAATTTGCTGGAGCAGCTGTTGAATTTACAGCCCAGTCACAGTTCACCCTATCTGATTGCCTTTCTTGTGGACATATATGAAGATATGCTAGAAAACCAGTGTGACAACAAGGAAGAAACACTGAACAAGGCATTGGAGGTAAGTTTTGGGAGCTTGGGTTTTATTCTCAGGGATGCTGTCTATTCCTGTCTCATTTTATAGCTTGACAAAATTATATTGATTTTCATAAATAGAACAGGTTACTTGCTAATCATGGGAGGTCTAGGAAGAGTTTAACACAAAAGCCAGACAATCACAAGGGTCTCATGAATATAAATATAAATAATAACTTGCCTGTTATGAAATTACTCTTAAATTTTCTTCATCTGGTGCAGAGGGGGAAAAAATGGGCAACTGAATAAATCAATATGATTCCAACAGAGCTGTTTATTGTTTGTATTACATCCCAGGTATAGATTCTAGGTCTACTGTCCACGTGGGCATGCATCTCTGGATTGGCTGAGCTGCTTCTTCATGAGACAGGCACACACACTTCAGGACATCCAATTAGTCATCAATTAGTATCCATCCTCACATTGTGCTTCCCCTGTCTAGGGTTTACATTTTTTCAGACAGTTTCTCAGGCTCTCTGTTCCCATCTTTGATCCTGTTGTTTTCCTAGTAATCTTGACAAATTCCTGAGAGCTCTAATAACAAAACTGCAGGTGGTTTGGTAAGATTACTCACAAACAGTTTGGCTGGTGTATCAGAATGGCCTGTTATACAGATACATTGCTACAATCTGGTAGTGAAAAAAGGTGTGTAACACTACCTGCAGAAAAAAAATGTTTGAACAATTGAGGAGTTTTCAGTGTTAACTTTGTAGCATTAGCTCACCCTCTTCTCTGTAGGTTGTCAGAATATCCATGTCCAAACAACCTCAACTGAGCTCCTTCGGCCATTCTTAGCTCTTTCTGAGAAAGTTTTACAGAATTAGCTTATGGCCAGCAGGCACTGGGGTATCAGTAAGAAATATCAGGCACCACTTCCTACAGAGCATAAATTACTTCTGGCAATGTTGTATCTCTCCTGGAGATTCATACTTGGCTGCTCCTTGGTGCAGTTTGTAGTGTAGTTTTTACAAGAACACTTTCCATTCACTGTGGGACTGACTGGAACTTGATGTAGTTATATCTGCAGTTTTTATGGAGTCTTTGTGTTCCAACATTGTTGTTTCTCAGCACTTTTCCATTGTT
Organism: Sylvia atricapilla; assembly: GCF_009819655.1. Classification (NCBI taxonomy): domain Eukaryota; kingdom Metazoa; phylum Chordata; class Aves; order Passeriformes; family Sylviidae; genus Sylvia; species Sylvia atricapilla. The sequence goes on from NC_089174.1 coordinate 43,114,783, forward strand.
GTGTTCCAGGACCAGACTGTAAATAAGTGCAGTTGGCATCTCCTAGATTCATGTCCCCTTTATACTGTTTCACTGATTTTGGCTTCTCTATTTAGACATCAAAGCTCTTAATTTTTTAACTCTTAATTTCACTGAGTAAGGCAATGTCATCTGCATAATGAAAAGGAATTTACTGAAACATCTGTAGAGTTTCTACTGTGTAAAGTTTACACAGCTTGTCCTGTAAGTAATACTGACTTCTATTGTGCTGCTTACCCAGACCAACATTTTAAAAATCCAAACGTATAGCAGTATCTGCACCATCTCTTAATGTAGCATGAGAGAACATTACTGACTTGCATGGAGAACCTTTTTGGGACAGTCTGCTGAGGAAAAAAACAAATAAAATATCTCCTGTCAGTCCATCAAAAGTACTGAAGATTCAAGAGCAGGATGATCCTCCAGTGTTTGAAATTAAGTGTTTTACAGCCTGTTGGATGACTAAAAGACATTCAAGGTTCTCAGGAGGTATGCTGTGCTCTACTACAGAATGCATAAGGCTGGCATGAATGATGAGTGGTAGGCATGGAAATGAGTCAAAGGGAAACTCCTGCAACTGAAATGGGGCTGGAGAGATCTTTGTGCAGTGTCAGATTGGTTGGCTACCAACTGGGGTTGTCATCAGTTTGATGTCATTAAACAGTTACAAATCCCATGAATAAAACAAATGTTGCAGAGAAATGTATTTCTAATACAGTCTGAAATACATATTCTATGCATTTTATAGTTAAGGATTCTGTAAGCTTTTTGGTTTACTCCATTCTCTCATTTTTCTTTCATAGTTGTGTGAAATTCTGGCTAAAGAAAAAGACACCATCCGGAAAGAGTACTGGAGATACATTGGAAGGTCCCTTAAGAGCAAGCACAGTTCAGGCACTGAACAGAGCAGCACACTGATGGATAAAGAGCAGTAACTGAAGATGGAAGAAAACAGTGTTAAGCTCTCAAGCTGTTCTAAAGTTGTACTAAGTAGGGTCATCAACAAGTTTGAAGTCCATTTGTTGGTATTGCAATGAAAGAGGAATGCAGACTGCTGTATAGTCCTGAGTTGCTGCTGCTACTGGTGATAGCTCTAGGTGCAGTCAAGAAATGTATTAAGGCTTAATTACTGAAAGTAAAAGTTTTAGTTCCTAACTAAAAATACATAAAGCTCTACCTATTATATTGGCAGTGCTCAGCTAACAGTTGGCCTTGATCTTAGGAGGTTTTTTCCAACATAAGTTAATCTATGATTCTGTGAAGCACTAAAACCATTTCTCATGTCCTGGCTTACCCACTTGTGGTTCCTAACACTGTCTCATCAGATGCTGCAGTAGTGACTGCAGGTAACTTAGCTATAGGGGATATAAATTAACCTGGTTACTGCAAGTAGGCACTGCAGCTGTCGCCTTATGTGGGAGCAGCTGTGTGACATTGTCAGCCTATGCTGTTGTATGCAATTAACACCAAGTATAATTTTGTAATAAAAATAGATTACTTAGAGCCTTGTCTGAATTTTATTAATGTGTTTCTTTTGGTCCTTGTGAGTGCATAGTTTGTTCTTTTCAGATGCTAATATACATAAAATACCCCCTTGTGTAAGTATTGGATTCTGTTGCATTGAGATATCTTTTGCACTGAAGTATTCTTCTCCCAGAAACTTTTAGTACATGTAATATATTCAGTGGAGCCCTGAATTCTTACCTGCAAAGACAGGAAAAATGCTTTGAGGATCCTGGGGGATGTTCTTACCTGCACCAGAAAAATGTATCTACCCTGTTTTCAGTAAATGGCTATTGTAAATTGTGTTCTTATGGAGTGCGTGTCTGATATGAAATATTTTAAGAAAAACAACCATTGGAAATGAGAGGCAACACAAATGCTGGTGTTTATTCCAAAATATGCAGTTTTCTGACACTAAATACTAGTTTTCTGACACTGATTATTAAAAGGTGTTAACTGTGATTAAACAATAGTAGAGATTTTTTTTTAACACTTGAAATTCTTTAATTCAATACACTCTTGAAATTCAAAACAACTCACAGGGAGTGGAATTGATACATGAAAGCTATGTAATTTTGTCATGGCTTTAGTGCTTTCTCAGCAGTAGAGAAAACCTTTTGTAGTGACACATGAACATTCAAAACAGGCATGGACTTCAAACTTTTGAAAATTGCTTAACCTGGGGCTGGGGTGTTTTCTTTTTTTTCCTTTTTTTCTTTCTTTTTTAACATGTTTGGGGTTTTTTTTTACCACATTTGAAACTCCATCATAAAGCAAAAACTGTGTTTCTACCCCTATGACTTATTCCTAATTGAAACTGTACTAAATATGGAGTACTGAACAGCCAGGGTGTTCAAAGTCTTCAAGACAAAATAATATATTTGCCACTATCAGTAAAGAAAGTTCAGAAAGATGAAACAGTCAAATGCAATACTTAAACATCATCAATGAAGAGGGAACAGAATTTTTCCTCTACATGTGGTGTTAATACATTCCCCTATATTTCACAAAATTCAGAGGACACTTGGAATAAAGCAGAATATTCTTTATAGACACTAGCAAAAATTTCAGCAATAAGTCATCACAAGGTAAGATTGATGAAGAGTGTCCACAGACACAATGTATTTTGGGATGTGATCTCAGTCACTTGCGGGCTGAGAGAAGAGCTTTGATTTAGCCATATAGACTTCCTAGTGGCAAGAATGGGTAGGATTCCTCTGACAAAACCTTTTTGGGGACATGGTCAACCTATATAGCTTTCTCATTCTTGAAAATGATGTCTGGAAGGAATCAGTAAGATTCTAACAGAGTTGGTAGAGTTTTATATTGGTTATGCAAGCATAGTGGTATGTGGAAAGATAATACCACTTCTGAGCTCCATTTACCAATAAATAATCAGATAAATACTCTTAATGGAAAAAATACCTTGTCTTATGTAGAACAAACACGTAACCAAACAAATCATGTAAATCCTAAGAAAAAATGGTGCTGGACCCTGGAGTTCTTAAACAACAACCAAAAAAAGACATTCTATTGTAACAGAAGCATTCCTGTTATCAAATCTTTCTATTTACTGTCATTTGAATTGCAAGGAAGCTTTCAAATTCTCTTGCAAAGGCACCTCAGTTTTGTGCTAGTCAACATACACAAAAATACTGAGCTTCAGAGCTGGAAAAATGATGGCTGCCCAGCCAGGTTGTAAGTGCAGCTACAAACCTTAAATTTTAATGTGTCCAAGACAAAATGTTTCTTGTGGAAGAAAGAGCTTGACAAAATATATGACCTGTAAAGAAAAGGATCTTAGAGTAGGAAGTTAGAGATGACTTTAACTTGTAGGCATTCGTACTGACTACCTTTGATCAGGGAAAACATCACAGTTACTTGTCCCAATATGTTCATCTGTGCAGGAAAAACTGTTGGTTTTACTGTGTGTATTGATGTGACTTTTCAGTAATAAAATTGTATACAATTTTTTATTACTGAAGAGCTGTGCCTTAATGGAAAGCTACTGATACAACTCTCCCCTGTAAATCAGTGTAACTGGAACATTCAGTGGAGTATGGAGCATTAATAAAGTGTAAAATCCTACCCTATACTTGCTTTCATCAGAGGCTGATGTTCTTGCCTTGGTGTAGCTCTGTCTTACTAAACCATTATTGACTTCCACATTTTTGTCTTTGCAATTTAGCTGACAAAAGAGTGTGCAAGTCCTTCCTAATCTGTTCAGTATAAAACCACCTGTGCTAGCACAAAGTGCTTCTATCAGATGTTTTCTGGTTGTGCTGAGGCATATTAGGGGTGTGCCATTCAGCTGGACTTTCTGCAGAGGCAATATTCTTCACTAAGGAAGCAGCGAGATTTATAATTACTTCGTCCACATGAAATACTTTCATCGAAGCTACAGCTGCCAATTCATGCAGTGCTGTGGTGATGAGTGACTTACAGAGAGATGGGACACCCAAAACTGAGGGTGCACACATTTACTTAGGTGTCTCTATAAGTATGTGCCATGATGAGCTACTAGAAGCTTCACCAAATACAGCTAAAAATCCTACTTCAGGATGCCTTGATGCCTGCATCGTCTGTCTAACGAAACCGCTTGTGCTAGGACTTTCCTCCACGAAGTGCATCACCATCACTGTCTCTGAAGAAGCACTGAAAACCTACATAAGATTTCAGACTTGGGGGGATTAGAATCCTTGCTGTATCCTGCTGCTGCTGCAGTCGCCCAGCCGAGACGGTGGACACCGGCCACTAGATGACACTGTGACACGTGCCCCCAAGCCCATCGGCACCGCTGATGTGCAGGAAAAGCAGCGGCGTCAACACCTCCTTCACGCAACACCACTGCTTTCACACCTGCTTATTAAACACGAAGAGCAGCTGCTTGGTAATTCAGTACATAGCACCACACAAGCAACACGCTCAAGTATTCTGGGAGGGGCTAAATGGTCATCTTCATGTTGGTGTTAATTGGAGAGCAATTTCTCATTAACAGAAATGTCTTCTCTGAGACTGGACACCTTCTACAGATTTGGACTCTGTTTAGTCCTGATGTTCTAAAAATAACACCGTGATTAAACCCCTCTGCTCAGAAGCTGGGGTTTGTGGTACATTTACATCTTTCGGACACATGCCTCCTGTCGGAGTGCTACACCCATATGCCTTCACGAGCTGGAAAGTTTTGGTCCCCTAGAGCCAGCCTTGTTATGATAAATTTCTCTGGTCCCTCTGTATTGAAATGCTGGCCATTGCTGGTTGTTTCTGGGAATACAGATTGAAGGACAAGATGACCTACTCCTGCTTCTTGGAACTCAGGGGAGGACTTGGGCCAAACTGAGGAAGTCAAGCATGCTGTTGCAAATCTGAAAGCGGTTTCCTTGCTTTCTGGTAAGCAGGACTGAAAACCTTGCTAAAGAAGGTCAGAGACAGACTTCTCTTTCTCATGCACTGGTTTGTCAAAACTGAGGCTTGTGGGTTGTCGCCACAGTGCAGGGATTTTAAGTGAATGAAGAGGTGCCTTCTGTCACTTCAGCCAAGCCAGCTTGAGCACTCAGGGACTCAGGTGCAGCTGCTTGCTCTGTGTGTCTGCACTGAGGTCCCAGGACGTGCTACCATTACTCCCTCCCACGAGCATTGTGTTAGCTCTGGTATCTCTGTCCACAGCTGAAACAGTTGGGTGACAGGTGTAATGCTGCCATTGCAGTACTGCTTATGAGCAGTGATCTTGTGACTCCAGAAGACATCTTGCTGTATTTGGGCTGCTCATTCTTTTGGATTTCGGTTGCTTTGGGTAGGTCTGTTTGGTTATTTACTTCATTGGTTTTCTGTTGTGCCCTGACTGTTGTCCAAGTCATCTCTCCAATAGATCCAAAACCAGCTGACTAAGTGCTTGTACTGCTACAAAGAAGCTTCAGAACGAAAAAAATTAAAAAAAAAAAAGGAACTGTGTTTGTACATTTCCTCTGCTCCCTCTTCTGCCAAAGCCTGCTTACCAGGATAAGAATATGGCAGGTAGATAACCTTTTCTTTCCAGGTGCCTGCACACATCTGCCTCTGCTCTAGGTTGCAGACACACAATGAATATGAGTTTTATTCTCAGTTTGACTAAAGGACAGTGAGACCACACTATCCTTGTATACAATAGCATATGGTGTTCACTGGCTTTGCTGACTGCCTCTTGCAACAAGAGTTCCTCTGCTGCAAAATAAGTTCAAATTACTATTTGCAGGTACCTAGAGAGCAGGTGTAGAGGGTTCCTGAGCATTGTTCCAGCACTCTGGTACCACTTGAGTGTTACTGCCAATCATCTTGCTAATTTCTTTGAGGCCTAACCTGCAAAGATCCTGCATTGACCTGAAGGCTACAATAAAAGGGAGAGAGTGTTGAGTATTTACATGGGCAACTGAAAACCAGAAACACCTGGTATTGTTCCAGCACTCTGGTACCACTTGAGTGTTACTGCCAATCATCTTGCTAATTTCTTTGAGGCCTAACCTGCAAAGATCCTGCATTGACCTGAAGGCTACAATAAAAGGGAGAGAGTGTTGAGTATTTACATGGGCAACTGAAAACCAGAAACACCTGGTTTTAGAAACACATTTTAAATTACCAATTTCTAAATGAAATTTCCATAACTGAAAAATTTGAAACCTGTAAAGTGAGAATAGAAAAATGCTTGACATTCAGAGAGAAAATATGTGAGGAGATACGCCTTAACCAAGACCCAGTTTACTCCTAGAAGGCATGCCTGGATAAAACCCAAAAGCTGGATGAGATCTGTTTGTCATTTTGCAGTGCCCCTGACATAGCTAAGTTGCATTTGGAGCTCAAATTTTCTCTTGTTTCATTGCAAGAGGAAGGGGAAAATGAGGGATAACTGGGAAAGGGCAAGCCAAAATCACTAGTCATGCATCACTAACAACAGCTAAGAATATTACAGTAAATTATTTCAGTATAGGTGCCTGCTGCAGAACTAGACAGAGCCACCTGGCACATACAGTAATTTTGTGCATTTCAAGTAAGAGCAGTCTTTGCCCTCCAAGGAAACTGTACTGACACTCTCATTTCTTTTTTTAAGTGCTAATACACTGTCAGATGCATGCTTGTCTAAGCCATGCAGGCTAAAATTTCTAGGAAGAGAAGGAGAAGAGAACGATGAGATATAATCCATTTTACTGCAGGATTGCTACTCAGCAGCCAAGAAAAGACCCATATAAACCTGGGTTTTGTATTCCACAATGCCAGCTTTCAGCTGTCACTTTATAGTTCAGGCTTTCTACAGTAGAAATTACATGTTCTCATATGTTTGAAAACTCCTGGCGTACACAGAGATGCTCCTTATTCAAACAAGTGTAATAGTCCCTGACACTGTGGGAGTTTCAACCTGCTTTCTGTTCCTCAGCACTTTGCCTGAAAAGCAGACACAAGCAGTGCAGACAAATGCTTCCCCAGGCATTGCCGTGCTGCCCTTAACCTGGATAGTCCTGGAGCTGATGAGGCTTTGCAGTGAGTCTAGAGCACCCCTTTGCTCTAAAGGGCTCTTACGGAAAAGGAGCCAGCCATAAAGGTCCATTGCAAGCTCCTCAAGTCTGAGGCCAGTTTTGGAGACTGGCATTGTATCACTTCATCATAGCATCTCACACATCATATGATTCCAGCAGGTGAGTTGAGAAGTCTAGGCATAAGGTACCAATCTCGAATTATACTGAAATAGAGGCATACAGATCCAAAGATTAACCACCAAGTTTTGCCAAGAGTACCTTGTCTCTTGTATGTCAGTATCTAGTGCTCATAAAAACAGGCACAGAGCTGCACTCAAAAAGGTCAAATAGAATCACTCAATGATGTGAATTCCCTTTGAATAAGGGAATTTCTTAAGAATAAGTGCAGGTGTTGATTTGAAAGAGAGAGGGGATAGGAAGAGAAGAAAAGGGCTGAAAAAGACCTGGAGGGCAATGAAAATTTAGCTCATAGCCTGAACCAGTGTTGCAGCATGACCCTGAGAAATATGTGCAAAAAAACACATCGGGGCAGCAGAGGAGTTTTTATGGGGATAAATAGATAATGTTTTAATTGCTTCCTCCTGTTCACAAGAAAAAGGCTTTGAAAGTACACAGGATACATCCCTGATATCTCCTCCTTGTGGGAACAATGCTTGGGACACTGTGTTTCTGATTCATTCACACAGACGGGAGTCAAAATAGCAACATTTGTGGTTATCAAGTAGAGGATTATTGTTTTCTTCAGTGCTAACCTCCAAGGTTAGGAAAGGAATGGCAAAAATAATTTCAAGAAAGGATAAATTCTTTTTTGCTTTGTCCTCATCTAACAGAGAGCAGAGTTGGAATGCAGAGAATTTTAAAAGCAATTTCTATTTCCTAGTTTGCTGTGACTTTAGGTCCTGTAAGAACAGTGTGCCTATTGGAACCATGCCATTACAAGGGTATGTGGTCAGTTTGGAGTATTTTTGTAAGAGGACAGAATGATTTGATGAATTTTCAGTGTTCTGGCTTAAATTATTCATAAAGGTTTGGTCAGAAAACTCGAAGAGAAGGAGTCAGCTGGAGCACTTTAAACTTTATATCAACATCTGGTATCTTAAACAGCATCAAAAACTGACTGCGGAGAAAATGAAAGCTCTCAGTAGCGAAGGTTACCGATCTGGGGTAACCTCTGAAGGCAGACTCCAAAATGGAGAAGATAAAAAAGGCAATTCGTCATTTTGCTGAAGTCCAGATACACTTGCTGATAGAAGGAAAAGAGCAGCAGTATATTAGAATTCTGTGCAGTGCCTGCACACATGTCTGGCCATGTAAAAGTATATGCATCAGCTTAACCTCTTAATGACACCTGTCTGACTTGCAAAAAAATTCTGGGATCACGCAAAATCTGTTACAGAGGGCTTGGGAGTGGCAGTGATTTCAGGGTATGTGTAGGTGAATATGGGGATGCCACTGATGCCATGATGCCTTTTCTTTTATATATCTTTTATATACCTTTCGTGTATCCCTAGTGCTCTTAACATGCATATTAGTAATTCCTTAAATCTGCTAACTTAATATAGTATTCTGCTGAGCCAGGAAACCAAACATCCTAGAGGCCTTGCAGCTGGAGGCTGGAAAGCCCTATGCTATCTTAAGAAACCAAGGTCCTCTCTAAAATACATCCTGTAAACTAGGATTAAGCCCATCTAGGGAGGAATTCTTCAGGATGTGAAGGTGTCATACTATTCATTCAAGCCTCTCATTAGGGCATCTTTATTAGATATGCTAATTTGTAAAGTCAATAAAAATGTATCTGCAATTTTTTGGAAGTGTACATTTCAGCATGCTCCATCTTGGCAAAGTGCTGCACTATAAAAATCCCTATTAAATAATATATTTTTTAATATAAAAACCCTTTATCCCTTAACTGTTCCTGGCTCTCAAGACAAAAAAAAAAGCACCACCACAGCTCAGGAAAGAAGACAGATGTGACATTTACTCCTGGACTGTATGTCTGAAAAAATGGAACAGCTTTTGCAACTGCTGGTTGCCAGTAAAGTATGGACATAGCAGCATAACATTTCCATTGCACATCCTAGTGGTGTCCAGCACTCAAAATGAATATTTCTAATAAAAGTTGAAACTGTCAATGAGCATTTTATAGTATATTTAGTTGTCCTTAACGCAGTATAGCTCTAAGGCCAAATACAGGTTCTATGTGTTCTATGTGAGGAAAAAAAATCTGCTAAAAATTCAAGTCTCCTCTAGCCCAGTAAGATGTTTCTATTCCATTGCAAAAGCTCCAAATGGGACTCACTAAGCAAAGCTGTCTGATGTTCCTGATTCCTACAGTTTCACTTATGCAGTTCCTCAGTGCTTTGGACACTTCCAGGTGGATTGTGAGATACCATAAGGAGGGGGAACATGAAAAAAAATCAGTTCATAAGAAGTATTTATGTAAAAATACCATTTCCTATCTAGAATCCAGCCATCGGAATCCCAAGGTCGTTGTGTTTTCTGGTCTGTTAACATGGCAAACCAGGCATGCTTGGCACAGAAAGTAAAAGAGAAGGTAAGAAGAAGTTAAGTTATTTTGAGTCTTTCTTCATAAATTAGAAATCAGCAAGGCTGTCCTTCTCTGTTTGATTTTAAAAGCTTTATTTGGATATCATGCTGAACACAGCCAGTAAGCAATTCTGTATCATGTTGAACCACTACTGAGCAAAAGGAGACAGAAACACAGCACAAAAGAAAGTGTAGTGGAAAGCCCTGATGTGTACCAGTGCACAAATTTAGCATTTGAGTATGTATGCATCACAGTTCCATGTGTGTCTACTGATGGGCAAGCAACTGATACATGCAAGTTTTGTACCATTGTAGTGTTTTATTTCCAAGTGGGAGCCTGAACCACCAAACCTGCAAGGTGCTACTATGGTGTGTAGTGGGTTGCCCAGCCTTGGTAATGACATGTTCAAGCAAAGTAAATAATTCTTCAGATAGATGAAGCCTGTTAGGAATAGCCCTGACATAAAAACACAGTCTTAGCAAGCTTTCAGTAGTTTACAAAAGAGTTAAAAATTCTGATGACATTAATGGCAATTGAGTGTCTCCCAAAATAAAAGTTTTAACACTCAGGAGTTCTGCTCTAGTATGTCACTGTTGAATTTAAGTTCAGTAACCACTGTTCAGTGATCTAACTTCTCCTGGTCTGTTCCAGGCACCCTTTTTTTTAAACAATGACAGAGAAAGGAACTGCATGAGGCCACAAAACCATCTATTCCCTATTTCAGAGGATTTTATGACTTTCAGACACAAATTTTATCATATTATTATTATGTGTTGGGAAAATTAATTTTTTTTTCTGTTTATCACTGTGGCTTGTCCAATGGCCTAATTAGCTGTGATAACTGTGTCTCTAATCCCTCATCTGGCTCTGACCTTGAATGACTTTGGGTAAGAAAATTTTTATTTCTCAGCTTGCTTTTATCCATCAGGAAGATACTAATGTTGAAGGTTTTTTTTCTTCATGGCTTTAAAGGAAGGATCATCTATGAATTCTTGTGGGGTATGGCAGAGAAAGAATAAGAAACCAAATTATAGCAGGCTCCTTAGAGACAGAAAGATTCATGCACACCAAAACTTTATAAACCTAAGTAAAATCTTTCTTTCTCATTCTGCCCGTGAAATACCAGCATGTAGGTTTGTCAAAACCAGGACAGTACAGGTTATTAATTATCAAGATAATGCTATGAAAATAATATTTTCTGCTGGTGACCATGACCTTGTAAAGTACATTCAAATTCTTTTTATGTACCTCTTTGCACATATAGCCAGAGTTGCCATATCACAATCACGGAGAGCCTGGTCATCTTACATTTACAGTATTTGCTATTTTTGCAGAGGAGACAAACAATAAAATTCCCATTGAAGGATACAGTGCAGTGTTTTTTACATACTGCTGCATATGCAGGCATTTTCTAATGTAATTCCAAAAGTATTGAGGCTTTTATCTATACTGTGTCCTTGGGTATAGATACAGCCCTTAAGGCAAGAAAACAGGAAATAGTAACAGGATTACAATTTTAATTTGGACTTCAACTCTACAAAGATGGAGAAGACACCACAGAAGAGGCACCATGTGCACTCAAAGGATATCCATCTGAGTAATGCTTAATAGAGGAAAGTTAATTGAACTATTTTTTAACTGAAGTGTGGAGAAATAAGATTATTAGATAGAGAACTTCCGTGATTAAGCACAGAATCTTCCAGGTTCCACTGAAATACCTGGCATGCAGTCTGTATTTTATCAGACGCATGCGGAGAAGCTCCTGTAGGAGCATGGGGAGGTCGTTCTTGTGTAACAAGATAAAACCTAGCACAGCCAACACGTAGTGCTCAGTGAGGAAAGTTATCTTCAAAAGGAGCCACAGTCTCTCACAGAGATGAAATACCTCTAGTCAGACAAGTTACTAGCTTGCAAGCTAGCTTGCACTTCTAGTGACTGATGGGGAGCAACTGGTGGTCTGTATTTTGTACCTGGGTGAAACAATTTCCATCTGCATTTAAAATTGTTTGTGACAAAATAAAGTAGTAAAACACATGCTACCCACTGCTCCAGTCTGTGCTCTGTGAAATGCTGGCAGGATAGGTACAGCTCTGTCACCAGAACCAGACTGGTGACAAACACTCCAAAACATGCTTTCACAGTTTTGTAGTGAGTATTATGACAGCTGCAAGGTGCTCTTCAGGTTCTTGTCATCTGTGGTGTACTTTTTCCAAGCTTTTTGCATGGTCATTGACTGTCTGCCTGCTTTCACAAGCAGTGAAGTCATTACGTCCCATCACAATGGTCTTCAAAATGATCTCCATTTTCCCCTACAGCTTATCCAATTCACAGGTATTGCTTGCTGCCACCGAAAATGCCCCCTACCCACTGGAATTCAGACTTCTAGATCCAGGTCATCTTCTCAGTAGGGCCTGTTCATGCAACTGCATCTAGCTAAAGGAAAGCTGGAACTGAACCAGGTGGTCAGAAACCAGGAACACCTTTGTACCAGGAACAGAGGGTGCACATGCCTGTAAGGTGTCAAGCCGAGCCTGTATAATGCAATTGGCATGGGAGTGAGGTGGTGCCAGGAATGAGGTTAGCACTTCCTCCTTTCAACACCTTCTGGTTCACTCCTGTCTTTCCTAGCACCTTGATACTTAAGCTGCTCTGGTGTGGACCCTCATGGCCTTAGAAACAGACTGAGAAGGTATTTCACTAAGACAAATGTTAAAAGATTTGTGGGGCTAATGCAGACATATGGGAGCTATGGTGTAAGACAGTGGAGAAGACAGAGGTGTTGGATTGGCAAAGGGAAAAGATGAAAAACATGCCATGAACACAGTAGATGGAAAACTTAAGAGAAAACGAAAGCAGGTGGGAGAAGGCAAGAAAGATGGTGCTAATAGCATGGACAGAATCTAGGGAAAGGCCAGGAAGTCACAGTAAGACAAGCAGAAACAAAATGCATGATGTATGTGCCCTGTGCATCTGAACCAGGGGAGGAACACAGCCATATTGCAGGCCTTTCACTCGTTTCAATACTGGTCTGTTTCCATGAAGTGGCAAGAAGCCAACAATGACAGGATGAAAAGTCCTCATGTTGCGCACAGACCAAGATACTTGTCTGGAGTACAGGGCCTTGAGGAGAAGCTGTATGAGAAGTGGCTGAGGTCTCTGGATCTATTCAGCCGGGATGAGACTGAGGAGAAACCTCATCGCAGTCTACAACATCCTCGTGAGGGGAAGAGGAGAGGCAGGCACTGATCTCTTTATCTGTGATGACCAGTGACAAGAGCTGAAGACATGGCATGAAGGTCTATCGGGGAGATTTAGGCTGGACTCCGCATAAAAAGAGAGGTTCTTAACCCAGAGGATGGCTGGGCACTGAATGTTCTCCCCAGGTAAGTGATCATAGAACCAAGCCCAAGAGAGTTCAAAAAGCACTGGAAAACGCTTTGCACATGGTGTCAGGCACATGGTGTCATTCATGGGGTTGTTCTATGCAGCACCAGATTGACTTGATGATCCTTGTGAGTCCCTTCCAACTCAAGCTATTCTGTGATTCTGCGAATGGGACACGGCATTCCGTGGGCATCTTTTTTACGGAGCTAGAGTTTAACTGAAGACACTTCTGCAGGCCTGAGGAAGGCGGAACGCGGGAAAAAAACCCCAAACAAACATGAAGAAAAGACTCCAGTCCTGTGTGCCTACAGTCGCAGCTCCCCAAATCTGGCAGAATGAGTAACGCAATCAGTGACGGATCGCCGGCTGTTCTCTGCCGCTCTTTCCACATAGAAAAGATGATTAATGCGTGTCCTTCGGGCCAGGCCGGTGCTACATTCCGTTACGTCGGCCGCTTCCTTGCCCCGGGCGGCGCCCGCCCTGGCCCGGCAGCCCGCGCGGGAGGGCCGCCGCCCTGCCGGGGAGTTTCCTCTTCCTCCGGCAGCGCGGCCGGGGCGGGAGGAGGAAGGGGAAGGGGCCGGGGCCGGGAAGGCTGCAGCGCGGCCGCCGCCGTCGCTGGTGCGGCAGGGGCGGAGCGGCGCGGGAGGCGGCGCCAGCGGCCGGCGGGGCCCGGAGTCACCGTGTCACGGCGCCCGGGAACCCGTTGCCGCCGGATCCGCCCCCCGTGGGGCGAGCGAGGAGGCAGGAGGAGGAGGAGAAGGAGGAGGAGGGAGGCCGGCTCTTCGCCGCCTCTTGTGTTTTCGCCCCCTTCCCGGCCCAGCCCCGGCCCCACTCCTCTCACACCGGGGCGGCGGCGGGGGGCGAGGCCGCAGCGGCGCCCGAGCTGCCCGCGGGAGCCCCGGGACGGGCCTGGGCCGCCTTCTCTGGACTAGGATGTCCCGACATGAAGGTGAGCGGCGCGGGGCGCCCAGGCCGCTCCCGGCGGCGGCGGCGGAGCCCGGCCCGGCGGCCTTGGTGGCCGATCATCATCATGGCGCCGCCGGGAGCGGGGCCCGGGGCCCGGCGGCGGAAGGAAGGAGAGGCCCCGTCGGGCGGGCCGCGCTCTGCAGTGTCATAGCGGGGGAGGCCGGTACGGCCCGTTCGCCGCGCGGCCTCCGCCGGGCGGGGCCGGGGCCGCAGGTACGGTCGGCGGGGAGGCCGAGCCGCCCCGCTCCTCCGCCCGAAGGACGGGCGGAGCGAGGTGCGGCGCCCCCGGCGGGCCCGGCCGCCGTGGGTGGGCGGTGGCGCGGGGCGGCCCTGCCGACGTGTCGGCCGCCGCCGCGGCGGGTCCGGCCGAGCCCCGCGCCCCAGGGCCCCCCTGGGTGCCGGGGGAGCGGGGCCCGGGGCAGAAGCGTGCGGGCGGCCTGCCTGGCCTTGACGAGAGGTGGCGGCCCCGGGATCTGCCCGTTCTCCCTCGGTTTTGCCTTGCGGCCGAGGAGGCCGGCGCTGCTGTAGTAGTGGCATGTTTTGAGGCCGCCGGAGAAACGTGTTCCATGTGCTGCTTGCCTCTGGACCCGTGTGTTTACCGCCGTGGAAGTGTTCAGTGGGTAGTTAGTCGGAAGGAGCAAGGTGGAGGAAGAGATATAAGCTAAGAAAGGAATTTCTGCAGGAAGAAGATGAGACTATGAAACCAGGAGAGAAAGTTGTTCGGTTTTGCCACGCTTGTTTACCACCGCGTAAGGCGTTGGGACTAGTGTTCTATGAAACCAGGGGTTGTTATCTGAAAAGGTAACTTTCTGCCATGTTAGGAACTTAATTCAGTATTGTTTCGTTTTCTCTTAGCTGATTTATCATTTGTGTTTCATCTAATGGAAAAATATTTTGGCAGAAACATTATAGGAGAATTCAGTATTTGCAGCTCATACTGCTGATTCCTAGTTAGCAGCTTGACTTTCGGCAGTGTTGTATGTGTGATGGGTTTTTGGTGTGTGTTGAAGTATTTTGCAGACTTCTTGTTTGTGCAGAATCTCTATCAAAGTATTGTCTTCCCTGATTCCACTAACTTTTTGTTGTTTACTTGCCAAAGATAAAGCCTAGTAGGACTGAAGATAAAGCTTAGTAGGACTGCTGCTTTTTCTCTCCTTCCTCCACCTCCCTCCCCCCTCGTGTTTTCCCATGAGGGTGGAAATTGATTTCTTTATGGTTAAAGATACAGTTTTTAACTGAAATAAAATTATTGATCACAGAGTTGCTCTTGGTGCTGTAGTAGGATAGTAAAGATAGTAAAGCAGTCTTGTAAATATGTTCTGTCATGCATGTATCTGTAATAATCTCTTTAATATACAGCAGTGAAATGCAGACTTTTCTAACTTGAACAGATCAAAATTACGGAAGTTTTATCATAGTGATAAGTGACATCATATGCTGTTCTTTAGTAGTTCTCAGTGACAAGTGCATGGACTATTATAACAAGTGATGATGTATTAAAAAGACAATCCAGCTCTGTCTTTTTGTTAAAATAGAATTTGTAAGTAGGTTTTCTTGTGTGTTTCTTGTGAAAACTGTAGCATGAATTTTCCTTTTAGTTGTTAGATGTTTGTAGTAGGGAAAATTTCCTGTCTTTGATATTTGTTGGTATTTTTAGAAGAAATGACTGTTAATGAAACCGAGCTTGATATTCTCTTTCCAAAGCAGATTCATTTAGACACACCTAGTTAGAAAAAGCAGATAATTGCCTAATTAATTACCTAATTGGGAAACGAGTGTGAGTTTTGGTAGTTTTGGATCATGGATGTAGACCTCTTAGGTGTGTGTGTACAAACAATGCTTTCCTGAAACCATGAGAAAGAACAGTATGGGATTAAAAATGGCATCTACCACTGTCTCCTTGTGATTTTTTTTTTTTTAAAGCTACTCTGTCTCTTAGTTTCTCAATGATTCTCCTCTTACTTTACATTTCAGATGTGTTCTTTTAGGCAACTTTAGTTACAGGGATAGAGTAACATATTATTATGGGAGGGATGGTTTTCCAGGTTTATGGAGAAGAGGTGTGGGTGCTTGATTTTGGTAGAACTCTGGAAATCCATAGAAACTATATACTAAAAAAGAAAGGTGATTCTTGCTTCAGAACTGTGCAAGGTTGTCCACAGGTGACAGTGTTTGATCCAGTATGACTAGTTGGGGATGACTGTCTTGGAAGAATATGGTGTAGGGAAAAAGCAAGCTCTAATCACTTTTTTTTTTTTTTTTCCTGTGTATTTTCTTTAAAATGGTCCATACACAGAGTTACAAACAGGATTTATTGATATTGCTTGACAGAATCGAGATGCTGTACCAGTTTATGGTGGAAAAGTATATATCTGGATGTGTAAGTGCTGGAGAAGTTAGGATTCTAAAGGCTTGGGACTTTTAAGCAGGCTATTAAGCATCTGATGGAGATTTGCGCTTAATTTCCATTGTGCTTTTTGACTGCTTCTTCAGTGTAATAATATGTACATAACAATTGTTTGGGTTATTTTGGTTAGTTGGTTTTTTTTAAAGTGAGATTTTGTTATCCTTCACTAAAAGTTTCACCACAGTCTGCCTTCTCACTGTACTCCCATTTCACACTTGAGGTCCAGACTCCGTTTTGTCCCAAATCCAGGAAAATGGACACCAACTAGATTTTGAATCAGTGTTGCTTTTTTTGACCCGTTTATTCAGTGTTCAGTGGACTTCCTTGGTAATGCTGTCAAGAGTTAAGTATTTATCTCTTGGTATTGCTAGGCTCTTCTAATTTTTCAAAACCATTTTTGTTGTGTGATTTGGTGTTAGGACGCTAGCTGTTCTTTGCCTTTGGTTTGTGTAGAATGCAACATGAGGTTGTTCCCTGGTCTTGGATTTCATGTTGTTCCCTTTATAGGAACAATATGCTGTGTTTCTGTGGGTTAGCCCCTCTATGAAGGAATAGGTGGTAGTAGTATTTGGCCGCCTACAAGGAACAGGTAGGTAATTTTTTTTGACTCTCTGGAAAGTTTACCAGAAGGTATTTGCTTATTACAAGGTATCTCTTCATTAACATTTATTTGGCAGTGATTCTCTTATTTGGCAGTAGACACCACCCAAGACAGCAGAAAAATCGAGAATTGCAACTTTCAGGAATGTCATTACAAGACCATTTTTGCAACTTGTTTTGTGGAACTAGGTCACAAGAGCATTAACTGTCCTGGGTTCAGATTCCCTTCAGCTGGCATCCCTAGAGGGCTCCCAGTTCCATATCACCTGCATCACTTAGTTCTCCATCTCTCATGCTCTGCACCTCACTCCCAGACCCAGTTCCATCCTCTTCTGCCTGTTCTAACTAAAGGAGATAGTCTTTAAGCTTCAAAGAGCTGTCAGCAATGCAAGTGCTGGGGTTTTTTGCTGGTCCACACCCCATATGTCAGCATTTCTTATGTATCAGCAAAGGTCTGCAGTTAATCCTAGTCGTACATGAAGTGAACTGTGAGTGAATGGTGGTAACACAGCCAGGAGGGGAAAGCAGTGACTGTCAGGACCACATGGCCTTTCCAAATATTCTCTTCTGGCTTTGATATCCTTTCAGTGGAGGGAGCCAATGTTTCTGTGCTCCTTTTCTTTGTGTGTATACGTAAATAAGTAGCATACAGATACTGAAATAAAGTGCTTATTTGTAGTAGAAAGGTAAATAAGTAAACCTTTAAAAAGAAATGCATGTAACTGCAATTTTGAAATTCAAGAAATCATAGTTACAGTTGAATATATACCAACCACTTGAAAACCATTAGTATAAGGGTAATGTTCACTCCAGTCCTCTAGGTGTACAGTGAAAAGATTGTAAGTCTGGGTTGATGTTGTTTTCTGTAAGGTCACAATACAAAACATAAAACTTAATCTGAAATAAACTTTTTGAAAACATTAATAGTTAAGAGTTATTTCTGCCCTTTGTAACAGTGCAATAGCTGTGTCGTACTTGAGCTGCAGAAGGATACTGCAAACTCCTGTCACAATAATGCCCAGCCAATTGATGCATAACTTAATACTTCATATGGTGTTAGTTAAAAGGTGCCACACAAAATGCATAATAATTATATTTTTGCATGTAAAACTTACAGTTCACTTAACAAGACTCTATCTTTTTTTTGTACAAAGTACTCAAGGTATGGTGTTGGTGAAGTGTGACATGTAGTAATGAAAGGTACATCTTTGAGACCAGTTAAGACTTGATGCCTTCCAGTGCTTACTTTTCTTACGTCTTCTCCAAACAAGGAGTTTGCTGTTTCACAATATGGAGTAATAACAAATTCTTGCATGTGTTGCTGCCACTGAGATATATTTTGTTGAAAGTAAGTCCAGATTAAGTTGTACATGTGAACAGTGAAGATTTTTGAATTTGCACTAGCATTTCCATCTGCCAAAGTATTTTCTAGCTGTATATGCGAAATATTTTGTACTCTTGTTAGCTTTACTCTGTAGTAGCATATTAATGCATCTAATTACAGATGTAGTGGAGTATCTAAAAATGAGTTAGTGTGACAATTTGACTAGCGAGAGCCGTGTTTAGGCACAAAAAATGTTAACGTTAAATGTAAACAGCTTGCAAATGTGATTGGAAATATTTGAACACAGTAATTTGCTTTTTTATTAAACTTGTTTGATATCAGTACAAAACTGAATCATTACTTAATGATAAAAAGAGCTGGAAACATAATTCATATTTTAACTGGCAAGATAGTTACTGGCTTTATGGAAGCTAGTTTTAAAACAAGGGTTGTGGCTGAGGTGTAGGAAACAACCTAGGTGCTGCTGTTCCTACAGAGGCTGAACAAGGTCCTCCAAAAATATTTGTAAAGGGAGAACATTTTTTCTCTCAGGTCTTTATAAAAAGTAATGACACCATCATGGGAAAAGGGAGAAAAAGATTAGATCTAAATTATCAATGTTGAAAGGCTGATAGCCTATATCTTAAGTAGGAAAACTGGAACAGAGCTGTGATACTTTTAACATCATGAGGTGCGGGTGAAGAGAGAAGACAAAGGTGAAAAAGCTGTCTTCCAAATGTTGATTTGAACAAGAAGGGATTCAGGGGTAATTTGCAGAGCCATGAAGATTGCTTGAGTGGACAAATAAAATGCATACATATTAAATAAAAAGAAGAAAGCTTTTCAAATACTTTTCCATGTTTACATTACTGATAGCATTTGAGAGAGAGTCGTTGGTGTCACTGTTCATTGTTGTATCTTCATTGTTATGTTACTTCCATTATTGTTAAATGTGAAACCAAAGCAGTGAATGCTGTGTTAATACAATCAAGAAGCTGCTGGGTACAGCAGCATATTTGAAGAATGTTGCTCAGGAATTGGGATGTACCAGAGACAGGTTGCAGAGGCAACAATAATTCAACCTCATTTGAGTATTTTTATTTTGTACACAGCTGCATGTTATCTACTCCATACCACCCTGCATTCTTTAGAGTGTACAGGATCCATATAAGATCACTGCTCAGTGTTAGGGAGTGAACAGCAAATGAGCAGATAGAGACATTACAAAAAGAAAGGATGGCCAAGGTGTTGACAGTGGAGCTTTGTTGTGGAAAGCTGGATCAACTGTCCTGTCCTCTGTTGCAGTTCATGTGAACTGCTAGGTAAGTTGCTTTGTCAGGAATTTACACGTGGCTGTTAGCTGTTTGTTCCATGTGAACACCTGGTTTGGGAATTTGGGATCTGAGCATTCACACCTGCAACTGTATTAACTGAGCAGTGAGCTTTGGAAAAACACTTAGTTGTAGACAGTCAAGAATTCTTATAAATCTGTCCTTTGGCATCTCAGATTGGGTGACTGGGTTCAGCAGACTTGGAGTTTTATTCTTTACATCCTATGGTTTCCCTCTATTTCAAGAGAATTGAGATCTTGCTTAGAAGTGTTGTTAATTCATTGATGGTTGGGGTGCACTGAAATGCCATAGGTAAAATGCTTGCAGAGAGTGGGCAGTGAGAAATTTCATAGTCGGTGCAAATTTCTTTGAACTGTGTGATAACTAAGGGCTCAGGCTGACCAAGGAGGAAACTTTTCCTCTTTGTTTACTGAACATGCTGGTGTGTTCTGATTTTTCAGCCTTCTGATGTTTACATTTGGTAGTGGAGTTTTCTCACCATTGTAATATAAACAAAGAATGATGTTTTGTAAATTGTGCATTCCTTTCCTGGGGGAAAGACAAATTGATGGACATTTAGTTTGATGAGTGGGGTTGAAGAGGTGTCAACCTCATCCCCCAATCCCTGATCAAACTCCAAAGACTATTTAAACCCTTATCCCAGAAAAAAAAACTCCTCCTTTCTCATCCTCACAACAAAATTATGTCCGTCTGGTGTCATTGGTGCACTGAGTAAGGTGATAGTTTTTAAGAAAGGAGTATAATTCGTGTTAGATGACATCTGATAGATTCTGACCATAGATTGATACTAGGGATATGTATATTTTAATGTGAGCTTTCGTGGGTTTTGTTCCTGGAATCATTTAGGCTAAATCCTCCTCACGCAATGTGTTCTTCCCCTCTACAGGATTTACAACAGATGAGCAGATTTGGTAGCTGTGGGTTCTGAAAATGGAGACATAATGGAGAAGGGGTATACAAAACTTTAGCTATAGACAGAAGTGTGCTCACTCATACAGAAACAACATAATTAACATTAAGGTACTGAGAGCAGTTCAGAAAACTCAAGCAGAGTGCTGTTAGTGACTCAGGATGTAAGAGTGTGTGAGGGGGAATTACTGTATGGGCAGAAATTGAAAAGGTGTTTGCCTCAGGCTGATAGAGAATCTGGAAGAAAGGCATCACTGCATAGGAAGGAATCTGTGATCACCCATCTCAAATATGAGAAGAAATCTCATGAGTTCAAGGGGAGGAATAAAATTGAACTGCTTTTTTGTATACTCTGTGATGAGATTATGGAGAATTTTTTCATTGATTGTTCTTGAAGCTACCTCATATCCAGATTTAACAGTTAAAGCTTTGAATTTTATCTTAAACTTTCTGCTCCAGGTGTTTTAACTACTTCTGATTCAAATGTGGCTGTCAAGGATCTTAAATCTTAGCTCCCTTTCCCTTAAGCATCACTTGAGTGTCTGGTTTGAACCTATATCTAGTCCTAATGGTTATCTACATTTTTTTTTCTCAGTGTAGCATTTTTACACAGTAAAGTAGGAACATTTGTAATTCAGTGTGAGGCACAGAGACAAGCCCATTAGTTTAACTGTTTCAGAAAGTATGTATAAACCCCAAGTTTCAGTTCAGATCTACTTGAAAAGTTTTGTGGGGGGGTTATTGTCATTTACTAAGTTCAAAAGTGAGATCTGTGCCAAGTAGAAATTGCGAGGCAGCATCACAGAAGTCTTGAAACTGTGTATCAGAGTTGTGTGCACCTGTTTATTTCTACCTCTTGAAGTTATTTGTTCTAATTTGAAATTAATTTTTAACTATGACTAGAATAAGTCACTGGAGCCTCTGACATTAGGAAAAAATTATTTTGCCCCACCTGCCAGGTTTGTTCTGAGAATATAGTTTGAATAAGTTGATTGGGGGAGGATGGTTGGATTTACTTGATGGAATTTTTGTTTTCTTCTGTTTTCAATTTGTCAAAAATGTTAGGTGTAGTCTATGATTTGCTTTTTATGGGTGTTCCTTTTTATTGCTCATTTGTCACCCTGCAGCAGATTTCATGTTTGTGTTAGTTCTTTCTGTTGTGATTGCTTTATTTGAAGCTTCTAGGACACTGTCTCTAAAAGTCACTCCATTTTCAGTTGGAGACGGGTACAACTCTTGTTGCAATAAACTTGGAACTTGGACACAAGAGACTGTGATGTTTCTCCCATATGCATGTGGGATATCAGGTGTAGATTTTGTCATGCCAGTAGGCAGCAAAGTCTCCTACAGGTAGGAATTAGTGGTCTTGTACTCCATTGCAGTGAGTTCTATAGATAAAAGTCTATTCTTCCAAATTTTTTACTCATTGGAACATTTCACTGGCATATATTGTTTGCAGCTATCACTTCATATTATGTCCCCGTATTACTTAAGATTTATTTTTGATTTCCCATTTTTATTAAAACCCTGTTGATTCTGTTCTGCATTTGATTCCACTGTCATTACTGACAAAATCCAGATGAAGAAAATATTAATTTTAAAATTATTTTTAAAAATATACTGCAGAAGTAAGATGAAACAACAGACAGAGTTCTAAAAAAAATTATAACTGCATTTTTTTTTTCTTACCTCAGGTCAGATTTGGCCACTTCCTTCCTTCTGCCACTTCCGGGTGCCAGATTCTTTTTGGGGGGCAATGTTTCTTGTCTTGACTGACAAGAGGTGCTGTCTCTGGTAGGATAAATTATCTTTGCTTTCTTTCTTTTTGTCTTTGATCTCTTATCCTTTACCATCTTACTTTGTTGTCACTATTCTTTCTTCTCCTTGGCTGTGCTCTCCCTCTCCTACTTTCCTCCTTTGAGTGCTCTGGGGTGGGATTTTCAACAATCTCTTGGGGAGCTATAGTTCCCTGTTGGGTGCAAGTGCAATAGGAATTTAATGCCTGCCTCTGTAAGCCTCTTTGAAAAGCAAAGCTCTGGTGTTTCTTGGTGCACAACTTGCCCTCATGTATTTCAGGAAAAAGCTGTTGCTGGAAAGATTTTAGGCAGCCAGATAGAGAGATGATGGACTTGTGTTTTGGTATAGTTTGTTGGCTGCTGAGATGAGGTGCCTTTAGTAGTGGAAATTTTACTAAGTTATGGTTGATGTATTCTTTATGTATTTTTTGAGCAGAGTCATTGTTTACAAAACTCATCAGTAAAACTTGATTCCTAGTGTAAATGCTATTTACTATTAGCTTATTGATACTAAAGCAGCCAGTAGTCTTGACTGAAGCTGATTTCCTATGGCTCGTTCTATGAGACTGAATTTACTCTTAAGAATTTGAAAGGACGAGGTGGAATCTATGTATAAACAGTGTGGAAATCAGCATAAATTAATGTGACAGGTAAAAATACCAATATTCATATTACGGTTGTAATTTTAAAAGAATTTCAAAACCGGTTTTCAGACCAACAGGGTTTCTTTCCAGCTGCTTGATGGTATGGGAGGAACTTCATGGCAGCTTCTGGAAATAAACAGCTGGGTGTGTGCTGAGGACAGCATTAGAATTACTTAACAGACTCCAGCAGCATCCTGGAGGTGCCTGGTTGGAGAGCAGTGAGATGTTAAACAGATGATATTCTGAGTACTTGATAGATATCTCAAGTATCCTAACTCCAGCAGCAGATCATATATGATTTTCAAGGTCACAAATGCATTAGTATGTAGTCATGTAAGGACCTCCTGTGTGATTGTCAGTTACTTTTGTCTTTATCTCCAAATAATAAGAATTGACATTCAGTTTTACTGGAATACATTTTTGCATATTTACCTCTGTGTGTGTGTATTAGCTAGACATGCTCAGAAATCATTCACCTGGAATCAGTTTTAAACTGCTGTGAGTCTTGATTATAAGCCCTTGTCAGATAAACTTTCTTTCATGATAAAATGAAATTACGACTGAGGAAATCTGTGGTCTGGGTAGAAAGGCTTCTCTGTGCTCAGGATACCATCACTTCACTTCCCAACAAAGGGAATGTTTGAATTATCACATATTTGCATATACTTTTATCGTAGGCAGGAATGCTGAGATGTGCCTAACACAAATGGTGTTTAGTGTGTAGCTGTTACCTGTATTTCTGCATGCAAGCTGAGGTGTGGGCTATCTCTGCAAGTGGGAAATCTCTGTAGTGAGAAGCAGCTTGTGATCACTGATAAAGTGGGTCTGTGAGAGCAACTTTACCAAGAGTAATAGTGCTGGAGCAAAGGTCACATCTGGACTGACATAATTGTGCCACTGCAGCTGCCAAAGTTTCCTCTGTCTTTACTTCAGAGAGCAAATAGGGCCCCTAACTTCAGCCCCTGAATTATTGCTAGCATTACTTTTCACATGTCCAAAGTAGACTCTTTAAAACTAGTTGTGGGAAAGGAGGTGAGTTTGGGAAAGAGGTTTCAAGGATGCCCTTGAAGAAAGATCTAAGCATCACAAAGGTAAGCTGTAGAGAATTCAGAGCTGTCTGTGTAATGACTAAGCTTTTTTCGGTCTAGATGTGCATAGGATAGCTCAGATGATTTTAATTCCATACCTGTTTCCTGCTATCATTTGTGGTGTTCTGATAAGATGAAAATGTCAGTAAGGGTAGTTTGATCTCTGACTGTGCAGATGGAAATCAGTTATTTCTGCTGTTAACCATGACATGTTGATTATATTATGTAGATATCTTGCAGGTTTAAGAAGATGGAGTAGAAACTGCAGTGTCTTGACTCAGGAGTAGGTCAGACACATTTTTCAGCTCTCTTCTCCCTTGGTTGTCTTCAATTTTAGAAAATTCCAAAGATGAACAAAAGCCTATTTTGCCTTCCTGAATTCAGAAAGAATGGATACTGTGATCTGCAAGTATCTTTTCCAAGGTTGTTTGCTGTAAGGCCTGTGAAATGCCAGGCAAGATCTGACAACATACAGTGTTCCTTGTTCTGAAAGACACTTGCAGTAAGGAGAGGAAACAGCTTGAGATTTTGCTGTAGAAGAATGGCTTTGTAGATGGAGATATACAAGTAAAGATTCATTAGACTATAAACTTGTCTTTATAGTGTAGATAATTGAATAATTGACTGTTATTAGTCAGATTTCTAATGGTGGAGGTTGCTGTTGATAGTGTTTTTGTGCTATTGCAGATTGCTGTCTGAAGTTTATTTAGAAGCAGAGAATCTGCAAGATTCAAGATTCAACAAACTCTCAGGTTTAACTCGTCACATTAAAAAATAAGTAAAAATGGAGGATATTAATAAGTTTTGGGTTATCTCATAAGTTTGTTAGATATTATCCATCTCTTAAGTATTGGAGCCAGTTACTGAGAGGTGTCTTTCTTATTGTGCCTCAAAGTTCAGTTAATATTTTTTCCCTGGATGCATTAGGAATTAAAGGAAAATGACCAGAAAGTAAAAGAATGCATTGTTGGGAATTGCATTCCAGCATGCATTTATTTATTCAAGACTGAAGTACTTCAGGGTGATAATTGAACGAGATGCAGGACTCCAGGCACTAACATTGAGAAGTACCATGATATATCTCTTCAGAGGAAGTATTTCAAGTCATCTGCTGATGAACACTCTTGTCGTGCTTGCATTTAATGTTGTATTGAGCTTCTTCCAAACCTATTATTCCTTTCTTCTAAATGTTCTACATTCAAAAATTATCACTTTTCAAGGAAGCAGACACTTTCTTAGCTTTTGTAATAGAACGTGGCATTAAATGTCCCTAATCAGTAAGATGATATTGCATGCATGTTCTTTCACAGTGCTGAGTGTTTGGAGATCTTGACACTGTATAGCAAATTTAAAAGTCCATATTGTAGTTTGTTCCAGTTAATTGAAAAACTCTCTAGAAGCTGCTGGACTCAGGAGTATCTCAGAAATTAGAAACTGCAGAGGAAATCTGATTGCCTATATACAGGATTGAGCAAGCCTTAGGGTTAAAGAAGACAAAACAAGTTGTGAGTAAATGGGTGCTTTTGTTTTCCTCCTGCAAGAATTGTAGGGATCTTCTAATTGTATACAAGAAAAATGGACTCACTGTTGACTGTACCATAGACTCTTAAGTTACAACATTTCAGTCTGTTACCCGTACTGAAAGATGTCTGCAAATCAAAAAAATCCCTACAAACTTCTTAGCTGTAAAATATATTTCTATGTGGATGGCATTTCAGGTGCATTGGCATACCTCTTTCGTCCTGAAAAATTTTATAGTCTGACATAACCATAAACTTTGTGGAGGTAAAAAGTGCTGAGTCGCTTCTGAGTTTGACTGCTCTGCTTAGAGGTGTGTCGGTGAAGTAAGGTAGCTGCCAACTCTAGCACATGCAGAAGAATCTGGAAGGAAAGGAAATATGTACTGATTGTCTTGTAATAGCTGGTATGTTGCAACAGTCAGTAGAGAGCTCAGAAAATCTGTTAAAATAACAGCTGTCTTGAAGCTGTACCAGGATTGTAGACATGCTGTTCAGCTGAATCAGCTGAAGGTGTCTCTTCATCCATGCACTCCCAGGACATCACCTAGAAGACTGTCAAGGGAAATGGAAGGCGTATCAAGCTCATACCCAGGTTTAGTTTACAGTCACCCTTAGTGTACAGTTATGTGTAGACTAGAAGACTTGCTATATTTGTGGTTGCATGTTTGACACTTCAGAATCCAACACAGTGTGCAGTGAGGCAGGTTTAAAAAATAGTGTACATATTTAAAGAAGGTATTAATTGCAGAACATACAGGTTTGATGATGAGTGATTTTGCTTGTAAACTTTGAGAACTTGAAGAAGCTCAACCTTTAGTGGGCAAAAACCACCTTTCTGTATGGAATTCAAACAGCAGGCAGCGGAGAACAGAGCTTTTAAGTTAATCTGAAAATGTGAAGGAAAACCTTGTGTTTCCAAGAGGCAAAAGTGAAACAGCTAAAATACCTCTCATATGTCCACCTTCCCCTGTTTCCTCACTAGTATCTTTGTATTACAGACTTTTTTTTCCAACAGGTTGTTTAAGAACTTTTCAGTTAAGATCTTTGAGATTTGTTCTTTTTTTATCCTTAAAGTACTGTTTCATGCATTTTGTATCTGTAGCATGGCAGCTGAGCCTGTAGTTAGCAGTGAGACCTTAAGGCTGTTTGATCATCAGTCTCCTTTTTTCTTAAATCATGAGGTGAGGTATATTTTATCTGTTTTGATAAACTTTGTACTATTGACACCTGGCTTATTTTGTGCTTCAGCAAATAAAGTAAAACATCTGAGTCTTGTTGAGGAAAATGAGCTAATTACATTAAAAATACTTAAGTGCTGAAGACTTTTGAGTTGTGATCTGCAAATTAGTGATGAATTTTGGTTTTTAATGATAGATTGGAAGCTCTTTAGAAAAATTATGTGACATGTTATTTTCAAATAGAGTTGTTAGTAAATTATTCTTAAAAGTAAGTTGGATACATATGTGAAATGATCAAGACTATCAGGAAAATGTTCCAGAACATAATACTTTGATTGTCTTTGGTTCTTTATGCATGTGCAGTTTAAGTGAACAAGAAAAACAAAACTAAAAGCTCGGTGAAACTCTCCCGAATGAGAAAAACAAGGGGAAAGGTAAGGCATTTGTTACGGCTGACAAATGGTTGTGTTGCCAGTGCAGAGAACATACAAGGGCCCCTACCTAGAAGAGCTTGGGGATGTTGGTGAATGAGAGGCTGGACATTATTTGAGAGCCCAGAAAGCAAATTGTATCCTGGGCTGCATCCAAAGCCGCGTGGGCCGCAGGGGAGGGAGGGGATTCTGCCCCTCTGCTCTGCTCTGGTGAGACCCCAGCTGGAGCCCTGCACCCAGCTCTGGGGTCCCAGCGCAGAAAGGACATGGAACTGCTGGAGTGAGTCCAGAGGAGGCCACCAGGTTGATTAGGGGTTGAAGTGCCTCTTCTGTAAGGAAAGGCTGTCAGAACTGGAATTGTTCAGCCTGAAAAAAATGCCCTAACTGTGGCCTTCCAGTACTTGAAGCGAGCCTACAAGAAATTTGGGAAGGGATTTTTTACAATGGAAAATACCCTCAAACTGACAGAGGATATATTTAGATTAGATGTTAAAAAAATTCTTTTGAAGGTGATGAGGCACTAGAACAGGTCACCCAGAGAAGCTGTGGATGCCCCATCCCTGGAAATATTTAAGGCCAGTTTAGATGGGGCTTGGAGCAAACTGATCTACTCAAAGATGTCTATGCCCACAGCAGATATGTTGGATCTAGGTGATCTTTCAGGCCCCTTCCCACCCAGACCATTCTGTGATTGTTTGAATTAGGAAGGAAGTCTGTGCCATGAAGAATTGGAAAGAAGAGGAGGGAGGAGTGGAACCAACGCTAAGCCTGATGGAAGTAGACATGAAACCTTTTTTGCTTTATTTAGGTTACTATATTTCTCACAGTGCTCTTCCGGTATAGCCTTCCTATCATAAGCAATTGTAGTTTCTGGAGACAGTTATCAGCCTGAGAAGCAGTTCTGTGTAGCAGAATGGGAGGAAGAGTTGCCAAGGCAGTCTGTTTATGTTCAGAGTAAGAAATATGTTTGGAGAAAGCCCAGGATAGAACATTGCGACTATTAAAATTAATAAATTGTAGGATTTTAATCTCTTATTTTCCCTCTGTGTTGTGTTCAGAGAGACTTAATTATTTTTACTAGTTACTAGACCTCTTGTGGTGTTAAGGAAAGATAAATTCCTTTTATGGTAATGTGACGTCATTCAAAATGGTAATTTTAAAAGTAGTCTTTTAAGTTTGAAGGTGTTTTTGTGCTCCTCTCTGTGATCTGAGTTTGCTGGGAGGAATCTCTGCTAACTCAGACGTGTGGCTGCCTTGTATTAGGCATTGCTGCTTTCTTTAATGACAAGAAGAACCACTTGCTTTCATTTTCCTCCCTCTTCCAGCTACTTTCTAGATATGTTTTCATGATTCGAAAAGTATGTATATCCGGATCACTTGGTGCAAGTCTTTTAAGTCTGAGCTGTTATGAGACATGTAATCGCTAAGCATTACTACTAAAGCTGGAGCACTTGCTCCCTGCAGACTTCTGTTTTTCACTTCCACCTCTTTGGTTTCCCAGCCAGTACTGCCAACTTCCTGCATTGTTACCTTTGATAAATCTTGCCTTTTCCCCATCCCACAGGGTGGGAAAAGCTTGCCGTGTTTGTCTGTTTGGGTAATATTTAAAGGGATCAGGAGTGAGTTTAATAATGCAAAAGGAGTTAAAGCTGAGTGTGTATTCCTTACAATAGAGCTATGTCTAAGGTGTATCTAAATAGTTAATTTCAGCTAAGCTTCTCTTAGCCTCTGCCAGGTGTTGTGGGCTTTTTTTTTTTCTTATCTGTCTGGAAAAATGGGTCATAGAAAAAGGATTCTTCAAGTATGTTTGCTTTTCTGTTCAACTGGTCTGTATTACTCAGTTGTCTCCCAAGCTTGATGGGACATGTGTCTTATTCTCCTTGTGTGTTTTTCCTTTTTTTCGCCATTCTTCCTAAATAACAGCAATCCAAAATGCACAAAGGTTTATTTTCTAAGACCACTGTATCCTAATTTTGGGGGGGCTCAGCATGAAAGAGCTTGTTCTTTTGTTTAATTCCTTTTTAGAATTTTACTTTCCTTCATGTCCCTTACACCTGTAAAAATCATCTGTGTGTGATATGCTTTCCCCTGGCCCAATTCTCTTTTAACTGGTGCTTGCCTCTGCAGTGTATTTCTGTTGTCTCATCCCGAAACAAACTCAGAAACATAGTCCTCTCTTATTGAGTGAGAAACTTTGCCATTGATTTTACTAGATAGAAGATGTAGCTTAGTGCTGTTACTGTTATTTTCTTGCCCTGAAGCTGTTGGTAGCTTTCTCAGTTTAAGTATTTTTGTGTTAATAGAGTTCACATGCTGTTTGCCATTCTCCAGATTAACAGAGTTGTTAAATAAAATCATGTCTAGTGCCAGTTCCTTTGCTGCCACACTACAAACTTCCTGTGTTCTATTGCAATCTGTTTATTTTTAATGTATTTACAGTACTTTAGCAGATTTTTGTGTTGTGACAGTTTTGATGGTCAAATTAAATTTTATTAATTGAATGATAAGAGACCTGTGAGATAATATTAAATTAACAATACAGATTGACTTGATCAGAAAACCTACATTATTCCTGTGTAGAGTTGGGCATGTTTTGCAAGTGCTTAATAATCACTTGTTCCTGATGCCCAAAATAACTGAAACTGTTGCACGTATAACTTCCACAACCTGGGATGTGAAAGCAAAAATGGAAAAACTTCCTTTTGCAGCAGACTGGCTAGTGCTCATGGATCAAGGCTGGAACTTGCTGGGCCAGCTGTACTGTTTGATTCTTTGTTTTTACACTAGGAAAATGATTGTCCCCCTGTCCTCAGTGCTGCTAAGGCTGTGCCACAAGTACTGTGTTCCGTTGTCTCTTCACTTTAAAATGGACATAGAGGAGTGGGGTGTGTCCAGAGAAGAGCAACAAGGCTTGGAAAGGTCCAGAAACTATGGAATGGCTGAGGGAGCTGCATTTGTTTAGTCTTGAGGAGGCTCAGGGGGGAACCTCATCACTCTCTACAACTACCTGAAAGGATGTTGTGGTGAGATGGGGGCTGCTCTCTTCCAGTGTGTATGCGGTGAGAGGACACGAGGAAATGGCCTGCTGCTGAGACAGGGAAGATTCAGATTAGATATTAGAAAAAAAATTTCAGGGTACTCAGGAATCAGAATAGTTTGCCCAGGGTGGGTGGGGGAGCCAGGTATCCAAGATGCATCTGGATCTGGTGCTGGGTGATATGGTTTAGTTGTTAAGGGATTACAGTGGTATTGCTGGGTGGACAGTTGGATTTGATGACTGTAAAGGTCTTTTCCAATCTTGATGATTCTGTGATTCTAAGTGTCAGGCACTGTGCAAGTGGGATTCATGAAGATTGGTGATAGCAGAGAGGTGAGCAGATTCGGTTTTTTGATTCTACTCCAGACTCCAGAGGGGAAGGAGGAGTGCACTGAAGAAAACAAAAGCCTTTTGTAGGCCCAGTTCCCTCCCTTTCCTCTCCTCTTTTATTTTTTTTTTTTCCATTTCCAAGTCAACAACATCTCTGCTTGCAACTTTAGTCCTACCTAGTTCTTTTTAGTCTGGTTACTTCCACTTTGCTGTAAGGAAATCTTGTATGTTCAGCCATGTTGCAGACAGGCTGTGTGAGGGAACAGAGCATTTTTTGTTTTCTCAAGGGTATAGTCTGTAAATTTTCTGTTCAGTACTTGTAGTTGCAAGGATGATGAAGTAGGTTCTGTGTTGCAGGTGTTTTTAATGTTTATTTTTACAGTTTGCTTTAGTAAACATGAGGAAAAGTAAACAAAAATGAATGTTCTATGATTTAGTTGATTTTTCTGGTGAAATGCTCACAGAAACAGAAGTTCTTAGAATTTGACCTCTCAAACTAGGCAGTAGTCTGCATTAAGAAATGAATCTATTAAGGTAAGAAGCAACTGGCATTTCTTCTTTATTAAGTATCAAATGGCATATATATTCCTCTCCAGTCTTGCAACAACTGAACTGCTTAAGTAGAGTATCTTAAGGTTTGGACTTACTGTGTGGCATATAGACTACAGCTGAGATAGTTAAAGTCAAGCAAGTTTATCTAAAACTGAACAAACCGAGAACAATCCTTTAAAAGGACATCTTACAATAAAATGTATCAGATGCATTTTAAAAGGAGTATTATGTATGATGTTCAGAATATGTAAATAAAATGCAGTGTACAGCTTGCAACCTTATGTAGCACAAAAGAGGCAGCACAACTTTAAAATTTTCACTTGCATGCTTAAGTTGGAGGTTTTAAAAGGTAGAAACCTTAAAGTTTGTCCAGTCCCTTGAGACTGAGTGGTACTCTTCCTGGTAATATTTTCAGTCTTTAGAAGGGTACTTCTTCCTTTTAGTACTTCATGTAAATTAGGAGGAAATTCTTAAGTAGCTGGCATTTTCTTTCTGGAGAAGAAACCGTTGATGGGTTATTTTTTTTGTATTTGTGTTGTACATTAAAGAAAGACAGTGATTCTCACTCTGAGCATTGATGAACAAAAAACAGTGCCTGAATTGGCTGGAAGGTTGGGTTTTGTATATTCAGCTGCTGACAGGAACGCTAAATGCTGGTAACTACCCGTGAACCTAGTGTCTTCCAGTGTGTTGCTAAGAGAAAAGAATATTTAGTCAATCTACTGTTCCTGAGAATTAAATTCCTATCTGGAGTTAGTTGTTCTTTTTGTTGTTTGAATACTTCAGATGTTGACTTCATATGTGTTTAAAATATTTTCTGATGACTGATACTTTCTTTGAAATTTCTAAAAATTAAACAATACATTCAAAGTATTGATAAAGTTCAAGGATTCATGTTGAGGCTGGAACCTATTTCAGTGTCTCTGTATTACTCATCTTTGACCATATTCTCTATACAAGAGAAAAAAATGCAGAGTTTTCTATAGTTTCTTGGGTAGAAACTGTCTGGGTCTGATTATGGGGCTTTTTATATCATTGTTATTATTTCGATTGCTGTTGGTTTCTGAGGACACCAAGTAGGAGAGAAATGTTTTGTGATATTTACAAACGTGTCTATTGAAGGCAGTAATGACTTGGGGCATTACAGACACTTTCACTGATGTTACCTTGTAGCTTTTTTTGTAATTATAAATACAAATTGGTCCTGACGTATATAGTATTTGAACCATATAGTTTTTTCAGTGTTTTTCTCTCCATTATGAATTCAGATTAGGTGCTCTCTTTGCTGTGTCTATTAAACCCAGGATCAGTTACATTCATTTTAGGTAATTTTGAGCAAAACCAGTTCAGTGTCATAACAATCACATTATTTTATTTATATTAACAATCACATTACATTTGGCTATCAGGATTAAAATCTGAAAGGTGTTGGGAAAGCACTTTTTTGACCTTTCCTTTTTTTTTTTTTTTTTTTTTTTTTTTTTTTTTTTTGCCTAGAATCACTCAACAAACTATTCAATGTGCTACATGTAAAGTGCTGAAGTAATTGACCTGAAGGAAAGGAAGGTGTGGGGTGTATATAAATGTAGTAAGACTTCTGTAGTGGAGGGGTAAAACATACTTCATTAATGGAACTGTTACATATGTCCTGACTCACTTCACTCAAAGTGTGAAGCTGGAGAGATGGAGAGTTGATACTGCAGAATTTCTGAAGAAATTTTCAGAACCTCATGTTTGATAGTTAAAGATGAACCAAAGTCTCTTAGGCTTTTAGCACAGTGCTGGTGGAACAGTGTTGCATTAAAAGAGCATTTTGCGCTGATCAGAAAGGTTTTAATTAGATGTGATCTATATTATGCCGTGTATGTTGGTACTTTCATAGCAGTAACAAAGTAGAACAAAATTTGAGGATGCCCCCAATATCTATGATGTAATGTAAGCTGTAATGAAAACAAATATTTCTTACTCTTACCATTCCAAGCCAATATTTTGCATAAGGTAATTCAGAGGTTCTCACTGAGCAGCAAGTTGTTCAGGGTTAATAGGATTTAATTCTGTGATACGTTTAGAAGTCAATCCTAACAGTTCTTGCAAGTCAGAAGTGTATCTAAATAGTTGTCATGGATTGCTCATGCTTTTCTTTAGACGGATTCTGTGCTTTTGTTCCCTGCTTTAAAGTGAACTTCTCCAGAATGTGGTGGGGGGATGGGACTGTTTCACAAAACCAGTGATTAATGTGGATGCATCCTGTCTAATCTGACAGTCTTGAATTTGTTACTTAACTCCCATACTTGGAAATACAAGGTAAATGCAGAGAAATGTTGGATAGACACATACAGGTTGTGCTGAATAAAATGTTGTCTTTGGAGGTTTGAGGTTTGTGCAGAATGAACTTTCAGAATTTAAGCTGATGTAAAGATTAAACTGTAGTAAAATCAAAAGTTTTTGTTACAGTGGAAGAATAAGGTGGGAGGAAATTATTTGGTTACTTCAGTTTCTAGATTGCATATTGAGTAGATAGTCAAGGTTTTGTCAGCCAAGTAACAGGCTTGAACAGGAACAGGAAGAACTGTCAGACCTGACTTTGCTCAGACTGTTATAAAAGGGAAAAATAAGTAATATAACTTCTGGAAATGAAATCCTGCTGGATTCAAGGGGATGTCTGGGGATTTAACCATGTGTTTAACTCCTGAATTTCAAGTTAATAATTTTCCCTTTTGCAGTTTTCATTCTCTGCCACAGATAAGGATCAACTGGTACATCCCTTGCTGCCAGCCTGTTCCTCAGAGTAGAGGATGTGTTGGTGGTTGTAAAATACCAACTTCTAGAGATGTAGAAAGAACATTGTCTCTAGAACACTTCTGTCCTCTTGGTCTGACTTCACCAGCCATAGGGATGTGTTATCCTAATATTAGTTTTTCTCTTTTAAGCAGATTGTAGATCTATTATAGTTCTATTAAATGATTGTAAGTAACAAAGTTGATCTGTTATTTGAAGACCTGGTAAATTCTCACTGCAAAAGTTCTAAAGTTTTAGGTATAAACACTGTTGTGGTTCATGTTTGTGACCAAATTTCCCCAAAATTAATATGACATCATATATGGAGACTGCAGTTTGGAATCATGTAGAGAAGTACTGATGTGAAGAAAACATGTAAATGAGAGCTTAAAAATGTCAGTCTTCAAGTAGGAATTATGTAAATGTTTGAGAGAACACATGACAGGAGTTTGTTGTAAAGAGGCTTACCATCTGCATTAAATCAGTTGTTCCAAGCTTAAATGAAAAGGGTGGGAAAAATACTACTTTATGGAGAAGCATGGGTTAGTATGTTGGAAAGCTGTTAGTGTCTGACTTAGACTCTAGGTTAAACTAGTCTGCTTATTCAATGTGACATCTGACTTGCTGATCAGCTATTTCTGTAAACAAAAAGGCAACAAAAAGACTCAGAGTGCTGCCAGTAGCTGCTAAGTGTTGTGTGTACAGCATCCATTGTTGGGGAGATCTGCATGCTGCATAGGTAGAATTTTGTGGGTCTCTGTGTGGGAGGAAAAACGCAAACCAGTGAAGCAGTGAAATTCAGACTACAGAGTTAGCAAGCAAGTGGTCTCAGAAATTAGCCTGCTGTCAATGTCTAAATCATCAGATTGTTAAAACTCCTTCAGAGTTTACGAATGAAACTTCAGGGAAAAGAAAGTTAATTGAGAAGGACTGGGTTTTTTTATTTTTTTAAGCCAACCGAACCAACTTTGAGGATGGTAACATGCTGTCCTCAAAACATAGTTCGGCTGCTAAAGATTCTGGAGATACTTTCTTCTAATATGCTGTTCTACGTAGAGTGATGCTTGCAGAATAGATACACAGTGAGGTGAATAAAAAGTAGGTTCAGTGTTCACGTGAGCACCATGCTTAAGACATTGGAAGCTATTAGTGCCTCAGGCTGTCCCTCAAGTAGGTGAAGAAATCAAAGGCAAAGTGATAAAATAATTTTGCTCGCTGTTTCTTTAAATGTAATCATGCAATTGTTTGAAGAAGTTGGAGAGATTCAAAAGAAATTGCTTATTGATGTGTTTCTGAATTACTTGTGGTAAAGCTTATTTTAGATGCTACAGAGTGTAGTAATAAAAAAAAAGGGGCAAAAAAATTTCTGTAACTCCTAATTGTCGTCTGACAATTAGGCTTAAAAGAAATAGGGATATGGCTAGTGTGACTTTTGTTCTGGCAGTTTGCTTTGAAGTTGTCTGTGCTTTTACCAAACTATGAAGAAGAGATCTTAAGGGATGCCAAAAGAAAGTGTGTTAATCCAAATCCTGTCTTGGTTGTACAGACTGGTTTCTTCTGTGAAGGCCCTTAATCTGCAACTGCAGTTGGAAGACATTTGTGTTAGCCTTCGCAGGTCACAAGACAGTGTCACTTCTGCACTTAACTTCTGGCAACCCAGAGAGAACTAAAATCATACAGATAAAAATGAAAACTTCTTGAAGCTATAAAGCTCTTCTCAGATACACAATGTGACTACTTCGCATTGCAAAGAATAAGCTTAAGGGAGAAATAGAATGGAGAGAACAGGTGCAGGCTAAGTTTTAAAAATATGGGAAAAGGTTCTAATTTCTACACTACGTGAAATGTCTGGCTATAGTGTTATTCAGAATTAAAATATTAGGAAGTGTCGAATTAAAAGCTAGTATGTTTTTGGCAGTGGTTGATGTGGTTGTTGTTTTTCTTTCTTCTCAGTCAGCCATTATACAATTTACCTTTTAAAAGTGGCATAATTTCTGATTGAACAGTCAAAATAGCAATCAATACTAAGAGGTAAAGGTGTATACAAGAAGATGCAGCCAAAGAGCTTTGCTAACTTAACATGCTATTATTATGGCTGCTTGAGTCTGCTTTACTTCAAGAATTCAAGATCCTAATTTTGGGAGAGTGGTGTCTTTTAAAGACACAAATGCATTTAAAAATTGAGTCTCATGACAGATATGGTTGGCTCTTTTTAGTTATTGAAAGGCAATAGCAACAAATCTTCATAAAAAATAAGTGCATTTGTTGCTGTCTTAAAGCAATTCTGTTTGTTTACAGGTGTCAGCTGTGATGCATGTTTAAAAGGAAATTTTCGAGGTCGCCGGTACAAGTGTTTAATTTGCTACGATTACGATCTGTGTGCGACTTGTTATGAAAGTGGTGCAACGACAACAAGGCATACAACTGACCATCCAATGCAGTGCATACTAACAAGAGTAGATTTTGGTAAGTGATAATTTCAAACTCCAGTAATTAAATGCTATATTGTCCACAAATGTAATGCTGGTTTTCATGTTTCTAATTATTAATTATTAATCACTTCCCCCATTAGTGCACTAAACTAAGGGCCAAGTTCTTGAGTTCTAATAAGCAGGCATGCTTTCTTCAATAGACGAGCTGATTTTTCTTTTTTCTTAACTGCTGCATATGTATTTCTGATTTTCTTATTTTGGTCTGATTACAGCAGATTATCAGTCTAATAAATATGCTTAATAATAGTGACTACTGTTAAAAGTGACACATTCTATAGGCAGAAAATAAATCCTGATGAGATTTTGTAGGAAGGTCATTCATTTGTGTTTTTTGTGAGACTGTAAGTACAGGAAAGGTAGTGATGGGCTGCAGTGAGTATGAGATTAGTGGTAAGGACTAGCACACAGTCTTTTTGGAATTCCTTTGTAGATCTCCTGATCCAGGCATTATTTCTAGATAAAATAAAGCCTGGCCAGTATTTAAAATAAATAATAGTTGTTCTTGTGTCCTGTCCAGTTTGTTGTTTCTGTTACATCATAGTTGAAACATGTTGTAACTTGAGAGAAATGATTTTGTGACAGTCCATTGCTCTACGATTTTGCTGATGCTGGACATGTTTGTTTTTTTTTTTTTTTTTTTTTTTTTTATGTCAAGCACATGGGACTAGCATTTCAGTATTTTTTTCCTGGAAATTGCAGCTGTTATCTTCATTTTATGAATCGTTTAAATATGATTTCTCAAAAGCTGAAGTCCTAATTTTTTTACCTTTTTGCTTAGAACAGAAGTAAAATTTATACTTTATTGGTCTAAAGTTTAGAGAATAGCTACGTATAGAAGCATGCAGTTTCTTAAAACAACCTTTATAGGAACTTGTCTTCAATTTTATTTCAATTCTCAGGGTTCCTCTTGCCCTGAGCCTGCCTAGTCATGACTTCAGAAATCCAGATAATGGAAGTCCATGGTTTGAAAGGGAATAATTTATCAAAAATACATGCCCCTATTTTAACTATGTTTCTGGTCAAGCTTTTAGTTTTTCTTTGGTGTACAGTATTGGGGATTGAGGTCACTGTTTCAAATGCACAGTTGAAACTTCTTAACCTGTTAGCAACAGTTATTTTTGGATATTAAACATGGGCTAAAAGGACAGCATTGCTGTAAGTACTAAATACTAATCACAAGGGTAACTGAAGACTGAAACATTTTGACATTAAATGTGAAAGATTTCCACATACTGCAATAAGAATTTGTTCTAAACTATACTTTTTTAATAAAAAAGCCTATAATCAGAAACTGAGAATGACTAAGAATTATGTTTTGTTTCTTGCAACTCAGTACCTCTCCTTTGGAAATCTTTGATAAATTTACCTTTGGCTTAATGCCTTTTATGTGTGTGTTATAGAGATACAGAGGGGTTATCTTTTACCGTTTAGGTATCCGTGAAGAAGGTTCAGAGTGAAGTATTGAGATGGGTAATAGGATTTAATGGCAGCTTCTATATTCCTTGGTATTTATGCTGTTTATTCTCTAAATGAGAATAAGAAAACAAGGTCTGTAAATTTAATATGGCTTGATTTCCAAGCATTGCTCCTACAGAACTAGTATCAGGAAAGAAAATACTGCAGCTCAGCTCTACAGTAAGAGTAATGGTTTGATTAACTCTGCAAAACAATAGTATCACCAAATTGTGAGCCTTAGCAACAGTGTCTGAAGGTACTGAATTACTACTCCTTGTAAGAGTGGAGAATGAATTGGGAGAATTGATAAATGTGATATTCCTTAGAGTTCAGGAAGGTCTGTGACATCATTCCTAAAATGTTTTGATTTTAGAGTTTCCTGCAGAATACACACAAAGGTGCGTTACAGTATTGTACAGATGCTTAAAGAAGCTGGTGACTTTTCAAAGGGTCTTGTGTGGCCAAGGAGATCATGTGACTTTGCAAAAAACTAGGCACAAAAAATGTTAAATTTAATTAGAAATGTTAAATTTAATTAGAAAATAATAAATGGTAGAAGTGATCTAGAATTACCTGATTCAGGGTTGTTAGGATAGTTGTGTTAGTGGATATTAAAAATCACCGGGGTTAGATATTAATGTCTGAGAAGAAAATAGTGTCAAAGGTAAAATTGACAACTAAGTAGTATTGTTGTGGGTTTTTTGCCAGCCAGCAGCCAAGCACCACACACTTACTTGCTCACTCCCCACCAGCGGAATCAGGGAGAGAATTGGAAGGGTAGAAGCTGAAAACTCATGTCTTGCAACAAAGACAGTTTAATAGGGGAAGCAAAAATCATGCACACAAGCAAAGCAAAACAAGGGATTTGTTCAGTGCTTCCCATAGGAAGGCAGATGGTCAGACATCTCTGGAGAGCAGGGCCCCATCATGCCTAGTGATGACTTGGGAAGACAAACAACATCACTCCAAATGCCCCCTCTTCCATCTTCTCACCTCCTTCATATACTTGATATCCTGAGCAGGGTGTGATGGGGTCCGGAATCTCCCTTTGGTCAGTTGGGCTGACCTGTCCTGGCTGTGTCTCCTCCCAGTCTCACACGCATCCCAACTTCCTCACTATC
Source organism: Sylvia atricapilla (assembly GCF_009819655.1). Classification (NCBI taxonomy): domain Eukaryota; kingdom Metazoa; phylum Chordata; class Aves; order Passeriformes; family Sylviidae; genus Sylvia; species Sylvia atricapilla. The sequence continues at coordinate 43,153,720 of NC_089174.1, forward strand.
GTAGCAGTGCAAAAAGCAGAAAAGGCTTTGGCTCTGTGTAAGCCCTGCTGAGCAGTAACAAAAACATCTTGTTAGCATTAGCCTTGTATTCAACACAAATCCAAAAGATAGATAGCCCAGTACATTACACTGTGAAGAAAATTCCATCCTAGGTGAAAACAGCACAAGTAAAAGAACTAACGAAGTCTTCAGTAGTTTCCTGGTGATGTGAGAGATCAAATGAAAAGACAGTGTTTGTCATGTATGACAGTGTGAGTAGGGAATTTTCTTAAGGCAAATGTTACTAGAAACACAAACTGGAAGGCTGTTAGTGTAACTCAGTGTGCGAATTGTCGTTTACTTGGCTATTGACAAACTTCTGTTTATACTACTATTATCTATAGGCAGGTTTGTTCCAAAGGTATGAAAATATTTTAATAGCAGTAAACTTACAGTTTTTGCTTATGGTGGAAAGTGGACAGCTAATGAAAAATGAGTATTTTATCAAGGACAAGGAAGCAGAGTGGGGAATCCTTCTGTTGAAAAACTGGTGCAAGCACTTCAGAGAAAGTAATTTTTCTGATTCTAAAGTTGCACATGGGGATCAGTGAGTCGTTTGCCCAAAATACATCTGCTAGTGCTGATAAGGACCCTGTACCATAAATCCCACCACCATTCTGGCCAGCACTGTCTAGATGTGGATATTTGTAGAGTTCACTTAAGTAGTCTGCCTGAAGCTGCAACCAAGTTGTTTGTGGTGGGTAGCTGACAACATGGATGATCCTTTCAGCATAGAAAAAGTCAGATATTGTTTATCTCTGTGAAAATTATGATCAGTTTTTAGAGTTCCTAGATACTGTAATAATGTTGCAGAATATACTGCAAGAAGATGGACTTTTTCAGGTGTACTCTGAAAGAGCTTCTGTTGTCAGCTTGACACATTCTGATGTTTTTCCCCTGAGATTCAGACTAGTACAGGAACCAGTATAAGAACACTGAAAACAAAAAGCTCGCTAGTGTTTTCTGGCTGTGCATGTTCACTCTTGCACCATCTTACTGTATTTATCTTTCAGGAGTGAGTAAATAACCTATATATTAATTTTGAAGCAAGATGTGGTCCAGAACAATGGCAGTGCTGTTCCTCAGCCCTCACAAGAGATACTGGAAAAAATGCTTCAACACACATCAAGAGTGATATGCTGCTGTAGGAGGGACAGAGCTTAAAATAAAGTATGAAGTCTCATATGTAATGAGAAGAGGCCTTTAAAGCACAAATCTAATTAGTTTATTTCAGAGGAATCAAAGAGTAGAATTGTAATAGGCCTGTGTAAAGAGCAAGAATGTGCTTACCAGGAAGCCACTGTACTTTTGTAGTCTTAGTAGATCAATTTGTCAGAACAATGGAGGAGTTCACAGCAAATTTCCTATTTTCCATTTTCCTAAAAAATTTTAAACTGTTAGGATACTTTAGGGTCTAAGCATGGAGCTTGCCCATTACCACATCATTTTAAAGTGGCTATACTGACAAAGAAAGTAATACAAATGGTTAGTAGGACTCTCTGCCAAAATCCTAGTGTTACTTTTCATCAAAGTACAGAACACTCCTTAGTTCAGAAGTGCCTTCACTTGTCAGCTACAGTGGTTGTGTGACATATTTTGCCACATTTTGTGTCCAATTCCTAGGCAGAGGGAACTGATTAAATAATGGTACTGTAATAATGTGTAGTGTAGGATTGACTGAATTCACCACAATTCAACTTGAGACTTTAGTGGGGTTTTTTTGTTTGGGTTTTTTTTTTCACACACTTGAACAGGATATGTGTGCTAAATGTGTATCATGCTAAATCGGACCATCATCGTTTGCTTGGAACAGGACTCTGCAGGACTCTTTGAGGGTAATATGGCTGCTTGATAAGTGATACAAGAACATATATACTTTGTTTTGTTAAGTGGTGTTTTGCTACCATTTGGTTTCTTTAAACATTGAAGAAGATTAAATAAATACACTACAAATTGCATCATACCAACATTTTTATCTCTAAGTATATATCACATTGAAATTACGTTATTTATATTAAGAAAAGTGAAACTAAAATTCCATACTGCTATGTAACCTTGTAAAAATTGTCTTAACAAAAAGTACAAGCTGTTAGAAAATGTAATCCTGAGTCACATCTCTCTTTGAAAGATTGGTTTTTATCTAAGGAATTCTGCACCGATATTTCTGTTTTGTAACTAACCTCCTACCAATTTCAAGAATGTGCTAGTTAGGTTTTAATATTAAGTATACATTTAACTTCTGTAGCTATAGATGGATAAAAAAGCTGGTGTTTTTGATATAGAGGGATAAAACTGCTGGTATTTTTGGCTTCATTTTCACATTTAATTCAGGTTGTTTCTTGGAGTTTTTCCCCCACCAAGGAAAAGCTATAATGTCTAAACACTGTTGTGCTTGAAAACTGACTTCGTAAACTACTGTTGGGTTCCTCAGCAGTGTTCTGATCCTTCTACTTCTTTGTATTCTTCCCCTAAGTAATAAGGAATATGGATCACGGATCTTATCCTAGAGGAATATAAACCTGGTTTTACTTTTTTACTAAATACTTCTACTCATCTTCCTAGATATCTTGAACAGAAGGCTTTAGAAGTCTAGAGGAGTTTGAAGAATTACGGATTCCTACTTTTGTCTTTGAAATGAACCAAAATTTTAATATATGGAAGATTTCTTTGTGGTCAGAAGAGACAATTCTTCCATCATGGGCACATTACATTCTAAACCGATAGATTTGTAAATTAAAATGGTAACAGAATTGTAGGTTGTTTCATTTCTGCAATCATGGAGGCATGGTGTTTTCATTTCTTCCCATATTACCTCTAATTCTTGGTTAACTTCATTAGCGAAGGACCCCTTAGTAGTCAAGGACATCACTGTTCATAATTTTAGTATCTTTTATGTGCTGGTAAAAACAAAACAGATGGAGAAATACCCATTCCGTACCTTCAGTGCTAAAATCAGACACAAAGATTCATGAGACCACTTGATTACTAACCTTGTTTTTTAAACTTAGATTTTAATTTAAAGGAAAATTTATCTAGTGATCTGTATTTCACATTAGAAAAGATATTTTGATTGTAGGAGAGATTAAAGTTGAAGAGGAAAAAAGAAAGGAGGTATAAACTTACAAAGGAAAAATACCTAGATTTACCAGCTTTAACTTCTATTTTTTTAATAAAAATGCATTTTTTAATATTTCTTTTCCCAGAGGAAGGCATATTTGTTTGGCATTTAAATGTATGTTTGATGTATATTATGAGAAGGATGTAGAAGGAGTGAGTGGGAGAACATGCTAGAGGTATAATCAGGAGACTGCAAAGAATTCAGATTTTTATTAGTGAATAAATGTTCTGTTTTGTATTCTTTGAAAACAAGGAACAACACACGAATTGACAGTTTTGTCAAACCTCCCCCCTCTGTGATACAACTGTGTGTACTGCTAAAATTCTTGCTATCTGTATTGAGCTAACAGTGTATCTAAGGAAAAGATAGTTGTGTGTGAATGCTAATCTATTTAACTCTCTCCAGATGAGTTCTGGCCCTGGGCCCTTTGCTCAGCTGTGAAGTTGGAATTGGCCTTATATGAAAATACATTCATTCATTCTCAGTGAGTTTCAGAGGTAGAGGTTTTTAAGCAATCTGATATTTAGGAGGGGGTTTTTGTGGTTTTGGTTTTTTTTAGTGTTATATTGATATGAATGAGAAGCTCATTCATGTTTTCTGTAAAATACAAAATACCTGCAGAGGATGAGAGAGAATAATGTTCTATTCTTGCATGGTTTGATTAATTTTCATCTTGAGTTTCAGGAACTTCTGTGTTAGCAACTTAAAGGTGTCAACTTGTCATCAGCGGTGCAGAAGTGCTCACCTTCAACCCACCTAAAAGTGGAAGCCAATGTTTAACAGATACCCAGCTACCTTTTTTACTATCAGACTTGTATGTTATGTATTCGAGACATTTGTGAAAGTACTTGCTGCAAAGCAGTGGTTCAACTATGGCATAAATACTGACATTTGGTATTACTGAGGACTTCTAAATTGTGATCTAAATTTGATGTTTTGTCAGGAGTTCAGCTTCTGAAATTCCATCTTAAAATTGAAAAATACCATAGTTGACCCTATATGTGGGATAAGAACAGTGAAAGTTCAGCAGTATCAGCAGCATCATAATGGAAATCTTTTTTTCCTAGTAAATATTAGAAAACTAAGGTATGTGTGCTAATGATAATTAAATGTTGTCTTTGTTTCTTGTTATCAGTAACTGAACGCCTCCTGAATATAGTCATTTCAGTGAAAAAAAAAACCCATGTTAATTTAGCAGTGATTATGGTGAAGTATGTTTATGAACAGAGGTTGATGTGAACAAAATTAATGGTGAAGCTGCTTTAAAGTAACCTCTGTTTAATCTGTTCCTGTTTCAGACTTGTACTATGGTGGAGAAGCGTTCTCTGTAGAGCAGCCACAGTCTTTTACTTGTCCTTATTGTGGGAAAATGGGTTATACGGAAACATCTCTACAAGAACATGTTACTTCTGAGCATGCAGAAACATCAACAGAAGTGGTAAGAAGCCTCAGAACTTGATTCGTGGTGGAAATATATTTTAAATAGTCTCATTTCTGAAAAATTATCTTTTCTTTCTTGAAGCATGTATTCATTTAAATGCTTTTTCAGAGGGAAAGTACCTACATTTGAGAATGACATCAGAATCCTATGATTTACGGGTATGATAATATAATGATCTTGTTTCCTTCTTTTAGAGCTTTTGTTTGTTGTCCTGATATAAAAGCTGCCATGTTTAGGAGATCGTTATACTCTAAGACAAAATTTAGAAAGTTCTCACAGTTACTCTGTCTAGCTATGTCTCCCTTTTCATAATTAGTGTATAATTGTTCTACAAGCTTACAGCTATTCTGGTCTTTTGGAACTGTAAGAAAGAGGAAAACCTGCAGATAGTTTGTTTTCTAATAGCTTTTTAAATGAACCTCCTATTTTATGCGTTGGGATTCTGTAATGGTTTTAAAACTATTCTTGTCAAAGCAGGGGGGTTTTCCCCATCCCTAACCATTAGGACACTAAAAGGGGTTTAAAATACACTTCTTAAACAAATTTCAACACAAATGCTTTAATTGGAGGTGTTAACTCTCTCTATCTTGATGGACCTTGGGGGTAGGAGAAATTGGGTTAGCAATTTAGCAGAGGGACATGGAGGATGCTGTTCTGTAGTAAACTGTTTTAACCTAGAACCCCAGGAAAAAAGTGATGCTTGAAGTGGATTACTTATCACTAATACATTGTGTGAAATTAGTTATAAATAGGTATTCTAATTCTAGTCTAATCTTCTCTGTTCGGATCTTCTAGTTTTATTAATTTTGACAGAATACTGTGGAAGAAAATTAATGACTTTTCAAACCTAATAAGGAACTTGGGTGAAGGGGTGATGTGGAAGGGTGTTTGTTCACCTTTTTGGGGGCTCAGAGGTGTATGTTCTTTCTTAAAAACACAGGGAGTGTTTACTTCACAGTCAGTTGCACTGTGGTTTATTTAACTCAGTGACACACTGCAATTTTTACAGTCTCTCTGAGATTTTCTTAAGCTTTGCAACTTTCAAACATAGCATCAGCCATTGAAAGTTCTGTGTTAAGATGACTTTACTTTGTTTGGTGGCTTGGTATTGCAATTCTGATTTGCACCACTTGATGTCAGTGATATGTTCCTAAAACTGAGTGTTCACAGATTCCAGGTTTGCAGTTGTGACTTCTGGAACCCCCCACACGTAAAGCCTAAATTTCTTGACAGCTGCTACTCTGGTGAATCACGAAAGAGTTACATGTAAAAAACCAAAATCCCACTAAACTTTCTTTTTATGTGTCCGTCTGCGACACTGATTTATCATTGTTCCAAACAATGATATGTTCCAAACAATGTTTATGCTAAGTTTTGAATCTGGCATTTATGATACGTGTTTAGTGTGCATCCACATAAAATTGTTTGGGTACTGTACCCTTACTGAGATAGTGAAGGGCTACAAGACGAGTAAAGAGAAAAATATTATGGATTATAAAGTGTTTATGGTTTTAGACTTTAAGACAATTACTTATGTTTGGATACTGAGCTTGTCATTGCTTGAGTATCTCCTTCCAAAGATGCATTTTATTTTGGACATGTATTTTTAAGGATGTAAGGGAATTTTACAGGGACAGAATAATTTCTATCTTAAAGGCTTTTCACCCCCAGTTTGTCAAAGAACAAGCAAAAAACCTTTTTGTCTGTTAAATTTTGCCGTTTTTATATTCAGCAGTTTAATTTCTGCTGATTTTTGTCAGGTGTTGTACAACATTGTACAACAATGTTAGGTATTTGCAGGCAGGAATCAGAGGCTGAAGAGGTTGAAAAGGGACCTCTGGAGCAGGATCACGTACAGCTGGTTGCTCAAGACCTTGTCCAGATAGTTCTTTGATAGTGATTCCACAGTTAACTCTCTGGTTAACTTATGCCAGTGCTCAGTGATCCTCACAGCGAAAAATATTTCAGTGCTGCCTGATATTTTTGAGGAAGTTCCTATGCCCGCTGTGTCTTCTCCTGTCACTGCAATGGCTCCATCATCCTTTCAGGTTGCCTTCAGGTATTCATGGACATTCCTAATCCTTCTCCCATTACCCTATCTTTCTCCAGGCTGAACAGTTCCATCCTTCTCAGCCTTTTCTCCATTCCTCTCTGTAACCTTTCACTGAGCAGTTTCCAGTGTGTGCATGTGTGGAGCTGAGAGCTGGATGAAGGTAAAGGATCACAACCCTTGTCCTGCTGGCAGCTCTCTGTCCAGTGTAGCCCAGAACACCACTGGCTTTCTTTGCTGCAAAAGCACACTGCTGGCCCGTGGTGCACCAGGACCCCAGGTCCTTTGCTGCAAAGCTGTGTTTTATATGACGGCCTCTAGTGTGTGCTGATTCCGGGGCCTGTTCCTGCCCAGGTGCAAGACTTTGTACTTCCCCTTCATGGCGTTTCTGTTTTCCCATTTCTCCAGTTTTTTTAAGGTCACTCTAAATGGCAGCACAGCTCCCTAGCATATCAGCCACTCCTAGTTTTATGTAATCAGCAGAATTCCCACTGATCACCACACTCTGAGCCTGTCCACTGAGGCAGTTTTCACTCTACCTCACTCTCTGCTTATACAGCCTGAGCATCAGCAGCTTATCTTTGAGCATCCTGTGAGAGACAGCGTCAGTAGTCTCATTTGAAGTCCAGGAAAACAATTTCCCCTACTCTTCAGTCATCTACTAGGCCAGACACTTCAGCATTGAAGTTTCTGAAACTGGTCAAGCATGTCTTCCCCTTTGTGAAGCCAGTGCTGACTACTATTGATGATTTTCTTGTCTTTAATAGTGCCTGAAAATAGTAAACAACAGTTTCCTCACATTCCCAGAGGTCAAAGCAAGATGACCAGCCTGTTGTTCCCTAGGTCTTCCTCTTACTTGACTGTCTTTAAAATAGGAGTGAACTTTGCTTTACTCCAGTCCTCAGACACCTCATCCAGTCACCATAACTGTTTGAAGATTGAGAGAAGGCTCACAATGGCATCTGCCAGTTCCCTCAGCACCTCTTGGTGCATCACACCCGTTACAGTCTGCTGGTTTAAGTATTCCAGTTCATGTAAGTATTCTGTAAAGTAATCCTCTTCCAGCAGGAGAATGTCTTCACTACTCCAGACTTTACCACTGCTCTCTGGGGACTCGAGTTGCTGAAGACCAGTCTTCCCAGTAATGACCATAGCAAAGAAGGTATTCAGTATTTCAGCCTCTTCTGTGTTGTGTGTCACATCTTTTGAGCAATAGGCCCACATTTTCCCTAGTTATCTTTTTATTTCCTATGCAATTCTAGAAGACCTTCTTGTTATCATGGACATTCTTGCCTGATTCAATTCCATTTGGACTTTAGTTTTGCTTACGTTGCCCTGTGATGCTCAGATAATGCTTTTGGTAGGCTATGGCTACCCTAGAAGGGCAGCCTCTGTATGTTTTCTTTTTGTGATTGAGTTTGTCCACGAGTGTCTTCATCATCCATGTAGGCCTCCTGGCATTTTTGCGTCACTTCATATTCGTTGAGTTGGAGAACTTTTTCATCTTCTTCCCTTCTGCCCTCAGGATCTTGAAGTTCACTCTGTCAAGGTCTCTGCAGCCAGGGCTTTCTTTGACTCTCATATCCTGGCTGAACCCCTCCTTGCTGGTAGTTATGAAGTTGCATATAGCACCTGGCCTCATGTGCTTCCTTGTTACTTGGAGGAGAAAGTTACCCGGAGTGCACTCCAGGAACCTCTTGGATTGCAGTCATCTGTTGTCCTTCCAACAGATACTGGAGTTGTTAAAGACCTCCATGAGGATCAGGTCCTGCAAGTGTGAGGCAGCTGCTCTGTGTCTCTGGAGGGCCTGATCAGTTTGTTCCTTGTAGTAAGGTGGCCTATAGTAGACAACCTCTATACCATCCCCTTTGCTTGTTCTCTTCGTAATTCCAACATGTAAGATCTCCATCAGGTCATCTTTCATCCAGACACTGCTTTAAATGCACCCCTTCTACTCTGTCACTTAAAGGGCAAGCTCCCTTCCTGTTCTAAAGGAACCAGTATTTCTTCACCCATATAATGTCCAGGGACAGTGGTTAGAGTTGTAAGGCAGAGGAATCTGAGAATCAGTATGATGATAGTTTTTGTTGGTGCTGAGGTTTCAGGTTAGTTGGACTGGTCCAGATCAAAGGCAGCGTTCAGCTAGAAGTCTGCTATCACTGTAAATAAAAAAAGAGATTTAGAATACTTCATAAAATGCCATGTCTTCTGCCTTGATTTATAAAAGAGATGCAAATTTTCTGCTATTTGGCATTGCAGCAGCATTCCCTCACCTTCAGGAAGGCAGTAACTAGGCTCATTGTTTTGTAAGCACTAAGTTGTTGAGACTTTGATGATAAAACTGGGGAGAGATTTTTCTTGCAGTAATGAAATAGACAATCTGAGACAGTCTCCATGTCCCTGTTGATCCTCTTAAGATCCCAGTGACTCTTGTTGAGGTTACAGAAGTGCCGACACTTAAAGTGGTTACTTTGTATGTAAATGGAAAACTAGTGGTAATACAAGCAAAGTTCTGGAAACTGGCAGATATTCTGTCAGTAGGATTGACTTAGGCCTTTAGAGTCATCGTTCAGGGTTGCATGGTGATTTCTTAATGCAAATGCTCACAAATTCAAGAGAAAGTTATGACATTTGCCTTTTGTCTGCACCGTTTGTTCATGCATGTTGTAATTAAAAATCATTTTTAGCTGTGTCACGCTTCATCAGTGACCCAGCAGTCTTTGTTGTGACTCTCTCAGAGATTAACTAAACTGTTGTTTGTGCATAACAGTGCTTGAGTAACTTTCCCTAGTCAAGAGTTCTTGAAAGTTTAGTTGATATCTAGAATTAGGATTGGAATACTCTGATTCCTTCTTACTCAGTGTTCATTATAATCTTTTCTTAACTGATGTTTTTCTGAGGTGTGACTATGTTCACAAATACGTGCAGTTCATAACATCTTTGTCGTGTTAACAAAGAACTTTCTAGTGATTTCCTGCTTTCAGGAGTGGATTATTCTTGTTATGGTGAGTTTCTGCTTCCTCGGAGTAGCTTAAATAAAACAAGATTGCTTGGAAAGTATTGTTCTCTTGGTAGGAGACGATTAAGCAGCTGTAATGAAGTTTAAGGGGTTTAGAACCATCTTTCCAGTACACATCCACTTGTGTATCCCTACAGGATAGCAATATGATATGTTGCCATAGCTGAGTATTTATTATCTGATGTGCTATGATACGTCTGTAGTGCACTTGCTTGGCTTCTGTAGTGGTGAAAAATCTGTGGAGAGAAATGCTGAACACTGAAAATAAGAGAGAGGGAGTTGTAGCAAAAAGCTTTTAAAATGCCTGGTTTTCTTTTCAGAACTGGCCACTGAAATTAAAGTGGAATTAGATGCAGTAGTTTCTGTCACAAGTAGCTGAAATTTTACAGTAAAGTTACTTCAAGATCTTGTTCTCACTTCCATAAGAGTTCAACAGATGTGTGCGCTTTTGTATAGTTGTTCTTAATGCTCATGGTCTTTTGAGATCCACATTTAGCAGCTTGAGTATACACATGAAAAATGAAAGAAAAGTGGAAGGTGCTGTTCGTGGAGTCAAAGAAGTCATCATAATTACAGCAATAGTAGTAGTAATGTTTGCCTGCTTAATTAATTGTACTTCAGTTTAAAAAACAAAACAAACAAAACCTACCAACCAGAAACTGAAGTGGGAAAAAAAAAAACCCAAAACCAAAGACTCAGCAGCTGCTCTCAAAATACTGCTGTGGAAAGGGGTATGTAGATCAGCTCTTCTCTGCCAAACTTGCACCTCCTAGGTGGGATGGTCTCAGCTTGATACTTCCCAAATATGGGCAGTTTCATTCGGATTCCTCTGCTGGGATGAAGGCAAATAGCGTTCCTGTATGAGTCAACTCTAGTGTCTGTGGCAGAATTGGCATGCAAAAATACTCAAGATACTGCAAATTGATTTTAAGAACCTTAGCTCTGGCTTTCACAGTATTCTGAAATTCATAGAGTAAAAGATGAGTAAATTAATGTCTGCACTTGAGTAATTTTTCTGAATTTATTGAATACATTGATATCCAGGTGTTTGTGAATACCAAAATGTGATTTTAAAGCATAAGAGCCAATGTCTAATGATTGACTTGATACAAGTTCTGTTTCTTGTAGTATTTATAAATTTGGATTTTTTTTCCTTGCTCTGTCATTTCAGATTTGTCCAATATGTGCAGCATTGCCTGGTGGGGATCCGAATCACGTAACAGATGATTTTGCAGCTCATCTTACACTGGAACACAGAGCTCCTAGAGATTTAATATCCTTTCAAATTTGAGGCAGAGAGGCTAGACTGTTTCACCTAGTAGTCATGGTGACTTGGTTTGACTTTTATAGTCAAAGGGTCATATTCTCAATTTCCTGGAACTTGGGTTGCTAAAGATAAGTATATTAAAAATAAAAAGATTCGTCTGCTGGTTTAAATAAAGTGTAGTTGTCAGACTATGCACAGACTTGTAGGTATACTTGAAAGTGCTTTTTGCTCTAACAGCAGAAACATTTAAAAGATTTTGACATACAGAGGTTTTTTCTACTTGTGCTGTGTTCTATCCTGCCTCATGATTACTCTTGGTGCTGTTTTATGTATCAAGATATGGTGCTGTATATATTAATGACAAAAAGATGATTCAAGCATAGATCCTTGTAACAAAAGTTTGTAAACTTGCTTAACTACTTTTAACACAATCTTTTAATTATGTAATTTTGTAGTGTTATTGACATTTTGTAATACAACTCAGAAAACCTTCGGATTTTCTGGAAAATAGGATGTTGTCCTTCAGTTACTTTAGCAGGCGGTTGTGGACATCTATCTATGATGGCTGAAGAGCTGGAACTGTTGGGATTTTTTTTCATTCTTGTTATAGGAATATTTGTCTTTTTTTTAATTTTTTTCTTCCTCCCTAGGATTAACTGATAAAGTATCTTTTGGTTTGGGCTTTTATTTAATGATATGCAAGCTATGTAGCGTCCCTCTGAAATTTCCCTTGTGTCTTATTTAAACAAACAGAAAAAAGACTGCATTATAACTTTGATAGTGGCTTTTTTGTTCAGAGATTTTTAGAAAGGAACAAAGAATAATGTAATTTCCAGCGGCTGGGGGGAAAAGAATCCAAGCCCTATCAAACAGAATTAATAGAAGGGAAACAGCATTTGAGGTGATGTTTCCACTTCAGTTATGATTGGTTTTGATTGTATTTAAGTTTGCTAGTATTAACATGGTTTAAGGTCAGGACAAACTAAATGCGCAGGTTAATTAGTATGCAAGAATTGAATCGGTGTAAAGGAGTTTGGGTGTAGATTGGCTCTGTGAAATTATGCGGAAGTGATACAAAAACCAGTACAAAGTCAAATTAAAGCAGTTACTGGTACTTGCCTTTCTCAGGGACAGGAGTAGAGAGCTTGATCCCAGGCATCTCTGTGGTCCTCAGTGGCCAGGAGTCATGCCATCCTCCCTTTCTAGAGGAGGTGGGATAAAACTAATGAGGGGACAGTATCTTCCAGACCACTGGATCTTTCCTGGCCTTTGGAGAGCCCTGAAATGTTGCTTAATGGCTGATGTTGTTTGTGTCCTTTTAGTTCTGCTCATTGTACCGTGAGATTTTCATAGCACCTGCCTAATTAGGCTTTTTCTAGCAAGAATTATATAACTACATAGTAGTGTGGCAGAGTTCTAACTGTGGGCTTCCAACATTCGTTTAACTGTACTGTAAGGCAGGAAGTTTAAATTTTTCCAGCTACAGAGTGAAATCAATGTCTTACTAAAATGCACAAGATACTTGATTAGAATTCAAGCTACTACGGCATTTTCTCACCCTTAGTACCAGAGGTACCACCAGGTGACTTTCACTTGTGGAATGTTTGAGCCAGAAAAGACAATCTACTTTCAAATACAGAGGAAGGTTTCAGTTGTCCCAAAATTGATCTGTTTGGGGAATACAATGCCCATGATTAAAGATAATGCCTTTAGAATTTCGTGCTTGTACTCTGTTGTGTTGGTGTTGAGTGTTGGCAAATTTCCAAAACGTGGTAAGAAGTATCTTGAAGTGACTGTTTGACATTAGACTCTACATAGTATCTAGAAACAGGGATATCTAAGGCAGGAAAAAAGGAAGAGAAGATTTCACTCAGGGTCTGGCGGTGCAGGCAGTATGAGCTATCACTCTCTGATACACCATTATATTGCTGAATATGAAGTTGAAGCTGTACAGAACTCTCCATGCCCTGTAATTGCCTTCATATACAAAAAGGAGATAGAGAAGGCTCTTGGCTTGTTTTCTAGAGTAAAACACATTTGGTTAATTTTGGGGGTTTTTTTCCTAAAGTTGTCCCAAAACACTACATGTGTTTCATACTACAAACTTTGTGCAGCTATTGCACGATGTGTCATTTATTCCTGTGGACTATGGACAACTCTTTAAAACCCAGTTTCTTTCTTTAGCAGGAAAATATCTGAAAATTCATTAAATACACCTTTCCAGCATTAATCATACAAATAGTTCTCACATGACTATTCAGTTCAAACGTTTGTAACAAGATAGGCTTGCAAAGTCTTTTCTTACTCTAGCACAGCTGGTAAGAGTAAGTGCATGCTTAGCTGGTATTTGAAGAATGACATTTATCTCAAAACACTTCAAAAGCTGCAATTAGGAAAGTTACCGCAGAGTCCTGTGTCTGCTTGAAAAATCCCCAGATCCTGTTCCGACATGTTTAGTTATTAAAAGCTTGCCAAACTACATAGGGTCTGTAGTCCACCTAATTTAACAACTCATATCCAGCAGCATCCAAAGTTGGCACACTCAGAGGTGCAAGATGCTCTGTACTAAGCGAAGTGTGTTCTGTGCTGGAGAGGTTTTCCTCTGGCACCCTAGATGTTAAGTTTTACACTGTAGCACTGTAGTTGTTTTGAAACAAGCAAAGGCTGTAAAGTCTTGTAATGGCCAGAAGCTCTTCTCTTGCTGTGGGAAGTGGAGTCATATCTTTCAGTCTTAAGTTCTTGACCTCCATGATTTCCTATGGTCCTGCCTCATAACTCTAATTTATGAAAAGTAAATAGGAAGCTACCCTTACACAGAAATTGATACCGTATGAGTGGTAACCGTACTATTATGATAATAAAAAACATTGGAGATGGAGATTTAAGCTAAATTACAGTAACAACTAAAATAAATTATTAAAGCCTATGCTATTTCATTTTTCACTAGTGAGCCATGCTAGCCGTTTTTAAGAAGAAGCCTTATCTGGACTGTGTTGGAGGAAGCAATGTTAACAAATTTATAATGAAAATAATCTGTAAATTTGTTGATGACTTCAAAATTTATATGAGAACCAATAAAGTAACACAAAATACAAGCATCTGATAGGGGAAATTGGGAGACAAAGAGAAAAAGAAAGCATTGTCATACTGGAATTAGTAATATTTCTTGGGCTGTAAGAAGAAAGGTGAAACAAAGGGGTGTGGTAAATGTGCTGAATACTCCAGAAACCTACAGTTTCCTCAGGACTGAAGTGATGAAATTTCTTGGATAAACACATGAAATACAGAAGTCAAATGGAATTGGTAATTATTCTGATAGGAATTACAGTAAACATTTTTATTATTTTTGTTACTTAAAGTAAGAATTGAAAGGGAGAACTGAAATCCCTGTCTCAGTAGTAAGCTTGGCTGAACATGGATTTGCATGGGTTTTCACAGAAAAATTTGATTAAAAAAAGAAGTTACCAGATCAGTAAGTCTGACCTGTATCATAGCTACAGTGTACCTTAGCTTTGCGTCAGAAGTTGAATCATTACTGTATGAATCAAGAACAGTACACCTTAGTATTTGACCCATCAAATGTCCTTTAATGGTCGTTTAACAATCAATGCCAAACAATTCTGTTTTCTTAACTTCTTGGCTACGATGAATCCAGTGGCGTTCGGCATGTACGTAGGATGTTCCACCCAGGCCGGGGTTTGGGAGGCCCCCGTGCTCGTAGATCAAACATGCACTTTACTACCAGTTCCCCTGGTGGGCTTTCGTCTTCTCAGAGTTCGTATTCTCCAAGCAATAGAGAAGCCATGGACCCTATAGCTGGTAAGAGCTGTAACCACAAATTTTACCCCACTGTCCTCCTTCCAGAGGAAGAAGAATGTGAGGTGACTGTAGTTGCCCTGCTCTGTGTTGCTATGAAGCTGCACGTACAGGCACAGGCACAGAGCGGGTGAAGAGGGAAGCGTGTTCTTACTGTCAACATCAGAAATTAATTAGGCTTTGTCTTTAGGATTCCCAGAAATAGCTTGTTTGTTCTATTTTTAGCTTTGATGTGAAAATAACTTTTTTTTACAAGAAAGAAAAAGTAGAGACAATTTTGAAAACAAGTACAGTTTTGTCT
The DNA here is from genome assembly GCF_009819655.1 of Sylvia atricapilla. NCBI lineage: Eukaryota > Metazoa > Chordata > Aves > Passeriformes > Sylviidae > Sylvia > Sylvia atricapilla. The sequence continues at coordinate 43,168,771 of NC_089174.1, forward strand.
GTGGGGAAATCAAAACATTTTAATGCAGTGGTCTTTGACCATACCCATATGTCAGGGAAACCTCAGAATGTCTGCCACAAATCCACCTTTACTTCAGATGCAAAGAAGACAGTGCTCAAACTGGAGCTTGCCGCTCTCAGGCTGTCACTTCTTCAGGGTGAGATAGCCAGCCATCTGGCTTAATGAGGCATTGCCCCTGGAAGGAGAGCTGTGGATCCATTGCCTTCCTTAATCATGGTCCTCTTTGCCTGCCTTCTGATGGCTCTGATAATCTGCTGGCCTTGTGTGACCTAATGTAACTCATTAAATTACCTGTGAAGAAGTAGCCCACCAATGCAAAAACAGCAGGTAGAGGTCACAGGTGATTTTGTTCAAAGAGGGAGGATGTTCTTGAAGCTTTCAGTGCAAGACATCCTCTTTCTTTTGCCAGGGCAGCTGCTTCAGCTCATTTAAAATGTGAAGTGACTGCTGAAGTTTGTTTTCAGCCCTGCAGGACCTTCCCACTTAGCAGCATTAAGTGTGGGATAAAATGTCATTGTGGATCTGTACTCTTTTGAAGATGTGTTTCTGCATTAAGAGCACACTGAGCTGGGTGTCCATCTTGTTCCATGATTGTTTTGAGTTCACACCTTTTTCCAAGATACTGCTTCCCTATATTCCAAGCTTTAGCTTACAGTAAGAATAAATATATCGTAATCTTGCCTGTGAGCCCAACACGTCTGCCTTTTACTGGAGTAATAAATAGGAAACACCACAGTAACTTTTCTGTTTAAAGTTTATAGCATCAGTTACTTTTTTTAAACTTTTTTTTTCTTTCCTGTGGCATTATCTAGTAATTAAAATTTAATTTTGGTGCTGCTGTCAGTGTTGGTGAAAATTACTTGGCATCTCTAGTTCATATTTTGCGTTGTTCCTTCAAAAACAGCTTGCTCTAGGATGATTCATTTTGTTAATACAGTGGAAGAAAAGTTGTCATGACCTATCAGTAATGTCATAATGTAGACGAGAGGGGTAGGAGCAGGATTGTCCCTGCTTCCTCTGCCATTGCATCAGCTGCAGCAGGTGTCTGAGATAAGAAGTACTTTCTGCATAGGACATAGAAAAGATTACACAGGAATGCACTGAGCAGTAACTTGCTGCTCATATTTCTTAAAAAAAACCTTTATGGATGCAATTTGCAAAGAGCATTCCATTATTCTGAATTGGAACATTTAATAATAGAGGGGGGTTTTAATTGCTAGGCCTTCTTCATGTTTGTGACAAAAATAAGAATTCATACAGAGTGCTTTTGATGTGAAACAGTGATTTAATGTTTTTTAACTAAATTTCTTTTACCGAATGTTTGAAGCAATGGTACAGTATTTCTCTCTTGCCTGCAGCACAGCTTCCCTCTGGGATAATCGGGAGGATGAAACCTGTGTTTTGAGGGAACAGTTGTTGAAAGGAAAAAAAGTCAGCATCCAAAGCCAAAATAGTCAGTGGCTGTTTTGACTTTAGGTTTCAGAGAGTGGCTGCAGAGGACATCTTTTGCCAGACTACCTGTAGATTGGCTTTCCTGTTGTTGTCAAGACTTTAAACCTCGTCTTGTTATTTGGACTGAATCTGCATAAATTTGTCTTAATCTTTAGGGGCATTAATCTTCACAGTCTTCTCTGTGCATTGTTGGGTTTTGATGTTAGTTGAATTAAAGTGGAATTGATGCACTGAAATTCAGGGTGTATTTATTCTGCTGTGCAGTGCTTAATTAAGATCTTAAATCATAGAAGCTTTCTCTTCTCTGGCAGAGCTTTTATCCCAGCTATCAGGTGTGAGGCGTTCTGCAGGAGGACAGCTCAACTCCTCTGGCCCTTCTGCTTCTCAATTACAGCAGCTGCAGATGCAACTGCAGTTGGAACGGCAACATGCACAGGCAGCAAGACAGCAACTGGAGACTGCACGCAATGCAACCAGACGCACCAACACGATCAATGTCAACACCACTATGACACAATCTACAACAACAACCAACACATCTAACACAGAGAACAGTCAGCAGACTATCCAGAATTCCCAGTTCCTTCTGACAAGGTAATTTGTTCAGTGTATTTACTTGTATTTACGTCTTACAATTTCTGTTTACCTTGGTTCTCTAATAGAGATACAGAGCTTGATGAAGCTTATATGTTTGGAGTCAGGCACATGCCTAGGATGACATTAATTAACAGAAAACTTACTTAGTCTAGAAATTGTACTTAGACCCCAGGATTATTTAAAAGAGGATTCACCTCCTGTGTCATCCCAGTTCTTCTAGAACACTGACTACTGAACTGAAATAAAAATATTTTCCACATCTCCATTGCCACACACTCTGTAAGCAAACTTCTGTTCCTCTGGAAACAGAAAGAGGAAAGAATGTGAAAGAGTGTGGTAATTTCAACAGCTCCTGTAGCTGAATTTGAATCAAATTTATTTTTTATTCATTTTTTATCTTAGATTTTCATCTAAGTTCAGAATAATGTGACATCTTTAAGTCAGAAAATCACTTGAGAACCTTAATTAAAGCACCCACAAGTCTCACAGACTGTGACTTTCAGAGTTGGAGTGAGCAATTTCCTTGCCACTTTCAGGGCATGCAATGTACCTTAGAAGAAATGGAGTTAGATTCAGTAGTCCATGCATAAGTTTTACATGTGCAGTGATGTGTTTTGTGGCCAGTGTGAACTTAGAAGTTGATGTGGAAACAAAGGAGGCATATATAATTGTATGTCCAGGAAATGGTACCAGCTATCCCAAAGAGACTCCTTGAATAGCAGGAAGGCTCATAAACAGTTTTTGATGTTCCTCTAATTTTGTGCTCCATTGGTACTGCTGTTGCAGCAGCAGGGAAGGGGTGGGTAGGTAAATGCATGCCTGTTGTACTGAAGTGCTGGACGTGTTGAAGGGCAAGTAGGGCTGTCCTGAAGGAGCAGTTTCTGAGCACATCTCAGCCTGTTGGTGTTGTCACCAGTGAAATGGGCTTTCAGCAACTCTGTCTTCTCTTCCCTTGCTGCTGCACAGGTTGAATGATCCGAAGATGTCAGAAGCAGAACGTCAGTCAATGGAGAGTGAACGGGCAGACTGCAGCCTGTTTGTTCAGGAGCTTCTACTGTCCACCTTGATGCAGGAAGAAAGTTCCTCCTCAGATGAGGATGAGCGGGGGGAGATTGCAGATTTTGGTGCTATGGGCTGTGTAGATATTATGCCGCTAGATGTTGCTTTAGAAAACCTAAATTTAAAAGAGAGTAATAAAGGAAATGAGCCTCCTCCACCTCCTCTTTGATGACATCCCACTTTGCAGACAATGTCCTCTGTGCTGTATTTGCCAATGAAAGTGGACAACAACTATCTTGGGTTTGTTTTGGTGATTGTAATTTCAGGTCTGTCACTCTTGTTACATTGTGTACATTCAAAAGAAAGAGAGAAAAGATATATATGATAATCATTTCCACTTAACTAATTTTTACTTCTAGCAGGTAAATGTAGGTTGCAGTGCAGAGCAGAAGGCTCTGTGTCCTGTACCTTGACATGCAAAAGGCTCTCCTAATACTCCACATTCAAACTGAAGAGGAAAAAAAAATGAAAAATCTCTAATGAAGCTGCTGTGTGTATTTATGAATATTAATGAATAAAAACTGCTTGGATGGTTTACCTTAACTACTGCATGACGTTTTTTGCAGCGTGCATGAGTTTTAGTGACCTTGTCATTTAAAAACTTAAATACAAGGAGTAAAACTAAAAAACACAAAGCTTTCCCATTATTCCAAGGTTAGATGATGAAAAAGGTTAGCACTGAGTAGCAGTTTGTGGCCACAAAGTAGCTTTTTAATAATATGTGACAGAATGACATCTTCATGTGCTGATTCCTGCACAGGATGGAAACTCTGCAGGGGGATATATTGTCAGTGACCGGGGTGTGGCATTTTGCTGAATGGTGCCCTCTCAACCACAAAGTGGAGTTAAACTTCATTTAATGCATCTGTAGGAGACACAACAGTAAGGCCACTGCTGGAAGCTACTGCAAGGGGCTTTTGTGTGCCCTAAAATCAGATGATGTTCACTTTTGTTTAAAGTTTTTCTTTGTTGTGGTTGTTAAATTTTTTTAATTGTTAAATATGTTCTATTCAGGTGTAGACAATTCATATATTCACTGTGTTTCTTAAAAAAAAAAGTTAACCTGGATCCTGTTGTCTTCGTTTAAAAGCCTTTCACAGCCTCAATCATATTTTGAGTTATTTATGTATTTGCTTCATAGTTTGCAGAGACCTGACAGTGTCAGGAGAGCTTGAGAATTTGGATTCCCAGACTGTCAGTATATTACAAGAAATTCTTAATGCTGACTTTAGCACCTTTTATTTATTGTTTCTTCTGGTTATTTTTGCTGGTATAAAAAAGTTGGAAAAAAGCCTGTCAGTTGAATCATGCCACCTCCATGCCTATACTGTTAATCCTACTGGTTTGGAAAAAAAAGAGTATGGTGTTCTTGTGCACAGAAATTTATAATAGCCGCAAAGCAAGGACAGAAGGGGTATGCTTGGTCTTGGATTTGGTTTTGTTTCTTTTTTTTTTTTTTTTTTTTTTCCTTTTTTTTTTGTTTGTTTGGTTTTGTTGTTGTTTAGGGGTTTTTCTGTTTGCTTGGTTGGTTGGGGTTTTTTGGTGGGTTTTTTTGAATGTAAAGTTAGATTATAAGAACGAACGTGCACACAGCTTCTGATGAAAATTTAAACTAGGCTTACGTCATAATGATGTCTTTCCAGATCTCTCACCTCACCCCCTCTCTCTTTCTCTGTATCCTCTCAGCAGCATTGTAGAGTAAACGTAATGACTTGGGATACCACATGGTGTTCTCAGCAGAACTGTGACATATATGCTAATTCAAAATAACAGCAGGAAAAAAGCAACCCCATAGGCTGAAGTTTAAGTTCCTTCCTGTTTTTTGGTGGGTTTTTTTTTTTTTTTTTTAATCATCAAATCTTGATTGTTTTCATATAGAGCAGCATCAGCTTTGGTTGGATTTTTTCTCTTTTTTTTTTGTTTTTTTTAGTCTCTGCAACAGAAAACTTTACATGCAGCCTCTGGTTACCCTGAGAGTTACCCCAGTAGGGGACTTTTTTATTAATTGTTGAAGACTTTCAAACCTTTTTCAAGCTGTAGTTTTTCAAACACATCTTCTGCACATTACAATAAGACACACGGTTCAATAAAGCATTTTCAAGACTGTTGTTCGGTTGATTCTCTTTGGTTTTAACGTATTTTCCAGACAGTTTTGTTCCAGAAATTTCTTCATCTGCCTTTAATTCTAACTGTATCTTCCAACACAAAATCAGTTTGTGTAGACATTCTGGGTGGATTATATAAATGTTTTAAAATCAAGTGCTTTGGCAGGTGATGAAGTATGTAATACTAAGCTCTTCACAGGTAGGTGAATTGAAGGGTGCATAGACCAAGATGCATTTAAAACAGACTCTTCTCAGTGTGCTGTTTTGTATTGGTTAAGGCTGGTCTCTTACATTGCCCGAATTCCAGGCAGCACCACACTTGCTTGGAAGGGCATGCAAATCAGTGCTGCCCATGTTTGTTTAGAGTCTTAATACATGCTACCTTGGATTTAAATCTTTGGACATCATTTTAACTTGTACAAATCTTCAGTGGTTTGGGAGGCTGTTTTACCTTTTTTATTATTATTTTAGGTTTAAAAAAACGCCATGAAATGGCTACTAGGAAGGTATGCTAGTAGTCTGTCAAGTTCTATTTGCAGAAAGTGTTTTTCCTTCTCAGAGTAAGCTTTGCTAAGGTACTATTTTTGGGTTCTTTCCAGAATATTTATTTTCGGGGTGCTTTGGGCTGCAGTGACTACAGCCTCTGTCAGCTTTGAAGGGGAATCCCATGGGGTGTTACTGCCTTTTCCATGTGAGAGAGGAAAAGAAAATCACAAAACAACAATAAAAAAGACACATCCCAAGACCACATCCCCACCACTCAACATGGATAACCCCCTTCCCGGAACAGGAGCCTTAGTGCTCTGCACTTGCACAGTTCTTGGAGTGCAGGGACCCCAGTACTGTGACTGGGCAGTCAAGGTCATGTAAAGAAGCACTTTCAAAGGTATCAGCAAAAGCAATTTTATAACAAAATTGTAAAAGCACAACTACTTTCTACGGCAATGTTTGCTGTGTTGCCGTGTAGATAAAGCACGCAAGGAGGACTGGATTAGAATCTATCTGGAGTGACACACAACAGAGACGAGGGATGCAAAAGGGTAAGGATGGAGAAAATAAGGGCGCAGAGGGGGAAAGGAGACACTCCCACTCATTCACAAGGTTCACAATGGACCCCTTGCCAAATCTACTCTTTGCATTGCTCAGTGCTTTGTGTCTAAAGGATTTGGCAGCGCTTAATCATTGATTGATTTAACTCTTCAAATGATTCAGTAAGATTTACCATAACCACAAGAGTAACTTGATTTTTAATATAACATGGCAACATTGATGCCACACTTGCTATAAAGTGTTGAAGTCAGTTTCCACACATTCACCCAGACACAGACATGTATATGTTCAAATATTCGTGTGTGTGGGACATGTACAAAGCACCTGTATAGAACTTGCCGGAGTTTGGTGAAATGCACACTTTGGACGCCTTAGCATCTCTCAGTGGGCAAGGCTTCAGCCTCAAGGAGGAGGGACCAGCCCAGACCCCACTGTCAGTTTTTGATGAGGCTCCTTTGCGTTCTCAAACCTGTGGGTTGATGAGCACTGAGAGGCACATCCTGCTCCAAAGGAGGTGCTGGCACAGCCACTGGAGGCTCAAAGGGCCTCCCGTGGGAACCTTGTTCATAAGGTTGTGAGATGCTCAGCTTTAGCCTTCAATTTCCATCCTGGACTCAATGCAGGTAGGTAATTTTTCTCAAAAGTCCACTAACAATAATATTACTCCAGCTGTGATTCAGACAAAAATAAGTTTCCAAGGCTATTCATTAAAAAACAAGTTCGTTGGGCAACACATTGCTTAGAACAGAGAGTAACAGACAACCTCAAGGAAACCATAACACTGCACATGCAGGTGGAACACCTGCCTCGCCACAGGTGGGTTCAAGCGACTGTGTGCCCTGTGTGCTGTGTGTGCTGTGCTATGTGTGCTCCTGTGTGATGTGCTGTGTGTGCTCTACTGTGTGTGCTCTCTGTGCTGTATGTGCCGCGTGTGCTGTGCTCTGTGTGCTGAACTGTGTGTTGTGTGTGCTGTGTGTGCTGTCAGGCAGAACCCCGCATGGCTGACAGTGCTCCCGATTCTGCTGTGTGAATTCTCGCGCTGTCACCATTCTGGTGAAGGCTGCCATAGAGCCAGTGCTGGGGGTTGGGCAGGCAGAAAGGCACATACCCAGTCAGTATTCTGTATGTTAAAATGGTATGGAAAACAGTGTAAAGGGTGGATGTGCATATCCCTGGAAAGCTTTTTAGAATATCAGTATGGTCTGTCTATATCTTCTGATCTGCTTTAATACAAGGCCTGAACTAGTTTTTTGGAACCTTTCTGTTTATCTCAAAGTCAAAGGCTCTGTCACACAATGGTGTGATAAACAGTAAAAATGCATCCACTGCATGTTTTAGTTGTGACTTCACTGATCAATTCGGTGGCACCGGGGGTGGGGGAGTTTCCATTCTCTGCCGTTCGCTCAGGTTGGGCTTCCATCTTGGCAGAGTTCCGCTCCCTGTTAAGTTTCTGGACAGTGTAGTTTGGTGCAGAAACCAAACATCCAGATGTGTGCACAGCTGCAGCTTTGAGACACTTGTCTGCTTTGCCACATGGGTACTTTGCTGTTTTGAGGCTGTTTAGTTGTTTAGTTCCTAAGGACGAGGAAAGGATCTTGAGACAGGTCGATGGGCACAAGGGTTTATTTGCAGTGTTCACTATACTTAATGTGCACAGTATATAGGTGCTCAAAAGTTATTCATGAACAAAGAGAGTAGGCAAGGGGAACTGCAGGGGGGAACTGTGCAGCTTCTGGAGTGTGCTTGCACCACACTTTTCAATTCAGCACTGGCTGTCACCTCCTACAACATCTAATGCAACATAAACTTGTGGGACAGTGGAAAAAGCAGGGCCCTGTATAGTGGAGTGTGGAGGAGAGGTACCACAGGAAGAGAACCTGCAGAGCTGCATCTTCCCTGCTGGGCCAGCACCTGTGAGCCAGCAGTGTGAAGCAGGGGCCAGGGCACAGTTCTCCCCACACCATGTGGATGGAGCACGAGTCATGGCCTTAAAGGAATTGTCAGGGAGCAGAGCAGAAAGTGGGGCATGGAGGCCAGAACAAGGCATACACCAATGTAGGTCTCAGCACACTGTGGGGTTGGAGCTGGGAGAAGAAAAAGATGTATAGCAAAAAGTTAGGAGAGGTTAGAAGGGAAACAGTAAGACAGGGAATGATGGTCAGAGGCAGGAAACACTATAGTCATGCCAAAGATGAAGAGGAGTGACAGGTGGGACTGAGGAGGGCAGAGGGCCACAGTGAATCACGAGCAGCTACAAATGAGGCTCTGGCAGTTTTCCTGCTTCTACCATCCACTGCCTATGGTGCAGGAGGAAGCTGGCCACCTCTGGGACTCTCTCTTCTCTGGGCCCTTCCCAGACAGCAAACACTTCACCCCAGCCTGCCTTCAGCCTCACCAGCTCTCCAGTCACTATCAAGCTGGCAGCACTGCCACCAGGGCACCCTTCCCTTTCTGATCCTACTCCTTTTACAGAGCAGCCCCTGAAAGGCTGTGCCATTCTTAACCCCAGCACCACACACAGTACTCACAGGCACAAATGCTCTCTATCACAAAGATCAGCATTTGCCCATTCTGAGACCAACCCAGGCCTCTTCCTTTCCCAGACACCAGAGCTCTTATCAGTGCAGGATATAAGGACAGTTGTTTCTATCCACATCAGCAGTGTCTCTTTGTTTGGTGAGGAACATCTGTTGGGAAGTTTCCATTGGCAAGGGAAATCTTTCTTACTTCAGTCATTTAGCCTTGACCCTTGGAGAAGCAAACCACAGCATGCACCTCAGGCAGCGGGATGGCCTGTGACCCAGCAGAAATGAGGATGTTGTGCTTTCTGATGTGCTGGCGCTGCCCACATGCCACTCACTCTCCTTTGCAGTGCCCCAGGAAACACAGCTCACAACCAAACATCAAATAAAGGAGAGATTTTACATTTTATATAAGCGTTTATTTACAACTTGTTTAACAACTGTACACACTTCTATCACCTTGGAAGCATTAGTGTATTTGTCTGGGAAAAAATATTAAACTTTTTGATTCCAATTATCATTAATGAGGTTTTTTTGTCTATATACAGGTATGTATATTAATATTGCTACCATAACAATCTGGTAGTTACACCATTTGTAGATGAACTGAAATGGGAAATTAATGTTTTGACACTCTAAGAATTAATTCTTTTACAGAAATTATATCACTGGCAACTCCACAAACAGTTATTATTTTGATAACTGATCAACATTTAATTCAGGACTGTCAAACAAGCTGCTATTAAGAAGGTAAAAGAGTTTTCTATGCAGCACAAATGAAGTTAGTATATCAGAGACATGCTGGAGATCAGCTCTGAGTTGAGAGCTCACAACCACTTCATGACAGAGATGTCAGGCAAATCTAATTAAAGTATCCAGCTCCCTGGCTGGCTCCACCTGACATCTCTCTGTTGCATTAGTAAACTCAAACAACTTTTGTCAAGCTAAACACACTTACATACAAATGTCATCAAGGCTCAAGAACAACTGATACTTAGTCTCTAATCTGCACAGACCACTTGGAGAAATGAGGTACTGCTCGGCATCACTTTGGGACATTTGTGGAGGCAGGTGCACAAAAAAAGCAATCCCCTCCTGCCCAGCACAGTGCCCTGATTTCAGGGATCCTGCACCCAGCCTGGCTTAGGGCAGGGTGTGGTCCCAGCCGAAGCAGCACTTGCAAATGAAAAACATACTATGCCTTTAACACCCAACTAAAGAAAGTTTTACTAGTAATGCTTGCCCTGACACATAACAAGGGATCAATGGCTAGGACCTGGAAAGACACAAATCCTTCAGCTTTCTGCCGACTCAGTCTGATGAAATGCTGCTGCATCTGCTGCACAAGTATTTGACTCATTATCACCAAACCCCAGATCCTGGCTGCAGGTCACGTCAGACTTCACTGTCCCTGGCCCTGGTGGACCAGAAAAGACATATATCCCCATCTGAAGTCTTTACGGACAGCTGTTAGCCAGAGCACCGGGTAGCCACAGTATTTGATACAGTATCCAGATGGGAAAACACCACAGTTCTCACTTGGATCCTAGTTCTATCCTTCACTCTGCTGCCTGGCCTCCTTGGCCATTCCTACCAGCCCATCCCTTTGCCAGGCAGTGCACACCACCCTGCTCTGCTGGGACACACGTCTGTCCTTTTTCCACGTTATTCTGCACAAGGACACGGACACTGTGGGATCAGGATCCCTGAGGACTGGACACAAGTGGGTGTCTCTGTGCACAAGGTGTGGCTCTGTCAGAGTCCACCTGATGTGCCAGGAACGAGGCAGGCACTGTGTGTGTGACCAGAAGAGACCGCAGAGACAAGTGGACACAACGCTTCTTCAGTGGGGGGGGTGCCCCCATGGCAAACAGGGCTGGAAACTCCTCTAACTGCCCAAGTAAGGAAAACTGTTCTTGGAGGCAGCAGAGTTCAAGTCAGTATGTCTGCCAGGATTAAGATCCAGGTGAGCAAGAATTGGGTTTTTCTATAACTGGATTCAAACCACTTAAGGTACTCAGCATTCAGACTTTTTAGTTTTTTAACAAATCCTATGGCTTGAAAGCCCCTTCCCCTGTTTTGTTACGTACTGACTCCTATACAATAAACCTCTTAACTTATAACACTACAGCACTCCCTTGTCTTCTGAATCTTGCCAGTACTGGATGTCCAATACAAAACAAAGATACAGTAGTACAAATGTGCAGATATTTAGGAATATTAAATAAGCAGCTCTTTAAATTAATATAGGCAGTACAAAGCATTTTGAGTTACACTGTCTACATATGGCAAATCTTATAGCTAAACTTCAAAATACAAAGAAACAGCCAAGCTAGTGCAATTGGAAATCAAATAGCTAAGACTGTGACAGGAGAAAGAAAAAAAGAAAGGAAAAAAAAATACAGGTGAAAGATAAACGATCCAAATTATACACTGGCAAGGACAGTCTGCAGATTACTGAAAGTGTAAATGACTCTCACACTTATGTCCATTCATGGTCTTTCCTCAGATTGTTTTAACAATTGTACAGATTGGAAAAAAAAAGTTTCTGAAAGAAACAAACAACACAGTTCAAATGTAGAGAGAAAAATACAACAGCCACAAACTACTGTGTATATACATATTAAGGAAGCAGGCAGTGCCTGTGAACAAAATACCACCTGGTAGTTTGCCTGGCTCGGAGATTATCAGATGAAACTTGCTTGGTTTTCTAAGGAAGATGGGATCGCCAAGCTGCAATTCGTTAGTCATTTCTCCTGGTAAAACACCTCCTTCGCTTTACTTTATTTGTTTAAAGACTCAAAGTGGATCCTTTAAGGGTGCAGGTGCTTTGAAATTTTAACAGTAACCGAAAGGCCTTTTAAGGAATTCATTAAGACTAGATTTTTATAGTTCGGTATATGAAAATGTTGTAAGAAGTCTGTGTGTTAATACTGTTAATCAGAATTAAATAAAGTGGACAGGCGGAAGTAAAATGGAGAGCTGACAGTGCTCTGTCAGTGTGCAGAACGCCTCCTGTTGAGTTGTGAATACAGGATTTCCTCTCTCCTAGCCTCATAGGAGACTTTTTGTGAAGAGAAAGATTAAGTGGAAGTGGGAAATAGGAAAGCCACTTCCCAGGATGGTAAGCTTCTCTGCAAGTAGATCCCCCTTTGAAATCAGATGGTCATGAGTCTTAAGTGTAGAACTGGTAAAGTTTGGTTATGCAGTCTGGACAGAAAAGCAAGTCATGCACTGAACAGTCCCTGTTACAATAATGCTGCAGGTCATGCAACCACATCACTGCAAATAAAAGAATAAAGAAGAAAGTTAAAAAGCAGATAACATATTACTGTTGAAAAAACCCAACAAAACAGAGAACAGAACAGGTCTTTTTAAAAGCAGTTTAGTAAGGCCACCTCTACTTAAGATTTGTGCAAATTCACAGGGAAAATACCTTTGCCAAGCAACTGTTCAAATTAACAGGAAGGTTACAGGCCTATAATTGGAAAAAGCAAAAAAAAAAAATAGCCTTGGTCAATATCTAAATTTAGCTGTAATTAAACTTCACACACTTCTGATTAAAATTCTTCAGGGCATCATTCTTAACTAAAATAGCTATGGAAAATAAGTTTACACAGCAATGAGTGAGTCTCAGGCATTCATGCTGTCAAGTACAACTGTTAAAAGCAAGATAAAGTGAAAGGTGCCCAACCAATTCTGCACATGTTAATATGCTAAAAGACAATCAGAATAACAACTGTCTTGAGCTCTAAGCACCACTGAAGGCATTTAAAGTTCATCAGAGCTCACCCTGTGCATGCGGCTCAGTATCACTGCCCCACTGCATTGGCAAGTTCTATCCCTTGCAGGCAAATAAAGGTTCAAATTGCTAGAAAATGATACACATTCTTGTTAAAGTAAGTTGAGTCAGAGTCACCAAGCAGTCAAGAAAGCACTCCACAATTGCTGTGGAAGGGCATCTAAGTTTGGAAGAAATTGGAGAGGTTGGCACAGTTGTGCATTGTCACTGATGCACCCTTTTTCCTGGTCAGTGTAATGGAATGCTTTTTGCTGGCCAGTGAATGGAACGCTTTACTGACACAGCTACGGTGCTTCCACTTTGCCCAAGCAACACAGATGTCCCTAATACAGCACTGGCACAGCACTTAATGGGCATTTTTGTGTTCATATTGCAAAGAGCAAACTGGCTTCACCGGACTGAAATTAGAGGCTGTTTCCCCACTTCCTTTTCCCTTCTATTGCACTGGTCAAAAACTGTTCTAAGAATGCTTCTTGTGATGGGACAATCCAGGTTAAATAAAAAAAAAAAGAGTATTTATGCCACAAGCTTGCATATCCCTCTTTTTTTCCTTCTCATCCGTCCACTCAGAATATCAACCATAATTGAAAAACAAACAGAAACACAGAGACACATATCAAATGGAATAAAAAATTAAACATATTCAAAGACTTCGAGGATATATATTTTAAGCAATCATTGTCTTTTAAGCTTGCTTGGCACTGCTTGGTGCATAAAGTTACACAGTTCAGGATTTATATGAAGATCACTGTAGCTATTCTATAAAAAATAAAAAGTTCAAGCTACATAAGCATGTACCTATTTTATAGTATATAAATGAATATAATCTATTCCTTTAGTCTCATCTGGCTATTCTTTAGCTCAAACTTACTATTTAGTAGCACTTCAAGTGTATGTTGCACATACACAGAAGTGACATTTCAGGCTTCTCTTTGAGTCATGCAGTACTTTTGAGAGGTCTTGTAAACTCAGGACAGTGTATTATCTTTCAAGGATGTAAAAATTCACCTATTAGTGCCCTTTCCTTATGAAAAATTCTTATCATGTTCTAAAAATAGTTGTATGTCACTTTCTCTATTTTAAAACCACCTGTTGAGGCAGCAACACATGGAAGAAAACAGAGATGCAAGATATGAGGGTAAATTCACTGAGCATAACCTGCTACTGCATCTGCAGCATCTTTAGAAAGAGACAGTTCATGCAGCAGGCAGTGTATCTAGGGAGGAGTGACAAAGATAATACAGAGCAGATTATAAATTTAAAAAACTGTGGCCTTATAATGTAATGCTTATAATTATTCCAAGACTTTTCTGATACTGCTAAACATAAGCTTTAAAATCTCTCTCAAAATCACTGATGCCTCCAGGAAATAAGTTTACTCTCCAGCTTACTAACCTTTTGTGACTGTGAACAATAACCTCTGCTTTACAGTATTTTAAATTATATAACTGATGTTACATTCAAATCCAAATCAAAAGCCTGAGGGTCACATTACAACTATTTTGTAACTCCATAAATACTACGCCACTGGGGATTTTCTCTTAAAATTCCATCCATTTTCATGATCAGACTAACAACATGAGCATGCTAACAGTAACAACTGGACTTTATGTTAGCCCTCTTCTCTTCAAGTTAGGTATAATCATTAGGGATTTAATTTCCACTTCCAGAATAAACTACTCTATACCCGTGGACATACTTGCTTTTGAAATATTTCAGATCTGTGCCATGCTAGCAGTAGTTAGCAGTTCTTCAAAGTGCTGACAAATGTCTGCTTTTTTAACAATTAAAAGAACCACGTTCCTCCTTCTGCAATTCTCTCATCTGATCATGAAGGACCTCTCTAATGCAAAGCAATGAAGAAAGTCAGCACCAGAAAGGAAAAGCTGCCCAACCATACCTGACTGACATGTATTTCCCTCTACTAGCAGTATTTTACACGTTGTATGGATCAGTCTCTGAGACCCATAGCAGCAAGACAGCTGCAAGAAATTTTACTGGGCAAATGGAATCTGTTTTCCATCTGGAAATGACACAATATGCAAAGGGGACTGAAGGATATGCAATTTTCCAAATGACTTTACATGCACAGCAAACGGCAGCAGAGCAAACTCCCGATAAGCCACTAGAGCCAACTAATGCAGAAATATACTTCAGGTCATCCTTCACTACCTTGGCAAGGACCGAAGGTGAAGGTAGAACCTGGACCACTATGAAGCTGACAGCAACAGCATCCCCCAGCAGATGAGGACTTCAATTACAGAAGTCAGCCCAAGTTCCTACTGATTCACTGACTACAATCTGACACCAATTTGTCTGGAAAGCTGTCTTGGTTACACTGTCAGGTGCTGTTTCAACGCCCCATGGAACGATGGTATGATTTGTCAAGTTTCCTAGAGATCCCCAGTCAACATCCATTCATTGCCTAATTCAATGACCAAACGCATTTTAAAAATTAACTTTATGTATGTCCCAATACTTTAATGAATACACAAAAATAAAATCAAAGAAAAACAGAGGATGAAGCTAGCTAAGTCCTCAACATGATACAATGGAGCTGACAGCAGAGTCAAAATTTACAGAGTTTCACTGTACCAGATGGAAGAAGTCTGAGATTGCAATGGCTGTTCAATGACAGCTTCTGCCTTATACACAAGCAAAACCTCTAATAGTTACTCAGTTAAAATTTAATTAGAAAGATAAAAACCTGGCTCAATTAGCTCAGGTTCTTAATTAATTTTTAAATGAAAATGAAAATGCAAAATGGTGAAAGAATACTCTTCTGATTTTTGTACTGACTAGCTGCTTGCATCTGCCTCCTCCATTTTCAAACCAAAAAAAATCACACTTTATTTTTAGTTATAGCCTGCAGGATCACTGACAAACTTCTGCTACTTTTCTGGACTTCCAGAGGGAAGAAAGACCACAGGAATAAGGCAATCCAATCAGCCATGCCAGGACATGTTCTTGATTCCTTAAGAGTGACAAACTGGAGGCATGGCTAGGATTCTACCTAGAAGATGATAATTTGCTCCAAAAACCTCACCACTTGGGAGTATATCCTGAAAAATCCTTTTAGCTTTTTATTTATACAATTTCAGGTGAGGAAAATACCTGCTAAATTTGGTTAGGAGCTACTGAAATTTGTCAATACAATCTTACTGGAAAACATGGGAGTCCACATTCTACCTAAAACGCATGTGCAAAAACCCATAAGAAGTCAGCATTGCATAGCTGACTGAGTGCAAAAATACCTCCCTCATCAATCCTTGCAAAAAGTCATTACGTTGGGCAAGAATAAAAAAGTCTCTATACAGTAAGTAAAATTGAAATACTGTTTTACTTCGTAAGAAAAAGGAAAGATAGCAACATTCAGGATAGTCTTCCTCCAAGAAGAAAATCCAACAAGAAGAAAATCCAGTGGTGACATTAAACTATCTTACAACTACCAAATCTACAGAAAATGTCAACACATCAGGACTATTAAACCCACTCAAAATCATTCAGGAAGCTGTTAAGTGTGTAGTCTCATACACTAGAGAAGAGAAGAAAAGCAAAAGCTACTTGCACATGTCAAAATACCAAAGACTTCAAAATTGCCAAAAAGCTTCTAAATTTTCTTGACAGCTTACACATACCACTTACTATTTGAGTTCATAATAAAGCACTAACAGGAACAGTCACTGTTAATTCTTTCATACACATATAAAAATGCCAGTGCTCCTTACAGAACAGAGCCACAAAAAACTTGCAGAAGCATTACTGCTAACACAAGTGACTTGCACTGGACAAGATTGCCATTTCATTATTTCCAAACACAATGAAAGGCATATTGTAGCCATTATATATTTACTTCATATTGCAATATACAAGTTGTATATTCCAGATGTATATTTACCTTTGCACTGTGGATGGAACACACAACCCTTAAATTATATTACTTCAGTTTTTAAAGCACTTAGAAAATACATATTATGATCCAAGTGATTATGTGTTGCTATCAAGAAAACAGGGAACTTGAATTTTCTTTTTATGTCATGTTTGATCAGATATGCTAAAAATTCAACTCTCTACAGAAGTATACAAACTGGACTGAACACATCCTTTTAGGTGAGAAACTATGCTTCAGCTCTAAACAATGAAAATATTTCTCCATTTATCTATTATCTTTTATTGGCACTTAATTAAATCTGTCGGAAAGATTATTCTGGGCAGATCCTCAGCACAGTGCCCAGGAAAGTACTCTAATGAACTCCATAGATGTTTTATCTCTGCCCTGGAGAACCTTTTGTCTTTAAGCTCAGTTGTACATTTTTTTTCTGTAGTGTAATCAGGACAGGATATAACACTGGCTTAGTAATTACCACTACAATTTTTATGTAAATAGTCTTTCTTGCCTCAGGGGAAAAAGTATTCCTAAAAACTTCTCAGACCTATCTAATGTGCTGAGAGAATTCTGTTCCATAGGTTGGGGCACTTGCCTATATTCTTTTATTACTCAAGGTGAGACAAATACACTGATAGCTCTCCTATATATGTATTTATTCCCTGGAGTAACAGTCTGAACTCCTTCTTTTTCTTAATACACACTGCTCACAAAGATATACAGCAAGCATGTAAAATAATGAAGCTGAACCGTTTAAATAAAGAAGCTGTTTTTGTGAAAGAGAAGGTATAAGATGTTCACCACTTGCACTCACCCACACACCAAGATTAAGAATGGATGTATGCAGCAAATTAAAGTAGTAAAGCACTGAAGAACAAAGAATTTAACTCCTCTAATTACTAACAGAAGACACAACAAATTACTTACTAGAACCAGACCTCAACTGAGTATATTTCTTTAAGAGTGCAGTACATTTTTAGGTTTTTATATTCAACACGAATTCTGGGAAATACCAGAATTTCTGCAAGTTTGTAAATTCCCAAAGACAAAATGATTGTTCACTTGCCTAACAATTACTGTGAGCAACGGTAAAGCTCAGATTCAATATGAGTCTTGTGTTGCTCTTTGATGCTATATAATGATGCTATCTATTTTTGAACTACAGAAAACACTTCAGTGTCTTATCTTCAAGGGAAAAGACAGAATCACAAAGAATAAGAGAAAAGCCAACAACCACCAAGAAGCAAAAAAAGCTACGAGAGACTAGAAAGTAGAAGCATAAGACAAGACCTCGAATCAGCATGTGTTCATTTCCTGTCTCTCAGGGGCATTAGCCTGTCATCAAAACTTGGGGGGCAAAACAGTAAAACAAATATTAACATAATAAAGGCAATTACTTTCATTCTAGTGTGCTGATTGTGTTCAGGTACTTTTAGACCTGCACCTAATTAAGAGCGATAAATAATTAAATTACTAGACAAAAGATTAAAAAAAATTAAAATTCCCATTAAGGCTTTATATCTGTCTTTCCCAAATAGCCCTTGGCAGTTTAGTAACAGAAAAAGTTAGCTAGATTAAAATGAGGAGCCCTGGAGCTTTAGGTATCCTTAGGTTCTTGCTCTGGGTGATAGAAAATGCTGTAATCTCAAACAGGAACATCAAATTCCCTCAGAGTGGTTTTGCTGCTGTTCACATACCGCATGTGGTAAAGAGTTCTTCAAGTTATTAAAATCGATTGCACAAGATCAGAAAAAGATATCCCCCACAAACTGCAATCATCTAGATAATTATAGATAGCATTTTGTATCTCAGTAAGAGACAGCAGATGGAATATATTGCCTCACTGAGCTACAGAAATTATCCATAACTTCCTTTGTATTATCTTTCTGCACATAAGAAACTTGCAATGTCTCATCTAATTTTTGCAAGCACAGCCCATACCAGTAATACAGTGCATAAGTACAGAAAATTTTTAGAAAACTATTTTTTCCCAAATGTGAGGAATAAAAGACAAAACTATATGTAGAATTCAGCTGGGCAGGGGGGGCAGGTGTGTAACTGGAACTGAAAATATTTTTCAGACACATACTGAATGCATATCTTAGCCCAGATTGAAACAGATTATGCACTTGAGGATAAAACAATAGTACCTAAAAATATCATTCAACGTTTATTACGCTTTAATCTTGGTGTGCTTGTTTTAATTATCTGTTGCTCATTCTATCCAAATTTTGATTTAAAACAGACATTCAGATGATTGATAAATGCTAGTATCTTTTCTCTAAAGGGATTTATGCAAAAATAAACGTCTCCACTTAGAAGGGCATTAAAATCAGGTGAAAGAATAAATTTAAAAACCAACTGCATGTGTATTAGAGTCCAAAGTCTCTCTAAATAAAGACCTAAATTTAAAATCAGTCTCTAAATTTAAAACTGAAGCCCAACAAGATGTATGATTATGAAACTTCCAGCCAATACTCAGTTTTTCTGTGTCCATCAATTCTTTGACAAAAATTACAGGAAATGCATAGAACTGGTCAGGGAAAATGCACAAATTTGTAGAAACAGAACCTAAATAAGAAGAGCCTCCATCCACTGATCAACATGAAGGCATTATAACAATTGATCAACTATATGCTAAAAAGGCAGTACAACAAATCACAGCCAGTTTCCAACAAAGTCAGCAATAAACTCACCTGAAGGCACTGGTACCATTAGTAAGGCAACTGATAACAATTATACCCTGAATCAATATTTTAAAAGCCAGTCTTTTAGTAGGGGATAACAACTGGAATACATTAACAATATTAACTGGGGCCTTGATCCATTATGTATTGTTCATCCATAATCATAAAGTTTTAGAACAAATGTCCTTTTAAAATGGATGATAGAATAGCAGATTAGCACATGCTAAATACTTCTTGACCTTTTCAAAATACGTATTTAAGCTAACACTTGACAAAGAAGAGTGGAGTAAACCATTTGAAAATATTAATCTCTACCAGCAAAAGAGCTAACACCAGTTGATAAAGAAAAACCTGGAAAAAGTCATCCTGCTTCCCTAAATACCAAGAGTAAGAGCAAACTTTGCACTTAGGAGATTAAAAAAAAAACCCCAATCTTTCTTTCTTTGCATTGGTGAGTTTTCTAGTATGAAACAAATTTCACAATAATATTACAATCCAACTTTGCATGTCTGTAATGAGATTTCAGCATTTTTCTGAAGCAACAGGATAGGAGATGAAATAAAAAGCTAATTCCCTTTGAAAAAAACAGTCTTATAAAGCATAACAACGCTTACAGGCATCAAAGTGCGAACTGGAATAAGAAATCTACATTGTCATATGGTCCACATGAGGTTTTTCATAAGAGACCAGGCTTCATACAAATGAGACTGTTATTATACAGCACTCCTTTAGATGTTTTCAAAATTTTGGCACATTCAGAAAACGCAGAGAGAAATTAACTCCAAAAAATATAAGCAAAGGGTATTACAGAGCAATGAGAAAGCATAATAAAATCCTTTCCTGAACTGTAAAATAACAGCAGTAACAAAGGAGAAAGAGAAAGGATGCTGGTTTATTTTCCTTGAATGTTGTCACTTGCAATAGAAGTGGCCTGGATCACAGGGCAGCTTTCTCTTTAAGGGCAAGGCTTCTCTACCTTGCTGTTGCTGGCTGGACATGACCAGGGTAAGATCTCCTTGTGCTCGTGGCTTGCCTTTGTCTAGCCAGGAAGGACTGTCCTGAGCCTGTACTAGCCAGTCTGTCTTCTGCTGCTTTTTTATGCAGAGTCATCCCCTATGGACAAGGAGAAATTCTTAGTGAATACCAATACAAAACACCAAACAACTTAATTAATTTACATTTTGTTCATTATTTCTGTCTTCACACTGATTAAACTGTTATGAACTCCACACACAAAGCATCATATTTTCAAGGACAAGGATAAGATATTGTTCCTAATGCTTTGTGTGGAACTCCTCCTCTTCCCCTGCAATCGCTCTCCAGGTTTAGATTAACCACCTAAGAACACAATATATGCTTCTCATGGCAACTGGACAGTTCTTTCCAAAACGGCCCTCCTCCCAATTCCTGACACGTTTCTGTTGACCTAGCATGTTGACCTAGAACAGTACTTTTCTTCTGAAATAAGTTTAGGTATTGTCATCCTCTGTGGAAACAGCAGCTCACATGTCAGAAGCTCATCTTGGGAAACAGTATGTTCTCATCAGGCAAAAACACAACGAGGAAATCAAGAAAGCTGTGGTGGGTTGTGCAGTTGTGTATAAAAGCAGAGGCTAATTAAAGAATGATACAGACAAAGCTATCAGTGTTAGTGTTCATGACACTAGTAGTACCAAAGTTATCACCTTAGTGTTCATGATAGGTCACTGAACTATGGGTCTTATCTCAGGCTTGTCTTCTACTTGTTAGTGGGACAAATGTCATAAAATTGGCCAAGGAAACTGGTCACTTGAAAATATCTTCAATAGGTAAACAATTCAACCACTGCTTGAGTTTAGACTTGCTATTCATGAACACAAGATTCATTACACAATTGTAAGATGAATGGCTTTGATTGTGCCCCTTCATTAGAGACAACTGGAAGACTGGAGAGTGGTGAATCAAAGTAAATTTGAGCACTGTAATTTGCATCGGTGAAGGGCTGGGACTACAAAATAATGATCTGAGCCATTTTTAATTTTAAAACTTGAAAATTACAAACTTCATTTTTTATTTTCCCCAAGGTTATTATAGGAACATACTCTTACATAGAGATAACTTAAATTACTGGAAAGTATTTGCTTCTGTGCTTGCGTGTTGGAAAATGCTTTTCAAACAAAAATACTGTAAATGAATGGATGCTCTTATAAACATATCAGAAACAAACAGCATTAATAGTTTCTTTCTTTTTTTTTCTTTTCAATTAGAAGGTTTGTGAGATTCTTACCATGTTGTACCAGGCACTAACGATAAATTTCTCCTCCATTTCTCTTTGATTTTTTGTTTTCTCATATTCTTTCTATAAAACAAAAAACCCATATATTTAAAGCCAAAATATAATAGAAGTGTTAGTCCCCAAGGAAAAAGCAATGAGTTTTTACCACAAAACACAAGGATTACTACCTCCAGGGAATGAAACATTCTGTCCCGCTCCTGCAACTGATTTTTCAGTGCCTGAATCTCAGGAGCAGCACCCTGGTTCTGTTTAGGATCTAATGTGCGGATGACCTGCAAGAGAAAACAAGTTTGTTTTTTCTACCAAATCCTGCAAAAACAAACTTGTAAAGAAATTAAAACCTTTTAAGTCAGGCTAAAAAATAATTAAAAAGTAGCTTAAAAATGTCTACCTCTCTTATTAACTGTGACATATTAAAGCATCTGAACAAGGCCCTCTTTCTACAGGACCAGCAAACAAAACTACTGACAAAAAAAGTGATACCTTAAAGGTTCAGTATTCCAGACTCACATTTGCAGTTCTTAACCCACGCTACACTACTTGCAGCCATAGTGACAGAGACAGCTTCTGTAAGGTTTCTCTCCTCCTAGATATAATTTTCCTGCCTGTCAATTTCTCCTGCTTGAGGAACGACTGCTTCTGTCCTTATGGACATTTGCCATGATTCCCCTACTTGGGGTACCAGGTGCTGTATCTCTGTAGCTCCGTTCAGCCAAGAAGCACTCCATGGCACATGCCTAATCGTTATGATACTAAAAAGTTGAAGGGACACCTGGTACACTTGTATATGTCATCCAAGAGTGCTAGGAAACAGAGCTAAACCAAGATAAAATCCAGCAAAATGCCTGAATTATTAAGCATTTAATAGAAAATGGCTTGAACCTTTTTAACAACTTCTGGCCATACAGAAATAGATTTCTCATCTTTTATCTTTCTACCTATTTGAGTTGTGTCCAGATGCTGAAATAGAACAATGCTTTAAATTTTAGTGAGACATTTTTACTGTAGGCTAAACATAAATCCTATGAGGAGTGGCTGAGGGAGTGGGGGTGTCCAGCCTGGAGAAAAGATGGCTCTGGGAGACCTTATCACACTCTCCTTGAATGGAAGTTGTAGCCAAGTGGGGGCTGTGGCCTCTTCTCCTAAGCAACAAGTGACAGATTGAGACAACATTGCCTCAAGCTGTGCCAGAGAAGGTTTAGGTTGGATTGTTAAGTATAGGAAAGAGTTGGCTAGGGAGCTTGTGTAGTTGCCATCCCTGGAGGTGTTCAAGAAACTGGATGCGGCACCTAGTGCCATGGTCTAGCTAACACAATGGTGACCAGTCAAAAGCTGACTTGATTGATCTTGGCGATCTTTTCCAAACAAAATTATTCTATGATTCTACTTTATAAAAGCAGGCAATTTTTATAAAGAAATGCTCATTAGACCTGGATACACCTTCCATAGAGGAAGACTATAATGATTCTACAAAAAAAAAACCCTGCACCCAAACCTATTAACAACAAACCTAACACAAATAAAATGAAAGTTGATAAAAGGACAACAAGAAGTTAACCTAACTAATTAATGCTACTGTCATATAAAACACCCTTTAGTAATACAGCACATACAAATAAACAAATCTTACTGAAAGGGGAAAAGCTGTCTTTCAGTGGAATATAATCTAAGTCACAGCAACCAATATAAAACAGTGGGGCAGGGAGACAGCGATATTTGTTTAAAATTCCTGAAGACCTTTCACAAGAAATAATTCAGGAAACTCCACAGAAGTAAAGAAAGAAAGCATAAAATTTTGCCAAATTAGGAACATACTTATAAATTTCATTGTAATGATACACATTTAAAGACACTGATATGCTTTTAAGAAACTCAAAATAGCAAAGTATAGTACCATAATATTGCCACTTCAAAGCTAGTAGTATAACCATATTCCCCATACTTAAATATTAGTCACCTTCTTGACAGAACCATAAATTAAGCAATAAAGGCAAAAGAGAATGCTGAACATCATCAGAGAAATCTAACAACTACTGAAGGTGATACAGTCAAAAAGATCACTTTACTACATAAAGGCATCAATAAAAGAGTCCCAAAAATGGGGTTATCTTCTCAGAATTAATCCATATTAAATACTGAAACAATAAGATGATAATCAATGGAGCTTCCTTCTCTTTAACTTAGTGTGTATACAGATCCATCCTTCATTTTCGCTTCACAGAGGGGACATGTAATACAGTCTCTGTCGGAAAGGGATAATTAACATGGAACATATTTACTTACACTTTTAGCCTTTTCCAAATACTTTTTGTATCGTTCTTCCATTTGCTTCATTTCTTCCTCCTTTTTACGTAGAGCTTCTTGTAATTCCTCAATTTTAAGTGCTTTATGTCAGGAGATGCACACATTGGAAAACAACATCATTATACTATGCATATTTTCATGTAATACAAGCAAATATGAATTTTTCTTGTTTTATGTAAGAGGAGTAATTCCTTATAGGCACAACTCCTGCTTAAATTTACTGAACTGTAACATAGATACTAAATTTAATTTCCCCCTCACATTTTCTTAAGCAGCAATCAAGATCAGTAGGACAATTTAATTGCACAGATTTTTCCTGTGTTGGTGTAAGAACATGTCAAGCCACTATTACTTCTACATCTTCTATACAACTTCTCAGATCTCAGAAAACAAAATTATATTTTTTCATTTTTTCCTCCATCTCACTACAAATAAGAATTTCATCATAAACCAGAAGAGCTGCCATTGGTTACAATCTTTTGCCTTGTTCTAAAATAACTAGTCTTGAAAAATACGGACTACCTCCCTCATTACTTCTCCGGAAAAAACGTAGCAGTAACGGGCTAAAAACCATCTAGATGCTAGGTTCTACATACCATCTGAGCAATATGATACATATCTTATATTCTCTTTAACTATTAGTAGAAAGTTTGCTCAAATTACAACACATTTTTGGAAACACATTGAAGGAATAATACACACTGGAAGTAAAAATGAGTCATGAAAACAGCAAGCATCTTCTAAAATATGGTCTTATGAGCCACAACAGTTTTGGACAGGTGAGGTTCAACAGCAGTGAGCTGGTATTTCTACAGCCAGTGATATAGAGGTTTGGGACTAGATGATCTTTAAGGTTTATTCTAACCTCTTAGCATTCTGATTTCTTACTACTGTGTCTCTACAATGTTTCTAAATGTTAAAAGCAAGTGTAAGTGTTAAAAGCATCTTTTTGGTCACCCTAGTTTCCAGAGACACTAACAACATACATGTCACCTCCATTAAAAATGTACATTTTGCTTACCTGACACTTCCTTTAGGTATTATAATTAAAGACGTTGCACATGAAATAATTTAAAAACAAAAGAAATGGACTGCACAGGTAACTCACAACTGTTGTTGCATCTTGGTTCCAAATCTTCAATAATAGCTCGTTTCTTCTGTAGCTCATTGTTAGCCTCATGGAGCTTCTCACTGTTACAAACCACAGAAGCACACATTGTTTCACCAGCAGTATTACTGTGCTTGAAACGAACACTAAGCCATACAGAAAATCCTCCGAGAGAGAGATTATTTCTAAGGGCATGCTTGTTTGTTTTTTTTTCTGCAGAGCAGAACAAAGTGACAATATTACTACAGAAATATTTGTTAGGTAAGATGAAAAACATTGCTCTGTATGGAAAACTGCAACAGCAGTTTCTTTGTCAGTAACTATACTTAATTTAGAACTTAGAGTTAACTGCACAATGAGGGCCTAAAATGAATACTCATAACTGATATTACATTGAGGAAAGAATGGCTAAACCCAAAGACAACAGAAGCTTCTTTTTCCA
This sequence comes from Sylvia atricapilla, assembly GCF_009819655.1. Classification (NCBI taxonomy): domain Eukaryota; kingdom Metazoa; phylum Chordata; class Aves; order Passeriformes; family Sylviidae; genus Sylvia; species Sylvia atricapilla. Next base: position 43,194,081 of record NC_089174.1, read on the forward strand.
GGACAGTCAAAAAGCTTAGGGTAGTAAAATATGTGCAAAAATAGCACAATAAAATGACAGCACTTCACAATGGTTTTCTATGAAAAAAAAAAATGGAATCTGAACAGCAGATTCCCAAATATTCCTGTGTTATCAAATCTTAGTTGAATATTTTCCAGATCCATGATTAATGACTGTGTGCCTTCCTTACTATATGGAAAAACACATCATTTCAAACCACAAACAAAACAGGCAAACAAAAATACTTACAGATGTTCTTCAAGTTTCTTTTTCAGAAGAACTGACTAAAAAGAAAGTTAAATGTTTTAATGTATTGTGAGGCTTTAACATATTTTAAAAATTATATTAAAACATGCAATTTTGACATTCTAACCAAAATCCAACTTTTTTAGTTCAGTTTTAGTTCCCAACTGTAAAGCATCAGTGGTAGCAACCTTTCTCATCATAGATGTGTGACTTTAGTAAAATTAGAAACCCTTTAGAACTTCACAATTATTTTCCCAGGAACTAGATCAATAAAAGCAAGATCCATAAAAGACAGAACTCTAAGGCAGTTGTTTTAATTTGTTCAGTACTTTGTATTGGAATGTGCAGCAAAATTTGCAAGAGCTGTCCTCTTTTTGCAAAAACCAATATTGCACTGCAATTTGCATAAGACATGTTGCAAATTAGAAGCAAATTCCCATCCCCACAGAAACCAGAATGAGTAGAGTATTTCTAACTACAGTGTAGCAAAAATGTCACCTTTTTTGTATTTCTTATCTTTATTGATTACAGACAAATAAAAATCACTGAACAACTTACAGTGTTCCACTTTCTGGTTAAATCACATTTAGATAAGCTCTTTGAATAAAAACTTTGAAGTAATTTTTAAATTTTAAACTCACTTCATATACAGTGAATATCTTTCAAAAGGAAAAAAAAAACCCAAACTGAAATGACTATGAACTGAAAGTAGTGTTAAGTAAATAGAAAGCCATACTCACAATAGCCTTGAGCAGAAGCCCATGCCAAGAAACAGAGATGACATTAGTATAAAGCAAAACAGCAGCCAACAGAAGAAACTATTTAGAAAGTCATGAACAGAAAAAGTTAAAGCTATGTATTTTTCACACATGTGCAATTTCTTCCTGTGTACTCATGAGCAATTTCATCTTGTTACATTTTCTAAAGCATGTCTCTAAACCAAAAAATATAAAAATAATAAAGAAGCACATTTACAAATCACTGTGTTTAAATCAGAATTCCAAAGGAAAACAACTGCTATTTTGGAAAGTAATTAAAGAACAAAAATCATACAACTAATAAAATCAAGGAAAATAGCCAGTCTGTTGGGCTACAACCAGAATTAAGGGATGCAGGTATTTTTGTGGTGTGATGCTGAGTTGTGTTATTGCTACGCTAATTGAATACAAAGCAAATGTAAAATATTTAAATCTGCAACTGCCTTTTTAGTTTGTATTTATACAAACTAAATGGGATTATTATTAATCCCATGGGAGGCTGAGCATGTGACTGATGGTCCACAACACCATCAGAATATAAGATAAAATCATCAACAAAATTATTTCATTGTTTTTCTTCAATGTTCCTTCAACAAAGATTTAGTTACCTTGCTAGAGAAAAAATGACTCTGTGCACTCAAAAAGCTTTTTTGTTTGTTTGGTCATACTTCAAAATACTGTCTTTGATCACATTCCTGGGTCATGTTTTTTCATTATTACAGAAGAGAGTTTCTTATTGCATGACAAGAAAGGTGGGAAGCCATAAAAACAAGTTAATATGGCTCTACTGACTTCACAGTCAGAAGTTTGCAGCAGCTAAGGATCTGCAGGTTTTGACCATTTGGCTTTTTTTCTTTTCCAGTCCTCTGAACAACTGCAGCTACACCACCTTTTCTGTAACAAAAAATATTTGTATGCATCTACCAGTCACAAATCATTTTAACTGTGCCCATAACTTATATCCAATCATTTAGGGGACTACTGGCTGGCTGGGACAAGAAAGGGAGAAAGTTGGAAGCAGTGCCCACTTCCCTAAGGTAATAAAACCAAAATTTAACTCAGCTTTTTTTTTTTTTTTTTTTTTTTTTTTTTGCATCTTTGTACTGCACTTGGGTTTGTCTTGAAACAGACACAACTTCCAGTCAATACTGATGCCACTTGTGTATTATTTAGATAGTACCTGCACTGTTGAGGGAGTAACCCCTCTCCCAACTAGACAGACTATGTTTTCACAAGTAAAGAACTAATTGTGATAAAAGCCCAAAAAACTAAAAGAAGCTGAAATAAGTTTACCCACATTAACTGACCTAAGACACATGTTTAGGAAAGACAATAAAACACTCCATGTGCCATTCTAGGCACCCCAAGATCCTGTACATACTTGGCAGATAAATTCAAACAGATCACTTTAAAAATGAGCAAACATTACTTCTGGGATTTTCACAGTATCAGTAAGCTTTAAAGACTCATACAAATCTAAAACGTAATTACTATAATTGTTGTTCTCTCATAGGAAGATGAATCTCCTAAACACTACAGAAATAAAAGCGTTTTTGCTTGACGTTCTTTTCATGGTCAAAGCAGTCAAAGGAAAAAGTGTGTCCCCTTTTTCATGGCAAAATTTGGTTTAATTTTAGATGTTAAGGTTAGGGGCAGATGGCTGGGTTTTGGTCTGAGGTTAAGCTAATTTAGCAGGGTATGGGAAACTACAGGTCATGACTTCAAAAGACTGTTGGATGAGATTGGTAACACTGTAAGGTGATGAAAGTCACAAAACAGCATCATGATGGATGGTCAGATTTCAAGGATGCTGAGAATAATGGTTTGGGTCGGAAGGGACTTTTAAAGGTCACACACTTCAACCCACTGCAACAAGCATGGAGGGACATCTTCAACTGGATCATGTTGCTCAGAGCCCTCTCCAACCTGGCCCTCAATATTCCATTCCACAACTTCCCCGGGCAACTTGTTCCAGGGCCTCACCAAATAAAAACGTGGCTAAACTTTATGGGTAACTGAAGAGATAACAGAGTTCTGGGTATCTTTTAGGGGAGGTGTTGTATCAGAAACAGCATGTAAGGCCATGACCGCATATGTTACATTATGAAAAACATTAGGTGTGTGATGGATTTAACAAGTGGAGCAGAGGTGTTTATATAAGAAGGCATTAGGGCAGAGAACAGGAGAACAAGGATGATAAAAGACATTGATAGGACATGCAAATGATGCAGCCAAAGCTGTTCAGGTAACTGTTGCGTAGCCCCACATGACTACTGCATTCTGGAGGATAATAAATCAAGCCTATTCTAAGCACACCAGACACATCTGAGTTAATTCTGTAGTCTGAAAGATGGGGATAAGGAGGCCGTTGCCTGGCCTGGTAACACTCAGATGGACTAATCATGCATCCCAACAAAATATGTCAGTGCCCATTACAGGCCCAATGGCACAGAGCTGCCTTCCACTGCACATCAATACAAAATCAAAACTGTCCTTGTGGACCTTGGCACATAGCTTGTAACACTGCAAAGACACTTGCCTGGGTTATGGTACTACCTCTACATCTTTTGGGACATATTTAAAAACCCCTTCACCTTTAAAACCAAACAAAACTTTAAAGAAAAGAAACGGAAACAAACATGAAGAAAACCAACAAAAAACAAACCTGAACTCTCACCATACATTTCTGGACTGGATTAAAATAAAGTGTCAGTTTTCTGGATTAAGTCCATTTACAGTATAAGTACATAAAAATAGGGATTTCAGTGCATTGTTGCAGAAAACCAGCAAAAAACCAAAGGAAATTAGCTGAAAATTATGTACTGGTGAACTGTATGCTGTGTCTCTCCCATCGCTTTTTCGTGTGTTTCTGAAGAATCACTCTTTTTGTACAGCTAACCTACATATAACTCAAGTAGCCTCAGCACATCTTTGACCTACTTGACCAGCTGGGTTTAACTTCTGAGATTTACTCTGCTTTACAAGGGAGACTGCAGGAGGAGACCAGAGGTTCTTGCATCCTCAACACCTCCCTGAGTCTACGCTCACTCTTTTTCTTCCTTAAGAGTAAATGAAATCCTACAGATCAAACTCAGCAAAACAGGCCATGGGATCAGTGCCTATAAATCACCACTGCTATGGTAAGTAAGACCAATATAAAATATAGGTGAGTCCAGACACCCTAAATTACTGCCCCAACCACAGCCTCAAAAGAGACACAATTAAAATTACAGTAAATAAAGCTGAATACAATTTGTCGGGGATCATTTACAATACTCAGTATCTGAGAATAATTCTTTCATATTTTTGTTCACCCTGAAAAAATTCTGGCAAATAATCAAGACAATTAAGAACTTCTCAGAATAGAGATATTCTAATATGCGTTATAAAATACATTCTAATTTATTCAGGAAAATAATCTTGTTGGAAATCAACTAGGTGTTTAACATTCATATATTTTATTCTGAAAATTAAAAGGGTAAACTAAATTTAAAACACTCTTAAATGAACATAAGTATCTAGTGAAAAAACTTTCACTATTTCATACAGATTTGTTAAAACAAACCCACAAAAATAGAAAGCAGCATATTACACTTCGTGGCCAATTAGCAACATGATACACTGAGATTGTGAGCATACACTCTGCATGTACAGTCCACCAAATTGCTGCTTTCAAGAAAATTCTAGAGCTTCTTTCTTGAAATTCAAGGGACAAACAATTATTGAGTGTAAGACTGAAAGTTGTTTTCCACACTAACTCAGTTACAATGTGTATTCTTACATTTAAAATAAAGTTACCTGTGTATACAGAAACAGAAAATGCTGCAATGTGTTGAGGGCCTAATTGTTTGATTTTCTTATCTTCTTTTCTTCATGTCAGAGCCAGGATTAATACATGGGAGTCACTGTTTCGAGTTCAGGCTCGAACACGAAACAAACGTGTTTATTAACTGAGTATTAACTTAAAATCTTAAATCTAAGTTTCCAGAATTCCAACATATGATTGTTTGTTTGTTTGTATTGGCCTGCCTGGTTGTTTTCATTCTGAGATACATTTACATGAAGAATTACAGACCTTCCAGTAGCTGAAAAGGCCTTAACTTTCATTAAGAAAACTAAATCCAGAACAACTTCAGATAATTTATTCATAGAGAAGCAACATTTCCTAAGTTCTCTGCAAAGCTCTCTATACTAATTAAATAATTTTAATGCTGAGTTTTCTACTGCAACAGACACAATTATTCAAATAAAACATGTGTGACATCTTCTCTACATAGGATGTTTTCTATCCTAGACAATTGTCTTATATCCTAGTTAGAGAAGCACAATTTACTGGTAAGACCATAAAAGTAAGTACAAAAAACTATTAGAAATCTCAACCTATATAATTCTTCTCTTTTTTTTAGCAAAAACGCAGAAGTTTCAAAACTGTTAACTACTGGAATGTAAGTCTGATGTACATTTCTACTTACATCTTCAGCTTTTGAACCTTGATCCTGCAAAGATTTTTGCAATTCTTCAACCTGGGACTGTACTTCCAGAAGTCTCTGATTTACCAATCTAGGAAAGAGATAGTATTTGTTTTTCAGAAAAAAACCAAACTGCAAGAGGAAGTCTCAGAATTTTAGTGCCCAGTGCTTTCAGATCATCTACACAAAAAAAAAATGCAATACTGTAAATTATTCACAAAAAAGTAACAGCAGTTCCAAAAGTTTATAACATCCAGATGTTCATCCAGAACATTGTCATATTCCTCAAGGACAACAAAAATGCATGCAGAAATTAATTCTATATACATGAAGGAAGATCTTTTAATAGTCAGTTTTACTCTGTGAGAGCTGCTATCTTAGGCTTTTACACCGCTACAGAAACCCTATAAACCTGTAGGTTGGAAAGGATGTCCACAGGTTGCCTAGGTCCAACCTCCTCCTTAAAGTAGGTGCACTTACAGCAGATTGCTGGGAACCATGTCCAATACCAGGTTTGAACACTTGTAAAGACAGAGGTCTAACAGTCTCTGGGCTTGTCTTCAAGAGCTTGGATCCATATTTTGTCTGTTGCCTCTTCTTCTTCCACTACTAATCTCTTGAGCAGAGCCCAAATCTGCCTTATTTCTACCTTCCCATCAGACAGATGCAATTCACAGTATATTCCCTACGTCACCTTTCCCTTGGCCTGGACAAACCCTGTTCTCAGTTTAAACCCACATATCACACATTCCAGTGTCTCTCATCTCAGCAGTATTCTGCTGCACTTCTACATATCCTCATCTCTGTGGTACTGCAGAATCCAAAATTATATGGTCTGTCCAGATGTAATATCATAAGTACTGATGAGATGTGAGAAGTCATTTTCCCAGACTGACTGCCTGCATCTTAGTGAGGACAGTTAAGATCACAGTCAACTGCAAGGTCCCCAGATAACACATCCTCCTTTGCCCCTCACTAGGACCCCAGAGCTTTTGCAGCAGATCTGCTCCACAGCCAGAGACAGCGGTTCAATCAGCTCATTTCTGGGGACTGTTGAGCTTCTCTGAATAACACCTTTCCCTTTCAGGACATCCCAAAGTGGTACCATTCTCAAATTTGCTAAGAGTGTAGCCCCTCCTATGAATGAAGGTGTTAATGAAAGTGATGAACAGCACTAGGACTGGTACTGATGACTGAGGAACTGGTTGACAGCTGGGTTTCATTTCACTGACAATACTAATTTAGTCTTGGCTGTCTGATAACTGTTCAATCAAATTTTCTTGTTCACTTTACTGTCCACATATTTGGTTTGTATCTAGCAGTTCTGAACATAAGGATACCATGAGCACTTTATCAAAGGCTTTGCTAAAGCTAAGTACTGTCCTCTGTTTCACCTTTCTTCACATGTGCAGTCATCTCATTGTCAAGACAACTAGATTAGCTAGGCATGATTTACTCTGAATAAATTCATGTTGACATTTGCCAGTTACTTTCCTGTCCCTCATGTGGCTGGAAATCGATTCCAGACAGACTTGCTTTGTGAAATTTCTGAAAAGCAAGCTGTGGCTGACCAAATTCTGTAGCTCCTCATGCTCTTTTTCTTACACTTCTTGAAGCTGAGTGCAATATTCACTTTTTTCAGGCTTCAGGCACCTTCCCCAGTTGAAGGGGAAGATAGGTGAGGATTAGATAAAGAACAGATTTGAAGCTTAGATAGAAAGTACCCTCACACCTTGATCAGCCAAATACTGTGGTGTGCTCTGATGCACTCCAACTGATCCCACAGATAACTGTATGCTGATTGGCTCAATCCAGCAGCGTGAGCTAAAGAAGGCTGCCGAGGAACATGTCCTGTTGAGTTTTAAGTATCTACAAGGATGGAGACAACCCCTCTGGGCAACATATTCCAATGTTCATCAACCCTCACAGTGGAAAAAAAAAAAAAAAAAAGTACATTCTTAAGTTTAGATGAAACTTAAGGTGTTTTAAACTCCACCCACACCCTCTTGCTCTGTTACTGGGTGTTACCAACAGGAGTCTACCTCCACCTTCTTTAGACCCTCCCACCACACACTTGGAGAAGATACATTGATAAGATGTATTCTAAGCCTTCTCTTTTCCAGGCTGCATAGTCCCTTATCCTCAGACTTTATTCATACAAGACTCCTGTAATCACATCCTTGTGACATTTCACAGGACTGATTCCATAAAATTCATGTCTTTTTTCTCCAGGAGATGCTTGGAGGAAAATCAGCTGAAGCAGAGGACAAAATTTCTTACCTGTTTTCTGTCTCCAGTTCATTCTTCCGTAAGTTTGCATCATCAAGAAGGCTCTGCAACAAGGCAATCTTCTCATTGTCAGAACCTTCTTGGTTCAATTTTAACATCTTGTTCTCATGCTGAAGGCGGATGAGTTTCTCCCTAAACACACAGAACACAATTTTGTAAAAAAAAGAATGCCAATATCTATAACAAAGACAACAGTTTAACACAGGAAGTAAAATAATAACATAAATATAATCTTTTTAAGGGAGATATTGCAACACCAAGCATGTGTTCAACCCCCCAAATACAACTCCAGTTTAAGGAGTTCTAATGGCAGAATGCAGAACACAAGGAAACTACCTCAGTGCCCCCATCAGATCTGACAGTACAGCTCAACAGATTTATAGGGAGAGGAGAGGAGAGAATGCAAAACTTAATACCAAGTGTGAAGAAAGACTGTCATCTCAGCTGTTACTGAACTACTGCATAAATCTGAGGAAGTCACTTCAATCCTTGGTCTGTTTACACAGAATCACAGAATCATTTGTGTTGAAAGACTCTTAAGATCATCAAGATCCAACATAAACCCAGCACTGCCAAGTCCACCCCAGAGCCACGTCCCTTAAGCACCACATCTTTTAAACACCATCAGGGATGATGACTCAATCACTCCCCTGGATGCAATTCTTGATAATCCCTTCCGGTAAAGAAATAATTCCTAATATCCAATCTAAATCTTGACTGCACAGCTTCAGGAAAAAAGACCAACCCCCACCTTGCTACAACCTCCTTTCAGGTAGTTCTAGAGAATGATAAGGCCACCCCTGAGCCTCCTTTCTTCAGGATAAACAACCTCCTGCTCCTCATAGGACGTAAATATCTAGGCCCTTCTCCAGACACATTCCAGCCTCTTAATGTCCTCCCTTGTAGTGAGAGGGCACAAAACTTGACCCAGAACTTGAGATGTGGCCTCACCAGTGCCCAAGCACAGGAGGACAATCCCTGCCCTGGTCCTGTTGACCACTCTAGTACTGATCCAGGCCAGGATGCCATTTGCCTTCCTGGCCACCTGGGCACTCAACGATTTAGGTTCAGCTACTGTCAACCAACACCACCAAATCCACACCAGAAAAATAGGTGCTATCCACAGGGACCTGGACAAACTGAAGAAGCGGGGCCATGGAAACCTCATGAGGTTCAACAAGGTCAAGTGTAAGGTCCTGCATTTGGCCTATGGCAACCCCTGGTATCAGTTCAGGCTGGGGGATGAAAAGATAGAAAGCAGCCCTGTGAGAAGGACTTGGGGGTGCTGGTGGGTGTGAGGCTGGACATGACCCAGCCATGGGCACTCCCAGCCCAGAAAGCCAAACGTGTCCTGGGCTGCATCCAAAGCAGCGTGGGCAGCAGGGGAGGGAGGGGATTCTGCCCCTCTGCTCTGCTCTGGTGAGACCCCAGCTGGAACCCTGCATCCAGCTCTGGGGTCCCAGCAGAGGATGTATGTCAACTAACTGAGGTGAGTCCAGAAGAAGCCGGTAAGGTGATCACAGGAATGGAGCACCTCTACTATGAAAACATGCTGAGAGAGTAGGGGTTGTAGATCTGACTCCAGGGATACCTTAGAGCAGCCTTACAGTACCTGAAAGGAGTGAACAAGGGAGCTGTAAAGTGATTTTTTTACAAAAGCATGGAGAGACAAGAAAAAGGAGAGTGGTGTTAAACTGAAAAAGGGTGGTTTAGAAGAGATGTTAAACAGAAATTCCTTACTTTGAGGGTTTGGAGGCAACGGCAAAGGGAATTCTGGATGCTCCATATCTGGCAATGTTGCAGGCTAGGTTGGATGGGAATTTGAGCAGCCTGGTCTACTGTAAGGTGTCCCTGCCCATGGCAGTGGACATGGAACAAGATGATCTTTAAGGTCTCTCCCAACCCAAGCTGTTCTATGATTCTACAGTTACTTTAGCACCGTACAGGTTGTTGTGATCTGAAGGCACAAGCTAGCCCTTGGCCACATTGAACTTCATACAATTGGGTAGAAGTCCTCCACCCACTGATACAACCTGTTCAGATGCCTCTGCAGAGCCTTTGGACCCTCCAGAAGATCAACATTGTCTTGAGCAAGCCAAAATGTTATTGTATTCCACATCTATCTCTGCCCAAAATTGTTACTCTCTTCCTGCAGCTGGCAAACAGAATGGTGGGACAGGGGCTGGGGGGGTGCCCTGGGTTCTTTAAAAGTTGAAGCATTCAGGCAGAGTCACTCTGCCCACTTGTCTTGCCTCTTGGTTCTTTCTCCCCTCTACTTGCAACAGTAGCAAGTCCAGAAGCTCTATTTCACAATCAAAAACTATTTCAGAGTGAATTTTGCAACACCTGTCTGCAGCCACTCAGTCAGTACCCTTCAGTGGATTCCACCCACCCCTATGGATTTGCAGATATCTAAGAGGTATAGCTGTTTCCTCCTGTATTGTGGAGGCTTTATTCAGCTTTTTGCATCTGTCTTCCAGATCAGCATTCTTTCTATCAAAGACTGTGGCAAATAAGGCTTTAAGTAGATTTGCCCTTTTGTTGTCCTTTACTGTTATGGTTGTACTTGCAATCAATAAGGGATTGAGATTCTCCTTAACCCTCATTTAATTGTAAATGCATTTATATAAATATTTTTAATTGTCTTTTATTGGCAATAGCCAGAATAAGATCTACTGGGCTTTGACCCATCTAATTTTCTCTCTGCATAATGGCACAACATCTCTCTAGCCCTCCTGAGTGGCTTTGCTCCTTCTTCAAAATACAATAGAATCTTTTTTATCCCTGGTTTTCACCAAAGCTCTGTGCAGCCCAGGCCATCTTCTTGATTGCTCCTCATTTGACACATGGAGACAGATTACTCCTACACTTTAACAGTTCCTTCTTGCCCTCCCGGACTCCTTTGCCCTTCAGGACTGACTTCCAAGCAACTCTGTCAACAAGACCCCCATATGGGCCAAAGTCTTCCCTATAGAAGTCCAAAGTGGAGATTCTGCCGGCCTCTGTTAATCAAAAACTTTCTCATTCAAAGGTTGCTCTGCCCAAGATGGCCTCCAATCACCACATCATTCACCAGTCCTTTCCTGTTCACAAACAGTGAGTCTACATCTTCCCCAGCTGGCCTGCTCAGCAGCTGTGTTAGGAAGTTATCTTCCACACAGTTCAAGAACTTTCTAGACGGATCCCTTTCTGCTGTTCTGCATTTGTAGCAGCCATCTGGTGTTGAACTATAAAGAGAAGGGCCAGCAATCTCAAAACCTCTCCCAGCTGCTTACAGCATCCTAGGCAAGTGTTTGATAAGACACCCACCAGAATACCTGCCTTGTGGCCTTCCCCTCAATTCTTACTCAGAAATACTCAACTCTTTTGGTACCAAAACTCTCCACTGATCATTGTAGAGGTCAGTAAAACAAAGCATGCATTAGCTTACTTTATTTCAGGAGTAATGATTTCTGCTGCTAAACTGTCTGAAGGCTCTTGTCTTCCCAGAGGCATCAATCCTGAGTAAGGAAAAGCACACTGCTCACTTTTTTACATGACAAGAAGCAGACATTGTTCTAGAAGTTTTAGACTACTACCAGCTAGACAATGTAAAATGACATGAAGACAGGCTAGAGCAAGACTGACAGACATTTGGTGAACCATTACATCTGATTTTATCCATTCTGAAGAAATGATGTTGCAATTTATTTCCTGCTCATTATCTTATCTAAGAGCTACAAAGGTACACAAGACTACACATACTGTAACACAGGAAACATAATGAGAAAATATCTCTCTAAAGAAAACTATGTAACAATATAAAAATCAGATATACATTATATAAAATATCCTACTGAAGAGGAGACTAGAATTTCTGATTGACTGAAATAACATTCAAAGCTTCTGCTTGCTTATGAAGCTACAAATAATTGAAGTTTTTCACTGTTGACTTTGTAAGAGCTTAAATTTATTCTGTGCTAAACAAAAGGACACTCAATACTCTACAGAAAACTCCTGTACACTTCAGAAAAGATGCATTTAATCTCTTGATTTGTCCTTTACCTGTAGTGGTGAGTTGACCCTCCTGAGCTTGTACGCATCTAAGTTCTTCAATAGTTTCTTTCAAAGAATCCCTTTCTGTTCTTAATCTCTGAGTAATTGGAAAGAGAATAAGTATCAGTCTTGGCAGTACAAATCCATCTCTAACAGACTTCAAAATTTTAAAAATAATTTAACGCAACTTTAGAAATTACTTTCAAATTACAGTATGTCGGTCTATTTCATAACAGAATAAATGTAAGTATTATATATTCCACTGGAACAGTAGTTCGGAGTTTTTTTGGGAGAAGAGTTGCTGATCTTATTGGACTAAAAATAGCAGGGGTATAAGCTTACAAAATCAAGATAGTAGTGACACAAAATTCTCGTAGTAAGTAGTAAACAGTATCCACTGAGGCCACTCAGCTGTTTTTCTCTTACTGGGGCTGATTCCAGGGGACTTGGAAGTCAGTTGAGAGACCATAGATTTTTTCGTCACCATGAATCCAAGATTCAGCCAGGAGTAAAATAACAAGCAGGTAAGTACAGAGTCAGTGTACCAAACTGCTTTTACTTCACTTTGTCTTTCACCAGTGAAAGCGTGAGCAGCATTTCCATATTGCATTCCTCCTGTGTGTCAGCTGGTCTTGTCAATAACCAGCATCTTGGCTATGAAAGAAAACTAGTTGCTTAAGACTCAGTCCAAATAGAACTGAAGAAGAGGACTGGATCACCTTGGGATCCAGACAGATGTGCCATGCAGTAGCATCAGGCAAATACTCTTTCAATTTGGCACAACTACCCTTCTGGTAAAAAAATTAGAATCCACAGATAGTACCAAATTTTTGTCCAGAAGGTTGCCAAGAGTCAAAAAAAGGAAAGAAATTGGCTACTATGTAATGATCCAAGTTGTAGTTTGCTCCAAAATCAGACATTACTAAATGGTGCAGGGCAGACTTTGCCTCTGTGTAGGTATGGAGTTGTGTTGGCTGATATAATTTCATTTTACTAACAGTTGATTGCCAAATGCCAGAATATTTTAGTGACTAGAAAACGCTCTAGGGCTTCACTGGTACAAGCAGCTTTATAATTATCTTAGTACTTAAAACACACCACAGAGGTAAAATTCCCAGATACTTTAACGAAGATATCAAACACTACCATGCTTTGCCAGAACATAAGGAAAAGAATAAAATCAATTTCAGTAACTATTTCCAAAATATACCTGACAAGACATGACTACCTAGTTTGTGACCTGTGGTGGGCTACTTTACCAATACATATTGACAACAGAGAACAGAAGTGACAGTGAATCACTAAACCTATGTGATAAGGGATTTCTACCTACAATTTACTTCTCACACGTGCATATCCATTCGAAAGAATATACTTAAAAACAACATCCAGCTCAAAAAAAGCTATTTGCCACGGGGTAAACCAGAAAACTACACAACAATGGCCTGCAATTCAGATCCTTTGTGCAAGATGAAATGGTCCACTGAGCCATGGATAAGCCACAGAAACAATTTTACCATTGTTCAACATAAAAGAATTGGAAAAAAAATTAAAAATAAAAAGCCGGAAAGAAAGCCAAAGCACAATACCAATACAGTTATTATGAGCATTACAGTCTGATTTGAAGGGCAGATGGAAGTAATGTGAAGGTCACGCGTCGACCAGAGCTTGTAAATTTAATAAAAAATGGCAATCAATGGCCTATGAATGTAAAGAAACCGAAAAAATTCAGTTCAGATGATATTTAAGTGCTGGGCTTGGAAATCTTGGAAATAACTCGACATGAAAAATTACTACTGAGGAAAAAGTCAACAGTTTCTGACAGTTGGATCAATGGACTTATAATTAAAACATGCCTAAGAAACTGCTAGCTTCAATTGCTGACCTTGATTTTAGGTAGTTTGAGGCATCTGCATATACATTTCTAAGAAACAAGCTGAAACTAACTGTTGAGAAATGACAGTATGTAAGAGAAATCTAAAGGATGGGTCTTGGCAAGAGAGGACAGAGCAATTTATCGCAGAATCACTAGCAGCAAATGACACAAGAGGAAGGGGACAGATTGGTATCCACCCTGTGTGTTCCACATTGGCAGTACAAGATAGGTCAACAAGGAGTTGTTATAAAAGGTGAGATCGCCCTGAATGCAACTACTGTACAACTACATACAGCTACTAAGCCTCTTGCTACACTAGTTATAGCTCCACAAAGAGAAGCATGCTGATGGTACCTCAAAGAAGGCCTTAGGAAAAAAAAAAAAAAAACCAATAGGAATTTAGTTCTAGGATGATACTACAGAAACGCTGTTGTAAATAGCTTTTCAGAATACATAATAATTACCCTGAGTATTTATTAACTTTCTCATGGTAAATGGTCAGGAAACAACTTCAGATGCCAAACATGAAAGCTTTTCCTCTTAAAAATGGGTTGCATGAGTTTTTGTACAGTCACTTTATTCCATGCTGTACAATTCTCAGGTTTAAAAAGTATCTCGTACACAAACATTAGAAAATTTTAGAGGAAAAAAGACTTCCTGATTTAAAAAGATGGCTAACTATACCATATCTCTGTGTTATAAAGTATACAAAGTTGCTATTGTTACTAACAAAAAAATAACAACCTTGGCACTTACATCTTTTTCTTTTTGGAGGCTGTCTACTTTTTCTTTCAGTCGTTTGCATTCATAATCTAATTTATCAGCTTTCTTGGATTCTTCAGATAACCTGTTTTGTAGTTCAACTGCCTGTGAGAACAAGAATCAATAATGTGTCTGCAAATATTAAAACAAAGTACACAAGACAAAGTAGCCAATTACAATGCACCACAAGTCATGTTGTAAAACAAGTGAATTAATTACTTATAGGACATACTAAAAACTTGCTTTCATCAGTTGTTCTGTGTTTCAGCAAAATAAAAAGCATTCAAATATTAGGTCTTAGTGCAAGCAAAGACAGAAAAAAGTGAACAATTTTCAGTACATCTAAAACAAGAACTTAAGCTCAAGCAAGGTTTATAGAAAAAAAGTTCTAGGGATCAAAAAGCTTAGGAACAGCAGAAAAATCTTTCTGCATTCCGAAAAGCCTAGTAAAAAGAAAAGACTGAAGAAAGGTAATTATCTACACCTTTGATAACTATATCATAAGCCTCACTCAGAATTCAGCTACTAGTTCATGCAGCCAGGTAACAGTCCCTAACCTGAGATGTCCTAATGATTTTTAATACACTAACATAAAGACTCAGCCACAGACTCCAAACAGTTTTATTTCAGTGAGAAACACTGCCAAATGCACAGATCAGTAAAGAGCTCTTAAAATTAAGTGAGCAGAAATGTGAAAGCTGAACACAACAGAAGGCAAATCAGTGAAATCTTTCAGCCTTTACTAGCAAAGATTCATTCCCAGAACACTAGTAAAGCTCATAATGCAGAGGACATGGAAGCAAATAAACTAAATAAAGACTGACCTGCAAATACAAAAGCTGAATTAAGACTCAGCTAAAGACCTACAGCTTCTTCTGAAGCAATTTGTAAGAAGGCTTTTTCACAGCTTTTAGATTACAAAGGAAGTGATTAAAGCAGTAGCTATATCTATATCAAGATTCCCCAGTGGTTCTAATGGCTTTTTATATTCAATGTGAACAACTATAGTAAAATAATTACAAGGTCTAAAATATGCATGGTATTAAGTCTTAGAGAAGGACTTTGATGCTCTTGTTCTTAAATTAAAGGCTGCAAAACCAGCACAGACCTGCATTTTCTGAGGTTAAATAAATGAACATGTTATATACGTAAATATTTTATTTTTCAGATGTGACATCTATCAGTGGGGCTATAACTGCAGATATAACAAAAAAAATTGCAGGCCTTCACCAGTCACAGTGCCACCACTTGCAAAGTATGAGTATTTTCACCTCAAACAGAAACAAGTGCATTCATGTTTGTAATCAATCATGCTAAGGTAACAATAGTATGTAGAAAAACACTGCAGGAAATAAATTTGTCTTGAATTAGGACTTGAATTAGGCGAGTGTATAGAAAAACATGCAGTTTCATGGTAATGCCAAAGATTAAAACAAAAATGAACTGCCATCACATTTACTAAGCATTATCTGTGTGTGGAATGAGTAAAGCAGGAATCTTGCAACAAAGAAAAGCAAAACATACTGTTAACTATGTAGCAGAATGCACATGCACAAAGGGGCTGAATTAGAATTACAAAAATTATCCCGCAGTCTTCACATTTCAATTCTTCATGTCGAAATAAAGTTTCTTAGAAAAGGCTTGTGCTACACAAACCACCACCACTCAACCTCACCTCACAGAGACTGCTGTGTCAGTGAAGATGCAATTTCCTTGCAGATTACTACAGGAATTTGAATCAACCACTTTCATCTGCATAGCACAAGGATTCTAAGCCAATGAAATAACTCTGTAATGGCATCCTCATGAGTGGGGTTGGATCCTTCAAACACCAGACAAGACATATTCCATTACAGGAGCACAGTAGTACTCAGCAGTGACGTAACATCATAAGCTTTTTATCTAGCTTACTTCTGATAGCACAATTTAGGATTCCTAGAAAAAGAATTTCGTGCCTTATAAGGCAAGTCTCAAAAGGAGCCCAGTCTTACAGACACTGAAGACAAACACAGTGTTCATTTTGAGACACCACAGTTAGGTGAAGAAAACACATCTGCCACAGGACAACTGAGGCTTATTCTAGTCCCAGCCAACAGTTTCGCACCAAACAACAGGTTCTCATACAGGAAATTCTACCCATAAAATACAAGGAATAATACAGAAAAGAAGTACTTTAGCAGCAAAAATGCTGAGGTTAGCCCTCCTAAAATCCTTTTGGTTGGTGAAATAAGAAGAATCAAATGCAGATGTTGAGGTCACACAACAATATCACATGCTCAGCTGTTTAATGGATTGAAATATTGTGTTGCCAGTAAACTTAATATTACTCATGTGGAAGGCCATTCCTTTCTACATTTACTTTTTTCTTTGCCCTCTTGGATAATTTTTCTTATCCAAGTTCTTTTTTCCTGGTAATATCATTTGGGCCGTATTTAAAATTAGCCCACACAGGCTGAAACTAGTTGTTTTAAACGCTGAGATGGCCAAGTGCAGGGAAAAAAAAAATCTAACAACTCTTAGGGAAACACATTGCTCCTGGGCTTTCAATATTGTTAGTGCTTGTTTCTATACTTTATTCTACAATAACCTGGCATACAGGGACCCCTGTCCTGTGATCATTTGATCAGGCAGAAATACACTACTGGTTTCATAAAGCATGTTCTGTCTAGCCCCGTAACAAGAATACCAGAATGATATTGTGCCCCTGTAGCATAGAGGCAGAAACAAAATTAATCACATCTTCCACCTTCACAGAAACAGCATCACATGGCACCTGGATAAGCAGAAGGATAAACAGGTGCCTTTCACTCCTCAGAGTGTGCTGGTGACACATTTTGTATTCCATTAGGTGCATATAAACAACAAGGATGACCCGTGTCCTTCTCTATTCTTAAGTGGAAAAATTCAGATACGTAAGACAAATCAGAACCTTAAAAAAGGGGGTTATTAAACCACAGAACCAACTTACCTCAGCTGTGGTGTGTTCCTCTCTGCTGGTAAATCGTAAGTGAGAAGTGGATACTTTTTCTGAAAGGACAGCTTCTAATTCAAGCCCTACTACTGAATATGAATTTGGAATCATTTTAGAAAAAACTCCACATGTAACATCTGTTGAGTTTTTAAATGCAAAAAATTTCTTCTTGACAAAATATCAAACTTGTAGTAATGACAAGAATTGCAGGAAAGGTGGACAAAGGCAGCAAGCACCTACAAAACATGGAAGTCTTCTAAACAGGAGCTGTTTTTTTCATACGTATTTTTTTCTTTGAGGTATTAGCCATGTTATGAACACAGAATGCTGAACAATACAGAGTACTATTGCACTAATGATGACTGTCCTCACCTGTCTCTTGTATGTTTCCAGCTGACTGCGTGCTGCGTTGGCCTTCCTTAGTTCTTCCTCCAGGCTCACGGTATTTTGCATGTACATTGTATTCTTCTCTTCTAAAAGCTTCACTTGCCGCCGCAAATCACCCAGGTCCTCCAACTTCTTTTTGTATGATTCTACCTGGCTTTCTAACTTGGCTACTTTATCGGAAGAATGCCTGAAGGGACAGATTTGTATCAAATTTGAACTCTGAGAACTAACAAAACTAACAGAATTCAAAATGCTTCCTTACTGTTTTTTCTTAATGCAGAAGACATTTTGAGACATCATGGAGAACAATAAAGCAATCATATCCTCATATTACCAATGTTTTCACTTTTAAATTTTCTGTTTTCTTCCCATAACTATTTGTCAACTCTAAGAGCTGCAGCTGAAGGTTCTTTTAGACCTTATCCCTCTTCCCAACACAAATTTCTTATCTGCTTCCTATCTTAAAATAATAGCTAAAACAACCTCACTCCCACCCATTTCCTTTCAATTCTGAATTACCTTCTGTCCTAAATTTTTCAAGGGTAAAGAAGAAAAGTTTCTGATATTCATTTTAATGATAACCAGCAATAAAATCATGAAGATCTCTCTGCTAGACAAATTGTACTTGGTGACATAGAAGCACCAAAACACCCTACCACTTCTGGAACTTGATTACTTCTTAAAAAAAAAAAAAAAAAAGCTACAGCTTTAAAGAGTTTTATCAATCCACCTGCTGCACTGTCAAAACCTCACCTCCCGCAACGACCTCTGCTACTATTACTGTTCTGAGTTTCATTTTAGAATCAACCAATTTACAGACTCAATATTCTATGAAATCCAGGGAATCTCCCACTGTATTAATGGGTTGGTTTATGGGACACTGCAGCCCTGTTTAACCCTCAGTGAGCTGCAGGGCCCCTCTCCTGGGACAAGGAATTGCTCTTTGAACCCATGCACCCACAGTTTATGCAGCCTGATAGGTTCATTCCTTGAATTAATGACAGAAAAAATAAAGACAGATAGCTTTGGTAGAAGGCTGCTAGTGAATCAGGAACAGCGGTATTAAATAAGCCTTGCTGGATAGAATGAGTAACTGTTCTGAATAACCCATGGCAGTAGATGCCAATATTGAACAAGTATGCTCCATAGTAAAAGTGGATCTCCCACCTTACAAACCTCTAGTATCATCAAATCATGACAACTTTTGTTGCTAAAATCCAGTGGGAATGAGCGCTGCAACAGATATTGTTCATATTAATATTACACTATAAACCAAAAGCAGCACCCATAGTCTGAACAATGCAAACTTGGGAAAGGAAACAGCCTAATTTTCTGATGAGAATAGGTGCCTGAGACATGCTGAAGGTGAATACTGCATACTCAAAGAGACCAGTGAGCGCCCTGTTATAACCATAAATTGGCACAGAATTACTAACTTTATTAATAATTATTGATTACATACAAAATAAGGAACTATTTTACTCAAGCAGAATTGTGTGCTGGTGTCTGTACCTAAACTGCAGGATCCAAAGAACCTTGGCATTGAGAGTGTTTAATATTAAATTATTTAAAGAAAAGATAATGTAGATTAAGTACACAAATTATATAGATTAAAAGGTAGTATTTAAGAGTTAATGGAACAAAATTTACCTGAGTACATCTATCTCATCCTTCAAAGACTGAGCCTCCTCTGCCAGCGTAGTAAGCTCTTCTGTTTGTTGTCTCAATTCTGCGATTTCCTTTTCTAGTTCTTCACAGCGTATTCGATAGTCATCTTTGGCAGCTTCTAATCTGCAGGAATGAAAAAAAACCCAGGAAATAATTTCTCATCCTGAGCCACAGCCTACTCTCCTCATTATCATCCCCTCTTAAGAACACATGAAATGGTCTCCTGCTGCAGTGAAGGAAAACAACAACCCAATATACTTAATTTAAAAAGTAAAAGTAGATTGACTTTATCAATGCTCTCAATTTAATATCAGTATTTCTGTTCAAAAATTCACAAGGTAATGTATGTTTTCATGCAGAAAATACCTGAGGTTTCCTTCTGTAACAGTAGTTTTTCACAAGGGAAGCTTAAGGAGAAATTTTCATCTACTTTATCTTCGGACAACCAGAGTTTGTACACAGCATCTTTATTCTAAGATTCTGTTCAGCTGTCCCAACTCAGCCACCTCCAACAATATTGACCTGATTGTTAGATGTTATAAATGCCATAGACCTCTTATTGCATTTGGCTTTATTTACTTACTCATAAAGAGCCTGTGCATGCCCAGCATATCTGGAGAACCAGGGCTATCTAGTTAGCAAGTAAAGAACCCTGACCAAAGTTGCTGAACTGCTTGCACACCCTATGCATAAGCAAAGCGAACAAAAGGAGCAATAGAAACTTTTTCAAAGTATTTTGAGTGAATGGAAGAGGACACAACCTGCAACAGAAAGTTCTACCGTAATTTTGCTTTGAAATTAAAACAAAAACAATCCAGGATAGGAAATAAGGGCACAAGGGGAAAAAAAAATCGAGGAGTCCAAAAACAATCTACAAGAATGGAAACGAGAGAAAAACCTTTAAGTCATCCAAAACAGAAACAATGAATATTTGGATCATGACAGACCAGAACAGTCAAAGGACAATGAGGCAAGACTAGGACGAAAAGTGGTGTGCTGCGCTAGCCACCAGCTAAGCTGTATGTAAGGCCTGCTTGATCAGGTAGAGCTGGAAGTAACACATACAAATTGCCATTAGAAGCCACATAACATGAAGAACAGGGAAGGAGGTAAAGGAGACTGGGAATGAGTCTCACATAAGAAAATGGTTTTTAGAATGACCTTCAAAACCTGAAACTACAGTAACAGACAGTGCAGATATTGAATATGCAGACAAAATCTGTTTGAACAGTAATTGATACCAAACTCAGGAAGGAATCACTGCAGAGCATGGAGATGAATCTGAAGAGACAAAAGGGGATGTCATCATTATTTTATTCCTTTACAGGGTAGACATATAAAAAGAAGAAATCCAGGCACTAGTTGTTGTGAAAGAGGAGCACTGAATGTTCTTCAAGGAACTGATGGGAGATGATATGTCAGAATAAGCAGGAAAGGAGGCTTAGCAAGAGGAATTGGAAAAATGGCAAAACAGAAAAAAAAAAAAAAAGAAAGTAATGTGGCATATATTTTAAGATTCAGAAAAAGGCAATGAGAAGAAAACAGCAAAAGAAAAACTGGAAGGGTAATGAAAGAAATACTTCACTCACTAAGGAGAGGTAAAGTACGGCAAAGAGAATGAAAAGGTTATGGTGAAATGAACCAGCTTTCTTCAGCAGAATAAGCTTACACAGCCTGAAACTTGCAGTCAAGAGGACCAGGAAGGATGTTTAAAGAGGAACTGTATTTTCACATACTGGGGAAATGTAAACAAAGTGCAGAACTCATACATGGAAAATCTCCATCTTCTCATCATCTCTGAAATCTGCTTTTAAATTCAGAGGACATATTTTGCTATGTATATAATGGCACCAGTAGTACAGCCTGTAGCAAACTTTCATCTAGGAATTACTAAATCTTAAAAATACAATCAGAATAATTTGTATAAACAAAAGCACGCTACTGCTCATTCTCATTGACTTTGCAAAACATGGGTGAAATGACTGCACACAAACAATTCAAAGTAACTTACAGTAGGGTGACATATAAAGCACTTCAGAATTGAGACACTGTGGTTTTTTTAATGCTGGATCTTGTAAAGAGTGAAATTATAATGTATACATCACTTTAAAAACTACTACTGTGGTTATACACCATCCATTATACTAACCCACATTTGCAGCAGAACGAAAAGTATCTAAGTCACCTCTATTGCCAGCAACAAACAAATAATCTAACCAAGAGTAGGCTTTTCTACCTGAATGTTTCCTCTTGGAGTTGTTCTAGTTGTGTCTGCAGCTGCAGGTGTCTACGACCCGCAGGACTGTTGGGATCTTCAATAGAATCAGATTGATTCAAACGTTCCATCAAAATCTGGTTCTCAGCAAGCAGGCTGCTCTTCTCCTCTTGGAGGGCTGCAACCTGTTGTAATAGAAGTATGAAGAAGGATAATTAACCTACTCAAGTACAGAGAGCAGTATCTTTTCATGTCCATAATGAAGTATCATCAGAGCCCACAAACAGAACCATGCAGGCTTCACTAATCACATTTCACAAGAACACACTGTATCTTTTAATAGGTATTAAATTGCTATGTGATGTAATCAACAGATTGCAACATTAGGGGCATAATTATAACTCAGGAAACATAATTATTCTTTTAGGTATTTCACACAAGCATTTAAAGAAAAAGCATCTTATGACAGAAGATAACTTCACTATAATAAAATCTGCATACTTTCCCTATAAGCAAATAAAACTAAGTCTCCACAGTAAAGGTCAACTGCAAGCAGGCCTGAAACAGGAACACAGTCCCAAAGTCATGTTTCCACTAACACTGTGAAAACAGGTAGTAGTGCAAGGAACCCAAAGCGCCCCAAGACCCAAAACATTGGTTCATATATTAACCATGACTAACAAAGATCAGCTTTATTAATTCCAACAGTCACTGAACTACAAGAAACCTGAATTAATATTTCCAAGTGGGGTTGCGAAAGCAATGCCTTTAAGGGCTCCTCTTCACACTCCTCACGTCTTCCAGATGAGTACTGATTTACTTACAGTAAGACTTAGTCTAAACCCATGCACATTTAATGGTCTACAGCAACTTCTGACTGGGATTTAACTGTTAACTGGAACTGTTACAGCCACAGAACTTGTATTAGTTCTCTATGGCAAAAGTTTTACCACATAGGTCAAACCCTTGCTAACTGAATGAAAATAAGTTTTGCTAGTACGAATCATAATACCAGTAACATGGCAAAGAGATAAGAAAACAATGACACTCATTCTGCTAGCACAAGTGAAAACAAAACAACTGTCCTTTTCATCCTCCTAAAAATTATGTTTCAATACTCTAGTACTTATTTCCAGCCACCTGAAAGTTAACACATCTTTTCTCCAGGATGTCAGAATTGATACAGACTCTGTAGCAAACTTACCTGCATATCTAACTCATGACATCTCTGGGCAATTTCTTCTTTTGTTGCAAGTGCTTCATTTAATTCTTCTGTAGTTTTCTTCAGCTACCATAAACAAGAAATGTTTACATTTTCCTTACTTTCTGTGACCAATTTAAAAATATTCTGAACTATATGTCTGTAAAATTATTTTTACATTTAAGTAATATATTACATTTTTAAAAAACTGAGTAATTCTGCTTATATAAAGAAAAAAAGCAGCAGGTGTGAATACTGTTAAGTTTGTGTATCAGTAAAAAGTAAATGTACCTAAAAGTAGTATTTGCTCTTACATTAGAATTATCACATCTACTTTATAAATTCAGTCCAAAACTCCAGGAGAAATTGGGTCTAAAGAACTCACCAAATCTCTACAATGAAAAAAGCTGTCAATACCACTTTTCTTTACAGACACAAAGAGTGCCTAATTTCAATTTTCAATCTACATTTGAAATACAGAAAGGACTGGAAGGTGGAATACAAGGAATGGACAATTAGGGTAAAATCTGTCTAGTCACTGGAAGCTACCTCTAGTGCACAACAGGAATAAAACTAATACGTGACAGAGAGGCCTACCCTTCTAAAAAAGGGCACTGAACCTTACAAGCACTGGAAGTATTTCAATACTTCTCTTCAAAGGTTTAATGTTTAAAGATATGTATTTCATGGTTTGCAAATGAATGCAGTTAAGATGACACAGAAAACAGCTACAAATAAACTGGTCTGATAAAATAGGTACATGTATGTTATGTATATAGATACAGATATATATATGTAGTATTATATATGATGAAGTTTAAATGGGCTTTCTCAAACAGCACCATCATTTGCAAGTTTCTTTCTTATGGATCTCTTTACATACAAAGAATTAATTTCATCTGCAAGAATTTACCTATTTCTGCAGAGAAAGCCTAATGGATGGATACAATGAACACCACTGTACTATTCTTCTTCTGAATTAGGAAAAAAACTGAGGAAGTAGGACAGTGTTAGGATGAGGATAAGCTAGAAAAAAAAATTTTGGTTTGTATATTTTTAAATGTATCAAACCAAGAAGGATTGTATTTGAAAACTTCTCTTCTATTCTGCAGCATTTCAGGATTCAGACAGAAGCAGTTTGTTGTTTTTTTTTTTAAACTGGAAGTAGGAACTCAGATAAAAACACTTATTCAAATAGTATACTCCCTTCTTTCTCCATGCCTTAAGATTTGTACCAATCTGCAGTTTTGCTTTATTACTAATCTGTTTTTTCAAACTAACTTTTCTATAACCTTTAAATACACAATAGGAGCAAACTCAATTCATAAAGCTAAAGGACTTCAAATACTGAAATACAGTTTTTCACTTCTTATTTTACTTTTTGACAACACCCTTTAATGATTGAATGATCTTAATGATTTAATGGTCTTAATATGGCCGCTGACATTCTATAATTTGAAGGAAAAGAAACATCTAGTCTTAGATACCTGCCGATCAAGGTCAATGTAAGCATCATTTCCAACAGAGACTGGAGACTCTTTACTCATCAACTGCAATAAGATTACACTGGATTAGAAAATGCGAAGATTCACTTTTATATTAAAAGTTTCAAAGAAATACTGATTTTTACTTTTGAGAGCTTTATTCTGAATTAATTTCAAAGTTTTTAACCTCATTTTTATATCTGACATATTCAGAAACAAGAATAAGAAAAAATCTTCATAATTTGTAATATTTAGAGTGCTATAAGAGAAATCTTACATCATCTCTTTGTCTTTTGACAATGCATATTCTTTGTCTGTGATAAGCCTACAGAACATCCCACTACAGATTTTACTGCAGTGGCATTGGAATGATAGTAGATACCAATACTCCATGCAAGACCTGTCTTCAGTTTTTCTATGCTAGTGAGTGGCTTTTTCATATTTCCAATACCTGGACATTATTTAATTTATTTATTTCACTCAACTCCAGGACATATCTATTTCAACTACTAGTGCAAAGCAAAGATGATAAATATTCTGTTCTGGAGTTGTCTGTAATTTTCAACCTTAAGAAGTAATTCAGTAAAGTGCATTCCTGAAATGAGTATTATGATTTCTTGCATACTACTTCAGTGCAGGAATAGTTGATAGTGGCTTTGGCCTAGAACATTAAAAAAACTGAAGCAACAAACAAAACAACAAAAACCAACCCCAGCCAAACCCTCACCACCAACCCTCAAATTAAATCCTATAAAATTGACTGATGTACTAATCAAAAGAAAGAAAAAAGCCGGTAAATAAATTTTCTTAGAGCAACCTCCTCCCTCACAGCTCAAGCAAATGTAGTAAGGTAATATTCTTACTAAAAGTTTTAAGACAAAAACAGGAACAGTCTTGCAAATGAGAAATACACATTAACTAATTCAATAGGCATCATTACAGAGAAGCACTGATAGTTTCTGTCCAAAACACACAAGATTCTAAGCGCTCCAATGATGCATTTCATGAAAGTTACAATTAAAAAGGCCCTATCCTAACTAAAATCAGGACAAGATTTATTCCCTGGAATCTTCTGTCTAGCCTGGTAACTCTCTACAAAGACAGTACTCCTTTATTCCTTCTAGAAGTCCATGCTTTTGCACTGGTCCTTTGGGATACACTGCACAGAGCCTTCATTTCTCAATCCTGTCTTTTTATATTACGGCATACAAGTGAAAAATCTGTTTGACATTCACATCATTCAAAACATACACTTGCATTTCTCTCACTTTCCCCATTTCCTTAACTGAGATTTAGCAGCATAATTTAGATTAATCTGTCTCTCCTCAGCAGTCCTCCTGAGACTTTGACAACATGTTTCCAGATTTCTTCCATTTTCTTCTACATCTTTACAATGACAAACTACTCCACAAAGAAGCATTACATCGAGCCCACACTCCATGCAACAACAATTAGAAAGTCTCTAGCCTCAGAGCTGTCCCCTGAAAAATGAAATCTTGTCTTTTTCATTACCATATATAATGGTATTACCAACTCGTCTTCAATTTAGGACCCTGTTTCCTAAGCTGATTATCATTTAAACAAAACCTCTCAATCCCTCCCTGCTCTGTAATGTTTATACATGCTTTGAATACCGCATTTCATCAGCTTTTCCAAATGACTAATAGGGATATTCCGTATTTGCCAAGTACTGAACTCTTCTCACTATTTTATATTCACAACGATGTTCACAAACACACTTTGGACACATACACACACACACAAGTAATTTCCACCTGCTAAGTCAGCACTTTCCAAAAGGCAGGTCCAATGCTGCATGCAGCCCACAAGGGTGTACAACAACATGTCCCTAACAGCCACCACCCCTTTCTGGCCTAACATAACTTCTTGAAAAACCAGCTCAACAGGCCTGTCCAAGACCTAGAGTAAAAGGAATACAAGTGACCACACAACCCACTAGAGGCCACTGTGGTGTCACTGCTTTCTGTGACTTTCCATAAGGCAGGCCATGGCTAATAATATAATCTGTATTTTCTTGAACAAGTTTTCCCATCTCTTCCAAAACATCCTGCCCCTGAGAACCCTTAGCAGAAATGTCCAGACAAGAAGACATTATCTGGAATAGCATTAGGTACTGGAGATACACAGTCTGGGTGTACCAGACTGCATGTGTGGATTTAACTCTGTGGGCTACATTGGGGTACATGTTATGGGGAAATATGAACGAGCCACCAAGGGCAAGAGCCACAGGCACACACGCAGATGTATTTCATATGACTCAGTGCAATAGAAAGCACCTTGCAATTGCATGGTCTGTGGTATGTATAGTGGAAAAGATAAAGACAAAATTTAAGGGATTGTTCTGTGTCTAATATCACAATCAGACAAAGAACAAGAATGAAATTGGGAGATGACTCAAAAGGAACATAAAAATCTAACTTCTGACCATCAGTTAACAACAAAACAATTTTAAGAAGTGTGATGTAAAGGTAGAATTATCACGGCAAAGGAGTGCTTCCATCTTTTTCTTGCACATCTTCCCACATACTTTAAATATGTAAATACTTTATGCAAGAAAATGTCTTGACCATGCTCTGCTTCAGGATTGCCTGTACACAGCTTCTCCCGACTGAGAAGCAAAAACTTTACCATACACAGCACAGCCAACAGAGTACACAACTTGACTCACCTACCCAAACTTCTCTCTCCTCAGAATTTTTTAAAATTTCAAGAAAACCTTTACCGAATGCCGTATTTTAAGAGTCCATACAGATACGTATATCAATTTGAAACACATGCTACACCTTCCATCCACCCAAAAAATAAAAAGTAAGAGGCTTGTCTATTTTCCCCTATTGACTTGGTTTCTGGTCAATCAGCATTCTCTTATATTACTGAAATTTAGAGCTGCAAATGCTTTAATCAGTTATCTGCTCAATGGCACATGAGTTCTTTCTGCACTATTTATTAATAATCTAATAGTAATAGTAGGTTGTTAATAATCTTTACAGCAAATTTCCATACTGTTTTCTTTTATCTATTTCCTTTTCCTAGAAGTTTAATCAGAAAAAATTCATGAAAATACTGATGACATTTCAGAGCTTCACATGTAACCCAGAAGTGTGATCCTAGAGTATGTGATCTTGAGATGTGTAGCTCAATGAGAATACTTTTGAGTTTATTCCATTTGTATTTCAAATGAGTCAAGAGAATACAAAGCAGAGGGAAGTGGCCTTCTTATTTTCCCTTCACATCTGAAAGTTTTCAACAGGACCAGGCTACAAAGGGAATAAAAGTTTTACCTTCACAATTTTGCAGCACTGGAACTGGCTTTCATTTCCAAACTCATTATTTAGTGTAACTATAGTATAATCACCTATTTTCACGTGTATCTTTAAAAGAGGATTATGTGCAGAGATTATCAAAAGGGAAACATTAAAATGTGCCTGCAAATTCATGCAATTGCGTCAGGCCTCTACAGGAGAAATAAAAGCCAGCTTAAGAGCTTCCCAGAGTGAAATAAACTAGCAACTAGCATTTACAGGCTTGTTCTATTTCTGGTTTATCTTGCATAGAGGTCAGCCTGGATTTTAAATGGTGCAATTAGCTGGACAGTGGGATAATTCTTACAGTTATTTGTGTAGTATTATAAACAGCAGCTGTCATTCCCTGTTAATCCTTTACATCTATATTTTTTCATGCTCATAGATTCAGTACACCTTACATAATACTTGCAGGTCTGCTAATCCTGTATTATTACAACCTTCACTTTTTAACTGCTTTCACTGTAAAATGTGAACAAGTTGTGTTGCCATGGATACATGAAGATTAGGGAAGGGGCAAAAAAATCACAAAACCTGCATGCATGAATAACCTGAATTATGAAAGCTTTTTCCCCTACATATGATTTTGCAAACACTGTTTGCTCTATTTAGTTGATGATTTTGAAATCCAAAACACTCCTGAAATGCTCTTTCTACAGTTAATAATACTATATAAGCTCACTTGCGTGTCCACAAAGCAACATCAAAACCTAGCTTCTGTACTCACATACTTTTTCTTTCTTAGAACATCTTTATATTAGTTTTTAAGAGTCATGGCTACGTTTGACACTGCAAATCCTTTAAAGCAGCTGGATTTTCTTCTTTCTCCAATTCAATTCCTAACTATTAAAAAAAAAATTTTACTTCAGACAAGATAAATCCGTTAACAACCAGGACAAAACAGAGGAGGGAAAAAATCCCACAAAACAAAAATGCAGAAGTAACACCACTAGTGTTAACCCAGACAGCAAGCACCTTTTCCTACTCCCCCCTTGGCAAGTTTTGACACTACCCCTGACACTATTCTGACTCTCAACTTGACCTACACAGAGAGCTGCTAAGTGATCAAGTTTAGAGATGGTCTAAATAGCAAAGGCAAACAATTTTTTTACCTCATCTACCACCTTAATCAACAATGAACTTTGGCTGCTCCAGGAAGAAACTTCCTGGGAAGTTCCTTCTTTCCAGGGAGGGAAAAGGGAATACATAATCTACAAAATTTCTCTAAGAAAATATTTTGGGCCTTTAAGGAATCTGAAAATCATATTAAAAAAACCCCAAACCTGTTATATTGCACTTGTCTCCGAGTCTTAGACACCTTCTCACCTCTTCATTAAGCACTTGAGATCCTCCTCATTTGGTCCTGAAATGCCTTCAATTTCTAAGCAGCTTGGAAAGTAGCATTAAAATCACTCAGAACTGTGCCAGTAGCTAAATAGTAAGCTTTTTGATTCACTGAATTTTAAAAATTCAGTGCCCCAGAGGAACATACCTTTACACTGTGATTTCTTCCTACTTCTACTCATCATCTCAGAGAAAAAGCACAAACACTGAACAAGTTCAAAGTTTACTTATCAAATGCTGAAAACTGTGGGCTGCTTCAAGTCTAGCTATTTTATCAAATAAAGGAGACTCTCATAAAAATAAAATAAATTTTCAACATAAAGAAGGAAGATAAAACAAGGTTTTCAATTTCAAGCTGGGGCAGAAGACAGCGATACTGCAATTTGGAAAAATTAGAAAAATTCACCAAAACACTGTATATTACACTTATAAAACTTACGCCAGCAAATTGGTGCTTGGCAGCACTGACTGGAAGATGATTTAGACAATGATTATTTTCATTCCAGAAGTCATCTCTGCTACGTTAGAAACAGCAGAGCACACACTGACAACTGAACGTATGACTGCACGGATACAGCACTGGTCAAAGTGATGACTGTGGACAGATTTCCATATAGACCCATTGATACTCCTCTGTCAGACATTACAGAGATAAGAAACTGCTCTAAAGCTCAGTGTGGAATTTAGTTTCTCTTGTTCAGGTTCAGAAGATACTGGATTACTGGATTAGCAGTTTCCTGGCCTCTTAGCTAGTGGCCTGTCCTGCTGTAACCATCTATAGACTGACAGTCATTTCTCTTACAGGCACTTTTGACTTCTTGTACGTCACAGGGGGGCTTCAGTGGCTAACACTGTGGTTTTGATTTACCACAGAAGAGCACTTCCACAAAATGCACTTCAGTATACTGAGTGACTTGTAAAAACATATCAGCCTACTGTATTATTCATATATGTTTATGTTACATACAATTACCCCTTTCATAACACTATAGCTGACAAAACAATACTATTACCCACTTCTCTTTCTTTTCACTTGTCTACTAAATGAAAAAAACAAAAAACCAAAAAACCAAAAAACCAAAAAACCAAAAAAACAAAAAACCAACAGTTTCTGAAGTTTTTCAGTTTCAAGGTACAAATTTTGACAAAAATTTACAGTAACTGGTTATCCTTATAAAGTCAATCTGGTACACTTCAGGATTCACAAGGAGGAAAACAAAAGGAAAGAGAACCCATTATCAAAAGTATCTAGAAGTTGCAGTCTTCTAGATTTAAAGAAAAGTGGGACGTACAACCAGAGTTCCTTGACATAAAGCAAGATTTTTCTAAGGAAAGGTAAGAAATTTCTCACTGTAAAAAGGCAAATATCTATGCCTCTTATTTGCTTTACTTCCAACTAAGTTTTTCCTAAGTGGGAAAAAGCTACTACTGTACAATAATAATGGACTGAATTTTTACACACTATGGACATCCCAGCATACCTCCTGAATGGCTGTCATGACAACATGTTGAACTGATTCTTCCATCATCATTATGGTCTGGATGTACTCTGAAAATAAAAAACATTCTGAAATGTCACTGCTGAAAGTCAAGTCATACAGAAGGTAAGATAGAAGTTGCATTCTTCCTACAAAATTACTAGATACTATGGATGACACTGAAATGTATAGTCACCAGTCAACTTCCACCCCAACAAATTCAACAAGATTTTATCACAAGCCCGTTGAGACATAAATCCAGGCTTATTTGAACTCTACAACAATGAAAAAAGTACATGATTTCCTTTTTATCCTGGCACCTCAAACCTCTGAAATACCTAGTTTTATCCTTTGCTCACTTTGTAGCCAAACTGTTCAGGCTCTTAAAGTACATGATCCATGCATAGGTGGTTTTTTTCTGTAAATGTAACAATAACAGCATGCCTTCTTACAGCATTCTCATTTCAAAGCATTTTTATGTTCAGTTTTGGTATCTGTTCTTATTTCTGTACTACATCACAAATTAAGCCCCCTCCAATTTTTAAGTTCTCAGAAGTTCTCAGCTATATGTACATGTGAGAAGTACCTTGTGTACAAGAAGTACCTTGTAAGACGATACAGTAGTCAGAAGAACAAATTGTGACATTTAGACTAAGTAAAGGAGTAAATAGCTTGCCCAGTATAATATGCTTTCCAGTCAAACATCATCTCCTTTATTCTTTTAATAATGTGATTAAGAGAGAGATGCTGGTAAAAAGTCACTTTCAAGTGAGTTATTTGCTCATGCTGAACCTCACTCAATGTACGTAAAATCAGATTGTTCTGGTATTTCAAATGTGCATTTTTAATGTCCAGACCAAAAGAGAAAAGGGGACACGAGAGGAAGATATACTTCCCATTTGGAAATGACAAATAGTCACCAAAAGGAAGATAATTTTATATAAAACAGAGATGACAAGACATTTAATAAACCAGAGTTATTTATCTATTTGTGGAAGAACATTGTTTCTATTTTAATTAATAGAATAGCCAGACCACTTTCTGGTTAAGAGAACAGAAGTAATTTCAGAAAGAGAAACTGAAGTGATTTAGTCATCTGAGAAAATTGAAAAGGGAAAACTAAC
Source organism: Sylvia atricapilla (assembly GCF_009819655.1). Lineage (NCBI taxonomy): Eukaryota > Metazoa > Chordata > Aves > Passeriformes > Sylviidae > Sylvia > Sylvia atricapilla. The sequence continues at coordinate 43,225,711 of NC_089174.1, forward strand.
TGTAAAGTTAAGATGTACCAAGCAAGAGGAAGGCAAAAGGCCTGATATTTTGGCAGCCATCAAACGCAAAATGAGCTAAATCTGGAGGACACACATATTTAATAAAACAGTAAAATAAATACCGTAAAAAAAGTTTTATTATCCAACATGTCAGTTTTTCCCACACATGACTGTTTCCTGTTATAAGTATTCAGAATAAATGTTTGTATTTACCATTACCTTCCTATGGCTTGAATTATGTGTAATTTAAGGTAACTGAGTAACAATAAAGAGCCTGCACCCAAGGCAAGTTTAGAACATGAGATGTAACACACTTCAACAAACATCTCCATTGCTCATCACATCATTTCTGGCATCTTCAAGAAAGATGAATAGGTCTCTACCATATTTGTGCACATCAGAATTACAGTCAGTGCCACAGGAGTAAAGAGGCACGAGTCTCCTTTAGGTACTGCTGAAGTGGGATTCAATTATCTGGCAATTGGCCTGAAGTGACTTTTTGGGTGACCTTATTGTCAACTCAGAAGCTAAAGCATCCCAGATCACACCAGACATCTTCAGACCAAGCACCAGTCATACTGATGGCTTTTTGTCATGTAGTAAGGTGTAGTAAGATGTAGTAAGAAGCCTGGAATGCATCTCTACAATCAAGAGTCATGCTGAGCAACACAATCACATTCTTCCACTCTTAACTATCCTGATCTACCTCATAAATCGTTAAAAGGTGTGCCAAAGAATTCTTTTCTTTGTAGACTGATTTTTCAGCTCACCAAACCAAAACTGAAAATATATACGCATGCTGGAAGAAAATTCAATTTCAGTCTGAGTCTCCAAAAGTAGTAAAGCTTACACCAAAAAACAGTTACTACCTGTACAACAACACGTCATCATTATTTTAAAAAAACCCTAATCTGCTTCTGACAGAAACCTAAGAAATAAAATTTTTCTCCTTAGTAACTGCACAATAACCAAGAAAACATGTTTCCAAAATTTATTACCTTGCTTCTGTTCACAATTCACAGCACATCCCAAAATAAGCTGAAGCATTCTCCCAAGCTCTGCAGCATCAGCATGCTCTCCAATCAGGTTAACATCAGGAAGGGTGAAGTCATTTATCTGTTGCCCCAGAATCTGCATAAAGACAAAGTACATATATGTTTGTAACACTGCACATACACATATCCATTTATTTCATGTGAAGATGATTCAGAACCAACAACAATTCACTCTTACTTTACCATAGTTTACACCTTCAGAACAAACTAAATTGACTAACACTGAACATCCCAGTATAAAATCATACTGCTCGATACATATAATATCCGGGAAAAGACAAACATGACTGTCTCAACTCACAAGCAACTACTAGATAAACATGTAGCAAGATTATTCCTCTTCGGATAAGAAAGGTAACAAAAGCAGGCCACCACATGGCTAATTAATTTTTTTAAGAATTCCATTAAAAACATCCAACTAAAAACATTTCTTGCAGCAGAAGATATTACAAATAAATCTAACATTTCTTACAACTACAAAGTCAGAAAATTAAATGTTTCAGCTATACAATAGATATATCTAACACTGACAGGTGACAAATAAAAGACAGAAAAAAGCTCAGATCACTAGACCTCACATTTTTAGCAAATTTAAGGATATTTGGCAAGCCTTACAGCTAAGAAAGCTGTTTCATGGAAGACAATCTGAGGTAGTATTACAATGATATGTAATTAAACAGCCCACAAGCAGAAAGAAAGAAAAAACCCCGCAAAACAAAAGCCCATGTGATGCGCAATTAAGTGTTATCTGATTTATCATTAAAGATCATTAAGGATTAATGATTGTCAGTAGAAGGAACTAGACAATTCTGCTAAATTGTTCTTTACTGAACAGAGGGTTGGAAATATGAATATGAAATTTGGAATTAAACACATCTCTGACACATTAATTGCAGATAAAAAGAAACTGTAACTTCTTAAACAGGGTGCAATAAGGAAACAATGACTATACAGAGGGAATCAGTCATGTGTTTTCTGCATGCTCTTTTGCGTGCAATACCCAAGAAAAACACAAATCAGGTTAAGGCATTTACAAAAAGCATAGGCTATAGTAAGAATACAAAGAAAACAAGCCATTCTAAAATTTAGTAGGGCTGGGCTTTGTGGAAATGTTGTGGTTTTGTTCTGATTATGTATGGTGTGGTTTTTGTTGCGGAATGGTAGCATTTTAAAGCAGTTTTCTCAAAGAACTAACTTCAACACTACTAAAAATCTCTGTATACTTTAAAGCACCCAGATCCACTCTTGTCGGAAAAGACTTTTTTCAGGTCAAAAGAATTCTGTGAATGCATCAACCACAATGGAAAATATTACCATCATATACAGACTGCAATAATAGAAAATGCAATATTTTTTGATTCTGATATGCATTTACATATTGATCTATACTTCCTGAATTTCTTTCAAATTCAATGCTGGGTTTCAGTTAACAACACTACAGTGACTTCGTAGTCCCTGACAATAAAACTCCTGTTGAGGAAAGCTGAATAGAAGAGGTAAATTGGCAGGCACTAGAAAAAAGCCAAGATGTGAAGGCGTGAACAGAGTTCAAAATAAACAAGAGAAAAAATTTAATTTAGAAGAAGAACCAAAACACCCATCGAAAGTACTGAAAGAAATATAAAAATGAAAGATGGACTCTATCTTGAGACAAAAAAGAGCATTTAACCCATTCTCAAAAGACAGAAAAAAACATTTACAAAAAAATTAAAAGTTTCAGTTCCAGAGCAGCAGGGGTCTGCAGCAAGATTAAAAGAGGTAGAACAAAGAATGAAAGTTACATGAAAAAATAGTTAACTTAAGCTTGTTGTTCTTCTATATTTTAATGGACTAAGTTCGCAAATGTACCATTTTTACTGACTGTTCTTCTGAATTCGATACAAATTTCTAAATTTTTGAGGATGAACAACATTAACAAACACATTTTTCAAAGGCTTTTAGCTACATCAGGTAAAATCCACATACATATCTATATTTTCGTAGTGGGGGAGAGAATAATGTTGAGGAAAAAAACAAGCTATTTTCAAGTAATATTCAAGCTATTTTCAAGTAATATTCATTACTAGAATCCAGATTACCTCTACTACAACCTCCAGTATCGCCTCAGCAGGAAAAATACCAAGCTAAACCAAAATCCTGTCAGATTTATAAACGTGCACCACCTTTACAGAAATTAACCATCATGAAAATGCTCAGAACCTGCCTAATATTAAAGTTTTTACACCAGAAGCTTAATCATAATACATACTAACCAACCAAAAAGAAGCTTGCATCACTTTGTCTTAGTAATTTTAATTTTCCATAACAAAATCCCGATCTGTTTAATTTTAGTGTTTCCAGTCATGACCAGCTTGCTTAATCACCACTTTTCAACATTTATTTAAACATGGATACCTAATAATTTACTGAAGATGACCTCCTAAGACTAAGTTTTTCTTTCTGAAGTACTTCATTTTATTCACAAATAACTTAATCACTGTAGTATTTATTAGAAGACAACATTTTGAAGCAAGCAATGTCTAGAACATGCATATTACGAATTTTTTGCTGCCACCTGTACAGATCAATTTGTCTCAAACATCATTGAAAGCATATTTCAGCTGAAGATTCACCAGTGAAAGAAAAATACTATCTCCTCTGGAGTAATTAAGTGCTGAGTTTGCTCAAAATATTACAAGGGCTGAATCCAATACCCCTGAATTAAAATATTTCATTTAAAATCTTAATGTGGGGAGAGGCTAGAAATGCTCTTTACTCACTCTCCTCAAGAGAAAAATAAGGAAAAAAGCAGGCTTCAGCTGAGGAGGAGGAAGGAAAAAACGTCAGATACAGGTACACTACAGTACATCAAACAGAAAGTCCATCATCGGTACATGGTCAGTAAAGCCATCTACTCCTATATCAGGCTTCCTGGAACTCCTCAGTATTCAATAAAGCAGGTGAGAAGTTTTAAAGGTGGCCAAGACTAGGGAATAAGACATGAATCACTATATACACCAAAATGTTTGCAAGAAAATGTCAGAACTTAAGCTGCAGAATACAATTTATCTTCAATAGATATTAACTAAAATAGATAACCCAAAAGGCAAGTAGACGCAGATTATTTCAAATGGTTCTTACCTCATGGTTGTAATCCAGTATTCCTTTTAAAATTTTCTTTAGGTTGCTTACCTATTTGACAAGAAGGAGGGAATACAATAAATACAGGGAATATTTTATAGAGAAATGATCATAAAGGTGGTAATCACAGACCAATCACACAAAAGAAGGATATAATTACATCTATTTACCTGCAATTAAATTTAGAATCATGGAAGTTATGCAAGAGGTGATTACAAATCTTTATTAATTCACAGATTCCATTTAAATTTATGAAAAATATAACACTGTCTTGGATAAACTTTAAATCAGATCCTACAGCATGTTTTTAGATACTTGTTTATCTTAGGATTGATTATCTTTGCATCCAGAAGCTGAAACATTATTTTCCTCCTTTGTTCTATTGCTAGTATCCTAGTAATCTATTTTCTGCAGAGATGAGCCTTTTCTTCCAAACCAAAACCAGCTACTGCTTAATATCATCCTGTATTCCCAAACCATGTAAGTTTTAAATTTTTTTCATTAATTATTCCTCTTAGCTCTTTCATTTTTGTTCTTGTCGTTCTCTGTCCTCCCTCCTCCTCCCAGTTTTTACAAATGAATGTCTGTCTTACAGTATCTGGCAAAATTCACATTTCTCCATTATAACTTCACTGCTATACAAAGGCAGCTTCTGTTCACTCGCATAACCAATGGCAACAGTTAAGTACCTTCTGCAGTACATAATGTATATCACATTTCTCTAATATTCAGTATTGCTCCCTTCCCACCAAAATCCATTTGCACCAAGTCTCTGAAAACAGTGTTTAAAATTATAAAAATGCCCACAGGTCTCACAGGTAAAATTCAGAAAAAAAACAAATCTTTGCTGAAAGTAACTGCTAACACAAATTACTGTTCAAGTATTTAAGAAAAGGATTTAGATACTAGAAGCAGCAAAATGTTTCCTGGGACAGAGGAGTGGCTGAGGGAGCTGGAGGTGTTTAGCCTGGAGAAAAGAAGGCTCAGGGGTGACCTTATCACTCTTCACAACTCCCTGAAAGGAGGGTGTAGCCATGTGGGGGTCAGCCTCTTCTTCCAGATAACAAGAGATGGAACAAGAGGAAATGACTTCAAGTTTTGCCAGGAAGAGTTTTGACTGAGTATCAGGAAACATCTCCTTATCAAAAAGGGTCATCAGGCATTGTAACAGGCTACCCAGGACATGATTGTGTCACCACCCCTGGGATGTGCAAAGAGCTGTGTAGATGGGGTACACTGGGACATGACTTACTTGTGGACTTGGCAGTTTACGGCTGCCTGTAATCTATAATCTTAAGGATCTTTACCAGCCTAAATGATTGCATGACCGAAGTTTAAACAGGATCTGCAAAGACTAAACCTGATAGAAACAGGATTCACAAAGTTCTCTCGCTGTCTGCGGCAGCCACAGCAGCAAACTGTGGAACTGTAATAAAGGGAGAGCAAAACCTCTCAAGGTCTAATTGCCCTTGAAGCCCACAGTAAGTTTTATATTCTTGACTGCATTCCAGAAATACCCAGCTAGGAGATTCTGTCCACTGACAGAAGTTATTCACCTCTCAAACGACCTGATGGTTGTTAGAAAATGTGATACTGAAATCCTGGGACAAACTCAACACTTCAATATGGTCAACAAACAAACTGAGGTGATGAAAGTCAATTCCAAACTCAAAAAAGGAACAGGATAGACACACTAAAAGATTTTTTGCCAAGAAAACCAAAGTGATATTGATCTGATTACCTGACTCCGATTAATCTAATCTCTTTTTGGAAAAAAGTGCCAGAAGTTGATTCCTTATTAAGATATAGGAACATTGTGACTGTCTCCATTATTGCTGGTTTTAAGTCATACAAGAAACAAATTCATTTGGACCTGACAAGTGACACATCAAATACCCTGACAACCTAGAATGAGAACTGGAGATGCTATATTATAGCATGTATATGAGAACATTTACTGTCTCTCACATAATGGCATAATAGGCAGTTTACACCTTCTACACCAAAACTCGTGTTTTTCTTTACTATTACACATAACACAGCATGGTTCTGCAACTATTTCCTAGGTGTCTGCCCAAGAGGAACCAAGACCACCACTCAAAGGCAGTGTACAATCATAACCAAAGTCTGCAACAGATTTAAGAATTTAAAGATATTAAGAAATTTTACGTCAAATCACCACAAAGAATACCGCACTGATTGGAACATTATTTTCAAACTTGATTAATTAATATCTTCTGGTTTATAATTTACCTGAGTCTGCTGCAGAAAGAACCACAGAAACGCAAGGGCCATGTTGCAGAATTTAAATCCAGTTTACCGATGAGAACATTGTGAGGAACCTTGAACTTGAACATAATCCCAAAAGAATGAGAAACCAAATGTAAACCTATGAAATACTTCCCTTCCCCTTTCCTTGTAAGCATTTTCAAAGTAAAATCCCTTAAACACAGAGAGCCACCTTTCTCCATGCAGCTTTTATAGTGCTTAGAATTGAGATACTGTAACAAAACCAATATTGATCAAAATTCATCATGAAAATGAGCTTATAGGGCAGCATCCTTGAAAGAAGAGAACGGCAAACAAACTGAAAATGAAATCTTCACCATCCTATTTTATCCCACTGTCAATCAACAGTACCAGGGCAGCTTGTTTTCAAGAATGAACTGTACCATCTTTGTATTTTGCACACAATCAGACAATCTGAAGTTAAAGCAGCTACTTGATAGACTTCTCTTACGACTGACTTAAACCTACCCATGATCTTCAGTATTATTCAGATAGCTCTCAATTTTTTCCCTAACATGTTTGCAATGAATAAACTTAGATGGTTTTACTGCTCCTGGCAGAGAGAGGATCATCACAGGGAAACTACCTATGCTAATACTTTGTACTTTAAAATTGAACTGAGTAGTTCCAGCAACATTTAAGAGGTCAAAGCATATGAAAGGAAGACCTCAAGCAGCTGAATGAAAATGAACAACAGCCCAAGAAAGTGCTAAAGAGAACCAATTAAATCAGAATTCCAAGTCACAGTAGGTGATGGTTTTTCAGAATTACTTTTTACTTTCTTAAGCACACAGGAAAATCTAACTGTAGTTAACAAAGACCATTAAATTATGTCATATCAGAACACAACAGACAGAATCACCAATTTAGATTATGACTATAAAGTACTAAATCACTGTTTGGATGTCAGCCCATGACAACGTGGGATGACTATTTGCTTGCATCAGCAACTTGAGCTCTTCCTTTTCATAAAAATATACACTCTACCCTCCCAACACCTTTCAGCGTTCATTCCCCTGCACCCATTCTTCTGCTGGAAAATATGTGAAGTCTACTGAAGTAAAAAAAGTGACAATTGTGCTTTATTTCGCCTCTGAAATTTGTTGCAATTCACAATAGATGTACCATTAAGTATTTCTAAACAAACCTCTACCCATTTTTAATTAAATCTCTTTACCATCTGGCCTTTCTGTTTTACTTTCCCAATCATATATTATGAATGACAGGATATTGATCCACAAAGGCAACCTGAATATCCTCACTCCTTCTCTGAACACCTAAATTTCACTAATACCCACACTAGAGTGGTGTGGGTCCTCTCTATGTTAAATTATTACCCTCTCTGTTAGCAGCCATCTTGGCTGTAGAATGGCATTACATACTAAGCACACAGTGCTTAGTATGAGACAAACCCTTATTATACAGCAATATAACTGACTGGAATGAAATCGATACACTGACTGGAATGAAAGCAGAAATCATGTGATCTGCCAACAGCATAAGACTTAATGGTTGCTTGTTTTTTCTCCTTCTTTTCTTTTATTCTCACTTGTCATATAAAATCTCTATTTAATTACAGTTTACTTATTGTTTCCAATCTTGGGTGCGTAAGGGCAGTCTGTCTAGATTTCTCTCTTTATTAATATAGTTGTGCAATAAAGGGAAAGCCAATAACATGGCAATAGAAAATGCTCTTAAGGTTGTTATGGCTGACAAAAACCGAGTATGGGTTATCTAGCTTCTTGTTTTTTCTCCAACATTATGACAGACAATCTCCAATTTTGCATTACCCTTATATCACACCTATGACTGAAACCCTGTTTGTGCTGAAGGCTCTGTGTAAACTGGCTTTTCTTTATTTCAGATCTTGAATAACCTCTGGAAATGTTGCTAGGGCACACTTTCAAGTGGTGTGGGAATTCTTAACCAATAAGCTTCAGGTATCTCATTAAGGTACATTTTTATCCACTTGCAGTTAACAGGAGTGAGGGGTCGGTGGGCATGCGGGTGTGGGTGGGTGTGCGCACACACACCAAGAAGGAGAGGGAGCATGTGTGTGCACTGTTTGTATCACTCTCATAGGCATTTGGTTTCTGATGTAAACTGCAATTCGCAGGAGCGGGTCTCATCACTGATTATAGATGGAACCTAGAGAAAGATTAGGTAGTGAAAGTTCACAAGACTAATGCAGCTTGCTACTATAAATATCAATAAGATTTTAAATCGATGCTGTAGTTTGAAAGCCAAAAGGAAAAGTTCAAAAGAAAAACTCAGAAATCAAGCTGAACAATGTGTCTCCTTCCCTTTCTAACCTTCCCACACTGAATGGAAGGAGATGGGAGGGAAAGCAAGACAATTTTATGCCATCCCTCAGACAGTCAAGTTTATTCTGTAACTGCCAAAACTGCTGTGGATGTATCAAATCAGTAATTTTTCTCAAGTAATTCCTACAAAATTTTGGCAAATTATTTTCTAAGCTGCTTTTTATTTTCAGTATAGGTTTTATATTCAAAGTATCATCTTCCTCAACCATGAAATATTATGTTGTACACAATTTAAATTTGGACTATATAGAAGTGTTCGTTGTACATGAAGAAGGAGTTAATGTCTCTGCTCTTCTCTTTTATAAACCATCATAGAATTGCAGATAAGGCAGCAGTGAAATTTTTTTTGTTGCCCAAGGGAAAACACAAACTACTATGTATACTGATGTATACATACTATGAGCATGACATTTTAACACTGAAGAAATAACATTTCTCCACTAAATACAGTAGATAAAAGATCTGGTCAGCTCTAAGAACCACAATGCTTGCTAAATGGTTACTACTTTGCAGCTCCCCAAGTTTTAGTGTTTCCCTTTTTCTCTCCTGGTCCCTGCTCCATTTCTTAAGTCTGGCAACTTGCCCTGAAACCAAGAATTTGAAAAAATCCCTGTGAGGTGGTTTGTTTTGTTGTTGGATTGTTGTGTGTGGTTTTTTTTTTTTGGTTTTTTTTTTTTGGTTTTTTTTTTTTTGGTTTTTTTTTTTTATGGTACAGCAATAGGAAAAACATTGCAGTTATCAGAAAGCAAAATGCTAAAAAAAAAAGGTAACATCCATGCCTCCCCCAAAATATCTCAGCCTCACATTTTTGTTTCTTCTGCATACAGGACAACACATAATTTAAAATTAACAGTCACATCACTCATTACTTCTCCCTGGCAACAAGTGACAGGACAAGAAGAAACAGCCTCAAGTGGAGCCAGGAAAATTTTAGGTTAAATATTAGGTAAAAGATCTTCACGGAAAGGGTTGTAGAGCATAGGAACAGACTGCCTAGCAAAATGGTAGAGTCACCATCCATGGAAGCATTCAAAAAGTGTGCAGATACGGCACTTGGTGACATAATGGGTTGTGGTGAACACAATGGTGGTGCCAGGCTGACAGCTGGACTCAATCCTAAGGGTCTTTCCCAACCTTAACAACTCTGTGATTCTATAATTTCCTGAGTACTTTTATGAACAGTGGTTAGGTGGGCTGTAAAAGATCTACACTAATCTCTACCAGCCCTCCTAACCACTATTGCACAAAATTTCCTACACACTAGGTTTTAGATTGTTTTAATCTATTTCCCCAACTAAACTGACTTTTTTATGCAGTTCATGATACCAGGAGCTTGTGCAAGTGGTGACTGTTATACCAGACGGCATAAGAGGCAAAGAGTGCCCATTTTCAGCAACAAGAAAATAACGCAGCTCATTACCACAACATTTGAGATAATCCAATTACCACTTCTCATGGCACTTCCTAAAGTATGAAGGGAAAGCTATATTCTACAGTCATGCAAGTATGATGCCCACATCTTAAATCTAATAATGAATACATTTCTAAAAGGAGGTTGTAGTGAGCTGAAGGTGTCTCTTCTCCCAGGTAGCAAGTGACAGGACAAGAGGAAATGGCTTCAAGTTGCACCAAATTTTTTCACCAAAGGCGTTGTCAAGCATTGGAACAGGATACCCAGCAAAGTAGTCGAGTTAGTGTCCCTGCAAGTCTTTAGAAGAGGTGTAGACATGGAGCTTAGGGCCATGGTTTAATGTGGACTTGGTAGAGTTAATTTGATCTTAAGTCTTTTCCAAGATGAACAATTCTATCAATAGAAAAGCACAGACTGAAGTGTTCCTACAAGCCAGACTTTAAATGAAGGATTGGATGATAGACATTTGGAAAACTAGACTACTAATAATGTTTACTCACATATAAAGAACAGTTGGCAAAGTATAGGATTACTTTCCTGATTAAAAAACAAGAGTTAAAGTATCACACTTGTGTTTTTTAGTAATCTTGATGAAAAGGGAATTGGTCTACAAAAATGTATACAAAATGCTGAATTAAGTGTATTTCTTAAACAAAACAAAAATAATCAGTCTTTAGTTCTTTTTTACATGGTTCTCTTTTACATGGTTTTACATGGTTTACATAGTTCTTTTTTACTTGAAAAACATGATGGAACGACACTGGCAAGAAACTGAAATTTGACCTGATGCTTTGCCAACCTCAGTCACATAAGGAAGTTACTAGATTGCTCAGCCTTTTTTTCTCTCACACCTGCTAAGCTTTTACATCTGCCAAGTTGGTGGGAGACATAAAATATTTATTCCTCAAACTCCGTATGACAGTTTTAGAAGCTGCTGCTCCACATTCAGTCAGCTCAAATGCTATTATAATGAACAGTTCTCAGTTTGTTATCCTCCACATTTAACAGCCAAGACTTCAATATTCTTTAGCAAAAAATATTTTACAGAAAAGTAAGACCTTGTATCCATCTGTTTACTTGCAATTCCATATAATACTTTGAGAAGTTAATTTATATTAAATGCTCTACATGCACCAGAAGCCAAGAGAGTCTTAAAGCTTTTTTAGGGATCATTATTAGGGTCTTTTATTCACCAGTCAGTCAATATAACCCCATCAAGGTACCCTCACTTGTACTGGCAGCTCTAGTAGACAAAACATTTTAAAGCATTCCAGCCTTCACACAACTGGTCAGATAGTAGAAACTATGCTGATCAGTTTCCTCAAGTTAAAACATAAACAGCAGCAGTGTGGTCCATCTTTGTCTCAGGCAGCACTCTGTCTCTGTGTCCCTGCAATTCATAGAGTGATGCAGACAAGCCGGTAAGTACCAGAGCATTTTATAGTTCCAGATTCCAAGAATATGTTTTGGTGGTTGAAACAAAATGGTTTTACAGGAAACAAGAACTAACACTAAATTCCTAACTATTTTTCTTCCCCTGAATTACTCAGGCTGAAAATGTGAATTTAGAAAAGCACATAGATCATTCTCTGAACAAAACTTGTCAAAAGCTACACTAACATCTGCATGTGAGACTGTGTTCTTCATATTCTAAAGCAAAATTCATTCATAGTCCTTGTAAATTCTATTCCCTTCAGGTTTGCAGAGAAGTGCTAGAATGCCAAGTGATAAAAATGACCCAGTAAACAGAGAGAAGTTAAAAACCACACTGAGCAGAAACACAGAAAAAACACAACTTCTTCCCTTAAAACTCAGTAGTTCTGCAGAGCTGACAAAAGGGAGCAACACTTTGACGTTTTTCTTTAAATATACTGCTTATTATGTTCCTATTTTTATGCAGTTGCTTCTCTTCTTTATCTTTTAAAAAAGTTGCGTTTTTAAAAGCTGCTTTTACACTATGCATTAAAAAATCTCTCATTTAGCATTTGAAAAATGAGAGGTAATTGATGTATAACATTTACTTAAAATATTTTCCTTTTAAATTACTAAAACCTGTTTACAAATTCAAAATGTCTTTGCTAAAACTTTGTGCAGGACAGTAGAAGATAAAAACAACTAAGTACAATTAAAATGGTCTTAAATTCAAAACGCTGTCTATAAAGCAAGATCTTAATCTAGAAATGCAAGAATATTTAGACACAATACTGTATCAAGAACTAAAATACAGATTCGCAGACAAGCAAAGTAAGTCAAATACCTTTAGCCTCCAATTATCTCCTACTTCTGTTTTGATTCTGTTCAGCCAATTTTCGTCAAAGTAGGCTGGATCTCTGAAAGATAAAAAGTGTATTCATTGAAACATGTCACAGAAATTGTGAGTAAACATTTGTCATTAAGCTCCTATCTCAGGTATGAATTAGTTTAAATGACCACCTTTTGTATCTAATGCATTGCCTGACTATAGTACTTCATAATTCTGCTACTACTCACTTTTCTAACACCTTGCACCCTGCTGACAGCACAGCTTCATATGTGCGTCATACGCAGCTTATTGAGGAAGCTTCTTTGTATCTTGAATGCATATTGCCAGTTTTCCCTCCATAACACCTACCTCTTAATATCTCCTCTGGTGCTGCAGCAATAATTACTTGCGTTTCTTAAAACTGTTAAAAATTATTACTTTTCCATATATCATGGATCCCTATCATTGTACACTGCTTACAACTATTCAGCTTCTAAAATAAAAGCCTAAAACTGAACAACACAAATGCTGTCTCAATACAGTGAGAAAAGCTAGGAAGCAATACTGATGTTTTCACGACTAAGAACACACTTCACTATTTCATCTACCAAACACTAACAGTTTTTGAAATTCTCTCTTCACAGTAACCATATACAAATCTTTTTGTGAACACCCTTCCTCAGAAATTTTTCTATCCTCTTCACTTTTAACAAGGCAGCCAAGAGAAAGAACAGAGAACTCCTACTGCTTGCAGAGTATATTTCTATTTCTATGGACAACTTCTTCCTATTCATTTTTCTTCAAGCATCTTCCACAAGCTGCTTCTTGAAGACACCTCCTGAGACTCTCTCTGTTGCTGCCAAGTTCAAAGATCATCTAAAAGGCCAACATTTTCTACTGCTCAGTTCAAATTTTTCCTTTATCACAGAAAACTTTGAAAATGCTATAATCAGAATAAAGGAGAAAGAATATACTACATATAACTGGTTTTGAAGAAGTAGGAAAGCATAAGAAAAGGCTCATATTTCATCAAACATATGAAGTTAATACAGTCAGAGTGAAAAAAACATTTCTATTGTTAGCAAAATGCTCTTTAAAGTTTGTGTTACAGTTTCAGGTGAAATTCTCTGTTTTCTGGACTTACACTGCTACGTTTGCCACTGATTACTATTGGATTTTACTGCTGCACCTTCTACACATAGAAGAGTTCTGGACTGAGCTCTTTTTTTTAAGGGCAAGATGTCATGAGACCTTTCGGCAAAACTTCAAGAAACTCTGAATATGCCTGAAGATTCAAATAACATCCACATCATATATATTGTAAACCAGCAATTACATCAGTACTTTTCTTAGACCACAAACTTTGCAGCCACACTTCGCATCTGATGCACAGTACATGCTGTATTCCATCTTCTTCACAGTGCCTTCTCACAGGGCATCAAGGTCTGCAAGCTATACTACAACTACAATACACAGCAAAGGAGGAATATCACAAACAGCAATGTTTCTCTACTGACACATTTTCATTGCTATTTTTACATACTTTGTTACAGCCTCTGCTGAAGATTACAACATATTTCTTTTCCCTTGACATGGCATCTGCAAACATATATCTGGAAGAACAGCTTTAATTATTAGTTAAGTTGATAACTCCAAATTACTTCCATTCAAAAACAGTACATTTCTAGCAGAGATGACAGAATCTTAGATTACGAAACTGAAAAAGCAATGTCTTATCCAGACTATCATCTGGTTTTGGAATATATGTTTCCAAATAGCTTTCAAATGGCCTTTCTGCCATAAGAAGACAAGTAAATCGAAGAATTACATTGATGGAAGTATATAAGATCTCTGACACATTAAGAAAGTTCACATTCAGCTTCTACATGAGACAAATAGCTCCCCTTGCAAAAAAGCCTTAATTAAAAAGTCTTCATTTGCCTAATTTCCACTAAATCACAACAAAATCATCTGGACACTAATGAAAAAAATGACAGTTCAAATCCCATTTTAGGTGTGGGGTTCAAAAAACACCCTAATGACCGTCAAATGGGTCTTCTGGGAATTGTTAACACACAAGTAAGCTTGCTCAACAACAGATGTACAACTATAAAGTATCTATGAGAGGGAAAGCAGGTATGACCTGTGCTTCCCCAGCAAAAAAAAACCAACAGGAGTTCCTTAAGGATTAGACCTCATAATTTTAAGGGTTGCACCTGGCCACTAACATTTTCAGCTATTTCAAGGCTGCAGTGCCATGAATATAACAATCTTTGATATGCTATTTCCATGGTAAATAATGGTTCTAAGAAACAACATGGGAAAGTAAAAGTAACATCGCACAAACAAAATTATATTTGGACTGACTGGGTAGCTGATATCGCACACTTATTTTCAACAATAACAACACCAGTAAGGGCACCAATTGAGGAACAGTAACAAGAGTTAGGTCCAACTCACTTCACCTTGGAAGCCTGAAATTCAGCAGAAACTAAGCAATTAAGAAACTTCTCTCGGCTACTAATGTAATAAAAATAACACATGGACCAGCAACTGTCTTTTACAGTCTTGACAAAAGTCATAGGCTACTTAAACCCTTATATGTGTCACCAGGTATACCTGAGGAAGGTCCCTGAGAAATAAATCTAAACTCGATGTCATAGTCTTCTCTCGCAGATCCCATTTGTTTGTTTATTTGTATGTATACAAACCTCATGGAAGCATCCAAGCATCCAACAGCTGGTAAGCAATCCATTTGAAATCAGTACCATGGAACAGTGGTCAAAACAGCACCAACAGTTCTCTTCAGAGAACCTTCATACAGGTTACACAATAATTAATAGCACACTGCAAAAACACTTTGCCAGGAATATAATAAGCAGAAAAGCAACAAGTTGGGTATCAACACCAATCAAATACAGAATGATCATCCTTTCCTTAACCTAAATTGCCTACTATTGTAATTTTCTTTCTCTTCAAAAGTCTAATCAAAGTTCATTACTAATACCAACAAAAATGCTCTCTCTATATAACAAACTATTGGAAATCAAACCTGAAATAAAAACTTTTTCACAAGAATTTCTAAACAAACTTTTAAAAAGGGGCTTCCAGATATCCAGTCATTCATCCACAGTCCTTGCAGCAAACAAGTCTCCCTTCACTATATTTCTGGTAATCAGGATTCAATCAAATTCAAAGTTCTTTAACCACCTTAGGCCATTTCATCTGGAAGCAACAGCATTCTTCTCACAGTGTTTGAAAAAGTATCACCTAAGCAAATATGAAAATGTGTGACTGAGAAGTAGGCAGCTAAACTATCAGAAAATGGATTGGAATATCTTTATTACCATGAGATGACTACTTGTGCATGAAATAAGTATTTTGAATTAAGTAAGTTCCTGAGCCTAGACCCAAACTTATACGATCTCTAGCACTGGATAACTTTCAGGTTTAGAAAAGTATTTGTATATCATTTGATTCCTGCCTACTATCTCAGTAGTACTGCAGATAACTGGGACTTTTCTTCAGAGCACAAGATACTTATGCTGTTGATAATGCACTATCATTTCATGTGATGTTTTCAGCAGTGCTCATTTATACCATCTCTACCTTACTTCATATGCAAATTTTCCTTTACTTAAGCAATCATCTCTCTGCATCACAGATGCCAAGAGACAGAAATATTCTTCTGAAGAAAACCAACCCACAGAGCATGTAGTATAACTCATGATTATTACTCATTTTAACAGTGGTACAGTAAGCTGCTTCAAAAAACATGTTTACAAAAATTTCCCTCCCCCAGTGATATACAAACCACGGATTTTGTGTTTTGCATGTGTCAAAACATACACAGCATGCTGCAACCCATAATATAATAAATGAATAATTCATTGAGAGGGGCACATTGCACAGATGACAAAAGAAAACATTGCTTACATTTACCAAGGCCAGTATGACAGAGGAAAGAAGAATCAAAACAAGAGGGACACCTTTAACAGTCTCCAGAGTGGGATGAAAGGAAAATTTTAAAATGTAGTATAAAACAGGAAATCATACTATTCTAGGGATATCAGTGGACAGTGAAAGCATAAGTAACATCAGTGCAAGCTACACAAAATAAAAAGGATGTGATTCAGGAGAAAGGTATGGTACTTCTACCAGCACAAGCTACACAACTTTAGGCCAACAGTCTATCCATAAAAAAATTAAACATTTCCTTTTGCTTCCACTCTTTACTCCCAGAGTACAACATTCTTTAAAATAATCAACACTGAATGTATAGACGCATTTTATCTTTATATAGAGATTTTTTCATGTCAAAGACAACTATTCAAGTTTTCACCACAAATGATATGTCACAGTGACCTGGTGCTTTCAGGCTTGCTCTTTGCTATTTAACATCACTGCACAACTTTTCCAAATAATAAGCATGCAAAATGCAGCTGTCTTCCTGTAAAAATTGTCTTCTACGTGACTATCTTTCTTGGGACAGAGTGGGAACCAGTGCTGCTAATATAAAGAGAAAAAAAGTAAAAAAGCCTGCTCTAGACTTGCTTCACATTGTTGAACATGCCCTGACTCCCACCAAAATATTTTTCCTGTTCTATCTGTTCAAAGGACCAAAAGAAGGATTTCACTGTGAGTGGTGAATTTGGGTTTGTTTTCAAGAAAGAGTATTTTAAAAGGCTTTGTCAACATGCTCCTGGATCAGTTTTCTACTCTACACAAATGCTAATCCTTGTATATGATCGATCTCATGTCCAGGGAAAGAATAAATGTTTGGTTATTCTACAGTCCTTGCTTCTACTTCAAAAATCAATTAGACTAATCTTCTGTTATGCTTCTTATTTTATACTACTTATCTTCAGTTTATTCTATTTTACAAGGAGAAACAAAAATATTTTCTCTCAAAGACTGTTCACGTTATCATTCCTGTCCCACAGTCCAAGATCAGATTGCTGCTGCTTTTTAAAGTTTATCTCAACAGGAAAGCAGTCAGGATTTTGCAATACTTTTGCTAAATTTCAGCACAAGAATGTGTCTGTTCATTACATAAGTGTGCAAAATGTAAAATCTGAAGCAGAACTATCATAAAGCAAAGTAGTTGAATACGAATTTTGGAATGTTCAAATTATTACATAGGACATAAAGAATTATAAATTGTTTAGGTGATCTTTATGCGTTTTAAAATCGTGCTACAGAAATGCAGTACTTGTATTGTGTATTTATTTTAAAAGTATCAGTTCATCAGTTGAAAATCATATCTCAGAACCACATGCTAAAAAGTCTTTGTCTTGGGTTGCAATGCAAGATGTAACCAAAAGTACGTATTCTATTACCAGCTGTTAAAACCAGGTGGGGCAGTGTCCTTTATCTTTTCCACAACCCATCCTCCCTCCAGGGGATATCTCCTGTTTTGGGCCATTGAGTCCCACTGCATGACTGATAAAATTGCATCACCCCACTGTGAGATGCTCCATCCAGTGGGAGGAGACAAGCCTTCCTACCTGGATACAATCTGAGCTTTGGAACACCACAGCCAACCTTTTTCCACTGGATTCCCAGAAGGAGGACCAGATCCTTCTACATCACCACTGAACCTTCAGAGGAAAACTACACCCTTCTACAAGATCATTGCTTCAACAGAACCACATCTGTCATTCCATGAGGACTGCAGCCACCATTTAATAGGACTGCTACCAACAGCCTGACCAATAGGGTGTCAGTTGTATTCTGACTCTGTCAGTGTTTTTGTACTGCTGCATTCTGTTTTAATTTTCCTACTAAGTTGTAGTTCTTTTACATTTTCTTATTTATACATTCTTAGTAAAGAACTGTTATTCCTATTCCCATATCTTTGCCTGAGAGCCCCTTCATTTCAAAACCGCAGTAAATTTGGAGGTAGAGGGTTTACATTTTCCACTTCAAGGGGGGGCTCTGGCCTCCCTTACCAGGCCTATCTTTCAAACCAAGACAGTCTTGCTTTGAAATATTTGACTACACTGAGATTTCCCTTTTCCCCTTTTTTATTCTTCCTATAAACTGGCAGCTTCGTCTCTCAGTAGAAGTAAGGCTCCTGCTCCTGAAAATCTGCAACTGCAGAGCAGGCTCAGTGCCCTCATAGTAGTTACAGCTCTAGGAGCTCTGTCAAACAAATCATCTGTGTTGAGTAAACCTGAGCCACACAGCAGCACAAGAGGCGCTAAACTATGCCACAGGATGGAGGACCCTCATCTTCTGATTGACATCATCCAAGAAGGGCTGTTAGCTGCTCAGAGTTTGAATTCCTGGCATTGCTGAAAGACTGCTGAAGCTTGTCCATCCCTCACACTATCACTCCTTCTGCCCTTCCACCTGGGTATGAGCTGTACAGCTAGGGAAACCTGCCAAGTGTCATTAGGAGGCTTTGGAATCCATGGTCAAGGCTCAAGTAGGGTTCTCCCCAGTTGCACCAGTTAGTGAGGAGGACATTTGAGCAGCAGACAGATCCTGCAGGGCAATAACCAGCTGTGATATAGTATTGGCAACAAAGATTTGGTTTCAATAACCACTAAACACTTTTGAGAATAAGGACTACTAGGAAGAGATGGGATTCACCAGCATATAGGGAGCAGGTGCATCTGTACAAACAGGCTGGTCAAAGTGCTAAGCAGAGTTTTATACAAGGAACAACAGAAAAACAAATTTTAAATGACAAAATACTGGACTCTGGTAAAGAACTAAGGGTGAGGGATGATATGAACAAAAGATAATTCATAGTCAACAAAAACAGGTCTGGGTAAAGTGGGATCACCTCAAACATATGCATATAAACATAAAAAGGCCTAAAGAAGAACACTCTGGGGAAAGCTTCATTCTTGGGAATCAGAAAGACTGCGTGAGTATGTGGAATGCTTGTGCACTAAAACATGCAGCATGGAGAACAAATAGGAAGAAACAGAATTCAGTATGTAGTTACAAGGTCACAGTGTCACTGGGATCATGAAGTTGTGGCAGGATGGCTCACATTCCACAGCTGCTGCCATGAACAAATATAGGCTCTTTAGGAAGAACAAGCTGAGAAGAGAGACATCCTTCCTGAGACAGATCAGAGCGAATGAACGAGCTCTGTCTTAGTACGGATATGAGCCAGCTGAGAGATTACCGGCCAGAATGACTAAGCAGATCAACATGAGTGACACTGTTACAGATTCCTGCTATAGACTGCCTGATCAGGATGACATCTTCATAGCAGAACTGATTGATGATGGGAGTAACGAGATAGCAAGATGGGCTGAAAAACGGCTGAAATGCTAGGCTCAAAGGTTTCAGAAGCATGAAATCCAGCTGGAGGCCAGTTCACCACCAGCATATCCAAGGGGTCAGTATTATTTAATATCTTTAATAGGGACGCAAACGATGGGAGAGAGGAAAATTGTTCATATAAGAATGGAAGGAGTACTTGACACACCTGATAGTTGTGTTGTCATTTAGGAGAAATTCAACAAGCTGGAAAAACAAGCTGAGTGGAACCTTACACATTTCAGGAAAGGTAAGTGCAAACAAACCCTATTCACCAGCATATACTGGGGGCCAGTTGGTTAGAAAACAATTTTGCAAACAAGAAACTATGTGGAAATCAAGTGGAACACACCCCAGCAATGTGTCCTTGCAGCAAAGAAGGCCAACCACAATCTGGGCTGTGTTGGGAAGACTGCGGCCAGCAGGCCAAGGGAGGTACTGCTCAGATCTGCTAAAACCACCTCTGAATTGATGCATCTGGGGTTTCCCACTAAGAGAGACACCTGCATGGAAGCTCAGCAAAGGGCAATTAAGATGATTAACAGACTGCAGTTTCTGTCAAATGAGGTGAGACTGAGTGAACTGTGTTTGTTTAGCATCAAGAAGGGAAGAGGCTCAGTAGGATCTTACCAATCCTGTGTATAAATAACCCTGTGTATAAATGACTCCTTCTTCTTTATACCCTCACATAATCTCAGTGGTGTCTGGTGAACAGGCAAGGAAACAAACTGAAAAGCAGTTCCAACTGCAAACAACTAAACTGACAGTTCAATTCAGTTTATCATGGAAGTTTTATTACATGGAACTAATTCTAACACTACTGACCATAGTTACAAACAACAATCAGGGTCAATTACCTTTACCTTGCACTGATTTAGATTTTAAGTGTGAATATCTAAGTTTAGTTTTAATTCAGCTTACTTTCCAGTAAGTTAACACTTAAATAAACTCTTCTCTGAAACAAAACCTTTTCTTTTTCATTTAAGATAGTTATCTGTAAACTACAAAGAAAAAAATCATTAGTCATGTTCCAGTTTAAAGTACCATCTAAGCCACATCCTTAGGGAATATCAGCCATAGTAAAACACATGTAAATATATAAAAATGTACAAATAAAAACCCTGTATTTAATTCATTAGGTAAACAAGTACTTACATTTTTTGAAGAACCTGGGCCATCACAACCCCACTCGTTAAATCTTCCACGGTCTGGCATGGTGCCTCAACATTAAATGTTTGGATCTGTAGGAGAAAGTAAAAAGTTATTTTTGTTTCCATCAACTGCAAGGAATTTTCAAAAGTTTGAAAAAAAAATGCTACCAAATAGCAAACCGAATAAACTCCACACATTTAGTGTACATGTTAGGGTTAAAAAGCTTTTTGAAGGAATACTGATTCCACAGAATGCCCACCCCTCCCCACAATGAGAACATAAAATGCAGATTGACATACATATTCCAAACTTGATTATTCCTACTGTAAGACGGAAGGGAAGAACACAATGCTGCCAAAACCTAATTGGTCTATACACTACTAGAATTCTGAATATTTCATGCTGCTGTATTAAGACAGTGACAGGCAAAACAGTCCACAGCAAAGCTCTTTTCTTCCTTGCTCTCTTGGTTTGAAGAATCAGTCCAGTTCAGGACAATCTTTTAAACTCATTTAAGTTACCTGATTATTTACTTTAAAGTAACATTATTTTTAAATTATGTGAATGAGTTTGCAAAAATAATTTTTATGATATTATTTGGAGGGTATCTGCCTAGTGCTCTCTGCTAGAATCCTCTTCCTAGGGGAAAGCTTGGGCTTGTTTGTAGAAAGCACTACACAAGGGATAAGACGGTCTACAAGAGCATTTGCAGCTTCAAAGGACATAAATGTTAGATACATCAATCACTTTTTTCTGAACATAAAGTATAACCATTCATGCTTTAGTGGCATTTGAAAGGGTAACAGTGGTTAGTCATTTCCCAATAAACACCCTCTATATGTCTGTATTACAATAAAAGACAATTCATGTTTCAGTGGGAAATTTTGAAGGTTTTTTCCTGAGAAGGCTCTCAAAAAGTCAAGAGCAAACAGTCAGATTCTTCTTATACCTTCAGAATAGACATAGGTCATGCCAGGTACAATAGGTCATGTAAGCACTCTAGCAAGGCCATTCAACATTAATTTGGAATACATTTTAGTTTTTATTCTGGAGGAAAAAACCTAACACTCATCAAGGGGGCAAAAAAATTATATTCATGAAGAGTCAAAAACGGAGCGCTCAAAGCATGTCTCCTGATCAAGTTCAACTGTGACCAGTCAATACTAATGAATGATGTCCATGTTCCAAAGCACATGAATAAATTACCAAGTGGCATATAAAACAGACAGAAGTGACTTCTGCAGTTCCAATTCACATTTTCTTACAGCATGGTCTGAGCTACTTAAAAACCCACACAGCTGCCTCTCCAGAAAATCAAAAAGGCATCATATATTGTCAGGACACTAGGTGAAAATCAGAGTGGGTGAGTGAGGAAAGAAACCCACATATGAAAACACAACATAACAGGATATAACACAGAATTGCTATTTTGCCAGAAAATTTAATTTACCAGTAGTCTCTGATCTGTGACAACAATGTTGAAGGAATATCGAGACAACTCTTAGTCCCCAACTCAGCAACATATTAAACAATAAATAATACTACACAGCTACAACAAAAAGGGTGGCAATGACATTATGGATGCTTATGCTTGAAGAAGTTCAAGACTCTAAAAAGATAAAATTATCAAGCACAGACAATGAAAAGTTTTTTTCTGATTTTGTGTATTATATGTTTAAATATTGAACTGAAATCACTTCGCTGCACAAGGGCCAAATCAAAAAATCACTTAAGAACTACTACTGTTATGCTTTTTCAGAAGCAGTCAATTTTAAATGTTCTTTTCAAACAAGCAACAGCAACATAATTAAGGTCTAGAGAGTGCAAACTAACCAGGGTGCTTTAGACTTATTTTGTAACTTGATATACTAAACACTTTCCTTGACTAAATAAAAGCATATGTAGATGATACTACTACAGTGATAGTCAAAGAAAGATAAGTAAGCTTATTTCCAAACACAGAAAAACAAGACGCATATTCTCTGTTGTTTTATATATAATTTTATCATCATACTCCTCCAACACTTTACATCGAAAAAGAGGTCAAAACTGGTCATTAAGGTCCAGGTAACCTATCTGAACTCTTTCTTCCTGCCATAGACACACATGCAAGACTGAAAATGAAAAAATAGTGTTTTCCATAGACAGACATCACAGAACAGAAAGAAAGACTTAAACTAGTGTGACTTTTATTTTCATACACACTTACATTTATTAAAAAATGTCTCTGCTTTTATATTTCAGTTGTGTCAAATTTATGTTGCAAAACATTTATACAAATCTTAAATATTAAAAACTGTATGCTTTTCATATCCTTCAGAATCATCCTTCAGGGATATACATGAAAGTAACAAATTTTCTTTGAAAAACCTTATGCAAAATAGCTTTTCAAATTTACATCGAAGTTAAACTCCTATACCATTGCCAGCTCTACAATATGCTAAACCACTCTAGGAAAGTAAATAATTTTCCAGAAGGGAGAAAATTATAAGAATGTGGCAAATGATAAAAATGTAGCAAGACACAGAGTCCCAGATATGGAGACAAAGAAGCAAATTTGTGTGTGTGCCTCTAAACAGCTATTCAATAACAGCTGTTAAAACAGTACTCTTCCTGTGCATTGTGATGTATTTCCTGGAAGACTTCTCTCCCTTCCTGCAGGAACTGCTCCTCTGCTTCTACTTCTTGAGTGCTTGCAATGCAGTCCTAATCATTAGTTCCACAACACTGAAAATTAATTCCAGTTCACTGTTATGATTATTGGGGTTTTTTCCTCATTCTTGAACCGCTGTATGGAGCCTACACATCACGTCTGTGGTATTCATGAATCTCATGAAGTTCAAGGCCAAGTGCTGCACCTGAGCTGGGGCAATCCCCCTGTCAGCACAGGTTGGGGGATGAACAGGTCAAGAGCAGCACTCCTGAGAAGCAGCTGGGGCTACTGGTGGGTGAGGGGCTGAGCATTAGCCAGAAACATGTGTGGCCAGCAGATCACGGGAGGTGATTTTTTTTTTCCCCCTTTACTTCTCTCTCATGAGACCTCACTGCTCTTAGTATTATGTCCAACTCTAGGGTCCTCCGCACAAGGAAAACATAGATCTGTAGGAGCAGGCCCTGCATAGAGAAAGGCTGGGAGAGTTGAGGTGCTTCCACCTGGAGAAGAGAAGGCTTCAGGGAGACCTCACTGTGGCCTTTCAGTACTTAAAGCGAGGAAGAGCGCACATTTTTTAATATGCTCTACAGCAACCAGAAAAGCAGTAACTGTTTTAAATTGAAAAATCATTGATTCAGACTAGATAAGAAAGAATTATGTTATGATGAGGGTGGTGAAGCGCTGGAACAGAAAAGTGGTAAATGCTCCATCCCCAGCAAGGTTAGGCTAGGCTCTGCACAACCTGATCTAGTTGAAGATGTTCCTACCCAAAGCCAAGGTCCCTTGACATTTAAAGGTCCCTTACAACACAAACTATTCTATGATCCTATCACACAAGACTATGGGAAAAAGAAAGGGGTAAAGTGAAAAACCCCAGCCACTAGGCGCAATCATTAGGTCTAGTAGGCCTTCATACCTGCCATCAACTATCATGCAAGGAGAGAAAAGGGCTCTTTAATTTTATTAAATATTAATCCAGATCTCTGATCCACATGGACATGAACAATCAATTTTTATACAAAGCTTAGAACAAGAATCAACAGGTGACTGCTACAGTTCAAAGGAGGCTATCACTGGGAACAAAATAATTACTTCAGGAAGACAACACTTAAGAAAATTTGAGCCCCTGATTACATATATGACTAGTGAGGATTTGCTAGCTTCCAGGGATAGGACGCAAAAATGTCTTTCATGAAAAATACATTTCATATGAAGGGGAAAACACTCAGTTGTCAAAGACAGTAGGTAAAAACCAGGATAAAAATGTGATGGGGAATAATTTCAGCATCCCATGAAACTTGATGGGGGGGGAATAAAAAGTTAAAAGCAAAACAAAGCAAACCACCTCAAAGGCAAAAAAAAAAAAAACTCAATGACCTTTTCCTTCTCAACACTAAGTGATAATGAAAGACGTGCACTTTGCACAGCAATTATATACACAGCTTGGTTTTTATTAATGATGCAGTTATGTAACAAACCACTTAAGTACCCCTTTGTGCTAATACCTGAAATTGTTATTAGTGGTTCTTAGCAGATAAAACACTCTGTGATGTTTACCTTATGCACAAGCACAACAAAGAGTAACACCTCGTTTCCAATTTATCCAAGCATAGCACTCCCTAGTCAATGCTGGGAGAGAAACTGAGCACACGTACACAGATTCTGACCTACTTGCTTGCTTCTGTCGGGTTTTGCGACTCTCCTTCCCACTCCTCATTACTATTATTGTTATTGTTACTATTATTGTTATTGTCATTAGCATACTTAGTACTAGGTTACATACATTATTAGTACTATTCTGTATTTATGTTATCTCTAGCTTATTATTATTATTATTATTATTACTATTGTTGTTGTTGTAAAGTTATTTTGTTTCAATGATAGTTTTTTCTTATGTCAACCTGCAAGGTTTACCTTTTCTTTCCCATTCTTCTTCCCACTGGCAGAGGAATCAGGATGGAATGAGTGAGCAGTTGTGTGATCATCAATTCCTAGCAAGGGTTAAACCATGACATCACAACTTTAGAATTATTTATCCACTATTTTCCTATCTTTTTGGGAATGAATATGCAAGCTTACAGCTGGTTGCTATGCAGAGCCAGGAACAACACCACTTCTGCCACTGCCGAAGAAACAAATCACACAGACAAGACAGGGAGAAGTGGCTGTGAAAGGAGACAAGAAAGGAACCAGACTGATTCGGTTGGATGCAAACACCACATTGCCAGAGAAGAATAAGGTCTGTCCTCGCATATTAATCTTGTATTACCTACAAGATCTGCAGGAATCTCACTAAAACAACATTAACTCAGCTTCAATGCCTAGCAGAAACCAGAATATCAATTCTTTTCACAACAGAGATGTAATCGATACACACAGTTGTTCAGACATAAAACTCTTGTATTGAGACAATCCTTTCAAATTACAAGTGGATTCCCATCCTAAAAGCAGATCTTGTCCTTTTGGACAACCTTAAGGTTTCCCCACCCATTTTTCTCCTCATAGTTGGTAGCACTGCTATCTTCTGCCTGCACAGTCATGGCATAAGCTCTTTTTTCATGCTTTCCAAGACAACAGCAGACTGCACGAAAGAAACAATGGAGAAACAGATTCTCTAACAAGCAGCAGCTTTATTCCAAGATTTAAATGTGTGAACGTTTCCAGTGATTTTTAGGTTGTCAGACTCCCATTACTACAATCTCAGAAGTTTCTTTGCAATCCAGCTGTAATGTTAGCTACTCAATTAGCCCAACAATGAAATGACAAGATTTTTACGTTAATGGTCAGGATGGGGATTCTTCTGGGAAGGACCTGAATAATAATTTTTTATTAATTTGCCTCTCACTTTTGTATATTGTGTTTAGCCCCAAATAACTGAATAAGTCAAAGCCATGAAATATCTCAATCAAAATATTTTATTCAAAGTGACACTTTTTATTAAATATTAAGTATTTCCTTTGAAGAAAGACAGCGCAGAAAGCAGAAGACACACCTTGACTAAAGCTTACTAACCAAAGGACTTAGGAGATGAGAGAGCCACAACAGCACAAACCAGTTACTACTGCACTGTCTTGGCATTGCCATTAAAATGCTGTTAACTGACATGTTCAAGTATGACAAATTACTAAGATACAATGAACAGTCTCAAGTCTGAATTTTGGTTTAACCTTTTCAGAAACATTAATAAGACAAGGGAACCTATAAACTCCTGTAGTGAAAATGAATGTACTGCTGTTCTCAGTTGAAAGCCAGATGAGCCAACTGATGAAAAAAAATTCTACACAGCCTTTGTAATGAAGGTAAAATGCAGATATATAATACGTAATAGAACAGCCAAAAATAGCACCTTAAACCAACAGTTCTTTCCATGCCTTCATCTATTTCATCATGTTTTATTTAAAAGTACTATGTATCAGTCAATGTTTTCTCTTTTCAGAATACAAGCTACTAATAAAGTGCAAAACTGCCAAACATTAAATCAATGCACCCACATTTAGAGGATATGTACATTCACCAAGCACCAAGGAATTTTAGAAAGATTCAGAAGTGCCTTTTAAGACTAGGAATATCTTCTCATGGGAAAAAACCCAACCCAAAACACAAATGGTAGGATTTCCGGGAATCAGTACCTTCCTCTGCTAATCAGATTGCAAAAAAATCCATCTTTACTGTCCAGAAGAGACAAAATAACACACTTATAACGGTGTCATATTAGACACAGAAGTAGGGTATCTTCTGCCTTCAGCATTCTGATTCACAGAAGCCTAGATGGTAATCTAGCCCATAGAACTGGGACACATGAAGTTTCACCAAAGAAGGATAATGAAACTTTTCTGTAAAAGCAGGTGTTCAATGCAAGTAGCAGAACAGTGCTCAATGAACAAAAGAGTAAAATTATTTTTATTCTGAATAAAGATGGCTGGGCTGCTAGAAACCTGAACAACAACAGGCAAATGTGCCCAAAGTGATACATACCAAAATAAAGAACAGGCAGCAAGACAGTAGCATTCAGGTGAGGGCACAGGGCCAAGTAAAGTCAATTAACTTCTTGGCCAGTGTCTAGCTAGAGAAATTTTCCAAATTTATACTTATTTCTAATGTTACTTAAACAACAACAACTCAACCAACCAACCAATCAACTAAAAAAAAACAAAAAAAAAATAAAAATAAATAAAAAAATAGATAGCTTTCCCCTTGCAAAATAGCAAAGTACTGGAGAACAACAACTATTTAATGCCTGTAGTTTCAACCTTTGCAGCCATAATTCACATGAGAAACAGTGTCTATTGACAGGTGAACGAGCAAGCTCTCTTCTCCAGAAGCACAGAAGAGGAATCCAAGAACATTAAGTTCTACTGAAATATCATCTGCACAAACTATCTAATGAGTGTGTAAACATAGGCTTTCACAGGATCACATGAGTAAGAAAGATTTAGCAGCTAAAATACAGGATTAAGAGAAAGCTGGCACAAAGTTTTCACAAGGTTAAGAAATTTCAGACTTAACAGATTCTAGAACTGGTAACAGATGGATAGTACACCATTAAAAGTAACATATTTTGCGGTTCAAGTTCTTCTCCTTTTCCTTATTTATATTTCAAGAATTACCTGAATTTCATGGAATTCTGTGCAGAATAAGATTTTTCAGAGGCTGACCAAATTCCATGATTCCTTAAAAAAAGGCAGTAGCCACCATGTAACAGGCAGCCATCTTGTGACATTGCCCATAAAATAAAATCATTAATCCTTCCAGAGTGATGAAATCATGCTGGGCTTTTTCTCCTAGCCACAAAAGGGGCAGTAGAATTAATAAAACCAGAACCAAACACACAGAAAAAAATCAAGAAACAAAAAACCCCACACATAAATTCTGCTGCAGTTAATCAAATACTTATTTCTACTTATTCCCACATTGAAGTGAAACTATGGCTACCTTGCTGCCATGGCAAATAAGTTCACTAAAATATTTCTCTTATGTAATCCTGAGATGTAGAAAGGCTGTAATTCATTTAATACTTTACAAAACTGCAGTGAATAAATTACAGATGCTCATTTTCCTGATAGGTTGTCCCCAAAACATCAATCATGTAGGGTTAAATACACATTTATTGTTTAAGTATTCCAACTTAGTTACCTTGAGAGTCTTAGTTTAAAATGGGAGGTCCACGAAGGATACAAAATACTACACTTCCAGCATGACACACTTTCACAAAGAAGCTTGGGGCTAAATGGCAAGAAAAAGGCCTAGGAATTCCAGGTCTAAAGCACACAATCATCAGATTTACAGTGCATCTTCTTGTGCAATACTTGCTCCACTACCTGCATCACTTCAAAAACATTTACTTTGTGCCCCTCCTGAACAGCTCCCATCCCTTTGTGGCCCCAGTGGGTCCACTGAAACACAACTCCAGTTTTGTATCCATTCAGAAGCTTCTGCCTGCCACAGGCAGGAGTGGAGTGCTGGCTGGACTCCCTCACCCTTAACCTTAGAGACCTTTTCCCCTCACTGAAACCCTTCTGCTTTCCATGCTGTCTCTTTGTTCTCTGCCCTGAATGAGCAGTACTAAGGAACTCACAGGAGGGAATTATTTAAGTCACATATGGCAAAGGCAGACAGAAAAACAATACAAGCATACTCTGTAGGGCAGGAAATCACTACCAGTGGTTAAGGGAAAGAGTTAATCCCTCCCCCTTTCCTGTATGGCAGGACCTGCCAGGCTGTCGGCAACAGAAGCCACAAGGACACTACTAGTCTCTTCCCCTCACTTCCAACCATGCATTCCTGACGTAACCTTGTGCTACTGTTGGTTGCCATGTGGCAAATAACCACGCTGTCGTTTGTTTTTTGTTTTTTTGTTTGGTTGGTTTTTTTCTTTTTTTTAATTAATCACTAGGACTTGCAAATTAAATTGAATAAACAACCCCAAAATTAGGTTCTGAAGCTGGGGCACTTAACAAACCGAATTTAGGCAGAGATGCTTCTAAAGGACCGCCAAAGAGTCAGCCAAGAAAGCAGAGAGAAGCAAGTGCAACTGTGTAGCAGGAGAGAGAGGAGAGGCCCAAGCCTCAATGAGAATGTCTGCAATTGTTGTACAGAAGTCAAACACATCACAGCAAAGATTTCTAATGGTCCAGGAAGAATGATAGAATACTATCTCAAAGTTTACAAGCCTCAAAATGTCACAATCAAGAAAGACAGTTGTGCAAAATTCACAGTTTGACTTCATCTCCTTGAAACATCTGTGTTTAAGTATTTCAGAGAAGAGAGAAACAGGTTTCTCTCCACACCTCCCACTTTGAGATTAACAAGCTAACAGAAAAGTTGTTTCCTTTACACTCTCTAAGTTTCACAGTTCCTAGCAGCAAAGTCTGTTTCCTCTCCAAGCAACATCTCCCAACCCCTCACCAAAAAAGTAGGGAGCAGAATTGGGAGCTCAAGTTGAGCACATACTAAATCATACCAAAATGTTTTTTGCTTCAGAGAACTATAGTAAATGTACACTGAATAGAACAACTCTTCAGGAAGGAGAAAACACAAAAAGGAGAATTTGGGGCAAGGCCCCAAATAATTAAAATCCAGCAGAGTCAAAATGCACACAGAATGAATAATGTAATGCCTGCACCTCCAAATTCTGTGTTCAGATTTTCTTTCTCATGTTGACTTAAGAGATGTGACGATGGCAAGGAACACATACAAATAACACCCTATTACCTTTAATTATTGTACTCCTATGTTACCAGACTTCTGTCACTTACTTTTCAATATAATCTTGAAGATATTTCTGTTTCTGCTTGACCTCTCAGCAATACATTTAAAAAATCCCTATTGCCCAATAATGGTGAATGTTACACTCAAAATATCACAGTCATAGACAACTATCCCTTTAAAAGCTGGAGCAGCAGATTATTTACTATCTTAGTGAGCGGTCATAAAATTAAAAAAAAAAAAAAAAGGTTGCTCAGGTTGCTCAGCCTACTGGTCTTTCATATTAGTTACAGGGGCTGTGATCTGCCAGGTTCCTCAAGTCATATTCCATGATCGCTAACAAGCTAAAGTTTTTTTGCCTCTGAACAGCAACACATTGTATTCAAACAGAATAGCTTTCTTGATTCACTGTCATCATCAGCACAATCAACCTCTCCTGAAATACGTTTTTTCAAGAGGTTAAGACATGCTGATGCAATTATATTATCAGAAGAAAATGAAACTCTACAATTTCATGGTCCGCGGCGAAAGAGTGGAAAAAGAAACGATTTAAACAGGCATAGCAAGTTGTCTACAATCTCGGTATCTACAAGAAATAAGAGGAGTACTTAAAAATTCAAATGCGCAAGGATCAAGAACAGCATAATCTAAAAAGAATATAATTGGACAGCAGGGAAAAACAGCCTCCCCAGTAAATTCCTCCTGTAATTTCTCTTTGAATAGGGTGCCTATCAAGCATTTGCTAGCAGTCTTCTTGAAGAATCTGTTTCAGTAGTTGGTCACATGGTCTCTGTATTTCATTTCATACTATCAGATAAATCCTTACGGCTGGGGATACGCAATGACACAGAAGACAGCGATACACTGTACTGAGGAGATTTTTTCAGCCAAAAAGGGGGAAGGTCAAAGGACTCATACCACATACATGACCAAAGTGCTTATAAAATGGTGGATGATGAAATAGGAGCCTTGCAGTGTTTAGAAAGTTCTCACTTACCACGAAAGTATTAACAGAAACTTTATTTGGCCTTGAGGGTTGGAAAAGAAAGAAAAAAAGGCAAGACACAGCTTGGTGGAGACAGCACACACTAAAGGAAGAGATATTTATCATAATGAAAGAAAGTTCATGACATCTCCACATCAACTTACTGCTTATAATCACACAGCAGCAACCATGTTGAGGAATCCTGTTTTTACATACCAATGCTAAGCAATCTTTTCAGTATCACATCTTAGTTCTATGCTAGAAAATAAAACTTCTCAGGTTACATACTAAAAGCCTGTAGCCATCACAACGATTTCAGACACATTTAAGTGTAACTGACACAGGCACGTTTGACAGCTCTCCACGTTTTATGAAATGCTTCAGCTACGCATCCAAGTCAAGAGCACTCCTGACACTACACACACACAAACAACACAAATGGAACACCAAAAACTCACGTGTTCATGTGTGAACCAGTCTTAACTTTTAAACAAAAAAAGAAGTTGTCAATCTCTCTTAGATACACTGAAACAACTTTAGTATTATTACAGCCACATTTTTCTAAAATGCCTTGGCCAAACTGTATCTTGGATAATAATTCCATAGTGCACAGGATAGTCTCAGCAGAGGTTTGTGGGAGATTTTTGGTAAAGCAATAGTTCTACAATTACAGTAGGTTGCAAACATTGCTGAAGTGCAAATATCAATTTTGAGAGGCAAGTCCTTGGCCTTTAGTCCTTCAGTTTTGCTCAAGTCACCACTAGTGTGGTTGTCTCAAAATAACATCATGGTCACTTGCTAAAGTAGTAGGAAGTCAAAGCTCAGCCAGCTCTTTAAAATCCTAAACAAAAATTATTTAGGAAGCCATTTGATCATACTGTCAGAGAGGTGAAAAATTAACAAGAATTATACCCTGAGATAAAGCCTAACAAAAAAAAAATGGGTATTGGCAAATAAACCAAAACATATTCAGAGGTAAGCAGCTTGCTCCAACTTAAACACAGCAGAAGAGAAATCACAGGAATGCAAAGTGAAAAAAAAAAAAAAAAAAAAGCCTAAGCGATATTCTCCTCAATTAAAATCATGAGTTGGCAGAGGAGGGAGGAGCACTTTCTTCTCACCCTATATCCATCTGAGCAAACATTCAGTTTAGACCAAACAGGTTCTCAGACTTGCAGAAAGCTTTATCTATTCAAAACACAGACAAACCAGTTTAAATACTTCTGTATGAATGTTAAGCAAGCAACCTGGGAGGCTAAACAAGTTCTCAAGAGCAGCCAGTTTCTCTGGCATAATGGGAAATGACTCGCCTTCCCAGATGTGCATAACCTGTTATTAAGACAGCTCTACCCTACTACTGAAATAAACGGTTTCCCAAGAATCATTATGGGAACTTGAGAGAAAGCCATGCAAAAAAAGCATCTTCTTTATACACAGTCAGTTTCACTGAGGAACAAGAATATTACTTTATTGCCTCTTCTGCAAGTTTCATTTAAGCTGGAATAAAGTCACCCTTCTTCAAACTGAGTCTGTTTCAAAGCCACATTTCCACATAAATGATGAAACTGTAAAAATAACCCATAACTTCATACATCCATCTCAGAATCAATCAACAACTGAATGTTGTTTAAGATGATTTACTATTTCTGCTAACCAAAAGAGATGCAGCTAGCCTCCTCATCAGCTCAGTATTTGAGAAGTGTAAAGAGACCTGTGTGGACCATTACTACAGACAGGACAGACTCCACTGGGTAGGGACAGCTTCAGGACTTCAGATTATAAAGACTGAGCCTTTCATTCACCTTTTCTTTGCCAGTATTAACACACATCAAATTCCTCATATTGGGACTTTTCATTCCCCACACCTGAAAGCATGGAAAGCCAAAAGCAAGACAAGTGGCAAACACTTAACCATAACAAATATGGAAAAGTTGACAGGAAGTGAAGGAAAGGGAAGCTGGGTAGCTTATTCCAGGCCTATAGGAACTACTTCCCCAAAAACCTTTTCCCCAAAACTGTTGCCTTCTATACTTTCCAGGCCACTTGCTTACCTCTAAAAATAGATTCATTTCCCTTCCTCATCTTTTTTGACTTTCATTAAGAAATCTAACCTGTTACTCCCCAGGAACTTATCACCATCAGCGCTTCAGTCAGCTCTGGCCACTCATAGAAAAAATTTCTATGAATAGCCAGAAATTTCTGAAAATTTCTGTTCCTATTTAACAATCGACTGTATTGCAGCGTTTCATATTCTAGGTATTAACTTGGCAATTCTGAGTATAGAGAGGGGAAAAAAAAACCCAAACCAAAATCCAGTGGTTTGAAAAAACTGACCAATAACTCAGCTACTACAAAAATACCAGTTTCATGTCTGTGTTACAGTCTTTGCCCAGACAATATGTAGCTGCAAACCCAGGTTTAATGTCCACTACATTTTGGCTGCTCTTTGAGTGCCAGCATAACCTAAAGATATTTTTGGAAAAAAATACAAACATTAAAGTAGTATACAGCAGTCTTTATCTTAAGATTGTAGAATCATAGAATGGTTCGGCCTGGAAAACAATTTTGAAAATCATCTGGTTCCAGCCTCTGCCATGAGCAGGGACACTTGCAGTTAGATCAGGTTGCTCAGAGTCCCATCCGACCTAGCCTTGAAGACCTCCGGGGATAAATATATCACCCCTTAAGTTCATTCTGCAAAATCCTCGACCTCATCGGTGAATTCTGCCTCTCTAGACTCAAGCACTGCCTAAAAAGAGCGAAAAACAAACAGGCGGAAATGCAAGTTTCTGGTCAGAAAGGCGGCCTTGCTGGTCAGAGAGCGACAGGCAGGTGCAAACAGCGGGGTACTGACACACCGACGGCATAGCAGGGACAAGACCAGAGCCACGGCCTGCAGCTCGACCGCTCATCCCGGGCGCACCTGGGGGCGCTCCCGCGCCAGCCCCCCGGCCCTTTGTTCCCCCGCTGCAGGGGCAGCCTTGAGGTGGAGCACGGCCCTGCCCGGGCACCCCCGAACCGCCAAGATAAGACAGAAGCAAAGCACGGCTCCGCCGACCCCGGCCCGGGCGCGGTGCGGGCCGCGGGGCCTCCATCGCCGGAGTGGAGCCGCGGCGGGGCGGGAGGCGCCGGCGCCGCGGCCCTGAGGCGCGGCCCTGCCCGGTGCGGGCGGGCAGCGCGCACTCACCCAGGTGAGCAGGCTCTCGCCGAGCTCGGCGCGCTCCAGGCTCTCCACGTTGAACATGGCGCGGCTGCGGGGCCGCGGCCGGGTCGGTACCGCCGGTCCCGCCTCGCCCCGTCCCGGGCCGGGCGGTGGCGCCGACACGTCACCGCGCCCTGACGGACCGGCCGCGCGCGCCTGCGCCCGGCGGCCGGGGGGCGGGGCGGGGCGGGGCGGGGCGGGGCGGGGCGGGGGGGGGCGGGGCGGGGCGGGGCGGGGCGGGGCGGGGCGGGGGACGCGGCGCGACCCGGCGCCGTCGGGGGAACGGGGCGGGGCCGCGGGGCCGGCGGCGAGCGGCGGTTGAGGTAGCGCGGGGGGACGGGCGGGCACGGAGCGGCCCGGGGTGTCCGCCCCTCGGTGTCCGCCCCTCACAGCCGGCCGCGGGGGCGCTGGGGAGGGTGAGGGAGACGCGAAGCCCTCCGTTGCGTGTCCGTCAAGGCGCCTCGTACGCCGCCGGGCCCTCGGGTGGGAGGGGTCCGCAGCCCTTCCCCCGGTGTGTGCGTGTATGTGTGCCTATGTCTGCCTTTGCGCGAAGGAGCTGGTTGGGAAGAGTGTCCGGCAGGGCTGGGCGCGTGAGTTTGTGAGGATGGCGTACCACAGGCGTTGTCAATGTTGGTGTGTAACGTGGCTTGCCTTCTGGGTGGAGCGGCCCCTACAAGATTTTTCTCTCTTTGTGGAGTAGAAAATGACCTTTCACCCGCAGACATTCTTCTGCTAGTGAAAGGAACAGCTCCTGCAAGGTTTTCCTCCTTTTAGAATAGGAAATGACCCTACACCCACAGAAATATTATAGTCTTCGTATCTAGTGTGGTTTGGCTTGTGTATAGAACAGCCTTGACGAGCTTCTTCTCTGTTTTTGGAGAAGACAGTGACGTTAGCTTCCTTTCAACAAAGCCCTGCTGTACTAAATTTAATGAACAGGCAACCTACCAGTGTCTGAACGAGGTCTGCGTGGAAGCCAGAGAGAGATTCTTCGTTAGGAACTGTAGTGACAAGGAGTAATGGGTTCAAACTTAAGGAAGGGCAGTTTAGGCTAGATAGCAAGAAGGAGTTTTTTACTGTCAGGGGCACTGAGATGCTGGAACATGTGGTCCAAGGAGGTTGTGGATGCCCCAGACCTGGCACTGTTCAAAACCAATTTGGGTGAGACTTGAGCAACCTGGTCTAATGAGAGGTGTCCCAGTCCATGGCATGGGGATGTTGGGACTGGATGATCTTTAAGGTTCTTTCCACTCTCTCAGCATTCTACGATTCTATAAGATACTTGCTTCGCACTAGTTGCAAGTGGTGATGAGGAAGAAGGGTAATTTGGTATTGAAATGGGCTGCCCGTGGAGGTGGTGGAGTCACTGTCCCAGTCATTGTTCGAGGAAAGACTGGACATGGCACTCAGTGTCATGGTGTGATTGACAGGGTGTTGTTCAGTCTGATTGGACTTGATGATCTCAGTGGTCTTTTCCAGTCTAGTTGGTTCTGTGTGATTCTTCACATGGTTCAATTAATTTATCTCAAAGACAAGGAGTCTATCTGTGGCCAGAGTGCCCCTGCATCCTTGCTGTGTCCCAGCCAGAAGAGCTCTCCATCATGCTGCAAATGGGTCACCTGAGGTATTCAAGTAGCTCTTTCTCAGTAGTGTGTTGGATTTTGGACTATTTGAGGTTTGTAGTGAGAGTGTGTGCCTTCATGATAAGTTCTGCAGTTCCCTATCAGTTAACAGCAGGCCTGACATGCAACAACATGGACTGCAGGCACAGGCCACTGATAATAGTGGAGGGTTGCATAAACAGGAAGGGTCACAGATGTGGAAACTGTCCCAATTTTTCCCACTTCCTCAGAGTGTTTCCATTTAATAAATTAGTAGCATGGACAAAATCTGTGTTCCCTTTATGTCAGCTTCTTTTGAACTGAAGAGTATTGTAGAAGCTATGAAAATTTTCAAGTTTTCCCAGAAAAGTACTTTCTCACTGATCTCATAGTATAATCTGTTGTATAAGTTATAAATAAAATCTGTTTTCATTTAAAGGTAACTTCTAGTTTCTGGAATGAATTTAAAGTCTTAGAAAACTGCACAATTACTAACTTTCCATTCCAAGTTTTAATGTGGGCTTTAAGCAACTTGCTTGGTATTTTTGACAAATAATGGTTTCACAGGTGCATTGCATTGTTTAAGGTTTTCTGTAATGTCTTCCTCCATTTCCCATGTGCTTTGCCTGTTGCCACGAGGTGTAGCTTCTATTTTGTTGACGCAAACAAATACAGTAATGCTTTTTTGCCTTGCTATCTGTTTTAAATATGAGGTTGTATATGGAAGTAGCACTCTCAACAGTAAGGAATTCTTGGGCACTTTTCCTAAGAGAGATCTGAAGCTTCCTCATGCTTAGCTGAAGTACTACCGTATTCCAGTAAACATTATCATAACAAAGTAACAATATTTTCTTTTTCTTCCTGTCTGGTCAGGAAAGACATGTATCCAAGCTGAAGACATTAGCAGGCTTTTTCTCATGCTCCTATCTCCACATGAATTCAGTTTCACCCTCTGGATTATTTAGAACTCTATATGTTTCAATATGTTTTGGCCTTATGAAGTGGTGGAATTGTTTGTTGGGAATTGCTTTACACAAGTCATACATCACCGAGGCAGATTTTCAGTATAGTAATGCGAAATAGGCTATTGAATTTGTATTTTTGGATGGCTTCAAGCCATCCACATGGTTTTGTGCTCAGGAGAAAAATTATTGGAGATAATTTTTTGATTTTCCCAGTAGAATGGTATATTAATTTTGGATTATTTTCCCTCACAGCTGTGCACCTGTTGTTTGCAGCTGCCTTACTTCTAACTTGCAAAGCATGATTCCATCAGCAAAACTAGAATATCTACTTTCTTTTTTCTCTTTTTTTTTTTTTTTTCTCTTTAGGGAAAAATGTGCCTCAGAGACTGCTGACCTCAGACCTTGCTGAAACCTGCTTTATCAGGCAAGTGCCTCAGTTGGTCAGTTCGTAAGGTATACTCAACAAAAGCATTATTTGCCTACTGAAACTGCCCTCTCCTCTCTCTTGGCAGGACTGTTCAGGCCTTTTTCATTCTCTTTTGCAAAGAGTATGCATACACTTAAACGTAGTCAGCACAGTCCTGAAAGCAAAGATAGTTCATGGTGAGCATATAACTGAATATTATACAACTGAGTTTGGCTGTATTTCTTGTTCCAGCTGAACTGATTTGTAAACCCAAAGTTGATGCAGACTCATAATAGTGATGCATTAAGATACTGCTTAAATTCTAGTGGGATAATCCCAAGTCAGTTTTAACAGCCTTGTCACAGAATATGTCTTATCAATTTATATATTGCTATATTCAACCTTTTCTTCATTTCTGTTAGTAAATATGCCCTTTGGATTTTTTCCTACTGCTTTTTATGATATAGGGAGATACTTAGTGCTAGAGATTATTGTGTGGTGCTTTATTTGAGTAAGACAAAAATGAGAAGCTAATAGATCGGTTGCCTCAGAAATACTGTTTCTAAGTACAACATCAATAATTTCCATTATTTCTGTTTTATAAAGTTATATTTGTCTACACTGCTTCTTAAAGGCCAACTTTAGTACACTAAAGAACCTGGATAAAAGGTATCACTTCAGGATTTAGCTGGTTTAAGATTTAGACTAGTAAACTCATAGAGTCTTCAGCACTTCCACTGTTCATCATGTGTAGCTTGTGCCTGCTGTTTGTAATTGTTTCTGAGTGCAGTCTGGGCATATCTTTGGACCCTTAAAGGAAGAGAGCATAAATAACTGTAGGGTCCAGTTTGCTGAGTTGAATCCATTCACAAAGTCCCATTGTCAACCACAGAGAGTGGCCATGACCTGCTACTACCGTGAAGCAGGAAGTAATTAGATAGCTTCTGATGAGACAGGTCTCAATTTATTGCCCTGCATATAAGAACTTGTCTTTATTTTGGGAATTTTTGCCTGGTTTTCTCTTAAATGAAATATGCTAAATTTATGCCTATAGATATTTCAGTATAAGCTAATATATTTTCAGGGGGTGGATTACAGAATAAATATTCTCTGTTTCAGTATGCTTCAATTCTTAAAAGTTGGTTTATGTATCTAAAACATGTCAATCTTATTAGAAACTCTTTTATACAAATGAAACCAATTTTTTGTTTGTTTCTCTTTTGTGGGAGAAAATTTTGAGGGGTTAAAGCCTTTTTGTTCTTACAAAAGTGTGACCTATGTTACTTGACTAGTTGGACATGAATTAGCTTGTCTTTGAAAATGCACAACCTCTACAAATTAAGCAGCTTTTTCAAAGGGCAGAGACAATGCTTTTGCTAATAAAAGGGAACTGGCAAAAGGAACTGCAGGTTCTGGCTTGCATACTGGCTCACCATCACTGTCTTAACTTTATAATTTTTTTCAATAACTGATGGTGGCTGCCAGTAACAGCATCAAGAGGAAAGCACTGAAAATAAAACTGAAATAAGTGAAAACCCAAAACTCCATTTTTCTCATCCAGTTCATTCCCAGCCGATCCCATAAAGGACACATTGTTACCCAAATTACCTTTTGGATGTCAAGCAAATTGTACCATGCTCAAAAATTCAATACAGTCAAGTTAATAACTTGTACCTCACATCAGTATTTCTTGTGTGTTATCTCATTGTTTACTTCTCAGACATCAAGAGAGCCTCTTATTTTTTTTTTTCACTGCGCTTGCACATTCCTTTGGTAGTGGGTACTAAAAATCTCTGTGATTTTGAGAGTATGTTATCATATGACACTTCCCTGGTAAACTCAGATAAGTTCAAATACTGCAGAAAACTATGGGGAAAATTCTGACTTTGGATAGCTGACAGCTGTTTAGCACATCATGGTAAAGATTGCTTTTCATATTTTTATGAGTCATGGCATAGGGTATTGTAAAGCTGTGCTTTATGTTGAACATTGAAAGTCTTAATAATACTTTTCTGATACATAGATCTGAAAAATTAAGAAATAGTACATCCACACTACTATATGCCTCCATTCTCTCACACTTCAATGTGATCTATATGAATTTCCAAGAATTACCATTGCACTTGCAGTATTGCTCATTATAATTCTACTTTTTTCTTTTTTTTGCTTAAATCTACATGCATTGCTCATACATAACGAGAGAAGGAAAAATGTAACTCTTAAAAGGTCTTTAGATTCTTATTTGAAATGTAAAAAAAATTAGTGTTACCTTCTGTTAGTGATCACTCTGAGAAAAACTGATAATAAACAAGGTAATTTTCTGTACAGATGATTAATTACTGGCAGATTTACAAATAAACCTGAATGATTTTACAAACAGTAAATTCCATTCCTTTCTATTGCAAAACCTTTTGCAGACAATTTACTCTGAGGTTGTTTACACTCTCTAGCCATCAAGAACCCTCATGGAGATAAACCTGATCCCAGTCTACAGGGATGCAATGTCAAGCTGTAACTTAGCTAGCCCACATGAAATGGAGGAGTAACTGCTTGTCTTTTTCCCCTTTCCTGTGTTCTTTTGCTTGAAGCAAGTGCCAGTAGTCTGAAGATAAGATGAGATAAAGCCAGAATTTAAGATTTGGGCTTTGGTGATGTTTTTAATGTAGGAAAATGGTCCAGCATTTTTGTCACTTTTTAAAAGTTTGCAATTGGTATTTTTAATATTCTGAAGTTAATTGTATGAATTCCAGCTTTGATATGAATGTTATTAGAAGTTGCTTGATTTTCATCCTCTCATTGGAGCACAGGATGGAGTTATACTTGCATTTAAGAAAGCCATCCTTGTGAAATGGCTAAAAAGAGAAAAAATCTTTAGTATAACCAGAAATCATTTATCAGAATTGAGTCCATTTTCAATTACTGCCTTTTTTCCCCTGAAGCAGTCTTATACAATTGGTACTATTCTCAGAGTTAGTATAGACATTAATTAATTTATTGTATCAAAGAATAGAAACAGATCAATAAAAAAAATTTCAAACATTCTATGCAATTATAAAAGAAAACAAGGTAACATAAACCTACAGAAAGGGAAGAAATAAAAATTTTAAGGTAATTTAATATAATGAAAAGTCTGTGATGTAGAACCTTATCTGAAAATAATTATATGAAGAGAAGGTTGATGAAATGCTGCCATTTTTTCATAACCAGACAAATGTAATGTGTCAATGGATGGAATTTAGTATGAACCACACTTGCTCTTGAATTGCATCAAATTATTAACAGTGACTATTTTAGGAGTGGTTAGATTTATGTGGTGAAGTCTGGTTCTGGAAGTCTTCTCTTACACTCACTTGGTCTTTATCAAGGCTGGCTGTCTCTGAAGACTGAGTCTTCATTACATTATTTAAGAGTTAAATCTCCTATAGCTTGCTTCTTAGTTGCCCCAGCTATAAGAGCAACATTTGCTAAACACATGCACTGTGAGGAGATATTTCTTAGAAGCTATTTTTAGTTGTCTAGCCTATCATGCCTTCAAACCACGGCAGATCATTCTTTGGCTCTTGTGGTTGCACTTGGAGAAACATGAACTGCAAGCCTCCAGTTATGAGTATTTTGTTTGAAAATATTCAAGATAGCCTTGAAATCAGAAAATTCTTTCCTCCTTCAGTCAGACATTTTTTCTATTAGCGTATTTTAACATTTTCCTTGTAGACATTGCTTTTTTTTAACATGCTGTCTCAGAGATAAGAGGAGAAGAAGGAGGAGATAACTCTCTCTACTGAGGCATGAATTCAGAGAAAGTATATATTGGTTCTTTTGAAGTGATACCCTTCTGTTTTGTAGTACCTAGTCTACACAAGTCTTGTCAGCTCTCCTGTGCAATGATATTATTCAGAAAAAGTGCTGGCATTAATAAGAAAAATATACATAGCACTTGTTGGCTGTCCAGAAACAGCAAGTAAATTAAAACATGAACAACATGAGCATTAAGCATTGATAGTTTGTCTTCTCTAGAATTCAATGATAGAAGCAGCTGGGAGTGAGACTGGGGCAAATATTCCACTTTCTCTATATATAATCTTTGCAATATTGATACATAAGCAAAGACGAAGTGGCTAAGT
The DNA here is from genome assembly GCF_009819655.1 of Sylvia atricapilla. Lineage (NCBI taxonomy): Eukaryota > Metazoa > Chordata > Aves > Passeriformes > Sylviidae > Sylvia > Sylvia atricapilla. The sequence continues at coordinate 43,267,223 of NC_089174.1, forward strand.
GTTTATGCAGTGAGAAAGACTGTGCAATAATTTCTCTTGGGCACTATGCTTTTGTCAAAAAGCTTATTGGGAAATTCATATTTGTTTCAAAATGAAGAGCTGAAGTAGATATTAGTAACTGGCATTACATGCAAGAAGGAAGAGAAGGTGAGGATCTATGTATTTTGTTTTCATGTTCAGATGCTAACTTTGGCACCTTATGTTGGTATTTCAAGAAAGGTGAGTAGAGCAGAAAAGAAGGCAAGCAGATGCAATGAGTGCTATATTAATGGTAGGCAGATAAGAATTTAGAGTGTTGTTGCAAGGAACATACAGAGAGGGAAGAGCTGGAGTAGATGTCTTGAAGGCTGTTCAGGGAAACTGATTTAAATTGGTGTGATATTGATAATGCATATGTTGTTTTCAAAGTTCATCAAGCAAGCAGTGACAGAGGCAGTTTAGGTGTTAGTGTAAGAATCATCTGTATGTCTCTGACACAGTAGGTATTTCTGACAAAAAAACCAAACCCAAAACCCTGTGTAATACTTACTGGGATGTAGTTGTCATTGGCATGTTGGTATATTCTAACAGAACTGATGTGGAACAATGGAGGAATCATACCAGTTCCTTGGCATTTACTTCTGGTTTTGTTCTGAGTGGTCAACCCAGAAAAAACAGTGGGACAGAGTAAAAATTAGTTGACTGATAATGATACTTAAGGAGGAAAAACATAGGAATTGAAGATATCAGCATGCACAGTTGTGGAAAATAGCTCTCTCAGAATGATGCAGTATAAGAAAGAGAAGCTTCTTCCGGACTGGATATGCAAAGAAATATAGGCAGGTAATGTTGAGCTAGGGAGGCATCACAGCACACCTGCCAGTCCAGATCATCAGCACCAGGGAATCACTGCTCATAAAAATCTCACATCTTAACTTCATGGCTTTAGCTATGGGAATGTAATTGTGTAACTAGCTGTGCAGAGAAATGCTCTAACTCCTTTTGTAGGCCCATGTTCCTATATAAGACCTTTCCACAAAGATCCGGTCTTTTATTCATTAGTATATATGAAACTGTGTAAACATTGACCTACTTTAAACATGCCTGTTTATGAGTCACAGGTGTTCCACCTTTGAAAGAAGTTACTCCTTCCAAATATTGTGACACAGTTGCTTGTTGAAAGCTGTAATTAGCAAAAAATTGACTATAGTTAAAGAAATAATAGTCTCAGTTCAGATTGGCACACTTAGAATAACTTAGTTTATTGTTTCACTTCATGTATGCTGAATTACTCTATTTTAGTTTTCACAGTGAATGCCCAAAAATACGTCAACAATTAATGAAATCTTCCCTTGTTCTCCACAAGTTTGCTCTGCTCTTATGGTACTTAATTATGCCACTTACACTTTTTAACAATACTCTTATAATGTATCACCTTCTTTTGCATTGCTGCTACAGAAGGCAGCTCCTGCAAGTGTAAGGAAGCTAGAAAAAAGCTCCACTGCTTATTCTAGAAAAAATGTGGAGGGTGAGAGTAACTGTCTTAGGGAAAGGATGATGCTTTTTTATTAGCAATAGACAGACATGCTGAAATCTTTCCAGGGTAACCATTACAGGTATCCACTAAAATCGTGATGAGTTGTGCTCCATTTCAGTTTTGCAATTAATTCAGGGCCTGAGGGTGTTTGGTGATATTTGCTAGACAGTGAGGTTTAAATTAAAAATTACACATGAGCTGTGAACTGGAGTGAAACACTGATGTAAGCTTGCAAGCTGGACTAGGAAACAGAGAAAAAGGTACCAATCTTAGCTGCCTTCAGAAACCAATACTGTGACTTTGTGTCAGCTTCACAAAAAATATTTTAATTGTGTATGGACAGAGCTTCAGTGTGACTTTTCATGTCATTTGATAGAGTTAGCTTCACCCTTCTGATTTCATAATATTCGCAGCCATAGTTCATTTCACTTCCTGATTGCAACAACAGTGATTCAGCAGTGGATTGGAAACTATTTTATTTTACATTTCTCCAGCTGTAGGTTAGTGCTGTAGTTTAATAAATGTTAGCCTTAGTCGCTGACGGCTAAAAACGTGAAACAAATATAAAACAAGTGAGTCTAACTAAGGAAGTCTGATAATAGTATTTTTCTTTCAAGTTTTCCCCATGTTTCCAGCCAAAGGTTGGTAATGCACAGAAAATGCCAATAAAGTTTAAAATGTACTGGGTGATTCCTGTGTATCCAAATGAACATTTAACACTGAAACCAAAATGTCCTCATTTCTTCATTCATATAAGTGGTGAAAGTTAGGTTTCTGTGTTGGCTTAGCCTACCAGGAATGATGTGGTGTGTAATAGCTAAAATTCTTGATAATGCAGAGTCATTAAAATTTTTTTCAGTAGACTGTCCTCAGACTGTGGCCAGTTCAGTAATGACCTATTCCAATTTATCTTACAAAGATTTCCAGGTAAACTATCTGAATTTTTTTTTCTCTTTAATTCATAACACAGTCATTTAAGATTTGTTTGCTACTGCATAAGACCTCTACAGCAAGCTCAGTGTTTGGTAAAAATGGATACATTCCTTCTTTTTCTATCATTCCTTTCTCCCAACAATGACTATTCTGTTTACATATTGTTTGTATGTGTTTAAAATGTTTGTGCACATACATTATAATATATGTGTATATATATTTCTTTTTACATTTTAGAGCTGTGATGGCCAGTCATCAAGCAGAAGTTCAGAGTTTGAAGCTAGATAATGATTCAGTTATAGAAGGAGTAAGTGACCAGGTACTGGTGGCAGTTGTGCTCAGTTTCACTTTCATTGCTGCTCTGGTATTTACGCTTTTAAGGTGAGAATGTGTTGACAGGAATTATTAAATTTTTATAAAAATCCTAACTTTCTTGACAATTTCATGCACTGGTACATTAAAACTGTGATTTTGTGACAGTAGAGAAGTGATTTTTTGATTGCTTACTATGTCTAACTATTTGTTTGGCTCAGCTAGAATCAAAAGTGGAGTTTAACTCTTCCTTATCTTCAGATAATTAAATTGAGTAGCGTTCATCATTTCTTAAGACTGAAAATGGTTAAATCCACAGTCTATATGGCTGCTGTGTTGTATTTGGTTACAAAGTACAGATTTGTCAATGAGTCCAAAATTAAAATTGGATATGTTCCTCCAATGTATATTCTAGCTGCAGTCTGCTTCCAAGAAAACAAACAACCCAAATCCAAAGAAATTGGCTGATTTTTTTAAATGAGTATTGTGTAAAACAGTGGACTTCAATATATATTCTATACAGGAAAATATTACGTTCAGAATTCAATAACTGTCATGATAAAATCATCAAAGCTTATTTTCATTTCATCCTTGTAAAGTTTTTCTTTACATCCTAACAAATATCTTAGCCAGTGTGTTTTGGGAAAATGAGTCTGAACTTCAGATTGGTGGGTTTTTTTGGTTTGTGATTTTTTGTTAGGTGTTTTTGGGGATGCATTTTTGGGGGGGGTGTTTGTTTTGTTTTAATTTTATAGGTGTGTGTAAGCTTCTGAACACGTAGCAGTTTTCAAAATCAAGGGAACTCAATTTTAGTGACAAAGTGGCATTGTGGAACTTACTGTAGAAAATATATCCACGTGAGAAATATTGCTGGGGCAGAGTTACTTGAGAGCAAGCTACAAAATAAACTATAGGTGGGAAAACTTGGTTGGACTGTAAGGCAGTGCTGCTGTTCAGGACCAGGAGATCAAGGAATCCTAAGAAATGCATTCACTTCACCTTGCCTTTTTTTTCCCAAACCTGTTTCAGTTACTCAGCTTGCTTTAAGAATGCCTCTTTTTCATCAGCTCCTCGTATTGATATTTGTGGCAGTTGTGACTTGAATTTTAAGTGTTTAGTTTGAAAGTTAACACTTTTTCTTTGAACTCTAGAAAGGCAAGTAAGAAATACTTCTTAAAAAGTGAGTGGAACAAGGGTTGGCAGTTGGCAAGAGTAGGAGGAGTTCAGTCAGAATTAAGTTTGGGGAGATGATGCATCAATAATGAAGAGTTGCTCAGGGAGGAAGATAAGGCTAGTTGTCAACTGCCTCTGCAGTGTAATGAGGTAGGTAAAAAGTTTGACCGTAACTCCTTGGAATTCATAACTTGATAGTTTATTTTCTGGAGGGGCAAACAAGCTGAAAACAAAAAGCTTCCAGACTTTGGAGGTCTGCATTGTATGATTTGTGGCCAGTGGCAGGACTTGAGGAAACAAGTGAAGCTGAATCAGAGGAGATTTAGGTTAGATATCAGAAAAAAATCTTTTCACCAGAGAATGGTTGAGCATTGGAACAGGCTCTCCAGGGAAGTCACAGCACCAGCCTGACAGAGTTGAAGAAACACTTGGGCAGTGCTCTCAAGCATGTGTGTCTTGAGATATCCATGTAGGGCCAGGAGTTGAACTCAAGTGATCCAGATGGGATTCTCACTGCCAACTCTGCATATTCTGTGACTGTGATTCTGTGACTGACAACTGAAAGTTTTACCAGTATCCTCTTAGGTCCCTGCTCTGCTTTCTGATACTTTTTGAAATTGTCTGTACTCAACAGCACTCTTGATCTATCTCCTTTGTATTGTTGCCATCAAAATCTGCACATTGTCCTAGAAAATCTGTACAGTACAAAAACTGTAGTAGTTTTCATTTATTTAGCACTGAGGGGGAAGTGAGGGAGAAAAAGAGTATTTTCTTTTTCTTCTCTAGTTACCTTAGACAGTATAGTGGTCTTTGTGTTCCTTACATAGTGTTCATTGCCCCAGTTTTTTTCTTTGCCTTTCATGCTTCTGTATCAACAGAACTGAAATACTTAAATTGTGTAGGAACAGGTCATGGGTAAGTATACGGGAAAGAAAGCTTATGATAATGAATAGTTGCAGGAGCTGAATAAAAAGAGAAATTAGGAGCAAGCACTATGTGTTGCAGTAGGTTTAGGGGCAGAAGCAGAATATGGAGAGAACTGTTAAGGAATATAGTTGTTGTACTTGTTTCCAGTTGAAAGGACTCAATGAAGCATCATATCAAGGCTTCATTCATGCTTCTGGAGAAAAACTTAAAAGCCATAATTAAGATATGTAACAAGTTGCAGATGTGTAGTTCAGGCACTATATGATACTTTTGTGAAGCCTGTGTGTTTTTGAGTTACAAATTTTGATAAAATCAGGCCAGATTTTTCCATCCTCTTTTAAACTGGTGAGTAGGTTGTCACGTTACAAATGCAATTGTGAAAATTCAGTGCATTCAGCAAATTAAAGGAAGCCTGGCTCTTTGATTCCCTATAAGAGATTTGTCCAAGATGACTTACCTGTTCCATGTTTATGGGTCTACAAGTTTAGATATTTTTAATCTTATTTTTTTATCCATTGTATGGAGCAAAAGATCAAGTCACTATTTTCAGCAGAAGTGAGATCTTAGTCCATGAAAATTACCAGTGTCCATCACTGCAGAGTGATGCACCAGTCCCCTCAGGCATGTAGTACTGTCCCTCTCTTTCCTTGTGTGAGACTGCACGCTGCCTGAGTAGGCAGTCTTCTTGCTTCCAATAGTAGTAGTTTGGCAGGGCCCTCTGTGGTACTTAATACAATCTTTACTCAAGTTTTGGTGTGCTAGCAGTCAGAGATGGGGTAATAAAAGGCCTTTGCATCTAATTTTATTTCTTTCTGGCTTGTGTTTGATAATGCCTTTAATTACATGGCACCATATTGGTTTTTATTTATTTCAGTTGTCTTCTCACACAAATTGCAAAACAGAAGTTATGAATTTGATGTCTTGAGCTCTGCCTGTCTGTTCCTGAACATTTCATGGTTTTTCAGCTACCTCAGCACCATCTTATGCATAAGTGGCAGTACATATTGTACCTCTGCAGCCCTGCAAATGCTCTCATGATTTCAGCATAGTATGTGGCCAGGGTAAGGTCATATAAATGAACACTTTCAGTAGCAAATTTGCAATTAGTTGTTTATGGAAAAAACAGAATATATTGTCTTACAATTCTCACCTTCCGCTTGTGCAAATCAAATTAAACTTCAACATATATCAAACATTCTGGCAAGCTGGAGATGTGAAATATGTTCAATTTGTAGCATCTAAACAGAAAAATACTTCTATATGTATAACATATATCACAGAAAAGATCCACAAAATCTGATTCATGGAGACCAAAGGTACATAAGAAGGGTTTTAATGTAGGCTTTTCATCATATAACTTTCATATGTCACCCACATTCATATGAAATAAATTTTCTTTTTACAGATAGCTATGTAAATATTAACATGAAAAACATGAGACTTCTCTATTTCTCTTTGAAGAAAGAATGAAGCAGACAAAATGTTAAACATAGCAATAATGCAATATGATTGCCCACATTAACTGAAGGAAAATATTGCAGAAGCTTCTACGGTCATTCAGGAAATTATATAATATAACTGCAACCAGAAAATGTCCTAAAAGTTCAGCCAGTCCAGCCCTCATCTCTGACAGAGGATCAGCTTACCTCAATATCCCTGGAAGCATTGCAACCTGTTTTGTGATTTAATTTTCAGTCAGGGATGGATCAGAATAGCTTGAGGTAATCTTGTCTGATTTTGTACACTAGATGCAGTTAGAAATGTGTTTCCACAAGCCTTAGATAACTGTGGGAAATATTTGCTCATATTTATAGAATGAAAGACTTATCCTGTCACCTTTTCACTCCATGAACATTCTTCTATATAAACTGACATTTTTTAAGTCTTTCTCTAATGTTTTAAAAATGTGGGCAGTAGTTCTTATTATCTTCTGAGCTTCCTCCAACTTCTCTATATATTTCTATGCATTTAGCTCAAAATGGAGAACAGAATCCAGCTGAGACCTCAAGAGTGTTGAGCAGAATGTATCAACATTGAAATCCATATAAACTATCATAAATATTCACATTTTTAATATGCTGTTGACTCATATTTATTGTAACTCCACACCTCTGATTGTTGTCAGCACATTTTTAATTTCATTTCTGTCCCAGTGTGCTTTTGAATTTCAAATTTGTAATATATCCATCTTCTTTCTTCAGTGTGTCCCTTCCCAATGATTTCTCTTGGCATATCTAACATGTAGTTTGCTTGCCTGGAGAACCTTTCTTTTTTTAAAAAAAGAGTGATTTTAAAAGAGTGGTTTCTTTTTTTATCCAGTCTGCTGATAGTTACATAAATTCAGTATTCTAAATATAAGTTTGTCTACCCTTTCTTATGCAAATGTAATGTAGCAGTTAAAATTGAAGTAATTAGGAGGTTTCAACTCTGTAACTTAGGCAGTGAGTGAAAAACTAGTAATTTATGAGTATACCAACAAATAAGAAACTAGCAGTGGAAACAAAAGTGAAAAATATGTCTGCATGTTTAATCAAAAGGTTTCAAGCAATTTCATTTTTTGTAGGTTCACAGCTTAATTTTTTCTCACATTAAAATCTAGTTTTAACATGATTTAATGATTGATTATGGAGTTTTTGAAAAATCTTGCTGCTGTACAGCTTTAAGTATGCAGAGTAACTTTAGGATCCAGAATAAATTCCTGTTTCCCTAATTATTTGTGTACTTCCTTTAAAATCCTTTATAGCAGGAAAGACTGATTTTTTTTCCCTTTGTTCAAGTTTCATACTTGTTCCAGTAAGTTATTTTTCATTTTTGGATCACAGGGGTTTCTATTGCTTGTATTTCCTTTCACAGAAATGAACATCAGAACATACATCCAGAAAATCAAGAGCTAGTGCGAGCTCTTCGTCAACAGCTTCAAACTGATCAGGTGCTGTACTAAGTGCTGGCATCATCAGCTTTCTGATGGGGGGTACTGTAGGCTTGCTTCTCTGAGATTCTGGAAGATGATCTTTAAAGTTGTGGAAGCTTACTTACTGTACAGAGGCATTCTTGAAATCCATCAAGTAATGAGATAATGTAGCCTTTTAAAAATGGATACATTAAGTAATTAAAACTAAATTTTGGCTGGTTCTTTTTCCAAAGAAGTTTTTGCCACAAGGTGGAGTATGTTAGATTATGCTGTGTGCTTCCTGGAACGTTCCTGGGAACTTAAGGGTAAAGGAAAGGAAATCTGGAGTTTGCTGAGACAGGACTGGGGTTAGATGTTTAGACTGATAAACAGTGTTGTAGCAGAACAATGGCAAAACAACGAGAGCCAGGCAACAGAGTGACAGAGAGGAACTTTTTAGCAAAACCTTTAGTTGCAGGACAGAGAGCAGTAGTTTTAAATTGAAAGAAGTTAGGTTAAGATGGGACGTAAGGAAGAAATTCTTTACTGTGTGAGTGGTGAGGCACTGGAACAGGCTGCCCAGAGAAGTTATGGATGCCCCATCCCTGGAAATGTTCAAGACAGGGTTGGATGGGGCTCTGAGCAGCCTGGTCTAGTGGAAGGGGTCCCTACCTAAGGCAGGACAGTTGGAACGTAGTGATCTTTAAAGGCCCTTCCAGCTCAGACCATTCAGTGATTCTGTGGCTGCATCCAGTTTGGACAGGTAGAGTCTAAGCCATACTTGAAATATCAACAGTGCTTATTTATGCAGAAGACAAAAATGGCAAAATGGGGAGAAAAACTGTTTCATGACAGTGACGTACACAAAATGGTATCTGTGTTTGGGCTTGGAAACACTAAATGCTGCAACTGGTAAGCAACAAGAGTTCAGTTACGTGGCTATGGACAGAACTACTCAGGATAATGAAACAACAATATAGATCCAAGTTTGTTATTCAGGCTTCAGTGTGTCTAACCTGACTCAGTGTGAAGGACCAAGGAGGTTCTTTCTTTGTGGTCGTTAAGGGGTTTAAAGCACACACTTTTTTAACAGATGAAAGGAAAATAATGGTCCTATCACAAGAACTTGGTGATTGAATCAATTTAAGTATGTGTCTTGGTTTGAAAGACAGGTGTCTGCTAGGGAAGGCAGGAGTCTCCCTTGCAATGCAGAATGTAAACTCCTCCCTCCGAATTATTACAATTTTGAAATTAAGGGGCTCTCAGGCAAAGATACAAGGATAGGAATAAATAGTTCTTTACTAGTATGTGTAACAAGGTAAACAAACAACAGCTACGACTTTAACAACAAAACCGAACCAGGAACCCAGTGACAGCCTCCTCGGCCGCAGGCACTTTCCCCTGGCTTTTGTCCGAGACGGGGAGGGATGGAAGAGAGGCTGTGCTTCACGAACACCCTTGAGGCAGTCGCTCCCGGTGCCTCTGCAGGACACTGAAGAGCACTAAGCCGGAGCGGCAGGCGTGAGCAGAAATCCCAGGGTGGTGAACGAGATGTATAAGAAACTCAGCGGCAATTGCTGGAACTGCGTGACGTCCCGGCAGGGCAGGGAGTGCGGGGCCCAGCAGCAGAAGAAAGACAGCTCCCGGCTGGGTTATGGTGAACTCATTTCCCCAAGCCGCAGATTCGACCCTCCTCCAGAGCTCAGAGAGAGAGAGCAGCTGCCCCCAGACCCGTCCTTTACCTGCCCCTAAAACTCGCGGTATCTCGCCCCTCGGAGAGAAACTCCCAGAGGAAAAAAAGTGTAGCCAGATACTACACTCTTCTCCCGACCTTGGCCACTTCTTTTGTTTTGCTTAAGTACCCAGTAGTTAGTTTCCTAGCAGCTTATGGGAAAAAATATGTAAGTAAAAAAAAAAGAAACCGAACTCCCAACAGTGTGTTTGATTTTTTACATTTAAATACATTTCTTATTTCACATAGCTCCGCTTTTGATAGTTAGACTTACAGTGAATGAATATAAATTTATTATTATTTTTTAGAACTCAGTAATAAATTAGTATCTCTTAACACTTTGCATTTTCTGCTGTTCCAGCAGGATGCTTCTGCTGGTGATCGGCATCGCTTCTATACAGATATGTCGTGTCCAGTCTGTTTGCAACAAGCTACATTTCCTATAGAAACGAATTGTGGACATCTCTTCTGTGGTAAGCTAAAAAAGCTCCTAGTTCCAATGGTAAAACTAGAACAGACATACAAACTTCTGGCACTAGCCCAGACATCCTAATTCAAACCTTTGTTTGCTTTTAACTGTTTATCATTGCATCTGCAAAATAGATTTTTTTTATATATAGTTGAGAAAGTACATTTATGAATAAACAGTCACTTTAAGAGTGTGCTGCACTGTTTTGTTTGCTATCAGGAATGAAACTGGTTAATTTTAAAATGTCAAAGAGAATAAGTTTTTTCCAGTTTAGTAAAAACTGAAGAGGTTGAAGAAAAATTGGAAATGTACCATTAAAAATGGTTTAGAAAGAATAAAATATTCTTTATCTCAGAGAATATTTTTCTTGGAAGTCCTGCAGAATTATGAGTAAGTGCATAGTTGATTAAAGTGTTTGGTTTTGTGGTTTTTGAGGCTATATTTATATACAGACATCCTATGCAGTATTTTGTTTCCTCTCCTTCAGGTTCCCAGTAGGATTTTTTCAGTGCATCCATCTAGTTTTATGAATTATATAGTGTATACCATGTCTACTTGTTTAAATGAAAAAACATGCAAGTTTGGAAAACAGATAAAATATTCACATTTTTATATTTGTCTTCATCTGTTGAAACTGTCAATGATAAAGCCAAGCTTTTAGGACAAATTTTGCATCTCCTGACATTTTTTGTGACTTCTAAATTTTAAACTTGTAAAAAATCTAAATATTTCTTCTTCATTTAATGATTAAAATTTTTTTGTGTTTTCAGGAAATAATGCCTTAAAATTACTGATTCACTTGAACCTATTCAGGATTTTTCTCATTAATAGCATTGAATTTGAACGTGTTAGTTCTTGCTATCTTTAGTGGATGCTGTACACAAAATTACCTCAGAAAACGTAGATCTGGCCTAAGTGCCCATACACACTTTCTGTTGTTTCCCTTGAAGGTGTGTAATGTATTATTTCAGGTGATGTGTGTTTCATCTTAGGAGTTTAAATGTGTGTACCTTACCTTGTGCAGGTTCCTGCATTATTGCCTACTGGAGGTATGGCTCATGGCTGGGTGCCATCCGCTGTCCAATCTGCCGACAGACGGTAATATTTTAAGTCATCATGGACCTGTCAGTTTGGTTAGAATAGCTTAGTATATCCTAGTCTAGGATAGTCTGCCACAAGACACTTATATGTGAGCTGCAATAGTAAGGCTAGCAGATGAAGAAATCTGAGAAACTGAAAGCATAGAGGGGAGATGAAGTCTGAGAAGGTGAAAGAATATAGAGGGATATGTGAGACAGGAATGGTGGGCATTCAGATTTTCCAGACTTTTTGCTTTGACAAATGGCTCAAAAATTCAGACTGTTCCCGTTACTCAAACATAAGTGAACTGCACTGATAGCTCAGCTGTGTTTCTGTAAAGAGTATTTGAAAACAGAAAATTGTGAGATTTTATCTATGATTCTTTCATGCATTCTGTTCAGAATGTTATTTAACTTCTTTAACCAGGACTTACATCTGAAAGGCCTGGCTGTTGTAGTAGATTGCCAGTAGCAGCACACTACTGGTTCCTGAGATACACGCTCTCCCATCTCTCTGTCCCTACCAAAAGACAATTCAATATGTCAATTTCTTTTTTTGGCCCTATTTTTAACTTGTATGTATTATTAATTTCATCTTTGTAGAGCAAGCATTTACTTACTTCCTACACAACTTACTTACATTGTCAGTTAGAAATATGTTCCTGCAACTCATTAAGGCTTAGGATCTCTGAGTCTGATAGTGTATGTTTTAACAAAAGTACATCTATATTTTAACACTGCACAAACTACAGAGCTAGTAACTTCTAATGAATTATGTAACTCATGCCCCTGCCCCTTCATTATATCCTGCTTTGATTGTGTGTTTCAGCAGGACAAATGACTGTAAGAAGACAGTTGAAGGAAAATAAAATAGATATGACTGGAGGAAGAATGAGTAGGTTTAGAGTGTAACCAGTGACAGAAAAAACACAAATAATGAATGTGGGCAAGGTGGAAATGGGGAAAATAAGTGACTTTTTTAGTGTCTCTCTGTGTATATATTTTCATTTACCTTCCTCTGAGTAACAGGTATATTAGGTGGCACTGTTTGCATAGTTATGTATTCATTCTTACCCTGGTTTATAAATGAGGAAAGATGTATACATGAGCATGAGTCATACAAGAGGTTTGTGGCAGGACCAGAAGTTGAATGTAGATCTGCTCATGCTCTTGTTTCTAAATGTGACTGCCACACAGATTTATATTTAGTTGCCAGGTATATAGAAGGCTTCTGAAGACTGTAGTAATTTCAAGTGCTATGCCTTCATTGTTTCCTATGATATCCACATTTTATACCTGTACATTGCTTCCATATAGAAGTCTCAAGTTTTCAGCAACTCCTATGCAGAAAGATAACATACATAAGGTCATATTCACATATATCTTACTTCTCTATGTTTGCATGAAAATTAACCCAAGAAAAGAGTAAAATCCTCTGTCCTTACAAAAGAGCTCAAGGTTTAAATCTTTTTCTTTTAATTCATCTCAGTATGAAGATGGATATGCAAAATTATGAGTTTTGCTGCATGTTTGTTGTCATGCAAGCCAATTCTAAATATAGAAAAAGAAAGGGCTCATTAATCGCTTTATTTGATTTTTAATTCAGGAAACAAAACTGAATTTGGTAAATTAACTTTATTTGCAAATCATCTGTCCCACTTAATGAAACATAAAGCACTTTGGTGTTTAGAAAAAAACATATAGGTCTCTTATTTTTTTTTAACAATCTCTTTAAAAATTAATATTCTGGAAGGAGCTGTAAGTAATTAATTAGTTAGAATTTAATAGCGGTATCCATGCTAGTAATTTTCAGTTTATTTTCCTATTAGCTCCCATTAAAAGTTTTTTCTATGTAACTGACTGAAGATGACTGTTTTACAGTTGCATGTGTAGCATAATCTTCCTGCTGTGCCTAGGTAACACTGTTCTTACCACTCTTTGGTGAAGATCAGCAGGGTGCAGCCCAAGTGTTTCAAGATGTTAATGATTACAATCGAAGATTCTCAGGACAGCCCAGATCGGTAAGTTTTGAGTAAATTTAGGTGGAAGTCAGTGGTATCAGGAGAGTCTGAGAGCAATTTTTTATAGTTGTTGTTTTTGCCCCTTATTTTCTTTCCCTGGGATGTGGATTTTCTCTTCCTGATGCTTAGGGCCTAGGCAACTTTCCGTCAGGAAATTCATGTTGAAATGGTTAGTCAAACAAGAGCTCAAAATTCTTTATTTGTCATTTATGAAAATATATGGAAACTTGCTTTTTGTTGTGAGTGAGAATCTAATAAGCCTTGAGTTTTCTCAAGTGTTCATGTGTTTAGTCAGTTTTTAGATATGAGTCATTATTTTGAAAGGATCAATAACTAGTCAGTAAAAATACTTCATTAAATACATGACCTGCAGGGAAGAATATTCACTTCATTTATCTTTTTACATTGATTTGAAGAATCTGAAGTTCTCTGTGCCTTTCTCCTCAGACAGCTATATGCTGTCTTGATTTTTTAATTTTTCCCCTAGATTATATTACAGTTTTTATTCTCCTCTCTGAGTGAAGAAAAACAGATTTTTTTTCCATAAATAGCTAAGAGAGGTGGTCAGAGTTCTAGAAATGTTAGAAAGTCAGCCTTGTCTCCTGTGTGCATGTCCCGTTTCACAAAGTGAAATGCGTGCACATGCATAACCTCCCTGCTTGTCTTCATTTGTGATGAGATTTGGATATTGCAAGAAGACATTAGCAAGAAAAGTGTACAGTACAAAGAGACAGAAGAGGGAGGGGTATTTTTCTAAACCACAGAATGTATGAGGTTTGTCCAGAAGACATTGAAACTACCTTTCAGGCTCCATTAGACCTCTCTGTGAGCTATGTCTAGTCCCAGTAACCTGTCTGAGGTCATGCCAGTAATCTGCACTAAAGCCCTAATTGGACTAGATAGATTGTCTTTGATTTATACACAGTGTTCCCACATACAAAATTCCTTTCTCAAAAACTTTTTAAGTTATGGCAATAACTCATTTTAATAGAGTTTAATGGCTCTGTGTAGAAACTGTGTACCGTAGAAGGGAACCAGTATTAAAAAAAGTTTTAAAGTTCACTCCTCCCTACTCAGTCTCTTGCTGAGCTGGCAGAATCATAGTAGCAAAATGGAAAGGAGCCAGGAATGGATTAATTTAAAGGTGTTTCAGTTTACTTTGAAGCTTCATCCATCCTTTGGAAACTTGTGTGAATCACTGGTTATACACCAGGAGAGGGGGTGTTGTGTTTCTGAAAAATTGTAACCTATTTTACTTTACCAGTTAGGTTTTTTTTCTTGCAGTCCTTGTTTGTCTTGCATTCTGATCAATATTTCACCCCAGTTACCCTGTTTGCTGTTTTTCACTTTCCCAATCATTTGTTTTCTTCTAGTATTCATTGCTTTCCCTTCACAATAGATGCCAGTATATTTTATAGTGATGTATACTAAGTGTATGCTTTTCATTGTAGAATAACACCGTGTGACTATTTCTTGAAAACATGTATATTCTCAGTCTGACTTTCTACCCAGTAAAACTAAACTCATTAACTCTTAATGGATTTTTTTTAAAATACCTAAACTAACAGATTCTAACATGTAATGTAGTAGTAGAAACTCAAGTTTAGTATGGATATGTTGCTAAAGCAAAATACTGATTTTGGGTTCTTTCTTTATAGATTATGGAAAGAATTATGGATCTCCCCACTTTACTGCGACATGCTTTCAGGGAGATGTTTTCTGTAGGGGGCCTCTTCTGGATGTTTCGCATCAGAATATTCCTCTGCTTGATTGGAGCCTTGCTGTACCTGGCTTCACCTCTGGATTTTCTTCCTGAAGCTCTGTTTGGAATTCTGGGGTTCTTGGATGATTTCTTTGTCATTTTTCTTCTGCTGATATATATCTCTATCATGTACAGAGAAGTGGTAACACAGCGTCTAAATAGATGAAGTGGACAAAAATGACCTAAAGCAGAGTCAGTTGTGGAATATTTTAAAAAGAAAACTATAACGTAAGTATGATATAGCAAGGTGCCTGTGTATGATTTCAGTAGTAACAATTTCTTAGCTGGTTATGTTATAGAGACACAAAGGGTTAGTATATGGTGATGCTTAACTGGAATCTTTAATTCGTGCATTACATATGCTTCATAAGGATGAGGTTAGTTTTATAATGTTGTAATAAACCACCTCCATCTACTTCCACCTGATGAAAAACTGTGTGTAATGTAAGCAGGAAACATTCTTTTGGTGTGCTGTGGTTTGTGAAAACGGAGTTCTAGCAAAGTGCGTCAAACAATAAGCCTGTTTGCGTAATCTAGATGTGTAAGAAAATTCAGAAATTCTTCACAGTACAGTTATCATGGCTAAATTGTTTGATATCTTCCTGTTGTGGGCTTGAGATTTTTGAAATAAAATTAGCTTTGTTTGTCCATGGAAGAAGAAACCCAAGGACTGCATTACAATTTTCGCCCTGCAGTTTGCTGTTGTCCACATGCTTCAGAAAAGTAAGGATAATACCTTGGTATTGCTTGAACTGCACTATGTACAGTTGCATGCAATTTGTACCATTTTATTTTTATATTTGGGAATATACATACAGTATCTGCTCTACATTGAGAAACCAGTATTATGCACGTCACACTTGTTAGTGCTCTATTTTTTTAAGTGAGAGCATGGTTTTTCTCTTTAGATTATTTTATTTGATAAGTACATATCTTAGAAGCAGAGGGTTTGTGCTGCTTTGGGTCAATGCAATATGTCTGAAATGCAACTTCGTATTTTTGTAGATGTATTAAAACATTTGGTGAGTTGGAGAGGACACTCAAATTTCAAATAGTGGTTGAAAAAAGTCAAAACTGGATGTTTACACTACATGTACATGTACTTGTATGTGTACAGTGTAGATGTTTACCCTAATGTACATTCTGCAGTATATGTGAACTAAACAACATAGATATTGGGGTGATTTTCAGTTGGAGTTTTCTTGTTTAATTGGTTGTTTGATTTGGATATCAATAGAAGAGGTTCTGAATTACCTTGAGAAATAGTCTGTGATATGGGACCACAAGAACTATTGCAAGTGTTTTCAGAAATACCAGGGTATTAATTATCCTTAAAGCTGTTTTCTTTTTCATGTTGAATTTGAGCATAGGCTATCATAGAGATACAAGTAATTTGAAAATGCTTTCATTTTGAGCAATGATTACCACTATAAAGGTCCAGGATATGACAGATCATTGTACTTTCTAGCTAGAGGAATGATACTTGGAGTTTAACTTCCTGAGTACTTGAAGGACAGTGAATTAATAGGTGATTCTTTGTGTGTTTACATATATTGGTGAGACTTAAAATGAAAGGGACCTTTTCACCACTTCTGTGTTTTTCCCCTTGCAGGTGTCTTTCCACAGCTTCTGGCGCTTAGGCATGTGTAGGAAGATGGTAGAGCTGAAACCTCAGGTGTCAGTCATTGAGGGTGCAGATTGTCCTTCAGTGTCAGTGTTCTAAATGACATTAATTTAAAACTAAATTCACTGATTCTTCATTTGAAAATTTAGTTTTGGATATCCAAGGACATTTTACAAATGAACTGGAAAGCTAAACTTTTCCTTGTTGCTGTTTGTTAGAAATGGGCAAGAAGAGAAAAGGGAAGTGAAGCAAGGTTTGGAGGAAGAGAGCTAGAGAGAAAATGACATTTTTTGGAAGCAAATGCTGACTAACTTTTCTTGAGCATCTTGGTTAAGCTTTTCCCATTGTGTTGGCATTGCCAATGTATGGTGATGTTTTAGTGGCTACCTCAGTTAAAACTCTTTAAGGTATTATTGAGTGAGGGTGAGATATTCATAAGCTGTTAGATGTGTTTACAAAGCAAGACAGTAGTTTAGGATGCTATGTAAGACAGGATTTCACAGTTTTGCTATAAGTATTGTTTTTAGCTTTGGGGTTTTCTTTCCCAAGAAATTTAGCTGAAAACAAACCCCAAAAGTTCTTTTTTGATTGAGTAAATTTAACACCATCTTTTCTCCTGGAGTTCAATTGTAGGTCTGCTTAAAGAAGAGTGTGAACTTGTAGAGTAATTGGGTTTTTTCCATGGATTCTGTTGATCTAGTACCTCATCCATACTTTTAGCCTATGAGTATACTTTTCCCATGACTCTTTATATCTAGAGTGGCTATAGATGCACGTGAAGCTGCTTACTGATTGGTTTTCTTTGAATTTCTCAATTCCATGTGCCACTGTGAAGTTCATATGGAAATTCCCTATCCCACAGGGGATCCTGAAATCATATTTAAACCACATCTGAAAGACTGTATTAAGTTTCCCTGTGTTCTTTTTCTTCAGTACATTTTTGATAGCCAGAAGGGTTTCACTCAGATGCTTCTGCTTACATTTGAGTATTGAGTAACATCGTAATCTTAAATTCAACACACTAAATGCTTGACAGAATTAGGACTTTTCTTTTCAGCGATATGTGTGCTTGCTTCTATATTCTTTTTGGTCCTGCAAGCTGATGATAAACAGTATTATGACTTGTTCAGGCCTTTTTGTGTAATGCGAAGATGCATCTGTCCTGCAGTGCCTGGCCGCTGCTCCTTTCCACAAATTTGAAGTTAGCTATCTTGGGTACTTAGCTTGAGCTTAACCTAAGCTCTGTAACTCCCAAGAACCTGGAGATTAAAATATGAGTATGTAGTATTCCTGAACTGTGTGCTGCCATGTTGTTCTGGCAGCAATATGAAAGGTAAGGGTTAGGGCTGAACTGGCTTCAGAATGTGAAGGAAATATGTGATGCTGTGTGCAGAATGACTGCAAACATCGCTGTGGTTTTGTCTCCCAACATAGGGCAGGCATGTCATTAAGGGGGGAAAATTTAAAGAAGGAAAACTTTAGCAGGAAGATGTATGGGGATAAAACACGGTTCTTAAAAGATCACATGGGCACCAAAAGCTGTGTGAAATATTTGATTGTTCTAGCAATAGTAACAAAAGGGAAAACAAAAAATATATTTAATAGCTCTTACAAAATAACTTGTAGCATCTTGAGGCCTAATGATCATCATTGCATAGAGCGATCCATTTCTGTGCTGTTCGTGTGTTCCACACCATTGATGTCTGTGAGGATCAGGCACAACAGTGTGGTTTGGGGATACAATTTTGCCATAAGTTTCATAAAACTGTAGCAGTATGTTACACTAGATTTTTAAGACAAACAAATTTAAAACTACTTGTTGTTACTTTTAATGATAATAAATTACTGTTAAAGATATTCTCTTGAATTATTTTATTTTATTCACTATCTCGATGGAATACTGTTTTATTTCCCCTTTTTCCACTTCCGTACTTTAAAGTTGTAAGTGTGGTGTCCCACCCTTGAGGGGAAGGGAGTACTCATGATTTGTAAGTACTCACGGTCAAAAGAAATGACAAAAGTCAGAAGGTCCACAAAAACTCACAAAGTTCTAGTAGTAAATTACATACTTGGCATGGAAATTGGTGTAAGTTAGGACCTGATCTTCTCTATGAACACACGGCAGTGGTTTTTGAACAGAGGGGTAGGGTGAAAGGGGAGAAAGACAGAAATTAATTAAAGAAGAAGAGCGAGAAAGAAGGAAAGAGGGAACCAGCTGGGGTGTCCTGGGGATGCCCACACACATGGGCTTGGTTGGAATACCTTTTATAAATAAATATGCCTATCCTGGAGATGAGTTTCTGACTTTCTAGGCAAGTTAGTAATCCTGTGCAGTCCATTCCTCTAGACCTTTCTGGAATTGGGTCAGAGGGCTTTGGGGATCTCTGATGGTCTTGATCCCCTCTTACAGTCATGCCCACTTCTCTGCATTTGTGCTGTGTTCTCTAGGAGCCAGAACAAGGATGTTTGTCCCAGAAATGTGCTGCCCTACCTCCTTATGGCCTCTTCTCCAGCCACATCCTGTTCTTTCTCAGTTTATTATTACCAACAGTTCTTGGTTGTTATCACCAACAATCCATGGTTGGCTCCACAGCTATTTGGCTATTGGTATTTGAGACAGATACATTAGCCCTCTCGTCTCCTAGGATTCTACAGGCAGTAAATTTTCTGCAGTTGTGATCTATTTTTGTCATGATTCTGTGGTGAGGATGTTTAGAGATAACTCAGTGTTTTTCATCTTTATGATTGCCTTAATAAAGATTACAAAATTTCTAAGATCTTAGAAACATACTGTACATCAGATGTCCTTCCCTAAGCAGTCCTACCAGTTCCATCAGATCCATGAGCACTAAGCTTTCAGGCTGATAAACCAGTACAGATGATCAGTTAGCACCTTTACATAACAATCCTCAAGCAAAAAAAGCATAAAGCCATGTCTATGGGAATGCAAGCAAACAGAAAATAGTCTCTGTAAATTTACAGGAAGGATGTAGATTGGGCTTGGAAGTACTGGATGTGACTTGTCTGTGCTGCAGTCCCAGGCTTTTCTTAATTCATGTCATGAAAGGGCCCTGGGCATCAGGAAGACATGATCCATTCTGCTAAGAACTGTCTTAACAAATGATAGCAGGGAAGTCTAGTGCCAAGTTGGGCCAAGTCTTTTGTTAACTTTGTAGCCTGCTTTGGTACACAGTTCTAGTGTTTATGGAAAAATGTGTAATTGCATAACTGGTAAAATGCTATTAAATTAGGTTGAAAGTTTGATGAGTAGATGTTACACTTGTTCTTACACCTGATGCCAATCTCTTTGCCATGGAAAGCTCAGCTAAACACTTGAAAGTTCCTTAGCCAAGGCTGCCAAAGGACTTGGATCTTTTAGGAAGTCTGCTGTAGTGTTGCAGTTTTCAGTAAGTTTTTCCACTTCCAGCTGTCAGCCAAACAGAAAACTGCCTGTTAGTCACCCATACTGAAAGGTACATAGGCATTTGTTCCATGGAGACAAAGCAGTAAGTCTTAATATCCCTGTTTCTTTGAGATGGTGTGTCCTAGTAGATTTCTTTCTTCCCTGTTGTGTGTCCTGTGTTTTTAAACTAGGGAAGAAGCTGCTGGATTTAATTCAGTCTGATTCACTCAACTTACGTCCTATAGAGGTTTAGAGCAGAGGTAGGTCTTGAGGTCCTACTCTCAAGTGGACATCACATCATTAGACACTGTGCTAAGTAGAGGTGTTTTCTGTTAGTTGGGGATTTTTTTCATTCAGGGCATGAGAAGCCTATCCAAATAATAAATAATTAAGACTGCAAAACCAGGAAGAAAGAGCAGGAGTTTAGAGTTGAATTTAGTATTCTACAACTTGGGTTCAGTCTGTTGGTATGCCCCTGCTCTGGACCATGCCACCATGTGAGATGTTTGTCACCTTGGCATCCATATAAAAGTCTATCACAGGTACATTTTGTTTGTGGCTAAGTAATTTCAGATCTTGCCATGGGGATTTCTATCGCAACCTTCCTGTCAAATGTTAGGGCTGCTATATTGAACAGGTAAAATCAAAGGGTGTGGCAAGTTAGAGGGTAACAAAAAGGGTCCTCCTAAAGTAAATTTCTATCTGCATAATGTACTCTCATTTGTAATGTATAGCCTTGTATGAGAACATACCAATATCTTGTCTTTTTTTATGCTAGGCTAGATATGCGGCATAAAAATTATGACAAGACTATGCAATAAATCCAGAAATAAAGATCAAAGGTATTTTGACTACAGGATAGACTGAGGAAGATATGAGTCTTTATGTTAAAATAGAATTGTATTTCCTGTATGAGATATGACTGGAGAAACACATACAGCTGGAAATAGAGTGATAGCAAATGAGACTTAGACTAGAACAAATTTGCCAAAGTGAAAGGGGAGGGGATTTTGTGTTGTGGAACCTCTCTTGGGAGGCCTCTAAAGGCAGGCCAACACCTGTATGGACTGTTTTTTGTGCAGCTAGTCCTGCCTGGGGAAAGGGCAGAACAATGGAAAGGTAGGTCTGGGTCTTAACAGATGTGAGACTAAAGAAGCTTGATGTGACCAAGTCTTTATTGCTCATAGTGTTTCTGGCACACCTTACCTGTATGCCTCGGCTAGCAGACCTGACCAGATAACCTTTCCCCAGGAATTTTGCTAAATAGTAGTGTTTAAAATCCATGTCATAACAATATGGCTACACCTTATTTCAGGATGCCTTAATGATTATTTACTATAATATTCCATTTTATTGGCAAAATACTTTGTTTGTCCAATATTTTCCAAGTAGAAGACTGTTTCTCATGATTAGCAAATGATTAATTGGTGGGAGAGGAGAGGGGAAAGAAACATAATTGATAATATTGAGTCCATTGCTCATTGCTGGCAGGTAGCTAACCAATGGGGAACCATGGGTGTATCAGGTGTTAGTAATAGCTTGGCTAGAATATGCTTCATGGAAAGCTGTTCAGCTTTACACTAGCATATGCTGTGCTTCACAGTCAAGAATTGTTTGCTACCCCTTCCCCCTTTTGCCTTCGTTCTGGAAACTGGTTTCTTCTTTTACTGAAATGGGAATGCAGCAAAACCTGAAAAAATCTACACTTTATACAGAGCAGTCAAGTGCTACTGAGTAAACCTTCATTTTCAGGTATAGGCTTCCCATCAATCCATGGGATGTGTCCTTGCTCTCCTGAGCTGAAGGTCACATTTTTGTTCTTCCTGCCTTCTTCACCATATAGTTGCCATGGCTTGGTTCTGTCTGATGTTGTTGCTATTATGTGTGGGTTCTAAGGAAGGTCATGGTAATGAGTGTAATCAGCAGGTTGACCCAAACCTCATCAGTTTGCTAGTGTATGACAGTTTATGTTTTTACCCCATCTGTGGTCTTCAGCAACCAAGCAACCTGACCTGAAGCTGCTCTAGTTTCATTTCTCTTTTCCTTGCAGGATTTGGCTGTTTAGTTCATTCCCCTCCTACTTACTTACTGTTCTCTGTAAGTACTAAAATGAAGATTACAAAACAAATTATGATGAATCAGTTGCTTATATACTGCAACAGTTCACATCTTGCCCCTGAATATCCCTTCCAGCCAACTCCTTAATGCTCTTGCATCTCACAGGCCATGCATCAGGAATGAAGGTCGATGTTAAAGGGCTAAATTCCTAAATTCCCAAAAGAGGATGCAGGACTTGAAGTCCAGCAGATTTTTCCTTTACACCTATAATTTCCCTTAGTCTTGCCTTCTAGTTTGGTAGCTGCAAATAGAGAGTGAAGCACCAGAAGCAAAGCCTAGTTAGTTAACCTCCTAGTTAGGCAGGCTGTGTTTGGGGGAGCCTCTGGGAGGCTGAAGAAGAGCCCACAGACTAAGGAACTGTTGCATTCAGGTTCAGTCGCATATGGACAGACTGGTTTTCTCTGTCACTGAGGTTGTCAAGTACAAGTCTTCTCCTGATGAAAACTCAAGCACTACTTTGAAAATCGTCTCTGTGGTGCTAACCTTTATTTACACGTAGGTATTTTGAGCCCCTGGGCTTCTTATCCTCATGGATTCTTTCACAGCTCCCACAAGCAAAGGTTGTCTCAGTATGAAAAGAAGAAGAGAAAACTGAGTAATGATATTGCAACTGCAAGACCCCTAGGAAAGAAACCAACCAAGAAAGGCACTTGATTAAAACCACAAGGACTGGTGGTTTTAAAACATGGTGCCAACAAAGCCGCTTCTCTGGAAATCCCATGAATTTCCCATTCTGAGCTGTTGGACAAACCCTTCTCTGGGTTCAGATTTTCACTTTTGATTCACCTTCCTTGGAAGAAACAGGTTATCGATAATAATTTTTTACATATGTTAATTAGATCAGCAGCAGAACTAGTCACAATGCCCCAGCCCCAGCCCCAGAGAATTTCTCCTGTCCTATCTCCTGTTCTGCTGTGGGCTGCTGCCCTCAGTGACTGCCTCAGTGACTCACAGGGGCAGATGCTGTGGTAGATCTGGGGCAAAAGGGTCTAGGGGATAGCTGAAACATCTCATAATTTGTGATTGCTGATGTCTCATTGCCAGGAATGGAAGAAGGAAGCAGGCAGATCTTTACCCTTTGAAAGAGAGTGGGAGTCAGGGGACCACTAGCTGGCCAGGAAATCTCTAAACAACAGCTCCCAGTGAGGTATGAGGGGTAGTCAGATCAGATCCTAACAGAGGCCCATAATGATCCCATGAGGAGTGTGAGAGAGACAAAAAGCAAAGTTGGGAGGAAGGTGCAGGCTGGGCATTGGCCCTCAGCATCAGTGAGCCAATGGAAGAGACCTGCAGCAAAGCAAGATGTGTCCCACTGTTCCCCCAGCACTGCTGGGCAGCTTCAGTGTACACTGGAGAGGAAAGCCAATCCCTGGGGCCAGGGCTGAGCTAGAGGTGGCAGCTGGCCCTCCACCCCTCTGAGTTGATGGGGTTGTCCTCACACTATGCCCCTTCATGTTGCTGCAGGGCTTTCCAACTTTTTTGAGGATGACCTGGCTTCTCAAGGTGTCTGTTGCTTCTTTGAGCTGCTGCAGATAAAGTGACCAGAGCCCAGCAGGAATGAATTGGTTGCACAAACCTTTTCAGAGAAGCTTAACATGAGCTTGTTTCTGTTCTTGTGTTCTGTTTGCTTCAGCCAATCACTACCCAGTGACTCCTGGGTAGTACTGACTGTAATAAAGATGATGGCAGGTAAGTAGAGACTGCATCGCCCAAGCTGTCCCTGACATTGTGGGAAGATTCAGGAATAGACCCAGGGCAGGTGGGCTCCTCTGGATAGTACCCTTATACACAGATGTCTCACCTGACTCCTTGTAGGTATCTGCCATAGTTTCTTTTTCAATCTGCACTTTCTGTACATTATCCTTAAGTACTTATGCCTTCTTGGAATGGATGTGTTCTTTAATCTCCATTGGAGTACTACCTTAGAGCAAGCCACTTCTCCATATAGCATGTGAAAAATCACAACATGAAGACCCTAAAGAGTTAAATTTTATCAAGTACCAAAATTTAGCAAAAATAAAATAATCCGAATGGGAAAAGGGAATCAACTTGGGGATTAGTCATTATTGAGTAGGATTTACAGAGGAGTAAAAGTAGCGTAAAATGTAAACTAGCTTTGCATCCACCCACCATACCATGTTTGCTTGCTGAGAAACACCAAGCAAGAACGAGTAGGCACATCATCTGATATAGTGCAGCAAAGGTCCATGGGTCAAAATAGTCTAGCAAAAGAATGACATCTCAGACAGCAGGTGTACATGCCTGAGCTGAAAAAGACCTACATACAAACACAAAACACACTGGTCATTGGCCACCAAGGAGTACCACAGCCTTTGCCCAGAGCTCTGTCTGCAGATCTTAGCATTGCCCATGGCCATTTCCTGAGAGATATTTCACAGGGACAGTTGCAATTAAAAATATTTTCCACCCAAAGCTGTACTTTACTTCTTCCTGCTGGCACCAGAAAAATCATGTACATTGCCTATGGCAATGATGAGGTTGTGGACAAATGTGCTCCAGCACAGATGGCTGCTTTCCCTCTCATACAGCCCTTTGCAGTAAGGAATGCAGATTAAACCCCCTGTGTCCCAATTGCATTCTCTTGCCCTTCTCTGAAAGCCCACTCCCGGTAAGCCCCAGTCTCTTATGAACAAAGGGCAGCAGCTTTGCACATTGCTAGTGCCCAAAGTTTGACACTGCACAAAGATGATGATTCATTTGGCAATTTTGAGGATGCATTTCACTCCTCATTGTTCAAAGACCTTTTACTTTCAGGACAACTGTAGTCTGACAGATTTCAGTATCATGGCTGCTCGTGGTCTGTCCTGTATCTCTTCCCATAGTTTAAACAAGTGCCTCTTCTCTTCTTTTGACAGCATCAGCACTGCTAAATCAAACCAACCTGATACCCTGCTTACAGCCCTAGCTTTGAGAGTCACATGCGCATGGAAAGTCCTGGTTACATTAACCCTTCTTCAAAACAAATTTCATATTTCCTGAGAAAAAAATCAGTATCAGAGACACCATGCTTACAGCTTTATATGCCAAACAAAGAAATATGAAGAAACTAAGTGCTGAATTCATGTTTTGCTAGGTTTTATATTTCTGAAGCAAGGTTATGCTTTTGTAGGACTCGAGTTCAATTAGCTTTTGAAGGCATGGTCTATCAGCCCTAGTGCTTTTCTTTTCCCTCCTACTACTGCCCATAAGTCTCTTTCTTCTCCCTTTTGTCTTGCTTCCTTCCAAGCTGCCTTTTCCTATCCCCTTTGCATGACTGGGGGAGTTTCTGCTTGCTTACTGCTATACTGTATCTACCTGCATGTTTAGTGTGACAAGTCTTCATAGAAGGTGATGACAGGATAAGGGAGGTCCTTCCTCCTAAGACCTCAGCAGTGGTGCTACAAAAGTAAAAACTATAGGCTCTAGAAAATGTGTGAAGTTTTAGATACATATTCCCCCTAATTTAAAAAATATAATTATGCCAAGCCATCTGTTGCTAATGTAAAAAAAGATGTAAATAGATGATACATAGTGTACAGAGTGTCACATGAGTGCTCCATCTGCTATCAGGAAAGTCACCGCTCCCCAGCAACAACACTGGGTGCTGAAGTGCAATCCAGCATTTGGAACAGCCTTAGACTTTCCAAAGGCATAACCCAATCCAAAGGCTGACCCAAAAGAAAAACAACTCAAGAGTGCATTGGTAGATCTCTAAATATCAATTTTTCATCTCTGTTTTTCTGACAAGTAGCAATAGTGGGAGGACAGGGTAAGTGACACCTTTATGGTCCTTTTTCAGACTCTTCGCAAGCTCGGGGATCTTGCTCTCCTTACTCATATTTCCAAGGTTTACCTGGAAGACAGGAGTCTAACAAGCTATGTCTCTCTACTTAATAACATCAGAATGTGCCCACAATGTCAGAGTAATTGGGCAGTGAATTAGCAGATGAAATGCAGCTCTGACGAACATAAAGTAGTGAGCATAGGGCAACAGCAATCCTTTCCATGGGTGCTGACTGATGAACTCCATATCAGCTGTTGCCCTTAGGAAGAGACCCAAGAGCTACTATGAATGTTTTGGTGTGCTCAGCACTGGTTAGAAAATGAAATAAAAGGTTGAGAATTATGAGAGAAGCAAGAAAGGCAATTTAAGCTTCTTAAACAAACCTGTGGCACTAGTTCCATAAGGACTGATAAATATGGAAGCCTTAGAACAACCTTTCCCTCCAAAAGTTCCCAAATGTTTGTCAGCAGTAGACGGAGGAAGATCTTTTATCGTGCCATACTCTTTTCCGAGGTGTCTGCTGCTGTCAGCCAGGGAACTGTGTCAAATGGCTCCACAGTCTCACCAACCTTGAACGAGCTTTGCAGAACCCTGTAACGTTTCCCACTGGCAACAGTTTTGGGACAAAAAAGGAGTGCAAAACAACCCTGTACGAAGCATTGATTGGTTGAGAAAACAGTCTTCATTCCCACACTACCATCAGCCCTTCTTTCCCAGATTTCTTTTGGATGGGTGTGAGGCAGATGCTTTTGAAGGCCAGATTTTTCCCCTGGGGGCACAGCCCCTACATGGAGCTCAGAGATGGGGAGAAAAGGGCAATAACACAGAGAGCAGGGCAGGTCATGGTGGCTGGCCCCTTCACTCGGGCCACCTACCCTGTGGTCTTCCCCTCCCCACAACAGTTACTGAAGGAGGGAAATGTTATCCAGTTCATAGATGGAAGGTGAACCATTCCTCTGGGACATAATTTAGCCTTCATCTTTCTTTTCAGGTGTATCTTTCAACACCTCTTCATTTCCAAACAAGCCAGGAGGCTTCACTACATGAGCAGTGTTTCACCTCTGAACATGGAGGTGAGGTGATGTCTGATTTAACAAGGATCTTCACAGTAAAAAGATGAGTGGAAGAAACCTGAAGAGAAACCATCCAAAGTCTTCTGGCAGAGGGGCAGTGAGGATGCCCTTATGATCTCTGCCTTGCTGGGAGTTTGCAGGGCTTCTTGTCCCAGTGATGCTGTGGAAGACACAGTTACAGCAAAACATCCACTTCTGGGGACAAGGCAGCTGTTACCACCTGGATGAAGCCTCCCCCATGCTACCAAATCTGATAAAGCAAGACACATGGGTTTTGTAAACAGCTAAATCAGGTACAAAAAATTATGCCACAAATTTGGCATCAACCCAAACATCTAGTCCAGACAGAGCCTGAGTTTTGTTATTGCTCAGAAAAAAGCATCACAAAAAAAAATTAAAAAAAAAAATATTCTGCCTTTTAAAAACTGATCCCTTGAACATAAGGGGCTCTTATTCTGCCTTTGGTGGGAAGGGCATGATCTGCTCTTGTATCTGGCTCTTGCATCCTTATCAGGTAATGAAGGTTCCCAACAGAGTGGATCCTGAAAAACCTAATGCCACAGATCCAGCAGGAGGTAAATGCAGTTTGTTTGACCATGCAAACTATAAGGTTTGGAAGTTCAAGATGGGATCAGGAACTGATGCCAGCTGTGTTCGCCCCCCACCACAATTTCCCCAGCCAAAGCTCATCTCCTGCAGATGTAGAGCAAGAGAGACAGCACAGGAAAACCTTTAACCTCTCCATGCCTACCTGGAAAGCCACTTCTCAGAGGTACAAGCCAGCAGATGAGAGGCAGGTGAGCTACCAGGGCTCAGAGGGCATTTAGGCATGTGCAGAGTGGCTGTAACAGGCCCCCTCTTGTTTTTCACCTTTTACAGCTTCTTGAGAGGCCTGAATGGCTCTAATTTTGCATATGTCCTCTGCACTGCTGAGCAAACAAGCAGGGCCTTGTCTCCACCAGACTCCTCCACCCTTTGTTGGCTGCCTGTCAGTTATCTGCCTTGGTGCATTGCAGGCAAATATTTGCTCTGTGGTCTCAGACACTACCTCACTCCTGTTTGCCCAGGTTCTCACTTCAGTGCCTTGAACATTGTGCTTACTCCACCCACACCCCGAGGTGACCGAGTCACAAGGACACAGCTTTGTGTGCATTACTGTCCTTTGTGTCCTCCTTCCCTGGCACTGCCAAACATGCAGATCAGAGATGTCCAGGCTGCCAAACCCACCTGCAGTCTTTAAAAAGCATGTCCTTCCTGGAGGGTGTACCAGCCATGCCCAACCCACCAGTAAGCACCAGGAGATGAAGAGAGGGGGCAGATACCACACTTGCTTTACATGAGCCTCTGTAAATGCTAAGCTCCTGTGTCTAATTTTGCAGTGACTATAGTGTGCTGCAAGCCTAGATGTGTAGAGGCTTGAAGTTTCATTTTTTTCACCCACTTGCAGGTGCCTTGCAAGCAAAGCAGTCACTTGGCAGGGCTACGTTTAATTACGTGTGAAGCCTTTTTCTGTTGGGCTGTGCTCCCATAAGGTCATGCAAGCTACATAAAATTATTAATTGTGACCATGGTGGGTGCTGTGCATGAAACAACCTGAAAGGCAACTTAGATATCCTTGTCTAGGGAAAATTGTCCAGTTAAAGCAGACACAGGTTCATCCTTCCAGTGATTCTCTCAGTGGTGTGTCCTGTTTGGCTAGGTACTACACACTCCCCTGGGAAAGCCCTGACTTCGACCCTGAGGAACAAGAATAAAATGAAATTTCCTGTTGTGTTCTGCTGTCTTCACTTCTTTTTTTCACCTCTCTTAAGCTCACAGCCTGAAAAACTCAAAAGTGCTGCCAGCCTGTGTAGCACAGACCCTTTGTGCTACACAGCAATGGAGTGAAGACCCCTGAAGTGCTCTCTGTGCATCCTGGTAGCAAAGGTGGCCTGTTGTGCATCTGGAGAAGTTTAGGCAAGGCTAAGACCAGTGCTAATATAGATCATAAGGACTGTTAGAGTGAAGTAGCAGCTCTGCAGTTGGTCCACATGGTTTTAATTTGAGAGGTACCAGAGAAAAGCCACACACCAAAAGGTCAGGCTGCAGCCGTTGTACCAGTCTCAAGCCAGATGGACACATTTCTGCTGTGGGATACCTGCTCCAGGGAGCTGCTGCTGCTGCTGCTGCAGCGGCATGGAGCAGTCAGAAACAGTACCAAATTGTACATAGGATCCACTAGCCCTGCTGCCATCACCACAGTGACCAGCTCTAACAGCCACGGATCTATCCAAGAAGGTGGGATTTCCTTCCTGGAGCCTCTTGCAAGGCTGGTGTGTGCAGAGAGGGATCAAAGTATGTGGTTTTAATAAAGAAACACCAGCATAAAATTTGACAAGTTCTTTCATTCAAACAATTTGTCTTTCTTTCTAGCCAGAACATTCACTTCACACAAAGCCAACAGAGAAAACCAGAAAGTCTCTCCTGGTATTGGCAGTCAAAACCCAAGTAGCAATGCTAATTTTGAAAGTAGAAGGGAAAGGGAGTGAGGTCAGGAGGCAATTGCCCATTGATCCCAGCTGCATGGCACAAGGCAGACACTCCCCTGGGCCCCACTTTGCATTCTGTCATTTCCAGAAATGACAATGAGTCACATTTGCACCATGTCTCATTTAAAGAAACTGAAAGAATTAACTGGTAAGGCACAGGGAAAAGCTTGTTGTGAGTCATGCTGTCAGAACCACATCTGCACAAGCACAGGAAAGCGCGCATGGCTGTTCCCAAACTGCAGCCCATGGACAAAAATGTCCCTTAAAATCCCCAGAATCTGCAATCAGTGAAACTCCAGCACCTTCAGAAAGGCAAGAGGTGATCCAAGGGGGATATTGGCGGTTCAAGATGATCAGTGGCATAATGAAATGTCCAGTCATTTGTACAGCTGGGTTTTGGCTGGGTTTGTCTTTACCCACAACGTATGCTCTTAGGTGGCCTGGAAACAGGCTTTAGAATAGTCATTAAGAAAGCATTTCGTCCAACACCCACAGCTGCACTGTTACTGAGACATTATAGATGAAAAGGGAGAGTTGTTAATTTCCTCAGACCAACCAAGCTGGCCAGCACGTGGAGTTAAATCTCCACTGCTCCTCAAAAGGTTATAGCCATGAGAGAAAGATACTGCAATACATTCCTTCTCAGTCAGCTCCTACTTAAACTGAACTGCAAATGCTGGAGAGCCGTGGCCTGTGGGAAAACATCAGAGGTAATCTGGCACCTCTGCTGTGCTTTCTTAATTGCCTTCAAGTTTTGGATTTTCTAAAACGTGTTTTGGAGAATAGCAACAAGTCTCCCCATGCTGGTGTTTTGCCCTGAAGTATTTACATTAGTCTCAATTTTGTGTAATTTTCTGTCTGGGATTTTCCTTCATTTTCTCCTCTATTTAAGCCTGCTAAACACAGAACCCAAAAAGAAGGGAGATCTAAGACCTTCTTAGAACCAAGGGGCAAATCCACAAAGCCCACACAGTTTTTAAGACCACATTCTTGCTGTGGCTTTACCCTAGCCCTGCCCAGCCCATGGAGGCAGCAAGGCTGTGCTGAACCTGCAGGCTCATGGCACTCACCTTAGGCAAAATCTTCCTCCCTTCTACAGCTGTGGTTGTTGGTCAATTTATTAGTTCACTGAACTGAGATCCTCTGCTTTTGTACATTGACAAGTGAAACTGCAGAGAATAACATGGTATGCACTCTCTCTGTCTTCTCTTCAGGAGGGTGGATTCGATTTGCTGCACAGCAAAGTGCCTATATACACCTGGGCAGGGAAGGCACAGAGGGAGGAAGGGGAGCTGGGAAGGCTGCCAGCTGCAGCCTGAGGGAGCAGATGGAGATGCAGTGTTAGGGTTAGAGAAATGCAGTGAGTGGGAGGCACCAAAGAAGAGCTCAGACATAGAGAAAGGATGGAAACCCGGTGGAAAAGAAGAAAAAGTCCTCTTCGCAACTGTCTACAAGCATCAGGAATTTCAGAGCATTGGGAAATTGTATTTGGTTTATATGGCAAGGTCCTGGTAATGGGGGCACTACACAGATGGCTTCTGTGAGGAGCTACCAGAAACCTCTCCCACATCTGACAGAGCCAATGCCAGAGGGTTCCAGGATGGACCTGCTGCTGGCCAAGGCGAAGCCACTCAGAGATGGTAGTAATGACTCTGTGATAATATCTTGAAACAGTAAGAAAAGTTATTGCAAAGAATTAACTGTGGCCAAAGAAGAGAAGAGTGAGGATATGTGAGAGCAACAACTGGGTTCCTCTCACATATTCTGCAGACACAGGGAGAAGGTGAGGGAGGAGGTGCTCCGGGTGCCAGGAATGAGATTCCCCATGCTGGAACAAGTGGGTGCCTGAGAGGAGACTGTGACCCCGTGGGAGGCCCTGCTGGAGCAGGGTTCTGGCAGGGACCTACAGACCCATGGAGAGATTATGCTGCAGCAGGTTTCTAGTTGGACTTGTGACCCTGTCAAGGACCCACAGTAGAGCACGGAAGGACTCCTCTCCCTGAGGAGAATGCAGCAGCAGAAATAACATGATAAACTCACCATAACCTCCACTCCCCATCTCCGTGCACCACTTGTGAGAGGAGGTAGAGAACTGGGAGTAAAGTTCAGCTGGGGAAGGTAGGAGGGGTAGGGAGAAGGTGTTTTTAGGATTTGTTTTACATATTACCTTGTAATTTAACTGATTTTAACTGGTAGTAAATTCAACCTAAGTGAAGTCTGTTTTGCCCATGATGGCAAGCAATGAGTGAACGCTCTCTGTTCTTGTCTCAGCTCCTGAGCCTTTCCTTATGTTTTTTCTTCCCTGTCCATTTGTAGGGGGAAGTGATAGAGCAGCTTTGGTGGGCACCTGGCATCCTATCAGGGCCAACCCACCACAGAGGTCCTCTGTTGATGAAGAATGGAGTAAGACAGAGGTATGGCTGTTCCACTGTGGAGCACAGGCTGGAAATCTCCTTCAGGGGTAAGACATGATTAAGGCCTCTCAAGCAGATGTAATAGTTGCAGCCAAAAACTCATTTCATATTCCTTTCAGGTGGGCCCTGTAGGTCAGGGCCATGGACAACTGAGCTGTTTGATATCCTGCTCCCTATGGAAACTGGACCTGTTCCCCCAGATTCAAAGTAAAAAAAACGTGTTTGTTAAAAGAAAATAACTCACAAACAATGACCAAGAAAATAAGCAAAGAATGAACATTTGATCCCAGACATATAGACCTCAGGTAGTGTGGTGTTCAGAGCTGCTGCTGGCTTAGAGGTTACATGATGCTATGGCTAGAGGTGCAGAGGCACTACCCGGTCAGAGCAGAAGCCATTTTAATTCAAAAGTATGCCTCAGAGAATGGCCAACTCCAGGTCCCTCCAGAGATTACTAAAAGCTACAAGGTGATGGTCAGAAATCATGTGCCCTATTTGTCTAATGCATCTCCTGGTCTGGGTAACTGGATACTTGAAAAATAAACTTTGAGACACCCTCCAGAATTCAACCATTATGATGCATTATGCCAGTCATTAACTGTCCATCTGCCCTGCAGCTGGGTCTTTCTGGGGCTGACATTTGAGAGTTGTACCAAGAATGATGATGGCGCAAATTTCAGATCTGGCAGAATGGCTCAGATGATGAAACATCTGCCCAAATCTTGTAATTTACACTTCCTGACCTAATTTACAGTTGGTGGTGGGGAAACCCAATGCAACTTGCATGTCCTATCTTCCACTTTGCTATGTTCAAGAGAAAGGGAAAACTTAAAAATTGCTTTAATGGTGCCAACTATAGATGAAATAGAAAGTAACCAGCTCACATCAGGACAAGTGAGAGAAAGTCGCAGTTTTTGTGTGTCACCTGGTATTTCACTGATGGCAACTGAAGCAGCTGCCAGATCTATCTGAATGGCCTATGCCAGAACCTCAGTCACCCTGGCAGAAAGAAAAGAAATAATAGGCTGCTTTGCCTTCCTTAGTCTGGAAGATGTGAAGGGCCCAAGAATAAATTTTGCGTTACTGT
Organism: Sylvia atricapilla; assembly: GCF_009819655.1. Classification (NCBI taxonomy): domain Eukaryota; kingdom Metazoa; phylum Chordata; class Aves; order Passeriformes; family Sylviidae; genus Sylvia; species Sylvia atricapilla. The sequence goes on from NC_089174.1 coordinate 43,300,068, forward strand.
TCTATTTTAGAACTGTGGCTTTGTGCAAGGGCCATGTCTGTTTCACTCTTGCAAGGAACCTCAAGACAGAGAGGAAGAAGAAACGGACATTCTCAGAAGGAAAAAGAAAAACTGAACACAATCTTGCAGGTTATTCAACCAGTGCAAAGCACCCACCTTTATTCCACACTCTCTGGATAATAAAGCACCATCAGTCTCAACTATCTCCTTCCTGAGCACTTCTGAAGGCACCATTCTGAGGCACTCAGAATAAGAGGAACACAAAGCCCAAAGGGAACAAGTAGACTGGTTCCTACACCACATATTCAAAACACTTTTCCTATGCTCTTAAGTTGAAGTTGACATAACAAATTAACAGTACCCTCAAATATCTATCAAATCATTAAAGGCACACTCCATTTTGTTGTTCTACTTCCCCTCTGGAATTAATTTGGAAAGCATGAAGATTATTGCAACAGTGCTATAGACTCTCCCATGAAGAAATCTGTCTTTCGTGGAAATTTACAAAGAATGGTCTTCCTAGCATGCATGAAACGCAGCCTGAAGCCATGCACAACACGGAGATTAAAAAGCATTAAACAACTCCCAGAGCACTGAAGGAGGCATGGTTCACATTTAGAAGTCGCAGTAATCCTACACCAAACTGATTATGTGGTCATAAACCTAAGTGCCAACATAAAACATCTCCAACAGCAGCGTGCTTACAGCTTCCTTCCCCTCCCCTCCCCCAGCTTTGTCATGCCTCTGAAATCCTAGCATTCTTTATCTTAAAGCAGAAAAAACATTCCCTCTACTGTTTCTTCAGTGCCAGACCCGGAACCCACGCTCTCTAGAGAAAAGACAGGGTCCAGCTGTGTGCCAGCGCACGAGCTGGCACAGCCAGCTCCACCGGCACTGCCGCGCTTCTCAGCTCTCACTTCAACTTGGCACCCTCGGAGCATTCTTGGTGGGGCTTGGCACTCACTCCGCCCAGCGCCACCGGTTTGAAAGGATGTATCCGGAAGGCAGGGATGCCTTCCCAGGGCACGGGAGCTTTCAGCTGGGGATTCAGGAGCGTTTTCAGCACGTGCGGATGTTTACCGAGTAGCTCTCCTTTGGGAACACGTCAAGATGTATCAATGTCCATAAGAACACTGATCACAGGAAAGAAAAACAAATGCCTTATTTCAACAGATTTACTCCAGACGCGGTTCAGAACAGTTCCATTTGCAAAAACCTTTACTGTGACTCGCTCTGTTGAACCACAGAAGTCAAGGCATGGGTAACTAGAGATCCACCCCACAGCACTGATGACTCCAGTCAGCTTTTCTTAGCAAGGACCTGAAATCTGATATCATCAGAGCTGGACTGTCTCTTCTCCTCTTTTGCTCTTTATAAAAGTTTAATTTCTGAGTTGCAACTGCACTCATATATATATATACACACACACACATATATATATGGAAATTATCCCAAAGAGCAACATTCTTCATTTTTACAAGAAGAAATTCGTCCCTCCTTGCACTTCAGTATGTTGACACAATCAAAGGAAGCATTATATCAAGCATGATTTGAAAGTACTTTTTAAAAAGCCCAAATCACTGTGCCTTAAGCTGACTTTTAAATTTCTTGCTGAAATAATAAAAAACACAGCCAAAAATATGAATATAAAGCAATTTTAATTTTCCTCTATATATTTATATCAAAGAAATAATACTCATGTCCAAGTACTGTACATACAATATCTTCCTTATAAACTCTGTAGTTTAAAACACATGTACAAAATTGCACAATGCAGTTTGCAAAAAATCATAAATACATTTTTGCATGTAAACAATTCCAGCACAAGGATCAATGTTATACATTCCAAAATGTCTAAGTGTCTGCTCACAAACAAAAACAAACAAAAACCCCACTGTGATCTCCATAAAGGTCCTAATGTTACAAATCAATCATTAACAGATTTCTATCTGATGTACTACACACAGGGATACATAAATGAGCACAAGGCAAGTCGCCTTTTAGTCATAAGTACTTAAGACAGAGGCTTGGAATACAATCCTGCTGCCATTAAAACCCATGGTGCCCATCCCACAGTATTTAGTGGTAGCAGCATTGTGTTAATTTTTCCAAGATTGCCACTTGCAGTATGCCTTACTTTCAATTCTCAAACAAGCTGGCTACCACTGAACAGTAGGAATTTTAAAATTATTGTAAACATAGTAATCACTGTTGTATATTCAATAAGTTACAGTATTCTCCTAAACACATCACTAAATTAAAAAAATGTTTTACATTTAATCAGGTGCAAGATGTCCACTAGTATCATCCACTTTGTCTCAGAAATAAGTATTTTGAATATAATACAGTTAGTAAAAGTAATGTAAAAAAAATTACAATGGACATAATCCTCAGTTGTGTATTACGAAGCCCTGTAGCTTGTTTACATTTTAAAAAATCACATCAGAAAAAAGGTCTCAGAAGTGTCCTTTAAATCTCTCCTGACCAAATCCAGCAAATGAGTAGCTACTGAATTTTGTTTCACTATTATCTCCATCTCTGTGCAATGCCCATGCCAGCACACTTGTTTGAAGATTTCCCAAAATCAATTAGGTTTAAAAAGGTCCATAATATCCATACAGAGTTATTTGTTTTGTTGTCTGTTTTGGGCTGCTTTTGTGTAGTTTGTTTGTTTGGTTTTTGTTTGTTTCTTTGTTTCTTTGGGTTTTTTAATCTATTCACATACTGCAATTTTATAAATTTCTACCAGAAGCAGAGGTTTTTAAAGGGTTTTTCAGAGACTTCCTCTCTGCAAGCTAATTTAGTAAGACAGAATACAAAGGTACACATAAACCCAACTTAAAAAAGACCCAAGAAAGGATGTAGGCAGACACCCACCCACCAACTAGGTGCATGTAAGCTGCTGGAAGAGCAAAGCCCAGTTTGAACTACTCTGCTTCCACCTTTCATTTTGGAGAGCTACCCTGAAGAAGAAAGTTTCAGTTCCATGCCTGAAGAATCAGCTTGGACTGAAGAACTGTAGCAAGCTGCAGTTTGCTCACACTTTTGGACAAAAAGAGAGCTTGGAGATGCTGGTGGTGGCACATCAGGGAGGGGATTCTTGCCCTTTACAGGAAATCCCTTATTCTGTTAATCAGCATGAGGCATGAATGCCAGTAAGGACCACAGAACTTGTGTGACACTACCAGCAGCCCCAGCCTCTGACATTGCAAGGTATTGTGATTACAGTAATGCAGATCATTAAGTGTTTTCTGCATAACAGAAACTCAGCAAGAACCAGAAACCACCAAGGGTTTTTAAAGCTGGGTCCTATTGCCCAAGGGCTCTTTTTCATGCAACAGGAATTAGTTCCTCTGTTGAACTTCTAGAAATACATACTGCACAAAGAATGATAAATTTCACCTTTACCTGCCAGCACCTAATTGGAGCTACTCTTTTCTAAGGGGCTCTCTTTTGAGTCATACAAGATAAGCCAACACAAACACCACACAGTGACAGCACATGTGCGGTCCCCCAAACCTCAGAGAGATTTATCAGCGTAGGCAGAAACTGCAGGAACAATAAGCCAACTTTAGATGAGCCACTACAGGAAAGAGAAACTGCCCTGGAAGAATGTGCTACAACTCCACAGATGGAAAAACACAGAAAGCTGAAGAGCTACTTCACCAAAACACTTATTCAGCAATTCAGACCCAGCTGCTGTTCCTGGTAAGATGATGCAGAGGGAATCTAAGATTTACCTTCAGATGTCATAAACTAGAGGTAACCTAACAGATTGAGTTTTAAGGTCAAAGAGGCTCATGGCCCTTCACAGCAGAATATCCCTGCTACTGCCACCTCTTAATCTCTCTACTCTTCTCCCTCTTCTCTCCTTTTGACCTTAAGAAGCCAGTATATCCATTCCTGATCAGGAAGAGTGGGAGTGGTAAAACTCAGTGGCTAAATTTTGGTGTGCAAGAGGCCTATGCAGACTTGCCTATCATTTTCTATTTTAAAGCCAGGAATTGCACAATACTATATTGCAACACTTACTCCCTTCCCTTTGTTCTGTACAAAGTAGCAAAGCACAACTGAAGCAAAATCACTGTTGGGAGTGTTTAGATTGATGGCTCACATGTCAGAACCGCACTAAGCGTCTCTGTAATTACCAGCACTTTGCAACAAAGCAAAACAATTCTCCAACATATACTTGTGTTGGGTTTGATTCTGTGGTGAGGTTTTTTTTTGGGTTTTTTTTTGAGGGGGGGGTGTTGTTTTTTTGGGGTTTTTTTCATAGGGGGTGGATGGGAGAGTTAACAAAGCCCGAATATTTAATCTGTTGCACGAGGAGGAATGCTCAAGGGGCTCGCAAGAACTTGTTTTGCTGCAAGTTGAGCAACACCACACAGCAAAGCCTTGAAATTAGAGCAAATGCTTGAAGCTACAAAGGGCGTAGCTGCCTTTTGGAACTTGTCCTTCATGGGCTGCATTTTATTAGAGACCATTTGCATCACCAGACAGCATGCAAACCTGGGCTTTACTTGATGACATTTCAGTATGGTGGTTGTCATGACTTTAAATAAATAAGGGTAAATGTGAAATCACTAGTCATCAGGCGAAACAGGGAGGGGCACAGTCTCTTCTTTCTAAAGAAGAGACATTTAGAAGACACTTAAGCAGCAATAATAGAACAAAGTAAGTTAAAAAGCATTCTGAAGAGCAATTCTGTCACTTAAACATAAAACAAATATTACCATCAAATACTGTTTCAGAGACAAACATTATTTTTTCCTTGGATTCCATTTTTTTTCTCTTTCCTAGTGCTAATAACTTTGACTAGCATCACTAATTATTTATTACCAGTGGGGAAAGGAATAAAGATGTAAACTTTATTAGACACTACTGGCCTGCCGGGAAAGTGGTTTCATAGCACATGGACACACTGGCCTGCACAGTGATTTCACTTAAAAGGTGCACACAAAGACTGTCAAAAATCACAAGGATTTATAATACCATTTTACTGACTGGCACAAAATTGTTCGGATTGATAAACACATTTGGCAGCATTTTAGGAATCCCTGTTCTGAAGGTGTCTTGCAGACCATAAATAGGTGTCCTAGCTACATATGGCCATAACTTACGTGACATTAGAGATAACAAGAACATTTAACTCCCTAATAGTACTTCCTTGCTATTTCTCCCATGAAGGGAGAAATATATTTCCTCGCTATATCCTCCCATGAAGGATGTTAAAAGACAGAATGGTAAAAGTCGGAAAAATCCAAGAACTCAAACTCTGACTCTACTTGTGAAGAACTGCAAGTTATATATCAGGATCTTCTACTGCTCTCTTTCCATAACTGTTGCTAGGGAAAAAGAAGGAGACTATCCAAAATACACTCTGGAACAGCACACTAACTTTATTTGACACTACTCCATTGCTTGTGTCCTGCATTACAAGAAAATCTGAAGATTTATGAAACAGAGGTGTGGGAAAGATTGTCAAGTTCAGTATGTTATCTTTCAAATTACTCAGCGTGTACAAGAAGACCATCTTTAGTTAGTTAGTTAGTCAGCCAGTCGGTCAGTTAGTTAGTTATTTTAAAACTTAGTTTAAAAGTTAGTTCTTAAAGGTCAATTTTCCATATGTGGCAGGAAGGACACATCCCTTGGGGCTGTGGGAAGCTCTCTGAAGAGGACAAGAAAGTGGTATCAAACAGTTCCTCAGAGTTCAAGCTACTGGTCATGATTTTTCACCTATTCAGTCTATTGTTTAAGAACAGGGATGCAGTGAGAAGCCTGGTTCTCAACTGCTTCAGCTTTCTTCACCTATGACAGAAGTAATACCACAGTTTACAACCACTGACTGTAACTGTTGCAAGACATGCTTCAAGGTACTTATTAGAAAGGTTTTCAAATTTATTCAATTAAATTTTGAGGTAAGAGTAAAACAGGACTCAACCTAAAAAGTAATTGGAAGTGCAAAACCAAAACAGAAACTGCAGCCAAAAATTTTTCTTCCTCCCCCTTGTATGTTACTGACCTCCAGCAAGACAGCTCTCCAGACTGCATGGACTCTGTTCAGGTCATTTACAATTCCACCCCTACTCAGTTCTTAACCAGTAAGTAACAGTAGTAGTAAATCTTATCAGCAGTGTGCTAAATATCAGAATCTTGCAGTGTATTAGTGCACAGTGAACTGGTCATATCTATTATCTCCATGTCAGCAAGGCTTCAAACCAAACCATCACTTCAAAGCATTCCTACAGAAATGGTCATTCTTTAGTCAGAACATTTAGCCAGAACATTTACTCCTTAAACTATTGCAGATCCTGTTTGTTATTAGTACTAGAAATTGAGAGCAAAGCTCAATTTACAGCTAGCTATGCTATGGATAGAGACTTTTTGACAGCAGACAAAAAAGCAAATATCAAATTATTTAGGGTGACTCCTTTAAAACATTATTTATGATAATCACAATTTCATCTTATAGTAAACTACTACACACAAACTGCAGCACTTCAGATAACATTAAGGCTAAATGTGACCTCAAAACAAGTTCTTTTTGTGTTAATTTAGCATTGCAAGGCTTGACAGTCCTCCAATTTGACTGGAAATCGAAAAAATCACCTTGTGATCACACACAGAAATGCAGCTTAGGCTTCTGAAAGAATAAAAGCATAGGAAAAGCCCCATTTTGTACTGTTGCCACTAAAAAAAATCACAGTTCCTTCCTTTGGCCATCCCCTTCTCTAGGCATGCTGGTGTCTATGCACAACACCTCGACACACGTTTGCAGGTATCTGTGCTTCAGAAGAATTAGTTCATAAAGGCTGGATTTGCTGTTTCTTCAGTTAGTCCTCACTGACTTGAGAGGATACTGCCCAAGCAGGACTCCAGCACAAGAACTCATGTCCCCTGCAGACACAAGATCAAGATTCAGAGTTTTTACATCAGAAAGGTGTTTTTGTCAAGACTGCTCAACCAAAAGTGGCATTTCAATACACAGCACTGGTGTGAAGATACAGACTGTAGACTGGTTTCCCTCCTCCCCACCACCGTATCCCCAGTGGGACCCTTCAAAGACAACTACAGCAAGGCATTCTGATTGACCTGTATGAAGCCAACTGTTTCGACATCCAAGCAGAGATCCCGTTTGTGACTATGCTGATGCAGAAAGTAAGCCTTCAGGTATGAAACAATTTAGGAAAAAGTGCTCCCAGACTAAAGCAAACAGCAGAGATCAATGCCCACAGCAAGGCAACAGGATGGTGCCTTGGAAAGCTGCTCTCATTATGATTTATGCGTATAAATTTCTAGACTCTTTTAGCAACACACAAACAACAGCAGGTTCTCCACTGTGCACTCATTGTTGCAGCGTTTCTCAGAAACCTACATTTAGCTTGTCACACATGACCAGTTCATGGAGAAGTTGCTTCTGTCCCGCCTCCAAGCCACTGAGTCGTTATGAAGAGAGAAGTTTCACAGCACAAACAGCTGCAAGACACTTCTAGGATAAAAAGAGACAGACCTCTGAAATAGGATAAAAAGACACAGATCTCTGAGACACTGGAGTGGAGTAATTATGAATTACTAAAACCTCTTGTCTCCCATAATGTATCATAAAGGCCTAAGTCTCCATATATTCAGAATAATTCCACACCTTCATAGTAAAGTTGCACCATATGCAATAAGATTAACAAATTTCTTACGAACTTTAGATTCTGGACTTTTTCACAAGAACATTTATCATTCTTCATCAGATACACTAAACCCTGATGCAACTCCACAATAAGTGACTGTGGTGTGCAAAGGATGAGTTAACATTTGCAGGATTACTAAGCACTGTGAAAGCTTTCGGTCCAAGATCTTTTTCTGCTGATACAGGCCTTGCCAAATACTGAAAGAGGTGAATCCCTGACAGACTTTACTGTCCACTTGTGCTGGAAGATGAGCAGCCACACAGAGAGTACTGATTAAAAGTAGCATCCAACGAGCATCAAAACAGGCTAAAAACTCTTCAACACTCATTCTTACAGTAAAACTTTAAACAAAAAACTGGAAAAATGGAAGTGATTTTGTACAAATCAAGTATGTACACAGGTATGTCATACTCCAATTTGTCTACTTGCTAAACATAGAAACTTGGAGAATCAAGTAAGGAAAGAGCAAAATTATCCAGCAGCAGTTACAGCTGTGTATCTGAATAAGCGAAAATGTAACTCATTGCTTTTCCTTTTTTAATTTGCATTCCAGAAGCAGGACACATAAAATGCATGAAAGAATGATTTATTTTACAAGTAGACGGATTTTCTTCTCTTGCACATGAGTAGCAGATAGAGAAAATTTTTCTCTAAGAAGGTTCTGGATTCAAATAGTTAAGACTCAAGTTATGGCAGCCAAAATGCTATTTTCAGCACAACTAGTAATTCAGATCTGTACTTCAGACACTATCCAACAATATTTTGGGAAGCTTTATATAACTGATCAAAATATATCAATGCCTTATATAACTGATCAAAAATTAGTTGCCAAATAAACTTCCACTTTAACAGCTGCAAACTGCAGAATGCCTGAGGGCTTAACCTGGGGAGGTCTTTCCTTTGTCAAAGGTGAGACAGAGAGTCAATCAGATATTTAAAGGAATGAAGGATGCCTCATGACTCTTTCTTCTGTAAAGACATAAATACAAACCAAGATAACAGAGAACTGTCATAGAACCACCCTTGATCTCAAAACAGTGCATGACAGTAGTGACTACTGACATGGCGTGAAGAGCCCAGATGTGTTATCTACCTTTTTGGAAGACCATCAAAGTCTTATAAAAGAAAACATGACTATCATCACCAAATTGCTCGTCACCATGATCAGGATTTATCATGTCCAAACACCTATGCTTCTCAAAGTATGCAAAGTATTTGCTTTTGGAAAGGCTCTGTAAGCATACTAAATGAGCTCGACCTGGAATCACAGTAAAAGTTTTAAGAACATGTCACCAGCTACCTGGACCTGTCTGGAGACCTTGTGATTCCAATAGACTTCACAATCCTGGAGACCACACCATCAACTTTCTTAGCAATGGCATCATTTGAGTCAGTGTTTTCAGAGTGGCTTCCTTGCACTCACATCAAGCAGTGGCAGATCTGATGAAGGTTCCACCCTCTGCCCAAGGAAGGAGTGGACAGGTCTTCTCTTACTGAAAACATTCCCCCTCCTATTTCCCAAGTCAGAAAAGATCTGACAAAATTTCAAATAAATCAAAACCATATATGAATCTAACTCTTTTGCTGTAGCACCTAAATAAGAAGGCACTTCACATCTAAACCAAGATCTCAGTTCAAGCACATTCAAAAAGTGTTGGACAAAAACCAAAGTGTGCACAGAAGCAAGCATCCAGCAACCAAAACAGACAAAGGACAAGACTATTTAGCCTCCAGAGCAGATTACACCTGGGGCAAAGAAACAAAGAGGGATGTTTATTTGTCAAGGATTCACATCTGGAATGAAAACCAGATTGGAAGGACACGAGTGTGTAAACCTGCAAATCAAGTCACGCAGTGTGAGTCTCTGCAAGGACTAGCAAATAGTGTGCATAAGTATAACAAAGCATGGTAGTTTCAAAGGATGAAGAAAAATACTAAAAATCACTGAGCTAACAGTGAATGTAACTTTTATTTTGGGATTTTAATTTTTTTTGGTTTGCTTCTTTTTTTGGGTTTTGTTTTTGAGGGGTTTTCATTGTTTCTTTTCTTACAGTAACACACAGCCAACTTACTTGGAGTTACTGAAAAGGAGCTACATGGATGCAAATCATATAAACAGTCTGAAATTTTTTTACCCAGTATCTATCTTTTAACATCTCACAGTGACCAAGGTTTTTGGCAGAAAACCAAAACCTAAGCAATACAGACATTTAACAACAGATGGAAGAAAAAAGGCAGACAAAATAGAGAAGCCATATTTAAAGGTTTAGGGACACTGCAGGGGTAAAAGTGAGAGTATTGATACATTTTAGAAGACAGGAACAATCAAGTGTGACAACTGCAGCAGGTAAGTACTCCTGAGTCTATTTATATTGGTTTAAAGTGTTAGGTGCTTAGGCTTTCCACTCAAATATCTGCAAAAAAAAATGCAGCAACCTCTAGCAGAACCAGTCTAAGCAGGAAAAAAAAAAAAAAAAAACAACCACCCAAACACTATTCTCAAATTTTGGTCATATCAGTGTTAAATCCTTTTTCTTAGCCTAAATGCCAGATTTTAAAAAGGCATTTATGAAGGAATCTGACCACTCTACAGAAAATCCATTTCTTTTGGACAACTCCACTACCAGAACGGTAGCCTCTGGCAGAGAACTGGAGCTGCCAGCCTCTCGAGTAATTTCACATCAGTCATCAGGGTATGAGAGCTGGCCTGTCACCACTTCTATTGCTGAACAGATGTCAGCTAGAACAGAAAGCAGGCTACCAAAGAAGTCACCACATGATGTTTTTGAGAGGCTTGGTGCAAGACTGCTCTTGCAGTAAGTTCAAACTCAAGTGAGGTAATGTGGGGTGGTTTTCAGCTTTAACATTACCATGCTGAAAAGGGGGAGCTCATCATAACCCTGCTAGACTATAGCCCAGTAGAGCCTTGTCTATGTCTGGGAAGAGGAACTGCAGTGATTTCCTATGCCTTATGGATCCCCCATGTTGCTTGGATATTGCTAGTTTATTACAACCAGAAATTATGAAGTAAGTAAAGAAGTAGTATTGCACAGCTGCATTTATCATTGTCCTGTGCTCTACCACAAGATCTTTACCTAGCCCTACACTCGTCTACAAAGACAAGGACCAAAATAGGGGTGTTCGCCCATGTAATTTCTTATGATATTTCCAGGCTTCCTTAAAAAAATCCCACGTCATTACATATACAGTAAAGTATCTCACATCTACCAGGCAGCATTACCTCTATCACTAGTGAAAAGTGTTAAGTGTGAGGGGAAAGAAGTTTTTTATCAGTTTCTCCAGACTTGAGGCATCTTTGCAGATGGGTGATGACTACCAAAGTCATCAAAACTGTATTTTTCACCCAGTTATTATATAACAGGCAGTGCTACAGATTGTATGCACTATGGTTCAGCATGCCCCTAAGAAATCTTTAAACCTTTAAGACCAAAATGTTTTTTATCAGCTCATTAGTATTTCTAACAGCAGAACGTACTGTTACAGGCAAACATTTCAACCATCAGAAAAGGCTCTGGTGACATGATCAAACAGTTATACAATGATAAATATGGCTTCTACCTAATTTGCATATGCATTAAGAAAAGAAATATCCTCAGAGCCATCTCAGCTACAGTAACAGTGTAACAACGCATTCTCATGTGATTTTATACATGTGCCAGGAAGGACTATGTACTGACAGGAAAAGCTCATACACTTCATTGCTTGCAGCTCAACTTTCTGAAAAGATAGCACTCACATATCCCCAATAAAAGCATGAAAAACCGTGAGCCTATCCCATTCTTACTGGATTTCAAATCATCAGCTGTAGCCTTCAGAAGAGGTAAGAGATATTTACCAGCTCCTGAGTGGCTTTAACAGATCTGAGCAATTGCTGTACACACAGAGATGTCTATGTCTTCCTGGCTCCTCATATGATTACCCCTTTTCACCAGCTGGCACAGACACATATCCCCACGAAAGATTTGCCTCTGAGCTCAAGCAGAGTTTTTTAGCACAGTTTCAACGAGGGAAGAGGGCCCCACAATGCAGCTGGATCTGCTCAGGAGAAGCCCTGCCTTCCCCCAGCGGCAGGGCCGGCCCGCGGCCCCCGCACAGCGGGGCTTCTGGTGGAGCTGACAGTCACAGCCCAGACCCTTCCCACCGCACCATTGCCACAGGGCTCGGCAGCGCTGCGCTAGCGGCTATGCTCAAAACACATGCGTGCAGCAGAAGCATGGAAGGCAGTGGCACCGAGCAAAGGATCTAAAGCTTTCAAAAACTTAGTGAGGATTATGTCTAATCAGAAGAAATAGTTCCTTTGCTATACTCTTCTACCAGTAAATTCTCAACAAAGAAATAAATCACACCAATTCTTCTCAACCAGAAAAAAGACTTCACATTGTAGCAATGACTCTTTCTGTCTCTGGAGTATTGCGGAAAGTTTCTTTAGAACAAAGTAGACCAAGAAGCAAGATATACAGATTTCTACTGAAAAATAAATCTAGTTCTCCATAATATTTCTGTGATTTATTCAAACAGAATACAGTGGAATTATAACCTTTACAGCTAACCCACTCCAAATCTGAGCCCTTTTCTGTATAGCACTGCATTGTTACTATACTATGGAAAGAGCACACACTACTGGAATGTACACAGTGAAGGAAAAAAAGAAAAGTAAAGCTCTCTTTGCCAAAGTAACCATTTTCTCTACTAACGTGTTATCTAGAAAAATAAGGTCTAGGCAACATCCAAAAAGTGTTCAAGTTTCAATAAATAACTATCAATGCCCCAAGTTTGCACTGGCACAAGAAATATGGAGCATACAGGTTTAGAAAACTATTTTCCTAAGACTGAGTCAGCAATGCATTTCAATCTGCTTAAGATTTACAACAAAAATCACTTCCCTCCAGGGTTTGATTTGAAAATCAAAGCCATGTAAGTGCAAGAGCACCCACACAGCTGTCTTAACTCTCAATGGCAAATTAAAGCTCTAGAGAAAGACAGTATTTTAAAAAAGTTCTTTATCAATACCAAGAAAATATACATAGCCGTATTATGTCTTAAATATATATATACACGCACATCTTTTCAAAAGGTACGATTCTGGCTATTTTTTTTTTTTTTTAGTTTGAAAAGCTTATCCATTGCTATACAGTTCAGTAAAGTGTATTAGGAAACACACGTTTTATATCCCCCATGAAAATAAAGTTGAATCTTTCTGTAAACAGTAATTTTCTTATTTTCGGAAATCTCTACAGACCTCACGTACTTCACTGAAAAATTAATAACCACCTGCCCCAGAACCACCCACGGAGACCCTCGCTGCTGAATGTGACATCGACACAACCCGGGAAACGCTTAGCAACACCCGGCTCCCACAAAAAACACCTTCTCCGGGCGCAAATAAATAATAATAATAATAATTAATAATAATAAAAAAAAATAGCAGAAGGGCGGCAGCAGGCGCGCACCTTGGCCCCGCGGTGCCCCGGGCGGGCTGGGGCCGGCGGGGTGTCTCTCCTCAGCAGGCGCTGCTCTCCGGCGCGGCGGCGGCCGCCTCGGGGGGAGTCTCCCGCGGCTGGGCGGCGGCGTGAGGAGGAGGATGCCCGGCGGCGTTGATGTGGCAGCCAGAGGAGAGGTGGCTGCGGACGCGACCCTGCAGCTGGGTGACCTGGGCGCGGAGGAGGTTGGCGGTGGCGGCCAGCTCGGCGTTCTGCCCCTTGAGCGCCTTCACCTTCTCCTCCAGCCGGGCGATGCGCTCCAGCTTCCGCCGGCGGCACTTGGAGGCGGCGATGCGGTTTCGCAGCCGCTTGCGCTCTGCCTTCAGCCGCTCCTGGCTCTCCGCGTCTAGCGGCGACAGCGACGGCGGCGTCGGCGCGCTGCTACCGCCCTCCCCGCCCGCCGACGGCGGTACCTCGGGCACCGTCTGCGGCTCTTCCAAGGACCGCGCCGGCGGTAGCCGGCCGCTCCCCAGACCCGCCGCCCCGAAGGCCAGGCCCGGCGGCGGCGGGGCGGAGGCGGAGGGGTAGGCGCTGCCCGAGGGGCTCAGCGGCCCCGGGGGGTTGAAGCCGCTTAAGTTGGTGTAGACGGCCGGAGGGTCGGTGGCGGCAGCGGCGGGGGCTCCCGGTGGCCCCGGGCGGGCGGTGCAGCAGGGTCCCGGCGCGGAGAGCGGCGGCGGCGCCGCCAGGAGCTGGTTCTGCTTGTGCAAGTCGGCCAGGGCCTTGACGAAGCCGTCGGCGAAACCCTCCTGTTCCTGCGTCACCGGCTGCCGGTAGAGGAACGGCCCCGCCGCCGCCGCCCCGCCGCTCCCCGCCCCGGGCGCCGTCGGCCCCGGGCTGCCTGCGCCCAGCCCCGCGCCCCCCTGGATCAGCAGCTGCTCCAGGTCGGCGGCTGGCGGCAGCTTCAGCAGCGGCAGCTCCGCAGCGGACCCCAGCGCGGCCTCCGGGCCGCCGCGGGCCGCCGCCGCCCCGCCGCCGCTCCCCGTCTCCGCGGAGCCCGCGGTGGGCGGCGGGGCGGCGGCAGCGGCGGGCGGCGGCGGCAGCAAGCGCAGAGCCGCCGCGCTGCCGCGGGCGCCGGCAGGCGGGCGAAGGGCGAAAGGCCCTGGGAGCGGCGCGGGGGCGGCAGACGGCAGGTCCCGCTTCTTCCCGGCGCCCAGCAGCAGCTTCTGCCCCGCCGCTGCATCGGCTCCAGGTCCGCCGGCGGTACCGAAACCCGCCAGCGGCACGAAGTCGGGTAACAGCTCCAGTCCTTCCTCGGGATAAAACGGCGCCTCCATCTTCACGGCGGATCGCCCGCTACGCCCGCCGCTCATGCTGCCGCCCTCGCCGGCCGGCGGCGGCTCCGGCGCTGGGCGGGCCGGGCTGGGCGGCTGCTCCGCTGGGCCGGCCGCCCTCGGCTGGCAGCGGGGACTGAGCCGCCTCCCGGCGCCGCCGGACCAGCGCCACGCCCCGGGCTCACTGCCCGCCCCGCCGTCGCCTCCTCCCTGCTGCTGCCGCCGGTCCCCCCCCGCCCGCTCCTTCCCCCGCCCGCTGGGCTTGCGCGGAACGCTTCCCGGTGGGGTGTCCGTGGGGAGCCCCTGCTGCCCCACCCCCTCCGAAACTCACCCCGCGACTGCGGTGTGGGAGAGAAGGCAGTGCAGGGTCCTTCGTCCAGGAACGGGGAAGTGTCTTCTGGCCATCACTCCGGCCAGGGCACCGAAGCCCGCCGTTCCTCTGTGCTGGATGAGCACAGGATAGTGCAGGTGTCGAGGACTAATGATCCCCGAAAACACAGTGCTGGGAAGTCTGACGGGGAAGTGCTTGGCCATCAGGAAACATGCCAACTAGTGAAACTAAAAGTCGCTCAGAAGATGGACATGGATTTGATGTGGCCTTTCTTTCCTGGGGGGGAAGAAAAAAAAAGTTAAGGAAAAGGATTTGAAACATCTTAGGCATATTTCCAACATTTTCAAAATTACTGAAACATGAATAGCATTTTTAAGTTTGGGGGTGGTATTTATTTGTTATCGGTTGTATTTATTTGTTATCTTTACTCAAGACAATTGCCTCTGCTCTTCTCCAAGTTTCTGAAATTCTTATGGGATGAGGAAATTTCTTCTCACCCAGTCCTTTATAAATCCCTTTTGCTTCAGGATACCAATGTGATCCTGACAGAGCTGCTGAAAGCTCTCATTTAAGTCTTTAAAATCAGCTTGCTGACTGATAGTCTCAGTGGCTTATCCACACATTCACCTGATCTCCTCATCTGTGATGGACCCCCTCAGTTAGGTGTCACCTTCTGCAACACATTTATGCTTTCATGCTTTCTCTCCTCAGGCATTTCCTTCCTGCATATCAAGACCATGTGCCTCTTCCTCAGAGTCTAGTGAAGCTGCTGAGCTCTGCTCTTAGCCTCACAATCTGTATAGCCATGCTGTGCTTCCCCTGTGCCTAGGTTCATTCCAAAACCAGCAGAGGAGGAGGAGATGAACAGTGGTGTCAAATCCAGGACTTGGACTCGGAATCCCTCTTCGGGTCCATAAGAGAACTGGAGTCTAAGGGCACTGACTAAGGCCTTGATGACCTTGACTCAAGTACTTTGGGGCCCCCAACTCTTGCTGATGGGGCAAGAGGTCCTTTTCAACACAGCACCTTCAGTCCCTGCCTAGTGGTGTCACAGGTGTCGCTCTATGTCCTGGGTGAACCTTGGACCTGTGTTTCCAGTTCTGTTCCTGGCACCATCTCTTGCTGCTCCTGCCTGAATTGCCTGGGTGGACCTTGTACCCAGTTGATCACCTCACCTTGTGTGGGTGTGTCCATTAGTGTCTGACCTGCTCTTCTGCTGAAGGACTCTGTCCAGGCTGGTGAGCCTGGGCTTTGGCTCTGGTCACCCCTAGATCATCTTGCCATGAGACAGCCCAGCTCTTCTGGTCCCTCAGCTGTGGCAGAATTGCTGCCCATAAAACTGGCAGCAGGAGGACTTGAGAGAGACGAAAGTCATCAGGCAAAGGCTGGAGACAGAGGCATTCAGATGGATAGGGAAGGAGCAGCCATGTTTTTCTTGGTGAGGAAGGTAGTGCTAGAAAGAGCTTATTTTGGTTGTCTCTTGGCTGACCTAGTAGGAGAAGGAGCAGAGTGAGCGGTCCTCAGGCAACACTGAGTACTGGAAAAAGCTCATGTGAGTGGCTTTGTGGAAGTACTGCTGAAGCTGCTATACAGGCTGTTTTGTTATATTCCTGGGCAGGCAAATGGCAATGACTGGTACCTTCCATCAGCTGGGCAAAGAGCTGTCTAGGCAGAGAAGCCACAGCCTCCAAGCTAAGGCCCATGAACTTTCTTTTTTTTTCCCCTCACAAATCAAGTGTAGAGGGAGAAAGTAGACTGAAGAGAAAATTACGATCTGTGTGGAGTCAGGTAAAAAGCCATGGAGGTTCATTTGAGTCTAGGGTCATTGCCAGTGAATTTCTAGATATATGCTACACTTGACTGGGGTGACGCTAAAGGTAGATTCCTTTATTGCTACACAAAAACTGTCACTTATGTAGGATGGTTTTACTTGCTGATCAAACACAGAGCTTGAAAGTCCACAGAATAGGAACATGTCGAAACTGCTCCAAATAAACTTATTTGTAACTACAGATCGATTTACTGAAAGATCTATCTGCTGTTTGCTGATGCACCTGCAAACTACGTTTAGGCGAGTGAGACGGAGTTGTTTTTATACGTCCCTAATGCAACTGTGTTACGGCAATGTGGTCTTTGCGTTGTTTTCTTTTCCTTTCCCCCCGCCCCTCCGTTGTTTGTGGCGTGTTGTGGGGTTTTTGTTGTTGCTGTTTTTTTTTTGTTTTCCTCTCCGAAGAGCGCCAGAACCTCCCGCGGGGCTCACAGCGCCAGCTTCTTCCCGTCTCTGTGTCAGCCACGTTGTGTACACCCGACCGCAGCCCTGCCTGCCGGCTGGGGCATTCATCCCCGGCCAGGACTTCGGGCATGGAGCGGTCGGAGTAGCCCCTGACGGGTTCCTCTCGATGCAGGAACGACCGCATCGCAGCCCCGGGCCTCGGGGTTGTACCCGGCGGAACGGCAGGCGCCGCCCTGGTGTGGGTGCGGAGGGGAACGGCGCTCCCCAGATGGTGCAGGAGGGTGTGGGCGGCACCGCCCTGCTGTGGGTGCGGAGGATGCGGGCGGTCCTGCGCAACTGTGGGTGCGGTGTGGGCGGAGCACGACCCCGAAAGGGGGCGGAGCAGGGAAAGGAGGAGGCCGGATTGGAGGACCACGGAACAAGGCCCCGACCCACTCTGCGCGCCGACGCGCCCAACGGGCGGAGCGCGGTGCGCGCCGCTACCGCGAGAAGTTCCGTTGAAGCTAGCGCCGCCATCTTGGAGTTGGGAGAGCCCGCGCGTCTCGTTGCCGTCCCTCTCCGGAGGGCCGTGGGCGTGCGGGGGGGCCGCGGGAGGCGGGGGAAGCATGGGAGCCCGGCAGTGAGTTCGCGGCGCCTCGCCGGCTCGTCTGTCCCCACGGAGTCCGCGCCGCGGAGAGCGCGGGTTTGGGCGGGATGGTGCAGTCCTGTTCCGCCTACCGCTGCCGGAACCGATACGACAAAGAGAAGCCCATCTCCTTCCACAAGTGAGCGCGCACGGGCGGCGGGGCGGGGTCGCGCTAGGGGCGGGGCCAGCGCGGGGCCGCGCGCTCGAGGTCCGCCGGGGAGCCGCGAGGGAGCGTGCGCGGGCGGGCGCCGAGCGACGGGCGGAGAGACAGAGGGGCGTGTCTGTCCGCGGCCGCGGAGGGCGAGGAGCCTGCCCCGCCCCTCCTGGTGTCTCCCTGGGGAAAGCTGAGGGACGGGGCCCGCTAAGCCGCCTGTTCCAGGGCGGGAGCGGGCTGGGACACGCTCCACCTCCCCCCGCCCCCCGCTGAAGGGCAGGGCTCCCGCCAAACCCGCCTCATAAAACTTTCCAGAAAAGCTGAAAGTGCCTCTTACTTGCAGGTTTCCTCTTACAAGACCCGATCTTTGCAAGAAGTGGGAAGCTGCTGTTAAGAGGAAAAACTTCAAGCCGACCAAGTACAGCAGCATTTGCTCAGAACACTTTACCCCCGATTGCTTTAAGAGAGAATGCAATAACAAACTCCTAAAAGAGAATGCTGTGCCCACAATATTTTGTTACACTGAACCCGGTGAAAAGGTAAACCCAAAGCACCATGGCTGCAGGTCCCAGAACGTGTTGTGCGTGTCACTGTTTGCAGCGTGGCAGGGCAGCAAGCAGGGAGAGGATGCAGGCTGGGAAGGATGAAGGCTGGAAGGATGTTGAGCTTGTGTACCTGGGGTCACCAGGAGGGCTGTGGGGACAGAAACAACTCCAACAGCTCTGCTTGTTTTGTGTGAGGCAGTCTGAGGCTTTGGAACACAGAGGGTTGTACAAGCAGACACACTGGCTCTGACCTGCTCACATGTCCATTTAATTCACCAACCACGTGCTGAACTAAATGGAATGGCAGCAAAGTGAGAAGGTATTACCCTGTAGTTAAACTGTTCCAACGCATTTCCTGCATATTCAGAGTCTGAGAGAGCCTTCATTAATGCTTGCAAAATGGCACTTATTCTCTTCCCATGGCTGATGGCTACTGCTAGCATTGAAGACATGGTGGATGTTAACTGTGAAACTTAACTGGTCTCTTTAAGAGGGCGCTGCCCTCTGGCTTTGCAAAGTTAAAGTGAAGGGCAGAATCTTACCTGCACCTGCTATCTGTCTGTCCTGAGAGCACCTCTGTCTTGCCTTAGCCTTGTGTTTCAAAGCCAGCCTGGTCCCTGACTTTTGATGGTAGTCTTCTGTGTGGGGTATTCTTCCCTTCTCTGTGCCACTTGAGCAATTTACTGTGAGATGCAAGTCACTTATGACCTCTTACTTTGGACAAGAATGGAAAAGATTGATTTTTAACTCCTTTAAAGGATATAAAATATTTGATCTCTTATTGCTTTGCCATAGGCAAAGGAGACAGTGGTAGATAAAGAAGGTCTGGGGAGCAAAAGACCTAAATGAGATGAAGTGCACAAAAGCAAACTAAGATTTTTCTTGTTAGTTTTTCTGTTTATATACAATATTGGAGTGCTGCAGAAATAAAAAGGCAACACATTTGAAAAACAAAAAGTGGCTAATAACAGATAAGAGAATATAAACAGAATGTAAACAAGGAGACAGACAAATTCAGGAAAATATGGCTGTGTTTTTTATTTGATTGCACTTCCTTGCTTATCTGTGCAATACATATTTTTTTCATTGTGTGTAAAATACTTGAATTTTTTTTACAGTCTGAAAGCTGAATGAGTGTATAGGGTAGTCTTCAAAAGTACTGTTGGTGCAGCAGGATTAGTAGTGAGCCACATTCCCAGTATTGCTGTCATACCTGGATCTACAAAAACACAGAAGAGTGAGTGCCTTTTAATTCTGAAGGATTTAGTTCTATTCTTATTTGTCTCATGGCACTTTTGAATAAACTGCCACATATCTTCAAGTAACAATGTAATAACAAATAATAATAGTAGTTGTTTTGGAGTTGAATCCACACTGATTTTGAAATACAGGTTTTTAACTTTCGCACTATGTAATTTGGTATGCTTTCTTTTTCTTCACTTAGGTCTTAGGAGAAGTATTTATTGGCTGGAAGAAATCACTGATGATGTCACAGAGATACCAAAGATCTATAATATGTTGTGACAATAATAATTTGTATATAGAGGTAGCATATGCTCTGTAGCTTCAAATTAGAGATCTCTTTGAATTCAGCAGTCCAGCAGTGATCTGATTTTTGCTTTTGTTTCTAGCAAGAATGAGTTTCTTTTTGCAGGCTCTACCTTCACTTTATAGGGGTTTTTTGGTATAAAATTTTGATAGTGACAGCTGATAGGGTCAAGCTCTTTAGAATACTCATATGTGAATTAGATAGGCTAACAGTAGCAGATTTTTGTAACTGAGAAAGACTGGTAGTTGGCTGATTTTGTACTTTCATGTGATCAGTTATATTTGACTGCATATTAAACTTCCCTTTAATGCCAATCACCACTGTCTTTCAATACTAATCATCAAACTGCCTTTTCAGTGACTGTCTGCCAAGCGTTGTAGTTTGTATGAGGGACAGGTAGACACCCATGCATCTATCTTTCTTGCATATTAAGTCAAGGAAATTAATGATATGACCTTAAGATCTGATGAGCTTGATATTTTGGTAGTGAGAACTGTTTGCTGTTCTTAAAATCAATGTTTTCCTGATCCTTAGGCTTTCCTTTGTACTAAGAGTAATGGCAACAGGCGGGTAGGTGAAAATTTTTTCAATGCCTCTTTTACTGAGAATGTTTTAAGCTTTCTTCTTAATAGGCAATATTGCAAGCTCTTTAGTTTCAACAGCGCTTTTTCAATCAACATGTGCACAGAAGCGTTTCTGAATTATACTGGATTCCTTTGAGGAAGAAAGAATCTGATTCTCTGCTCTGGCCTATACTCAAATGGCTTGGGATCTCTGTTGTCTTGATCTGTACAAGTGGACCTATTAAGAGCAGTGTGATAAAACCCTGCAGTGGAGTTGGACCAACTGATATTTTGCTGCTGCCAAAACAGAGAACTGTGCTTCTCCCCTGTCCATTCCTCTGTCAGCTAAGCAGTCCTATTTCTTAACATGACCTGGCAGTGTGAGCTAACAGCCCAGAAAGCCAAATGTGTCCTGGGCTGCATCCAAAGCAGCGTGAGCAGTAGGGGAGGGAGGGGATTCTGCCCCTCTGCTCTGCTCTGCTGAGACCCCACCTGGGAGCCTGCATCCAGCTCTGGGGTCTCAGCACAGGAAGGACATGGAACTGTTGGAGGGAGTCCAGAGAAAGCCAGGAAGATGACCAGAGGGATGGAGCGCCCCTCTTAGAGACACAGTCTGAAAAAGTTGGGGATGTTCAGCCTGGAGAAGAGAAGGTGGTGTGGAGACCTCATAGCAACTTCCAGTATCTAAAGAGGGTCTGCAAGAAGGATGGAAAGGGACTTTTTTTGACAGGCCTTTAACTGCAGGAACACAGGTTTAGGTTAGATATTAAGTAAAAATTGTCCACTGTGAGGGTGGTGAGGCACTGGAACACAGTACACAGGTTGCCCAGAGAAGCTATGAATGCTCCATCCCCACAAGTGTTTAAGGGTTGGATGGGTCTCTGAGCAACCTGGTGTAGTGGAAAGTGTCCCTGCCCATGGCAGAGGGGTGTTGACTCTGGATGATCTTTAGGGTCCCTCCCAACCTAAACCGTTCTATAAATCTGTGATGCTCACTTTTTCCATGTATCAGGGCAGGTGTATGTCATTCTTTTGTTACATTGCTTTGACATTTAATAATGGACAGGAAATTCATGCAGTGATAATGGCACATCAAGTAACTTTCTGTCATTTTAGCAATTATGTTTGAACAAAGAGTAAATACTGAGGATGAGAAGGCTGCTTTGCTGTTGAAGATTTATTTATTTTGGTTCATGATGTCTCTTTTAACCAAACGTTTATGCTGCAGCCCAAAACCAGTAACAGAGTCCCTCCCAGTTGTTGAGAAGACAGGTCTTACTGTATCTATCTCCCTGCTCTGCCAGTCTGTCATCCCACTGAGTACTTGACCCTTACTCTACCTCAGCAGAAGACTGTCCACTTCTGATGTGTTTTTGATTAAGTTAGCTGATAGGTTCAATTACGTAGTGGTATGATGCTGCAGAAAGGAGGAGGGGCAAAGGGGAATGGAATGGCAGCAGTGAGTTACTATGTCATCTGAACTCCATTCTATGGAACTGCAGTCTGTGTTCTAGCTTCTTAGGTAATTATATAGATTTCAAAAATCTAATCTTCAAAAAACCTATTTAGACATCAAGGCCTTGAGTTTCAAAGAGCTCTTAAAATGAAGCTGCTTAAAAATATGTCCAGTTGAGAAGCCAGACAATAGGCAGGCCCAGAAATGTTTCCCAGTTTTGAAAATGGTGTCTTTGAAATTAATTTTATTAATTTAAATCCTGGTTGTTTAGGTTATCCTGGGGCAGTAATAAGGGAGTTGTGTTGTAAACAATGTTAAGCATGAAAATGTACATTTTTTTCTGGTTCTTTCTAGTCTGAAGAATATGCAGAGCAGCCAGAAGATCCACTACCACCTCCTCCACTGCCACCACTGCCACCACCTCCACCACCACCACCACCAGCAGCTCCAGTACTACCACAATCTCCATCAACTCCTTCTTTTCATTTGTCTCAAATAGATGCCAGATTTGTAGATCCAAGTATTGGATTATTGATGCCCCCTCTCCAGACCCCCAGCAATCTTGCTGTTTTTTGCGATCATAACTACACTGTAGAGGATACAGTCCATCAGCGAAAAAGAATTCAACAGCTCGAGGAGCAAGTTGAAAAACTGCGGAAGAAGCTCAAGACAGCGCAACAGCGGTGCCGGCGTCAGGAAAGACAAATTGAGAAACTGAGAGAAATTGTTCAGTTTCAGAAGGAAAAAGACATATTGGCAGGAAAAGGCTATGTGATTCTCCCTAATGACTATTTTGAAGTTGTAGAAGTACCTGCCTAGCAGTCATGAACATCAGTTTCCACTTTGGTAGGCCAAGAAACCTAGTTTAAAAACTAAATTCTTTTAATTCTGTATGTAAGACTTTCCAGAATTCTAAAACAGTAATTAAGCAGTCATACAAATAAGATAATATTTTTTCTTTATTGTCATTTCAGTTTGATACACTTTTAATATATTGAAAATGCAAGCATCTCAGAATTAGAATATGCAATTAATTAACAAAATATTAATTGCTTCCAGAAGGAAAGGATGCAAGATTGAAGACACATGAATTTACTTTTTTTTTACAATGTCTGTCTTATGCTTACAGGGGCTGGGAACTGAATCTGGCTGAGAGTGAAGTTTAGGTGGTTCTACACCTAGTGCTTTGTCAAGACTTTTAATGTTGGCTTTGGTAATTCCCACTAAGTAGTTTTCATTGATTTTAGAGCAGAATTAGGTCAGCTAACATCTGCAAGTGCTGCAGACAGATAGATCAGATGCACATTTCAGTCTGGGAAAACTTCCAACTTCAGTTTGCTATGCATTTGAAGCACTGCAAAAGTCTAATTCCTGGATCCCTTTCGGTGAGGTATGTAAATGAACCTCTTCTTTTGGAGTAGCTATTCACCACATGTATGTTTTGAGGGTGATGATTAGAATTCATTAGCATAGCTAACGAGAGCTGTAGAAGCAGCTTTTGTGTTGAGGGCACTTAAAAATAGTCCTGAAGTGCAGAGCTGAACTGAACATTTATGTTACTGCACTGTTGGCAGGATCAGTAAGACAATGTATTGTTTACAGTGACTGCTTGGAAAAGGACACTGGTGATATACAGTCCCAGTATGGTGTAGGGTCATCTTCTCAAAAACACAGTAACTGGTGGTGTTCTTGGTTTTGAAACTAACTCTTATGTCAACCATGTGAAGCTTCAGGAAATGAAGTAAGTTTGCTCTTTATCCAGAGAGTCAGACATTTATGGCTTTGTAGTATACAGTGGTTTTATTTCTTTCCTTTTTTCACTCCCCAGATGGCATCCACCAAAGGGCAAACAAGGAACTAGACTTTGGAGTTGCTTGGTGCTAGACTGGTTTATAATATATCAAATGCTGCTGCCTCTTCTTCAGCCTTATTAAGACTCTTTCTACTCATAGATTTAGCATGACAAAATAATGCAGCAGTTTGCACTTACTTTCTAATAATTTATTTAGTCAGTGAACTCATTCAAAATGAGAGAAAATGGCTAACCCTAATGTAGGCTTCACAGGTGGAATTCCTGGATATATAAGACATGAGGAAAATTACTTTTCTAAGTCTGTATTGAACTTGTATGCAATGTAGGTTCTGGCTCTGATGTTAAACAAGCCTTGTTCATGAAGGCTTTAAAGCTTCTCTTAATATCGTGTTAGCATGACATTTTGAAATATTTCAAACCAGTCTTGATACTTCTGACCTCACTCATGCCATGTGTCTATTTTCCCTACGATTTCATACACTTAAAATGAACAAAAATGCCAATGCTTCCTTTTGTGTACGTTTATTATACCTAATTAAAAATTTGAAAAGCAAATAATGTGTTAGATTTCTAATTACTCTCTCTTCTCTTTTCCCAGGATTTTTCCAAATTGTCTTAGCATTTTGCATTTTTATTTTCTACTAGTTATCTTGTTTGGATGTTGGGTCCCCAGGCCTTGTTGCTGTTACACTTTGTGTTTAAAATTGGTAAAATTTAGAAGTGACAAGGAAAAGACATTTAAAAAAAACCTCTTGCTATGCTGTTGGCATGTGTGCCAGATAGCAGATTGTGTCTGTTTTCTCTGCAGAGTACCCTCTCCTTACTCTGCAGGAATTTCAAGTGTGACTTCCTGAGGCTCGGTGGATTGCTGCAATACCACACTCCCTGCCACATCCCTTTGCACCCCAACACTTGGTTTTGTACTCCCACTGCTCCCCCTGTTATGTCCTCCAGTTCTGGTGCTGGTTGCGCCCTCCTGTGGTGCACTTCAGCTGGCTAAAGCAGCAGGTTTGGCTTGTAGTGGAGAGGCAGCAGAGAGCCAACAATGCCACACCTGATACAAGTTGAAGATGGGGCCAAAAGTGGGGCATGAGGAGAAATAAATCCTCTCCTCTGGATGCAATGAGCATTATGTCAGCTTCTTCTGAAAATTCCTAATCTGAATGTTCATCATCATTTCCTTCTACCTGGGCCAAGCTTCCCTGTTTCCCCCCCATCTTGTGCTGTTGCTGCTGTATTTGTTGGGCCCTTCCTGTGGGTGTTTTAGCTTCAAAACCTTTCAAGAAAGCAGCCAAACAAAACTAAGTCTGCAAGTTTAATTTGAGGTACACTGATAGATGGCTGATATATGGTTGATGTGTGGAGTCCTAGTGTTTTTAAGCTGTTTGCATTGAAGTTGATTTAGCAGTTGACTCAAATAAATGTTTCTTCTATTGAGGTTGTTGATTATTCCTTGTTTGGACAGTTTCAGAAGCAATATGCTGAAGAGGGAACTGCTCTTCAGTTGTCTTTCTTTCCTCTTACCTGGGGATTTTTCCAAGAGATGCAGCCTATTGTTACAACAGGCTTGAAATTCTCCTGCAGCAGCTATTTTTTTTTTCCTCTCATACAAAAGTCTTGTTAACTCCTGATGTAGTCATGTCTGGGCGAAGTGTGGACTTCAGTAGACTATGAGGGCTCTTAGTACCACAGAGCTCTGAAAGGGGGAGAAAAGACTGATAAACAACTGATTGTTGTTTAGCAATTGACTTTTTATGCACTGCACACTATTCCTCACTCTTTCACAATCTCTCTTGCTTGGTAGCAGCATAGAAAGAGAAGGTGAAGGCTCTTTGCTACTGGCTAGGCTGGGAGAAGAAATCTAGCTAATAAGCACAATATGTTCCACAAGCATGTGTTAAAATTTCCACTCATTTTGGGATCTGTTACATTCACGCAATCATCTGTTAGAGGTCTGCAACAGTTACTGTTTGCATTGGCCACAACTGGTACCTGCATTAGCGCAAATTTCATAAACATTTCTGAAAAGCTGTGATTGGGAGTTAAAAAGCAGAGGTTGTAATTGTAGGATGGCATGTGGTTGTTGAAGTGTACATAAAGTAGCTGACGTTTGTTTAAATGCACTTTACTGAACCCTGTTTTATAAACTGAGTAATTCAAACAAGTTAGAAAACAGCAAAATTGGCAAAAATGTTCGATCAAATTATAGAAAGATTTATTTTGAAATGGGCAGATGCTTCAACAGGTAGGAATTGGAGCCACTTCAAAACAGAAGTTTTGGCTTACTTCTCCCTGTTGCTCCTAATTCCCCTTTTGCTGCTGCAGGGCTTTCTGATTTATGTGTAGTGTTTGCTTTTTTCCTTCTTTCACCTCTGCAAAGTATTAGATTTCCCTGTCTAACTGTGACTTTTCAAACTCAGAGGTATGTTTTATGGGGAAAAAAAAATTGAATAGCTACATACTTGAATTACTTCTTGTCATGCTGAGGGAGCTTTGTCACTGCTCTGTTTACTCCTACGTTTCCAGTTACCATCTTGTTTATGTTGTCACTGGTGAGGTCTTAAAAACTGTGGCAGCAAATTAAGAAAATCAAAATGTCCAAGAGATCTTCTGTCTTGCTGATGTTTCATTTTCCAGTCGGTATTTAAGGCCTTGGTGTCCTGTGTGAATTGTGAAGGAGTTCTCTTGCAGTTGAAGAAAGTGCAAAGCAAATCCCACTCTGAATGTAGGAGGAGGGAAAGGAGAACAGTTGCTTGGGTAAAACTCAAACCTCAACAGCTTCTGAATACTTTCCAAAGGACTTCTCTTGTTACTTGCTTTTCTGGACCCAGGCAGTTATTCCTAGTTGCCCTTTTGTTTGCTTTCTTTCATGAGATCTGTTTTAGGTTTTAGTCTGTAGCTTTATCTGTTTCCTGACAGCTTACACCTTCATTAGGTGGCTTTGGCCGGGTAGCAAGTGATGAGCTATAGTCTAATTTTAACCACTAAAACAATCTGATGAAGCATGTTGATGACTGCAAATTCAGGTATGTAACTCCTGCTGTTTTAAGCACAGCAGTTTATTTGCCATACTCTGCCACAACAGTGATTTGTTTATAAATTAGACAGAGAAAAATAGGATACATTACTCAAAAATATTACAGTAATTTATCTTGGAGATTTCCCTTTGAGCTAGTTCAACACTTTCAATAGAAATTTTATCTTCATATATCTTCTACTTTGATAGAACTGCATCATTTTATTGCACAAAATTGGCAGAAGTCCTCACAGTGTTATATAGGTGGAAAGATTTTAAAAATGGGCAAAAAATTTGTTGCAAAGTTGCTGTTTAATCCACTATGGCTCACTTGAAACAGTTGCCAAAGCAAGTCATCTTAAATAATCCTAAACTGAAGGAAGCATTAAAATCAGTTACTGAGAAGGAAAGGTTTGAAGTACCTCTCTTGAGAATAGTAACACTGTCATAGTTAAGTTATTAATTAAGTCTGTATACTTGCCACTATTAGTTCATTTAGCATTGAGTATCAGGCATTTTGTTGTGCAAAATGAGCCATTGATAATCCTGTAGCTGCCCCCTCCTCTTGTAAAAGACAAATAGATTGTGGAGCCTGGGCTCACAAATTTGAGGGCTTGTGAAAAGTGATTGTCCTCTGCCTCTTAATACGTTCCAGTGGTCTTTTAGTTAGAGATGAGTATGGAGAATACTATCAGACCAGTCATTAGAGTGTTTGTTTGGTTTGATTTTTTTTGTTTGTTTTGTTGTTGTTGGGGTGGTGGTGGTGATTTTTTCTTTTTTGTGGTTTGTTGTGTTTGTTGGTTTGATTTGGTTTGGTTTTTTTTTAATTCATGGAGAACTTGACCAGATCAGGCAGGCTTCTCATTTCCTTTCAGGATTCATTGGATGTGACCATTAAAGATGCAGAGTCTGAGGCTATAATAGTCATCTGTAGAAGAACCAATAGTCCAGTATTTGAGGCTATGAAAGCTATGTGACTTTCTACTGGGAGCTCTTCAATTCAATGATCTGGGACAGGTAATCCAGAAAAAGGAACAAGTCTTGCCTCCAGTAACGGTGTTTTCTTTTGTGTTGGTCTTATATAGTATCCTGCAACCATAGTCCAGTAGTCTTCTAAGCAAGTTCTCACAGATGTATCCAGGACTTCGATTTAGCAGAATATACTGGAACTGCAGCACAATCATGATTCAGCAGCCACAATATCAATGGAATCACAATATCCTGTTGTCCTGGTTTAGGGCAAATTTAGGAATCACTTCTTTGGAAGTTTCCTTCCAAATTTGCCCTAAACCAGGGCAGTACTGTTCAAATTCCCATTACTGGTCTCTACATGCTTGCTGTCATGACACTGTGTCCTCATAGTTACTGGGAAGAAATACGCAGGTTACATCCAGCTCAAGCCAGTTACTGTCTTCCAAGCTGATTTTTTGATTTGACAATTTTTTATACTTTATATTGGGCTGAGTCACATACACACTACCTC
This sequence comes from Sylvia atricapilla, assembly GCF_009819655.1. NCBI lineage: Eukaryota > Metazoa > Chordata > Aves > Passeriformes > Sylviidae > Sylvia > Sylvia atricapilla. The sequence continues at coordinate 43,328,290 of NC_089174.1, forward strand.
CCATGCTGGCCTGGCTAGCTCAGGAAAACATTACTCTTGACTAATTTTTTCAGGGAAGACTGTTTTTTCAATCTTAGGACTGACTTATGCAGCTGTATTCCTAAAGCAAAGTTTTCTATCCAATCCCTCTTGCGCTGAGATAGTTTCATCTTTCTTTATGATGATTCATTGTTTTTCCTTACATTTTTCCTTCAGCACATCATTCTTGCCCATCTCCTCTGGGCATTGCTTCATTACTCCCCATTGCTCCAGGGGTCAGTCACCCATTCTCATACTTTTCAGGAATCTCACACATGTATTTGGCAGAAAAAATAAATTTTTTTGTCTTCAGAAAGGAAAAAAATTTTAGGGGTGATACTTTTTCTATATTAAGAGGAAAGGATCTTGGTATTGACTTAAGAAATCCCAAGACTTCTACCTGTACTCATGTGTTTGTGATAATGAACACAGCTACTTGCTCTGAGAGAAGGAAGCTTTGGATATCTACTTTTACAGCTCAGTCTAAATTTCTTGCCTTTTTTTTTTTTTTTTTTTTTTTTTTTTTTTTTTTTTTTTTGTATTGGTAGGATCAGACTCTTCATTCATCACTTCAGTGATGCTGATGCTGTCAGGTCCAGAATACTGCCTGCATGTAATGAAAATCTAAAGGGAGAGCTATTCCCAAGCTGGTTGTAAACCAGCTTGATGGAGTCTTACAGCTCTCACAGGAGGTCATGTGAATTCAGGCCACAGAAGTAGGCCTAACTGATAAATGTGTAAATTTCTAATTATTTTAAGCTTGATCATGCAGGCTTGTCTCATAGGTACCCTGAGCTGATACAGTGTTATATCAAATGATTTTGTGGTGGCGGTTTTAATCTGAGGAATTCTAGGTGTTGCTGTCAGAAACATATTTGTGATATTATATCGAGGGACTGAAAAAGAATTTATTTAACAATAACCTCAAATCCTGTTGTATGTATACACTTTAAGTTCTTGTCTTAATATTTTTCTTTCTAAATTCAGACAGGAAAATGTTTTCACCAGTGTTCTGTCGTGGATTGTGGGCGGTGGTGAGGTGCCATGACCTTCCTTGCCTGAAGTGCCTTTATAAAGGCACCCTTGTTAGGTGCAGGCGCAGGCACACTCCTGCCCTTAATGATCAGCTCTTTCATGAGAGCTGCCGAGGCAGCTCAGCCATTACTTACACTCCAGGTGACACAGGGGGTAGTAAGAGGCAAGACAGGGTCTTCCAGTCCTCAGGAGAGCTTCTTCATTCCACCAAGCCAAAAGGAGGAGGAAGCAGAGCTCCCTAGAGCAGGGATTATATAGGGAAGCCAGGGGCTGGGGTTTTACAACTTGACCAATAGGGAAAGGAATTGGGAAATGAAACAATCAGGGAGAGGATCAAAAAAGAGCAAATCAACAGGGGTAAAAACTAGGAACTGGGAAACAGCCAATGAGGAGTAACAAATTTACATAACATTGCAAAGGCTCATGGATGTGACACACTTTACTTAGCACCAGCTAAAGAGAAGTCCATTAGTGGGGCTTCCCAGGGGGAAAATCATTACAACTTAGGATCATCCTGAATGTTGCAGACATTTATGGGAGAACAGCACACCATGGCTGGATGGCTCAGAAGCTGCCATGGTTTTCTTTTTTTCTTGTACCAAGGGACTGAAATTGCTCATTGAAATTATTTATGTGTTCAGCATGATGAGGAACAGGGCAGGTTCTTTAGTACAGCCAATAAAGCATGGCAATATCTTGATTGTATATAATAGTATAATAATAAGAATAATCTATATATTATATATAAAACAATATAATAATGTATAATAATTTATTCCCTCAGGTGCATACTTGTGTTTCGGCCTAAGGAACTCAGCTTGTTTGGAAATTAGATATTTAAAATATAGGCATCCATAAACCACAGTTATAGGATCAGTGGAGTTACCTTTCTTTCATACTGTCATCAGCTGACAAACTCAAGATTTCCTCATGGTAAATCTTCATGTAATGGAAACAAATTTTAAATACATATGTAATAAATTTTACACTCAAATGTTCAAGCAAGCTTATAATAACATTACTTAACTTAATAGTATCACCGACCTTCCATCTATATTGATAATTACCTCTTGGTCTGTCTGCTAAGGTTCCTGGAACTTAGACTTCTTGATTCATATAACAGCCACCAGTTAATTGACATGTATATGACTTCAGTGATAAAATGTGATTAAATTAAACAAATATCTGCAAATGGTGCTTTCTTGTGTTGTTCACAGTGCTGCCTGGATTACTACACCAAATAAAAGCTCAGCTTCCTTCAACACTTTTTACTCCTTCAGTCACAGAAGAAACTAGTTTACACATACAGGAGACAGCAATTGTCCTTGTTTGTTTTTCATAATAGGATTGGCACACAATCTTGCTTCCTAGTAAGTCCATCATCTCTGTGATGAGATATGAGTACAGAAGTAAGAAAGACTTTTCTCATGCTAGAAATATTTTATAAAATTGACCGTATATAACTTTCTCTGAGTGTTCCTTGTGTGCCTCGCCTTGCTCCTCTACATCACTCTTAACAAAGATTCATCTGTTTTTTTCTACTTATACTATCAGAATTTAAACATCTGTGTTTTCCAACACATTTTTTCATCTTTTGTACATGATAATGAGACACTGACCTACTCAGTTACAGAACTTGTCAGCAATTGAAAAGGGAATTGAATTCAGAAGATGAGACAGTAATTTTTTATTATGGACTGGTAACTTTTTGCTGGTTTTATACTATAAAATATGCCACAAGGATGAAAATGGAAAATACTGTCGGAAACAGCATTGGAATGAAAAGCATATCTCTGAAGATTGTTTCTGTTAATGGATGAGTTTGGCCTGAGGAAAGAGTAGCTTGCTTAATAGTTCTCTGTGCTTTCAAGCTGAGTTTTGCTTTTATTCTGCTTGCATCTTGATTCCTATACATAAGAGCTATAAAAGGGAGTTCAGCAATTCCCAGGGCATGGGAGAGCTTTCTGAGCAATGTCCTCACCACTCATGTAGCTCTCCCCCACCTCCTCCTGAAAAAATCAACTGTAAAAGACCTCCTACTGCTGAAATGTTAAAAGTCTAACTGAACATTTTGGGCAAGGCTTTGCGGAATCCTGTGGGACCATAATTTCTTCTTTGAATTTCTGAAAATTGTATTTTATCATTAGGAAGTCCTCCACAGACTTTTCTCATCTTTGTGCAGAAGAGAGTTTCTGTGATAGCCTCATTGTTTCAGACAAGACTAAGCAGCATTGTTCTTTTGGAATAAAATCATATAGCTTCAGCTGCCAAGTGCTTGCTCATAATGTCACAACAGGAGATTAGCTCACAGCAGTGTGTCACAGCATGTCATATCATGGTAAGGTAAAATCCAGCTGCAATGATAAATGATTATTTACCTGACTGAGTAAGGTGCCTGATAGCATTCCTTTGCAAACAGTTGTCCCCATTACCCATAGAGGAATTAAACTCTGAATTAAACTCTGCAGTCTTTTTACTGCTCTTTTTGATTTCACTGTTTACCATGTTTGCACGTGGTGTTAATGCATCAAGCTCTCCAGGCCTACTGAGAACCTCAAAACATTACAAACCACATGAAATCGGGTCCATTGGCTGACTTGCATTGAAAGTGAATGGGAGGAGTTGCCCCAGTGGAGAGATACAAGGATGATAATGTGGAGAAGGATGACAGCAACCCAGTTCGGCCTGAGGCAATTAAAGGTGGTTTTGAGCCTTTCTGAAGCTTAGTGGAGGTGGCATTTGTTCTATAAGTTCTATCAGGGCCGTGCCAAGTTGTGTCCTGGCACTCTTCCCCATCATCCCTTGGCTTGCCAGGGACTGGCCCTACACTTCCCAGCCTTCTGTTGGAGAGCTGGACATCTTCCCAGCCCATTTTTCCTGCACCATGGGAGTAGTCTGCAGAGCATTTTGGCTGTTATCCCATTTGTTCCTCCTCCTCCTAATATATACAAACTGTCAGACTCTCTTTCCAGTTCAGGGAATTATTCTAACCCAGCATCAGTTTACTTATAGGTGAAGATACCTAAATACCTTTAGGTTAATTCTTCTGACTAGGCACAGGCAACCCATTAAAAGTTAGAGGAACTTGGATATTCTGATATGGCAAAAAAAACAAAACTAGTTTTTGCATGTTTTATAGGTAACAGCAATTATGCTTTCTAGTGAGGTGAAGATGTAAACATTTAGTTTTGTATTCAGCTTCTCTGGCATGTAAGAAGCAAGACAAATGACAGATATCAAAGATGTCATCCAGCTGTTTGGATCTCAAGACCTTTCAGTTTGCTGTTTCATAACTTTAAACTGTTTGATGAACTTACATAGTTTTAAGATATATTCATAGGTTATACCAAATAATTACAAAATTATATAAAATAATTATGAATCCATTATTACCAAATAATTACAGGACATTCTACTACCTAAAATCACTTTCATATCACTTTTGTTATGATTATATATTGCCCAAAGGTAAGTTTTTGCAAATTATATGAAAAGCATATTCTGACTTAATTCCAAAACTGTGAAAGCATCTGGTACTTTATCCTATGTTTACAGTCATGTTTAACATCAATTTACCTGTTAAACATCAGTTTAACATCAATTTTCATAGTTCCAAGCTAATTTATATTATTCAGAACTGTTCTGTGGAGGATATAGGCTATTATGCATGCATGTCAAATGCCTCCATTTCTTCTTCTCAGACATGAAATCTGACGGGGTTTTGTTTGTACATATTAACGAGCACTGCTTTGTAAACTCAAACATAGCAAGCAAATACCTGGAATTAGACAACAATTCTGTGTTTGGGAATTTTAAGCATATAGCTAGAGATTCAAGAGGACTATAATGCTTCATATAATAGGTCATTATGGATATTAAATTCTGGAAGCTATGTGGAAGTTGGTTTCTAGGTCTACCTCTAAGTGTACTATCTTTGTTTATGAATCAGTGAAAATAGAAGCCGAAAATGTCACTGCTGTTCAAAATGATGGTCCTGCATATACTCTCTTTGGTTCCTACCTGTAAACATTTCTATCTAATCTTAAGAAACTTCTAGAAGGAATAAATATTTTTCTTTATGAAGTATTTGGCAATAACCCAAACAATATAAGACAGCATGGGAAGCAGGTATCCCTGCTTCCCATGAAGAGCCACAGAAGGCTCGTGTCAGTTCAAATCCTCAAGCAAGAGTCTTCAGAACAGCAGAGGGCTGACTTGAGCCCTGCTGTGGCACCCTAAAGAAGGGCAGGTAGGAGTTGGCTGGTGGTATTACATGAATAACCCCTTGCAAAATCTCTCACTGCTGTTTTCCCATGGAGAAGGTGGTTTTATGATACTTTAACAGAGGTGAGGTCTGGTGTGTTGACTGGTCTGCTACCAGTTTCTGCTTTTTAGCCAGGGATGATCTGAAATAAAATGCATGCACATCATAGGACCCTGAGTTTTGTGAGGCTGAATATGGCTGAGACAATTAGTGCTGCTGCATTTTCTGTAAAAATAGTAGCTTCCAACAGCACCACAACAGCATATAGTAATATAATGAAGAAAGACACAAAGTATTATTGGCTTCCAAACATTTCTAATGAAACGTGATAATTGTTTTCATCTTTTAGACAGAACAGAATTGTTATCTCTGTCAAGATACGTTTATAAAGCTAAAAAAACTACTTATTTGGATTGCATAGGCTATGTGGGCCCACAGGACAACCATCTCTGTTGACTCAGGAAAAGATCATAAAGGGCAAATGCCCTCAAATGCAGGCAAGAACACAGCTTGTAGATCTCATCCAATTTCTGACCAAACATTTGATTTTGCTATATCTTCAAGGGAGACCCCCATCCTTCTGTGCCAGATAGAGAAGCTTCAAAAATAAAGTTTGTCAGCAACTACCATTCAGGCTGTATGCTGGAGCTGTCGCATCCAAAGAACTGGATGAAATTAACAAAGCTGCATAAGGAGTCATGCAGCTTATCAAGGCCATAGGATGTGGAAAGAATTGCCCTTTAAATTTTGTTATTGCCTTGGGGATAAAAAGCCTGTATTAGATTAGAATAAGAAAGCAGAACCTCTTGTCATAGAGCACTGCATGTGTTGGGATAAAGACTTCTGGACGGTAGGTAGGTGTAACCATTGAAAATGAGAGGCTGAGAGGCTGATGCAGTTAGACATGAACCAAGTTCCTTTGTCATTCCCAAAGCAGAATGTCCTTAAAACAGATTTTTCTGTCATATCTTGCAAAGTCTTGATTCTTGCTAGTTGTTTGCTTACCCCTGAAATCTTCCAAGCCTTGACATCTGAACAGCAAGTCCAAGATGCTGCAGATAAAATTCGAGCTGCAAGGGGCATTCATGAAAGCAGAGATGAGCTTGATGAAATGGAAAGAAAAGCTGAGAAAATGGCAGAGCTGAGCCAGACCTTTGTTTACAATTATTAACTCAGAACAAATGCATTTGAAAATTATCGCATTCAAAGCTAGGTAGTGTCACCAAAATGCAGGAAGTGATGACAGTGCCACAGGACACTCTGAAATGAGACCTCACTGTAAAGTCAGGACTGAAAATAGGAAAACAACGATTCTAATGCAGAAGGCGATGCACCACCTGTTAGAAATATTAATGTGCATACCGCGATGAAGAGCCTCTGCACCTGTAAAAGACCCGTGTCCTGCTCCCGGTGAAGCACTGGGAGGTTTTCACAGAGCAATGTGCACCAGGCAGTGGCGTGGACTCTGCACCGTCAGAAGGCACAGGGTCTCAGCTCCGTCTCAGGTCTGCATTCACGTGGATGTGGTATAAATGTGAAGGAGGGCAGAGGGGGCTTCCTCACGGTAGGAAGGGGCCAAGGAAACCAAGGATTGAAACGACTCTTGTTCTGCAAAACCTTGCCGCTATACTTGATCACTGAGAGCCTGATCACTTCTGAAACAACTACGTGAGTGCAACTTGAAAGAGTTCAGTTCAGGCAGCCTTCTCAAGAGCTCTTATCAGCCCTTTCTGAGCCCGCTGTGCTGAGTGGCTGCGTGTTCCTTGGCTGGCACAAAGACAAACGCATGAATTTTCATCCATGAGCTCCTAGCACTTCACGTTAGGCTGGTCTCCTAAACAGAGCTCACGCAGTGTATAACACGCTTCATAGCCCAGAGGAGCCCGCCGCAGCAGCCGTATCCACTCCCTCGGAAGGACTGGAGTCCTGGAACCAGCGGAGCCCTGCGCTGCCCGCATCCTGCCACGGCGGGGAGCTGGGACAGCGGCCACGGCGCTGCGGAAAGGCACGGAGCGGGACGAGGCACTCCGCGGGAGGGGCGGGCCAAGGAGGACGAGGGGGTGGAGGAGGAAAGTGGCGACTGTGGGGGCCACTGCGGTAGAGATGAGGGCGGTGGGATGTGGTGCAGCTCCTGTCGGAAAAGGGTGTGAGGAGAAGGAGGGGTGGATTGGAGGGGAAAAGGGCAGTCACGGAGAGACCGAATGCGGTTTGCTTGGTGGGGCTGGTAAGCAAGCCAAGAGATAGGAGGGTGTTTGGGAAGGAAGGAAGCTGGAGGAGAGGGGACAGATGTATGGACAGGTGGGTGGTTGGCTCTAAACTGTTCCATCTGGCACATGGAAATGCCTGGTGCTGCAAAAATTGCTGGAGAGCTGACTAAAAACAGCTCTGTTCTTGCCCAGTGAAGATGCATGTTTTGAGAAGCTGATAGTGAGGGAAGGTGTCTGCTGCTGGCCAGAACTGAGATCAGAAAGGACCTGAGAAGTGTTAGGGCAAAGATGAGATTACACGAGTTCTGCCCTTTCCCACCCCATTTTTGCTCCAGAAACTGTCCCTCACCTCCTAAGAGCAGGTGTTCATCTGCTGGCTTACTGTGTCCTGCCAAATGGAACAAGATGGATTCAATCATCCCTTGGGAGCTCCAGGGAGCCTGGCTCCACCACAAGTCCTGGCACTCCCGGTGGGCCTTCCTTGGCTTCTGGCATATCACCTACAGGGATCAGGGAAGCTGAGATGGGTTTGGGAGGAAGAAACAGGTCTACCTGAAAAGTCTCTCTTGTTCAGTAGTGCTGTCTTACCTCTCTTTTCTCCTTCCTGTAGCTGATAAACCTAGGGTGCAGCAAACTCTGCTTTGGCTCTGGGTTTTGGAAACAAAGCCTCACACGTTCTGGCTCAGAGCTTCTCCCATCTATGTCCTTCCTTTTCACCGTCCTTCTCACTTTAGTCCAGGTTTCCCACGCTCTGATTGCCAGCCAGCACTGCCACGTTCCCTTAGAATCTGTATTTTCCATGCTTGACTGCATGATGCCTTCAGGTAACATGGCTTAGGACTGTCCATCTTAAGCTCGAGTTTTCAGTTGCTGATAGTATTAACTATGTGGGCTCCAACTGGTGGATTTGTGCCTCTAGATAGATTTCTCTTTTTCCTGGCATTTTTGCTGTCTAGAGGCTGAGGCCCAGCTCCAGTGTTGCTTGTGCCCAGGTAGTACCTGGCTCTTTGCAGCCTGCAATTGCAGCCTTGTCTTAGTTACAAATCCCATGAAACCTATGGAAAAGCAAAGACCTTTTCTCAACAGAGAATAGTCACTAAAGCAGAGTTCTGCCCAAGAATTAATTTGCTATCTCAGGGTGGATGCACCTCATGCTTCATGGCCCATCTGGCAAAATTGAGTATTCATGCATACCTTCCTTTCAAAAATGTCGGAGTGCATAGCTGCATGAAGACTTGTGAACAGAAAATAACAGGCAAGCAGAATTTCTTTTCTCCAATACTCTCCCCTGGCTCTCTGGTAACTCTGGAAGCCAATGAACAGGCAGACCTTGTCCTTACCTCTTGTCACAGTCCAGGCAGTGGGTGGGAACAATGGTAACACAATAATACTTCATATTTCCCTCCAAGCAACTATCATGGAGTAGCAAAACACCTACTCCTATAGGCAGATAATAAATTAACTCCATTGCCACAAGGCAGCATGTTAAAACCCCGTGAAAAACAAGTGTCTCTCATACTGTCTAACAGAGCAATGCCTGAATGCAATCTCAGGCAGTAACTACAATCAGAGGTGTCAGTGGGCAAAGGCTGGGGTTTGCAGTCTTGAAGCAAAATGATGGATGATGTCTGAGGGTGCTGAGTCCTGTACAGGACCACAAACATGATGGAAAATATGGGGCAATCTGCGGAGAGCATTTTAAAGGGGTAACCCTGTTGCAGAAAAATTTGTATCAGGCACTATGCTTGTGTTTAGTCACCACTCAACTTTTTGGTGCTGTCTGTCCCCACCACTCTAGCCAAATGACTGCTGTTCTCTTGAAGATCGCCTAAAAAAAAAGGAGCTTTTCTGTGTACCTCAAGAAGTTGTGTGCTTGTGCCTGGTGTCAGTCTAATAGGGAAACTGAGAAGTTACAGCAGCTGCTGTTGAAAGTACATTTCATTGAAGATGGTCTTTTGGTAGCACACTTATTTTGCATGGCTTTCTGTGTCTGAGATGAGGAAAGATGCAGAAGAAGGCAGCTGCTCCTCTAGTCCTGCTGAGTGACGAGGGGCAGAACTGAGGAGCTTAGGAAGAGCCCTTACAGATTTCTTCTGTGTGGTACAGGAGTGGAAAAAGCAAACTCACTGAGTTGCTGCTGGTGGCCTGCCTGAGAGCTAGGGATGAGGTGGGCTGCAAGGCCACAGAAGCATGAATAAGTTGATAGGACACTACAAGAATGTTAATTGCAGCAGCAATGTGACTTTGAACCACACTTAAATGGCAACTTTTTCATTACAGGAGGCTGAAAAATCTGGTAATATTACAGCTGCCAGTTATCAATCCTCTATGAGGACCGTAGATAAGGCAAATCTGAATCACAAAACTTGTGACTTTACCAGAATCTGGGCCACTGCAAGAAGTGTATCTGTTGTTGCTGAAAAAAACCCAGGCTTCCCATATAAAAGTCAGCAAGCAATTGAATAGCCAGCAAGATATAATCAAAGCAGGAAGAGTTTTGGGTCTGGGGACAAGCTAAAAGAATTTTCCATGCCTCTTCCTTGAACTTGAGAAGTTCAGAAGAAAACTTCCTTTTTGGAGGAATATGCCAAAGTAAATTTCATTTGAGAAGAAAACAAAGAAGATCCTGATATCCTTCAGCAGAGGAGTGTCAGGGGGATGGGAAAAGAGAAACCTGCATCCCTTTTGATTTTCTGTGATTTCTGAATGGAGTCTTGTGTGAGGTGTCACTGGGGAGGACTGACAGAGGTGTGTCTACAGAGGAACTGGCTAAATAATACTCACTCCTATTGCTAAACACAAGACCTTCTCTGTTAAGCTGTGCCAGTGGATAGTACTGTGCAAGCACTTCTGTGCTGCTGTCTGTGACGTTTTGTGTAAGAGATAAATTTAGAAATCAGCATCATTTTCCCACTTACATCTTGCTGGGGATTTTTTTGCCCTCCCAAATCCATTTTATAGCTCCAGAATAGCAAGTGTAGCATGAAAAATGAATAAGCTAACTTAGGTCTGTAGGGAGTCTGCCTCTGTTATTGGACTAACCGATACAGCTGAAGCAAACAGATAATCTTTAAGGTATCTGATTTATCTTTGGGTCTGAACTGCAGCCTGTTTTTTTTTATCCCAGCTGTAATTAGCAGTATCATAATAGATATTTTTCATCCTTAAAATACTTTTGCATACTCCTAGACCACAGTGCTTATAGCCACCTAAATATTGCCACAAAGAGATTAGTCAGAGTTTAGGACCCAGAGCCCTGTTTAAGACTTACGGGATGTGACAGCTGACTGAATCAATGAAGTGTGATTTATCAAGCGTCATTATGAGGGCAAGATAAGCCTAGAAAGGTGCTGCCTTGCCTTGCAGACTCAACTGTCTGCTTCAATTTTTATTTAGATTGTTTTAGTCCCCGACAAAGATGAGACCAATTTGCTTATGAAAACAGAAGATCAGATTTAAAGGAAAAGCCATGGTGGTGCCCATGCTTTGCCTAGTGCTCTTTGCGCTGTGTCGGAGCTGCTCAGGTAGGTGTGATTTCTTTTTCTTCTTCCAAGCTGCACTGCAGGTGTTCAAGTTTTATTTTCTGCTGGCTGGTTAGCTGTTGCTTTCTGGGATACAGTGAATGCTGGCTTCCCTTGGTCATCCTTTAAACACTGTGTGAGTAGCAGAAGGTTATATCAGTTGCTGCCTTTGTATTGCAACCACTGTCATTTTGACTATTATGTTTTAATAACTGTGGGTGGAGAAATGTCTGGCTAGAAATTAACAAAAAAATCTTAAGCTCGACTTTTGGCTGCTCAAGGGAATTAAAGGAAAATTTCTATGAGCAAGAGAAAAAATTAAATTCTTCTCGCAAACAGATTAAAGGCTAAGTGTCTTGTCTTATTACCTATTGGAGTGTTTTGCACATTTGTTTAGCAGACTTTCTACCCCAGAACTCCTGTTCTGCACCAGTGAGGAACTGCTACTTGGACAGATCAGAGAGAGACACAGGAACCTGGGGAAGGGGGTAGGTGGCAGACAGTGCTTGAGTACTTGAACTTGTTAACCTGCCAGGGAGCTCCCCAGTTTTTCCCTCTTGGTGCATCATATGGTAGATTCAGGGATGTATCTGTCCAGTGGCTGCTTTTCTGTTTTTCTCAAAGGCAGTGCTACTTTATTCAGTGTTTTCTATATGGCTTTATCTAGCTTAACCATAAAGTGGGGCTTAGTTAAAGGAACTGCTAGGCTATTTCTGCACATGATATTTTTTATTTCTCATTAATAACTTCCGCTTTTGAACTATCTTTGTACAAGTACTGAGGCTGTCTTGTAGACGCAGCAATCCTTCCTTCTGACTTTTTTCCTTGTGAGACTTCTCAAGTCTTTCACTTTTTTATGGTTTCCTCAGCAGATGAGATTCAACATATCCAGCTTTACCACCTGTCTTCTTTACCTACTTGGTGCATTTGGTACCTGAACTTTATGTGGGATATGGGCTGTGAAATGGCACCATTCTCTTTTGAGGGAGGTCATACACACCCATGGACTCAAAGGGTGTGTGGCTGCATATATGTGTGCAGGATGTCATATGCAAATGAAAACAGAGCAACATATTCTGGTGTTAAGACAGAGCTAGTTTTGATTCTGCATATTTTGGGTTATAGATTTTTCTATTAAGTGGCTTTTCTGTTATTTTTCCTGTTTTTAACAACCATATGAATCTCATATGAATCATATGAAATCTGCCATGCTTGGGCAGCGAACCTAGTTCCCTAGGACAGACCTCAGACTCTGTCCTTCATTTGCTGTGGTGGAGCTAGGACCAGCTCTGGCATGAGAATAAACCCTGGAACAAGCAGAAGGGGCATTTGTGGCAGTAGCAGACCTCAAGGGCTTGTGACGAAGCGAGAAGACAGAATGTGGCCACTGGACTGCTATGAACTATGCTGACAGCTTCATGAGCCATGCCTGGCGGTGGGATGGAACATGTGGAAGTGAGTCTGGCTCCCTCTGACCAGCCAGCCTCTACCTGCCCAGGGCTTGGTAACCCCCCCACACTGTATTCCAGCTATAGAGGACAAACTTAGCTTGTGCTAGAACATCTGACAGTAAAGTTGTTATCCTGTGAGTGCAAGCACTAGGTTTCAGAGTTTGTAGCTCCTCAAAGAGGAATGGTATCTTGCTGTGGCTAGAAGTGGGGAATGACACTTGTGCTATCCTGAGAAGATCCAGACAGCATTTAAAGAATGATTTTGTCCCATGGAAAGCTCTGTTATGAGAGTAGGTTTTTGCTTTGGGCAGTTCTTCTGCTGTGTCGCTTGCTGCCAGGTCTATTCCTGTCTGCAGGCTCAGACAGACTGTGACCAAGGTGGAGGAGGCTGCACAGCCTGTTGTGCTCAGCAGATGGGCAGTGGCTGCTGGGGAAGAGGACACAGGCAGAGAGAGTAATCTGCAGTCACATCCTTTCCTCCATATAGAGGCAGAGCATGACCCTCTGCCTCCAGTTTTCCCTCTGGAGGGGTTGCTGGGTTTGAATGCCTTTTCTCTCCATGTGGCACAGGGGCCCTGCTGGTAGTTGCCTTAACTCTGATTCCTGATGCACACGGTATGTGAGCATATTGACTGTGCCCTCCAGGGCTCTCCCACTGTCAGGTCCTGGCACCATCCATGGGCCATGATCTTCTGCCTGCAGACCCCTCCTGCACCTAATGCTTAGCAATCCAGGCACAGGTGTTCTGCTCACCCTGGGGCTGGCAGAGCACAAGCTGGGCCCTGGTCAGTGTCCTGTCAGGTCCCTTTTGACTGCTGACACAGCAATATTGGCTGTGATCCCTGCTGTGTGGGGCCAGTCTTTTTTCCTCCATGGTGGCTTTGAAGAGAGGTAAAATCCTTCTAACCCTTGTTGCTGTCTATGTGCACAAGGGAAGAGATGGAGGTCATGTCAGAAGCTCAACGTCATAGGGAGTGGGGCTGAAATTTGGGAAAGGATGGAGCGTCTGAACTGCCCTTACCCTTTCATGTTAGCAAGGGGGAGGAGGAGCATGGTGTCAGTGATTGTGGGAGTCACAAATCGTGCAGGTACAGACCATGACGGCCCTATGCTTGTCTGGCAGATCTAGCTCTGACTGCATCATCCAGCTCCTACTGCTACCAGGTGGGCTCTTTTTGCTTCGGCAAAAAGGCCATAGAAAACATAAACCTAGTACAGAGTCATCATCACTCTGGTCTGATGATTTATATTTTTTGTATGCGAGTTGGGCTTGTGCTATCTTGCCTTTCTATTCACTTGCCCTAGTTCTGCTGAGAGTCTGTTTATTTGAATTCCTGCAGAATTTGCTGTACAGTACAAGACCTGGCCAGAGGTGAATTTTCCACACATCATTGCTCTGCTTCACGTCATGACATTTTCCATGTCTGCTTTCTGGCAATGCCTCCACTCTGTGTTGCTCTCTTCCAGATGTGAATGCCTTTAGTTCAGTTGCTGAAAATGAAGATGCACTCCTCAAGCATTTATTTGAAGGCTATCAGAAATGGGTCCGCCCTGTGGAAAACTCCAACGACACCATCAAAGTCCATTTTGGGTTAAAGATATCACAGCTTGTGGATGTGGTAAGTGCTGTGTTAGTAAAACACCACTTTTATAGATAGTTGTGCCTCCACCTGGGAGGACTGCTAATGTAATTAGCTTTTGCCTCCTGACACAAGAAATGCAGTGATAGTTGAGCAGCAAAACACTGAGTGTAAAATGGTGCTGATGACATGACCTTTTTACCCACTCCTTCCTAGCATGGACTGTAGGACTCATTTGTTAGGAAGGAAACCAGAAGGTCCTTTTCTCCCTGCTGTTCTCAGGGAATAAAGCCTAATTTCCATTAGGTTTTAACCAAACAACCCATGCCAGACAGTCCTTGACATCTACATTGCAATTTAATGACAAGACAGCTACAGGAGAGGACTGAGAAAGGTTAAGAGCTGATTGGACATTATTCACTCCAAGCAAGCTTGCATTGAGGCAAAAGGTAGCTGAAGTCTTAACCCAGCTGGTCACTAAGATAAAACTCTGGAGGCAAAATAGATAATCCTGTGTTTCTGCCCATGTGGAAATTTTCCCTTCTCTTTCCACTGCAATGCACAGTGGAATTTGCACAATGCCCAGAAGTACCCCCACAACAGTGTGCTCCTTACACCCCCCCAGCCCCCAGTAATGTCCCCTTGTGCTGTGGAAGGCATACTCTAACTTTGTGCTTTATTTACATATTTAGGACAATGTTTCAGCTTGTACCTTCCCAAACTCACTCCAGGCCCAGCAGTGTGGGGAGATGAGCCATCCTGTGAACCCACAACCATGTGTGGCCTGATACCACTTGCTGGCTGAGCCCTGCTGCATTCTGGGTCTTTGGCATATGATTCCTTTGAGCTCCTGTGAAATGTCAGACCTCAGATTTCCAAGCTCAGGGGCTCCCACCAATAGGAGGGGTGGCACCTGGAAAATCAGTCAATTTCCCTCAACAGTGACTGAAGAGTCCAAGTCCATGGGGAAACAGGACAACAGGGATCTCCTCATCTTGGCACAGGGTTGGACTCAGTAGACATAGGGTCTGTTTCTAATGGCTGCTTTGGTATTGCAATTCTCTCTTCCTTGTACCACTCTAGGATGAGAAGAATCAGCTGATGACAACCAATGTGTGGCTGAAACAGGTAAATTAGACCACATCGGGCCTCCCTTTTCCCCATGTGGAGCTGCTGAGCTGAGTAGCCATCTCAGTCTGCCACCCACCATGCCATCCATCCTATTTTATGATACTGAGTGGCCAGCACCAAGTTTTTACTTCACTCTTCTCACTTTAGAAAATGTACAGAGACAGAAAGGCAGGCAGCTAGCCCTACAGGACATAGGGTACCCTCTTCTGACCTGCACCACAGCTGTGTGCTCAAGCCAGCTGTATTTCAGGGAAGGGACACAGCTGGTACAGCAGTGGCTATCCCTGGGATGTTGTATGTGCCCTGAGGGATTATTCTGTCTCAGACTTAGAGGTCATCCAAGTACTGTTTCCCTTACCTGAGCCAAGAGTGGTGCCTTGGATAGATTTCTTCATTCCTCAGCATAGGTAAAGAGAAAGAAGAGGCCAGTATGTTACACACACACACACACCACAGACCGTTTCCCAATAAGAGCTGCAGCAAATTAATCAGATCTCTCCATCATAATTGCTTCTGGAACTGACAGTGATTTATACAAATGCGGGAAAGAAGCAAGTTGAACTGTTAGGTCTCCTTTCTTCTTCTTCGCTCCTGAAGAACACTGTTTTTGGTTTAGGTTACATTGCACCAGTTTATTGACCTTGTGACAATTATTTTAAGTCTCTCAGCCTTGTGAGTATCTGTAAAGATGTCAGCTGATCCCAGGCAGAGGGCATAAAAAACAAACTGTACTTGAAATCATGCCATGGGGAAAGGTTTTTGGGGGTCGCTGGGATGGTGAATGAGAAATGTGATTCAATTTTTGTCTCAGTCTGGGTCCTGTACTGCTGCAGTGAGTGTGAGATTCTGGCTGGAGCAAGACCCCTAAAACCCATATGGGTGTTGTGTGTAAAGATAATCTCTCCCTTGAAGAGGGAAAAGCTCAGACTTCCCCTCGCTATGGGGAAGACAGGATTCTCCCCTTTTCCTGGAGAAATTTCTCTCTGATCCAAGTACAGCTGCTGGGAGCGTGCCTGGAATTATCTGCAGTATTACAATTTCCTCACCTTCAGCTGGAATTGTAGAGCCCCTTTTGTGCACAAGCCCGTATCTTGGCACCCTTACTTTGCATATCCTCTTGGGCAGAGAGCAGAGCCATTCTGTAAAAGGCCCTGATCTGCCCTCATCTGTCCTCTCTCCATTCCAACCCACTCTCCTTGCAGGCTGTAGCACCCACCTTCACTTGCAGATCCAGGCCCTGTGCACTGTAGACACACTGATTTCTCTGGAAGCCTTTGGAATCCTCAGATTTTAGCCAGGACAGCTCCTCAGGGAAACTCAGGACTCTGATTTCCCAGAGCTGGGCTCTCTGGAGTTATTTCCATTCCTCATACCACTTCTCCACATGGTGGGCTGAGAACATCAAGGCCCAAGGTAGTGCAAAGGGAGCAGAAAATGAGGCACAGGCTGTGATTTTCACATGTATAAGTGCCCTCAGGAGCTCAGGCTGAGCACTAAATTCCTGTGACTGACCCAGGTGTCCTGCTGTGGAAATTGTATGCTCATGTAGGCCCAGCTCCCTCAGCTTTTCCTTGTAAGAGAGATGCTCCGGTCCCCTCATCATGTTTGTTACCCTCAGCTGGATCTGCTCTGGGAGCTCCATGTCTTCTTTGTCCTGAGGAGCCCAGAACTGGACACAGCACTCCAGATGTGTCTCACCAGGGCTGAGCAAAGGGACAGGATCACCTCCTTGACCTGCTGGCAATGCTCTTACTAATGCACCCCGGGATCCCACTGGCCTTCCTGCCCCCAAGGACACACTGCTGGCTCATGGACAGCTTGTTGTGCACCAGGACCCCCAGGTGCTTCTCCACAGAGCTGCTTTCCAGCAGATCAGCCCCAGCCTGTGCTGGTGCCTGGGGATTGTTCCTCTGCAGGTGCAAGACCCTGCACTGGCCTCTGTTGAATTTCAGATGTTTCTTCTCCTCCCATCCCTTCAGCCTGTTGAGGTCCTTCTGAAGGGCTGCACATCCCTTTGGGGAATTGGCTACTTTGTGTCATCAGGGACCTTGCTGAGGAGGCATCTGCCTATTCATCCAAGTCACTGAATAAGTTGAGTAAGTTAAACAATACTGGGCCCAATGTGGAACCTTGGGGGACACCACCAATCACAGGCTTCCAACCAGACCCTGTGGCACTGATTACAGACTCTTTGGAATTTGCCATTCTGCCAGGTCTCGATCCAACTCACTGTCCACTCATCCAGTCCAAACGTCCTGAGTTTGCCTACGAGGATATTGTGAGAGACAGTGTTGAAAGCCTTGCTGTAGTCAAGGTAGACAATATCCAGTGCTCTCCTTTGTCCATCCAGGGAGTTGTTTCATCACAGAAGGCAATCAGGTTGGTCAAGCATGATGCACTTTTAGTGAATCCATATTGATTGCTCCTGATCACCTTCATAATTTCTCAAAAAGAGTCTTACTTTTCTTGGATAAGGAAAGCTTGAACACAAGCATTTACAATTTTTTTAGTAACTTCAAACATCCTGATGCTCAAGATGGTGGGACTTGATACACAAGCAGGCTGACAAACAAGGTTCAGAGGAACCTTTAGTCATTGCTGAGAAAGTGTCTGGATTCAGGCAAGCTATGGGGTCTACTAGCAAGGGTCAAGAATCTGGGTCCAGTGTTTTCTGTTCTATTAGCAGTGGGTTAAACTCTTCAATGGCAGCACAGAAATGGGAATCTAGAATCTGGCAGAACTGGAGGAAGAAGAGAGTGATTACAATGTCTGGAGCAGGTTGGAAGAAAGGGAGAAGAGAGTAAAGAGCCTTATGCATCTGCTGCTACAGTTTGTGTCAGCATAGCCCACAGAGAGATTCCTGTTTTAAACTGTTCATCTTTGAAGTCTGCACACAACCTATTTTCTGCTCTAGTAAGAAGACACAATAATTTGCCTTGCAGACACAAAAAAGCACTTTAGCTGGGAGAGAAATCAATGCAGGATGGGGGGAAAGCAAGGAGTATTGCAGATGGAGCAAATAACCCTGCTCCAATTCAACTCCAGAGGGATGATTCTATCTCCAGGTGGCTCCACAGGGTATTTGCTGCCTTTGTGTTAGTGGAGGTCACAAGATGACTCTGTTGGTTGCTGCACAGCCCTGACTGTCCCCTTGCATGATGTACGTTTCCAGCTTAAGTCCTATTGTACCTAATACAGGAATTACCTAGGACTTAGGTGAGACTGTGACCACTTAACAGCCTAGGCTGCTGGAGACATCTGTTAGATACCCATCCTCATAGAAAAGTTAATGCTAAAAGTGGTGTTCTCTGTCTCTGATGCTCAGGCTATAAGCAGCAATAGCCCCTCTTCTCTTTCCACACCTGAACAATAATAAATATCTCTAGGTATAGCTGTGAAAAGCATGTGGAATCAATGAAATAAAAAGGGAACAATATGGAGAATTAGCAGACAACCTTGCTTTTTTTGGTTCATCCTTAAGTCATGGAGGAAATTGCCCAGTGAAGGGTGAAACCTCCACATCCCTGGAGATCTCTTAGTGCTGCAGCTTAATGGAAACTGGTTCATATTCCACTTCTTGGTATTGACCACAGTGTACAGCTCTTGCATCACGTTGCTGCTGTTTCTGTGGACAAATGAATATCCTCATCAATAATGAACAAGGATCAGAGAGCTGATTTTCCATTGCTTTTCTGTAGAAATCTCCAGGTTGTTGGAGCCACTTTGTTAGGATCTCCCTATCTGAAAATCCAAAAAAAGGGAGAAAAATTATTCTAGAGTTCAGCATGATGGAAATGGAGAGGGCTCATCCTTTTGTCCCCAAATACTTTACAATAGCATAATATTGTTTCTCCTGCGAGGTCTGCAGGTCCTCCTAATGAATGACCAATTTTTTTCTTTTGCCAGGACGGTGTACAGATATAAGGTCTTGTGTTCCAGTTATTGAAAAAAGCCAGGTCTCCACTGAAAAGTGAATTAAGGCCACCTGTAGTCATTTGAGTGCTAGTACCCACACCTTCTCGGTCCGTGGGGTCTTCCATGGGGTCAGTGTCAGCCAAAACCAGAGGGCTGGTTCTCAGAGGGAAGAAAAGCTGCTGCACTAAAGAGAAGTGGCTCCTTCCTTCTAGACTACCCTCAGGTGGGCTGGGCAGGGTGGTGAGTGAGAGTCAAGTGCTCTCCAGGAGTGCTGGCCTTGCGGTTGCCAGCCTAGGGATGGGTTGTTGGGTCTCCCCTGTGTCTGGAGGGATTAGCACCTCCCAGCCATTCCCATCTGGCACCCTCTCTGCGGCTGAGCAGCCTTATACCAGGCTCTGCCTGCTGTGCTGTGCATGCAGTTGTTGAGGCACTTGTAGGCGTGAGGAAAGAGGCTACTGCATATGAGTGGGAGAAGGACTCTGCTGTTCTGTTATAGGAATGGATCGACCACAAGCTCTCCTGGAATCCAGATGAATATGGTGGGATCACTGCTATCCGAGTCCCCTCTGAGTCTCTGTGGCTTCCTGACATTGTTTTGTTTGAAAAGTGAGTAGCATGGAACCTCGCTCTGGGCTTAGGGCAGAGCTTGGCCAAGGCATATCAGCTGCCGGGAGGCTTGTGTGTGCTGTCAGAAGGCTGCTTCTTTAGGCAGTGTGAATGTTGTGCACCTTGTGCTCCAGGTGAGGGATACAGAAAGCAGAACTGAAATGGGGTAGGACTGGGGCAAGCATAGTCCTGAACTTGGTACTGTTTCTTCCTGTCCAACTCCCAGTGCTGACGGACGTTTTGAGGGATCCCTGATGACCAAAGCCATAGTGAAGTACAATGGAGTGGTGACCTGGACACCACCGGCCAGTTATAAGAGCTCCTGCACAATGGATGTGACCTTCTTCCCCTTCGACAGGCAGAACTGCTCCATGAAGTTTGGGTCGTGGACATATGATGGCAATATGGTGGACTTGATTTTAGTGGATGAAAATGTAGACAGGAAAGACTTCTTTGATAATGGGGAGTGGGAGATCTTAAACGCCAAAGGTATGAAAGGCAACAGGAAGGATGGGCTGTACACTTACCCATTTGTCACTTACTTCTTTGTGTTGAGGCGCCTTCCACTGTTTTACACTCTTTTCCTAATAATCCCTTGCCTAGGATTGTCTTTTCTAACTGTCCTGGTGTTTTACCTACCTTCAGATGAAGGAGAAAAGCTTTCATTGTCGACATCAGTTCTAGTCTCCCTCACTGTTTTTCTTTTAGTGATTGAGGAAATAATCCCTTCTTCTTCCAAAGTCATCCCTCTGATTGGTGAGTATCTGCTCTTCATCATGATTTTTGTGACCCTCTCTATCATCGTGACTGTGTTTGTTATCAACGTCCACCACCGATCCTCAGCAACTTACCATCCCATGGCTCCCTGGGTTAAAAGGCTCTTTCTCCAGAAGTTGCCTCGTCTGCTCTGCATGAAGGGTCATATAGATCGCTACTCGTTCTCAGACACTGAAGAAAAGGGAATCACCTCGAAATCAAAGTTTCTGGGAAAGCATAAATACAAGCAAGCAAAAGATGGAGAAAAAGTTGTTATTGCCTTTCTGGAAAAGGCAGCTGACTCCATTCGGTATATTTCCAGGCATGTTAAAAAGGAGCATTTCATCAGACAGGTAGGTGGAGGGAGGGCAAGGAGGGAATCACACTTTCCTTCATAGCAGTTGCTTCCAGGCTCTTTCCTCTTCTGCATGCTTTTCCCCTTCTCTCTTCCTCCTGCTCTCCTCCTAGGCATATTCTTCCTCAGTCCTTGAAAAATACTATGTTTTTTGAGACAACACATAGCTTCAAGGTAAGTGTATTTTTCTGTGAGAGTCCCTGCTCTTCACAGATGCAAGACTCCAGGAACCTCTCCTGGAGGAATTAATGGTTTGGGATTATTTGAATAATCTTGTCCTGTGTAAGTTTGAGATACATGTGAATCTGGAAGCCTCTAAACTGTCATATGCTTAAAAAATGTAACTTTCACACTTACAGGCAAGCTTTATGGCATTTACTATGTGCCAGTCCTGGCCTCCCATAACATACTGTGCACTGCACAGCTGCTCTGTTTTCAGTGAAGATCTTTTAGATTTTCACTAACACCTGTTTAGATTAGCTCCTAACTACTATCCTTCACCTCTCAGTGAGCTTCCTGGCTTTTGAAATGGTAAATTACTGTGTTTGCAAACAAATGGCTTCTGGCCTTGAGTCATCCTAGCACTGCATCTGGTACTATTACATCTTGCATCTCATGCAAGAGTAGGACAGCAAAGCAATGCAGCTAGCAGCATTTGGAAAAGCTTCTGTTAGCACCCTCCTAGCAAGAGTTAGGGCTTTGTTCAAACTGTGCTGAGAGGACTACAGCAGAAAGAAGAGTCCTACAAATCAAACACATATCATACTGTCCATGACTGAAACCTGTTTGAAGCTCAAATAATTTTAATAAAAATGTTTAATTAAAATTCAAATGTTTAATTTTAAAACCAGATTTGGGGAGCTGAAATATATGGAGCAGTATCAACAGAGTACCAGGCTTGTTACTACTTATGTTTATCCTCCCTCTGTCCTTCCCAGGTTGTACAAGACTGGAAATTTGTAGCTCAAGTCCTGGATCGGATCTTCCTGTGGTTATTTCTGGTGGTATCAGTGACGGGTTCAGTTCTCATCTTTACTCCTGCATTACGGATGTGGCTGAACAACACTTTATAGAAAGCACTCCTGCAGTGACATACAACAAGTACAGTGCCAAGGGATGGATGGTAGTGCCTTGGAGCTTGGTCTCTGCTGTACAAGAGGGGAAGAAGCAGCAAGAATGAGGGAATTAGATGGCAACAGTGGGCATTTATTAGTGCTTTCAATCTTTATAATAACTCTACCAGTTACAGATTTTGCTGAAATCAGAGAAGCGCTTGGTGCACAGCCAAGGTCTAAGTGAACTGTGAACTGTGGTTACACAAGTGGGTTATAATTATTTTATTGTTAGTTTGGTTGTATTACTATAAAAGCCAAGATTATTAGTTAAAACTGGAAATAGGTCTTGCACAATCATTATACTTAAAAGGCAGATCTACATTGTAAAAGAAGTTACAGTAGGAACACAAATCTCTACTCAGTTTATCTGTGCTTCCAAACATTAAGTGTCTACAGGCTGCCTTATGCATGTGTCAGAACTGGCAATTTCAAGGGCATGTGTGTCAGAAGCAGAATAAATTCCTCTTAGATGTGATGCTCAAAACCTTGACTCTCTAGCAACACCTTGCTGCAGGATCAGCTCAGCAAGGGCAGAACTTACCACTGCCCACCTGCTACCAGCTCTTATGGCATGGACACTTCATCTCTCACCTCAGCATCAGGAAGCTACAAAGTATTGCCCACTTTTCAGTGTTATTTGCAATTTTGCTTGCTGCTCTGTAACATACCAGAAGGCTGACAAAGTGAGGATTTTCCCCCATGCTCCACACTTAGAAACTATTATTCCTTCACCTGCTTCACAAGTGGAAGATCATGTAAGTGAAGGTGGCTATGCTACTCCATAAGGCAACAGTGATATTCCTGAAGTGATCAGCTGGAGGGAAGCTGCAGACATATCTTTTGGCAGATGAAAGCTGTGATTGTTGCAGAAGTGAGGTTTCTCTTGAGAGCTATGGGGTGGGCTGGTCACCAGAAAGACACATTTATGGATGCTGGTTTGTCCATGTTGCTGGGGTAGTATTTACCAACATGATGTGCTTTAGAAAATCCCATTCAGAACTTGCAAATGTTTTCAAGGTTAGCAAGGGATTTGGAGATCCAATTTTTGACAATCTAAATTCGTGTTAAAGTTTTGGCTAGCCTTGAAACTGTCTCCTTAGAGATGGAGGTTACAGTTTTAAATATATAGAGATGTTCTTGTGCTTGGATTGTGCATGCACACCAGATCTCCATGAGTTAATGTAATCCCATCATGTTGTTTCAATGCAGAAACTTCTGTTCACTTGTGCAATTATAATTAATAAAAATGTATTCAGTAAATGATTCCTGGGGTGTCCATACACTGGGCTTTGCTGTTGATTTGTTGTCAACAATGCTATACTGTAGCCCATTTTAAAAGTTTTGTCCCAAATCTATTCAAACAGAGGGGCTGAGATGTTCTTCAAAAGTCCTCATTACTTTTTAGCTCTGTATGTGAGTTTGAACAAGAAGCATTCAGATGTGGTTTTTATATTGCTGGAATAAACCCATTCAGTTTAGCATGTACAGAGAGATGTCTTAGCATAAGAAGATACTGGCATAAAACTCATATATGTTGAACATTCTATCAGTTACTCATCTCTTCTTGCATAAAGTGCTTTTGTTCTCCTAGACAGTACTGTGAAATATCTGTATGAAAAGCGCCAGGAAGCTCTTTCCAGTATTTCCAGACTCTTGAGCTCCCTGTGAGCACTGCTTCCAGGAGGCTGCCTGTTAACCGTGACAGATGACAACCTCCACTCTGGGCAGCAGCCTCAGGTGTCCATCTGACAGATGGTCCTGTCTCCACCATGCAACACTTCGGTTGCCCACCGGCAGGCAACACATGGCTCTGTCTCACACGTCTCTGTCTGATGCCAAGCTGCTTTTTCTGGCTTATGCTGATGAAGATCAACAGAGCTCATGTGTTGGAGATGTATGAAAGTTGCACAGGTATGGCTTCTGGCCTTGAGTCATCCTAGCACTGCATCTGGTACTATTACATCTGTAGTCTCACTGCACTGTAGTCTCCTTGTGCTCCCTGATTCTGAGCTTCTCTAAATCTCTTTGCTGCTGGCCCACAAAAGCATTCAACATATATCTCACAAAGGTCTGCCTCTAAAAACACAACTAGGCAGGACATTTGGGCAGACAGTCCTCCAATGGGGCCTTCTCTCTCTTCCACCTACTCTGTCTGTGGATGACAATGTTGCAAATCACAAATTTTAACAAAAAACAGGAACCCACTGCCTTAATACTGTCTAAACCTGTGCTTTCTCAGGCACTGGTTTGAGCACTGGTTTGCCAAGACATTGGGATTGCTTGGTAAGACCACATGTATCACCCACTCACCAAAAGATAAATATAAAACTCTGGGCCTTTTAGTGGAGGCAAACTGGAAGAACGGTCTCCATTGGGAAGAGAATGTAAAGAGATGTTGAGCTGTTGAATTGCTTCTGTGCTTTTAATATTAATTCACAAATGCCATCACTCCCAAGGAGAGGAGAATTCTTGCTGCCAGTGGTACACTCATCACTGAGACATATTACTAAGGGGTATTGCTGATGTGACTTTGGAGCTGATGGGGTGAGAACAGACCTTTCCTGTGGCTGTGCACAATGTGTGACCCAAGTCAACCTCTGGAATGGCACCAGCTTTAGTTGTAGCTTTTCTTGTTATTTCATTTAGAAGGTCCCCCAACCTTCAACAAGTGTTGGGGCAAGGAAAAATGTCATTTTTGTGGGGGCTCTTTCATGCCTGCTTACAGGGGCACCCCTACCACAGTCTTCTTCCAGGTGACATGCTGATACGATTCTTGTATCCTCCATCTCTCCTCTCTCTAGTAAGTCAAGTACTTTCACAGCTAGCAGTAGTACATTAGGCTCCCATTAGTATTGAATGTGCTGAACACATCACAAGAGATGGTTCCAAAAGTTACTGAGTTGGAGAAAGGAGGGGTAAATAGTACACTAAAAAGAGACAGAAGATGACTTTGTAAATGAGAGATTTTTCTGAAGTCAGATTTACTATGGGGTTGTAGCTGCCATGCTTAAGACCTCAATGCAATTCATCTTCAGCCACAATATTTTCATGGTTTGGATGGTCATAGAGTGTAACAGTGAATGCTGGCAGTCAGAAGTCTTTTCTGTAGAAATGAAGTTTTTAGGCTCAGAATTCATCTCTCCTCCTCAAATTTCCTTTCTTTTCCCTCACCTTCTTTCTGATTAAAGGGCCAGTATAGTAAATGTCATTTAGTAGCCCCTATAAACACATTTCACAACAGGAGATCTGAAAAAAAACCCAAACCACAAATTCTTCAAGAAGGTGTATCTCAGGAGTGACATTTAATTGACAGGCTGCGAAAAACAAAACATGCTTTTTCATACATCTGTCTGTCAATCACTACATAATTGAACAACATCCAGGGGGATTACAGAAAATAATAGTTTTCTTCTACAGTCTGGATGGATTAAGACAGTTATATTCTTGTCATTCCACCTTTATCTC
This sequence comes from Sylvia atricapilla, assembly GCF_009819655.1. Lineage (NCBI taxonomy): Eukaryota > Metazoa > Chordata > Aves > Passeriformes > Sylviidae > Sylvia > Sylvia atricapilla. The sequence continues at coordinate 43,353,709 of NC_089174.1, forward strand.
TAACATATGCACTAACACATTCCTATTCTCTTAATTATGAAACATCAAAAAGGAGTAAAAGGCCAGTCAGTGACTTCAGAAACAGGGAGTCTTACTTTCCAGGTAAGATGTTTGGAGCAGAGACTGACACGTGGCAGACACCGAAAACACTGCACTGACACTGCACAGTTAAATTTAGAGGTTCTCATAAGAGATAAGGGCTTTGTATTCTTGGACCCATTTGGTTTAATTGTAGCAGTGCCTTTTAAAGAAGAACCTTTCAGCACAAAACTTATAGGAATATGAACAAATGAGGGACTTAATGGCAAACTATCTACATTTTATAGAAACCACATCAGGAACACATCTGCTAAGTGTTTCAGGAGGAAGCACAATAGGATTGGGACCCGGTTACAGAGCAGCAACCTCAGGCCCAAAGGACATGGCCCTGCAGTTACAGGTTTGCACACACAGCACAGACCCATGAGGAGCTGCGAAACAGAACACTGCTGCACAGCTGTTTGAAGCAAAGTGCTCAGCTTCACATTGGATTCATGGTATCCAGCCCTGTTCTGCTGGGATATGCATAATCTAGGTTGGTCTTGCATTTTAAAAACACAAAACATCAGATCAATCCACTGCTGTCAAACCAATTCTGACTATAACAAGTAGCTACTCAGGGACAAACCCTTTTCTGTTAGGTTTATGTCTGAGCCTGAGCAAGCAAGAGTTTTCAGAGCAGAACATGTGGACTAGGACCACTCTTTACCTGATAAGATGTATGGCTTGGAAATCCTACTGAAGCTCATCAAGGTCTTGGTACTCAATATCAGGAAGCAAAGGGGATTTTAGTCACATGGAAATGTAAACGGCAGATCAAACTAATTTTAAAAGATTTTAGAAACACATAGTTTTCAAACGTGTCTCTCACATGGTAACCATATTCTAATGTTAAGTCCGTCTGTCTTCAAATATGATTAAAATGTGTAAAATCTGTCTGATTTCAAACATAAGTGTAAATAAACACATAGTTTCTTGTTCTGGGACCCTCTGTGGCTGGGTGTTGATGAGGTGGTGAGCAGAGGGGTTATGTTAGAGGAGAGAAATAGAAGGTAAATTTCTGAACCAAAAATGGAACAAGAGCAGAAGTGGATAAAAAGCAGTGGATAGAGTTATGTCTCTGCTATTAGTGGCTGGATAAAGAGCCCTACAGTCCCAAACACACAAAGGATTATAAATACCCAGAGAAATACTCTGTCTATCACCATAGCTACATATTTCCAATCATCTTCCACCTGCAAAAGAATAAAAAAGAGAAGGATAAATTACATGTAATGTTACATACAATTGTGAATTGACATTATGCATTAGAAATGCCCCTTGTGCTTTTGAATGTGAGAAAGAACACACATGCAAGTCAGGAATGTTGCTTGTCATGCTTGCTTATAGTTGCTGCAGTTTTCAAGCCTCTCCCGAGGGGGATGATTTTCTAATGGTATTTTACCGCTTTTGGCCGAGAACAAACAACACTGTCCTAGTTTGCTAAGTTGTTCTACCTATTTGAGTCTGAGGGTAGTCCATCCATGGTTGTGGCTCTGATATAAACAAATAGGACCTGAACATGCAGTGGGTGCAGACTGGGGATGGTTTAACAGCAAGCACAGCCACCACAGCTGCACATACTAAACCCTGTTGAAGGATTTATCCTGACAGCCCACAAAACACAGTTTGTTATTCTGGTCTGATTTGAAACACTGTCTTGCTAATCAAGCCCCACTGATTTCAGGAAACTGGACACATGGACACACAGACTATGGCAAAGCAAGGGTTCCAACTGAGCAAACTGCAGTGTCATGTGCCAAGCAGGACAGAGTGGATTTTGCATGGCTGAGAGACAGACCTCAGAACCACATTCAATGAAGTTGCTGTCCTTTAAACTGTACCTTTAAACTTGTACTGCACAAGAAACACGGCATCAGTAGAACATTCAAGCATATAAACTAGTGACTAGTTAAGAGCTCTCTCTGAGAGATCTTCCACTTGTTTTCCCAATTTTATTATATTTTCCTCCAAGAAAATACTGAGTTTAGGATTTAGACTGTGTTGAGGGTGAGGAATACAGCATCAGGTATTAGGGAGTATAAGTAAAATTTATGTAGAGTAAGTTTAAAGTTGTAAACTATAATAATGGCAATTCAGCTCAGGTGAGAAGCAGATAGATAAGGTAAGAATTTTCAAATTTGTATTTAGTTTAATCCTATCCAATTTCTAGGGCTACTGAGAGGATAGCTGTAATAGTCATTAGTGTTGGGTTGAGTGATAGGTATATTATGAAAAAGAGGGTGGCCATGATAGTAACATGACCATGGACAGAAACAGGCTGGTAGTCAGGGAAGAACCCTGGAGAACTTCTGAAAATCAGAAATGGAAGCTGTACTTTGCATGAAAGAATATGCAGGAAGAACTCCAACAGCTGTAAATGTTTCTATAATTTTAAAGGGTTTTTTTATTTATATAGGACTAGGACATAACACCACCCACACTGCTTTGTACATCTGGCTGAAGAAGCCAGAAGCAGCCTCCAGAATAATTTTTCTCAGTGCCTGCCTGAGAACAAATCCTGCTTTTTTTCCCTGAAAAGGGGATTTTTGTAAACGAAAAATCATGCTCCCCATCTCTAGTATGTTCTGAAAGGTAAGATACAAAGCTGCTCATGAATGCACTGGACTAAGAATAAAATTTCATGTGGCAGAAGAGATTTGTAAAATGCAGATCAACAAAACCAGCAAAGGAGGACTTCTCCTGAGCTGTACAATCAAGACAGTAAGTTATTTGGATGACGGCACACAAAACTTCTTTTTGGGAGAGCATCAGAGAAAGCAGCTGAATCAGGAAATGAATATGTTTTATGTAGCTGATGTGGTAATGAAAGCAAGGCAGAAATGTCTGGATTAAGCAAAGCACTAAGGCAACAGGTACTAAGCAGAGCTCAGCTCAATCCCCATCCTCCTCTATGGTGATAGATTCCTGTCTTTTGCTCCAGGCTGGCATGTAGTGCATGCTCACTCTATGAATTTAGTCACCAGCTTAACTCTACTCCTTTATACAGAAATTTATAGATTTTGCTTCCAGATGAAACTTCTTCTGCAGGGCATAAAGGAAGGGGGGAGCAAAGGTGATCTTAAGGTTTCACAGAAGTTGTATGAATTTTAACCAAATATTCTGATAGAAAGTAGGCATATCAACATTTCCCTATAAAGTTTTTGTGATTCCCAATATAAATACAGCAGTATTTAGCTTTGAAATGGATTTTACCATCATAGACCATTTAAAAAACTTCAAAACAAAAAGCAAAAATTCCATGACAGATCAAAGATATATATTTCATTAGGTTCTAAACACTTCCAAAAATATCTTGAAGTGTCAGAGAATTTCTGCTCCTTGTGAGTTCTTGGTGTCAGAAAATTCTTTTGCAGCTTCTTTTAGTTGCTTGTTTACACGAGCATGTGGCCCCAGAATCCTTTAAATTCCAATATGCACCATTTTCTAAGATAGTAATCCCAAAGAGGAAAAAAAAAATGGCCTCACACAAGCAAACCCATTAGATGGTCTTCTTCCCCAGCAACTTGTCTTACTGCTTCTGTATCTTTAGCATTTCCTTCTTAGACCTCGTCCAGCCTTCGTGGACTCCTTTGACCTTCAGGACTCACTCCAAAGGCACTCTGGCAATCAATTTCTTAAATAGGCCAAAGTCTAGCTGCTGGAGATACAGCTCTGCTGGCACCCCTCATAACTTTACCCCAAATTGAAAACTCTGTCATTCTGTGGTCTCTGTGTCCAGGGCCTCTAACTGTCACATCTCCCACTCATCCCTCTCTGTTCAGTGAGTCCAGTAGGGCACCTTCCCTCATTGGCTTGCTTCCTGTGTCAGGAAATTATCTTCCACACACTCCAGGAACCTCCGAGATTGATTCTTCTCTGCTATGTCTTCTGTGCTGCTTATCAGCAGGTTCCTGGCAGTTGAAGTCCCTCACGAAAAAGGGCTGGTGATCATGATTCCAGCCTTCTGTAGAATACATCATCTGCCTAGGTGGTCTGTAACAGACTCCTACCAGGAGATGTGCCCTGCTGATCTAGCCCCGATCTTCACACACAGGCACTCCACCTTGTCATTGCCATTGTTTTAGCATAATCAAACAAACACCTACGGGATGGTTACCCCCCTTACCTCTTTGGTTTCATTTTGAGACCTCATGTTCTCTGCGATGAACTGGACATTGCTGATGACATCCTTCACCTCTGGGGAGTACTCCATGTGCTCTGCCATCCATTTCAGTGACTTCTGGCTCAGCTGTCTTTTGGGAGTAGACAGTTCAGTTGCCTTATCACAGTGACTGCACCGTTGCTCCTTGGGCAATTTGGTGTCTCTCTGTTTGCTGTGCTTTGACTTGCTCAGCTTACTGTCCAATACTTTCTTGTTTTTTCTGGAGGTGGATTTTTTCTGCTTTTCTAGTGGCCTCTGCATCAACAGGACTTTGGGGAGAAGGCTAAGAAAGACGGTCTTTACCCATCTGGGCATTGTGTGTGTTGTTGGAGTCCTGTAATGTATATTGAGGACAAACACTGTGATGACAATTGATAGAGTCACAAATATCATTGTGAAAAGTAAATATTCACCGACTAGGGGAATTACTAAAGAAGTGGATGGGATTGTTTCTGTAATCACCAGTAAAAATACAGTCAAAGAAAGAAGCACAGAGATGCAAAGAGTAACTTTCTCACCACAGTCAGATGGTAGGTAAAAAACTAACACAGTCAGGAATGAGATGAAAAGACAGGGAATGATCAGATTTATGGTGTAGAACATTGGCAACCTTCGAATATAAAAGGAATATGTTATGTCTGTGTAGATCTCTTCACAGCAGTTATATTTGATATCATGTTTGTAGCCAGAAGCATCAACTATTTCCCATTCACTATTTTCCCAAAACTCATTCATATCTACTTTAGATCCAATGATCAGAAGATCAATTTTGGCTTTGTCATAGGTCCATGAGCCAAATTTGAGTGAACAGTTCTGATGATCAAATGGGAAAAAGGTAATATCCATAGGACAGGAGCTTTTAAAAATAGCTGGTGGGGTCCAGGTGATCATTCCGTCATAGCGAAGGAGGGCTTTGGTCTTGCCTTCAACTTGAAAATCTCCCACAGCACTGGAAAGACAAATGACGCAAAGAAAAAAACTACCATGAAAATAAAATGTAATGGGTGTTTTCATAGGTGATGCAAGGGGATATTTTTGAGAGAAGGATTCAAATGAATCAATAAAATGGGTAAAACAAATCATCATACTTATTATACAAGACAATATCTGGTTTCCAAATTTTATCTGCTGGTACTCGAACAAATTCAATGCCATCATATTGTTTGGGATCCCATCGCAGTTTGTAGTCATTCCAAATCTGGAAGAAGAATGGACAAGGATTATAAAACCTTAAATTACCAACAAATATCTGTTTCTTAGATCGTCCTGTAAAATGACAGACTATGGTGAAGTGTAGCATGTGGAGAAGGGGACAATGGTCCAAAAGACAGCAAGACCATGACCTGGAGAAACACTAGACATGTGTGAATACTGCTCCCATGGATTGCTACTCTCTTCTCTGTGATGGGATGGGATGCCAATTGCTGTGAACTGCTAGCATGCTGAGATCCCTCCTCTCTCTTGTAAGAGCCTTGTGACCTCCCCATTGCTGAGAGAAAATAGAGGCCTTGTTGCAGCACCCCACACGTAAGAGGAAGACAGTACCAGAGGAGACCAGCATCCCCATGTTTGGTCCACCTGCACATGAACAGGCAGCTGCTGCCAGAAGACAGTATTGGCTCCACAGGACTACTGAAATACCAGGTAAGGGCAGCAAGGGATGCACAGTGGCTCTCCTGCTTTGCTTCCATTGCCCTATGTCATAGGGCCATGCTCCATGGTTTCTCATGTATTTTAAGTACAATATCTTTTACAGAAAAGTTTGTATGGACCACAATCACTGCCTGAAAAAAAAAATGGTGCAAGTTAACTATATTTTCTTAGCAGTTTAGGTCCTCTAAGCATCCTTATCTATGTCAAAATACTAAAACTATTAGGAATAATGGAGGCATGTTCCATTTTCTAGTAAGTATTTTGGTGGGGATGACCTAGGACTGCAGAGCTGCATATTGAATGACTCTTTAAGGACTACATCCAGCTAGATTTTCCAGAAGAAAACCAATAATCATGAAGTTGGAGAAAAATATATCCCACAGGAAAGAAAGACGATGTAACTCCTAGATAAAAAGAATGAAGAAATTACTTTTTCAATTGTGGAGCTTCTCCTTATTATTTCTAAAAATTCTTGTTACAAAACAAAAACTTATTCTAAGATCTAACTTACAAGTAACACACATTTCATCATTTCAATGCAAAATGCATGAGAAACACAACACAGCCACTTACGTGTCTTAGCCACAAATTTGTTTCCATAATCTGATTGACTTCATCCTATAAAGCAACACAGGCACAAAGAGTTATAGTATTCTGAGATGGTAAAAAACTTAGCTCATAAAACTTGAAGAGAGAATTAAGAGAGAATTAAATTCACATTAACTGACAGCAGATTTTTTCTAGCATCTTTCAAGAGGTTTACACATTGTACAGTGTTGTGTGCAACCCTACTGAAAAATTAGTAAAACTTCACTGAAAAATCATGGTTTATAAATATCACATATACAGAAAACTGCATTGTTTTGTCAGGCATTTGAGTATTGGGAGAGCACACAACCTAGAATTGCTCTGACTTGTACCAGAGGAATAAGGTTCTTCTTATGGCTGTGTATTTTGTTGGATTCAGTGTTTAAAAAGCTCCGATTGCACCGTACAGAATTGGTTGAGATTCAAGGAAAATGGCATCTGTATCACAGTATTTTGAATTTCTATGCAAACCTCTAGAGCAGATGCACTTGACCAGCACTAAACTGTTGGTAATTGTTACACAGAGACCTTCTTTTTACAGTCACTTATTGCAATTGCCGATCAGTCATGAATCAGAAATCAAATTGAAATCAATTCATGATGCTTTGCTTCTTCCACATTGCCTCTGTCCTGCCCAGCATGCTTGCCCCACATCTATTTGCATTCCAAAACATGCAACATTCATCCCTACCTCCATACTTTAAAGCACCACTCTTCCACTTGCCCCACTTTTCCTTTACATAATTTTGAAACAAACAGATTGAAAAAGAATAAAAATAAAAAAAAAAAAAGATTTTTTTCCCCCTCAGGACTACTGGGAAAATTCAGTAGCCCCATAGGAGAACTGGTCACATGCTACACACAACATGGACACACCAGGTGTCTTTGGAACAGCTAGCCCTGTGAAGAGTGGGCATTCAGTACTTCTGCCCTGGGCTCTGATGGCTGCTACCTGAAGCCGAGGGTTTTGATGCTACAGTGTAAGGAAGTGGATCTGAATCATTCAAATAATTTGTTCAAGGAACTGGAACAACTCGTCTGTCTGAAAGAACTGCAAAGGTCTCAGCATGTGCACTTAGATAGACATGAAATGAAAGCTAGGAGAGCTGTGGGTGCATGCAGCTGTCACAATCACATCTCCTGCTTCAGCAATTTCCATGTGTTTACAACCTCCCCAAAGCTCATCAGTATTCTGTAGTGAGTCTTACCACATTTGTAAGCTGTGTAATGGCCAGTTCAAAATACACAGTGACAGGATCAGACACATTTTCCACCGGCCTAATGAACTGATTGTATTGGGAGAAGAGCTTGTGAAATAACCGTTCCTCTGATTCACAGGCTGTGGTATCTGCATTGGTAGGAAATAGGGATTAGGAAATAGAGGTAGGAAAAAGGGATTTGTTTAAAGCCACCAGAACATAGAGAGGAGAGGTTGCCAGTATGCTGTCAGTTGCAAGCATCCTCCTGCAGAATGTTGGCTGCTCCTTGTTTCCTCAAATAGTAAGGTAATGAATTCAGTGGTTGTACCCCTAAGCTGGATATAGCCTATCAGACTCCATTTGGCCCACTCTGGTGTCACACCAAAGTAGAATAAGGTGGTGTGAAATGCAAGAAGTCAAAATGTGACAGATTTAATCTTTGTGAGTCTTTCTGGTAAAACAGGGTGTTTATGAAAAGCATAGCTACTTAGAAATTAAAAGGTTGAGGCTGCAACTACTGTATCAAAATCTCTATCAGGTGAGACTACAATGATGCCTCCTAATCTTAAACATTATGTCTGCATTTTATCCTTACAATTGATTTTTCCACTCTTTAGATAGCACAATTTTTGTTTGCAGAAATTTCATTCATTAAGTTCTATGAACAAGAAAAAAGTGGAAATATTAACAGTTCTTATAGAATAGCATGCATCTGTGTAATACAGAACTGTTCTTTGGGAACCAGCAGATCACAGCTGTAGTCTCTTACTAATGAAGAACAGACCAAATGGCTTAAAAAAACCCAAAGTATGTGACAAGCAGTGAGTTGACTCACTGCAGAGTTAAGAACAATGCTCCTAACCTGTTACACATAGTCCAAACCTGAAACAGTTATTCTCAAAGTGTTAAAGGCTATACATTTTGATTTCAAAAAGAAAATATTAAATTTTATTGGCTCTGGCAACTTCAGCTCAGAAGAACAATTTTATTGAATAACTTTGCTATTACAATAAATTATTGTAATTCAGCACCTAAAATAAAAAAATATTTTATAAGGTCAAGATTTATCATTTCCTTCTCATGTTGTGCACAGCTATGTTATCAAAACTATATGATGATCTCAACGATATTACTGATACAACCGAGGAAAAAATTGTTTTCAGACTCATTGTCGTAAGTTTTTTGCATTAGTCCCAGACTACACTAGAACACATCAGACAAGCAACCATGATAAGCCTTTTTGATTGCAAATATCAAACACAGAAGGAGTTTGCGCCAGGCAGCATGGTCTCTGGCACAGCACAGCACATAAATTTGCAATTTACATATCCTACAGTGAACACAAGGGCCTATGGATGTGCAGATGTCCTGCAGGGGCACAGTTGGTCTCAGTATGCTGTACTTACATAATTAAGTCCTTCCCGTATTCTTGAAAAAGAGATTTAAAGAAAGTAAAAAGCATACTGAAATTGCAGGGGATTATCATAACTGCAAGATGAAATGTTGGTTACTGGTCACTTACGTGTATGGAAAGAAAATTCTAGCAAAAATTTGAAAACTTGATGTTTTGTTCCATCCTTTCAGCATCACTCAGAGAAGACACATGAATGTCTATAAAGTTTGGATGCTTTTATATCATGTATTGTTCCATTCAAAAAAGAACTAAAAATTTTCTTTCCAGATTTCATCATCCCCACTCATAGCACTGTGATTAGAAGTACACTACTGTGGGAGCATGAAATCTCATTACTGAAGTAAATGCATCTAAAATCATGTTTCATTTGAAATTTTCCCACTGGCTTCTTAATAGACACATGCTTTAAAGTAAAGTAACAAAACAAGACAAATATTTCGGTCTTATCTCATGGTGCTGCTTTAAGACAACTTTTTATGCTTTGCTAAGACAAGTACTATATCTAATACACATCTTGGCCACCTGCAGAAGCAAGACTTTCAAAACAAATGTGTTCTAAAAGCAAAAAATCCTGCTAAATTCAGTGAGAGTTGTGAACAGAAATTATTGCAGCATATTTAAAACACAGACCATAAACAATACGGGAATAATAATAGATCAAGTTTTCACTTTTGAAAGTGTGAGTATTGACCAGGCACATCCTAGCCTGTATCATTTCAGCACTTGCAAATTGAAGCACCAAATGAAATTACTAGGACACCTAGTCAATTTCTATTGTTTTCTAAAAATAGTTCTTCCATTAGTTATCAAACAAAAATGAAGAGTTTTACCTTGGAAAACTAGTATTGTTTTAGCTCTTTTCAAATACTGTTGAAATCTTACACAGTTCAGGTTAAAAATAGCTGGAGGAAGCTTTACATTGAATTTATTCAAGAAAACAGAAGCAGTAACAAAAATATATTCTAGAACCTGATATCAAAGAGAGCCTACCTTTAATGAAGGATGTGAACACGAATGCCCACACACAGAAAGCAGAGCAACACCAACATAGCCATGTCTCAGGATGCATGGCTAGCAGCAGGATAGAGCTTCCTTCTGAGAACTGACGTTTGGGGGAAGAAACAAGAGGCAAGAAGGCATATAACCCTCCTGACGGTAAGTAGGCAGTAGAAAGATAGATTTCTGGTTTGCATCTGCAGCAAACTCTGCAGCCTGCTGAGCAGAGCAAAGCCTTGCAGAGTTGCTTTCACTACCACTATGCAAGAAGAGCTTATGCCGTGCAGACCGAAGGGAATCAGGCAGCATCCTATCAGGTGACTTCACATTTCCAGTCACCCGCACCCCTGCCTCAGGGAATGTGTAAGAGTGCAGGAGAGAGATGGAAGGCAAGACACAGGACAACCATCATGGAGCAAAGGGAGCATTCACTCAGCACTTCACCCAAGGGTTACGAACTCTCATCATGCTAAAACAGCTGCTTTAGCTATTGCCCGGTGATCACCTGAGTGAGTCTGTCAGAATATGCAGAGGTGAAACAGCTTCAGTTTCTTAGCTGAAGACTGATTCTTCAGGTGATAGAAATGGAAGTTATATGGTTTTGACATGTCTACCAGAAGCCATACAAACCTTGAAATAAGCACAGCATCGAGTGACAGAATTGCATGACAGTATTCTCAGTGAAAAAATCCAAGGCAAATAGACTTATTGCCATCTGACATGAGCAACTAACCATGCTAAGGTCTTTCCTGACAGTCAAGTCAGCTTACAACATCAATTCTTCTAACTGTTCTTCACTTCTGTGTACAGTCTCCTGTGCCAGTATGCTAGTGTGGAAGTGGAGAAACACTAGAATAATGAAAAACCACCAGGGGCTGTCACAGGCCAAGTTCTCTGCAACAGAGTGTTACTCTTAATTACAGAAGTTAAACTGACCTCATGATCCTTTAGAGGTTGATGCATGTTCCCTCCTCAAATATTTAGTACACGTCATTGCAACAGGAACGCCTGAAAAGAATCTGTAGAAAAAGGATCTGAGAAACTGAGGGTCCTGTTTAGCTGCAGTGGGGTGGATGGCACCACAGGTTACTTAGTGCCATCCAGCTGCCCCAAAAGCAGCTCGGATAGGGAATCTCCTTTATGTGTGCTCAATCCAGCGTGACCAAGTCGGAGTGACTGGATGAACAATTTGATCAAAATAGAAATGCTGCTGCATTTTCAGGCACTTACATTGTTGGGTAAGTGTAGAGAGAAGAAAAAAAATTCCAGAAAATGAAAAAAAGGATGTGCTTCATACTACAAAATACAGAAGCAAAGCTGCAGCACAGAATAAGAAAGTAATTTGTCATTTACAGAAATTGTTAAAGCATGGATAGAAAGGAAGAGGCTACCTGGAAGAAAAAGACTTAGGAATGAGCTGACTGCATAAAGAACATCCCTGAAGAGGACTGAGTTGCCCATGACAAGTTTTGAGGGATGAAAAGTAAACCTTTGTGGGGACTGACAGTGGTCAGAACATGAATTCTTAGGCTCCAGGCAGTGCCTTGAAGCCTATGGGAAAGCCAGGGACAAAACTCTCTCAGTCTGGCCTGGGAAACTGTGAGAAAGAACCCAAAACAATCTCTATAAACAATCCCTGTAGAAAGCCTCCTCCTAACACCTGGTGTTTTTCTAACTTGTTTACTGGTATAGATGTTTAGAAAAAGGTGGTGCCTTGAAGGACCAAATTTATGCCAAATTTTCCCCAACCTGAAATGTTTATTAGAATGGTGTTAACAGTCCAGGTCCATAAACTTGCAGTTTCCTCACCTTACCAAATGAAGTTCATACTTTCTTCTTGAACTTATATGCCTGTGGTGCACTGTGGCTAACAGAATTACCCAGCCATGTGGCATCACAGGACGCCTGTGGTTGGCTGCAGTCATGGCAGATGCACTCCTGCTAAAATCCAGTGCTTCTAGAAGGATGACACACTGTAAGACAGTCCGATAAAATTTGAAAACAAATTCACCCCCACCTAAAATATTTTGACATTTTCCAAGTTCTTGTTCTTTCTAACCAGGCCAGGGAATCAGGTAGGAGAAGTTAACAGATATGCACATGCATGCCTGCAGACTGAAATGTCTTCAAAAGTGAGGGTAATGAGTGTGCTTCCCCTCCAGAGAGGAGAGAAGTGCAAGCCATCTGGCAAAGACGATGCTCACTGCCACACTTGAGGGAAAGAACTGCTTTGTTATGGGGAGCAAGGGACTGGGGAAGCAGGCTGAGTTTGGAGGCAATACCAGTCATTCAGTGAGCAGATGGCAGGAGGAATTATGCTGCTGAGACCATGCTGGAGTGGGTGCTGCCTTTGGAAAAGGCTGAAGAGGAAGGCAAAGTTCAAACTGAGTCATGACAAGCAGCCAATGAGGCATCCAAATGGAGAATGCAGAGAGACCAGCTGAGGTACAGCCTCAGCACAAGGATGCCAGCTGGAAGCATAGCAAAAAGTTGTGAATCACTGCTGCTTGGGAAGGTACCTAATTTAATCTAATACGAACTGGCCAAAAGAGGCATCAAAATGCCAGGCTCAAACAGAAAGCATATATTTGACAGGCTTTCATCTTTCTTTCACTAAGTGTGGAAGAAAAGGCTGATGTACTTTTACCCTCCAAGCATATATTCACTTAGGAAAAAGTCTCTGGCTTCTTTTATTCAGGTAAGGTGGTTCAGGAAAAAGACAGCAAGCAGCTTGCAGGGACGCACAAAATCTGCTCATCAAAAAGGTTTCTAGCACATAGATGCACTTCACAACTGCAGCTTGGTGCTGTAAAATCTGCGTGGTATTGACAGTGGAAAAACCCAACAACAAGAGGACCCATTTGGAGTGTTGCCTATGCATCCAGGAGCTGAAGGCATGCACCCTAGTGCTATTTGCAATCCTAATGACAGATCTCTTTGGAGTCAGGCTCAGGTTTGAATGGCTGATTTCCTCCTCTTGAGCCAAGTGGTCCTTTTTTGGAGAGCTGTATCTGGGTTCTTTGTAGGATTTGACAATGCAATGGATTAACCTGCAGTGGGACTGTTACAAAGATCTGTGACAAACACATTTTCCATCATGAGATACTGATGTCCTCCTGCTGAGAAGCCCCTGCATCCGGTGGAGAAGTTCACAGTCTGTCAACTCTTTGCTAACTACCACTAGCCAAGTGAGTTTGCACTAGGGGGACTTTTCACCCTTTGCTGCTCTGGAAGCACTGGGGGGATCTTAGCTACTTCTCACTGGTTTATTGCCCAGGGCTACCTATACATTTGTTTGTGGTGCCTGCACTGAAATGGCTCACTGGGACCTCAGCAGCATTTAACTTTATGCCTACTCCGCTACTTACTGCTTTTGCAAGCAGACAGCTATTAAGGAATCAACCAGCTCATCTAGAGCTTGGTCTCTGCATATTCACACACAGTGCTTCCTTGGGCATGGGACACCTACTGCTAGCAAAAAGGGATGCCAGCAGAAAGAAACTGTAAATGGAATAATGAAAGAATCCCAAGTCCTGCCATCTGACTGACAGTTCTATAGTCAGTCTTGCATATCTTGAGCATTAACTAAATTAGGTAAACAGGAAACTTGCTAAAGGTCACAGAGGGGAGATTTCCGAGAATAGGAGATACTTAAATTGAGTAGGCAATTGAAGGACAATCTCTAAAGGCTGGAACATGAAGCTCCTTAGGTTCTGAGTGGTGATGGAACAATTTAGCTTGGAAAGTTTATATGGACTAGTGCTTTTTCCATGTCTGCGCTGCATGGGCAATTCATCAGCATATAAACATTGATATTTTGCCTTAAAATGCTCTATTTCTGATTCATGGCATCTGGATACCGTTACCATTCAAATCTTTCAAGACCGTTAACTGTAGAAATAAAATAGACTTTTCAACCATTCAAGGCTTTGCAGACATTAGGCAGGGAGGCAGAGGCCACCTGTGACAACCCTCTGAAGGAGCAAGCACTGGGTTCAAAGGTACATTTTTCACACAAGTAGTTGGGTAAAGGGTCACAAAGATTTTCACTTCTGCAGGCAAAACCAGAATTCTATTATTTTGTATCGTCAGAGTCACCCTTCTCTAACAAGTGTGCATCTATTACTAAGGCAGAGAAAAGCATTGCTCTCTGTGTTCTCCCATCTGGGACTATCACCCAGATGCTTTCTCAGCTGTTTTTCTTGGTTACTTCTGCTCTGTTTCTGAACTCCATTCTCACGGCCCTATCCCTTCTCCCCCACTTAAATAGGTAAATGATTTTCTGATGGGCTCTTGGTCTGTGTTCCACCTCTCACCTCTCTCACACATGATAATTTCCTATAGCTTCATAGAAGCAATACTGACAGCAGCTGTGCCTGCCTAATATGTGCCAACTGCAGTCCCATAGAAGTAAAAGATTGCTCTTAATCTGAGCTAGGCCTGAGTGCTATTGGGATCCACTGTTTTGTTTCAGCTTCTGGTATTACTACTGTTATAAATGACTATTATAAAGTTGGCTTTTTGCAAGATGTGTGCTATATGATTAATAGCTTTGTGGTAAGGATACAAGTTTTTATTTCTGCTGTTAGTAAAGAAAATTAGGCATAGTAGTAGTAATGATAAAGTATGCTTAAACTGTCTGTTTGGCCGGGATAACACCCAGTGAACATGTAAAGAAGACTCTGCTATTGAAACACCAACTATCAGCATCTCCCATCTGAAGAAAGCACGGACCAAGGCCCAATCTGGAGGTGATAATGAAGACACAGCCAAGAAACATGCATGTTCTAAAAAGGTGGACCCAAGGATGGGCCATGCAAAACAGTCCCTGGAATATGGAAACTAGTTTATGGAAAAATATGAATATTCAACAGACTGATACAACAGAAAGGGTATTTAAAGAAAGCATGTGAAATAGCAATTTGTGGACTATCCTTTGCTAAAGTACAGTCCAGCCTGTACTTCAGTGTCACACTCTGAGCAGTACATCCACACTCCCTGCAGCAAAGCCTGGATCTCACCCATATGTAAGTCCTGGCCTTTGGTCTCTCTCATGCTCTGGGACCTCTTACACCAACAGTGTCTGCTCTCTGATCCACCAGACACTGACCTGTGGCTTTCAGTGTGCAGCAGATGTGAAGCTTTGACTGAAGATGGAACCTCAGTGGCTACTGTATGCAGAATAATCTGCTCATGCTTCAGGCAGGGTTTTCTATATTAAAGCCTTTTTTTTTTTTTTTTTTTTTGTCAGGTTCTAAATGATGTGTGAGAAGAGGCCTTGAAGCTTGCATTGATTAGGGCATTTCCACAAACTGAGCACAGGATTTCTTCAGTTCATGTAGCTTGCCTTATTCTTTCTTAATTTTTCTTTTGTATTAAAGAGATTGAGCCATAGCACCTCTATGAGTCTGCCCTTGCTGCCCTAGCTATGAAGTAGGCAGTCAGTAAGTCAGGCAGTCAACACACACTGAGTAGCCAAGCACAAGAAGGGGATGCCTATGGATGCCCACGATCCTGTCTGCTAAGCAGATTCAATAACCAGAGTACAACACAAAGGTCCATCTTTTATAAGCTAAACCATTACTGGGAGACATCTCCAAAGCACCCTCCATTGTGCTAAGGACTTATTTTTACCTTCACTGACCTTCAGCTTGGACTAAGTCTTTTTGTAACTTGATGGAGACTATAAGCTGATAAAACCTGATCCCTTTCAAGGAAATAAACTTCAAACCAATCACCACTGTTCAGCTTTTTTAGAATTCTCTACTAAAGCAATAGTTCATGGGAGTAGGTTTTGAACATGTAATATATATGTTTCTACACTTCCTTAACATAAATACCTTTCTTCATTGCAAGCACACTTAGACACTGTAGGGAGGGTGCATTGGTTATTTCTGTACCCTCTTTTGAGCTCCTTGCCACAGATGCCATTTCTCCTCAATTCCAAAATGGAAACCACAAAATATTTTGCAACAACTCTAAAGAGCAATAACAGAGGGAGTCCAGCAGAAATCTCTAGCTTTATGCATGCAGTTGCAATAGCAAAAATAACATGAAGACCACACAAACTTGAATAGGATCTTGAGGAAGCCACCAAATTCTATACTGACATATGCATTGCCTCCAGGGATGCTAGTTTAGCCAACATTTTATTTCTAAGAAATTTAGCAATTCTTAATTAGGGAAACAACAAGTCAAGCAGAAGTGTAAATGGGAATGCTTAAAGGGATGCTATGACATAACATCCTGAAAATGTTGGATTCAGTGACTACGGGGGAGTTCTCCTCATGCCCTTTCCCTGTAGTGGGATAATGGATATAGCAAGCGATACTGTTAGGGGAAATACAATAGCAAAGAGTGTGATGAATGGGAAGGGTGGGGGTCTTTAACAAAAGATACAGGGCCAGACTGAGTTAGCAAATGATGGGAATATGACTGCAGTAAAGAGTTCCAGACTGAATGTCTGAAATTGCCTTGCCGAAAAGGGGTTAAGACGCAAATGCCCAGTTTTAGCCCTTACAAGTTCATAAAATAATAGACCATTGGAAAGAGCAGGTGTCTTGGGTTCAATGCAAGATGTATTCTATTTCCCATCTGTTGAAACTGGCTGAGTAGGTGTTTCTGTCCCCATGGTTCCAGGAGGAGGGGGTGGGTTAGTGTTAATGGGCCAGCCGTTAAAACCAGGTGGGCAGTGTTCTTGATCTCTTCCATGCCTCTTCCATATGCCTCCAGGGCATATCTGCTGTTAATGGGCGATTGACACTCACTGCATCACTGATAAAATTACATCATCCCGTGGTGAGATGCTGCACCCATCAGGAGGAGCCAAGCACTCCTACCTGGATAAAACCTGAGAGTCAGTGCATCAGGACAGCCTGCTTTCCACTGGATTTTCAGAGGAAGACCGGACCCATCTTGCCACCACTGTACCCTTTCTACAGGATCAACTCTATTCCAATAGTCCCTCCAGGAAGACTTATTCTGGACTGCTACCAACAAACTCACTGACAGGGTATCAGGTCATATTCTGACTCTGGTAGCATTTCTAGGATTTTTTTTGTTTGCTTATGTTTTGGGGGGTTTTGCTACTACATTTGTATTTTTAATATTCCTAGTAAAGAACTGTTAGTCCTATTCCCATATCTATGCCTGAAAGCCCCTTCATTGAAAAATTATAATAATTTGGGAGGGGGGGGTTACATTCCCCATTCCAAGGGGTGCTCCAGCTTTCCCTGGCAGACACCTGTCTTTCCAAACCAAGACAGCAAGGAACTCAAGCAACATGTGAATGGAGCACACCCAACAGTGCTCTTGTTGATCCAACAATTCATGGTTGTGGTCATATGCTGGCTGAATAACTACTCTGAGGTTGTGTTCTAGTGGATTGATATTTAACCTTAACAATATTTTAGAAAATTTGTGGGTGTGTTCCAAAGAAATAATAAAATTAATGGAGAATTTGGTGGTGGGGGAAAGAAAAAAAGAATGGGGGGGAAGAGTCTTTGAATGTCATTAGTGTGAAAAAAACCCCTAACAACTGAAAAAGAAGAACCACAGTTGTCATTAGGGAAATGAGCTGGTCAATGAGCTGGAGGAGTGATGAAACATTATTTTTTCTGTATGCATCTTTTCCCTCCAAACTTCCAGTATCTCCACAGCTGTGACCATTCTTATTGCTCAGTTTCAGATCCCTAAGGAGTACAAAGCAACACGTGTAGAAGCTAGGCAGGAGCTATGTTTATGTATGGTCATTAGTGAACTAACATATTTGTGCTGACTAACCATGTGACTTCTTCCAAATGAGATATATAGTCTGTCTGTTGTTTCTTCAGATGGGACAGATCTCATTTGAGTTGTTCCCTTAATGCAGATTTTGATTCACAACAAATTTACAGAAACCTAGTTTTCTTTAAAACTCATTAAAAATCGACCTTTGGAAGGGCCAGTGTGTAGACAGAAAAATATCTGACGGAAAAATATTGTTTGAGCAGGAAGCCGGGATGAGATAAAGAACAGTTCTATTCTTACTTCAGCCATTAGCCACATATATTGAAAACAAAACCATCAGATGGGAAATGAGTTAAATACAGTACCTGTCCTAATTTTTATCCAAAATCTGGGTAGCAAGAACACCAGCTTCAAGATGAAGGATAAATCTTTTCAAATGAGGTTTATATCCTGAAATATTTGGGCCCCAACATATACAAGTGCAGCAGAAATAACAAATGTTTGACTGCGTGGTGATAGACATTGCATCCATTTACATAATTACATGTCAGATTCTACCTGGGATAAAAACCTCAGAAACACACCACATCTATCTAGACCAGGCAACCTGACATTCCTCCATCACTAATCTTCTGTCAGAAGACAGAAGTTAAGAGAAGCTAAGTAAGGGTAAAGGTTTTGTCAGGTTGGATAATGAAGTAAACCCATCTACCTTGCTGATGCTGCAGGAAAGCCTTAGCAATGTGCTGGTAATCTGAAAGTTGAGCTGACAGCAGGCACACTGCCTGTCTAAAAAAAAAAAAAAAAAAAAAAAAAAGTGCCATTTGAGAGAACTTGTAAATATATGTGGTCAAATAATCCATGTCTGTAGGAATTCTGCCATTTACTTCTCAGATTTCCACTATAATGAAACTAATCAACGTCCATTTGAAAACATCTGTGCTATGTTGTCCTGAAATCTCAAACACTTTCACAGGTGATGAAAAAGTTAAA
This sequence comes from Sylvia atricapilla, assembly GCF_009819655.1. NCBI lineage: Eukaryota > Metazoa > Chordata > Aves > Passeriformes > Sylviidae > Sylvia > Sylvia atricapilla. The sequence goes on from NC_089174.1 coordinate 43,372,523, forward strand.
GTACACAGCTTCTACACATATCAAAAAGAGGTTGAACTTTGTTCAAAACTTCTTCAAAAATTCAGAACTTTATTTGTTCAAAACTTATTTTTGAAGTGAACATTGAAGTGATCTACTAATATTTCTCTTAAAAATTCTTCATGTCCAACTCTCCAACATTTCCCAGGATACTACAGCATTTTACGGACACTGCAAGGATGTTTGCACATGGCAAAAAGGGCAATACATTCAAGACATACTCAAAATTTTGTGTGGGAACTTGCCTTATTAAATGCAAACAAATGGGAAAAAATCTGAACCAGGGCTGGAAGTTTAAGTAAATCTGTTTGTTTCAGAGTCTGTGAGATGCTTTTATCCTTAGCGTCTAGTAGATTTTGAAGAAACAGTCTTGTTTGGGATTATCTGTGCTTGGTTTTGTGAGTAGTGTTGATGCCTTGCAAGGGTGAAAATGTTACTCTTATCAACTTGGCTTATTCCCTTTTTGCTCCTAAAGACCTGCCTTGATTTGCAAAGACAGGCATCTGCTAGGGAAGGCAGGAGCTTCCTTTGGAATGGACAGTGTAAACCCCCTCCCTCCACATCATTATAACTTCGAAATTAAGGGGCTTTGAGGCAAAGATATGGAAATTGGAACAGTTCTTTACCAGGAAAATGAAAAGAAAATGCAGCAGTACAAAAAGTACTATTCTGATAGTGTCAGAATACAACCTGACACCTTGCTGGTCAGAGACTTGGTAGCAGTCCAATTAAATCGTGGCTGCAGTATTCCTGGAGTGACAGATGTGGTTCTGTTGAAGCAATGATCCTGTAAAAGGGTGTAGTTTTCCTCTGAAGGTCCAGTGATGGTGTAGATGGGTCCAATCTTCCTCTGGGAATCTAGTGGAAACAGGCGCCTCTGGTGCTCTGAATCTCAAGTTTTTTATCCAGGTAGGAAGGCTTGGCTCCTCCCACTGGGTGGAGCACCTCACAATGGGATGCTGTAATTTTATCAGTCATGCATGTCAGACTCAATGGCCCATTAACAGCAGATATGTCCTGGAGGGAGGATGGGTTGTGGAAGAGATCAAGAACACTGTCCCACCTGGTTGTAACAGATGATAACAGAATACATACTTTGGGTTACATCTTGTATTGCAACCTAAGACAAGACCATATCACAACTGTGGAATACGAAAAGTAGTATTAAAAATGTTTATGTCCGAGAGAACAGTATTCCCCTCACTGCTTGTTTTCCCAACCCATCACTAAAGCTTTCTGAAGTTCCTTAATGCCAGTGGGAAGTGAGAATGCAGTAATAAAAAACAAGGGCAGTCAAATTACAGTGTGAAAAAAGTTCTGGTGTCAAAAAGATTTACTTTGCAAGAGCTCTGCACAAACACACTGACAGGCAGACAATATTCAGAGGTGTCAGTTTCTAAGCTGGCATGAGAGGCAAGGCAAGGAGAAAAAGGAGGAGCTCAGTGGTCACATGAACAACTGGAACAGCCATGGCATTGATCAATCAGGGTCATCGACAAAAACTGAACATTGAAAATGTGGGCTTTAGTGCACTAACCACTAAGAGACACTTTCTGGACAATCAGACATATCCATGATCATCAATCATCATTTCATCTGAAAAGAGGCCTCCTTTTATGTTTTTCATCAGATTTCACTGGAAATTGGTCAGGAGGAACCCTTTTAACAAAAATTATAGACACAAGTTCTTGAAAAATTTTAGAGTATAATCAACAGCAGAAAAACATTAAGGAATTTAGTCACTCAGACCTCAATAATCCTGTAAAGATTCCATGTGGAGCTGACAAATTGTGCAAGTATTTTTCTTTAGACTCCGTGAAAACTAGTCAAAGCACAGAGATTCAAAGCAGCACTGATGTCAGATCCTTAGCATGCAATAAAACACATTAAGTGTGCTTGGATTTCCCACTAGCTGAGACTTTTGTCAGAATTTTTCACACAGGACATTTTCCCCTCCAGAAGGAACTTCCAGAAGGAACTGCAAATCTCTGAAGAATTTTGATCTCTTTGAAAGAGAAAATTGTTATCTCAGTGCTAAAAATCAGTTTGCACTGTGACATAGAACTTTTACTCAGATTGTGCTGACATGTCTTACTAGCGCTGCTTTAAATATCCCAGAGCTATTTATCTGAGCCATTCCTACAGTTTATCAAAAAACCATGCAGATTCTCACAAGAAATTTTAATTTCCTTTTAGGCAAATTGCAAAAAATGAACTAAAGGAGTATTTGGCCAAACCTAAACTTCCTCAACAGAGCTCCTCATGAGGGAAAGCATGCTATCACTGCAGTGACATACGACACTCTCAGAAGTGCAAGCAGCCAAGTGACATCTCCCATGAAATCTCATAATGACATATCTACTCTGCAAAATATTTCAACTGCTAGTTGATTTATATGAGGGATAGGGAGGGGACTCTTTTATCCTTAGAAAGTGGTGCCAACCTTCTATAAGCAGAGCCACTTAGACAAAACCCCATTTCCTTAGCAAAGAATATTTTTAATCCTTTTAAAAAACAATTTCTGAACCCTTTAATTTTTTCCTTTATTGATGGCCCTCAAGATTAAGTGTGCTGAGAAAAAGACTGCTGTGGGACTGACCAAATTAAATCAGCAGCATCATAAAGCACGAAGACACTGCAGTGTAAGTGACCAAAGCTCCAGAGGTCCTGAAACATGAATTTTTAACCTTTTGGGGCTGGCTTAAGTTTGCATCTGGAAAGAGAGCAGTTCAAGGCTGCCAAAGGAGAGTAGCAACCCATTCCAATTTAAATGGATAATTAATTAAAATCCAAATCTTCTGGTAATTCAGAAAGAAAAAAGTAATGCCTCATCCTCTGTTATGTGAAGAGCAATCCTGCTAAGAAAAGAGTAATTTTGTAACTGAAGGCACAAATTGGAAGCATTTATATTAACAAGAACTAAATGGCAAGATCCTGCTTATGGTAGGTCAGTAGGCTTGTCCATCTCTCCTTATGGATAACTTTGTATTAGTGAAGGAGGCAGGAGGCAATCAGCAAAGTTGTCTGATTCTTCTTTATATAGCAAAGCTTTAATTTTGTTAAATTACTGTCTGACTGCTACAGAGTTCTGTACACTTCATTTAATGCACGGCTTTGTGAACCTCATGTGTTCTGACATTTCTAGGACAGGCTGAGCCATCAATACCTCTTGTGCCTCTGGCTAAAAAGTGCAAGAGAAAGCCTCGTTTCGTTATGATCAGAAACCATCTTTTCTTTTGTACTTTGTCTGAAAAAGCTTCCGGAAGGAATATCAGCAACCTCATAAAGGGCATTGTGACTGAGAGAGGGAGGAAGTGGAAAAATTAATCTAAAACATGATCTGCTCTAGTAACAGAAGGATTGCCACTAGCTATCATCCTGAAAGACATTCTCTAAAGGGGAAAGGCTTCAAGTTTTGTACATGGCCTTAGGGTTAGACGAGAAGTGTTTGGTGATCTGTTGCCAATGAAATTTTAGGTTTCAGCAGAGCTGAGATATTCCTGGTTTTGCTTCAGGCAGAAGTAGATAATCTGATTAATGGGATTCATTCCCTCTAGCTCTAGCTATACAGAAATGAGGCATCCACTTCAAGGCTTTCTCTGCTATCAGTAGAAAAAGATTTGTTGCTGCAGAGATGTCAGACAGAGACATCTCAGAGCCTGTTCTGCAGGGATTAGCTAACTCTGCCTTCTGTGTGGTTTAGGTTGGGCTACCTAGATCCCACTCTTTTTCCTCCCATTGTTTCATCTGGCACAACAAGATAATGAAGTTTTGCATCTCAGATCTTCTCTAGGCTCTGAGACTGGCACAGAATCCATTCACTATATGCTTGTAGTACCACCCAACACCCTCTAAAATTTGAAACATAGTCAGTAACAAGGAAGACATCCAGATAGATAATGATCAGGGTAGACTTACATGAGTAATAAGAATAATTTGCTGGTTTTTATGGACAAAATTGGGTGACAGAAATGAGAGAAAAAATGACAATTCCTCTGCAGGCCTCCAGAGGCTGTGCAGCAGGTCCTATGTCAACTTTATACGATAGATGTCTTCAGGCGCTGCACCAGTAATATTGTACATCTACAGTATTTGAGGTCATGACTCATGTATATTAGTACCTGATGAAGCAAAAATTGGTGCAAAATGTATGATAACAATTACCAATAGAGCTGAGCAGCTAAGTTCTGAAACAAAGTATTGTGATTTGGTTTTTGTGAGAGCATCCATTAATCCATTATTAAAAGCATCTTGAGTCATCCTGCATTACCTGCTTAAGGACAGATGTAAATATGAAGATATAATTGCAGAACATGTGTTGAGATGGAATGTGCATAAAAGGAATGTCCATAAAAATTTCAACTGTCACTCATTTATACCACAGAAGATGCAGCTGTTTTGAATCAAAGGTGGAGAAGGTAAATATAAAGTGGCAGGACACCCCTTGGATTCAGGGTGCAAACTCAGTTAAAATGTTCCAGGGCCACAAAGGTGAACATTACAGGGAAGACATGATGAAGAGGAAAAACTGACACCCAGTGTCAACTGGGCATCACAGCATGTTGGTGCCATGTCAAACATCAGCACCAAAACAAGCAAGAGTGTGTCAGTGATTGTCTGACATATTTACATTGCCAATGAGCTGCAGCTTGACAAGGAAGTGTAAAGGGTGAAATTCCCTGAGCAGACCCATGAGAAGCGAGCAGCAATAACAGCTAACATCTGCTGGAACTAAAGTGTTGCTGGCTCAGCTAACAGGATGCCCTTGTTTAGAGATGGCTACAAGCCTTGCAATTCAGAAAAGGTCAAAGTTTTCAAGAAGGCAAAAATTTAAATGAAACAAATTTTTTGAAAAGAGCACCTCATTTTTTCTTGGTGACATCTGTGGCCAGCAGAAGTTTCTCAGGTAAAATAATTTGTGTTTAAATTCTAATTTCTGGAGGTTTTTGAAGTTAGATCTCTTGAAAAGAACATGGTTAGTCTTAGGAAGGGAAAACTATTAAAATTCAAAGCCAGTCTGATAAAAACCTCTAAATTTTAATGCCTTGGTAGACTGTACCCACATTTGTTACTTCTTACATAATTAGCTATCAAAGATATTTCTCAATTCTATTTTGTTTCTCTTGTTACTATAGTTTGTTTCATCTTTCCACCTTCAATCAAAAAAAATCCAAACAACCGTGAAGAAATTTTTATCTGTATGGTTGAAGTTTGCAAAATACAAGCCAAAGCAGAGGATCTGGTCTGGAAAATACATAGTAGTCAGATGGAAATCTGGGAGCAGCAAAATACATCCCATGAAGAAAAATGAAGCCACCATACAGACAAGTAATGCAGGATGTCATCACTCTGAGGACACCTGTTTCCAGTAACAGTAACAGTAACCACTGATTGACAAGAAATTGAGAGTTGACTCTTGGTAAGAGGAATATCTATCTGTGTGTTTGTGTCTGTGCATGCATATACATGTTTACTAATCACATTGATAGATAGGGAAGGATAAGTGCAAGGACTACTTGAAATGGATGCACTGTGTTAATGTCATCCCTCCAATAGTGCTGCTCTGTCTAGATAAGGGTGCATCACAGAATGTAATGATACAGATGCATATATCCATAAAATCCCAAATGAGTGTGCAATGCTCATATCTGCTGAGCTGCTAAATGTGCTTTGGGCTCTGGAGGAAAGAAGTTATGCTCCAGTTCAATGAGTTTACCAGTCCATTTTCAGAAGGAGGTAAAACTGGGAATTTTATCTGTGCAGAAAAATTCACATTTCTGTGTGAGAAGCAGCTGCAAGGCCCTGAAGCTGAATGACATTGGGCTTTCTTTTAATATGTTGTATGATCTTCAAAACCAGCCCATTTTAACATGCATTATTTTAAGTTACTTTTCCTGAAAGAGTATTCAGTTAACTTGAGCATGCCCACTCCTCCACTGTACAAATAAGAAAAGCTTACATGAGAAGATTTCTCATTAATTATCTACTTACAATTATAACCTACCTTCTTGAATGGAAACCCGGGGGCAAGCACATCAACAATCTTCCAAGCCATGCAACAAGTCCATCTTACTTTAACTTGGGTACCACTGTGCCCACATAATTTCAGGATTACTTGTTTTCTCAGTCTGCATCAGACTAAGCATGGCCATCAGGCTGAAGTGCAAACCCTGGGGTTTTCACAGGACAGTACTGTGTGTTTCAGCAGACTCCTGCCATTACAAAAAGCCTCTAGGGAGCACTGTATAAAGCCAGGTGAAGCAGCTGGCAAGAGGCTGTTGCTCTGGGACTGGTCATTGTTCCTGTAGAAGAATGGGCTTCATAGGGAAGCTCTGTGAAATGCTGGGCATGAATATTCCACACTATCATTTGGAATGGCAATGAAATGGGAATGCTATCACAAACTGTCACCATTTATTACAGGCTCATGTTCAACTGTGACCACAGGTAATTCTTTCAAGATACAAGGTCTGTTATGAGTGTAAGACAGGTAGTGCAGGGGAGGATATATGCCAAAGAATTATATGCAAGTACCTAAAGGATATGCACAGCCATATCACAGACAGCTTGAGATTGCCCAACTCTGGGAGGCTTAGGGCATAGATTTGTCCTGGTCTTGCAAGGCAATGTGCCTGCAGAGCTGCCCAACACATCAAGTTCTTGACATCTCTTCCTTTCTCCCTTCTGGTGCCTTATCACATGAGGCCCAAATACTGGGAAGACTACAGAAAGGCTTTTACCAGCCCTTCACAGTGCACGGTGTAATGCATGCTAAGACAGCAGAGGTATCTGCCATCCCCTCTACTGAGAACTAGCTTTAGAGAACTGACAGTGCTACTTCTTGATGGAGAGCATGGCGTAAAACCCATGAAACAAAAAATATTGCAAGTCCTGCACTGCTGAGATATCTCTGAAGGACAACTCCTCTTCTAATGCACTAGCATTAAACTTCTGCAAAATAACTAAAACAACTTAATAAATTATTAGGCAAAGTATTTCCAGTGGCTTTTCTGAGCTTTAATCCTTCAGTTTCTAAGTATCACTTAGTGGCCTGTTACTCTGCTCTGTTCTGCAGTTCATGACTAAAATAGAAAGGCTGGAAAGCTACAGGGAAGATACTGACGGACAGCTCTGCAAATTGTTCCAGCTGAACCATGAAACTGTCAAACCAATGATAACTGTTAGTTGTGATGGCCCTGTGCCTCCCAGAAATAAAATGAATCCTTAATGGAACACTTTAGTTAGGAATGAAACATTAATTAGGGCTTATATGAGATAGACATAAAAGTTATTAGAGACAAACCACAGGTTTGCTGTAGCAATGGTAGAATGAAAGAGCACTCCTTTTTGAACTCTGGTTGATGGGTTATAAGCAATAAAGCTGAGAAGGCACAGGAAAACATCTTTCCTCCTTGTTTTGAAAGGGGTAGTGGCCCAATCCCTTTAATTTTCTTTACTTGCTTCACAAGCACAGTACTGTGAGAGTATGTTCTCAGTTATTGACATGGTTCATAACTGGAAAAGCTTCTAATCAGTTGACTCACAAGCTCACGTGATAGCTATGTTAGGGAAGACTAGCATAGAAATTATGGCTATACTTGGTGTCAAAGTGGCAAATGGTTTGTAAAAGAGATAAATTTTTAACTGAGTAAATCTGGATTGACTTGTTTAGACAAAAGTGCCAATGAAATCTTTCCAGAGCACTCACAGAATGGCCATTCTGATTTTTCTAGAGGACTCTTTGATTTGTTATTATTTTTGCCTCTGCCTCTCCACAGCCCACACAAAACATCAGTTACAATCCATGTCCTGTGGAACAAACAAGTGAGGATATGTACATCCTGTGCCTTTCCATTTTGGGAGCAGACTTCCAAACACGTTTATTAATTGTTGACTGGCATCTAACCTGAACCTAAAGTTCCAATAATGAGTCATCCTTTGTACTAGCACAACCAGCATCACAGATTTCCAAAACTTGCTTTACCAAATACAGAGGATTTTAATTCTAATTCACAAGGAAATAAAAGGACAAGTCTCTTGGATTCTGTTTACAGAGCATTATGGCAAATGATAAGTTAACTGATCAATTTAAACAAGATATATAAATAATAAATATTCACATCTGGAGCAGCTGCAAAATAAAAGCTGGCATGCATGGCTTGTAGCATTTGGCAGTACCTGTAAACTGTAACTGTAGATATCCAGCTACCAGTGGCTGATCACAACTTCCACTTGTTTAGTACCATGAAATGCAATTCAGTGCTGAGAAAGGTCCACTGGTTAACAATGTTCTTTGCCTGGTAGCTCACCGCACTACCACTGCCATAGAATTTGAAAGTTTCCCTTCTGGTCTTCAGCTATGCCCAATCATGTAGAAGAAAGATGCTGACAAAGGATAAAATAGATCCACCACCCCTTCTTATCCAGATCCAGCAGACATAAGGTACCAGAGAGCTGCTGACAGTGTGATCTCCTATAACTACACCCTACATCTCTGAGAAGCCATGGTGGTCATGAAAGGTGCCTGAGGACTAGAAGATAGAAAACATCACTCCAGTCTTCATAAAGAGCAAGAAGAAGGACCCAGAAAACTACTGGCCAGTAGCCTCATCTCAGTCCCTGGAAAGGTGATGGAGCATCTCATTCTGAAATGAGGCCATTCTATCCACATGGATGACAAGAACGTGGTCAGGAGTGGTCAGCCTGGATTCATTAAAAGGAAATCGTGCTTGACCAACCTGACTGCCTTCCACAATGAAACAAAGACCTGGATGAATGAAGGAAGAGTAGATGATGTTGTCTACCTTGACTTTTTCTCAAATGAGCTTGGCAGAGCAACCTGTAGAAGTCAACTCCCCATGTTCTGTCCACCCTGTGTAGTGACACAGATTCTAGGAGCACAGTACCAAAAACCATTGGGGTTTGAGGGATAAATCTGTTCTTTCCTCCACACTCAGCCTCCCTTCCTGAAAGCAAGAGGTGGAACATGCTCTGGCCATAGGTAAATATATGCAAACCCTCATTCCACCTAAAAGAGTCACAAGAGAAATTACTCTCTTGTAAGAAAGATGCCACACAAATACTCTTCTCTGTAAGAGAAATGCCACACAAATACATGGTAATTTTTACCCTGAGGAGCTGATGCCAAAGAGGGAACTGAGGAGGAAAAGAGGCTTATTAAAAGGATGCAAGGCAGTGTTTCATCCTCAGCTAACCAACACAGTGCTGCCTCTCTTCTACCTGACTCCAGCCATAACAGATGTGACTGCCATTAACATCAATGCCATTCTCTCTGGTAGCTCTACAACACTCTTCCCACATTCTAAAATATATTTTGCTATTAAGGAAAGGGAATACAGGTTATATGTGGAGCTCAGGATTTATTGTTAGTCTAATTAGAGTCGCCGCAGTCTACTAAAATACAGGAGGTCACTATCTTAGGTTCAGTTATGGTAAAATCAACACTCTGAAAATAAGAGTGAGACTGATACATATTAAATTCCTACTGTCTATCCCTTTACTCTGTCTTTAAGTTTAGCCAGCCATTGTCCTTCTGCTAAGACTCAGGGAGGACACAAGCTGTCCCCAAGCAGGAAGTGCTATCACACTGAGTCCTTGGTATGACAATTTCTTCATCAAATGTAGGCTCGTGGTCATTGTAGTATGGTTGCCTGAGACCCATTTGGGGTTATTCTGGATGTTCCGTTAATAAAATTTGTTTTCCTTTGAGTAGCTCCCATCTAAACTTTGACATTCAGCCATAGTGTTCCTTTTTGCTCAGGAAAAGTGGAGCAAATCCAAAACTTTACAAATGGCAGTAAAATCTTTCAGATTTATTTCCTTCCCAAGTTAGGTGCAGATGCAATATATACTAGCCTCAGGCCCAAAGCCCAAATCCTCCTGAAGTGGAGGAACTGGTACTTAACCCAGTACAGGAAGAACACTGCATCTTTACAGCAGTCCTTTTTACCCATGAGAACTAAATATTGTCATCGTTTGCAACACAACCTTCCTGTTTCAGCCCAGGAGCCCCAATTTGTAGAGGCTTCAACCCCTACCCTACCTTCAACCCAACCCTACCCTAGTTATCTTGCATGAGTGTTGATCTCAGCACTGCCTACATCTGGCCACAGACCTTTGATCTAGACTCTGATTCATAGATTGACTTCCCAGTTTGGCCCCAGAATTGTCCTGCCATGATACTTGCCTGTGGTGGTGTGGCCATTTTTCATTTGATGGTTTGGTTTACTGTATAATGTTTTTTTCTATGCACCCCCTGTGTTCCTTTATTTGGTTCACTCCGGTTGTCAATTACATGTTATGTAATCCCCTGGTCCTGTCTGTCACCCTGGGGCCTCCCCTTGCTTCTGCAAGATTCTAGGAGAGGCATCGAGTGATTGGGGAGGATCTGGGTTTCCCCCTCCCACTATGTCCTGTATGGTTTTCCCATCCTTCTGTCACGTACTGAGCACTCCCTGATTGTATCCTATTGGCTGTCAACTGAACCTTCCCCTATGTTCCACCTCCCCTCAAAAGTTGCTGCACAGGTGTCCTCGGGGTCTCTCTGAGGCAGGTGTCCAGAGATCCAGAATCTCCATTGGAGGTCTCAGTAAACCATTGACTGTTCACCCCTTTTGAGAGCCCTTCCTTCATTGCTCCACACCATCGCCACGCTCCACTCCTGGCAAACCAAGTCCCGAGTTCTGCTGTGGTGCCACGGCTGGCTGGATTCAGCAGAACAGGCACCATCGCACTTGCCCGGTCCAATTTAATGATCTGGGCTGACCACATTTGTCACTCAGCACCTGCCTTGCTCCTCATTCAGAAGCAGTGGATGGGGCTGCTGATGAAGATGCCAGGTTCCTTGGGGATAAACTGGCCCTTCCACATTTTACCGTGGATGCTATTCACTGAGCTAAACTGAAAAAATTTAGGAAGCAGTCACAAAACTATCAAACAGCTCTCACCACAGCTAAAACAGTCTTGGGCCAAGACAAGCCCTGAGACAACACACTGTCAGGTTGATGTGAAGCCCTCAGCCTAACAGCCATAATGACAGAATTAGATAAACCAGGTTACATCTGATGACAAAAGTAGTTGTACACTGGTGAACTACAGCAAAACAATCCCCTCAAGTCATGTTCAATCATGGTGGAATGGAAGGTGACATCTGGGTGATAAGGTACATGTCCCTGGAAAAATGAGAGACCATTTAAAAAATAACCCTAGGCTACATGGACTAGATGAAAATCCTGAGGTATCACAAATGCAGGGAGATGTCAAGCCATTAAACACTCCCGACCTTGACAGAATTTTATCCAGACCAAAAGTGGGAGTTGGAAAAAAAAAGGCATCACACCAGGAAAGAATCAGAAACTAAAGAGTCTGAAGCCCTTGGGAGAAAACAGTACATCCCAACCTACAGCAGAGTAATACACCCTGTTCTCTCCTATACAATTGTTCAATCCTCAATAATCCCATGCAACTCTAGCATTATATGTCCCAGACACTTTCAAGCTTTCATGCTCCCTCAGGAGTAGACTGATGTTTCTGCATCATGTACTTCTGTCTGGGGCTGATCACTGCAAGAAAAGCAAGTTCAGCACAGGGAATCATGACCAGAGAGCAGGTATTATATCTGTCTGCAACCTGCACAACCTGTGGCAGAAATGTAGTGCTAGAGTGCATCTCTTGAGGCAGCATAGTACTGTCCCACTGAGGGGAAAGGCAACAGATAGTTGCAAGCCACATCCAGCTTGACTACTCATCCCAAAGGCTAGAATTAAATTGAGGAAGAAGGAAATCGTGGGTTTTCCCAAAGCCCACCAGATCATGAGTAAAAGCTGCAACACTGTCATAAGCTGAACTTTGAAAACAAGCCATCCATAAGAAAAGCAGAACTAAGATCCATGCTGTGTTGCTGGTAAGATTTCCAGTGTGAAATATGTATGTCTGATACCTTTAGTATGTTGCCGAGATATCATGAACACAGTGGCAGTTGGGTGATTGAGATGGGTGTATAGAACTGCTAGACTCCTACAAGAAAGAGGATCACTTCAGAGTTAGATTTTACAAGGCTGACCATGCCATGGAAGCCATGAAGATGCATGAGTTGGAGCACAATTTCATACTATGCCTTCCCCAGCCTACCAGAAAGCAGTTCAGTCAGGGCCAGTCTCATTATCTCCTACCTCTGTCCCTGTGCTTCTTCTGTTATGGTCTACCAGGCTACACAGCGTCATGTCTCTGCAGCTTACCTGTGCACAAGAAAACAAACTGATTAAGAAAAGGAGATGTTTTCCAGGAAGTCAGCTGGATGAATTATCCTCCTTTTGGCTTCCTTAGTGCTGTTCCCTGACACGTGGGAAACAGCAGCAACAGGCAAGCAGGGAAGAACAGGACAGAAGTCCTGGTTAGACTGGATTAGATGTAACATGAGACTTGAGACTATTCAGCCAAGTCTATCTGCCTAAAGACCAGCTGCTACCATATGGGAAAGTGAAGTCATCCAAGAATCAAAAGCTGTCAGAAACCTTGGAAGGCCTTGCCAGTAGTTAGTTATTTACAACAGTAGTTATTACAAAAATACCCAGATAACTCCAGATGATTTTCTAGGCTTCAAGTTCCATATGCTACAGCAGAAGTCTTGTTCCTGTCATTTGGCATGAGATGGCTGTGTGACAATGCCATCTTGGCATTTCCAGGGATGGTCTTTGAAGCCAAGTTTGTAATTCAATTAAGTACTAGCTGGAGGCATCTGAACAGAAAAGCACACACACATTCACTGTGGTGGTGCATTTTGTTTATGTTCATTTTATGTTCATAATTTGTTCTGTATGGTTGTAATGGTTTGTTCTATGTAGCCCCCATATGGTTCCTCCCCATATGGTTTTACCCCAGTTACAGTTATTTGTCTGTCATATGTTATATAACCCTCTGGTCCTGTCTGTCACTCTGGGACCTCTCCCTGTGTCCAGAAGATTCCAGGGAGAGCGTGGAGTGACTGGACAGGATCCAGGCTTCCCCCTCCCACTGTTTTCTGTAGTTTTATGCACCTGTCTATTGTGTTATGAGCCACGCCTTTACTGCACCCCATTGGCCCCTAGTTGAATCCTCCCGTGTTACACCCCCTCTTAAAAGTTGTTGTAGTGAAGCCATCGGGGTCTCTCTGAGGATGGTGCCCTGAGGTGAGGACTCCAGGTCTGGAGCCCCAGTAAACTCGTGTTGGTTTCACCCTTCGAGAGTCCCCCCTTTTTTCTCCCTGCCATCGCCATGCTTTGCTCCTGGCAAGCCAAGACCCACTGTGTTGTGTGTTGCTGTGGTGCCAGGGCTGGCAGAGCTTGGGAATACAGGCACTGCCGCAATTCATAACTCACACAGACATGCACATATAAACCTCTCAACACATACACACAAATTTCCTGTGCATTGTGCAGGTACCTCTTCACAAAGAAAGAAAACACAGCAGGAAGTTACCAGCTCCCTGACATGTCTGAAGGATCCTGGAATGTCTGTCTTCTCAGAACATCTGCAGGGATGCTGCAGGGAGAGCTGCTGGGACTAAATGCCTTAAGCATTGTTTTCCAGAGGAATGACTCAGCTCAGGAGTAACAGGTTTTTCATCTCTCATCTGCCCAGTTTGGTACACTGGAGGATTTTAAGCTGGCCACACAGCTGGGAAGGGTCAACCTCAATATATTGGAAAGGGCCAGTGAACAGTGCTGCTCTCCATTTCCCATGCCTGTATGCTTCCTCAGGAACGCCTCAGCAGAGGAAGAGCTCTCATTCAGTCTTTGCACAGAAGTGGGAGGAGGCTGTGGTAAAATCCTCAGTGTACTTCAGGTGGGAGTGTCAGCTGTGGGAAACCTTCTCTGTAAAATTCTACACGGAAAAACTTCCCAGCCCTTGGAGGAGCAGTAAGTCAAAGGAAAAAGGGGAACATCCCCTCAACCAAGGTTTTTATCATGGTTCTGCCTGATCATCTCTAGAACCACACTCATAGAAACCTAAGTATATGATTTAGCTCTGAATTAGATTTTTAAACCTGGCAAACTGCATGTTGGAGGTAATCTGAGGCAATCTCGGCACTTTTGCTGCCCCTGGAAGAAGAGGATTGGGAGGACTGCAGAGCAGACAACTGAGTTTCACCAGTGTAGCCTGGCATCTGACCTGAAAATGCTGCCAGAACATGTTGATCCAGTCAACCACCTTGTTTGGGAAAACGCAAGCCATATGCTCCCAGCTGCTCTCCCTGCAGCAGCCCTCAGATGTTTTAGAAGCAGAGATGTATTTGGCTCCTTCACAGGGTGTAGATAACTGATGGATTTTCTTTCTCTGGCAGAAGGCACCACATCAGCTGTGGTGAGCAGAAAAGATTTCCTTCAGTCAATTGCAGCTCTTTAGAAGTACCTTAAAAAATCTTGTTAGCTGCTTTGCTTAGACATGGAAGAGAAACCTGTGGGTGATAGAGCCTTTTGTTGAGTCTCTCCTCTAGGAGGAGTTTTGACATCTCCTCTGTCTCCGAAGTTCAGGCCTGGTGTGGCCGTGTGCTACATTCAACACTTGCCCATGCCTTGGGATAAGTTGCAGAAAACAACCCTTGGACCCTCTTGGAAATGCTCTGGAGGTCATGTTCTCGTTAGACTCCCAGGGAAGACATTCCTGGAGCTTTAAGAGGCACAGTTCTCTAAAATGACAACAGAGCACCATTTTACATCCATCGCTCTGAGGTGTTTCAGGACTTTCTACAACATGCCTGAGGACAGCCAAAGTTCCCTGGCTAAAAATAGCACAGTATTGGTTTGACACCTTGTTTTCCAGATTGGACTTTGAAATCAGCCAAGCTGAATGCAACAGTTCTGTTTTAGCAGTCTCTGAGGAAAAGTCAGCTTGGTCTCCAAGGCTCAAGTTTTCCTGATGTCAGTAGGAATGATCGTGACCCCACCTATGGGGTTAAGGGGAATTTTCCCCGGAAAACAACTTTTTGCTGAAATTTGTGGCCCAGTCTTTGACTGGGGGGACCGAGTTGTTGGTTCCTCTCCAAGGGATAGTTTCCATGTCCATCACAGCTAGGTGCTGGAACTGCTGGCACAATCTTTCCCACTTAAAGACAGAGAGAAGGAAGGTTGGTGTCAATAAGCAAAAAATCACAGTATGGTGTTTGGCTGTCAGGTGTTCATCTCCTCCAACCTATCCCTCTGAAGGGAAAGTAATAAAAAAGCCACCTTAAGTGGGTGCAAGATCCATCTCTCATGGATCACCCTTTCCAAGAGGCAAAATGCCATCAGCCCTCACTGAAGTACAGGCAGCAGCATTCAGCCAAAGCAGCTTTTGTCCCAGCTCTGGGTGCTAGCAACATAGAATTGGATTTCCTGCCTAGAAGGCTCGACGAGATTCCTGAAGGCACACTAGGTGAACGAGAATGATCCTGAAGACAAGTCACACCCCATGCAAAACCAACTCCTCAGGTATACATGGTAACAAAGAAGCATTTAGAGAATCAAGCTGCAGGCTGTGTGTGATAAAAAAACATTTAAGGCTCTTCACAGAATCATGGAATCACAAAATGTTAAGGGCTGGAAGGGACCTTGTCCCAACATTCGCCTGCCATGGACAGGGACAGATCCCACTAGACTGGGTTGCTCAAGACCATGTCCAGCCTGGCTTTGAACAGTGCCAGGAGGCACCGACAACCATCGACAACCTCCCTGGGGAACCTGTTCCAGCATCTCACCATCTCCACTGTAAGGTATTTCTTTCCAATACTAAGCTAGTCTTCTCCTCTTTCGATTTGTATCCGTTATTCTCTACCCCCGACTTTCTTAGCCTGCCTTTACAGGGGAAGTTCTTCAGTCCCCTGATAAACTTCACGGCCCTTTTCTGGACTTGCTCCAACACGTCCACGTCCTTCCTGTAGTGGATCCCAGAGCCGGATGCAGCACTCCAGGTGGGGTCTCACGAGAGGGGAGCAGAGCGGCACGATTCCCTCCCTCGTTCTGCTGCTCTCCCTGCTTTGGAGGCAGCGCAGGATGCGGTTTGCTTTCTGGGCTGAGAGCGGACACTCCTCTTCGAAACGCTGACATCAATAAATTGGTTTACACGCAACCAGCGACATAGCTGCCACCCTGCCCCTACGCTTTTCCGGGGAAGGAGGGCGGTTCCGCTCCCGGCGGCCTTCCCGGGCCTGGCGCGGGGAGCGCGGCCGTGGCGGTGCGCACCGCCCCCGTGTGGGGCGCGGGAGAGGCGCAGCCGCCGCGGGGAGAGTCCCGGGAACCGGCGGCGCCGGGACAGCGGCCGCAGCGCCGCGAGGCGTGAGCAGCGCGGCGGGCAGGAGGCCCCGGCCGCGGGGCTCCGGGGGGCGGGCGGGCGCCTCTCGGACCCTGGGCGTGCCCCGGCGCCTCGGCCGCGGGCGGCGGGGCGGCCCCGCTCACCGGCCCCGCGGCCCTCGCGGCGCCATGGGGCCGCTGCTGTGGCTGCTGCTGGTGCCGCTGGGCGCGGGCTCCGCGGCGTACGAGGTGTACGTGGATGCCCGGCGAGCCGAGCGGCCCTTGCAGCACTTTTGGAGGAGCACTGGCTTCTGGTAAGCGCGCACCGCCCGGCTCTGGGCCTCCAGCCGCTGGGCAGAGGCTCTTCGGTCCTCGCCTCGGCTGCATCCTGCCCTCTCGATTCCCAGGGCTTGCGGACGCTGCATTCCAGGAGGAACCGAGGCTCTCCAGGGCTTGCTGCTGTGGGATTAGAGGGCCCTTGCTGCCCTTTGCTGCTTAGCGTGGTGCTGGACACAGTGTAGTGCGGGATGTGGGGTGTAGCCAGTTAATGTGAACTGGCCAAAAAGTGGGCCTAGAAAACATTCCTTCCCCTTCTGACTTGCTTTCTTGGCTCCCCGAACTTGTAAAGTCCGTATTCTTCCCCAGCACAGTACATACGTTGATGCTCAGAACTCATTTCCCTTTACTTTTACTTTACTTTCCAGTGTTTCCATTGCCAAGGCCCCTAAAGGGCCCCAGGACAAACCTGTGGTAGTTCTATTACTACCAAACAAAAGACTGATAGCTCTAGTTTGTTCTTCTTGGCAAACGCTTTCCAGATGCACCGCAGGGTGTAGCCAGTGGGTCAAGTTGACCCACGTTAGCGGGAAGAAGGTGACCATGCAGAAATCCCTATATCCTGGTCGTGCTATGCTTCTCGGAGAAAGCCTGGTCTTGCTCAGCTAACTGGGGCTGGAACAGCCTCTAAGTTTTGTGAGAATACTAAAAGCTTCTAGCAGGCATGAAAGCAAGAGATGGTGTATTTCACTGCCGTGTTTGTTTCTTACTCTGAAGTGATTGTGATCTCTTTCTAGGCATACAGTGGCTTAAATAACACTTATATAAAAAAGTTGCAATAGGGATGGAATGAGCATGTGCCTTAGAAAAAATTTGTGCAGTTTTTTTGCATAATGCATAAAGATTCCCCCCAAAAAACTTGGAAGATTTTTCTTTTGTTTTCCATGGGGGGTGAGGGGAACGGAACAGGACCTAAAATACATTCTGATGAAGAGAAATGTTTGGGCTTTCAGGATTTTTTTTTCTTTCGTTGTTCCTTTTATTTTGTTTTAAATTTTTCTTGCAATATTAGGCAACATTAATGAAAATCTGCCTTAAATTAGTATGTTTAGCCCATTTAAACTGCAGCCTATGAAACACTCGGGGTTTTAATTGTGTGGAAGACTTTGGAAAGGTGCAAACGTGAAAGATATGTGAAGGAACACAGGGGAGCAGTAGCAGAGGCAGAGGCTATCCATGGGTCAGCAGTTACTCTTTTATAACACCTGGCCAATAGTAGTATTTCTGAAATACTTGAAAGCTTGAAATCACATGCAGTGCACAACTGAGTTCCACTTGCTAAAGCTCCTTTTCTGAGCAAGTGCCCAGCTGTGCATCAGCAGCTGAGAAAATTTGTGAGCAAGGCTTGTCATTCTCTTGGATGGGCATTTTGCACTCAGAACAGGAAAGGACAGATACTGATAGCACCACTAACAAAACACACTGTTCTGTCAGCTTTGTTTTGTATCCCATCACAATTTCTGCAAGATTTCTCTCTAACTTCTGGGTGTAAGCATGGAGTAAGCAAAAATAATTCTTTGCCATTGTTGAATGGAAGCCAGTTTGAATTTCAGAGTAGTAGTGAAGCACCCCATCAGAATCTGATCATTAACGTTGTTCTTATTTACTGGAACAATTAAAAAGACCCAAATGGCTGATACATTTTAGTAAGAATGGAGCTGATAATTTCTCAGTATCACTTGTGTGACTTGAAGCTGTCTTATGGAAATGGTTTTTAAGTGCCCTGTATGCCGCTGAATCTGCAGAGAGGGGCTCATATATACCAGTTGATTTTTAAATAGCAGTATAAATGGACATGATTTTTGTAAAGACTGGAACTTTCAGGTAAGGATGCAGGAGATGGGGTAATAGATAGGCAGTATCTCAGTGGTGTCAAGTTCTTGTCCAGTGGGGTCAGGCATTTGTCTCTTTGTACACAGGTGGTTATACAGTAGCAGATTCATTTGGTAGGGCCCTTGGTGGAGGGATGACTATATGGATGGGTACAGAGTAGACAAGGATGACATAAATGACTCTTCCCAGCTGAGTTACAGTCAGCAGAATTCTGGTTGACTTCATAGGAGACAGACTACAACAGGCAAGGCACAGACTAGAGCAGTTTTTGGCTTAAAAAGTTTGTATGTAGCATGTCGTTAGAGCACAAGTCATCTCTTGCTGCAGTGTGAAGACACATGGATGTATTCTACCAAGCCTGAGGGACAGTGTTGTTCTATCCTTCTTGTCATACAAATGCTTTATCATTCAGAATGTACATAATACGAGGAGGCTTAATCAAAGTCCCTGAGGATGCCCAGACTCAGTACGCTGTGCTGACTTGCTAAGTTGCTGACTTGTGAAGGGTGGGGTTGAGATCTCCATCTTGCAGTATTTATCTGTGGGGATAAGAACAACAGAAATTTGCCACAGTGTATGTTAATCTCAGTGGAATAAGACATCAAAGTCAGGTTGATATGATTGTCGCTGTATAGCCATGAGCCTGTTAAACTGGAGTGTGCAGTTTGAAGTATCTATGCTTGCAGAATCAAGCATAGAAACTTTAAACTGCACACTCCTGTGCTTTCTGATGCTTAAGGGTTAGCTGAACATTGTTGAAGAATGTGGAGGTTCTGAATGTCTAATTCTGCTTCTAAAAAGCAGTCCAAGAATTGGTGTCATTGCATGAACTTCAACAGGAAGATCAAGCCCATCTTTTTGTTACTGCAGATGTCAGCAAGCCTGACTTGCACTCTGAGGCCTAAAAGACGGTGAGCTCTTTATGATTAGTTACACAGAGACAGGGCAGCTGTCACTGTGGTTTCCTCTGGCCACTGTTGCCTGAGATCACTGTCTGTGCAGCAGTGACTGTTGGCAAGGTTTTCCTTTGAGTGTGGCGCTGAGATGCACCCAGGTTGTATTCTACATTACCAAACAACATGGATAGCTGGTTGGCCCCAAATAACCTGCAACTCTATTTTGCTTTTGTCTCATGTTAGGCAGTGCTCCTCATACCATGCAGGGAGATGCAGGTGGTGTAGGAATGTAGCATAGAAATCTTTGCATGCCCAGTGGAGCTGTTATTTAATATTTCAGTGTATTTCTTTTCTGTCAATTTTTCCTGAAGCCCTCCTTTACCTCACAGCCGTGCTGACCTGTTTGACCTGAGCAAAGACCAAGAGCTGAACCTTGCCTACATTTCTTCTGTTCCACATGGCGGCATTGAACAAGTTCGGATTCACTGGTTACTGGAATTAGTTGCTCTTAGGTAAGCAAACACCTCAAGTCAAAGTCTAGGAAAATGTGACACATTAAAGGGTCCAATGGGTGCTCACTTCGATGTTTATCTTAGCCAAATTGCAAGCTGAGCATATCTTTGCATCTGTGGAAGTCAGCTAAGTTCCACCAGATGAGAATTAGTCTGGAATTTTAAGAGATGAAGAAAGACACAGTTTAATGAGAAGCTGAGGGACCAGAAAAATGGCTTACTTTTTAATGTAGGAGATCTGATACAGCAAAGAAGTCCAACAGTGTCTAACTTACTGCAAGGTCCGAATGTAAGCTGCCAGTAATCCTTCTGCCTATATTAGGAGTTACTTTTTGCCTCCTGAAGCCACATGTGCACTGCATTAATTGACAGGTAGTGAGAATTAAAATAGGGTGGATTCAAGTAATACCAGTTAATACCCTGTTCCAAAAGGTTTTGTATACAAAACAGCTCTTTTAGTTTCAGGGAAATACATGTCAGACTTTAGGAGAACACTTGGAATTCATTGCCTTTCAAGTCCCTTTTAATTCAGCTTGAACACACTCATATCAATATGCCCAGTGGGAACAGCCAAATAGCCAGATAGCTAGAGCAGGAGCAATTGGTCTGTGAAGAGAGACAAACTATAAAAACCCCATGAAAAATTGTAATAGCTCTGAAAAGTTCTGCCTGGCTCAGACTCTTGCTGAGTTGAGCATATTTATGATCCATATCATTGTTGCATCTACTGTCCCAGACACAGAAGAGTGGGAATTTACCGCTGCAGGAAAGCAACAGGGAAGGAGAGCTCAGACTCTAAAAGTGGAGTGTGAGCAGAGGAGGAGGGGGTTTCAGAGTGTGCATTAGGAACAGAATTTTTCATCCTCGACATTAAAGTGTGCTTCTGTATGTCAGGTTTTTAGGAAGATGGTCATAAGTCCTGCACACAGGTAAGTATTGCGTCAGTACCCCAGGGTGGCCTCTGTTTGTTAGTCCATCCATGAGTATAGCAGGTAACAGCTCCTCGTTCTCATCTCTTCTCATCTGTGTGTGTCTTCCTCTCTTACTGGACTGTGGAATATGTACTCTTGGAGTGAACCAGTGTCAAGGACAACTTTCACTGCTCCCCACTTCCAAGTCCCTGGCTTAGAGATTTCTCCTGAGAGATGGATTTGGTCTTTGAGGTTTCTGTAACCAATTCACTTAGGAAAAGCAATGAGTACCTTTAGAAAGAAAGTAGCCATATCTATCTACACTTGGAGCCCAGAATCCCTTTTGGCAGCCTGTCTTAGCTGTGCCATTGTGTTGAATTGGGCTTTCCGCATGACCGAGGGAGAGGAATGCATTTGTCATGGATTCTGCTCAGTCTTTGTGGGGACTGAGCCACTGAGTCTTTAAAAAAAGTTGGGATACAATCCTTGATACAGTCAAAATTCTAGGACCCTGGAAACAGCAATCAATCAAGAAGGCCCTGAAAAAGCTCTAGTGTCTCAAAGGTAGGATTCTAACCTACTAGCCTCAATCGTTAGCTCATCTTTGACATGTAGAGATTAGAAACTTGTACTGTTTAGAACCATGCTAAAATGTCTCATTTTGCAAAAAATTGTGCTTTTGACAAGAACAAGAAGACTTTTAAGTTGTGTGAGGACAACCAGTGGACTAAATGTCAGCAGTTTTGGAAGGAGGAGGAGCATGGAGCCTGCAGGCAAACATTGGACAGACAGACAAAACAGACAAACTGTAAAAACCAGTAGGAGCAGGAATGCAAGTCTGAGCAGAGAAGTTCAGTGCTGATGCTTAGTTTTGTGCATGTGTGAATCCCTTCCTGAACCAGTGATTTCCAGAAGGATGTAAAAAGGCTTTGAGTACAACCATCTGAGTGCAGAACTGAATTATGTCATGGGGTTGATGAGTAGAGAACACTCCTTGGAGTGTGGAGATGGGCACTTGACTGAAGAAGAGCACTTAGAAAAAACAGAGGACCTCTGTGGAAGTCTAACAGATAGAGGCCTTGCTTTTTTCACAGTTGCTGCCATCTGTAAAAAAGGTGCCATAAATGTTTCTGCCAAGAAATAGATGTGCTCAAATAAAAGACTGCTGTCTTGCCTTTCTCCCTTCTGTAGTGGTCTTTCTTATTATGTTTTCTAATCCCCCAATACCGAGTGCATCCCTTTATTTTAACTTTTTCTAGTACAGCAAGCCCCCCTCTTCATCTTTGTCTTTATTCAGAGTTAGCCTATTATTTCCCCACCTGTGAAAGGATACCACAAGGCAAACGGTTTTCCAAGAACTCCTAGTTTTATTTTCCAACCAATAGCACACATTTGTCTCTTGGTCTTGTGACACAGGAATATTCATGATTGTGGGGAAACCCAGGGTGTCTTTCATGGGCTGGACAATTCCCAGGCTGTTGGTTACCAGTGCCAGTAAGTAGAGCTCTTTTGACACTTAGACCGCACATTCTGGCCATGCTTCACTCGTCAACAAGACGGGACATGTTGAGCTGAAGACTCCGGCTCTTTGCCCAGTTCCAAGGGACACACACAGTCCACAAGTTTAGAATCCTTTCTCATTCCTATGTAGCAGTACTAAAATCTCTTGGATACATGGTACATGGTAAATCACAAGGCAGCACAGTGAACATAAATATAGTCAACCTACATGAAGCGTATAACATTTCCTAAAAGGCGTATCATGGTTTTTGTTTCAGTATTAGTATTAACCTAGTTGGAATTACAAGCCTATCCCCAGCTCCTCTCCAAGACACTATAGATAATTTCTGGTAGATTAGGAGAGAAGAGAATCAGCAGTTTTTGTTAATTTTCTATCTTCATGTCTTTAATCTTAGTTTAACTCAGTATAGCAAATATAGATGTACCAGAAAAAGGCTTGCTTTTACATAGTCCATAGAAATATTTCACAGTCTGCCAGCATCCCTACATCATAGCACTGAAGCTGTTTCCATGCTGTGTATGACAGTGTCCAACGCAGTTGTGTGCTGCCTCTGCTAGTAAAACCGAAACAGGAAATTGTTCTTACAGTTTCATCTGGCCAATAGTTTCTTTGTTCATAGTATAAATTCTAAAGTTTACCTTGTCTCTTATGTGTAGTCAAGTTTCTTTTCTTAAGTATCCTTTGGTACCACACTTAAAATAAACATGGTGAAAAAGAGACTTTCCACTTTTACTTTCTTATTTTTTCCAATATTCTTCAGAGAGTCTTGCAATGATACACCTTCCATTGGAATTTCTTTCTTTTTTTTTGTCTTTTAAAATGAGATTAATACCGAGTTAAGGATATCTTCGCTTTTTTTTCTTTATGTTCTATCTTGGTAGCTGGATCCCTAAAGCTACAAAAAGTGTAGATTGGTAGGGTGTTTTATTTGACTTCCAATGACAGGCTGCTTTAGCACAGTGGCCTAAGAGTGTCTATATTGATACTCTGTCTGGCAGTAACTCTTATAAACCCATTTGCCTTGTTAGGCTTTGGAAGAGGTATTCCCTGATCGAAGAATGGTTACAAACAAAAGCAGGTACAAAGCAAGGCCCTTCCTTTTAGAACAGAAAGAAGCTAATCATACCAAGTCAGCAATTTAAATAATAATGTGGATTGTTTTATGACAGGAAAATGCTGCTAGTGGTCAATCCTTTAATCTCATGTCAGATGTTTCTGTCAGATTTTGCTGCTTTAGCAGTACTGACAGTGTGCAGCTGATCGGCTTCTTGTGTAATCACTGCTTGAAAATGTCAGCACTGGATAACCTAATATTGTGCTAGTCGTGGACCCCGTGAAGATATTTTTTTGTCTTGTGGAAGTGCACTGCTTTTCCTCTAAGAAAATACTTGTTTCTGAGAGCGAGACAGGCACTGGGGCACCTGGAGAACCTCTATTTGACTGTTCTTTCATTCAGTGACCTAAAATGTTGAAATGAGCAAGTAATAAAATGTGTTGACTTTTTTTTCTTTTTTTTTTTTTTTTTTTTTTTTTTTTTTTTTTTTTTTTTTTTTTTAAATTTGGAACAGCAAAGAAATGGCTTCTACATATATGGAACCTGTTTCTAGAGTCTGTTAGTTGTGAGAGGCACAGCTGTGATAGGACTTCCTTCCATGCTTGGTGATGTGTGAGCCTGACATGGAAAAGGAGAGAGAGAGAGAGAGAGAAAGCACAGCTGTCTTACCTTCTGTGCAGGTAATTATAGACTTGAGTATGAAACAGAATATTCTGCCCATGCCATGGGACAGAACACTGAATACTGTGTCTCTTCTTTTTTGTGAAGAGAGAACGTGCATATACAACAATACAGCTGATAACATAAAGCATAATGAACAGCAGTTAATACAAATTATTTTAGAAAGTAACCAGCCCCAGAAAACATGGTCTAGTAGGCCTCAAATCAAAGACTAATATGATAAGAAAAAAGCCAAATGCCAAACAGAACCCCCACAATATCTGCAGTATGTACAAACAAAAAATTTTTCAACATAGAGGGATACACAAGTTACAAAGCATTGCTCCGTTTACTTGACCCATGTATGTTACTTGTAATACTTATTAGCATTGAATCAGAGAAGACCAGCCAGGCACTTCTGACTGATCCATCAATCCCCTTCAAAAGAACTCACAGATTTACCTTCCCACCCTACCCTTATTTTCTCCTGTTTTTCTTTGAACGCAGGTGGCCATTTGTAGGAAGATAATGATGTGCTGCATCACAGTTCTGAGGTTTTATGTTTGATGGTCCTTATGTATCCCTGAATTAGAGTTGCATCTGCCCACCAGAGGCAACTTATTTTACAGGATGGTACAACTAGCTGGGTAGCTGCCAGTTAAAGCCATTCATTTTTCTAAATCTTGTTTATCCTTTTACTAGTTACAAAACTGTGCATTGAAGTCATATTTCTTCTAGCATGATTAGGGGTGTCACCACCTTCAGTAACTAATTACAACAGATTTAATCCAATAGAGTGGATGACTCCTGTGACTCCAAAGCCAGCAATTTTTGGAAATGGTGATTTTGATCAGACCCTGTGATGGATCATAATTTCTTGTCCTGTGGCAGGTTATGCTATTAAGCTTATGTGATCAAGGAGGAGAGATATTCTACATTCTACAATATTTTATACATTTTATTTTTATGCAAACAGTGGGGACTTGTTTAGGCGTACACCTAGAATGACTGTGAGGGGCAAGGCCTCGCAAGCCATAGTTTAAACCGTTACATGTTCAGAATGCCACATTGATTGCATTTTCATGGAAGTGGCTTAGCCTGCTTAACACAAACCAGCCATTAAATCACTTGGAGAGCAACACTGGGCATGCCTTCCACCACACAGTCAGTCCCCTGACATCCATGCTGGGTCACAAATGATCATGGTATGATATACAAGTCAATCCCAAACTGCCTTTGCCTGCACTTTAAAGGGAAGGTGGTAGTCTAACCTTTCCATCCTTGTGCTGGACTGCCTTCCCAGTGGCTGCTCTGTGTGGCATATTGCATAAAGTGGAACTCTTTGGGGAGGAATGGCTTTACACAGCCAACACTGTGTCTGATAATTTACTTGTTGCAAACTATCCCTCTCCATCTGTCACTATGTAGTGAATCACCAAGGAAGACACAGGGTTAAACTGAGCAGTCTGCTGGAAGCTTTTGGTCTTTTGCAAACAGCACAGCATTATGTATACTGTAGAATAGCATTTCCTGCATGCATCCAAAATCCTTTCCAAAGTAACCCCCTCTTTTCAGAGAGTCTATCACTGAGGGATTGCAGCAAGCCAGGAGAACAGAAATGTTTAAATTCTTGTAGTCTTTCAGGATTTCCTTTAAAGTATTCACTCCAGTTGTGTCCAAAAATGAGATGGAAGAGCAATCTACAACAAGGGCTTGGAAATCAATTTGCTTAGGAACTAGTTGCAAAGTGGTTTCTCCGATGCCCAGTCCATTAGCAGTTCTGTGATTTCCCTTTTTCAGATGCTGCTTTTCCTTCTTCTCATATTTCTTCCTCCTAGCAGCTTCTAGGTTAGGATCTAAATTGGTCAATCTGTACAGAGACTTTAGGAAGTAGTTTCTATTTGCATAGTAAAGTGGGGCCTCAAACCGAAATATTTTGACCTTTGGAACAGTAGAGAGATTTTCATATTCTAAGTCATCCTCATAAAAGCTTGTGTCTTGGATCTGACCCAGCAGGGCTGTCCGTGGCCGCTGGGTTCGAACAATGATGCATAGCATGGAGAACACAATGCCAACCAACAGCCCTATTTCTGTGCTGATCAAGGCAGACGCAGACATAGTAACTACCCAAACAAGTGTGTCCACCTTATTCACATAGTACCGTGCTGGCACATCTCGGAACTTCCTTAGGGCACCCCGAAGGCTGACAATGATAATACAAGCCAGGACACACTTCTGCAAGGAGTAGAAGAGAGGTGCCAGAAAGAGCAGCACCAACAAAACCACCATTGCACTAATTACTCCAGAGATTTGAGTCTGGCAGCCTGTAGATGTTTTGACAAGTGTTTTTGCCAGAGCTGCACTGGTTGCAAAAGAGTGGAAGAAAGAAGGAATGATGTTGCAGAACCCCACAGCAAACATTTCCTGATTGGCTCGGATGGTGTAAGCGTATTTCTTTGCAAACATTTCAGAAAGGGATACAGTGAAGACGAAGCTGACTATGGCAAGAGGCAAAGCATCTAGAGCAACTCGGAGCATTAAGTTGAACTCTGGTACCTTTGGAGGGATAAATCCTGTTGGAATAGCTCCAGAAACACTGGATGCATACACTTCATTTAACTTACCATAGTGTGACACCAGTGTTGCCACAACAATAACTACCAGCTCTGTGGGAAGAGGAAATTTCAGTTTATGCTTATACCGATCTCCGAGTTCCTTAGCAGTGACCAGCACCACGATACAAATGGCACTTGTGATGACATCACAAAGGTTAGCCTGAGAAATGTTCCGGAAAATGTTAATCCAAGTAATAACAAGCATCCCATGCCCTTGACTACGTGGGATTTTTATTCCAATCAGATACTTCACTTGAGCTGTTAAAATGGTTAAGGAAGCACCAGTTGCAAAGCCATCTAGTACGGACTCGGATAGGTAGATAGATACAAAACCCAGACGGAAGATCCCCATTAGAACCTGAGGAAACAGAAGAAGAAAAAAAAAACCAAACTGTGAGCTGTAACCATTGCTGCAAATAAATAGGTAGTGATGGGGGAGAACTACCTGGAGGCCAATAGCATTTGGCTATTTCAGCCGTGAAACAGGAATTATCCTTTTTTGTTTCCAGTCTGCTTTTAAAACATGATTCCTTTTACTTTTGTGGAATGCTATAAACCCAAGAGGTGAAAGTGGAGTTTTGAGACAGGATGGTCAAACATTTGTCTGAAGTGACTCCACTGAAGTGATTTGCCTGATTTTTATTCCCCATGCAAAAGAACAGTGAATGCAAAATACTTCTGTTATACCAAAGTCAATTTTTTTTTCTGTTTTAAAGTGAATGAAGGTAAAATCTATGGTCTTTTCTTTGTAAACAAAACTTGAATGACAACAAGATCCCTACTTTAGCTTTTGTAATAAACAGCTTTTAATTTTAGCCCTGTGGACAGAAGGGAGAATGGAGCCCAGATGTCCTCTGTGGCATGTGTAAGATCAGAAGTGGCACAACAGCTCACAAACTCCACAATTATGTTTTTAACTACTTGATTCTCCTTCCCCAGATGACTCTGGAAAATACAACTCCACAAGGGCACTTTTTGTTCTTATATGTGACCTGAAATTTCTTAGTACATCAGGAAGATGGCTAGCTCTTTCTGCTGTCATACATATATATATATATATATATATATGCACACAGAGTTAATAGAGAAATATGTTCATGATCCTTCCTTCTTGATATCCTTGTGATGGCAGCAAATGTCAAGTTGAAAAGTGTCAAGGAGTACAGCACAGCCATTGTCTGAAAAGAGGGCTAGTCAGTCTATTTCTCCTCTTGTCCTTTCTTTGAATTACCTTTTGGACAGCAATTTGACAGAACATAGCACCCCCTAGCAAAACACTGAGCTGCACATTCTGAACCTGTAGAAGTAGTTGAGTAAGTGTATACCTCTATTAAAATATCTAGGGAAAGAGAGGTATTTCTTCGTTGTTAAGTGCACAGCTACCTGGGAATTTCCTGTGTCTGTACTGGGCCTCATGAAAGCAACACGGCCAAAAAGCGGAAGAGTATCAAAACAATGATCTTTCAGAAGACTCTTGTTTTACTGGTGTTTGCTAGTAACTGAGAAAACTGCCTGGGTCATGCTGTCTCTGTGTTGCCTGCAGTTAGGCTTCCTGGAGAAAACCGTCCAAGGTACATTTAAATGAGCTGATAATGTATCTTAATGAAAGATAGTCAAGCCAAAGCTTAGGTCATGCAAAAAATCTTTAGGAACTTCATACCTTGCCTCTGGATGTCAGCAACCACTTACCTGATACACTCCAGCCATGAATGTCAAGGCTGTAGCAATGCCAATAGCGTAGCACTCTTTCCCACACTCGGCATTTATCCCCACAACGGTAAGGTTGAAGGCAGTTGTGTTGGACAGATTGTCATTCTGCAGAGAGCCATCACCTGAGGCTGGTGGGGCATCATCATTCAAGTCAAACCCAGCCAAGAGAAGTTCTCGGTCCACAACTTGTCCCACCATTAAGCTTATCAAGCTGAAAATGCCAACTGAGACGTGACGGGATGTGCCCATTAAGAAGTAGATAATGTTGGCAAAGAATGATGTGTAAAGGCTATAAATGGGCTTCAGGCCTGCCAGAAGTGAGTATGCAATTGCTTGAGGCACCAAAATGATCCCAATCACTAACCCAGACATAACATCCCCCCAAATGTACTCTTTGCATCGGTACTTGGGAAGCCATCGTAAAACGGGAAAGAAGTCCATAAGAAAGTTCTTCAGCTTCTGTGGTGTGCAGGAGCAGCTCTTTTTTCTCAGCTTAGCTAGCATGACTTCTTTCCTGTTAACTTTGACATGAGTCTTTCTTTCCATGAAAAAGCAGGATGAAGTGTTATTTTCCATTCTGGTAGTCTCAAGTGGTCTTTCCATTTTCCCAGTGTTTACTTCATTTGTGTGTTCCTGCAAAGAGAAGAAAACCTCTGTTGTGTTGCAATTCATGAACGTTTTTTTAGCACAGACATTTAACACTAACAGTTTGTCACCTGATTCTGCTTTTAAGGAAGCATCATCGCAACAAAAACACTCTCACAGGGATCCAGTGATGCATAAGGCTAAGAAATAAATCTGCCCTTTATTGTACACATTAAGGAGTACTTTTAGTTGAATCCAGTTTGTTCTAATATAGAAAAATGCAGTTAAAGTAGTCAATTTTTTGTGTGACAAAGATTTCCATCCTCTGTTCTAAATGTTCTGTGATAAATGACTTTTAGACCAGAGGCAGCACTTGATGGTGTGCTAGTGAGGTAGGTTGTAGTGTTTCTGTATCGTGAGTACATCTTGTAATCATTGATTAGTAACTGTTGTGGGATATAAAGATTTGTCACTGCAGTTGTTGTCAATGCAGAGGAGAAAGGTAGGACCTGTAAAGCAGAGTTTTCTGGAGAGCAACACTTTAGTTTTGTACTGACTAAAAGATGTGTACACAAACCATTGATGGACTCTTTGTAGTTGCTACATAACATGGGCTTGTTGAATTGTTGCTTGTTTTGATGTGCAGCTTCTGGTAATAAATACCTACTCACAAATACCACCACACTGGCAACATACAGACCAACCACCATGACCTTACCACCTTGGAATAGAGCTACACGTTGTTATTTTCAGGTTAAACTTCATTCTCCCAGTAACAAGATATAAGAAATAATTACGTGCATGGCAGAACAAACACAGCCGTGTATCCTATGCTTCTCCTTTTTATTTTCTAATATGTGATGGCTGGGATTATTTGTATTCCTCTGATGGGGGTGCTTTTGATGTCTCTTGCCTCAATGGACACAACTGTTTTCACCAAACTGGACCTCCACATTTTTACTCATTGTCAAATTAAATTGAAATTATCTTAGTGCATTTGTAAGTAATTTTGGGGTAGGTGGGAACATGACTAAGAGGCAAAACATGCACATGCCCTAACTTACATAGCTAAAAAAATAAAATAGGAACCCACAGGGGGAAAACATCAAACAGACTATGCCAAGTGGCAAGTCTTTTCTGGTTAGCAGTGGAGAGAAAGAGGAGACTTCATGTGAGGATGCCCATATATGAGTAGTGGGAGATTAGGAGTGACTCATACTGATCTAGATGAAGGTGCTAATACAACAGTATGCAAAACTTTTAGGAAAACAGACCTTGTGTAGGCTCAGCCTCTCCCAGTGTCATTAACAGGCAGGATCTCTGCATCAGAGCTGTTTGGTGCTGGGAATGATATTGCAGTAGTGTCAAAGCTTGTCCTCACTTAGAAGGAAAAGCTGTTTCTTTCCTCTTTCAGTGTTTAGAGACAGACTATGTACGCATCAGTTTCATAAAACATGAAGTAAACTTACTGGCACAATATTCTGTTGGTAAATTTTAATGGTTTTAACAGTTAATGCGCAGTTTAGGTGCTACTGACAGAATTCTCTGTATATTTCATGGGGTCTTTTTGCTGTTAAGAAGAACATTTTGATTTGAAAATGTTTGATAACAGCCTGTAAAGTGTAGAATTCCAAATTTAGAAAAAAGCGCTAATGAGTCCAACTGGAAACATAATTGAAAAGCAAAAGAACAAATTATCAATAGTCTGTCAGCATTTGACCTGGAGCAGTCCAAATAGAGAGTAGCTTATGAGAAAGTCTTCTGTCTATCCTGCTTAGAAACAGTTGTCAAGATTTTAATAACTATGTTTTGCCACCAGATTGAAAATAATAATAAGATATATATCTGTAACTAGTGCAGAACTTTAAAGCAAGTTCCCAGGTATTATGATACAGCATACAGATAAGTGATACAGCATGATTTCTAAGGCTATGCAAAGTTAAACCACAATTCAAAGCAGGATGTTCAGGTGTTAGAGGTTAACTCAGTAAAAGGTAGAGTAGAGATTCTTGTTAGAAATGTGTGGACTGATTATCCAAATTGAAAAGGACCTGGATAGAAGTCTGAATATATTTTTAAAAATAATTAGAGTTTTATCTGTCCCAATTACATAAACCCATTTTTAGCTCCCATTGTATGCATTTCTTTGTGTTTGTAAGTAAGGTTTATTTCCATCATAAGGGAATGCTAATTACAATGTAATTTAATGTACTAATTTGTAAAGATCCATGTCTATTTTTTATCAGTGCTAGGTTTACTTGAGACCCTAATAACGCTAGCCAAGATCTGCTTGGACAGGAAAATAGGTTGGATCTAGTCTTTGTTAGAAGGCAAAGGTGACAGAAAAGATAAGTGAAGTTGCAACACCAGGTGAAGTACTTAAAAGCATATGAATAAAGTTTAGGAAATGCAGAATGCTAGCAAGTGTAATAAAGACACTCATTTTTAAAAGGCAAAATCCCAATACTTCCTGTCTTACCTAAATTAGTTTGGAGAATGAGAGACTCATGCATGAGGACAGCAAGTCCTTATTCAAATGCCACTCACTTCTTACAGCCAAGTGAATTCAGCCAGCCAGGAAATAAGTATTGTGCCCTTGCTCTGCATACGTAAAAGCTAGTGGGCAGTTCAATATCCAATGAGTGCTTTTTATAGGCTACATAAAAAAGATTGCATCAGCTTCTGTACACTAGGCTCATATATTTAATTGCATAGTTGGTGTCTACTTCTCTCTAATCTTACCTGTAAGAAATTCAGTATTTACCCCCCCCCCCAAAAAAAAAAAATTACTGTTTGGATGCATGTATTGTTTGTGCAGCTCCCTGAGAGATAATAGTGATTTTTAATACATAAGATAATTGGAACATAATTTCTTTGGAAATCAATTAAGAGATCTTGTGTACTGCCTTACTGGATAATCAGAATAATGGTTTTTTGTAAAAAACAACCAAGCCTTCTCCCCACCCCCCAAAAAAGGTAGTAAAGTATGTATCTTTTGCGTTCAAGCTGACAAGAAGTAATTTTCTTAATTTTTTTTCCCTGAAAATAAAGGTTTCCTTTCTGTAAGTAACTGTTTAGTTTGCTCTAGATGCTTTCAGATTCCATGTCAAATTAATGCAGTAAGCAGTCAGCTCTCAACCTAGATTGGTGTCCAGAAACTGCTAATGTTTCAAGTTTACTTGTTGCTTTTAGAATGCAGTAAAGCCAAACCCACACCAAATAAGGGAAGTGCATTGTTATCAGCAGCCTATTTTTCAGCTGTGTAACCCAATGATTGTCTGGCTGTGATGCCTGTAACTCGTTGCTTCATCTGAAGGAAATGGAATTCCACCACATGTGTGCTATTCCCTGTACACTTACGCAGCCTAGCACAGCTTGGTGTTTCCAATGTTCTTGCCATCTCCAAAAAACAGAATGCAGGAGAGGAGATCTGGCTGCTGTTGTGTACATGAGAAGACCCCAGCCTTCTGATTTTGGCACTGACACCATCCTTCTAAAGTGGTAATGCTTGAGTAGAATGCAGGAGCCATAGGGTGGTCTGTAAATGGATTCCTTTACTGGTTCACCAAATGACCCATTTTCAGCTTAGGCCATGCTAACAGGCCTGTCTTCCTGTGCTGAGATATTTTAAATGCTTTATTTAGAACAGAAGTCTGACAGTGTCACAACTCTGTAGTATAGCTGCTCACTTGCTGAAATAGTGATTTCAAGTGTAAGTCAGGATAGAGCCATTTAAAGACTTTGAGCCAAGTGTTGTTTGCTGTTTTCTCCATGTTTGAACTCTGAAAAATCCACTAAAAACTAAGGTGTTTGTGGTGGATTTTGTGTTTATTTGTTGCATAACTCACTGAAAAACATGAGATATATCAGTCTAGTTAAACATTTGATTGGAAACACAGATGTTGAGTTAAATTCTTCATGTTGCTCATCTTTCATATGAGAAAGCTTTTCTGTCTTACAGAAATGTTAGTGGCTGTGATTATGCTACTGTTCTGATTCTAAGCAACAACACAATTTTGGTAGAACTCCTTGGTTAGCCTCACAGTGCCCAGACTCAATGTACAGGGATGTGTTACTCTTCCAAACTGGATTTTTTTTCAGAGGAAAGTACCTAGAAACTATGCCCCAGTGCACTTGGACCCTTTATGGTGGCACAAAAATGTAAGCCAGCAGTTGTGCTTTGGACATAAATGAACAGATGCGGGGAGTACGTTTAGTTTGTGAGAACTGACTAGTCTGAAATAACTTCTCCTCAGCTGCGTATAATATAAGGCAATACTGCTTTAGCACCTACTCCTTTGATTTATTAATCTGCTTTTGTTTTGCAGAGTTGCTTAGGTATGTCAACGTAACCTAAAAGTTTTAGAAGTCATCAGGTGCTAAAACAGAGCAAGTGAGGTGAATGTTTCTCTCTGTCTTGCATTAGCTATTGTATTTTCATCTTTAGAACTAAGACATACTTGGAAGCAAACTTAAGCAAGGTCCCAGCAACCAAAACCATTTATTTATGCACTGACCTAGCAAGCTGTCAGACTACAGGCACAGAATATGGCAATGCCTTTTAGGAAAATCATGTGAAACTTAATAGACTTGGTTAGTTTTTTCACTGTATTGGGGTAAAATATTGTTGCTTCAAAGCATTTTTGTGTTGAGTTTCATTGTTAAACTAATTCAAATGTGAAAGAGGAAATAGCATTCCAGCTTAGTGGTCTCTACAAGTCAGAAAAGCCAGATCACGTCCTCGACAAGTTAAACTGCCATACTAAGGAGAGATTATTCTGAATGTCTTTTAGATTTGTGTTTTTCTGAATCTCCAATTCACAATTTTTATTTTCAGCTGTAAATTGGTTTAGGATTTCCCAGGCAAGTTAGGCTCTTTGTTAAATGCC
Organism: Sylvia atricapilla; assembly: GCF_009819655.1. NCBI lineage: Eukaryota > Metazoa > Chordata > Aves > Passeriformes > Sylviidae > Sylvia > Sylvia atricapilla. The sequence continues at coordinate 43,406,329 of NC_089174.1, forward strand.
TGCATTGACCAGCAGCTATGGTTTAAGTCTTGTTTTCTGAAGGATTCTCAGTTCCATATCCCAGTGAGTAAGGTGACAGGTAACTATGCCAGAGCTGATGAGCAGGCTACAGTGGAACTCATTCAGTCAGTCAGCACCTGTTCTTAAGGCTGGCCCATCAAGATCATCCTTGGGAATGATCATATATGCAAATATATTATTATGTAGGTTCACTCATTCTGCAAAGACAGGTTTTATTCAAGGATTCCAGAACATGCTGATCGAACTATTGACATGCCCTGAAAGGCAAGACAACATTACTCTTCTGGAGGATTCTAGGATGTGACCACTAAAAACGCATTTCTGGTGGATTCAAAAAACATTCCTGAAAATCAGATTTCTTGCTTTTGGGAAAGTAGCTGTTTCCAAGTGACAGTCTGTTATTAAAAGAAAAAAAAAAAAAAAAAAAGAGAGAGAGAAAAAAAAAAAAGAAGTCTTTCAAGATAGCTTTTCAAGACCCTGGTCATCATTCACAAAGTTAAATACTAGGCTCTGTTTTCTGCCCTATGGTTTTGCTGGACATTGTTTAGCCATACTGAGCTGTCACAGAGACAACCAAATTGATAGTCTGTTCTCATGGTTTTTCCTGTTGTTTTCTGTGATATGCTGTGTTTACTACATGCAGTAAGGAGAATATTTTGGGAACAGCCTTTTTTACTTAAGCACTAAGAAAATGCCTCAGTTTCAGTATCAGTGTAGTACTTTGAGAAACAGATAAGCCTAGATATGCCGTTTTCTTAAACAGAAATAAAAATTAACTGAATAGTTGAACTCTTGGACGGGGGTTGCAGGAAAGATAATTGCTCTACCATCTACAGCTGTATATTTTACAAACTTGTGCACAATGTCTACCTTATAAGTGATATTTGTTAGCAACAACATAATGATAAACCAAAAAACAACAGCATGAGCAAAGTAAGTGAAAAGAGTCAGTTTTGCACCTTTGAAAACAGGCAAACAACAACCTGAATTCAAATGCACAGGAAGGAGACAAATCTCTTACCTGGATAGCTTTTTTACAGGAATGTACCAGCTCTGGTTTTGCATGTTAGAATGAATGGAAGTCTTCAGCCAGACATTGCTCTATTTGCATAAAGGATAATTATTAGCTAAATATTCTTCAGGGTAAGAAATGGGTAGTTAGGGAATCTTGAGCTTGCTGTTTGGTACTGTGTTGTCGCTTGTATCATCTTGTAAAGCTGGATATATATGTAGCACTAGCTGAGGATTTGAGTTTAAATAATGCATAAGATTATTAATTAACTAGCACTGATCCAAAAATTGTGCTGAGTTCAGGCTAGCACATCTCTGACCTTTGAAGGTACTTCTCATCGAAGATTTCATCTGGTTTATGCATCCTCATGTAGCATTAACTTTTGATTTTACATGTTCAAGGTGTATGAATAGAACTTCTTGCCTGAGATTTGTGTCCTTTACAGGCTGGAATAAGTCCTGTTCTGCTCAGTGCAGAGGATGGGAGAGCTGGAGGTCAGAGTTCTGTTTCTACACGTCAGCACATACAGATCACAACATTTTTTGCTTCTGTGTAAACCAAAGACTGTATAATGTAGGCAGGTCAGCAGGATAAAGATAGGCTTCTGTTGAAAGTCTACTTCATTCTTGTGAGGCATATAAATGACCAAGTTTCCTCTTAGTTATTTAGATCTTTGTATCAGTACAGACTTATCCAAGTGACAAATAAACATCCATCTCCTCCCCTTGACAAAGGTGATAGGTAATGTTTAATGGTTACTAATCAGTGCAGATTAACAGGTTAGGCACAAGGCCACGACTCATAGGAATTGTATTCAGCTGGCTTATAATCCAAGGGATAAGGAGATGTGTCTATTTCTCAGCCAAGGATGAACAGGCATGCAGTAAGAATCTGAGATGGGAGTTGCAAGGCCACAAAAATACTGTGTTGCTGCCACACAAGCATGACTAGAGAGGGCCAGGTTACAGCATTGTCTTTTGTCCCTGTGCAAAAAGTTGTTTGCTGGTCTTTAGAAGTAAGAGGGAGACATAAAAATTGTGTAAATGAAAAGTCAGAACTTAGGTGAGGGAGGAGTAGAAAGGGAGGCATCTCAGATCCCAGTTCTGTGATTCTTTAAACTACTGGTCATAGATTGTTTAAACTACTGGCTACTACCAGGAACTTAGACTTCGTGGTAGTAGTTCTGATGTTCTAAACCCCAAATCTAAAGAAGGTGATTTCAGTCTTACTAAAATCCTGTTTCTTGCTTCTTTGTTATGGAAGGCCTTGTCAATCACTCCTATGCCTTTCCCCTTTATTAAAGTACCTCCTAGAAAAAAGGGGGCACAGTAGTACAGCTTATCTGCATGATGAATTTTGCACACTGATCACAAAGGTAGTGTGTTTCTTTGGACTTGTGCTCTACAGAATAGAGGATTTCACCACTTCTGTTAATTTAATTTTAGTCTTGCAGTATTTCTTCATTAAAAATAAAATGACTTCAACTCAAGTCTCTCAAATTCATCCTTTCATCTGTTTTAATATCTAGTTCTTAGAATCAAGTGACCTCCTAAAATGGGCGTGCCATCTCCTTCAGTATCTAAGTAAGCTTGTTCTCCTTTTTATCATGTCCGGTATTTAGAAACTCTGTTACTTCCAGTATTTGCAATCTTGGAATTAGCAGAATAATTGGGGTTTGCCTAACTTAACAATTTTTTTGACAGGAAACCTCTCTGCATTTCTCACCAACAGCACTTTTCCCAATATCAGGCTCCTAAGAGAAAGGAGGATATTGTTGTATCATTATCACTTGACCCCTTTCATAAAAAGTTGGTTGTAACTTTGTTTTGCCTCAAGCTAGCCTAGAAAAAGCACCTTTTAAAATCTAAAAGAAAGAAACTTCAAATAATAATTTTGAACATTTTTTCAGTACAGCACAGTACCAGTGAGGCTAAATATCTCTGGACAGGACAGTTCCAGACAGGAAAAAAAATGATAAAATGCATCAAACTCCGTCTGTAGAAATTTTGAAAATTATAAAGTTTTGACAGAACTGTGTTTTACAATGAATAAGTTTAACTTAAAATACAAAAATACTGACAGCAGAAGGTTCATTAGTGGATTATGGAGATTAGAGTTCATACTCAGTTACATGAAGTCATTCATCCAGTCCTGCAGTAATTCTGAATGGGCTGGTCCTGGCATCCTGGTTGAATTCCACTGACACTAACAAAAAAGACTCTATAAGTCCGTTTTTTCCTTGTCAGCTCCTGAGTTGTGAAACAGTGGTAACTGGCCTAAATAGCCAAAAGAGGTACAATGAAACACCTATCTCTAAGAATAGGAACTATGGTAGAAAAGAATGATGGTCATTGACCAGTAATTTTGAGTTTACAGATGATTTTCCTTTATGTGACTTACTGGTTAATCTTTATGAACAGATGCGCCATTTCAATTGGCTTGAAAACTAGAAAAGGGTTAAAAGCAGAATTGAACTGAAGTGTTTATGAAGGTGATGTAAGGATATAAAATATATTTGACTTAGTTGACACATTTACTTGAGGATTTTCAGATGATTTCAGAAAAATTCATGTTATTGCTATCTATGTACAGTTTCTATCTGGTAACCTAACTATTAAAAAATTAATGCAGAATGAGTTACATATGGATGGTTAATCTTTGAATCACAGAATCATAGTTAAAAGTGCTTGTTTACTGGGCCACAGTCAATAATATCAAATCTTCAAAAGTACATAGTCCAAATATAATAGCCATGTTCTTCCTTCCGTGCAAGTGTTTTCAGTTCAGAAATTCAGTGAATTAAAGAAACTCTTTATGTCTGATGCCTGCATTGTTTAAAATGCCCTCAAGCCTCAATTACTCTGTAATTTACCTTCATATCACAGCGATCAGGTGATGTGCCTAAAAAGCACACATTTTGTTGCAATTTAATAGGAAAGTTTGGTACGTGGAAAGCAAGCATCCCCTGCCTTCCAATTCACTGCATCCCACATTCCTTCTCTATCTGTGACAAGTGCCAAGTGCAACTGAAGATGATGTATATATGCAGAGAGTCATGTTATTGATTTTTTTAAAATTAAAAAATCTGTAGTTTCTGTTGTAGGAGAAACTGAGATCTGCAAGATTCAGTGCAGATTTGTATATTCAAAATTGAGAAAGGATGTCTTCCAGCATGCAAGCCCATTTCTATTTCCCACTACAAACAGAGAACCAGCGGATTAGCACTTACCAAAGGCATAACGTAGCTTCAGTAGTTCCACAACAGCTTTTATATCAGCACCCAGTAGCACAGAACCCCAGGATCACAGCTTTCTATAAGAATAGATTAGAAATTGCATTGTGATAAGCATACGGGCCTTTCCAGTTGGGTATCACTCTCATAATGTTTACACTGATATAGTATCAATAAAAACTAGCCCTGGAAAAATCTTTGTCCTGTAGAGTGTAATCACAGGTAAAAGATAAACTTTAAATCATTACATTACAGAAGCTGGTAACCTCTGCTGGTAACCACATATTAATAGATGTGGTTATACTGTGTAGAGTTGAAATAGAATTGCCGTCTTGACATAGCATTTTACAGTCTTTTTGACATTTTCAGGGGTTTTATATGCTTACTTCAATTAGATGAAAAAATAGTCTTAAAGTGTTAAATGAGATTAGAGCAGGAAGTGTGTGGAACTATCCTTACACTTAGCTTAGATGTCAATGGCCACTAATTGAGGTTTGTGCTTTGAAAAAGGTTTTTTATTAAAATGAATCATGAAGGGGGCTGATAAGTCTTATATATAGGAAGGATTCCCATACGTCAGCTGACACTGAGTGTAAAATGTCTGAGCTTTCCTGCCTTTTAAAAAACCCTGCCTGTTGTTTCATCCCTAAACAGCCAGAACTGTGGAACCAAAGCCTGCTTATTGATGAAGATGAATGTTACTACTGATACTTGTATATCTTAGAGGAAAATTTAATATAGCAATGATAGTCTCTCTGGAATTCTAAAGCTTGGTCACCCATTCCTTGAAATTTTGTGTAATCTTAACTGGATATTGAAAATCCATTTCTGAGGGGAAAGAAAATAGATGATTTCTTACTGCATTGTGAAATAAATTTTCATGTTTCGTAAACACAGAATGTAATGCATCTTTATATTGAAAGGGGAGATACTTTTCATGTTAGTGGAAGTTTTTTAGGATGGGGAAGAATGAAGGAAAGACGGTAATACCTAAACATGAAGATCATGGAATGTAAGAGCTGTCACTACTATATTTAGTAATACACCATTAGTCTAAGTTGTAATGCCAAACCCAGGTTCAAAGTGGAATTATCAGCTCTCGGTTTGTAGAGGCTTGTAGGTTTGCATCTCATAGAAAACTATCTGTTAATGCAGCTGGCTAGTTCTACCTTCTTAATAGGTTTATTTTATTTTATATTTGAAAGTGAAGAGCAGAGACTTGCATGCCATTTAAAAAGCTGCTCTTTTCAGATTGGCTTATAGTGGTTGTTTCTCAGTTCTGAAGTAGCCACTTCAGAAACCACTCATGACAAAAAATTCTTCAGGATTAAGAACAAGATACGGAAACCATATTCATTGTGCCTTTTCATCATCAGGAGTTATTGAACACTAGTAAATTAGAAAATAAACTCAGCATTGTTTTGCAAACAAGTGATATATTCAAGTTAGACATAAAGTTGCCCATGGGGAATCAAGATTGATACAGAAAGGCACATCTGAAACTGATATGCAAATAGATCCAGCAACTGCTTTACTTCATCAGACACCATGTGCTATCTGTATTTTAGATATAAAAGAAGTACATCAGTTGAGAAATCTAGCTGCAGATCTTCACACCTTCAGTATTTACCTCCATGTTTTTCTTAGAATGTTAGTTTGTCCATTGCATACTCCTTAGTACACATCTGGACAAGTAAAAACAAGTTTTGAGAACACGAGATGGAAAAAGTTAAAATACCTGGTAAAAGTAGCACATTGTGCATTAATGAAAAATTTCAGCTCCAGTATGTGCATGAGCAACCAAAGTGCTTGCAAGAGCATGCTGAGTAAAGCATTGCCAAATTTGGTTCTTGTTGCATATTTGGCAGCAGGGAGGGCAATCATTCCCTCTCAATGTTACAATTTACACAACAGTAAATAAGCCATGGTCTGTGATATAGTTGTAGTAACATACTGTTGGACTGTATTTCCTCATATAGCTAGCATGGCAAAATAATAGATGGAGCATAAACAGCAAATAAAGATGTGACTATAAGGAATTGTGAAATGAAAACAGTAAGTCAAATATGTACCATGAGGCTTGTTTCAGAAGGTGCAGTATTGTGTGTACTTAAATTAGTATGCTGGATGCACACAGAGACCTGTTCTGTCACTGCGTGGGAAGAAAAGTTCAGTGACAGCTTTCCCAGGCAATGCCAAAAGGAGTTGTGTGCTTAAAGTAAGTTAGTTTTAGCATTTGGTCATGTTTTCTCTTCCTTGTGTGTCTTTAGTCTTCATTATTGATTTAGTCTCCCTGTCACCTCATTTCAAAACTTTTGCTTATTTGGAGTTCCATCTTCAAGGGCAGAAGAAGCCACAATGAACATTTTACTTGTAGCCAAGTGTTACATAGAAGGAGATCAGTTTCATACATGAAACTCAATCAGAAAGGTATCCTCTAGCAGTCAGCTCACATGCAGTCTAGTGACTGAACCTTTCAGTCACTTGCAAAGCCTTTAAATTTGTAGTGAAGAGTCAGCTGAAAAGCATTTTCTGCTGTTTCATATTATTTAATTGTTCCCTTTGCAATTGAATGTGAACATAGCAAACCTGAACAAGGGATCACAAGGTCTCAAAACACTGAATTATTCATGCCTAGGCGATCTGATTGGCCATGTTCACTTTTCTAGAGAGGTCAGATACTAAAATAGCATATGCCTCCTAAAATTGCTTCTACAGCCTGTTTCCTCTTTTGCATATGGAATTTGCTTTAAAGGGGAAGAGGGATGTGAGGGGGAGAAGAGACACAACAGTTCAACAATATTTTCCGAGGCTAACTCACCTCGGCACAGGAAGCTGTTGGTGCTTTGTCTGCCTCTCTCTTCCCCCCACACACAGCACGCTCACTGCTGAAAGAAGGACTGAGACTACGCTCACAAAAGCAGGCTGAGTAAGAAATGGAAAATCATAGACCGTGATTAGCATCAGCGTGAAAACATCCATTGTTTGCTTGCACTTCTGTGCCTGTGAATTTCAGCCAGATCACAGCAAGGATTTTGTGAGTTGCTTTGGAAGGTGAAGCTCAAATAGTGCTGATTTCAGAGAGCAAAGTTGCTTATTAAGATGCTGTATAATTCAGTCAATTCTATTTTTATGTTTTTAAAAAAATAAAAAGATTCAGCTGAATGCACAGCCTCTTGGCTGGCTTGTAGAAGAGGCAGAGATTTCCAGTAAATAACAGCTGATCTATTCGCCATTTTTGAAGCAGTTTATTCCTATGTCGCAGATTCACATCCATCCTTCTCTTTGCGCATGTACCATGCTGGTTGGATTAACTGTGACAAGCTGTGACATCAGCAAAGGCTGGATGCTGCCTGGCTCTGTGATTTTGTAATGCATCCTCCCATTACTGCTGGGCTGACTCATTCCCGCTGTAGGGTGAGTGAATTGTGCGAGGTGTGGACCAGCACCAGCTGAAGTGCTGAGCATTGTGCATCTGTGCAGAAGCTGTGCCTTAATTGTAAACCAAGTAGATTGTCTAGCCCTGCTTACACAAATGATAGAGCTAAGAAGCAAATACAGAAAAATATTGATGCTAATAAATAGACACACAACTGGTAAGATATACAAGTTATTTAGTGTGGGTGCAGTAGTCTTTGGCCTTTGAAAAAGCCTCTGAATTAGGTTTTTGGTCACCAAAGCATGTGAAAAGCACAGGCTGTGTTTTGCTTGGGGACCCCCAAAGAGGAACAATCAGTGTTCATCAGCCTGAAAAATACCAAGTTATCATGGTTATTTTGGAGTATGGGGATTCCATGGAAGTAAATTTTGATTCAATTTACCTGTAATGATCGTAGGAAGCGAGAGCAAGTGGAGAAAGAACATGGTGGAAGCAGCCCTAGCGTAAATGAGTACTATATTGTTCCACTCAATTCCGGAGGGGGAGGTGTTGCTTATTAATAACCCAGGAGTCTACCAATTTCTTAGTTATTTATTAATGATCTTGTACTTAAACCTGAAATACCAGACTACTAGGGTTTTTGGTTGACACTAAAGAGACCTGGAGAGAACTGTTGAGAATTCAGCCTCTGGAAAGGTGAATGCTAATGAGGGCTGTTCTGCCCTTTGTATATTCTGTATCATTTCAGTAGTGCTCACAGTCCCTTAGGATCTGCTTTTAAGGTCCAGAGGTTTTTTAAATATTCAGCAGAACAAGAAGCTTATGTAGATGGTGGGTTTGGAGCAAAGTCTTTGTTAAAACCTGACCTTTAAACTGACTTGATTTCATTCCTCATAGCAGCAAAAGTAATTAGAAAAACCAAGGAGGCAGGATCCTCCTGTGTTGTAAGAGGCACTTGGAGGGCAACAAGTTTTCCTTCTGAAAAAAATAAATTTGCTGGCATTTTCTGTCCAGAGCTTTTGACCCTCATCTTGTAGATGCTCTCATCTTAAGCTTATATGCTTCCCTGTCCGTTTAACAGCCTGTTCTGAGTAAAAGACAAGACAAATATGTGTGAATTGGCATTCCTTCTGGAGGACCTTGTAGCAGCATGAATTTGAAATGGCATAGATTACTGTTGTTTGTTCCCCCAACAGTTACTGTTGTGCGAACATTTGGAAGTTTATTGTTTGCTCTCAGCTTGACTTTGGACAGAGTAGGTGGACACTTGTGTGTGTTCTGGAGTTTTACAATCCCTAAAATGACATCATGGATTCTAGAAAGGTGGTAAGCAATTATTTGAGACACTGTATCTACAGATGCTCCTTATAGTAGTTACTTCAAGAACTGTTTTCACTTAATTTAGTCTTGACAAAGGGGAATTTAATTATCGTGCATATTTACACTCATCAAGAACAAGGGTGATGGTGTTACCATTGGTCTATGTTCTAGACCTGGGCACAGTGGACGAGAGTGTATGACTGCAGGAACCCCCTTACAAGGGTGGGCAGAGATAGTCTGGCTTATAGCTAAGGAGCTTTATCAAATGAATAGTGGTATGTAATACCATCATTATCTCAGCAGAGATACTAGATACTGCCATAGCAGGGTAGTCTCTTAGGCTGCACTGTTGCTTCTCTTAAGATTTTAACACAGAAAACCTTCAATGATGAAAGGGCTTTTTTAGGTGGCTCCTTCATGGAGTCCACCTTCCAAGTGTGAGGTTGGCCAATAGTCTGATGAAAAATTTAACAAGTGTGAGTTGCATCTCTCCTGTGCTAATGCCTTGTATCAGTTTTCTGTCCCTGATTCTTGGTTACATTTGCAACTAGGTGAGCAATCTTTCCACATAGAAGCTCCCAATGAGTATGTAAGCAGGCTATGCTGCTATGGGAGTGGTGTTAGCCAGCCACTATTGCCAGTCTGCCCAAAGAGAGGCTGTTCTGAGATACTGAAGAAAGCAAGCCAGATTATGTCACCTTTTGGTGTGTGTGCTAACTGTGTTTACCAGAAATACAAAAGGGAAACCACACTAGCTGAGTGAGAATGTCAGGATGAGGATGAGTACTATTCTAGTGGTATTTCTCAACCATCTCAATCCTAGGCCCTCTTCAACAGAGTATCTCTGTTGATGGTTACCCTACATGGTATATTTGAATTCCTAAATGAGCTGTGACCTACTGATAGGCTTCCACAAGGCTTCCTATCCCAGGAAATGTAGTTCAGCACATTACAATAAAGTCTGATAAAGTTATCTTAACATGTTATCAGAGATTCAGTACTTGACTGAAGATCATCTGGAACGGAAACACTCCCTGCCTGTGGTTTCTGTTCTCTCTTCCCTGTAGATAAGATGTTTGGTCCAATGTCTGTGTGTGCACATGTTTTCCGGGGCATGCAACTATATTCCTGGACAGGATCAACACAAGGCAGAAAAGAAGCACCACATGCTGGGCATGAGAGGGAAACAATAGCTGTAGGCTAAGCAGTAGTATCTGCAGTTGTGCTAGCTGAAGCAGATCTGGCTGTGATGCAAGGTGTCAACAACTAAAGCTATCTTAACTCTGCCCTCCCAAGAAATTAAGTTGGTGAATGGGAGTCGGCTGAAAGTGGCGTGGACAAGAAGCACAATATAAGTGTCTTACAACACTTTGGCAAGCTGTCTGGTGGTACCTATGCACCTGGAAATAATTTCCCTCCATACTTGAAAAAACTTTTCTTTAGTGATAGGAGGTAGTGGAAGACTGTTAAGATGGGCCTGTAGCCTTTTATTCAGCAAAGGATCACCCACAAAGCAAATCTTTCCAAGGAAGGGAGCAAACAGATTTTGTGACAGCCAGCAGAAACCTCTCTGTACTCGTCACTGCTCTTCATATTCACAGCATGATTGTTGCTTCCAGGAAATACATGGTTCTGAAACTAAGACCATGATAAAGACTGAAAAGATTCCTCACCAGCAGGCAATAGTCTCTGGAATATAGTGGCCTCAGGTTCTATGGGCCTTGTTGCCAGGATGCCAGTAAATGTGCTTTAGTGTAGTTTATAATTACTGAAGATGAAGAAGGTCTATCTGGCAAATTTCCCAGAAAAATCCCAGCTGAGGAACAGTTGAAAGCCAGGCACAGACAGGACAATGATTGCTGCATTCAAAATAACCTGGCAGCAAACAATGAACAATCCCAGACTTGCAAGCACTCAAATGAAATGACAAGTACATAACCATAACCTTCTGAGTGTTTATAAATGAAGGCAGTGGTGTCTAGAAACCATGACAGAAAGACTGGAAGAGGAGCAGGCAAAAAGTAGACTATAAAATTCTGTGAGCTTGCAACCAAGAACTCAGTCATAGGTATATGATGTTCCACCAATAGTTTAGAGGTAGAAAGATGTTTTGAACAACTTTGGCAATGTCATGTGGATTTATCTTCACCACAGATTTACCTTGTCATGTGCCTGTAACAGGCTTGATCTGGTCTTCAGGTCCTAAAATTGTCTTCAGAACACTCCTAGCAAGGGCCTGGCAGTTGAGCCAATCTTGTCCATGCAGAATTTTTATAAATAATACTAGTTTCTGTGCCACAAGTACAGACAGCATGGCTTTTATGTAACCCAGATTTAGCGGTACTGTATGTGCTGTGAAAAATGCATCATTCTCACATCAGAAATGTAGTTGAGGTAAGGATAAAGTCAAAATCTGAGGAAGTGTCAATCCTGTCAGTCAAGTAATCATTTTATTAATGAGAGCGTACTGTCTGGTACACTTGGGAGGAAGAAGAGATTCTTATGAAGTGACAGGTCAGCCAAAGAACATAAGAAGTGCCTCTACACCTACACACATAACACAAGATTTCATGTACCGTCACTCAGTCATGGTTGGCAATGGCATTCTGTTTTAAATGTGTTACTTAATTGTTGCAGCAGGAAAAATGGAAATGTCCTGGCATCTTAAGTGTACGGGCATCAAGTAAAAGGTTTTATTTATGCATATATTTTCACATAATGCTGTGTAGACCTCAGACTGAAGTCTAGAAGACCCTAGTTCCTTTGCTTTTATCTGTATGGCATTATTAACTTTTTACAAGACAGTGTAGTTAATCATTCTTTCTCACACTGACTGTAAGTGTGCATGTAAGCAAATATTTCAATAGAACACAGGGTACAACAGGAAATAGTTAATGGATCTGAGGGAGCAGAACTAGTTTCAGCAAAAAAATATTTGTCTTTGAACTTTGGAATAGGACTTTTTTTAAGCCACTGTCTAAGCTAAAAAAAAAACTGGTTCCAAGTGGCCATTCTTTAGTTCAGCATTGACTTTTAAAATACTTTAAAGTATGCTAAATCAAATAAATTTCTTTCTTCTATTTGCTTCTTTTACAGCTGCACCATTTGATTTGGGCAGCAACCCTAAGCCCATCAGTGACTGTATACATGACAATTTCTGTCATGGTAGTAGGACATACTTTAAAAATAAAAGGCCTGCTTCACATCTTCAGTAAAAAGTGTGACCAGGCTGGGGCTAAGATTGTGTGCTTTGTTACATAACATGTGAGGCTGGCATAGGGGATATGGCCTATGTTACATTTACTTTGCCTGGCTTGTTTTCCTCTTCTAGATCCTGGTCGGATATTTGTCTTCTTCATGTGCAACATGAAGAAGTGAATTATTTATTCGCTAGGCAATTTTGTCAACCCTTCTTCATTCTCTGAGAATTTGGAAATGGTATTGCAGTTTCTTCATTGAAACCTTTCCTTATCAAGAGAGCACAGAGGAAGAGCTTCCACCAGAGAGGCTCAGAAATGTATGGAGAGACACAGAAAGAAACAAGTGTGACTCTCAGCATTGATTTAAGAGCTCTGTTGATGACCTCCTTCTCATATCTAATCCTGTTTGCTTGTCATGCTATGCTAGCATTGATCAGTTGCAAGAACTGTGATTATCTCTCCCCCTACCAGCAGCATTGCATCTATGATTCAGTTGTATAGCCTTCCACCCAAGCAAAGGCCAAGTGCCTAGGAAAGAGCAGGCAAGATTTCAGGAGAAGTCGTCAGGCTGCACTGTACCAGAAAAATTTGTTGTAGTGCCCTGGCATGGCTGGACAAATCAGCTTTGAGAGGGGTTTCCAAGGCTTCACTCAGTGCTGCGGTGTGACCAGGGCTGGATTTATGACAAGGGAGCTTAAAAAGGCTTTTGCTCAGGTTGTATTGAGGCCAGAATTTGGACACCAGGCCAAGGCTGTTTCTTGGGCCAAACAGCAGTAAGTCACATGAATAGAATGTTTTCAACATGAGTTCATTGTTAATTCCTATTTGGCGCTTCATACTGGCAAGAATTCTCCATTCCTTTCAGGTTTCAGTTAAATCAGGCCGTAAGTTAGGAAGGTGTGGGAAATGGAGACACACTGTACCTTGTATTTGTTTCTACTGGATATGAGGCAAGAAAAGCCCTTCAGGAATTCAAAGCAAATCTTCTAGTGTATCACATAAATTGCAAATGCTATTTTTCATTCCCTGGGTGAATTCCAGTGTTCCCATCCCTGTGCATGTCCACATTTTGGTACCTGTGTTCCTGCAAGATTTCTTAACACAGAGGAATGCATCATAGGTTGCTAAGTCTTTGAATGTGTTTATTCAAAGCTGAATGAAAGATTTGCAGCCTGAGATTCTGGGAGTACAGGACAAATATTAAGCAACTGCTTACAATAAGGTAAAAATTACAGACATTGTGTGCATAAATCAGCATTCTTTGAAAGATACAATTATTATTCATCTAGACTTAAATCTATAATAAGGAGTGCTACTAACTAATCTGTATTACATACTGCAGATTAGAAGCACTTTGGAAAAGACTGCATATGGGGCAGTGTGAAAAGAGCTGGCCTAGCAGAATTCAGCAAGCAGACCCATTGTATTGCTTCTATTGCTGCTGAAATAGGAAAAAGGCATGGATTAGTCAATAGACATGACTTGCTTATGGTGAACACCTCTTGCTTTAAAGGAAGGAAGTTTGTGTACAATTCCAAGAACCCAAGTCTCATGTAAATTTTGAGAAGGAAGCCTGACTCATTGTCTACTAATCAAGTCCTATCTTTGCTATAATATTTACACTTGTAATTTTTATTACCTTTGTTCTTCAGAGTGGTGAAGGGCAACCTTAACTATGACTTTACTGCCTTGGATAACCTTATGGCTCTCCTGTGGGAAAATAAGCTGATTCCAGGTAAGGGCAGCTCCCTGCCTCCACAGCTTGGTATATCTGTTTGTCCATATTTTACAATTACTAGAATATTCTTAGAGAGCTTTTCCAAAGCTGATTTTGATAAAAAAATCATTATTTACGTCTTTGCCTTTACATCATGTCCATGACAAACAGTGTAAGCAAAATGGTATTATAGCAATTCAGGCAACAAAAATGGTTTTACGTTGCCTCTGAAGGCAGATTCAGGTGATTGAACTTGTAAAATGACATCTCTTGAAGAGAAGATTGTACCCATTGACATACACCTATAAGGGCCAGAGAAGCAGATACTCCAGGTATAACTTCCCATAAATTTATGCAAACATTCCCTGTTCTAAGTTTCCTCTGAGCCTTTCGTTTATGTTGACAATTATTAGCTTTGACTGCTACAGTCACTGACAAGTAAGAAGTAGACAACCTCAAATCTGAAATATTTCTGATGGGAGCATGTGGAAACAGGAAAGAGATCACATTTAGTGATGCTTCTTCATTAACAAGTTTGTTTCAGATAATGTGATAACCCCTTCATTAATAAAAATGAGATAGCATTCACAAAAAAAGGAGACCAATTTGTCTCCAATATGTCTTTTTTTAGGATTTGAATTGATGGGGAATCCATCAGGATATTTTTTAGATTTTGAAGATAAAGAACGTGTAGTACAGTGGAGAAACTTAATTACTGTCCTGGCCAGGAGATACATAGGTAAGTTAAAAAATAAAAGCCTGGTTATTTGTTCTGTTGTAATCCTTTCTAACTACTTCAAAAACTTTTGCGTATTGTAATCAATTTCAAGACCCTGGATTTCAACACAGAACCAGAAAACAAACATGCCAGAACAGACTATGGAGACCATGGAATAATAGTCCCTCTTTTTACTGATCTATGGCCAACATCCAGAATGAGTAGAGTGTTCTGGGTAGCACACTTTTAACTTCGTTATATTGTTGTGGTTGTAAACTACCAGCTTTCACTGGAGCATGATAACCTGAATGCTTCTCGTTGCCAGCTTCAAATATTTCTAACAAGGCAGAAGGCTTAACCTGAATTAATGGTAGGTGAGTGACCTCATCACAAAGCTGTAAGTCATCTCCCTCTCACCTTCTGTGTTTTTCAAATATTGCTTCATTTCATCAAAGATGAGAAATCATCTGGAAACTCCCAAATTACATTTCCCTCATTCTTAAAACTAATGAGGGAAATGAAATAGTGGTAGTTCTGGGTGCTGAGCCTCACCTGCAGCCCGAACTAATAGAGTTGTTTGTATAAGTTGTTTATTGATAGTATTGTCTGAATATGCAGCTGACTGATAAATGAGGCCTCTCTTGCAGATAGGTATGGATTGGAGCATGTTGCTAAATGGAATTTTGAGACATGGAATGAACCAGACCACCACGATTTTGACAATGTGTCTATGTCAGTAAAAGGTGAGCATGTCATGGAGCACTTGTGAGTGTGGTGAAGTGAGACAGGTGTGTGGGCTGAGCAGAGGGACAACAGTGAGATGTAAGTTATACTGACAAAGAAGTAAGGTGGGTAGGAGTGATAAGGAATGTGACAGGTACATCAACTCTGTTTTGCTAAGGTTATGTTACTGGCTATACTTTATTCTCTACTTGGATATTAGGAGTAGTGGAACAGAAAAAACAAACCAGGAGTTACACTAAGAAGATGCAGTTCACTTATTGGATATAAGATGTACTTAGTAGCAGTAATGGGATGAAGGGTAACATAAGAGGAAGACTCCTCATTGAAGTTGCATGTTTTAGAAACATGGCCATACAGGACCTTAGAAGAACCTTGTGAAGGCAGCTGAGATTTTGATGTCTTCTTGTGTTGTCTGTGCATAGAAAAGGGTCCCAGTTAGTGAGGTTTTGCTAATAAATAATGAGTGTATACCATCTCCTTGTAGTTTTAGATCCAGTTTCTGTTTTATCATCTTTGATATATTCATCTGCTTCGACTTCAGGGTTTCTGAACTATTATGATGCTTGTTCAGAAGGATTAAGAGCAGCCAGTCCTTTCCTAAAATTTGGAGGACCTGGGGATTCCTTCCATCCCTTACCCAAGTCACCCATGTGCTGGAGTCTTCTGTGTCATTGCTACAATGGGACCAACTTCTTCACAGGGGAGACTGGTGTAAGGCTGGATTACATCTCTCTCCATAAGAAGGTTAGTCCCAAGATTTCAGTTTAAAGCCATTTTTTCAGTCAGTTCAAAGATTAATTTACAAAGATGATGATGATGATGAGTGTCCAGCCTACAGTGGGAAGCATGGCTGCCTATTCTTGCAAAACTTTGAAGATGTTCAGTTACAAGACTTCAACTCAAAGCAAATTTCTCTTTGCCTAATTCCCAAAGGGGAGCAACTCTTCTGCTTCTTTTCCATTTTATATTCTAGGAGAAGCTCATGCAAATAGCACATGTTGTTGTAGATGAGGTAAAAATACTAATTCTTTTGGTCCACAGCAGCTTGATGACCAAAGAATATGTTTTCAGGTTATGTTTTATGTTTATGACTCTAGGTTATGTCTGCATGTTTACCACTGTTTTCTCACTACCACTAAGATACGAAATAATGTTGCAGGGAGATGGGAATTCTCTCTACATCTTGCAACAAGAAGTAGAAGCAGTTCAGCAAATTCAGAAGCTGTTTCCAAGTTTTTCTTCTGTTGCCATATATAACGATGAAGCAGATCCAATGGTTGGATGGTCCATTCCACAACTCTGGCGAGCTGATGTGACCTATGCAGCTATGGTTGTCAAGGTAACAGTTCATTTGTAGTTTTGCACGGTAGTGTGCCCTGATGTGTTAATGCAGTTGAAAAAGTAGACTTAACAATTCATTTTTAAGCAGCTACTCAGACTAATAGGTCCTAAAAATGGAGATCTCCCCACCAATACAGTGAGGGTTTCCCTGAATAGTCTGGTTTTAGTAGCCAGATTGATTGATTTAATTTGTTGATTTCATTTGATTAAATTTGTGTTAGTTATTGATTTAATTAATTGATTTAATTAATTGATTTAATTGATCTAATTTGTATTAGTTTTCTTCATCTTTCCTTAAAAAAATGTCCAACCTAGAATCAAACTAGGTTTGAACTTGTCAGAGAAGTGCTAGGGAACTGAGTTGGAGAATGGATACAGTCCCCCAGTTAGATCCATCTGAAGGGATTACTGCCGCACATACCCTCTCCATGTAATATTACTGCTCTGGTGTCAGTACTGCTGGCTGTCACCTCACATATGTGGGAAGTTTTCCCAGCTCCTTCATCAGTTTGTCTCATCAAGAGAACATCAGGTATAGTAAAGAACTTCCTTTAGCTCTCAGCATAGTCCATTCTTCAGTATGGGACTCTGGCTATACACATGACCTTATTAATTACTGCTAGTAATTACTGATGTCAACCAGAAAAGCAGAAGAGAATGCTCAACACTCCCACCTCTGCAGTAATTGTACCCTGGCCCCAGAGCAAGCTCAGCTCCTCCACTGCTTAGCAATAATTTCCACTGCAAGCCTGGTGTTTTGTGAGGCACTATCTTAAACAGCACATAGAGTCCAAGTGCTCTTGTGCAGAGGAATAATTCCCAAACACAGGAGCATGTCATGCAGAAACATCTTAGCTGCTCCTGAGGAGACAAAGACTCCCAGTTCCCTGAGACTGTATATACAAGCAATCTTCTCTAGGGCAACAAATCATTGACTGCATCACAGAGAGTTTGCAAGACAAAATAACAGTGTTTATAATGATGTGGTGATATGAAGGGAGAAAGAAAGACACAAGATAATCCAATGAAAAATTAACACTTGGTTCTATAGAAGCTGAAACACTGTGTTCCTTCAGAGACATAATTGTGAGACTGTTCAGTTGTCAGCCTTCTGAAGTTCTGCTTAATTCTGGTACTCAGGCACAATCTAATAAACAGAGAACTTGGCAACTTTGATGTTTTGCAGGAGAGCAGCACAGCAACCAGTGAAACACCAGGAAAATTAATTCCAAGTTAGCACCAAGTGGGAAAAATGACTAATTGAGAAACAGTATCCAGGACCAGCTCACAGACACTGATGTAGTGGGTATAAAGTAACTCCAGATTCGGAGAACTGTTTAGATTTGATTCAGATAGTAAATCCTGATTACTAATTAAGTATTCAAGACACAGGAACATCATTCATAGCACAGTAGGGAAGGAAATGTGTTCATTATTTATGAAGAGTACTAGTAACAATTATTTCAGAGACTTGCTGCTGGTAAAACTACGCATGTACTTCAGATTTTACAGTGATTAATATATCACCTAAAGTACAGTTTTTCCAAGATTTAGGATGAGCAGTTATTTTCTTCAGTCTTTTCTAAAAGGCAGAGTGACTGTTCTTTACAGAATGCGCTAAAGATTTTTAAAAAATACAAGGACTGCATGTTTGTTTGTTGTTCTCCAAGGTGAAAGTTCATTTTCCTTATGACTTTGCAGGTAATCATCCAGCATCAAAATCTGCTCATTGCCAAAGCAAACAACACCATCAACTACTCATTGCTGAGTAATGACAATGCCTTCTTGAGCTACTACCCCCATTACTTCACCCAGCGGACTCTGACAGCACGTTTTCAGATGAACAACACAAAGCCACCTCACGTCCAGATGGTGCGGAAACCAGTGCTGACTGCCATGGGCTTGCTGGCACTGCTAGGTATAGTAACCACTGATTAAAGAGCACATCAATAACCCTTCCTACCTAGTTGCTTCCAGCCTAAGAAAGATTATTCCAGCCTCTCACTGTTCATAAAAGCTTGAGTTCTCCTACACACTGTTTACTAGCTGTGGTAAGAAAATGAAACTTCATTTCCTCAGAGAGATTGATAGCTCAGAAAATATTCCTGAGAGTTTGTTATCCATTTGATTTAGCCTACTGCTTTGTTTATACCCTCTGTGTGCCAATCACTCATTTTTTGTTGACTGGTACTTCCCTCCTGTTATGCAAGGGGTACATCCCATTGGGCCGCAACTGTCTTTAAGAAATCTCTGCAGCTGGAAGACTTATGCAGCATGTTACAGGGAGAACCTCATTCACTGTCACCTGTTTGCATGATGCTAGCTGAACTGCTAAGCATAAAAACTGGTGTAGTATGTACATACTCTGCTGTTTTAAAATAAATCTGACTGAAGGCTGTAATTGGTAAAATAAGGCAGAACATAGCTCAACATATGCTCAATCTATTTGTATGCTTTGACCCTTCAGCTTCTGACACAGGAGTGACGGACAGTGATGCTTACAGTTGTCATGTTTTTTATAGGAGAAAAGCAGATTTTTGCAGAAGTGAGGGTCAGTGGAGATGAAAATGCACAAAACAGCACAGTTGGTGTGCTGGCATCTGTGCACATCCCACGTGAGACACAGCCCTCAGACAGCTGGCACGCTACAGTACTCATGTACTCAAGTGAGGATAACAGGACTTCATCCAACATCAGCACTGTCACAGTGAATGCCACCCATTTCCCCAAACTTAGAGGTAAATAAATATGTAGACAGCTCATGTTAAGTGATCTTTAAGACAGAATATCAGCTAGAAACCTTCTACTAAGTTGCTTTTCATTGCAAGAGTGAATTTAATTTCCTAACTTCCTCCAACATGTTTTGTGCACTTGTAGTTAATGGCAACTGCCAAGTGCTGCCTTTTTGGAAAACTGTTAATCTCAGTGTACTTGGCTGGATATTGCCAGGCATCAGTTCCCTTAATGAGATTACTCCAAGACAGCAAACATGAATACACAATTGCAGAGCTGATGCAGTAACCCAACAAATGCATGCAGCACCTGTGCAAAAAGAGGATTTCAGTTCTGGTTGTGGAAGTAATAGTTTGAAATGTAAACTTGACAAATGTCAATTGTAGAGCCTCATGAGAGTGGGACTTTGCAGTGGAAGTCAGGCTCCAAAGTGCTGAAATCACTTTTGAAAAGGTAGACTTACACACCTGCTAAATTTATTCTTGGTAATCTTTAAATAAAGAGTTTACTTTCTTTTGTTTATTTTCCTACAGAGCTGGTGTATGTGACATATTACATGGATAACAACCAAACCAATCCCTATCTAATGTGGAAAAACCTAGGAAGCCCCAACTTTCCTTCTCCAGACCAGTTCCAGCAAATAAGGGATGCTGAGGTATGATCATGTGTTTGCTTGAAGTGTTGTATGGGTAAAGTGCTTTGAAAAAGACAAGAAATCAGGCCCATAGTTGAAATTTCCTTAGCCCACAGTCATTCACTTTTCATATACACACAAAATGTCACTTGCAGTCCTGCAGAAAAGTGTAACTCATACACAACTTACACCTTTGTGTTTATGTTATACAATCTCTTTGCTCTGGGCCTTACCCATAAAATAAGGAAGCACAGTTGCTCCTGGGGAAGTTTTGCCTTCTCTCTGAATCTTCAGTGAGCTTTGAGGCTCTTTCTGTTCATCTCCCCAAGTAAGTCACATGGCCCTGTGTATATTACACAATGGCCAAATTGCTGCATTAGAGAGTTGAAATGAATCCCCTTAACAATAGAAAACAAACACCTCCCTGAGGTGAAAACTACCCAGTGCAAGTTCAGAAAACTGTGAGGGGCTCACAGGAGTACTGATAATTTTCCTTAACTGGTGCTGAATGCACCACAAAGGTAATTAAGGAGTAAGTATTCTCTGAGAACCTCTCTCTTCCCTAATGGATGAAAGCTGTGTGAAGATTACTTGCTGTATGTGAGCGTATCTGAGCAGCCTGTCACTTCATCTCTCCCTCCCATAGTTTCCCCTATGCATTGAGACTCCCAGGTTAAAAAAAGGAGGTCATCTTTATCCCCTTCAGGGCCCACAGACAGTACTTGCTTTCTGTACTGTGTCTTCTCTTCCTGGTCACCATAACTGACTATTGCTAAGGTCTGCTGGATATTGTAGGAGTCATCAGCTTTTCCTTGAAAAGGACAGCAGCAAGATTTTAGATGCTCTTGGCTATCTGGTACAGCCTCATTCCCAGAGACCAGCTGTGTAGCTGTCGTAGTTAGCAGTAGCTTGCTCTGCACGCTGGGAAGAGATGGAGCTATGGTTTGTAAAGATCTCCAGCCTGAAAGGCAGCCATGGGAGGTTACAGAAGTGACAGATTATGCCTAAGGTAATTTGTGATCAACCCAATTTGTGAGATGGACAAACCCTCTGTTTCCTGAAGAGCTGGAAAACATGTGAGTATAAAGGTCTCCCAGTGTGGAGAACTTCGATGCCTGTAAGCATTACCAATTCTATTGGAAATTTAGAGTCCTAAAGTAAATACACAGGCACTTTACATTGGTTTAACAGTTGATCTTCCGGTTCTGTAATGAAAGATTTTTCACAACACTACTCTTCGGCTTTGCAGGACCCACTGGTAACTGGGCCATTCCCATTTCCTGAAGCTGGCATCCTGACACTGAAGCAAGACTTTCCCATTCCTTCAGTCTTTCTCATCCACATCTGTGCAAGACCCAGATCAGCTCCTGATCAAGTATGTGTTGTATTCTACCATTAGATACATCAAAACTGAAACAGCTTCCTGCCTTCAATCTTAGAAGACCATTTGAGTTAATTTTTTGTTAAAAGTACTGTGAATTAGTAATTAAGCAGTTCTTCTCTCTTTTGATGAGAAGGCTCTCAAAGATATAATTCAAGATAAACTACTACATAGCCAATGATAGGAGTCATCACTGAGATGAATGGAAGTTCCCATGGTGGGAAATTAGTAATGCAGTACTGAAAACTGCAATATCTCTTCAAAACTCACGTGGTGTGCTGCAAGGATGGACAACATTTCTCCAGTCAATAATTGACAGCTAAAGCTGAAATGGAATCGTGGCTGCCATTTGTATCTGCTCATTCAGTCTCACCCATGTTCATGGTAGTACCCAGAGTCTCTGAAGGTCCTCTGCAAAGTTGACAAGTGGGAGACTAGGCTGCAAAAAGCTACAGAGCCAAGAATTTTGTTTTTACACCTGATCTCAATGGAAAAAAATCAAAGCAAGTACTTGATAAGGAAGGATGAAATTTGACCTGGCTGATTGGTTTGTACAGTTTTCTTACATAGGCTTTTGTCTTTGGACAGGTGACTGGTGTTCGTTTGATCCCTCTCACAAAAGGGCAGGTCATTATACTGTGGGACGATGACCGTGTAAAGTCAAAGTAAGTAGCTTTAAAATAAAATGCATACAAATGAGTTATCAACATGGTACTCTCTAAGTTTTCACAAATGCTACAGAGTAAAACAAGTTCACGAATTAATGAATTGTTGCTCCTTGATAGATGATAAAGTACATTTGTGTGACAAAATGAACTGTAAGACCTGTGTGCACAAACTGAAGAACAACCCTGCCTAATTTGCTGCATGATCAAAGGAATCTGCCTGTTGCTCACCAGCATTCAGTGGCATTTCTGAGGGAATTCTATTCAGCATACCAGGCAGGAAGATTCATGGTAAAAGTTATATTATCAGTAGATGCCTAAGTGGGGTCTTGCACATATCTGTAAGGGATGTGAACTGGAAGAGAAAACCTCCAGTTGCTTCAGCAAGCTGGCTTCGACTGAAAACCCTCTGTAGGTGAACTCTGAAAGGTGATCCAGTGAACAACCAGATTGCCTCAGGAAGCAGTCACTTAGCTCCTTTTCAAGCCAGTTTCCCTAGATTCTTTGTTCTTGATAACACCAGTCTCTGAGTGAGAGATACATGACATTTTGTGATGCTGCACATACCCAAAGTAGCAAATCAGTCTAGGTGTTTTTTTAAGGGCTGTTGGAGTCCTGGTTCTTCCTAATAGTGGCAATTCATGCCTTCCTACATTTGGTAGGAGTGAATTAACTGAACGTTTTTTATTTTTGTCCTTCTTGTTGAAATAGCCCTGAGACTAGTATTTGATAGGTCACACATTATCAGTTGTATTTAAAAACCTCTCTGGTTCTGTTTTCTAGGTGTATAAAGACATTTGAAGTGGAATTCTCATCAGATGGAGAAGTGTACCAGCGGATTAATGCCAAAGACACAATATTCACTCTCTGGGTCTACAGTCCAGGTATGGCAAAAATACTCACAGTAGGTAATCTGTCATGTGATATTGCCACTCATGAGTGTGTGAACCATTGTTTAGTAACTACTGAAGGTAGGTAACTTACTAGTAACATACAGTCCCTCACAAATAAGAGCACACCCCTTCCTTTAGGATCATATTCTCAGCAAGAAGAATTCTTGCCTTATTCTCAAGGACAAACAGTGATCAACAAGTAGTCTTAAGGACATCATTAATAGTATGCCATGAGGGGTAATTCCTTGTCACAAAAGCCAGTCACTGATCTGCAGACCTGGCAAGGTCCCTGAGAGGTTAAAGAGCACTTTTGTAACTGGTGTAGAAATATGCAGACATTACAACAACAACAAAAAAAAACCACACTACAAAAAGCCATCACCAGACCTTGCAATAGAAGCTTACTCAGATGAAACATCCAAGAGAAGGAAGATAGTGATGTTTTATTTGGGGTTTTTTTGTTTATCTGTGGATGAAGAGTGGTGGCTGTTGGTTTTTTGTTTGTTTGTTGTTGGTTTTTTTAAATAAATACAGTCTAGTCTGCAACATGACCATCCAAAAAATATTGATAATACGCACTGATGAGAGCTGGATGAAACACAGACAAATCTTGCTTTATAACGATACTATGGAAAAGCAGTTGAGAGATGTTTTTAGCAGAAACAAGGGCTTCTCTTACCCTTAGAAAGTCTTAACATCAGCAGTGGTTGCATAATAAAAGTTCAGAACTATTACTCCAGTGTAAGGGCTACAAAGGCAAGAAAAGACTGTAAATCATGGCTATGACAAAGCTCTGAAATTATTATTCATTATTATATTATAATGTTATATATTAGTTTTAATAGTTTGTTTCAAAACCAACAGCAACAAAAAAGACTGCTTGGGAAAATACTATGTCCCAGCAGTCCTTATTGCTAGGAACTTGTTTCTCACCCATTATTTCTAGCTTTTTTTTGTTTAGAATAAAACCACTAAAACATACATAAAAATCAATTAATTAGATAAAATACCCCCAAATTTATATTGCTTGTGTGTTCAAAGATTCTGCTAGGGAAAGCTCTGTTCTTTGAAATGGATCAAGGATAAAAAGCAGCAGAACCACAGAAGATCAGCTCACATACCTTTAAAGTAAGTGCTGCTGCTTCCTGAGTACAGCAGAGAGTTTCCAGTCAGCCTGTGTCCTTCTTATTCTGCTTCTTTGTTGAACCTGTCCCCACATAACCTGTTCAAAAGGCAAAATTCAGGCAGAAAAGCTGGAAGAAAAGAAGTTAATAATTGTGTGTTGCAGATACCACAGCCTTCTTCCAAAGGAGCTGCTGGGAAAGCAGTCCTGTAGCTGTACTTGCAAATCCTAATAAGTAGAGAGGACATCCCTAGTGAAACAAGATAAAAAAGCCAGTACTTGGCCATGAGGAATTTGTTATCATTTTTAATCAGACAGGCACAGACACACTTGTGTAGGGTCAGATCTGTTTTCCATTCCACAAACCTACATTTTACAGGAGTAGTGCCTGCTTCACATCGTCCCAGTGCCACAGGTGTCCACGTTTCACAGTGACAATCTCTAACCTTTTCACTTGCAGGAAGCTCAGTCTCCGGATTTTACAGAGTGCGCGCCATCGACTACTGGGGGAAGGCAGGCCTCTCCTCTCTTCCTGTGGGATACGTTGAAGCTTTCAAGTGACGCTGAAGAGTGTTGCCTGGCTTGGTGTCAGGGTGGTGTATGTTCCTTCCAACTGACAACTCCCCAGAAATGTAAACTCCTCCCAGGCTTAGGAGGGCGTATGGAAATGACCTGATGAAGTTAGGAAAGAAAGTTAGAAGCAACGGCCCCATTAACTCTTCACAGCACGGAAGACAACATTGTTAAACAACCGCAACTGTCAACCCAACTTGTAAGAGGTTGCTGTAGGACAGGAGTTCAGCCTGGTGATATTTATTATTCCTCATTTTTCAGTGAGCTAATGTTCAGGGCAAGCTAAGATTTATAGAGGTCACAAACTGCAGCAGGAACAGAACCATTGCATCACTGTGTAAGTGAGGATGGTAGCAAAGGCACACGGTGGACCTGTCTGTGAGTGAACTGGCTGCCCTAGCTGTCAGGCTGTCTTGACTTAAGGGTTCGATGGAAAGTTTGCAGCAACCCGACACACTCAGAGCATGAAGTAAAGGATGCCTTATTCCCTGCTGGTTAGTCACAATGAGTTATTTCAGAACACTTGCCATGTCTTCAGGTGTATGAGGCTTTTCACTCTACAGAAAGGTTTCCACGCAGCTCTCTCAGTATTTGTGGCCATTATATGGATGCCAGAGGTATTTCCCGTAGGCAGGGGGAGGGGTTTCAGCCCATTCTCGGAGGGGAGAAGGCACAGAAGGCCCTAGCTTCCAGACTTCCCTGCCTTTTCTCTCTTTTGTTTTTGCCCAAGTCACCTGTTCGAACTGTGACCGTCAGCTTCTGCCTCTTTGTGGTGGAGGCTCTAACCCTGAAAATGCCTCCTTCTCTGCACTGCTGTCACCTACCCTAGTGTCCTTCAGCCCTTACAGCTAACACCTCCCCTCACAGACTGTAAGTGGCAACTCAGCTCTGCATGGCCAGGAGAAAGCTGAAACACTAGTTACAGCCTTTAGTGTTTTCATATGACAGGACAGCACACTCTTCTTGAATGTAGCAGGGCCTACTTAAAACACTTAGGAAATAAAAAGAACAGTTTGAGCTGCTGTGCTTTGCAAAGCATGTGCACAAACGTGTGATTATTGCCCTAGATCACAGGGTACATATCACCACTGGCTGTGCTTGCAGCTGCCAAACACTTGATGTAAACAGCAGAGTTCCCTGAAATTGCAGGGGTGCTGCTTTATTCTTCCCTTTTCACAACTGGCACAGTTTGAGCTGTGCCTTTAACAGGCTTGCAGAGAGAAGGATAATGCCAGTGAAAACAGCTGGAGTGTTTTCCATAAGAGGAGTGACTTTGTCACACAAACAAATCCCCTACTGCTCTCCTTGCTGACATCAGCCACCTCACAACATAACAACAGAAACTGCATATTTGATCAAACATTCAGGTCTCAGAAAAAAGAAGTGCCCAAGTTTGCACAGTAGGAGAGAGCTGAACTACCTTAAATACCCTCAACTTTGAGAGCACAGAAAAGAAACGTGCAAAAAGTCAATGCACATGAGATGTGGCCTTGTATCTCCTTACTTGCTGGTTACTTGTTCATGTGCTTGTACTGAAAATTAGCCTTAGAAGATTTATTCTGTCACAGAATTCAGATGAAATATTTCTTGCCTCTTTTGAGTTTTAATGAGGGACACTTGCCACATCCTAGTCCTCTAATTCCTTGTCCATATAGGCTGAACAGAAAAGGGCCATGGGTCCTACTGAATTGAAAACCCTCTCAATTTAAGAAAAGTTACTGAGACATTCTACTTGGATGGAGATAGTAAAAATACATTTTAAACTTGTGATAGTTGCCCCTGAGTGAAGAACTAGTGTACACAGTTAAGTAAAATCCAACAGTTAACACATGTTGTTTTGTTAGTATGAGGTGGAACCACAATTAAAATGATTTAGAGAAATGCTGAGTATAGAGTCTTGAGAGATTTTAGTGTGTCTGAAGCAGGGGAAGATGTAGGAGCTTGAGTGGGCAGTTTAGTGTGTTGCGATGTCCTACCTGAGTAGCCCTTCTGCTTTAAAATTTTCCCACCCTGGTAATCAGAATATAGCAGTCTTACCAAACCAAGGACTATGTGCTAGTTACAGGTGTATTAAAAAAAAAAAAAAAAAAAAAAAGAAGAAGAAGAAACATAGCTGTAGTGAATAGTATTTGATTTTGATATGCAGGGATAAAAATGTATAGATGTGCAAACCATGAAAAATAGAAGATTTCTTCTGAAAATCTTCTTTGCTGCTATGATATAAACTCATTCCTTTAAGAAATGAGCATGTATTACAGAGAGAAGAGAAGTTGGTATTTCCAGGTATGAGTTTATTTCTGACAAATTTTAAAAGTTTTGAAATGGCGTTTTCTTTTTTTATCCTTTAAGGTCTATAGAAAATGCAATTTAGTACTTGAAACTTGAGATTTCTGTAACCATATGTTGCTGATTCTGATAGTGTTTCCAAAATTGCATGTTTAACCTCCTCTGTTACATGTAGTCATCAGGCCCCCATTTCAATTTGAGTTTTCAGAAGTGCCAAGTATCCATAGCACCAGGTTTGAATAGCAGGTGCTTAGTAGTTCTGTAGTATCATAACCAAAGCAAGGCTGCAGAGCACTCATGTATGTCTTTTGCTGTTCATTTATCCAAGTAAGAATATGTAACTGCAACTGCAACATGGGATTATTTGCTTGCGCTTCAAACTAAAGCTTGTGAGGCTATATAACCATTTTGCAACTGAAAGAACCTTTCCAACCGAGTGTTTTACATTGTCTAATTGTGTGATATGCTATATTTGTTACCATCTTTTGTGAGAGCAAATAAAGCCAGTTTTTAATCTTTCACAAGAACCCTGTAAAAACAGGATCTGATCATTGTGTTGTAGAAGCTGGTTACAACTCTTATGTCAACAACTTAGTCTTGGAAAGTAAAGACTATTTTCAAGGACTGTCATGTTTTAATTCCAGCCAGCAGCCAAGTACCATACAGCTGCTTGCAGCGGCTACCAGCACAAGGAATAAAAAGTAGCTTGACTCATGGAAGTTCTGACATTACGTAAAATTGAAGCACGAAGGGAACCTTACCATAAAAAATGTCAAGGCTGAAGTAGAAACCTAAATGTATAGATTGCCTCAGTTACCACAACCCAGAGAAAACTGATCTAACCCAAGGTGGTATCGTAGTGTCTGATCTCAGGACTTGCAGTGTCCTTGCTGGAGGAGGTTCACTGGTGTGTGAAGGACAATGTCCATGCAGGATCCCTCCTGCTGTTCCACAGTCCTAGTCTTTCTGCCAGCACTAAAGGACCTTCTGAGGACAAAACAACAGTCCTTTTAATGCATAAACAATTTTTTTGTTTTGTCTTGTTAGTGGAAAGTTTGTGCAGGACAGAGATTATTACTTGGAACCTATACACACACTAAAAACCCAGGAATAATAGACTGCTTTTCATCAGCCAGCTCAAACAGCAGACAGAAGATGTCTGCCTCTAGATACACCTGCGATGTCTCATGTTGAACTCAACAGAATTTCAAGAGAAATGTAAATGTCATCAGAAAACACTCAACTGCCTGCCCTATCCTACCTTGTGCTTGACATTTCCTGCAGTCGTTGGAGACAAATGGATATGATGTAACTCCCATCTGTTCATGAACATCACATCATACAAGGACTCCTTGCTTGTGGTCCTGATGGAAACATGCTCCCCCAAGCACAATTCCTGGGGCATTTGAACTCTATGGTGTACTCAACCAGAATTGCCACTAAATTTCTATCATCCTGCAGGCTTTTGCCTGATGGCTGAGGAGGAATTTCACTGCCTATCATGTCTGGACAGACTACACCAAGCACAATAAGGATTCACTGGGTCCTGCCTATTGATTGTGTCTTCTTGCTACAACTCTCTTCTGCTCTTGTCATACAATTAGTATAACCACAGACATTAAAAACGCCACTTCTGTAAGACTCGTAGTATTGGTCTGACAGTCCTGGCCAAAGGCCATGATCCTTCAGCTAAGGGTTAGCGTTGTCTAATCAGTTGTTATACAAGTCCTAAGGTCACAGATTCCACCCCAATACTTCCTGCTGGGAGAAGGGTGGAAGTGGAGAACATTCAGTCAATGCACTGACCTTGCACTTCAAAAGGCTGATATTTTTTCTACACTCAGTAGTTCACTGCCTGTGTGGGGTTTTATTAGCATTGCCTGCTAGTGCTCCACTGTTCCTGTCATCAGCTGTATATGGTAGCTCACAGTCTTATTCGCTGTCAGGGTAGCTTTTCCTAGACCTAAAGAGCGAGGATACCTTTGTTCAAGTGGGTTGAGAGCAGTACAAGTATTGCCAGGAAATCCTGGGAAATACAAGTTTGAGAGACTTTGCTGCATCCCTGGGATAACGTCTCTTGTCCTGGAGAGTGCCTCTGGTCTTGGGTTTCTATGCTCTTTCTGGTTATTGTAGGTAAGATTGTGCAAGTATCTTGCAGAAGCTGTTTAGCAGTGTAGTGCTCTGAAGGTCTTCAGTCAACATCAGCCTTGTTCCAGACACCTTTTGGAAGCCTTAGGAGTAGGGGCTGTTTAGCTTGGTCTTACCTCTGTGCTTCGTAATTATAGCGTGTTAAAATTTGTGTAGTTGACAAACTGCAGGCTTCAGCAGGGTGCAGGGGTGTTTTAGACTGGTATTTTTACTGCTAGGAAACACGAACCGAATGTGATTTTACTATAAGCAGGAAATACATGTCAATAACACTGACTCAGATTACCCTTTTTCTACATGCAGATTTCTAAGTACTCTTCTTTTGGTTTTCTCTATCTATGAAATTTTTTGCCAGAAACCCAGTCTGTTCTATATCTTTCAGGTCTATACCTTTCAGATACTGAAAACTGGATTATGAAGGCACAGGGTAGAAAATTGCTGGTAATGCCATTAGAAATGCAAGCACTCACTCATTTAAAGCAATGTCCAGTGTTATTGAAAGTAGCATCTGTTGTAATGCATTTGTGGTTCTCTCCTTGGGAACCTTGCTGTTGGTAGCTCTGTTTCAGACATGTTCTCAAGTCCTGTTTTTGGCTGGAACTATCTCACTGATGTGCCTGCATGCTGCCCTGTGCCTTGCTGCCCTTGCTGGCTGGACTTTCTCTGTGAATCCCAGACTTACCCTGTTATCATGCTTTTGTCTGATGATGAGCACTCTCAGGGGATGTGCCCTCTCACCATCCTTGCCCTGCCCTCCCTGTTCAGTGCTGGGGAGTGACACTGCCCTGCCTGTGCTTGGAACACCCTTGGCTGCTGTCTCACCACTCCTCAGTGGGCATTCTCAGTTTTGCTCCCTAACAGACAGGAAAGCAGGCAATAAAAACCAGTTCCAGAGGTGCCTTTTTTTCAAAAACATTTATTGACAAATGCCACATTAGGTATTCCCGTGAAAATTCAAATATCACTATTATATTGCACACTGTTTAAAGATCCCCCAATATTTTCATGTGTTTTTCAGGAAAAACACACTATTCCATACTATGATTTTTTTTTTTATTGTTAGCTGAGTGGCAGCTTCAAGACCAAGAGGTCTGGTTTCTGTGCTTAAGGATCGGATTAGAAGTGTACTTTTAGCAGGCCCCTGGAAAGAAAGAAAGTAAACTTTAGTCTGTGTAAGTAAATTTGCAAAATTCTTTAACAGCCTTGAAGTCTCCAGTGAAGCTGGAACTACAACCTTCCTAGGGTACTTCTGAATCACAGTACAAGACTAAGATGCAGGGTGCCAAAGTTGTTGTTTGCACTTCTCTGTGTCTGGTGGCACAGACAGAGGCAGCCTTTCCCAGCTAGCTGTGGGCTTTTGGCTTTCCTGATCACCCAGTCATGACCCTGCAAACCAGCAGTCTTTCCTCTGCTACAGGGAGCAGTACAGAGGGGTGTGGGGCAGGGATGCCCATGCCATGCCCATGGCCTTGGGTGGTGCCAGTACCTGCTCTGTAGTGGAGGATTGGCTGATAAAACAACGTGCTGTTCACGAGGTTTTAGCTGCCGATCCTTGTCCCACAGTGCAGAATGTGTTACATGGCTTAGTAAAGGGTCAACTTGTGAAGGGTGTGGGTGCTCAACTGCCCACAAAGAAGAATTTCTGCCTCTTGTGTAGCCGTAAAGAAGTATCTGCCCATTTCGTGGACAGCATTTGAACTAAAAGATCAATTCCTGTACCTCCAGAAAAATGTTCTCAAAATGAGCTTTAGATATGGTCTGTTTGCATGTATGTGGTGCAATTGGTTACTCCCACTGCCAGCAGATGCAATCGGAAATGCTGCTCAGAACCCCACATCACTGCTAGTCAGACCACACAGGACACAAGTCATGATGAAACTTAGGAGTATGGGCATGGTCCTTCCTGGAGGCACCTTCTCATCTTTTCCTGAAGGACACTGCACAGACCCAAGGTAAGATGCTATTATGCAAGTGGCCAAGACAAGCATTTCCAAGTGCAGAAACACCAGCTTGTTGCATTCATCCCTGTCCTGTGTACTACAGTAACAACGCTGATCTTGGTAGGCTGTACCTTGGTACAAGGTAGTGTACTAGTTTCAATGCACAGGATTCCTGTTAACAGCAATCTTAAGGCTGCAGAACCAGACTCTAGCAGACTCTTCGTCCTTGCATGGATTTCCCTTTGTAGCTCTTTTCCTATTAGATCTAACATGAGGAAAATGCTGCTAAGAAAGAACAACTGTGTTTGCTGTGGTTTTGTCATATTAACAGCAAATGCGATCACCTGGTGTGCAACTCAGTGAATTAGCTGAGTGCAACTCAGTGAATTAGCTGATTAGGTACCTGACTGAAGCACAGGCTGGAATTGGCCAGACATGCAGATTTCTTCCTGCTTCTGGCGCACAATGCGCTGGATGGCTGGGGGCAGGCCGCGGGGGTTGCGCGAGAAGATCAGGGAGTAGCCATCATCACAGGAGCCATCCTCCTTCAGGCTGCGGCAGGCGTAGGTGATGGCGTAGTTATCATAGTCGGTGTCAATCACCCAGTAGTTGTCCCCTGAAACATCAGAACACACACGTTTCACACAGTGGACACTACAGAGCAGAGATGGATCTGTCAGCAGGATGGCAAACTTAACATGGCAGGAATAGCTTTCCAAAGGATCTATAACCTTGTCGCGCATCCAGATTATCTCCACTCTATGAGGGGAAGAACTGGGACAAGCACAGGGCATCTTGAGACCATGATTTTCCCTATGATGCTCAGTGCATTTTCACCTTTTTGTTTCTTAGGCTAGAAGTATTAGAGGGTCTAGGATTTTCTAGGTTTTCAATGACAAAATATCTCTTTATGTTGCTTGCTCAAGCATGGTGGAAGGAAGGTCATACAGTACAGATTACATTTCCTATACAGGAACCCTCAGTAAAACATTCCTCCTGTTTTCTAGCCTTGCTCAACAAAGTTCTTTTTGGTGTGGCTCATCTGCCAGTACTAAGGGAATGTATTTCTTTCTTACACATTAGAAGTCCTCCCCAAGTTCCCTAGCTGGAGAACTGCAGGTATGGGAGGCTTGGGCACAAAGGATGAGCTTTGAAGAACATGTGTAACAGAGGTTCAGCATGAGCAGTTTCTGAAAGGTGGGCTTGGGTTAACAGCTCCATTTGAGTCTCCAGCTGTGTCTATCTGAAGAGAAATGTGTCTTGTTGCTGGGGTGCAGCTGTGGGTCCACATGTCTCCTCTATTTAAATATGAGGAGTACAAGGATAACTTACCTCAGCACATCTAAAATGATCACAGTGGGCCCCAGGAAGTATGGCTGCCCCGGTTCAACACCACACGTGGCTCTACAAAACTCAGTGTCTGTGGCCCAGTGTCTCTAAGCCTCCTTATTAACATATATAGTGTGTAAGATGGAGCTCTAGGGAGTCTCTGGATGCCATCCTTTCTGTGGAGATAAAATGCACTGCTTGGATAAAGCATTCTCCCCAGAAAGGATGTTTTGTCTTCACTTGGAGCAATCTGAGATGAACTGTTTCTCCTGCTTATATGTTGAAACACACATCTGGACAGCTGTAAGCAATTGACTAGTGTCAGGGGGCTGGAGAATTTAACTCACCACCACTGGACAGGTAGCTGGCCAGTCCCTGGTAGGTCATATACATTTTTGCTGGAGTGGTTGGGTCAGGTACTGTGTACTGAGCAGCCATATCAGCACAGATCACCCAGAAACTGCAACGAGATCCATAACATTCAAGGTAAAACCTGGCAGCATGAGAGTTTCAGATGGGTGCCCTTCACTCAGGACTTGGGCACAACTGACTCGGGCACGGACATGGAGTTTCTTAATGCAAGGTCACTGCCATTAAGTAATGCAAATCTGTGACACCCCCCAAACCCTGCCAGTGATTGCTGCTGCCACCTGGTCCCCAACTCTGCTGTATGGCTGCACTGTGGCTGGGGCAGTGCCCTGACCCTCCTTCAGTTCAGAAAGCTTTTGTTACCCATTTCTGTACAAGCAGACAGCCATCAAGCACAATAACAAACGCTGTTGGCTCCCTGCTAGCAGTCTGCAGGGTGAGCTCACCTGCATTTGGACTCCTTTGCGGTCAGTAACTGTGCCCCAGGAAGAGGCAGGGAGGTGAGTCTCCCCTGTCTATCCCTTCCAAGCAATATGGGCACAAGAATGTCTGTTACAAGCACAGTAATAGTTACAGCCCCTCTGCCAAGCTGGTGAAAATCTATCACACAGCCTCTTTGAGGACCCTGTGGGTGTCCATGTTTTCAAATGCCCTTCTCTGTTTGGTATCTGTTTGCTTTGAATGCCATCCACATTTCAACACTCAGTTGTCAAGCATTACCTGGATTTGTGAAATAGTGGAAGGGTCTTCATTCCCTTCCTTGCTCAGGCTGCACTTCCCCTTATCCTGCCTTCGCAGAAATAAAATTTACATCATCCTTGTAAACAAGCCCACTTGTTTTCTGAAGACTGTTTTCAGGCATCTTCCCCCTTGCACAGTATGGCACGCCTGCAAAACCTCATTTTCCCATTCCCAAAATATCTTGGAGTGCCGCACTGTTAAGCTGTACAAGGTTCTTAGCCACCTGCCAATGCCAGCATATTGGAAGCCACAAATTTTCTCTTCTGCACTCAGAAAGCTATTTAATCTCTTTACATGCTGTAATTCCTTGTAGTAATCATGACCAATAGGCAAAACTCTAAGCTTCCTGCCATCTGTCCATTCAGGCGTTGCAATTACATCTAAGAATTAACCACAGGTTTTCCTCAGAAATCTGTCCAGCACTGTGTTGTGATGTCTGTAAATGTAATGCTCCTCTCCTTCCCCTGAACCTCTCAGTGAAATGAGAGTTCTCCTGCCCTCACAGCCCCACAGCCTTCATTAGCTCCTTAACTTGATTGCAATTAATTTATCTAACCATTCCATCAATCAAGATTTGACTTAATAATTGATTTTATGCAGTAGTTTTGTGATGGACCCAAACCTGAGACAGGCTGTGAAGAAACTCAGGACTCAAAAGCATCTAACCTCCAGCTTCTAATCTAATACTTTGGTTAAACTTCCCTTTTTGATGAACAAAAGTCAGCCATGTTGTGTGTTTGGGATTGACCAGCATTCATGTCCCTCTCATCCAGTATGTCATGACAGCAGCTAGAGCTGAAAGTCAAGAGAGCTCACCCAAAAAGCTTCACTCGGCCTTTGGAGGATGCTGTCATTGTGCCATCTTCCTCCACAGTGTATTCAGCAGAGATGTTGTCCTGAAGGAAAAGGCCTTCTGGATCCTTCTTGGCCAGGGCGTACCATTTCCCTGCATACTGTCATGAAAGTGTATTAATATCTGGATTAGCCACCATGGTAAGATTAGCACAAAAACGATTTTGTGATCAAAGTGCCTCTCTAAATCCCCACTGCTTGATAAATGGCAGTCTGAATTTGGGTGGGAATGTAGCACACAGATCCTGCAGTGCTGCCTGAAGAACCCTTGCCTCTAGGCCAGAAGGAGTGAGTCTTGCAGTTCAGCACTGCTGTGTATGTGTGGTCCTTGTGAAGGGAGACATTCCTGTCACAGTGACCCCACACCAAAAGCATCTCTCATTCTAAGATGCATTCTGAGAATCTGACTGGTTCTTCTCTGTTCCTGTTCAAGCCCCTTCTCTTCAATGGAATACCATACCAAATTCAACAATATCAAATCACAGGTACAAAGACTGTAGCAATCTGTTTGGAGACAATCTCTGTCTCTTGTGGCTGCCACAGGCCACGCTTGATCTCTGATGGGGAAAAAGGTTTTCCCCGCAAAGCAGAAAGTGATGACTACATACTCAAAACAAGGAGAAGGTGTGCTGGGGAGAGTAACAGCAGAGAGAAATGGAATGAGATTAAAGGAAAGAATATGTCCATGTAAAAAATGGGCCCCTGAATATGTACAAGAAGTATCTAGCAAAATGAAAACAAGATCTTAACAAGTGACTGACAGAGAGGATGACCCTTAAAAGTTAACACTATCAGTAGAAATGTTGAGAAGAGCAGGAACTGGTTATGTTAAATTTGATTCTGCAGTGAAGCTATAGACATCTGTTAGGCAAGCAATGTGCTTTAAGCTTGCAAGGCCATAATTCCTAAATAGAGGAACCCCAGCGAAGACTTTTTAAAACTGGGATATTCCCAAAGCTCTCCTTGGACATGATTTGTTTCCAGCGAAGCCAATCTTGTATAAAGAAGGTGCTCACCACATCCCAGCTGTCCCTGGAATTGTGGTGTTTGCTGACCATTAGTTGAAATAGGTACTGACACACGTCTGGACCTTTCCAACAGCAGGTTAGCCCTCATTTTCTCCTCAGAAGCAC
Organism: Sylvia atricapilla; assembly: GCF_009819655.1. Lineage (NCBI taxonomy): Eukaryota > Metazoa > Chordata > Aves > Passeriformes > Sylviidae > Sylvia > Sylvia atricapilla. The sequence continues at coordinate 43,441,813 of NC_089174.1, forward strand.
AAATGATGTATTTAAACAGGAGTCAGTGTTCAGCATACCAGACTAGGTAAGATTTCTGTTTGCTATGACTCTCAAAAAAGCTAGTGGTGGACACAAGTACCCTTAGGGCTTGTGCTTGAGCTTCCTCTCTGGTGTGGATCTAAACTGTTTCTTTCACAGAACTGCTCGAAGCCCAAAGTTGTGCCAAGCTAACAGAAAATGAGCTCTAGTAACATCCCTGGTTTCAAAGCCAGTTATACCATAATGTTCAGAAGGTTAAACAGTAATGAGAAAAGAAAACAACAGGAACACCATCAGCAAGACAGAATATGACAGAAGTTAACTTTTTGGTGAAGAACCCTTTCAGATGAACAAAATTCATAACCTGAAAAAACAGTTTATATGTAAAGCTTCTTCACATGTACTATTGAAGTAGCTGTAATTACCCTTTTTGGATCAAAATTGTCTTTCACAGAGAATGACTCCACTGCACAGGTCTGAGCTAGGCTATATTCAACAGTGTAGAAGACCGAGGCCAGGAAAACATACTGTGTGTATTTCATTCTGCAAGAAAAAAAACAAACATGGGGGTTATTTCATGCAGTAGATGGAGGTAGCTAGTGCTACAGATGCATTTCCATAATTTTAAAACTAGTTTCTTTCCATACTGAGTGGATTCCACTGGTACTGGGTCATTGTGGTGCCTAAATTTAGGCAAAACGGAACATTGATGGCAATTATTTTGGAAGAGTATTTTGCTTGCCAGTGGTAGTAGTGCAGTTCATTGTAGTTTGGTATTATAAATCAAGCCAGACTACAGATAAGGTCAGTAAGAATTGGTAAAAAATTGAAATGTTTTGAATTTTGTTTTTACAGGAATAAAAATATTCTGATGTGTACTGTATGTTGTAAAGATCTTGTTTCTAATTATTTCACAGTGAGTGTCCACTTTGCTTTCAAGTCAGCAAAGCTGTGTTCTTTATCACCAGTTCTCCTCACCAAAACAGGTCTTTTCTAGGTCCCACTCTGAAGGCAAAATACACCTTAGTATTGGCTGCTCTCTGACCATTCCTTCAAAAAACATGACAAATAATATTAATTTTCTTGAGGCTTGATCTGTCAATTGCAGCACAACCACTAGGTGCCCCTGGCTGTTTTCCTCCTTGGGTATCCCAGCTCATCCATATCCCAGTATATTTGTTTCTCAGACTTTGGGGAGAGAACTTTTATGATACATTCTTGCGGAGTATTTGACATGGAATATCTGTCCTGATGCCAAGATAAAACAGTTATCCAACCCTTGTCAGCACTATCCAAGCTGAGCTACCAACCCAGAGCCCAAACGCCCATGCAGCTGACGCACTAGGCTGTTCCTAGCTGTTGCCATGCAAGCTGTATTTCCCTGCTGCAAAAGATGCCAGTCTGATCCACCTCTGCTGAAGAGAGACCTACCTGCTGAGTAGAGATGTTGGAGATCCTTGAGACTCCTCTGCTTCAGTCTTTGGGCTGCAGGTAGCAGGAGAGTTTTGTGTCAATTGCCCTCCAGCTCCCTTTAAATAAGGAATCTGCGAAGTCACTAATTGGCTATTTTTGCTTGTGTGTCTGAATAAAACACTTAATCTTGGATAATCCATTATGTAAAAACCAACTGTAATCCTCACACGAGTGGGTCCGACTGCTATACCAATGCAAACACAGCTTTTACATAATGGAAAAAGCTGCCCAGAAAGCTAATGATGATTTGATTATACCACTGCTTTGTCTCATTGAAGCCTTTCTGCTTCTAACACATGTTAGGAGAATAAGCAGATCATTAATTAAGAGAAACATCATTAAGAGAAACATGCATGGACTATACACATGCATCTGCACAGGCACGTGTTCAAGTTTGACAACGTGCATGGTGCAGGTACATAATTAGCTCTTCTCATACCTGCATCATCAAATTAAGGTGATCCTTTCAAGAATAGGAAGATATTGTGTATTACCTACGTGGAGGAGGGGACAAAAAAGTGTAAAAATGCAGTTTAGCCTTCATGTTAATATCAAAATCTTGGTAGTCCTTCTGTGCAGTGAAACATTTTTATGTACATTTCTCCCAGCTAATTTTGTCAACATTTCCAGTTATATAAATACTGCAGCTCTCTCCTTCCTAAAATGTTCCTTCAAGTAGCCTTTAATGGAAATACAATACATCAGAAAAAGACAAGAAGGCAGAAATCTCTAGTACTTTTGGCAGCAAACCATACCTCCTATTCTCAACTGCCCAAAGAATTTCCCTAACTGCAAGTTCCCTGAACTCTTTTCCCCAGGCTTACCTGGGAGATCTAAGACTTCAAATAGGACCTAGTAGTATTAGCAGTTATTCTTCATACTGGGTGCTAAGTTCTGGGGAGCCTGAAAACATCTGGGGAGCCTTGGACATAACCACTAGAGACAACTCTGTAATTCCTTTGGAGTTAGCCCAGGAAGTTCTGAAGTTTTGATTCTGATCCAACAGTCTGGACTTCCATGGTGAGGATAAACATCCTTCTGGATGTTTTGGGCTTGCTCCAGTGACCATTTACCATCTCTTGTCCAGGACTTCTTGAACAGAAGCACACAGCTTTGCCCTGTAGTTGGTTGTTTCCCTGAACTCTGTTGCTTTCCAGGCATCTTGTTTAGGGCTGCCTATTGCCTGGAAAAAGCTGTCCTTGCTGCCAGAGGCAACTTCGATTTGGCCTTTGGGCAGCTTCCATCTACACTTTAGAGGGAGGCAGTGGTACTCAGCCTGCAGTGTACTGACAGTACCTACCCTGTTCGTAGGGTGTCTTCAGAGGCAACCTGGGCAAGTCCACAGGAATGACCCCATGATAACTTGGACTGCTTGGCCACTTAAAGAGTCACATTAGAAGTAACTTCTTAAACTGCACTTCACAGCTAGATGCCCATTAGATTTTAAAGGGACTGAATATGAAATATTCTCTTTCACTCTGACATGGGGATTTGACAGAGAATAAACTGCAGTGCTTTCTGTAAATTAGAAGGGTTCCAAACACTTATCACTTCATCTGTTTCCAACAAAAGAGATTAGTTTATGTCCATGTGAGACACAGGTGATACTCGAAGCCATGCTTAGATGAACCACTTAATCCTCTGGGGATTAGACACATGCTAATAATAGCTAATCACAGCACAAGATTTTGCTTGGTGAACATAACATCTGCCACTGCATTATTTGCTGTTTAGAGAAAGAAGAAAACAAAATCAAATTTGCCTTCAATTTTGCAGTGTTATGGCCATTTGTTCTGGGCATAGGAAAGACAAAAAGGGAGGAATCAAAGCATTGAAACATATTCCTGGGCTTGTCGAATTTGAAATAACATGAAACAGATTTAAAAAAAAAAACAAAAAAGATGCCTTACTGGGTTTGGTTGTCAAAGAAGATAGCGTGAGAGAGCCTGTTCCAGACTTGCTCACCAAAACTGGCTGGTTTTTAGTAGAAGAGGTGGCCTGACCATTCAGTGTACTGAACTCATCCCAAAGGTAACTGGTAGTTTTAATGACATGCAGCCAAACAGGTATGCACATGAGATGGTTAGTTTATCTTCTTCCCTATCCTGTGAAATACAGCACCAGCAGTTTCATATTTCCTGGCCCTAGCAGGTCCTCCTTTTGCCTTATTATTGGAATAAGCACTGGGTAAACTGCTCTGGGAATTACTGCAACTGCACTGCCATCTCAGATTTAGTAACTTGTGCTGCTAGCTCAGCAGCTGATGCCACTGGATAAGAGTTGTAAATATGCTCCTGCATCAGGCATTAAGTTCCCTGCTGTCCAGCAGGCGATCAAGTTGCAGGTTTGTTTGGCAGGGTACTGGAGGATAGCTACACATATATGTGTATTCTGAGTCACCCCTGGCAGCTTCTGCAGTGGTTATTGCATCATGGGTGCATGGGCTCTTGATCCTCTAGCTTTAGATCTAATTCTTGCTGCTGATGCTGGGCGATTTTTCAGAGATGTCACACAGCAGTGCCTGCATTGCTGGAGAGCAACACATCCCAGGCCCAGGTTTGCCAGGAGCTCAGAGGACGGTGATGGTCTTGCTCCACTCCTTTGTCAGGGCAGGATGCAGGAGAGATAAGGCTTCCCCACAGTGGCATGCCACATTTAGGCTGTGGCTGTGGACATAGAGGTTTTCAATTTCTGTGACTTCTACTCAGAAACATGGATCTTTTCCAAGTAAATGAGTAGTGCAAATACAAATGAAGAGGAAATTTTTTTGAAGTTTGTTCTTCTGTGGTTCAAGCGTTAGATTCTTGAGTGTATTATATAATCAGGTTAAAAAGGCATCATAAATCATTCTCTTAGGACTTTCAAGGCAATATTCAAATACTTCACAGCTTTAAATGACAGGAACTGAGAGACACCTTTCTCTTACGAAAAAATTATAATGAAATTCTTGTTGAATGTATTGACTGACAATTGGCAGGGCAGGGTCTCACATGCTCCTCTGCACACAACACATCTCAGAAAAAGGCACACACTTGTCACCCTGTTTTCAAGTGAAATTGAGGGCTGCTGAAAGCAGGAATAAGTCAAGAAGCCTCAGCCTCTCTGTTATGATGGGCAGTCAGACTGGAGGGAGTGGTTTTCTGAGAGCCATAGACAAGAAAAATTAGGTTCTCTCCCTCAGTGGGATTTTAGCATACAATGGTCTGCTGGCCAAAGAAGCAAATGTAAGGTTTTGTACCATCTGCTGGTTTCTGCCCAACTGTGTAGATGGTGGTTGCAGCTTGATCAGTGAGGTGCTGGATTTTCTCCCCAGCCATGGCAGTTTTCCAAATGGCCTGTTGCTAATCCCTACCGAAAGACCATTCAGGTCTGAAGCAACCTCATGAAAAAGAGACTATTTGGAGCCATCAGATAAAGATGAACTTTTTGTTTGTTATTTTCTAGTAGTTACTCTAAGGCATACTGCTGACATATCTCAATACATATCTAATATTTACTACTACTGAACAGATCATTTTCCAGACATTGGCAGGTTTATTCATTTTAATGCAGCATTTGTTTGAAGATAGAATATTTGCCTTTTTCATGCCAAGCTGCCAGGTCCTGGAGGGCAAAGGCCAGCCTTTTCAGTGCAAGAATACTGGAGAGTCTGCCATTTCATTGTGGACAAGGAAGGAGGAATCTGCAAACAGGGAAGGAGCTCGCTTCTCTTTACATTTGAAAAGATCTCTAATGTATCTCTATGGCCTGATCCTATTATTCTCTTGGGGGAAGGCAAGAGGAAGGAGATTGTTTCCTTCGGGCAGTGGTAGCCTCTCCCACATTTTGAAGTGAAGTAACAGACCAGAGTTAATTTAATCCCTGGTGTTATTCCCAGGATGCCTTCCAAAAAGCAGAAGGCAGAGAGGTCATGTGAATATCCCTGAAGGTATAAACCATGCTCGTAGTGTTCTAAGTCTCTTTCCTTTTCTGTTCATGCAACAGAAACAACACAAAAAATGCAGGAATAAATCTACAGGCTCTAACTAGTTGCAAAGCATGATGTAATAGGAGGCCAGATGTCCACATGCTTCAGACAGTAAACTCTGCCCCCAGATTATTGAACCAGATTACTCCAATGGGATATATACAGCTCCTTACGTAGCGTGTGTCTCAAGGTGCTTTACAAAAGTGATACTGCTGGCACAGAGCTTGAGTAGCTATGGGTAAGCCAGGATGTCCATGCCAGCCCTGATGATGGATTTGAAAGCTAAAACCAGAAGCACAAATTTAAAAAGCCAAGGAAATCTGTATGTGCATGCAATCAAAAGCTATTAGCCAGGCACCTGGCCTTAGTTGTGATAGAGGACACAGTTTCCATGTGCAACAGAAGGTGCAAGGAGGGAAGGTTTAGGTCAGAGCACCTTTCTGCACTCCAGAGACAAGGCAGCTGTGAACACAAGACTGATTAGTGAGTCACAGAGCTAAGAAAATAAGCCAAGGCTTTCACATACAACTACACTTCAGATTTCTATATCTGCTTCTTCTGCAGAAGAAATGGATGGAAGTATGGTAGTGTGGAGATTGAGAGGAGTTTAATAAACTGTCAGAAATGATAGAATTTTTTTTTATTAATGGAGGATTTTTTGTTTGTTTTATGTTTTAAGCAGCTGATGTTTGAGTCTGCAAGACCTTAGATAGCTTTAGTCTTCCTTGGACATGTTTTCACCATGGCACTCTTCTCATCACTTACACAGAGAAATTATATTTTCAGACAAGCCCAGAAGTTCCAATCAAATCTCAGAGTCTCACAGTGTTACCACCTTCGTAAATTTACAGCTAGATGTCAACCTGAATATCAAGCTTACATCTGCTTCAGACCGGGCAACAAGCTGGAAACACTGAAAATTGCAGGGTTGCCTCAAAGAGAGAGGCCCATTAAAAATACCACCACAGCAGCCACCTCAGCTGTTGGAACTGGACACTAAGCATCCCTCTGCCCACAAAAAGAGAAGGAAGATGAGGCAGGCCACAGTGTGGCCCAAGATCACCAAAACCCCTACAGGAATTACTGCAGTTCTGTGCCTGTAGGCCTAGCATGGAGAGCTGTGGTCACTCCTGCTAGGACCAGTGAAACTCCTGTAGGACCACTCCTGCTCCTGGTCTCTGAAATATGAGTACTTGCTTCCTCTTTGCTGCAGCCTAGTGTCTGCTAATGCTAAAAGCCTTTTTATACTGTTCTGACAGGTGCACTGAGACTACACAGCCACTTCCAGCCTCTTGTGAAATTTTTTGGCGTGAATTCTTCTTACCCATGGTGGCCATGCTTGGTCCCACCCTTCTGATTCCACAGCTTTTTATGGACTCAGTAGCCCTTTTTAATTCTTCATTACTTGCTCTTCCGTTACTCTTGAAGTTAGAGTAATTTTCTCTTCTCCCTTCCTTTTCTGCTAACCATCCTGCCGTCCATCTTTTTTTCTCCCACTGTGGCCCTGTTTCCCACAAATCACTTCCCTCACCTGTCATGCAGTCCTCTTGTTCTGGAAACTTGTGCAAATCTTTCCTTAGGGCATCTTCTCTTTTCTTCATTGTTTCTTCATGACATTGCATAAGCAAACTTACCTCTGGGTACATCTGAGCACATTTTGTGTCATTAACATTCCTTCTAAGAGTTTTCATATGTCCTAGCACCACCGTGCTTTCCTTATTCCCATGCCCACAGCGATTTGGGAAGGAACTTAGGAAGGAAGTGTTCTGTGCACATGGCTTAGTTTGAGCAGAGTTTAAAGATCTTTTTAGTCCTTCAGCTTCACAGAACATTTGATGAATGAAGTAATCTTCTTATTCAAGGTCCAGTGCTTTGTGCTAAGAGCTTTGGATACAATCTGTCAATTGAAACACAATAAATTCATGTAGACTTAGGGCAGAAATTGGCACTGCTATAGTATTGTAATATTTTTTAACAGAGCCACTTCTCCATGAAATTCAGAATAAGAGAATCTGTGCACATTTACAACATACAGAAGGAGGATGAAGCCAAGAAGGCACATCCAGCCTGTGGTGACTTACATGTTCAGGTACATTTCCAGTTTTCTGGCATGACAGAGACACATTTCCTTGTAAATATCTCTCAAAATAGTAACATTCAGACTTGACAAACCCCAAACTGACTTCAGAAACCCACCTCCATTCTACAAGAACCATTTCCATTTGGATGGAAATCTCTGAATTGTTCTTGCAATTCATTAATGCAATACAAAAAGTTGTATGCTACTTTTAAGGTAATTCTCCAGAGCAGTCAATAAATTGAGGGCTGATGTTCCTTTGTCATGACAAGGTGGAGTCAACATTCTGGCCAAAACGCAAACATATGACAAAGTGCTTTCCCTTTGCAACTGGACTGCCAGCAGCACACTTTCTCCTGTACACAAAAGTTTAGGGGATTTATACATGATTGAAAACATTTAATGATCTGGCTACAACTCAACTATCAATTGTCCCGCCAGCAAACAGCACTAGTATAACCAGCTACTGCTCAACTGCATTTTCTACACATCTAAACCATTTTCTGCTGCTATGCTCCTGTGTGTGAGTCAGATTTCTCTGTGATACTCAGATTGCACTGAAACAAATATGTCTCAAGTAAATATGCAAATATGTAAATATGCCCCAGGTGACACTTGTCCCCAGGCTGCCACCCTGTACCTCTGTTGGGCTTCAGCTAGCTCCAGGGACAGGGCTTGGTGCTTGCCCAGACTGGAGGAGCTTCTCCAGCCCCTGAGCTTGTGATGAAGGGTGGCCGTGACCTCTACACCCCCAGCCTGCTGTCATCCCCAGGTGCACACTGTCCCGCTCCCACCAGCTTGACCACATGTGTAGTAGGGAAGCTGTGGCAGTATCCCACCCACTGGTGGTTGTGCTAGCTGGGGTCACAGGCCAGGATTGGAACCCAGCCGAGTCTGGGGTGAGATCCCAGGTGGGAAGGTTGTGCTGTGGTGGCATCTAAAGGTCCCTGGAGAGCCACAGAGGGGAAGGACAGCGGGAGGATGCTGACCAAGAGCCATAAAATTTTGCATGTTAGCCCTCCATGTGACAAGTGACGATCCATGTGCAGCTGAAGGAGGGGAACAGACTTTGGGGGAGAGAAGAAGACCCTGGCTGGGAGGGAGCGAGGGACATGGCTCTGATCCTCACTGGGCTCCCATGACTACAGGCAGGAAAGCTTATTCTTGTATATAAGCAGGTGGCATGAGAATATTACGTGGTAAATCAGATAAGCTGCAATCTTGTTATGCCAACAGATGAGGGGGTCAGAAAGGTTTGAGTATAGCTGTCAATACAGCACCCTGTAAGGATAATGTCTAATCAAATTAGATTAAACACTTGCAGCTCCTGTCCCCACAGCTTCTTGATTAGGGGGAAAAACAACGTTCCCATGAAAGAGGAGCACAAAGCATCTTAGCAGCCTGAACACCTCCAGGAGATCCCATCCCTTTCTGCTTTTCCTGGGCAGTATGTTTTGCACCACATCAGCAGATGATTTTACTCCACAAAGTTTCAGTAGTTTTCATGCTAAGACTAGGGAAAGACTGTCATATGAGTTGTTGGGAAGAGAGGAATTTTAGTCCCAGAAACTCCACCTTGTTTTCTGTTACCAGCCAAGCCTTCAGGACAGTTTAAATATTTGAGGTTTCCAATTGGAACACTGTTTCTATGACATCTACCAACATGGGACAAAGCAGGGGTCTTATGCCAATTCTGCAATTTGGGCTTAAAGCTATTGGAAACAATTTTGTGTAATGACACGTGTTCAGATATTATTATGCTGTGTGACAGTCTAGTGCATGTTTCCTAAAATAGCAGCCTCATCCTCTTCCAAAATCCTTCATTGTCTGCCTAAGGCCATTCAAAGAACATTATCCTATTGCAAGCTTAGACTGTATCCACCTCAGTTATCATTGTTATGCCAGCAATGGCTGTCACGGTGCCACTCGAAAATCCTTGAAGGCCTAGGAACATTTGTGCCTTTTTGTGTCATGCTTTTAATTCTGAGTACATCAGCCCCCCGAAGGGGTTGCTCTGGTCTTCATGTCTCCATTTGCAAAGGTGATTTAGATTTCCACCATATCTACATGGTTTCAATTGCATGGCAATTACACAGTCCTGCTTTGCCTCGAGGAATACTGCCTCAGTTTCTCCAGTTCTGCAGATGTAAGTATCAGTATGTTAGGACCTTCAATCTTCCTCTTTAATTTTAAGAGGAAATTTTCTCACTCAATTTCAATCCTGAGTGAAGAAGGAGGAACTGACCTCGGATCATTCATATTTGGAGCCAGGAGTATCACTTCTGGACTCTCTTTTTGTCACATATTTTGATAAAAAAGCATTTATCTTGAACTGAGCATATTTGTACCAAATGAATACGAATATCTGGAAGATTTGGATCCAAAAGAGTGCCAATTTTGATTCAATATGAATAGTACACTCTTTTGCTAGTTTTCAGCTCCCAAATCACAGCTGAAAAGCACATACAACAATTTTTATAACTGTTCGTGCTTCCACAAAACCCTTTTTTTTTTTTTTTTTTTTTTTTTTTTTTTTGTCAGGGAAGTACCACATGGTAGCAAGCCCAAAGAACCCTCTGTTCAGATGTAGGGCATCCTGAATACATCCTCTAACTGCATAGCTCTGTCCTGTGATATCCACTTCATATCAATCCTGGATATTTCATCATTCATATGATTCCTGGACTTTTAAACATTTCTGATAAGTGGCTATGAACTCCCAGGAGACTTTCTCTCCTTCCACAAATTTGACCTGGCACAAGGAAGATCCAATGGATGGTAAAAACAGCCAGTATGCTGGACTGTAAGAAGAGCTAAACTTCAGACTTTCTTCAGAGACTTGGTGAGAGGAAACTACATTCCTTTGGGATACCAGAATCCAAAATGTGTTAGTCCCCTTGAAAGACATTAATTGGTTTTACTTTATCTTTTTTCCTGCCTGTCATGGTGGGATGAAACAAGGCTTGTATTTTACCAGGCACTGGAGGGGCCCAGATTGCTACTGGAGTAGGGACATTGAAAGGTGGAAGGCAGCCTCCAGATTTCCTTGTGTTAATCATGAATAAAATTACTCTCATCTAGGAGGTTTACCCAGCTGCAAATGGAATTTTTACTGGTGTACAAGCAATGGTTTCCTTGCATCTAACTGGCCTGACAGGCTGTGGTCAGGATGGCTGGACCCACAGGAAAATATGTTTCCCTCCATCTATAAGAAGTTGTTTGTCTATATCAGTTCTAGCTGGCTGGTGTCATGACATGTGCATCTCTTCTGACTAGAAATGCTCCCCAGGAGAAAGGATAGCACTCTGGTTTCTAGGGGGTATCTAAGACAAAGTGGGTACAATTTCTTCCCACTGTTTTGGAAGCCTTTTATCTGCAGGTCTAAAATCTACTGTCCTATACAATTACGGAGAATAGACTTTCTTTTTTCTTAGCCATAGCCTTTTATATGATTGGGGACTGTTTTGTTGGAAAAGAGATGACCCAAAAAGAGACATGAGAAACCTCAGTCTTTCCTTAAAGGTCACATTTTCCTGCTGTATTCCAGGTGAGACATCTATTTAGAACAATGTGGCATAATCTGTTATGCAAGAGATGGTTCATCCTAATGGATGTACGCATCTTTCTGCCTGGAAGTCTTCACACATTGTGCAGCTCTTGTTAAGCTGAGGTAATGGCTCATCCCCCTGAATTTACCAGGTGACTGTTCTCCACGTAAGCAGGACTTTCCATCCCTCCTTGGCAAATTCTAGTCCTCTGGTCCTGAACACACCTGTCTGCAATTTAGTTTTAAGATGGTGCTCAAACACATTTACAGACACCTGACCATGGCTTACTCACTGGCTTAATATTTTTCCACCCAACAATGGAAATACTGAAGTGTTCTACATCTGTTATAGCCTCCCCAGAGAGTTCTACTCAAGAGTGTCTACATTTCATTAGTGAGCTACTAAAACATTTCTTCATCTTTGAAATACATTTGCCACCACATTCTAACTATCTTGTCTAAGCCCTCACTGTAAGACACAAAATATCTGCTATGTTATTTCCTCATCAAACAAGAGTTGTGACAGCCATTACTTTCTTTCTGTCCAGAGACTTCTGACTCTGCCATAGAGGAAACTATGCTCTTTGACACAATTTTCTCTTGACAAAGTCACACTGGCTGTTATTTGCCTCCTCTAGTTATGTACATAAACAGGTTTGAATCTGTATTCTCTTAGAAGCCAAACTTTAAAAATTATCTGTTCTAAAGAATTCTCTAGTTCTTTCTTTTTCCTATTTTGCTGAAAGGATCATTACATCTACGTTTTTCCACCCCCAGACTTTAAAAACATCAGAAGTCCTCCATTAATTGTTGGAAAAAATCATTAGGAGTTTAAAGGTTGCTTTACACAACCCTCTAAAAAATTCTCTTCTTCAGTACTTTTTTTGATATTCTTGCTCTTCCCTATATGATAAACAGAAAATGTTCAATGCTTTTCATGTTCCTAATTTAACCTCATGTTTGACCTTGAGTTTTCCGACTTCCTATTTCTACTTGTTCGTGCTATTTTCATACACGTCTTTGATAATTTCACCACACATACACATTTTCTGCCTGTTTTTCTCTTGTTTAAGTTAACAGGAATACATAATTTAAAAAATGGCCTGTTTTTTCCAGTTTGAAAATTTCATGGTCTCACTCACCTGAACTGTCTTCCACCCTCATTTCTCAGCTAGTTCTTGCTCTTGCCTCCAGTCAAAATCAAAGAAAAATGCTTCTTGCTTTTTCTGACACCCTTTGTACCCAAAAAACTTCTGCAACATGTGAAACCTCGCTGGACAGCCTGCAACCTGAGGTGCTGCTATCCCTACTAAAATTCCCTGTTTGCCCCCAAGCCCTGTGCTTGTGACAGTCCTGCCTGTTGCTCACAAAAAGGCTTCATGCACCCCATTCTGGAAGCCTGGAGCAGCACCCCACCATGCCAGATCTGAGCAGGTCCTTGCTGCTCTATTAGAACATCATTGTGGAAGGCAGTGTGGCACACATCACCTCCTCCAAGTCTTCTTGAGGAACAATTCTATTTTAGTATCCTGACCAAGAAAAACCACAAGAAACCATCTTCCTCCCAAGCATCCACATTTGGGCTGGATTGAACCACTCCTGACAGGAGTGACAATACTCATGGACACAAGCAGCCTGGACCCTTACTCCTTGAGCAGGTGAGCCTTGCTTATTTCCTAGCAATGTAATAGATGGGATCCACCCATCTACCGGTAGCACAGATGTTCTCCAGTAATGAAATCTCCTGTGCACTGTGTAATTCTTCTGAATTGTAATGACCTCTGTAGCACTTTGCCTCCCAGCATCATACTGACCCAAACCTGTTGTTTGCCGTGTTGTGGCTTCCTTCACGTGAAACAACTCCTGTTCCTCACAGCCATAATTCTCCCCCTTTCTCCACTGGTAGTGATGAGGCAAATATTTGATGAAATCTTCCCAGTTTGCTTGGGTTTTGTTTGGTGTGTGTTTTTGATTTTGTCTGCAGGGCTTCCCACATTTCCTTGGAGTACTTCAATTCAGCAATCCTAAACAAAGCTCTCCAGATTCCTTCCTATATGGATGGCACTAAGATGCATGTTTTCCTGTCATGGCTCCTACTAGCAAGAAACAAAGGCCATAGACCTTGCTAATTCAGTTCAAACTCTGGACTAAAGCATTCAGGATTGTTCCATTAGAGAACAGCCTTCAGAGCAGGACCTGCTACAGAGCCATGCAATATAGAGAGAGTCCTAAAAGAACAGCATTATCTCACCATTATTGTTTTGGCCTCTGAGTTCTTTTGTGAAGAATGCACTTCCTACTACTGCTGGGAGCTGGGAGAGCAGAAATAATAAGATGGTCACCTTGTTAGCTAAGGATTAGGTCCAAGCAGTATATATTTAATTAGACTTTAAAGAGCTTATTTTAATGTTAGGAGATGCACTCCTTCCCTGTGGCTGCTCCCTCAATGGAATTGTTTCAGTTAGTGTCCTGTTTATCAAGAGAAAGAAGAGTGTTTTCAGACATTGTGAGTACTCAGTTTTTGTTTGCAGTTAGATTAAGAAGAGTAAAGTTGACCCAAAGCTCTTGTAGAGGTCATCTAATCTCTTTGGTTGAGAAGATCTGTCCTCCCACAGACTCACCTTCAGCATTATAAAGGAATACATCTTCCTGATGACAAGCTCTCTTTGCAGGGATACCTCAAACTTGGTTAATCCAGAAGCAGCATCTTCTATTACAAAAATTTAAGAGACACATGAGAAATTAGAGTGCTGCTTGCATAGCTTTGGAGTACTACTTACTCAGAAGATCCAGGGCATTCACAATGAGCATTAGTGAAGACGACGTGGAGAAGTTTCTTGATGGCAACCCTGCTTTTGCCAAGCAGTATTTTGAGAAGAAGCTAAAAACAGAGTCCCAGGATAACAATGAGAGTGAAATACTCTTTGAGTTGATCCAAGACATGCAAGAAAGCATCAACATGGAGAAAGTTGTTTTCAAGACCTTGAGAAGAATCAGGTCCCTTATTCATGCTGACCGATGTAGTCTCTTCATGTATAGACAGAGAAATGGCACTCCCGAACTGGCAACAAGGCTTTTCAACATCCAAGAGGGAAGTACTCTGGAGGAATGCCTGGTCTCTCCAGACTGTGAGATTGTCTATCCACTGGACATAGGCATTGTGGGCCATGTTGCTCAGACCAAGAAAACCATGAATATCAAGGATGTCCGTGAGGTATGTTTGCCATTTGTTTATTATATGGGTAGAAGAGAGGCTCACAAGGGTCAAGAGGCACCAGCACACCACAGTGCTTGGTCAAAGCTTTTGTGGTGTAGTAGCTGTACACTGGGAACAAGTAGCAAGTCCAAAATTTCCTTCCAATTTCATTTATGGGGTGAGGTGAAACTGACCACGTTGTTTACACCAGGTCTTAATGTCTGCAAACATTTCATGGCTACACCTTGCGAGTGAAGTAGTCAGATCTGCACTGAATGCACATGGAATTTTCCACACAATTTTATAGCCTATGAGTAAGTGGCAAAGCATAGAAATTCTTTACAGTGAGCCCAAAGAGGGTTTTCCAACACAAAAGACCTTTGAAAATGTTTGCTGTGATGAAGGTTTAGCTAAGGGCATGTAGAGGCATTATTACCAAACAGAGCAGGTACGTTAACTGCAACCTGTGTATGGGCAATATTCATCAGAAGCAGTGAGAGACAACCTTAGACTAAAAAAACCACTTACCACAAAAATTGCAACTGCAATATCTAGAGGAATCAGAGGAATTTTAATGTTTTATGTTTATGCCTTCATGATAGTATTTACTCTCCGTACTTCTGGTTCATGTAAACCTGGATGGCAGGAATAACAATCTGCTTGTTCTAATCATAGGTATAAAACTAAAATCCATGTGACCCAAATATGGCATTTGGGATTACTCCATCTATTGTTTGCTAGTTACAAAGAGACCATCTGTTATTCATTCATTTGTTGCTCAGTGCAGGCATATCCCTTCAGCAAAATCTTCCTTGTCTTCCACAGAACAAACTGAGAGATTGTTTTGGTTCTGCAACCTGGGGTGGGTTTTTTTTGTTTGTTGTTAGGGGTTTTTGTGTGTGTTTTTTGTTTATTTAGTTTTTGTTTTGGATTTTTGTGTGTGTGTGTGTTTTTGTTTGTTTTGCTTTGTTTTTGCTGGGCATATTCTTGGTATTGGGGGATCCCTCAGAATGTGACTTAAATTTTAAGGTTTTTTGTCTCTGGTGTTTCTCTGAATACAAGGGAGGATTTCAGATCTATGTGCTAAGTGCTGCACTACAACTCTAGAGCTTTTAGACATTGTCATAATACAATTCCTTTGAAGAAGACCTAGGGACTAAATGCTTGGTCTACCCTATTTGGCAGAAAAGCCAATAATGGAGAGGGGATGGGAGAAGATTCATTAGGGAGTGATCATTCCTTCTGGTGCAACCTTCTGAATATGATCAGAGTTGTGCAGCTTTTTCTAACCCAAATAGAATGGCTTATAGATGACAATTTATTCCTGAGCAGGGAGAATATCTTTCGTCAGCAAGACCATCCCTGCACTCCCCCATAGCAGGTGATGATGGTACCAATATGGCCCTGTGCAGGTGAAGTGACTGGCCATCTGCTTTCCCTGGACTACCCTTTCTCCACATTTCAAGAGAAGCTAGGGATAGATGCTGCAAGCTGACAACAGGCTTCATGGTAAAAGCAGAAGAAAAATCAGGGTGAGTGAGCTTGCAGGTGACTGCACTGGTTTATACCCTGTAGCAGTGCTACCTGGCTCTACCCACTCTATAGTGCTAACAAGAAGTCAGAGGAAAGGATGGAGGAGGTACCATGAAGAATGTCATTGATCTGAGAACAACCAGTGGAAAGCCCCCTTATTCTGAGAGAGTTTGATGTGTTAAAACTTATGGCTGGCAAGATCTTCACAGAAAGTTAAAAACATCTGTGTTGCAGTCAAAAGCCACACCTTCTGCTCTTGAGATTAGCTTTATCATCCATATGGTCCAATTTTCTGCTCATTTCTCTTCCTCAGTAATTTTTTAACCAAGACTTTCTTCAGGCTTACTTTGAGGGGCTGTGCTTTGACTTGGTTTCAAGACATGTTGTGAAAAATGCTTATCTGTAAATTCTCTATTAAACAGTGTGACCAGTTCAGCCCATTTGTTGATGAGCTCACGGACTACACTACAAAAAACATCCTTGCAACACCCATCTTGAATGGCAAAGATTTAGTTGCTGTCATTGTGGCTATCAATAAGCTGAACGGCCCACACTTCACCAGCTCTGATGAAACAGTAAGTGGTCAGTAGCTGAATTCCTGTCAAAGGGCTGTTATTTTTGTTATGTAACAGAGATCCTTTTACACTAGTGATGCCTGCTTTAGGGAAGATCCACTGGTGTGAGTTTCCCTAAAGAGCACTCACACTGTCATAGAAGAGGCTTATAATGAGGATGCTTATCGCAGATCTTTCAGGGAAGATGCAGTGGGATAAGACTCATGTCATGGCAATTGAAAACAAAGCATTTATCGTGGGAAATTACCTTGATGCTTTTAAAGCAGTGTTATGAACTACAGTACACATGAATTTGCTACTGTATTCAACTGAATCTCACAATTTGCTTTTTCAGCTTTTTCTGAAGTATCTGAATTTTGCTTCCTTGAACTTGAAAATTTATCACTTGAGTTATCTTCACAACTGTGAGACTCGAAGAGGCCAGGTAAGAGTGAAAATACAGATTGGCTATCTCAAAATCAAATTAATACATTCTTCTGATTTAAAGGGTGAATCTGATCTTCTCCAAAGATTTGCTCCTGAAGAGTAGAAAGAAGGAGATGCCCTCGACTGCTTTCAGATACTGCTTCTTTCCCAGAGTCCTTCATTACTCTCTCTTTCTTCTGCTGTGGGCAAAACTGCAGGACCTGATGCAGTGGCACCAGTTTCAGCAGGACGGGCCTCTAGATGTTCTGTTGACCTGAGGCTGTGAAGAACTCTTTGACCATTTCATTATTTCAAATAGCAACACCAAGAGATTTTCTGAAACACTTAAGAATGTAGTATTTTCCCCCTATCTGCTCATTAAAAAGTGCTATTGAATTTCCCTCTTACATCCAGTAGAATTGTTATATGCAGGTTGTGTTGGTCTCCATCAGTAGAAAGGAACATATATTAGGGGTTTAGGATATTCTGGAGTAAAATTCAGGCACCATTTTTTCCATTAGTCAGCTTACAGTAGGACTCTCAGATTTATTGGAATGGATGTGAATCCTTGCAATCACTTTCTGCAGCAGGCAATAGCTGTCACTCAAGAGGACATGGAGTTGCCTCTACCATGGCTTCGTGGCAGCCATGCTCTATTCTCCAACGAAATTGTCACGGAGAATAAATGCCTATCCTAGCAAAACAGATACAGAATAAATGGGGGTTTTTTAAGCTTCGGGATAGCACTTATACTTCCTAATTAATTTATTATGCTTTGCCTGTTTTTTCATTTATCAAAACCATGAATGGTGGTTCAGTGATACAGACACCAGCAGTGATAAATACTTAACTAAAGTAGAAACAGCAAAGGTTTATTCCTGTTGAGAGCTTAGCAGTAATGGTAGTCAGGGTAAGAAAGGGGCTAGAAGACAAAGTGGAGACCCATAAGGTGGAAGGCCTAATGCTTCTGGTCTGGGACTGAACCCAGGAGTCCTGTGCTCATATATTACTGCTGTCTGAGCAGGTCTCACACAGAAGGAGAGAAGCAAGGACAAGATGCAGGACACACTGCTCTAGTTCTGCCAATAGCTCAATTGTCAAACCTCTGACTAATATATGTCTTAAGGGCTGTGTGAAAGTTACTATAGTTCATTGTGTTAGAATTTAAAGTACTGAAGTACACAGTGAGCAAATGACATTCTCAGAAGTGGTCTAGGATTTTAATATTGTGAATCCCAACAGCAAAGACTGGGTGATACTCTGGGTATATTGGTTTGTGCAATAACAGGGCAGTCTGCTTGTGCTCAGACATTGTGTAAAAGTCTTATTAGAAGACCATATAATATATTTATTCCAACTTCTTTATATCATTCCTTGACTTAGATATTTTTCAGCTATTTCTCTCAGTCCTTCTCACTGGGCTTGTGGCTTTCAACACTTACTGCAGGCTGTAAAATGCCAAAAAGCTAAACTGCTGGTCATTTTCACCTAATGGCTTGTATGACAACACCATTATCCTATTTGAGGGAGGCTGACACTGAACAACTCAGACTTCATAAAAGTGGCAGGGTTGTCCCAGTTTACAGATTAGAAACAGAGACCAGTGCAGCTCAGAATTTCTCAAATATATCTACTAGTGCCCAGTGAAGAGGTGAGACACAATTTTTTCTGGTCGTGGCCATGTAATTTCTTGTTCAAAGCAGAGATGCAGTCTGCTTCAGGCCACAGCTCTCAGAAGCATGCTTCAGAAGCACGGCTCCTCATATCTCCTTGGTTCAGAGAGCCGGACACACACCTTGGATACAGGCACGCATGCATTAACTAAGCTAACCAAGAGTGTAGATGCAGAGCAGTATTTGTGTAACCTCTGCTTTCACAAATGAAAGGGCCTAATAGGAACATCTTTCTTAATGGTACATCTGTAGAATGTACCAGAAGATTGGGAAAGGTATCGTAGGCTGATGCACACACAAAACAGCTGCTCAAACACTTTGAAGAATGTTTCAAACACCAACCTCTGGAATTTCCAATGCTTTTGGTGTTAACTGGTTTTAGATGCAACATTTTACTAATGGGTATACAATTTAAGTGGGGACAGCTCTTTGCCAGACACTACTACTTCTTCTTCGTGCTATATTGGTAACATTTGACTCCTACATAACCCTGTGATGACCTAACTCTTTCTCCCTTGTAATTCCCAGTGGGAACAAATGGTGTAGGTTTCCTGCAGTTTTCAGGAGCTGTAACCCAACACTGGGGAAGCCCAAATCTCTCTGGGGAAGGCTGTGCTTACATTTTGATTTTATGCTGCAGGTGCTGTTGTGGTCAGCTAATAAGGTTTTTGAGGAGCTGACGGACATTGAGAGGCAGTTCCACAAGGCTTTTTACACGGTGAGAGCATACCTGAACTGTGACCGGTACTCGGTCGGTCTCCTGGACATGACAAAGCAGAAGGTGAGTGTTCACATGCCTGCTGTGAATCTTTTTGATTGCTGTTATCCACTGAGGGGAGATGCATTCAGATAAGATTTACTGAGGGAGTAAAAGTGTCAGCTAATTTTGAGCCACTATTCCTACATTCGTTGGCTTTTTTTTACTGTGGAACTATTTAGATAATGGGTTAATGAAATCAGAGGAAAGGGGAAGAGCTTATCTGGAATGGGAATGGGACTGTTGGAGGCTGGGAAGACAGAGTAGGGGAAGATGAGTGACTTTGGCAATCCTGGTCAAAGTCTGCAGCACAAACAAAATCTCACAAAGTCTGTGGGTGTCCACAGTATAGCGAGACACCTGTGGAACAATCAGCAAACCAGCCACTTTCCTCAAGGACTCATTCATGCTCATGATATCCAGGTTTCTAGATGAAATTTGGCCTCATGAAAACAAGCTGACAGAACCAAAATTACCTCTGATTTGGTCTGATGGTTTGCACCTTTGGCAAACTTTATGTGGTAGTTAGACAGCATCCTTGCCAGTGGAACTTTTTTAGTGCCATGGTCAGGCTAACTGCCTTGTTGACAGAGCTCTTGTAGCATATTATCTTGTGAAAAGGTGTATTTAAAGATCAGAAGTGTAAACTAAAGACGCTTTGATCAACATTATAATGTAGCATAAGATAAAAAAGCAAAAGAAGAATTTCACTTCTTCAGTCTGGCAAGTAGTAGGTCAGGCAATAGCCATGCTTTGGAAAATGAAGAACACAGAAACATTGTCGTAACTGTTTGCTCTAAGTACAGCCAGTGCTCACTGTTCACTGAATGAATCAACACTCTGTGTATAGGCACTATATGCAGCCATATAACTGCACCTAACATTTCCAGATTTGAATATTTGGGCATCATTCTGATGTCTGGTATTGAAATAGTTTTATTATTTTATGCCTTATTTACACAACACAAAAACAAGCATGGTAGACCAATGGTTACTTTAAGGCTTGAGACAGAATGCACTTTTCTACTCTAAAAATACTTTTTTTATTTTAAAACCAGGAATTTTTTGACCTGTGGCCAGTACTGTTGGGAGAAGTACCTCCCTACTCAGGACCTCGAACCCCAGATGGCAGGGTAGGTGAAAACAAAGTTTCTTTAACTCTCTCCTCTCTGGATAGATTGCCTCACCGCTCATTTTAACACCACTCTTTTTTTTTTTTTTTTTTTTTTTACTTGTAGGAAATAGTATTTTACAAGGTCATTGATTATATATTACATGGAAAAGAAGACATTAAAGTCATCCCGTAAGTGCCCAGTCCCTGAATGCTAGGTACTGACACAGGGTGTAGCTAAAAAACAAGGTTCTCCATGTTTTAAAGACATCCATGTGGAGAAATGTAAAGGACTGATAGAGGATCGAGAGTCAGAATGTAAGTTGGTGCTTTAACTCATATTTCTGTGGGATAAAGATTTCCTCAAAGGCATTGGGATCCTAAACTTGTAGACACAGGAGTGAGCTGCCTTGACTGCCTGCAGTTCTCTGCTCTCCTTGCTAGCAGAGCCATCACTCTCCTCTGTTCCCTCCCTGTGTCAGTGACTGAGCCTCATCCAGGATGCCCTTGTGCTGAGGTTTCCTTGCTTCTCTCCAATCCTTCTATCACTGACCCCATCTCAAGGCTACCTCTGGCCTGCTCCCCTGTCCTGACACATTGGGACTCCCTCTTTTTAAGAGCTGTCCTCTCTTCTTGCCACTGAATTTTTCAGAGGAGCCTTGGGCAGCTTAGCCAAACCTGACACAAGAGAGAATCCCCCCAGTTCTGCTAACACTGCTTTACATTAGTGGATGTCCTGCAAAAAAGGCCCCCATTTCTTGGGTACAGCAGTGTTCAAAGTCCAGGCTGGCAGACATCCTTAGCCAGCAATCTCCTTTTATCTTTCCCTGTGTTGATGGTCTGAAACACAGCCTTCACTCTCAGGAATAACTTTACGTAATGTCTCTGCAGACTGATAATTTATCACTTATTTTGTTTCCAATGCTTAAAGGGAAATTTTGTGGAAGTTTTTTGCTTGTGCACACGGATCCTTTGAAAGTAACAGGATCATTCATGGACTGGGGCTTCCAGGTCTAAACCTGGGTTATACAATCAGCTGGATACACTTCAGCTCCATGATCTTTTTTCAGTAAACATATATCTTTAATTTCCCTTATACATTTTTCTCTTATTAGAAATCCTACCCCGGATCACTGGGCACTAGTTACTGGACTGCCAGCCTATGTGGCTGAAAGTGGATTTGTAAGTACTTAACCTAGGATTCCTCAAGTCTTTCTGGATAGAATAATGCTCATACTGCTTTCTCAGCAATTCAGTCCTTTGTTTCGGCAGTTAAACTTCTCGTTGCTCCTATTGTAACAATTTTTCTTCTGTGTGGTCTCCTAGATTTGCAACATTATGAATGCTGCTGCAGATGAGACTTTTAATTTTCAGGTATTGTGAAAACTTCCAATTCTATAAAGGATTCAACTTTATTTTTTTGCAGAAATGTAATGTACAGTCGATATTAGGCATATAAATACTTCTTTTGCCTGTAGTCTGAATGTAAAACTGGAGTGCTCATGTATTTAGAAAACAAATTAAATACATTATGTCTTTCTGCTTGCTGTTTCTTCAAGGAAGGTCCTCTAGATGAATCAGGATGGACTATCAAAAATGTTCTCTCCATGCCAATAGTGAATAAAAGGGAAGAGATTGTTGGTGTTGTCACATTTTATAACAGAAAAGATGGGAAACCATTTGATGAACAGGATGAAACCCTCATGGAGGTATAGTTTCTTGCTGGAAGAAATTCATATAGTTGAAGAGGTCACTGTTGTTCCTTATACACCTGCAAAACATCCTGAGTGTTTTGCAGCTAAGTGGGTAATTTTGTTGCTTAGAGAGGTGTTATACAGCAGCTTGAAAATTTTGGAAGCAACTGTTTGAAATACTGGGGGAGTTTGTTATGGGAAACCCAGCTATGTTCTTGTGAAATTTTTCAACATTCTTGGATTGTACACCTAGCCATGAGCAGCTACTGTGTCCCAAAACAGCCATTCTGACCTGTGTACACATACCTGATAGCTGGCTCTCACTGGCTGGGGAAGTCCCTCGAAAAATTACACAGAAATTATCTATGTCGCTAGGATAAAAAGGGAAACCAGCTACTAAATCTGCCAACAGTGGCTGTGGTTAAAGACCTTGCTCCTTAGAAATGCTACTATGATAGTTTCTATAATACCAAAGTATTTAGCTCTTGGCACCTGTTATCAATCAGGACATTTCCTAAAATAGACTTTTCTTGCCAAACAAAAGACCATGGGGAAAAAAAATCAGTTTGAATTGGCCAAACAAGTTGAAAGCAAACACAGGATGTGAGTAAATACATGTGAAACATGATGAGACCACCTTGCTCTCCTTTGATGTGAGAGCTCCTGACCTGCTGCCACCATTGTTACAGAAACATTTCCACAGGCGTGGAGACACCTGCACCAACACAGAAATAGTTTTCTGTACCCTGACCTGGACAAAGGGTCCTTCAACCTCCACAGCATGGATCTCTCAAGGCCTGGGCAGATTCAACAGCAGGGGAGCTGCTTTGCTGAGGAGCAAGTCACAGTTGGGGGCAAAGATGTGGTTGCTCATTGCTAGAATTTTGGCTAAAGTTAAGCTGGTGTTTCTTTAAAAATGTATACGTTTTTATACATATTTAATACGTATATACGTATTTAGATTTTAAATACATATTTAAAGAAATTTAAAATTTCTGTGGCTTTGAGGAAACGATGTTATGGCAATTTCACTGTTTCCTTCTCTTCCCCCTACCAAGTCCTTGACACAGTTCCTGGGTTGGTCTGTACTCAACACAGACACATATGACAAGATGAACAAGTTGGAGAACCGTAAGGACATTGCTCAGGACATGGTGCTCTACCACGTGAAATGTGACAAGGATGAAATTCAGGAAATTCTGGTAATGCCTTGCAACGTGAAGCTTACACCCAAATGTATTGGCCTGGCCCATGACTTAAGGCACAGACACAGGTCTCCCACTTCCCAGAGATGCTTCCAGCCACCATGACGTGGCAGCAGCACCTGGGCCCCAGTAACTGGACAGGGGCAGAACGAGTCTTTCTTTTGATTCTGTGGTCTGCCCTCCACCTTGGCACACTGCGCCATGTTCCTTCTAACTTCCTTAGCAAAGCCAGCCTTGGAGGTGCTACTCAGGACAGGGCTGTAGGAGTGGAACAGAAACTGATTTATTCCTTAAAACCTCCTTAGTGAGGAGGATGTGAAATTAGAGGACTCAGCTGCAACATTGGCTCTAAGGGGGCATTTGCAAGTGAGGGAAACACAAAACAAAATCAAGGAGATGGAGAACACTACCAGGAAAAATATGTTAAAAGACAAGAAATTGAAGTAAGGTCCAGGAAAGAAGCACGGTATGCATATGAGAGCTGTCCTAGATTACCTCAGAGCTGCCCAGTGCAAAGTCCAGTAGGGTTCAGTTGTCTCCTTAACACACCCATGCTTTTTGCAGCCAACACGAGAAAAGCTGGGGAAGGAGCCAAGTGAGTGTGACGAAGAGGAGCTGGCAAGCATTCTGGTAAGAACAATGCACTGCTGGAAAGAACACCCCTGGCAAGAAAATATTGCCTGCATAGATGTAGGGAAGAGTTCCCAGTGTTGTCATGCTGTTACCTGGTGAAGGGTGAAGGCAAGGCCCTCCTTTGCTGCCTGAATTTGAGATTATTAGTATGTGTCAGCAAGTGCCTTCTGCAGCTCCTGGGGAGTCCCTGTTCTCTGCCTCTTTATCTCAAGGGGTTCAAAGTCCATCTGGAAACATATCAGCCACCTTGGCTTGTCATGCATTTTGTTTTTCAGAGTAATTAAGGAGGGCTGTAAGTCTTTCCCCATTCTGAGTCTTCCAACTATATCAAATCAAATGCTTAACAGGAAACAAATATTTGCTGCACAAAACTGCCCTCCCTCTTCCTCCACTAATGGGATTATCATAAAAAGCTTCATTTCAGTCTATTTATTTTCTATATTCTAAAAGAAAAGCAGCACTGATATATTTTTTATTTAGCAAAGCTTAGGAATGACTTGAGCAGCACAGCAATAAACCAGCCCACCTCTCTTACAGAAAGAAGAACTCCCGGGGCCCACTAAGTTTGAAATCTACGAGTTCAGGTTCTCTGATTTTGACTGCACTGAGCTAGAGCTGGTCAAATGTGGCATTCAGATGTACTATGAGCTTGGCGTGGTGAAAAAGTTCCAGATCCCACAGGAGGTATGAGCTGGCAAAAGTTGGGATCTCCTGTCTTTGAGGTACAGCAGACTCGCCCATGCTGTGGTGGCACTGAGGTCTCCTGCACACACAGCACCGCACACAGAACAGCCACACGACTGGGTTCATGGGGGCTTGCAGGGAGGGGGTCGTGTGTCCTGAGCCCCCTCACCATGCTGAGGGCAGGGAACAGTCTCTCATGTGGGACTGGAGCATAAAGTTGGCCTCTTCTGCTCTCTTCTGCTCCTCACTGCCTGCTGCAGATGTGGGTCTGCTGTGAGGTCTATATGGGTGAGTGGTGGACTCTGCAAAATGTTACTTGCACATCCTGTATCTAATGCCACTCACAGCCGCAGTGTAAAAACACAGTTCCCAGGAGCGACGTGGGGAGTGCCTACCTGTGTGCCTGTTTCCTTTGCTGGACGAAGTACCCTGCAGCTTTCAGCCACGATATGGTGAAGGCCACTCTGGCAAGCCACTTTATTTTTCATCCCCATGAAAATGTGCCTTCATTTAGTGCAGTTGGCACCATCCTGTCGACAGGAGTCGTGTGACCCTGTGGGAGCAACGACCCCATAAGCCCTGACCTGAGAACTCACGACTTTTGCAATTCAAACCCCTATAGGAATTGTGAAACTGGCATTTCAGCAGTTCTGCTGCTCCCGCAGGGATTTCTCTGCGCATCATGTGAAGTCGATTTCCATCTAGTGGGATATGGGGGTAACTGCAGGAAGAGTTTTCTACCTTACATTGAGGAGAGAAGTGAAGGGGAATTACCTCTCTGCTTTTTACACGCAGAATGTCCGTGTCAAAACTATTCAAAGTATCTACTACGGAAAAACTAACCCCTGGAAGAGGTGTGAAATGCAGTCATTCTTAATAGTTGAGATTTTAAGAAATGAATACTCATTCATAAATAATTTGCTCTTTAATGAGAAAACCTGCATAGCTACAAGAGGGACTACACATGGAGAAGCACACTGCAGAGGAAACCACTTTTCTATTTAATGCCCTATATTGTAATTCTTTAGGTGATATAAATACGATTCATCTCTAAATTTATGGATCTATACCTCTTGAAGAGAGAGATAGAGATCAGTATTGATAAAGCACGAGACAAAGGGCAAAATCTTATAAGTTACAACCTAGAGAAACACAAAAATTCACTAAATTCACAAACAGTAAGATGAAATTGCTTTTCCTCTAGAAAGTGCTGGTTCTTGTTTACCCCAGAGGTATCTCTGTGACTTTCTTTCTCTTAAAAAAAAAAAAAAAAGAAATTTTTAAAGAGAGAGAGATATTAGAAAACAGCTTATTTTAGTTTCCACTTTTGCTCTCTACTAGGCTTTACTCTATCACCACTGTCAGGGTAGCCTGACGATATTACAGTTTCTGATCCCTTTCTGTGCCAACCTCTGTAGAGCTGGTTTGAACCTCATCCATGATTTCTGTACATGACCCTTATTGCAAGATGAAGAGGCAGCGGCTTCATCAGCCATACTAACATCCTCTTCCCCACTGGCAGGTTCTGGTGAGGTTTGTGTACTCTGTCAGCAAAGGCTACCGGAAGATAACTTACCACAACTGGCGTCATGGCTTCAATGTTGCACAGACCATGTTCACGCTCCTGATGGTAAGGAAACACCACTCCAGTAAATTCCACAGCACAGCTTTATTTACAGCAGGCCTTCTGTCACACCTGAAAAACACACAGGGATCCCTTTAAACCCTGGTGTATGAAAAGGGTTTGTCACTCCTAGCACAGGTCCTGCTAAACATGGTCTCCATTTGCCTGAAGTGACTGCATTTGCCTGAAGTCACTGCATTACACACAAAGAAAGCTCTGGCCAGTATTGGACAATGAATGAAGGGCTTTAATTCTCAGATGTGCATGGTGTTGACCAGATTCCAGATTAAATCCTTCTGCAGATATAACAGAGAGACTACACAGACTTCCACTCTTCCAGTAGATTCTGACAGTAAGAGTCAGACTGAAGTCAGCTGGCTGGGATGGACGCAAACTCATGCTTTCCATTTCTATCCAGGACAGACACAGGTGTAAGTCTGTTGCTAGTGTGAACATGGCACACGTAATTTCTCACAGGTCCTCAGGGCAACAGGTACCTCAACAAGAAAAGCAGGTGTCAGACTGCTGCTCCACACGAGGAATTGACCAGACAGGAACCAATGAAGATGGTTCCACATACGTGTCACACATCTGCCCACACATCTGGCAGCAGACTTACCCCTGGACAATCCTTCAGTTTATCAGCTTGACAACCACATTGCCTAGAAAGATGCAGAGCCTTATCACAGAGTACTTTGTGCCCAGTGACTGGGAGGGTAAATCCTTAGGCCAAGGCCCCTATAGCAGTGGGTGTTATAAATGGGCCAGGAGACTTGCTCCTTTGAAAAGCCTTTATTAGTCAGCTCCTTCAAGGGGGAACTCGAGGGGTCACCTGCGCCATCGCCGCTCCTGTCGTTGTTCCCGCTCCTGTCGCCGTTCTCGCTCCGGCCACCGCTGAGAAGGTGCCAGGCGAATCTGCTGCTCTCGTCACAGAATCGGGAGTTCCGGCCTCGCGGGAATCCCCAGGAACTCCACTGGGTTCTTGTGGTCTAGGGGCATCACTTCTTCCCAGTCTCTTTGTGGTCATGGCGAGGGAGCAGAAGCAGAATTCAGTCCTTAGGTAGCTGAGGGTCTTCTCGTTGTTGTAGTGTCTCCCTTTTTACCTGGATTTTGTGCTGGGTCCCGGCTTTTGGGTCCGTTTGCCGGCAACTGCACTTTGGTTTTGGAGCAGTGCACCATGGAAGTCCTTGGATTTTCCTATTAGGCGGGGCCGGCAGTTCGAGGAGCCGGCGGGGAATAGGGACAGCCTAGCCCGACGGAAGGGGAGGGAACTCGGGGTTTTAGAGGGGGTATACAACTTGGAATAAGATTTTTGAGGGTACAAACTTTGGTACAAACAGCATAACTTTCTTAACAGACAGGCTACAACTGGCATAACATTTGAAACAGTACAACTTTTTTAACAAATGACAGACTATGTAAGAAAATGGGAATCTCTTACATTTTATTCATTTCAGTGGGTAGCCAACCCTACATGTGTGCCTCAAACATATAAACACTACAGATGTGCCTGCTTGGGTCTGGAATGTTTTGTTTCCAGCTGATTCCCCATTTTAACTTAAGTCAACCATGTAGTGTGTTTCAGTTCACAAATATTTTCACTTCTCTTTGACTGTCCTAGGGCATCCCTAGCACAGAGCAGTCAGTGCTCGGTGCCTTTTCCTGCCATAGATGTTATGTACACATAGCATATAAATTCTCTTTCCTCCAGACTGGCAAACTGAAGCGTTACTACACTGACCTTGAAGCTCTTGCAATGGTAACTGCTGCTCTGTGCCATGATATTGACCACAGAGGAACCAACAACCTCTACCAGATGAAGTAAGCATTTTCTTACCACTTTAAACCATTTTCTGTTGCTCCTGCTTTGAGTGGAATCAAGTTGTGATCACACCAAACTCTAGTACAGCTCTGTTTAATACACAAGGGTGACAACCTTCTTTTACAAGTTTCCTTGTTTTCCTGCTTGTTGCAGTGTTTAGGATTATGCTTTGGCCAGCAGGGAAAATTTCCAGTGCTCTCTGAGGCTTTCTTTACCTCCTAGCAAACCTCTCTTGGTTAAAGCAGAACTCCACATTACCATTACAGTGTGGAACAGCTGCAGAGCAGGCACTCAGTATCCTGTGCATTACAGGAGACTTAGGATGCCAACTGGAGCATACTGGACATAAGATGACAATGTTGCTCTCAGCAGGTAGTCATTAGCTACAGACAAAAAATTGCATAATTTTATTATGTAGTCAAGGGTCTGTTGCTCACTTAAAGTAGTCAGATCACAGCTCTTCTGCAATGCTTCCTGGCTATATTGTCTCATATTTCCCAGAATTTTGGAAAAATGTTAAGTGAAGTTGGTTTGTGTTTTTGATACAAGAGTGCATTGCTTTTCAGAAGGTATCCAAGGATTGCAGGTTTTTCTGTTCCTATTACCAGATATCAGCATGTAATTATTCAGGAATTAAACAAGCCTATTAAGCTGAGTAATTACACTGCAGTCATAAACAATATTTGGTGTGAAATTCGTAGTTGGAAGACTTTTTTATACAGTGTCCAAAGAGTTATAAGCAATGTCACAAGAGTCTTTTATTAGACTGAAATCATTACCTGTTAAAAAGTTCTACTCATAAGCCTTTTAAAAAGAATTGAATTTATGTGTGTGACAGAAATTAAATACAAAATTAGACACTTATTTTCATTTAAAACTGCCACACTAATGTCTTCAATTTTTCCTTTATACAAACAGATCTCAAAATCCTTTAGCTAAACTTCATGGATCTTCTATTTTAGAGAGACATCACTTGGAATTTGGAAAATTCCTGCTCTCTGAGGAGGTCAGTAATGAACTGTAGTATAAGGGCATGAATAATTTCCTTATAGGGAAGTCTTTCATTAACAACAGAGTTGTCAACACAAGACCTTTCTCTGGCTTGCATGCCAAGAAACTGCTGCTGCCTCATTTCCAAAGGACTCTATGCTCACCCAGGACCAAAGCATATATACTGCCTAAATGCATGTCTTGGTTTCTTCGGAAGCCACATTATTATCCCCATAAGGATATGTTAAATACAGGGTTGTTTTCCTATAGCTCTTCTGACAGGGCCAAGGCTGACACATTCCCACAACTAACTTCTACTTTCAGGCAGATTTGCACTTAAGTCAGAGCATGGAGTTTGTGTAGACACCGTTAACAACCTTTGCCTGTTCAGTGAATTAAAGAGGAAATGGCACTGCATGCAGTGAACAGGCTCACACCCCTTGCACCTGAGAGGAGAAAAGAGAACTACTGAAAGAAAAAAAAAAAAATATTTGAGAAAGGGAATGGCCAGGAACTCATAACAATACAGAGCTTGGATTTTTCAGTGCCCTTTCCTTTGTTTTTCAGTCACTGAATATATGTC
The DNA here is from genome assembly GCF_009819655.1 of Sylvia atricapilla. Lineage (NCBI taxonomy): Eukaryota > Metazoa > Chordata > Aves > Passeriformes > Sylviidae > Sylvia > Sylvia atricapilla. The sequence continues at coordinate 43,471,362 of NC_089174.1, forward strand.
AGAACCTCAACCGCAGACAGCACGAGCATGTGATTCACCTGATGGAAATTGCCATCATAGCAACAGACCTGGCACTCTACTTCAAGTAAGCTGGTCACATACACCATGTCTGAAAGGCAGAAAGCAGCTGGCACTTTACAAAGGCCAAATGTGATACTTTGCTCTGAAAGTTCCCCAACCATGCAGCAGTTCTCTTCACAGATACCGGCTCTGGGAGGCTGCCTTTAATACTGACCTCAGACCTGGTGGCAGAACTGAAATAATTCAAAAGAATTTTGAACTTCTACTCAATTATATCATGTACATTACTTTTTAACCCTCTACTGCCAACAAGGCAGGGCTATGTTATCCTCTCTGGGAAGAAATGTCAGGATTTGTTTTAGTCTGTTCTTTTTTACCTAGCATTCAGCTCTGAAAATATGCATAAATGGCAAATGGTCCGGCTAGGACTATACCAGCTTCTCTCTGAGAGGAGCCTGACACAAGTAACAAGTGGTTCATTGTAGGTGAATGTCCAGCTCATAGTCTATTTCACACCCAAGGGCCAAAAAAGCCAAAATCTCAGAGCACTGCCTGCTAACTTTCTGGGACATGATGCCGAAACTCAGCGACATGTAACTTCCTAATTAGCAAGAAACTTTCAAAATGTTCTTTCAAAATACTGTGTCAAGACCAGAGACTGCTTCTGTGTTTTGCACTGCAGTATAATTACACAAAATTTAAACAATCCACAAAAGAGGAGTTTGAGGGAGGCTGGAATACCCAGAACACTTACTCTAGAGATACAATATCTAGATGGGACAATCAATCTATATACCACCACTCTCTCACCAGTTTGGAACAAACTGGTCCTCCTTGAAACGTGGCCTCCAAGCAAAGGCTTGGCTGAGCTAAGATACAGAATTATTGATGACAGAACACATGTACAAGCCACTTTGTGATATGGCCTAACTCTTTTGTCTTCTAATATTGAAACCTCAGATTTCTCCAGATCTCATGCCACTCCAGACAAGGGTGTATGGTGTTTAGGTTATATAAACAATGTTAACAATGCCTGACTAAGTATATAAAATCAGGTAGCTTTAAAAATACTACAGCTAGTTCTAGGTTACTGCAGTTTGCTTAACATTTACGGAAAAAGGCTTCTTGTACTGCCAACAAATGTGGAAGCATTTCTCAGCTGACATAACTTGTAGTAGATCATACTTTCTAGGACCTGCTCATATCTCACACTGTACTTATTTTTAAAGCGTTTACAATAGTTAAGGGAGCAGATGATGGTGCTTGGTTTTGTAGGGACATAAGTGTCAAGACAGCAACTACTGGAAACTATTCTGGCAGAGTTACCAATACCAGGATCAGCCACCTGTTTTTGACATATTTGTTCCCTTGTTTCATAGATTTTTCTCTTTTTTTCACTTTTTGTCTTTTTTTAAACCTTTCTCCACACCCTCCCCAAAGAAAGAGAACAATGTTTCAAAAGATTGTAGATGAGTCTAAGACATACGACAATGTGACTGCCTGGACTGAGTATCTGTCTCTGGAGACAACAAAGAAGGAGGTTGTCATGTGAGTAACTGGCTCTGGGGAAAGGTTAGTGCTGTGGACACCTGGTGAGAGCTCCAGGATAAGCTTTGGTCTGCACTTAGCGCCAAGACAGCAAGTGATACATTACTGGCCACTCAGAATTGATCTTCTGGAAAAGTCAGGGAAAAAACCCTGTGGAAAAAACTTAAAGTTGTTCTTCATCCAAGTAAGTGTGTCCTGTTGGTGGTATATTCCTAAGGAGATGCAGGATCTCTTCTGGTTATACATACACCAGATCACCCTGTAGGCCACAAACAGGGACATCCAATCCATGTTCTTCCCAGTGACAATTAATCTGAGTTGTGCAAGACTGCTGCTGTGACAAGACAGATACTTCTGGTGATGAAGTGCTCTCACCACCTCATTGCAGACTGCACTGCTACACACCCATGGGGGAGCCAGAGGTGTTATTCCAAAGTCAAGGAGTTCAGCCCAGCAATGATTAAAGCAGCAAACATCTCAGTACCAGATGCAAGCAGTTCCTCATCATAATTCCTTAATCAAGAGAGCAGCCTTTGATGGGTGTCCCAGTCAGAACCAAGGCAGCAATATTTCTACAGGAACACATCTACCAATTCAGAAGGGGCCAGGGGATACCTGATACAGTACCGGGGTATAAGGGTCCTGAGCCTGAAAAAATAGGGAATAAATTAATTTCTTTCCTGTTTTTAGGGCCATGATGATGACTGCCTGTGACTTGTCAGCTATCACAAAGCCTTGGGAAGTCCAGAGTAAGGTCAGCTGCTTGATGTCCTGGTGGATTTCTGTAGCTTATACTTCAAAGTAATGCAATTTCTAAGCTCCCTAGAAGCTAAATTGAAGCCTTCTGCCAAAATTACCAAAAGGAATAGCTGTGGTTTTGATGTATTAACCAATCTTTCAGATTGTTGTTGTGAGTTCTCTACAAAATTAATGTTTACAAAAACACAAACCAAACAAACAGCAAAAAACCCTCCAAAAATCAAAAACCTGAACAAAACAAAACAAATTTCCCAGTTACATAGGTATTTGGGTCACAGTGAGACTTTTTACATTAAATATATGCATTGGCTTTATTACAGCAATACCTACCTGCAGTTTGCTCAGTTGTTTGATTTCCGTTAGGAGTTCATTCCTAAACATTCCTTGAGCAGTTGCTACATAATATACAGTAAAATCTAAAGGAGGGTAAAATAAATAAAACCTACCTTCCTGTTCAGCATGAAGAAAGGACAACAGAAAAAAAAAAAAAATAGACACTCACAAGGTGACCAGTATGCAAATCCTTGAGGGGAATACATTGGAAATATTTGTCAATAGACGAGCAGTGGCCTAATGAGGTCCAGTGCAATATGATTGTTAGGCTGTCACTAGGCAGGTGCAATCCTATTGCCACAGCTGCCCTTCCCAGGAGAAAGAGTGAGGCTATGGTTGGCCAAGAAGAAAGAGAAGGATAAGTGAGATTTGCTCCAGAATGGAGATGTGAAGTACATCAAGTTATGGGCCTGAAGTTGGTGCTAACTTTTTTTTTCCCTCCATGTCAACGTAGGTAGCTCTGCTGGTAGCTGCTGAGTTCTGGGAGCAAGGAGATTTGGAAATAAGCGTCCTTCAGCAACAGCCCATTGTAAGTACCATGCAAGAACCAGGCAGGTCAGTTCAGACATTAAGTCTCAGCAGAGACTTACTACAAGCAGTGCTGCTCTGAGTGCTCTGTGTCTGCTGTCTGAAACCACAGCGCTTGCCGAAATCCTTTAGAAAAGTGTGTTCTGAGATAGTGAAGAGCATCCCTGACTGTGACCAGTGCCTCTTGTCCAGCTGTCCATATAGTTAGATGAGTTCAGTGGCTGTGAAACATCAAGCGGTGATTCCTGGAGATTTTGTGCAGGTCCCTTATAGAAAAAATGAAAAACTAAATAGATGAGTCACAGAAGAAAGAAGAGCTTCTGATAAAGAGAAAAACTGTAAACACAGACTTCATAGGGTCAAAGAAATTATTGGTAAATGGAAGGGCATTACTAACATTTTTTAATAGATAAATTTGACATTGAAAGAGCCAGGAGTCATTCCTTAAGTGGCCTCCACCTGTGTGGTTTGGGGATTTTTAAAATAGACTTTCATGCACCCCCTGTACCCACAGTGGCATCACAAATTATATAGTAATCAACAAGATCGTGGAAGAATATAATTTCTTGTTCAGTCACATTTTAGACAATTTAAAACCTCTTCAGCACTTTACAACAGGAACCTTTTCTGGTACCTGTTTGAGAGGCAAAACTTGTTCTCCTCCCCATCCATAAGCACTTGAGATACTGTCTAAAATTTCTGCTAAAATGGCAATAGGAATGGACCCACTTCATTCCTCTGCAGCTGAGGAAGAGGGTTGAGATGGATGGTCTTTAGGACAGTGTGACAGGACTGCCAGGCTGACACAATAAGGCAGTTTGGGGGAGAAAATAGAGGCGTGTTTTTCAATTAAGTGTTCTCATAAATCATGGTGAATTTGTGTCCTCCCACAGCCCATGATGGACCGAAGGAAAGCTGCTGAGCTTCCAAAGCTTCAAGTGGGTTTCATTGACTTTGTGTGCACATTTGTCTATAAGGTAGGAAAAGTGCACCCTTACACACCCCATCCTTATCAACAGGGGTCCAAATCCCAGCTGACTGAGTCCTGGTGCAGCAGCACCACTCCTGGGGAGAGGGACAGGTAGACAACTGAAAATCTGCCCTTTTCTACGGCATTGCAACATGGTGCCTCTTTCTGCCATTTATGCTTTCTGCAAAGCATCAGCTTTGGATGTGAGGTGCCAGAGTCTATCCTGGGGTATAATGGGCTAACATTCCCTCTGCACTATATTGTACTGAGAGATATGTTTTGATTAGGAATTTTCCCGTTTCCATGAGGAAATTCAGCCTATGCTTGATGGGTTGCTGAACAACAGAAATGAGTGGAAGACCCGTGCTGATGAGTATGATGCAAAAATTAGAGCTCTGGAGGAAGAGAAAAAAAAAGAGGAAGAGAGAATGGCTGCAAAGAGAGGTCAGCAAAAGTAATTAGCTTTTCATTCCTAACTCAAAAATATGCTTATGAATAATCTTACAGATTACAGCAAACTTTGCTGACACAGCAGAGTAAGATGTCCAGAAAAACTGGCACAAATTTGGCTCCACTGGCAAGGCTGAAGCCACCTTGCCTTCAAACATGACACCATGAGAGGCTGTCAAAAAGGCCACCAACTTAAAATTTCAAACACTGTTGTCTGAGAAACTAGTGAGAATACATTCAGCATGAACGTCCATGCAGCTGGGGACAGCAGAATGCCATGTGATGTTCCTAGAAAACAGCAGGTAATAATCGCTTTGGCTGATCTGCTGTCCCTCAGGTCATGATGCAGAAGATAAGAAAAGTTAAAACAAAATCCCTAAAGTCCAAGGAGAACATTTAAGAAATAAAGGTTCATCCCATTTCTAGCCTATATTAGGTACTACCTAGAAGCAAGCAGTGGTGGCAGTACCCAGTAGAAATTTACTTTGGTTGAACATAGTTTTCATCTTCTGTGGGCCCAGCCTGTGTAGTAGTGAAAACCACCAACAGTAGTGGGCACTGGTTGAAAGCTTTTCTGATAGCCTGAGAATTTATTTGACTCCCAAAAAGGCAGAAGCAGGAGGTTCTCCTGGTCTCTCCCCAAAATTCTAGCATTCTAATGGTGTGGATATTGCTCAAATGATACAGTTTAGAAATTAAGAGCTGTCTAGATGTTCTTATCTCAATTTAATTCACAGTAGTTAACTTAAAATATCAAAAGTAATTGTTTCAACTGTGATTTAGAAAATCTCTGAAAAATTACTTCCTGAATAAGTAATTAATATTCAAGCAAGGAAAATTTCCACTAACTCTACAATAATCTTTCCAAGCAACCTTAAATGTACAATTACTTTGCACAGCAGATAGCTCTAGATACCGTGCTATAGGTATGACCTATGCTGATCATTGGCTAACATAAAAGTTCTAAAAACTCCTGCAATGACTGAGAAGGAAATTTATAACTGTGCCTCTAATTCTGTGTTTCTTTTTCATATGGCAGGTGAAATAACCTGCAATGGAGGAACAGCTCCGGCTTCCAAAACCTGTAGCATACTTTAGACCTACTCTCACTGCAATAGATGTCACCCAAAGTTAGAATGTCCATAACTGAAAACCAAAACCAAAACTAAAACAAAACGAAACCAAAACCAAAACCAAACAACAAAACCAAAACAAAACCAAAAACAACCCAACAACAACAACAAACCCAAAAAACAATCGTGACATAAAAATACATTCCTGATTGGACTATTCTGATCATTTATTAGGCCTGTGACCAACCAGGGAAGGGCTAGATCTTGTTTGCCTTAATTGCATCTCTTCCTGGTAATAGGGGGCCAGTTTTGTCCTGTCTCCTGTCCTCCATTTAATGCACCTGATGTCAGATGGCATGTGAAAAGTCAGAACAACATTTGGCCCCATAAATCAGGTTGCAAGATTGTGGAAGAGCATTTTTCCTGCACTGAAACACTTCTTACACCAAAGCTGATGGGGATAGTCCTGCTCCATACAACCTCATGAGACTGGCAGTGAATGCAACCATAGCTTGCCCAGTGGGAAAAATTAAAGAGAGACCAATTTATCATATCTAAGTCTATATTTGTTGGGATATCAGAAAGAAACCTGAGGGTAAGGATTAAGCACAAAAACTGGCAGTAGTACACCTTTGAACTGCTCTAAAATATTACAATTCCATGTAAGTCCAAGAAACATTCTGACAGATAATAGATCTGCATTCACTTCAAGAATCTGGATAGGTTGCTATCCCAAAGCATGACGCCATTCATGGAACACACAGTAGCTGCCTTCTCCAGGAGTAGGATCCACACTGTGTGCTAATTGAAGCTATTTCTTTCATGTGTCATTTTAAGAAGACAGTGTTATCGTTATCCATTACAGTTCCTCTTACAATTAACCAAACAACCTTAGTTGTGATATCTCATAAATTTGTTCTGTTTTGCTTCATAATGCCAGTTATATAACACAATTGATCAGAACCAACTGTCCTTCCTTTCCTCCTTCTGTTCTGAGATGTCTGGATTTTAGATTATACTCCAGATTTGTGACCCTTATTTCAGATGGATTTTTTTTTCATGTTTATTAATGCAAAAATAGAACATTCAATTACACTCTTGTAGTAGTAGAGACACCCTCATGTCCTGCTTATCCCCTCCCACCACTTTCTTTTTAAAAATTGTTTGGAGATCTGTTTTGCTGGGGATTTTCTTCTTCTATTATTCCTGCTACCTTCAGGGATTTTACCCTTCATTATATATTTTTGCATTATAAAAATACTGCAAGTAAAAGGAAAACTAGAGCTGTGATGGTACCTGGTGATCATTATTTACTGTCTCATTTTAGTAAGCAAGGTAATCCTCAATCACTATGCAACTATTCTGTGAGAGGAAATTTGTCTTTCAGGAAAATACAGAAACTTGTCCACTTGCATAAAAGCTAATACACAACAGGTAGTGACTCCATGTTGTATGTCTCAGTTTTATTAAGAATCTTAATAAAGTCTCTAAGAGTTGGAAGGGACCTTCAGGACCATCGAGTCCCAGCATCCCCCTGCCATGGGCAGAGACACCTCTCACTAGATCAGCTTGCTCAAGACCTTGTCCAGCCTGGCTTTAAACAGTGCCGGGGTTGGGGCATCCACAACTCCCTGGACAACCTGTTCCAGTGTCTCACCAGTCTCACAGTAAAGCATTTCTTCCCAGTATTTGAAGGCAATTTCCGATCTTTCAGTTTGTACCCATTACTTCCTGTCCTATCATTACAGTTGCTGATGGAGAGTGGCTCTCCAGCTTCCATGTAGCATCCTTCAGATACTGCAGGGTTGCTAGGAGCTCTCCACACAGCCTTCTCTTCTTCAGGCTGAACGGCCCCAGCTCTCAGCCTGTTCGGGAGAGGTGCTCCAGTCCTCTTATCCATGTGTGGCCTCCTCCGCACTTGCTCCAACAGTTCCATGTCCTTCTTATGTTGGGAGCACTGGAAGAGCTCACAGCACTCAAAGTGGGTTCTCACAAGAGCAGAGAACCATGTGGGAAGCTTTTATCATACAGCAGAAGAAGTCAAATAAGCTTTGTTCTTTTTTTTTTTAAGCGGAAAAAATACCACAAGGGTATTGTATGGCACAGTGGTAAGCAGTGGGCTTTTGATGACCACCACACAACACCATACACTTAAATGCTGAGAGAAGCTACTTATGTTCTCAAATGTTTTCTGGGAAATAAAACCTGGAGACTAACTTCCTGCTCCCCGTAACCAGCGTGGAGCACTGCAGGGTGCTCCAGAAGGACTGCTGACACAAGGAGCATGAGGTGCCTGCCCATCACACCCTGTGAGTTGTGGGTGGATGTGCCCTGCCTGCCCACATGCACTCGGGAGCACAGCTCATCCTCACAGCATTAGGGTGGGCGCCCTGCCAGGTATTTCCAAAGGGGACTGTGCATGCAGGGGGTTTCCATGGACACTCAGAGTGGGGTGCTACTGGAGGAGGCTGTTTCTCAGGGATGGACTCTTTCCAGTGATTAATTCTCACTGGAGGTATTGGCCAGTCATATGCAGGTGGAATTTGGCATAGTTTGATAGCAGTGGTCTTCCTTTGCAGCTGGGAACTGGCTGCCTGGATATATTAGACATGGTGAAAGAAAAGGGCCAAGAAACAGATTTGTCCCCTGTTTTACCAGGTGTGATGGATTGAACTTTGCTTGGGTGGGCTGGTAGAGCCAGTTTCCATGATAACCTGGGATTGATGTCTTAAACAAAGTGTTTTTACATCACATAGGGAAAAAGGCACATAAGAAGCAGATCCTGCTGAGATGGCTAATGTTTTTTATCATGCCAATCTCCTTCCTTCTCGTGAGGCACAACTGCATGTAACAATGAAAAACTCTCCCTCCAGGGAGGTGTTCAACATAGGCCTGAGGGTATTCCTCCTTTCTAATAAGACACAACTGGCAAAACCATGCAGCTCCCAGAAACAGGGCCAAGCAGCAGTTGTGCCATTAGAAGGCAATATAAGCCATCAAAGATGCCTGAAGAACCACCCTGACTCATTTCCATAGTGTTGCATCAGATAGTGTAAAACCCTTCCCCAGGGTATATGTTAGGGTGTCTTTGTTGCATGGGCCTCCACCCCTCATGGACCAAGACTGCAACCATCAGAGTGATGACCAGGGAATCAAAATTGAAACGATCAAGTCTTGTCACTGGATCTTTCCTCTCCACCATCCACTGTTGTCCTTTCCTTCTGTTTCTTTCTTTTCCTTTTGTATTTTCCTTGCCGTATTTTTACATTTTTTATAGAAAAGAACAAAAATAGCTACATACCTTCTCACCACTGAAACCAAATTGTTTTAAAATAAACCTGCCTCATGTGCATACTGGTTTGTTCAGTGTTGTTTCACTCTAATCCACCTAAGGAATCTATTAACGAGAACTCAGTTACCTGCTTCAAAGGCAGGTCAGAACACTAGACTTGAAAAAAGATGTATATAATTGCAACACAGTTTCAGGAAATGTCTGCGGAGGGCTGTAGAGAATTTAAATCTGCTCATGGCATATTTGCCCACAATCCAGTTAAGTGTTTTCACCTTTGGCTTGATGCAGCTCTCAAGTGCGGTGGGAGACCAGAGGGACCAGTTTTGAAGTGCCTCGCTGAAGCAGATGATGCATACAGACCTCCGTTCTTGGTTATGAATGTCGTGGTTGAGGGGATAGGAAAATGAATATCCCTGTGAGACTGGCTGGAGAGGTTTCTGAGAGAGATTCTCATGGCTGGAATATAAATCTTCCATCCATGCAGAAGAGGCTGAGAGACAAACTCTCAAGGGATTTAAAATCCTGCATTTTGACCATATTCTGCTGTTCCTGATGGAAGGGGTAGGGCAAGCTAACACAAGACAGGATGTCTTTGCTACTGAAAAAGAGCATGTGTGTACCCTTCAGCCTTTTGTTCTCCTAGACTGCTGCTGGGTTGTGAGTGGAGATGCCTGACCTGGCACAGTCAGAGATGTCGGAGCATGTACAAGGTCTCTGCTGCTGGCAGAGCTGTGAACATGAGGGTAGCAGTTTTGGCAGAAAGGGAAGGAAAAATTGGCAGGGAGAATGTAATCTTCAGCCACCTCTTGTAGATCTGAGAGAAATGCTTACTGTCTTTTCCCAGCTGGCCACAGCTTAACTTGAACTAAGCCTGGGAAGTGCTCCTCTACTCCCAGGCAGAAGGAGCAGGAACAACTCAACTTTCAGTCAATTCTTGAAAAATGATAGTATTGAACACTACAGGGAGGGTATGGATCCCAGCTCCACCTTTCAGGCAGATGGATTGCATGTCTTGGTGCCCAGTAAAGGGGCTTTGTCCTACCAGCATCTCCAGATCCTGTATAAGGAAATCTCCATAAAAGGCCAGAATACTAGATCCAAGATTTTAGATCCACTCAGTCTAGCCTGAGTGTGGTTTGCATCATCTATCATAAAACTTGCAAGAGGAAGACCTTTTTCTCTCTATACCTCTTACTCTACTTCTTCCACGAAACTAGAGGATTAGAAAAAACATTCAGTAGGTTCAGTAGAAAACCATTCAACTCCCTCTCAAGAAGAAGCAGAGTACTCAGGAGTCACACAAATGTAGTTCCACCAGAAGAACAGGCGGATGTAGTGTTTTCCAGAACACTGAACAGACATGAAGTTTCCCTCTCCTATCCTCTGAGAGAATAGACTTTTTTTCAATGCTTCCTTCCTTATCTTGGCCTTTATTTTTTTGTTGTGTTTTTTGGTTTGGTTGGTTGGTTGGTTTTTTTTGCTGTTGTTGTTTTTGGGTTTTTTGTGTTTTTGTTTGTTTGTTTGTGTTTTTTGTTTTTTTCTTGCTTGAACTTGATACTAATCTATTCTCTGGCCAGAACTAATGGCAGAGAACTAATTTGGTCCCTGTGGGATGGCTGTAAAGAGATACATGGTACCTTTCCCACTCTCCTTGGAATTCTTCGCAATCTAAGAGATTCTGCAAGGACAGCTTTTTGCCTGAAGCTGGTTTTGAAGACTATATTGAAAGTGTGGCAGATCTCTCCTGCATAATAGGATGGATAGCAGAGCACTCCTTATGAGAGAAACATGCTACAATTTGGCTGTAAATTAGTTTTGAGGAACAACTGTCCATCTGTAGTGTTTAGAACATGACTAATGAGTGAGCAGCAGTAACTCAGATAACAGCATAGCATTACAAGCCAGAATCAAATCTGACTGCTGTGACACATGCAAGAATTGAGCAATTCTGTGATAACAAAGCTGAAAAAAAAGAGGACAGAAATGCAGAATCGTGATCAACAGCTCATTGTCCATGCAGACTAGTGACAGGTGGCGTCCCTCTGGGATCAGTACTGGGGCTGACACCGCTCAACAGTTCTGTCAGTGACATGTACAGTAGGATCAAGGGTGCTTTCATCAAGTTGACCACCAACACCCAGCTCTGTGGAGCAGACAACTTCCTGGAGGAAAGGGACGCCACCCAGACGGGCCTGGACAAGCTGGAGAGGTGGAGCTGTGCAAACCCCATGAAGTTCGACGAGGCCAAGTGCAAGGTCCTGCACCTGGGTTGTGGCAATCCAAGACACAACTACAGGTAGAGTGGAAAACTGACTGACAGCAGCCCTGAGGAGGACTTGGGGGTGATGGTTGATGAAAAACTTAACGTGGCCCAGCCATGTGCACTCACAGCCCTGAAAGGCAATGGGATCCTGGGCTACATCCAAAACAGCATGGGCAGCAGGGGAGGGAGGGGATTCTATCCCTCTGCTCTGCTCTGGCGAGACCCCACCTGGAGTACTGAGAACAGTTCCGTTGCCTCCAACATAAGGACATGGAACTGTTGGAGCAAGTGCGGAGGAGGCCACACATGGATAAGAGGACTGGAGCACCTCTCCCAAACAGGCTGAGAGCTGGGGTCGTTCAGCCTGAAGAAGAGAAGGCTGTGTGGAGAGCTCCTAGCAACCCTGCAGTATCTGAAGGATGCTACATGGAAGCTGGAGAGCCACTCTCCATCAGCAACTGTAATGATAGGACAGGAAGTAATGGGTACAAACTGAAAGATCGGAAATTGCCTTCGAATACTGGGAAGAAATGCTTTACTGTGAGACTGGTGAGACACTGGAACAGGTTGTCCAGGGAGTTGTGGATGCCCCAACCCTGGCACTGTTTAAAGCCAGGCTGGACAAGGTCTTGAGCAAGCTGATCTAGTGAGAGGTGTCTCTGCCCATGGCAGGGGGATGCTGGGACTCGATGGTCCTGAAGGTCCCTTCCAACTCTTAACATTTTAACATTCTATGAAACTCCCCAGTCAAGCCATTTGAGTAACAGATTCAAGCAGGGGGAGCCAGGCTCCCCCACCTGCCTATACATATGAAATTGTATGTATTTTCTGATCACAACCATTACCTGTGGATAACGGGGGTAGTGACTGGCTATCACTGAGAGAACACAATGGGGTGTTTCAGTTGCAACAATAGCTAGGTTGTGAAAATTGCTTCCTGTCACATTCTGTCCCTATTTCTGGTGCAGTTCTGTGCAATTCACTCAAAAAAATACCAACTGAAGTGTAGTAAGTAATTTATTGATAGAATATCACATAGACTTCAAACAGCACTGGACAGCTTAGAGCCTAGCCATGTATTTCCATGTGTGAAATTCAGATGAAATCTGTTGTTTATTTCAGTATGGAATCTTCACTTGCTAAAACAGAAGAAAACACAAACATTGTTAGGACTATTAGCCACTTCCATGCCAAACTAAAACATGCAAAGCATTAGTGGAATCAAAGACTATCTCTATGTAATTTCTTTCTTGTTAGTATTTATGATTCCTACTTCTGTGTAATCAACAGAATTGTAATTTAATTCACACCTCTGGGGTGAAGACAAACTTTTAAGTTTACTCAGTAGTAAAAGACAGTTATCTGAACTGACAAGCCAAGCCCAGAAAATGCTACCACTATAGGTATGTCCATCTTTAAGGAACCATCTTCAGCAGCTGCACTACACACAGTGAGAGTTTAACAACTGCTTTTCTGGAAAAAACAGACCAAACACATTGTTGGGAACAACAGACCTGTCATCGTTTGCCACTTTTAAACAGATTAAATATTCTAAAACAACAATCAAGAAAACTTCTTCACTAGGTGGCCTGGCAACATTACAGCACAGCCTCTACCTCTGAAAACAGAAAGTCTCATCTAACCAGAGAATATCTAAAAGACTCACTTATTTAGTCCATGATCAAAGGAGACAACGTATTTAAGAAGGCAAAATAGCTCTATCTCTAGTAAGTCATATACAAAACATATCTGAATTTCTGTATGTGTAGTTAATTTAGTTTTAGTGCTTTGTTCAACACCGGTTTTCTTTAGAACAATGCAAATGTCTTTCACATGGAAAGAGTTACTGAGCACGAAGTTATCTGCACCAAGAACAGCCTGAGTTACTAATAAAGTTTTAAAAAATTCTTCTCAGTTTAAAGTTTACCTAAAAACCTTAGGTGAAACAAAGCTAGAGAACAGATTCCTCTGTATAGCAGCAGGGAATGAATTCCGTTAGAACCATACAGGGAACACAAGAAATAATCCTAAGGACAAGGGAAACAATGCTGCAGCAGGAATACTACAGGTGGAAAGGAATGAGAACAAAAGCAGCAGTATTAGTTGCAGGTGATGCCCTCCAGCATACCCTCTTCATGTGAGAGATACAACCAATGAAGCTGACCTCTAACAGCAAGATACGAAAAAATCAAGCTCAGCTCTAATAAAACACGTGACAGCACTTAAAAGTCTCAAGTTGCAATTACATACCGTTGCCTATGCCCTATATTCAGCCATATCTGTGAGGTTTCTACACTGCATGGAGAAAAGGGCTTGCACTAGATGAATAAGGGACTTGCTGCCACTGTTGATACATGGATTCAGTTACTCCTCACAGAATAACCAGCAGCTTTTAGCAGTTTGTTTCCTCAGCGAAAATTCAGCCATTTAACAAGTCCTGACTGTTGCAAAAGTGTTAACTCTTGCTCTGACGAGCTTTTCTAAATGCAGGCATAATTAAACACCAGCACCATGCACTCCTCACACGGCCCTAACCACTGCCTCTAGGGATTAGCTGCAGGCCTCAGTTTCTCCTAAGAGCACTGGGGTGGAACACCAGTCCTGCAGCCTAACAACTGCAGGACAGCCTGGGGTGAACACACTAAACCGAGGAACTACCTTCTGCAAGCTCTTTTGCAATCCGCTCCAGTTCTTCACGTTTCTTTTTCTCCTCCGCCTCTATTCTCCTCTCTTCTTCAGCAATTGGCTTCAGATAGTCTGCCATCAACACAATACATTTAAAACACAAGTCCCCGAACGCCGGCGGAAAGCTCCGCTCCTGCGGGCTCGCTCCAAAAGGCGGAAAAGCCAGTTTTGCTGGCAGAAAGGTACATTTCATAGGGATCTGTGGCTTCACACCAGCAGGGCCGTGGCCGGGCCGGGGGAGGGAAATGGCGGCCGGGCCGTTTCAAGGTGCCCTTGCGGGCCGGGCGCGGGGGAGCGGAGAGCGGCCGCCCCGGACGCCGCACTCACCGTATCGCTTCTTGCCGTAGATCATCCCCACGAGCAGCGCCGAGTACCGGGTGAACTGCGGGAACAGAGACAAGGACGCGCCCTTCGCTCAGCTCACGGGCACGGCCGGCCTCAGCCCCGGCCCGCCGGCCCGAGCGGGTCTCCCCGAGCCCCCCGGACAGCCCGGGCGATCCCCCCACCGCCTCACCTTGATGAGCGGGGACACCTGCACCGGCGGGATCATCCTGGCGGCGGCGGCGGCGGCGGCAGCAGCTGAGCGCGGCAGGAGGAAGGGGCGGGGAGCAGCCGTGACCGGGAAGCCAAATGCTGCGCTTGCGCTCCGCTTCCCGGCGAGTCCGGCACTCCAAGAGCTCCGGCGGCGCCGGGGCCGCGGCGCCTTCGCCGCCAGGAGGGGCTGAGGGGGCTGTGACTATGCGGCCTGTGAGAAGGCTCGAGGGGGCTCTGATCGATGTTTTTCAATGATAAATCGACACAGACTGAAGTGCAGAAAATTACTTTTAAGTGGAACAAAAAATGACCCCTTTTTTCTTCTTCTTCTTTAAGCTCTTAAGGGTAATTGGACATTAAAACCTGTAGAGCCCTTTGAAAACAAGTACTGGAAATACCTTTTTCACTGTCTGGGGTCAGATATTTGCATAGATTGGTGGTGGAGTCACCGTCCCTGGAGGTGTTCGACAGGCCTGAGGATCTGGTGCAGGTGATGTGGTTTGGTGGTCTAGAGGTTACAGTGGCACTGCTGGGTGGACTAGATGGTGGTCTTCAAGGACCATCTCTTCCAACATTAATGATTCCATCATGCTATAAGCTATTGAGTGGTTATGCTGTCTCTGTGCAGATGATCAGTCTGACTGGACACAGACCTCTGCAACCAACCAGTCTAGGCAACCCTACTTTAAACTGGAGGGCGGGACTAGATGGTTTTCAGAGGCCCCTTCCAGTGACATCCATTATGGGATTGTAATAATTATTGTATTTAACTGTCATAGATACAAAACCCTGTGGTCATTAGTAATTCTATAAAGAACAACTAGTTACAGTTAGATTTGGGAATGATCTTTCTACTTCAGAATGAAACAATTCAAATTAATGCAGTTTCTTTCTCAAGAACTTAAAATGATGCTAAATGAGATCTGCTTATACAAAGTCTCATATCATGTTTGTCCTCAGGTTTAGGTTCTGAGATATTACTGAATCTAGGTTGAATAATGCTATCTTGACCACATGCAAAAATAAAATCGATCTGTCTGCAGATTACTATTTGTAAGTAGGATAAACAAAAAAACCGCAACCCAATCCACCACCACCACACACACAGACACCCCCCCTGCCCCAAAAAAAACCCGAAACAAAAACAAACCCAAAACCAACAACAACAAGAAGGAAAAATGCATTACTGAGGCAACACAGTGCCTTGTAATTTTTATGCGTTGCTTTATACAAGGCATCCTTATAAACACCGCAATGAAACTCCTTTGTCAGAATCAGTTTTTTGGCTTCATTTTCTTCAGGTACCATGAGAAATAGAATCAACTTTTCTTTACATCACATTAAAAACAATTTGGTATTTTATAACAAAAATCACAAAACTGCTGGGGTTGGAAGGGACCTTGTGTTCTTGTAGGTCTAACATAATTTTAATTACAGACATCAGCCTTAAAGTTCACCTACAGAGAAGAAATAAATGGCTTGAAGTTTTGATTTTTTCACTGATTGCAATTTATTACAAATACACATATTCACTACTTACTATGTATCTGCTGCACATTAGAAACAAAATCATACAGAACCAAAGATGCTTTTTTTAAGTATCAGAAAAACTGCTATACACAACACAATGCAAGTCATTTAACCATAACTAGGTATAAATCCCCTTGAATAGCTGAACATACTCTTCACAAGAAGTATGTAATATTCACAATTACATATTCGGTATCAAGGTGCGTCAAAACAAAAGCACAAGTGCTTTCATGACTGATCTCAACTGAAATGAGATACTTGAATTTGTTTTCACCTATCACTTCTTCAGGCATATTTTGCCACATTTTTTTAATGATTAACAACAAAATTCCCCAAATGTCTTTAATTATGGCACTAATATTGTCAGGCACTAAGACAATTTAAGATACAAATTAATCACTCTGCCAAAGGAAATGTAATGGCTTCTAGTGCAGCCACAAGCACAAAACTTATCCAGCTCCATGTAAGTGTAAAAAAAAATACATCAACATATCATGGACAGAAACATCTAGGGGTTGGTTTCTTCTGCTGTCTTCCTGAGACTCAGAAATCTATGGGATCGCTTAGTTGTCCACAACTCAGGAGGAAAGCTCAACTCCCTTACATAATTTGGAATTTTCATACATTGTATACTCATACCCTCCTTGAATATGACACCATGCCTTCCAAATAACAGAAAAATGTTCCACTGATACACAAAAAAAGACACAAAAAGCCTGAGAAATTCAGACACTTCAGATGAGCAGCTTCTGCAGAACAGAAAAAAATTACATCTAATCATAGAGCTCTTTTCCCTCAGAAAATACCAAAGCTAGTAAAAACTTGGATGCAAAGCCATGTGAGTCCTCACTTGTTACATCCTTTTTAAAAAAAGAACAGATATGCCCAAAGAACTTGTGTTCAGATGGCATGGAAGACTGCTATCACAACTGCAACTTCCATCTAAACTCACACACAGAGCCACTCAGTTACATTTCCAACTGCTATCCCCTGTTTGTGACTATGCAGAACAGACAGTGTAACCACTGAAAAAACAAAACAAAACAAAATAAAATAAATGAAACCATTAACTTGTATGCACATATGTTCTACTATTATGTGCCATCCAGAAATTCAGAGGTCTCTGTGTTTTTCATGCCTCACATTCTCTTACACAGAAGCTCAGCCAACTTCTATGCCTGTGTTTAGCTGCCATTTTGCTGGGTATCTGCACACTTATTAATCCATCGTTGCTGCAGTTACACGTCAAGCAGCGTTTTTTCCTGTAGGGCAACCCTAGAAGACGGAGAACATGCTTTTCTTTGCACCCCGTGTTTACCCAATATTCTCAACAGCAGATTTTAGAGAAAGGGCCTCGAGCACAACCAGCTTAAACATAAATATGTCCCAGTTATGGTCAAAACAGGCTTTGGTTTACATCAGTATAATCCAAACATGAATATAATGTGAGTTAGAGGAACTGACGTTGATCTCTTAAGTTCACATGCACTGTGCAGAAATTTAGGACAGTGTTTCATTTGGAGACAAACATGCCTCCTCTTCTTCTAACAATACAACCTTCCGCCTGGAGAGAGATTTCACAGACTTTATGGCAGTTAAAGAAATTCTAACAAAAATGCGCAAGGCAAGAAAAGCAAATGGGATTACAATCTGCATAAGATGGAAAATTGCTGTGCTAAATTCACTTAACAAGCAAGTTAGAAAGAAGGCCCCAAGGCTTACACAGGGGTAGAGAGCCAGCTTGGCAAACATGAAAGCATGCTCCTTGCCACCATATCTAGCAAAGGCATGCAAAGTTTCCTCTTCATTAAGAAGGGCTGTAGTCCATATTGCAAACTGAAATATGCTGGCAAAGAAAGTGATAACGCAGCTGACCTGAATGGCTTCTATTTCATTATGAGACTTCTCTGCAAATTCACTGGTCAGCTGGTAAGCTAGTGGAAGCCCTCCAATGAAAGCCAATGAAAGTATGTTGAGCAGTCCCATTAATCGGGTAGCTTTTGTTACATAAAGGAAAAGAGAGTGATGGACAAACCACAGGAGACCAATTGTAACAAATGAGCCGAAGTAAGCAAGGTAGTTTGGCCCATATTCACTTAAAGCTTCAAGAAGACTGCCATGGAAATTCTCCTCAACTTCTCTGGGATCAGGAACATTGTCTTCACTGTGGAGAGAAAAATTACTTTACTTTGCATATTAGTGCCATAAGAACACATCTAGAGCAAAACTGAACTATGCTGCTTTACTTTGAGCAAGTAGTCAACAACAAGAATCCCCTCCTTAGTTCTAATTTAGAATTTAGAAACAGTGTTTCAAATAACAGTTCTGCAAAGAAATTATAAAAAAAGGAAATCTGAATGCAGGTTGGCATTGCTTTGGGTTAATAAAGTTGCTAAAGTGATAAACAGCTTTTATTGATAAAAGGCTTTCATTTGAAAACATAACTATGGAAGCAAAAAAAGGAAGTTTTGTTCTTCAAGACTCTACACCCCAACACATATTACACAGACTCATGATCACTACTGCTGGAATGTGGGCGTTAAGAAGTATCTTTGGTTTATGCTCTGTGTCCTTCCAGAAAATCATACTTTAAAGTAACTACTGCAAATTTTGGAAGTCATCAACAATGTTTGATTAATTTTATTTCCTCAAATATTACATACAGACAGAAGTTAATATATTTAACAAGACAAAGTGTAAGAACCAGCACAAAGCCTTACCATATATCCAAAATGAGCAGGGTTGCTACAATGGCATAGACTCCATCACTGAATGCTTCTACTCGCTCCTTACTCAGAGGCTCACTGAGGTAAAAAGTGAAGGTTTCTAAGCTATGATGTTCCTCCTCTTCACCTCTCTGACCTGGAAACAAATCCAGAGGCTTAATAATGAAAAGAAGTATAAAATAAGGTAGTTCAACAGCCTACTGTGACCTCCTTTTTTCTCCATCTGCCAAAATTTTTCTTTAGACAAAAGGATGCCAGTCATCCACATGTCAGTCACTCCACTTTTTTTGGCATATGCGCCTCTCCCTGGAACTTGTATTTCTTTCAAGACAAGTGCTTCAGGAACAACAAAAAAGCTCTGTCCTTCAAACTGTATGGCAAACCATTTCCACCAAGTGGATAATGACTCCAAGCTGTAATTGGACAAAACAAATCAGATTGCTAATTGCTGTAGGGCCTCTATGACAGCTTGGAGAACTTATGAACATGGCAGAAAAGAATCTATCTAGCATGGGGGCTGAACTGGGATATCGAATGACCTCTTCTTAATTTAAGCCTTTTATCAAAAGGTGTAGTTTTTATAGGAAATGCCGAACACATCTCTAACTGAACTCAGAACTACCTAGCTAGCCAAAATACACTGCTTCAGGTGTATATACTGGACAAAAGGAAGGTTAAAGTTCCACAGGCATGCAAAGCAGGTGTAACCACAAGCAATTCAATAGAGCAGTATTTCAGCCATCTGACAGGGTGAGAGGTAGAGATGTGACCTGACCCAAAACCACAGTGGCCCCATTGCAGTAAACATGGACAATATTTGCTTGTGTTTATTCTTAGGTTCTGGGAGCCTGGCGTCAACCTTTCAGAGCATTTCTGCTTCCCTGTTATTGTTGCCACATGAGGGAGTGAACAGTATGCTCCTATTTTTACTGTAAACAGACAGACTGGTACTAGTCTGAATAGCAGCAGCAGCAGAAGTACCAAAGTGTCATTTTTCTGACCCAGCTTGGGAGCATCAGTTCCAAAGACATTATCTGTTCAGTGGTTTTGTGGTCCCTCTCAGAGGGACACTGCACCTTTTAGCCAGAAGATTACATGATATCCCCTTCTCTTTTTATTTTCTAAATGGTAACCTCTTTCTCAGCAGGATTTAAGAGCAGCTCAGGTTGTTCCTACGGTTGTGCAGTTGTTAGTCCTGAGACAAGGAGGGCAGAAAGCACATGAGGGAAGGAAGCACGGATTTAGGCTAACTTAAGACACGTGTGACGGTGCCTCATCAGATTACAGCAGTTAATGAGATGCAATACCCTGAACAGTTAACTATTGTGAGAATGTTTGATTTACAGGTGCAATGCTTGCCTGTTTGAAAATGTTTGACTATTTAGCATTGCAGGGAAGAAAGTGATAAAGGCAGAGAGCTTACTTCCTTATGTTCTTCCATCTCCACACTCCCTCTTGAGGAGGGAAAAGCGATAGATGGCCTGCAGCCATCATTCATGTACCTACATGTGTCTGCATGCACTTGTGTTATCAGGACAAACCAGAAAGGTTTTGCACTGGGAAATTATATTTAAATGTGTTGTGTAACACAAATCTCAATATAATTATGGGAAACCAGGGAGCAAGCGAGACACTGTTTAGAAGCACATCAGTAAACCCTAAAATCACTATGTACCTAAAATCACAAGACCAAAAAAGAAAGCAGAACTGAAATTACTTCGTTCTGGGCTGTCTGCATAACATGTTGACAACCCAATCTGAACATATGCCTAGGAATTTTGTTACTCACCAAGAACTTTGGTTTTACACCACGTAATTACTCGAGTGAGATGTGGAAAAACAAATACAAGTCCAAGAAGTACATAAGACTGTTGGAGAAGAAGATGAACAGTTTAAATAGAGTTATCAAAATATAAATTACTTTCCAGATTTAATATGAAAATATAACCCTCAATCTTAGAACTAATCACACTGAGAAATAGAAATCTTGACTTACAAAAAGGCTCAGCTGAAATGCTCATGCACCTCTTGAATATTGCATGTGGAACCAAATACTGCTTTTTCCTCGCTAATTTAGAAAGAAACAAACTAAAAAAAGCAGGAAAATAATTCTGCTAAATTAAAAGTGCAGGAATAACTGCTTTGGAAGTTGAAGAATTATCCCTATAATCCTTATGGGTCCTTCTAATTCATGATATCCTAAGATTCTACTATCTGTGTCACAAGAACACATTGGTGGGTCCTAAGTGGTTCACAGGTTTTGCACAGGTCTAAGCATAGGAGCAACTTGGGGTCTAATTTCACCATCGTTAGTATTAAAAACAACCAACCAAACTACAGTGAATGGAGTGAGGAAGAAGAGAAAAATATATTTTCAGATAAAACTAGGCCTTTTCATGTTTGGACTCATAACAACTCCTTTCATCAAAAGCAACCTGATTTCTCACAACTTAGGGATTATTTATATACTGGTAATTTCTGTGGAATCTTTCTCAAAATTCAGTTAAATCCATCTTTTCCTAAAGAACAAGAAGAATGGAAGCTCAGGATACATTCAACAACTAGACTTCAGTTCTGAGTAGGCGTTCCAGGAAAGAATTAAAGCTATTAATAAGTAGTAGTAGACATCAAATACAGATGGAAGAGAAAAAGGCTATGTAAAAATGGTCCTTAGACAAAACTATTTGTTTCGAGGTGCAGGTGGGCTAACTGGTCTGCCTAATCTGTTGGCTCTTACACCTTAGATTAGTGCACCAACTGCATTCATTCTTCTTCAGTCTGTGCAATGTCATGTTCACTCATGTAAACTTTCATATTACCTCAACTACTTTGGATGCATAAGATACTAAGCTAGAGTTTAGAAGACCGGCTTAACAAAAAAAAAAGCAGTAGCAAATAATATTGTAGCAGAATATTCTTTTTAAACTATAAAAACTCATGGATTAAGTTACAAGTTTGATACATGTGATTAAATACATTCAATGCAAAGCAGCAGTCATGATTACAGCACCCTATAACTGGCAATTGAGAAAGTCTACCTAATTAACATAGACGCCATTATTTAATAATACAAACTGCTGCATCAAAGTTTTCTGTTAACTTAGAGAACTTACCAAAGGAATAAAGAAAAAAGAAAAGATGGCTGCTAGAAAGCATAAAACTGGTCCTCTTAAGATAATCTTTAAGATATGACGTTTATAGAAATTCTGATTTTCAGACTCCTGTATCTGTTGATTCAGTAAGTGTGGGTGATAGAATCCATATGCTACTATCACAGCCTGCAAGAAAAAGAGCATTACTGAATGTATTACACATAGGTATATGCAGGATCTGAAATATAAGACAAATAACTATAAATCAACACATTCCAAAACACTTTCAAACTTATTCTTCACTCCCATATGGAAGGTTGGTCCTAGAAACTCTGAGATTTGTCAACATACTGCATGTGAAGATATTCATCTCCTCTGCAGAGCCTGCCATGACCTTTGAACCTTGATGAAAAGGAATGAAGACCTCTGTAATAAGGAACTGAAAGTAACAAAGCACTGCACCAGGAAGAAGAGTGCTGCTGGACTTGAGTCTGAAAGCCTGTGTTCCTTCATCCACTGCTACATGGCTCAGAAAGATATCCATCAGCATGAAAAGTTAATTGTGCTTTCCCCAAGGCATTTTTGCAAAGAGTGGGAAAGGAATTCTATGAACATTGAGATCAGCTGACTTAGTTGCATAAACCAGCTTCATGGGACAGTGAACTTTTATCTTACATACAGGTACTGTATTATCATAATGGGCACAACTTTGAAAAATAATGCTATACAAATAACATACTTAGCAATTTATGCCCCTCACTAAGAAACTTTTTTCAGTTCTACACAAGAAAGTCTATTTAAAAGTGAAAATGTAAATGGATAGCTCCAATACCTGTATAAGGCCAATGACAACAGCACAGACACTGAACAGGAAGATGCCAAAAGATACCCCTGGAAAGGAGGCCATTAAGGAAAACTGGAAAAAAACCAACAAGATTATATATTTAATTAAGAATCAATGTAGGAATAACAGTAGAGAAATAGAAGCCTGCTTCATTCAATATTTAAACTCCTAAGTCTAAATAATAATTTGCATTTCAGCATAATTCCATTAAATGGAATTTCTAGCCACAAATACAGGTAGGCATCCTAACACATCTGGAGATATGGTTTTGCTCTGATGTTGACAGCATTAAACCACAGCCACTCTGGCACTGTGTCTCCATAATAATTAGAATGGCTTGTACTTGAGCATAAAGTTTAACTGGTTTTGGTTGACATGATGTCATAGCTGTGAAAATTCTTGATATTAGGATACCTTTTTTAATCTTTTATTTTGTCTACCTCAATGGCTCCCTGTTGTATTAATTTCTACAGCTTTTTTTAGGGGAGGATAAAAAAGAAAAAAAAAAAAAAAGGCAGGGTGTAGTGTTAAGGTAACATTGATAGCTTTCCAAAAATAATTTCAGCTTCAAGGCAAAATGAAAAGTACATTCTCTTGCTGATAAAGATCATTTTACTGATCATAGCCTTATTTTGTGCAGACTAAATGTAAGACATATATATATATCCAAGGAGAAACAGGTGCATGTCTTACACATAAAACAGTTAAGATGTGTTTTAAGCAACTCTTTTGTTCTGTTAATATGGTATTAATTTGCAAATATTCTTTTGAGGTTGTATGACCAAAAATTATGCAGATTTTAAACATGAACCATCAACTGCCAGAATCAACTTTGCGGAGCACATCAGAAGTGACAACACAAACTCGGTCTAAATTACAAAAGGAAAATGTCTTGCCATATAAAGAAGAATTTGAAACACAGTTTTATTTATCTTACCAAATTCTTATCAGATAACCTGGACCTTTTTTAATACAGCTGCTTTTTAGAAGAAATTGTGGGAATTTTTTACTATGAAGGAGGTGAAACATTGGCAGAGTGGCCCAGCCCCTGGAGACATACAAGGTGAGGGGCTTTGAGCAACTTTTGAGCAACTTTGTCAGATCCTCAGCTGACAAAGCTCCTCAGCTGATCTTTGCAGGGGTTGGACTAGAAGACCTTTAATGGCCCCTTCCAACCCAAACTATGACTTTCCATAACTGCAATTTTTGTTTGTAGAATACTCATTTTTGCCAGGTCTAAAACAGGCAATATTTGAAGGTTATAAAATAGCTTCATGAATTTTCAAGAAGCAACACTTAACTACGCTAGTGGATTCAGGGTTTATACTACAACAACACTCTCCTGGGTTTCTGAATACTTTGGTAAAGTCTTTCCAAATAAATAAAGAAATAAACACTGTAATTTAAGCATATGTCAGAGTTTAGAAAATTACTTACTGTATATGGCAAGAAGGTTATGATCATCATACAAGCCTAAAACAGAAAAAGCATATTGAAACACTATGTATCTTCTGCTTCTTCTGGATACATCTTCAATGAGGGTATTGCTTGCTTTGTATTTTACAAGATCATATGCTTGTGTTGCATAATGAAAAATACCCACATTTCTGAAGTTGCTGATTTTTGACTACACAAATGGAACAAAAAGAACACATCTTCCATGTTCTCTATCCAAATTGGGCAAGCTTATTTTAGAAAACACTACAGTTTTGTTACGAATACCCCAGGTAAAAGTTTTGCTATGGTTTTTAAGATACTTCTTTCTAAAACAGCAATGCTAAATATACTACACCTTCTAAATAGGTGTTTCTGATTTTATTAAGAACATTAATATATATTAAGAACATTAACACTGGATCATAAATATTTCATTTCTAAAAAAAGCAAAATTAAGAAAACTCAACCAAAAATCATAAAGAAATGCATTGCTTTGAAAGCTGCATTAGCTAAGAATTAGATGTCTTAGGCTATTCTTCTAAAATATTTTCCTCATGGAAATGTTGTCCTCATGTTATCTCATGGAGCTCCAACAGTGCTTTTATTAACAAAATTAGAATAACTGTGTGGTTGCATACTTTCAGAGAACAGAGTTTAAGACAACATTGCAAAATACTCAGTTGCCTCAGATGAACTTCAGACTAATCTGCTGCAGAGCTTCTTTTGGTTTATAGTATAACATCAGCAAGTTAAAAGCAAGTTATTTATCAATCGGTCACATTGAAACTAAAGATCTTTGTATTTTCCTGACTTGGAAATATGTCAGTGTTATGCTATCTAACATATAAACTTTTGGATATTCACAGACACACTAAAGTGACCTGTATTTGTTAGTTTACTATTCAGCTTATCTGACAAGACTCACCAGATTTAGAAGAGCCAGGACATCATCTATATGCTCTATCACCTGAAACAGCCTGTCAAGGCAAGGCAAAGTAAGGTTATCATGAACAAGCCAACTTAGGAAATACATTTTACAACACTACATACAAATTGTACATTTATGATACTATGGAGGAACCCAATTTCCTTTGCCCTAGAATTAATACTAGTATTCCAGGTGCTACCAAAACTCATGTAGATAAAATATGTATGAAAGTAAATTGTTAGAAAAATCTTAAAAGCGAGATACTATCAAGTTCAATCATGGAGCATTTACTTAGAACCTGGCTTCTATTTGAATGGCAAAGTATTTTCAAAATTTTAAGCCTTAGACGAATTTTTCCTGATGAAACAGCACAGAAAGAAAAAGCTTTCCTTGCAAACGTCCCCAGATTTTGTCATGAAACTCCTCATTCACAAAACTGTCACGTAGAATCAACAGCACCCATCACCCTCCACAAAACCCTGAGATTGTACCTCAGCATTTACTTATACAAACAAAGAAAAGCACTTTGATAAAGAAATTGAGGTGAGGCACCAGCTTCAAATATTGAATTACAGGTTGCATGCGTTTATTTGAATGCAGCCAATCCACTTGATAGTGACATTTTTAAATTTCAAAATTAAATCAAAAACTGTCCTGGTTCCAGTATGATGCCTGCATGCCAATTTCTTTTTAACCACCAAGACATGGCAGGTGGGGCTGTCCACAGCTCTGAAAACTACAGAATCTGCAACACTACAATTGATTTTGTTACAACTACTGCTGAGGACAGAGAGATGAGCTTTAGGCCAGCTGTACTGTATCAGTTCCTTTGCTGTGGAGCATGCAAGCTAGAAATGCATGTTTTTTCAGCATAATTAGAAGGTTAATTCCATCTAACCTTCCAGGTAAAAAGAAAGTAACTCCAAAAGATACATTATGCTTGTTTTTCTCTGTATCACTATTGCAGAGGTGTAAGAGCAGCTATTCACTGCTAAGGGTAGCACTTCTTTACAATGATTTTCTAATGTTATTCAACAACAGACAATTCAGAAGTCTGGCAGCAAGATAGAAATACATCAGAGACATGGTTATCTCCCGCCCTTTCTAGCTTTTAACTTTAGATTTAAACACCATGTTCCTACCTTACATGAGCTGCCCATGCCACTGTGACTATTAAAAAGGTCATCAAGTAGACGGCAATTTTTGCTAGGAGAAGTTGCTGAACACTTTCACCTAATTTCTGAAACAGAAAGTGACAACCAAGGAAGTAAAATTTAAATGTTATGTTACAAAATCATTATCAACATCTGAAAAAGAGATGTACAGTAATGTAATGTATTTTTGGAAAATGCCTTCCAAGCATGCAGCTCCCATTCAACAATCTCTTTAATACATTGCAGAGAAACCAGTTTACTAGGAACTTATTACATAGGCTGAAATTTAGCATTTGATATACCAACACACCTCATCAATCCGTAAAAGGGCTTCCCAATGCTCTGTTCACCTTGTTATTCATTTATGCATTCTCTCATCACCCTTACTACAATAATGCATTTCAGAGGACTGGATACAATATGCCTCTTTTACTTTCACAGCACTGACTTCTGTAGTAGAAGCATTGCAGAGATTTCATGTGACAATTGTTAACAAGGAGAAAGGAGAGGGCTTATGCTCAGCAAATTTTGCAAATACCACTACAATGGCTTAAACAGACAAATATATTGCATTTGCTGTGTTACAGATCTTATCTGAGCTTCTTAAACTATAATTTAGGTCTGTTTAAGAGTAGAAAAAATAAATCATGATTAAAAAACTCGTAATTGTTCTCAAATTATTAATGTTTCCTAAAATCTCTGGGTATTCTCAGAATTAGTTTATTGTCGGTAGTCTTCTTTTTCCACCTTTGTTTACTCAAATTATATTTATTATGAATGTGACTTTAAAACTAGCATTCAGATTGTGCTTTACAAGCGGCTTCTCTTAGTGATCGTTTATTACCAATTAGACCAGATGCTTTCTTAAAGATGTTTTGGTCAGATGGCAATTCATTTTTCATCAAAAAGTAACTAGTAACTAAAAGTAATCTATGGCCTACAACATACAGCTTATTCAGGCTTTATGTCACAACATCTACGTATAACACAAATCTTTATCTAAAAGTTTTACACCCGAAGTTCACCAGCTCCTCGCCCTATGTGAGATTTGTGTTAGGTTTAATGTTGCTTAATGGCTTCTGCTTTTGAAAGCCTGTAACTCGAAATGAAGTGGGCGTGCTAAACGAGGATGTTACATCTACTTGCCAGGACACAAAAAACAACAAATGGCACGTGATACCTGGTCAGGATGTATTTTTGTGTGAGCCACCGGCAAAATCTGAAATGACAAAATGTTTATTAGCACATGACGTCCTTTTCCTTGCTGAATAGTTCCCTAAAACCACACAACCTTCAGGTGCCCGCGGATCTCGTAGCCACGGGCAGCTCTGGAAGCCACAGCCGCTCTCGGGCCGTGGCCCGGCCCGCCTCGGCCGACACCGCCCCGCCGACATGTCGGCGACCGCGGGGCGGGCGCGGGGCCGGGCGGCCCGGACAGGCACGGGCGCGACCCGGAAACCCGGGACCAGCCGCGGCGGCCCCAGGCTTCTCCCTCCCTCCCGCCGCCGGGCGCTCACCATCACGGTGGCGATGATGGACAGGAGCGCGTCGCTGTAGGCCAGCAGCCGGTGCGATGTTTGCGTGCTGCAGCTCGGCTCCGGCCCCGGCCCCGGGCCGCGCTCCCGCGCCGCCGCCCGCGGAGCCGACATGGCCCCGCTGCGGTCGCCGGCGGCGGGGGCGGCGCTTCCCCTCACCCTCACGGCGGCCCCGGGGGGCGGAGGAACGCTGCTCGCGGAAACAATGGGATGGATGTCCGTGAGTGGCCGTGACGCTAGGCGTCCAGTGGCTGAAGCCGAAATCCCGCCCTTAAAAGACCTTCCAGTTCACCTCCCCGTTTTCTGTAAAGCGTCCTGAATCTGGTGACACTGAGGATGTTCCACACCGCCCAGGAAACATCAACATAAGAGGCAAAGAAAAGCATGACTCTTACAGAAGCAATTGATTTTCCTCAGACAAATTCCCTTTTTAAAATGAGAGGAGCATGTCAGTAGCTGAGGGAGGTCATCCTGTCCCTCTGCTCCGCCCTGGTGAGTGCTGTACTCAAACCTGAGCTCCTCGCTTCCTGGGAGACATGGAGCTCCTGGAGCAGGCCTAGTAGATGGTGACAAAGATGATTAAGGGACTGGAGCATCTCTCTCAGCAGGAAGAGCTGAAGGAGACGGGCCTGTTCAGCCTTGAGAAGAGGTGACTGAGAGGGGAACCTCAGGAGTGTCTATGAATAGACACTATATATTGGGTTGGTGCCAAGAAGATGGACATAGGTTCTTCTTTGTGTTGCCAAGCGATAAGATGAGAGCCAGGAAGCAGAAAAGCTGCGCCTGAGTATGAGGAAGAATTCCTTACTGAGTGGGTGATCAAACAGGAACAGTTTGCCCAGAGAGGTTGTTTGGTCTCTCTCAGTTAAGATACGCAAGAACTGTCTGTATGCAATCCTGTGCTGTGGGCTCTAGAATAACCCTGCTTGAACAGGGAGGTTAAGTGACCTGCTGCGATTCCTTCAAACCTTAGCCATTTTGTGATTCTGTGATCTTGTGAAATAAAGACCTGTGGGACTACACGCCAGTCAGTCTCAACTCTGTGCCTGGTGACATCTCAAGGGGAACTATGGTAAGGCACATGGAAAATAAGGAGGTGGTTAGTGACAGCCAGTGTGGCTTCATTAAGGGCAAATCATGCCTGCTGAATGTGGTGGCCTTCTGCAATGGGGTTATAGAGGTGATGGTAGAACTGACATCATCTACCTGGACTTGTGCAAAGCATTTGCAGCCAATGGTTTGGGTTGGAAAGGACATTAAAGATTGACTGTTCCAACCCGCCTGTAGTGGGTAGGGACACATTTCACAAGACTAGTGGCTCAAAGCTCCCTCCAGTCTGGCCTTGAGCACTTCAGGGATGGGACACCCACCACTTCGCTGGGCAACCTCTTCCAGTGCCTCACCACCTTTATAATAAAGAATTTCTTCCTGATATCTAACCTGAACCTACCCCTCCTTCAGCTTAGAGCAATTTGCTCTTGACCTGTCACTACACGCTCTGACCCAAAGTCTCCATCTTTCTTGTAGTCTCTTCAGGTACTGGAAGCCCGTCTTCTCTTTTCCAGGCTGAACCATCCCAATTTTCTCAGACTTTTGTCATAGGAGATATACTCCATCCCTCTGTTCCTCTCGGTGACCCTTCTCTGGACTCACTCCAACAGTTCCATGTCCTTCCCCACAGTGAGACCCCAGAGCTGGATGCAGGGTTCCAGGTGGAGCCTCACCAGAGCAGAGCAGAGGGGCAGAATCCCCTCCCTCCCCTGCTGCCCACGCGGCTTTGGATGCAGCCCAGTACATGTTTGGCTTTCTGGGCTGTAAGTGCACATGGCCAGGTCATGTCCAGCCTCTCATCCACCACAGCTGTCCTGATCCAGTGCATGAGGTTTAACGAGATCTTACACTTGGTCTTGTTAAACCTCATGAGATTCCCATGGTCCCACTTCTCCAGCCTGTCCAGGTCCCTCTGGAAGACTTACAGTCCTTCAGGTGTGTCAACCACATTACTCAGCTGAGTGTGATCTGCAAATCTGTGGTGAGTGCACACAATCCCTTCATCTATGTCACTAATGAAGATACTGAATAACACTGGTCCCAGTATGGACTCCTGAGGGACACCACTTGTTACTGATATCCATCAGGACTCTGAGCCATTGACCACTACCTTCTGGATGATCAATGGTTCAGACTCCCAATGGACATCTATGACAACTTCTGATACTACATTTGGACATATTGGAAAAGGATGTATTTCTATGTGAACCCTTTGTGATCATGTATTTATAAATAATATTACTAGAGATGAGAGTATTCACTTGAATATTTGTGCTTCTATTTTTTTAGAACTGTGTCTTTAATTATCCAGGTCCTGTTACATGTTACAGTTGTTATGGCATGATGATTTACACAACTGTTAAAACAGACCCATGGAAATGGATAAAAGGCTCAGATCACTGTCCATCACAATGTAGATGAAATATCTCGTGTCTTGGAATGGGTGAAGAAGGATGGAGAGCATCAGTGATAGGACACTCTTTCCAGATGGTCACTCACTGCTGTGGAAACTTTCAGTAGACTGTTTCACTGTTGTTCTTTTAATATTAACTGTTTTGCTTTAATAATAGCCAGGTATGTAAAACCATGTATAATGATCCATCAGCTACACATAACGTCTGGATGGATGAAAATTAAAGGTGTTCAGGAGAGGGATAAGGAATTGCTCTATAGGGATACTCCAAAAATTGATTACATGAAGGTGTGGTGGAGGCACTGAGTTGAAGGTGTACATTTGCACCATGTAGCCATAGCACAAATAATGTAGGAATGAGACCCAAAAACAAGAGATATGCTGGGAAATATTCAGTGAAGGGATTATGTGGGCATGATAGCCACCTGATGGAAGTGATAGGTCACCAGGGAGAGGCTGAATGACCCTTATTGCAATCAGCAGTGGAAGAGGGAGTGACACTACTGCTTCTGTTCTATTTTGCTCAAACCCCATGATTTTTCTCTTTATAGTTCTTAATGTCCCTCATTTGCATATGAAGTGTCTGCCCCCTCCCAGTGTTTAAGGCCAAAATAACTGGATACTTGACTATAGTCTCACCCCCACTTCTCCCAAAAGTGGAAATGGGCATTTGAAATCTCCTAACTCACAGACCAGTCTATGGGCTGGCTCTTCTCTGTAGCCCTGGTTTCATACCTGAGATATTTTGGTTTTCTGAAATCCTTTTCCCAGGGAATTTTCTGTAAACTTCTTGATGTCCCTCTGGTCTGACCAATGTGATTAAAGAGGTTTGTTTTTTTGTCACCAATCAGATTGGTGTGTGTAAAATAGCATGTAACAGAGACACATCCCAAAAAACAGAGGAGTCATTTTCAGCCTTCTGAAGTCAGAGTGTGTGTTATTGTGGTGTAAAACAGCATCACTTCTCCCCAGGAAGGACACCTCATTAGTAGGACTTCTGCCTCCAGCTGCATTGGAGCATGCATCCAGGACACCTGGAACACTTGTACATTGCACTACATGCTTGTATTTTCTAGGTCTACTGCCTTTATCACCAGCAATCTAATGGGAATCTACTACCTCTTTGTTGTGGTCTAGATGTGGTACTCCCAGCTCGGTTCCCCCACCCAGATTCTTCCAAACCACATGCAGTTGGCTTGGCTTTCCCTCCCTTTTCCCCCTCAGGGAATGGAGTTGAGAAGTGAAGGCACAAAAGGTGAAAAGGGTTGAGACAAGACTCATTTGCTGGAAACAGCAATCGGATAAGGTACGATAATGAACAGTCACAGCAGCAATAGTAAAAACGAAAGTATAAGAGAAGAGGGTAATTTGCATGCATGGCGAGCAATGTTCATGCTCACCACATGAACAATGAATAATGTGCAACAGGTCCCCCACAACACCACACTTCTTTGTTCTATCAGAAAAACAGATCCCCTTCTTCCTGGAATTCAGGAAAGTCCCTTTTCCCCACTGCTGGCAGTGATGTAAGGTGGTACCAAATAACAGGATTCTTGGCCATGCCCCCTCCTGCTGATCTGGACTGGAATCAGAACACCATTGTTTCTATAAACCACACTATTGGTTCATCTGTGTTTGTGAAAGTTCTTATTGGGCCAAGTAAACTCCCAGCACTGAATTCATGAACCACACTATTTGTGAATCTGGGATCACCAATGTGACTGGATTTCTGGTGTGACTCATAGTATCTTAGCACCCGGGATCTCACTGGACATGACCTGACTTACAGTGCTGAGTTGTTTACAAACAGAAATGAAGCCCAGATGCACCCAGCCCCTCTGATCTTCCAGGACCAGCTGGAATGCCAGAGGGTTTATCTTTTGCCACATTTCTATAATCTTGGTGCAGCACTCAGAAAAGTTGACTTTTCTTTGTATGTATTTTTTTTCCTTTTACATTCAAGGTTGGAAT
Source organism: Sylvia atricapilla (assembly GCF_009819655.1). NCBI lineage: Eukaryota > Metazoa > Chordata > Aves > Passeriformes > Sylviidae > Sylvia > Sylvia atricapilla. The sequence goes on from NC_089174.1 coordinate 43,503,499, forward strand.
TGGAGCATATCCTACTAAGGAGGATTTATTAAGTGAGAATATTTTGTAAGACAGAATAACAGAACATGTAAGGTTAGAAGGGATCACTGAAGGATACCTAGTCCAACCTCTCTGCTCCAGAAAGGTCCCCTAGAGTACTCTGAATTGTGTCCAAATGGCTTATGAATATCCCCAGAGAAGGAGACTCCACAACCTCTCTGGACCACCTGTTCCAGTGCACATTTATCTGCACAGTTAGAGAGGTTCTTGCTCATGTTCATGTGGAACTTTCTGTGTGTCAGTTTCTGTCCATTGCATCTTGTCCTATTGCTCAGCACCAGGAAGAGCCTGGATCCATCCTCTGACACCCTCCCTTCAGATATTTCTGTGCAATGGTAAGATCCCTGCTGAATCTTCACTTCTCCAGGCTGAACAGGCTCAGCTCTCTCAACCTTTCCTTTTAAGAGAAAGACGCTAGTCCTCTAATCTGCTCTGTCATCCTCCATTTGACCTGCTCCAGGACCTCTGTGTCTCTCTCGTCCTGAGGAGCCCAGAACTGGACACAGCACTTCAGATGTGCCTCACCATAGAGGGACAAGATCACCTCCCTTGACCTGCAGGCAATTCTCTTCCTAATGCACCCCAGGATCCCAATGGCCTTCTTGGCAACACAAGCATACTGCTGGCTTGGACAGCTTGTTGTCCACCAAGATCCCCTAGTCCTTCTCCACAGAGCTGCTTTCCAGCAGATCAGCCTCAGCCTGTGCTGGTACCCCAATTGTTCTCTCCCAAGTGCAGGACCCTCCATCTGCTTTTGTTCAGCTTCAGACAGTTCCTCTTTACTGATTCCTCCAGCTTGTCAAGGTCCTTCTGAAGGGCTGCACATACCTCTGGGGTAATTGGCCACTCCTCTGAACTTTGTGTCATCAGTGAACTTGCTGAGGAGGCATCTACCCTTTCATACAAGTGAACAAGTTAAGCAACACTGGGCCCTGTATAGAACCTTGGAGGACACCACGAGTGACAGGCTTCCAGTCAGACCCTGTGCCACTGATTAAAAACACTCTGGAATCTGCCATTCTGCCAGGTCTTGATCCACTTCACCATCCATTCACCCAGCTTCCATTTCCTGAGCTTACTTATGACCACATCATGTCATGAGAGAAAGTGTTGAAATCCTTGCTGAAGTCATGGTAGGCATATCAAACTGCTCCCCTCCATCCAGGTAGTTGTCCCATTGTAGGAGGCAATCAGGTTGGTCAAGGATGGTTTAGTCATGCTTGACTCCTTTAGTCAATCCTTTAGTGAATCCATGCTGACTACTCCTGATTGTCTTCTTGTCATCCACTTGGATAGAGTTATCCTTCAGGATGAGCCATTCCATCACCTTTTCAAATGGAAAAACGTAAAGCACAAGTATTTTAGAATGCAGTGTAACATGAATTCCTGATGGAGGAGACTGAAATTATTAATTTAAATATTTTCCCATGCTTTGTATGAAGTGTTTTATGTCAAGATGTAACTTGAGCTCGATGTGTATTTATTACACAGAATTGAAATATCTCCAGGCACACAAATCTCTGTATAGCTATTATATTTTCTACTGTATCATAATAAATTCTGAAACTAAGGAAAGACAATGAAATAGCTAATGGATTTCACAGGGCAAGATTTAACTTGCCTTAAAGTCCTCCTCTTTATTGCTTTTCTCCACAAACACTTAAGCAATCATTGTTCTCTGGAGAACTGGTGTTTCTTGGTGTTATATGCTGAAAACTTCTGTTTCTAGATTTAAACAAAAATAAAAGGGCAAGACAAAACCAAAAAAAGGTGCAGATGGTCTTTTTCCTTCAACTAAGTCCTGTTCACATATCACTTTCAGAGGGGTGGTTTTCACTGTTAGTGACTGGCCTATTGCAGCACACTAGCTATCACTTGCATTGGTACGGTTAGGCTGTGCCTTCTCCAGTCATTGCAGCTGAGATATAATTTTTTGAGGATTGGCTTTGTCTCATTTGTTTAAGTGCTCTGCCTTCATTACTGTTTTTATTACCTCATGTAATACTGGGAAGCCTCCTGAAGTGAAGATGTGCCTCTTCCTAGCATTGGAGGCTTCAGAATGAACACACATCTCTTGAGATGTTTGCTGGTGGCCTGGTAAGGAATGTAGTTTACTCCTGATGGACAGTTGTAAATCCTTCTGTTGTCAATGAAGTTGTGTCTACATTTCAGTAGCACTCTTGCTGCTGTTTAACATGCTTAGGTTTTGGAGCTACATTTTCAGAACTAACAAATGATTTAGAGAAGCTGAGCTCACCATGATGAGCAGCAATGTAGAGCTGCTCAGAAAGACAAGGGTTTTTAAGACCAGACACAACTGTTGTTATTTCTAGGCAGTTTTTTCACACTGCTGTATTCAAGTGCTCCAGTGTGTTGTTGCCCTGTGTTCTGAAACAAGCCAAAGTGCTTCCAAATAAGCAGCACTTCCTTGCTTAGTTTGGATTCTTGAGTCTACGTGCTTCCTACTAGTGTCTGTCCATTGAGACAAAAAGTACGAGTCTTTAAAATCAATTGTGAGAACCTGACCATTAATAAATCCAAATTTTACTGAGCTAGGCTATAACTTTCACTTTCAGAATTCAAGGTAACAAACTTGTAATGAACCCAGTGTCTTCATCCCTGTTTCTACAGAGCATGCTGTTTTATTGTTCTACAGCTCCTGACTTAGTCACAGGATTGTGGAAGGAGAAAGCAGTTCTTCTACCTGGAGCTGTTATGAACATTTGTTCTCAGATAAAGAGAGATACATTTCTGCATTGCTCACTACTGCAGCTGAGTAAAATGTATGGATATTATGTCTAGTTGAAAACATCATTTACCCCTATAAATTCAAACAACATCTGTGTTCTGTGTTAATATCTTAAAATGCTCTTTAATTGGCACTTAAAATAAAGGGTAAGAATGGTGGCTCAGGAAAATCTGCAAGAGCACTTAACTTTGGGTTAGCTATGTTCACATTTTTCCATAATAATACACTTCTGAAAAGTTTAGGAGGTTACCCACATTGAAGTCTTAGGAAAGAAGTCTCTGTAGCAATGCCTTGTAAAAGCCACACAGATCAGTCTTACCTATTGAACCTTTGGAGAACAAGCAGGGAGGAGCAATAACATCAGCTCTTTGCAGTAAGACATTACTTTTCCACTTCACCTTCTGCCTGTGATTCTGCTGTAGTCTGGTTGCTTTGGTTCTTTCTCACTTGCAGACCTGCTAAAGATACCAAACCATGTCAAAAAAAGAAAAAACAATTTCTTTTTGCCTCATACTCTGTCCTGGTAAGTAAAAATGCTGATTGTATCTTTGCTTTTATTGATGCTCACACAGAAGAATGCTATCTCATGAAAGTTCAGGGCTATCTCCCCCAATGGAGGAAAGAAAAAACAAAATAATTATTTAGAATGGACTTTGGATTAGTGTCCTTGCTTGACTATTATTTGTCTTATTTGTTTAGCATGCAGTATAATCTGACTTAGATAACTTTAAACTTTTGCTTGAGAAAAACATGGATTAGTCTACAGGTAGAAGTGGAGCTGCCATGTGTACTACTGTTGAAATTTCTTTTTTTTTTTTTTAATTCTGAAATGAAGAAAAGTAATACTTTATGCATATGTATATTATAGGTGATCTTTGAACTTTGATTCTTTGAAATGTTTGGAATATTAAGCATTTATTTGCATCAAAGCTTTCATTCCAGATGCTGCTGTAATACTGCATTAATCACATTGTTTTTGGTAACACAAATTGACAACAAGTTTAGGATGTATAAAACCGTTGTATTTTCCAGGTCTCGAACCACAAGGCAATGCTTCAGCTCTAATTGTTCTCTAAATCCAGCTATCTGTCATACAGCTTTGTTTGCAATGATACTTATCTAGAAGCTATGGCAACTGAGTCACTGGTGGAAGTTTGGACCTCCAAGACACATGGTAATGACTCAAATTTGCAGTAAAGGCAGTACTTTTAAACGGAGCATTTTAATGTTAAGATTCCTAATTTTTCCATAGTAGAAGAAAAGACCAAAAGGAAAAAAAAAAAAAAAAAAAATAGAGGGTGGTGTCAAACACTGAAGATTTGAGGTGACTTTTTGTTGTATTTCTTTGGGATTCGCTTCAACTTTTTCTTATGTATCCATATTCTTACTCATTAAGGGGCCAGTGGTACAGTGCAAGACCAGTTATACTAGCCTGTCTGCCCTGCCCCTAATGAACAGCCTAACAGCTCTGAAACCTCTACAGCACATGGCACCACATCTTGAACTACCACTTGTTCACTGTGAAACAGTGCACTGCAGGTGGTACTGATGCACCTAAGCAATAAAACTTACCAGTGGTAAAAGGTTATGCCATTCCTGCTTGAGCCTTTGGTGTGAATGAGTTTCTCAATCTTCAGATCTCAGTTTACCTCTGAGTATCAAACTGGCCTGGTGACATGGCATTCCTGATTTTATGCTTGCTTGCACAAACGATTTCTGGGTCTGAAATTATGACGACATGTTGTTCCTGTCTTTCATCTTATGTCCTCATGTCTTCAATCAGTGGTCAATTTTTATCACTGAAGGTGAAATATAACTTCTGGAACTGATCAGAATTCTTAAACTTGTAGCAATAAATTTCAGGAAAATAACACTTAAGGTGGGAAATAATGCAGCACAAAGAGCTGAATACAAGATTTTACAATTATCAAGACGGTGGGGGTTTTGTTTTGCTTTTTTCCAAACCTCTAAATTGTTGGACTTACTTTGCAAATGATTAAGAAATGCAGTTAGATGTTTACTTTTATCTTGTTTGGGGAAAATACTAGGAATAAAGTGTGAAAAGTACAGGAATTGCTGATTCATGTTGTGAAAACTGTCAGTGAAGAAGCAACCTATTTGCTTCTGTAAGAAAATCTCATGAAGGCATTGATACCACTGTAGCCTGTGTGAATTAAAGGGCCTCTTGTCGTTGTAGCACTCATGCTTTGGTTTTGGTTATAATTTGTATTTGAGTGTGGTGGTATTGCTGTCACAGTAGTTCATCAAAACTACCTGCTAGCATTTCTCCCTTTTCCTTGCTTTTAGATTGTGATGAAAGATAATTACAGTTCTCATACTGAAATTCTATTTATACTTAAACCCTTCATTGAATTACAGAGTTTTTGGAGTACAGAATAAATGTACTCTTGTCTTGTAATTTCATCCTGATGTTTATGTGCTTTCAGGCCAGATTACATGTAAAAGTCAATAAGTAGTTTAAGGTAGACATTCAGTTATGCTTCTCCATTAATTTTCTCTGCGGACCCTCAAGAGATGGTATTTTAAATTGGCAATTATGTGTATAATTACATAGACTGTTGCAAACTATGTGGGCACCTGGCTCATTAGTACAGATTATCTTGTAGATCCAGCTATGTATCTGTGTGGCTGAACATATTTTTGGATGGCTTTTTTTTGTAATGATGGTGGGTGAAAATTATTTCCTATTCCTCCTGTTGGTTTTGCAAATAGGCTACATCTTTCAACTTGTAGCTTTGATGTAATGACATGGATTGCTTGCATTGGTTCAGTTATGCTGATGAGATAACCCCAATTTGTCCCCTAAATTGTTAATTAGCTTTAACTTTTAACAAACCAAATGCATTTGACATACGTCTTATGCGGAAAATAGATCACAGGTGCGAAAGACAGTATAGGTAAAACCTTGTTCCTCCAGTGCTTTTTTTCCAAAACAGAACGACCAGCTGAATGTAACTGTAAAAACTTGTGAGGAGCCAATGCTTGCCCCTGTGAGAATGTTTGCAGGAGCTTTTCTGAACCTGAGTAAGCCAGATAGGAGTGAATGATTGCAGGAGCAGACTTCAATATAATTGTACTCTTTTGTAGGGATAACAATTCCTCTTGTCATCCAAAAAAATCACACATGATATTTCAGAGGTCCACACTGCAGGTACAGAAGGCATAAACATTTGTAGAAGTGCAGACCTCTGACAATTACAAGATGTGGATCAAAACACACAGAAAATGCAACATAAGGTTTAAAATAGAAGAGTGCAAAACTGCTAAGAAAGGTCTTAGCCTAAATGATTCTTCCAAAATTACTGCAAGAGTATTTTATTATCCTGAAATTATCCTGATTATTTCAGATGCCTTTACAGAAATTTTTTCATTGTCCCCTCACCAAGGAGGCTACTGGCCTTTGCTGGTGATAGTAAAATGTCAGAATTGACTTGCGGAGATAAGTGAAAACAGGATAAGGTATACTGTTCAGGATGCAAGTTAATAAAATTGCTTCTTGGCAGATGCCCAAAAACCAGAAGTCTCTAGACCACTGTAAATTACATTCTATTAAGAAATATTTTTTTTAATTACAAAAAAGAAATGTGATATCTGTCTTATTTTTATCTTCTATATAAGCTATGTGATCAGATACGTCATGCTCTTCTAGATGCTCATCTCAGAATTGATCGAGATGCCAAGGTTGCCTGTGGTAAGTACAATACAGATAGAAAAACAGATTAATGAAGTAAAACATGCAATCAATGTTGATAAAATGTCTTCTGTTCCAAAATTCCTCCAATAGCTGGCTGCCGATCAAGACTTGCACAGTGAGTAGGGAGCTCAGCAGTGGCACTCTGATTTAGAAGAGAAGGAAAAGCAGGAAAAAAGCTGCAAAAAATGAGCAGAATTAAGGAAAGACATAGTACTCCAATGAAATTTAAAAATTATGAAATGTAAGATGTACATCAGGTGGTATCATGGAAAAAGTAGGGTTGTCAGGCTGGATGCTACTGAGGAATCTAAGAAAATCGGGAAAAAAGTGAAGTGTGGAAAGATGCATGTCAATGTAATGACATGAAATTCATGACATGACTTCACAGAATAATTAGGGTGATGGCCTTTGTTCACAGGAGGATAAGATCATTTGAATGTGATTCCTATCAAAGTGGCTTGCTATTTTGTGTGACTTTTCATTAGGACTATGCACAAATGTTGTCACTAGCAATGGGGGCTGTGAACATGTTACCAAATTGGAATGAGCTGGATTGCCACAGAAAAATATACCCAGAAAAGGAATGTACTTAAAGAGCTTTCCAAATGCAGTGATTTTATTTCTAGAACAAGCTATCAAGGCCATAGTAACAACACAGAAGACTGCAGCTCATAAACACAATGATATAATATTTTTCATCTCAAATATCTCATGTGATCCTTGGTGAACAGATGTGAGCAGTGAGATGTGAGGAGAGAATTTAGCATTTGTGTTAGACTTTATGAAGCTTGTATTTCAATACTTCAGGCAGTTATGCTTCTAAAACCGCTGAAAATTTGAAGATGGTAACAGGCATTCTGCAAAAAATGTCAAGGAAAAATGTGTGTAAGAGATGTCAGAAACAGGTGTGACATGATTACATAGGCCTAGTAGATCATATTGTTGTATATGTTTTTACATAAAACTGAAAATTTCCAGACCAGAGGGACTCTTGAAACAAACAAAATAAAATATTTATTGTGATTTTGTGATTCTGCCTAAGATCTCTAATGAGATTGCATAGCTTCTTGGTTCAGGATCTTGTAGAAGCTAAAAGTTTTTGTGGTTGCCAAGGACAACTGAGTGAATTATTATAATAAAAATACACCGAAGACTGGTAGTACCATCTGTTAATAAATTATATTCCTTTGGTTTCAGGAAAACACTGAGCTGCAATTCTTGTATTTGGAGAAACAGCCCTACATATTTGATCTGTTCTTATAGACATTTGCTTCTAGCCAATGTGAAGATAGGATAATTGGCTGTGACGGGCTCCAAATGCATGCAGGCTTTTAAATGTTCATATTAGCTGAAAAGAAGAGTCATTGCACAAAGACCCATAAGTGTGCTAAGGCTTTACGCTGAGTTTTCCCTGTGATTAATCCTTTGTCCACAGAATCATTGTCAGGATCTCTCTGTTTAACTGTAAAATAGCATAAGTAGATTTCTGACATTTTACTGACGTATTTTCTCCAGAGTGTGTGGCAAAACCTGGAATGATTTTGTTCTGTGGAGAGATCACATCCCAGGCTATAGTAGATTATCGACAAATTGTCAGAGGGACCCTTAAGAGGGTAGGATATGATGACTCTTCCAAAGGTGAGTGAGATGCTTGGTGTTGATAATATTGATTGTGGGTCCAAATGATGCATGAGCCACTCACTTAAGAATTGCACGTGTTGATCCTTGTGGGTCACTCTCAGCTCAGAATATTCTGTGATTCTCTGCGATTCTCTAATTAGATCCTATGTGTTCATCCATGGGTCTGTTCTGCATGTCACCAAAGTCATGTTTTTATGGTCTTCTGAAGAATAAAATGAAGTGTGTATCCAGGCCTGGGAGAAGACTCAAACCTATTGTTGATAAATATTTCTCACTGATGATATTGAAGGAGCCATTTTAAGGTAGCATACTTGTGAAAGACTTATTCTTGAAAGTGTCAGGTGTCTCTTGCTTTTGTGATGCTGAAGAGCTTGTATTCAGATAGATGTTAGAAGGTGGTTACATCTGTAGGTTTGTACAGTGAAAGCTTTAACAATGATGTTCCTTGTCCTTGGGGTGCACAATCCTGTGACACTGGAAGTTCACACTGAAGGAATTCTTTATGTATTCTTTACATGCATCCCGAAGGAGTTTCTTTTCAGCAGCTGAACTACATACATCACTACTCCACTTCAGTCTTCCCTTTTCATGTATGATGTATACTTTTTTCTCTAATTCAATTGAATCCTAGAACATACTACAAGAAATACTGAATACCAGTTTCTGGTAGCATTTCCCATACTCCTCTCCCAGGTTTAATACCCAAATGGTTTGAACCCTAGTCAAAAAAGCAATATCATAATAAGCAGCATCATAATAAGCATAACAAACTTTGGCAGAGTAGCTTGTAGGATTACATGTATCCTGTCAGTCTCAAGAATTCAAGTTTGACCTAATAGCACTAACCTATACACATCCTGAAACTGTTAAATAGATGTGCTGATTGTCTGCTTCTGTTACCAATAAAAATGTAGTACAGGAAGCTTACATGCATAGAATTTTCAAAGTTTGTATGTGAGGGGTATTTACTCTGCATGTTACTGCTGTCTCTTGCTAAGCTTGAGTGATCCTGAAGTAGTATGAGGCAAAGACAGGTGCAGAATGGAAAGAGAACATGGAAATGGGTAGCTTATTTCCCCATTTTTCAATGCAATTCCCTGATTTTTAATGCAGGGTTTGATGTTTGGCTATGCCCCTGATGAAACTGAGGAATATATGCCCTTAACAGTCCTCCTGGCACATGAACTGACTGCAAGCATAAGGGCTCTGGAATGGAATGGAACATGGCCCTGGGTCAGACTAGATGGGAAAACACAGGTTTGTAAGAGATACATCAACTGTAAGAGTGAGAAACAACAGAAATAATTTACCCTGTTTGCTACCATATTAGAATTTATGTTTGTCAAAAATTGTACTGTCATTCTCATTTTCCAAGGTGATGTGAGTTTCACAAGGTATGTTTATAACACATGTGTTTGTCTAAACTGTTCTATCAGTGTCTCAGCAGGTCTCTTCAAAACAATACTTGTATTTTCCTTGTTTTCCTCTGGAGATAAGGAACATTAACAAATTACCAACAATCAGGTTTGGGTTTTTTTTCTGAATAATTACCAGCTGCTGACAGCTGTGTTGCTGCACTCAGAGTATTAGTCGCTGAGCTTACTGTAAGAGCAATGCGCTTTGGGCTGTTTCAAAGACACTAAGTTCTTTGTTTTCTGGGCTGTGAAACCTGCAGTACAGGAAAGGCAAAACATACATGTGATGTTTCCAGTACAGCCAAGTCTTTCAGTCTTAATTTTTGTAATTTAGTGTGGATCATTTGATCCACACTGAATAAATACTCAGTATAACTGAATTATACTGCTGCTGTTGTTGCAATACAACATGGATTTTGGGTCTGCCTCTTGTTAGGATTGTACAGAACACGTCAATGGGCTGATTTATGATGTATCTATTCAAACATGTTTGAAGAGTAGGAAAATAGAGAGACCACTTTAGTCTGTAAGAAAATGGGTACTAAGGATGGAGCAATGCCAGTTTATACTTGCATGTGCATAAAAACTGTATAGAAAAAAGTAAAAGATGCAGCCTATCACATGATCTGCAGTTGTTCATTTTAGCAGGAATCTCCAAAATTTATTTTGGCTTTACTTTGCTAATCCGCAATTTGAAGTTTTGTTAACATAGCAAGCCAGATTGATTAGTATCAATTGCTAAAATCATGGGATTTTGTAGCTTTCTTTTTGTTATTTTACTTCTCTGTGGCAATACACGTAATATCCCATAGTCAACCCTTTTGGTAGTGTTTTTACTTTCCTACAGTGAGTTTAAGCATTGACAACAATCCATCATTTTTCATCCTGGTTCCCTTCCTCTGTTCATCTTTAGATGCAGAAAAATAACTGTGAGGTTAATTTCCAGCTTTCAGACAGGTGCATTTGGCCCTGAGTGTTCATATTGGCCCTGAGTGTTCATTGTCCATTTTTTTCCTCACTAGCTCACAATGGAGTATAAGGAATGTAATGGTGCACTGGAGCCCATCTAAGGACTTGTGGTTTCAGTGAAATCATGCATTGGACATGCCATTACAACAAATACAGAACAAGCTGATGGAGAAAGTTAAAAAAGTCATGCCAGAGAAGTACCTTGATGAGTACCTTCTCCTTCCAAGTGAAAAGTTTGAAGAAAGTGGTCCTAAGGTATGGTATTTTGATAAATAACAGCCTATGTAGGCTTGGATTCCACCACGTGCTTGTAAATGATCTCTTGAAGTAGTGCAATGGAATGGTATACCCTTAACCAAAAAGACTTTGCATTTTTAAGGAAGCTTCAGTTATTTCTACTGGAGCTTTCCTACTGGACACCTGTCACCTAAACTGAAGCTATACCTGCTCAGAGAGCCACATGTACACATTCCTGGATCTTTGTCTTGCTTCCAGAAAGTATTTTAAATAAGGAAAACCCAATTCTTAAGTTATGTGCTAAAATGTCTGGCTGGAACTATCTCTTCACTTCCACAGTAAAAATCAAAACCAGAAATAAAAATTGATCTGATATCTACTCTGACATTATTCACAAAGCTAAACAAATGTCAAGGGGGACTTAACATACTGAGTATCAATAGCTATTAGAATTTGACATATGTTCTGCTTTCCAGGTGTTGGCTCTAGATAAGAAAGCCACTGCTATGAGATTGCAAAAAATTACATTACGCGAAACTGTCTAGTTTGTGTAAAGAGTTCAAAAGGATCAAAAAACTACAAGGTGTGATTTTAATCACACTGAGATAATGAATGGATACCACTTCAATTGAGAAATAAATGTTGGCTTTGCTCCCATGTTACTTACTCGGAGATTTAAAAACAGTGGATTAATACAATTTATCCTCTTTCAGGATGGAATTTCTCAGCACTCTGGAGTTAACTTATCATCATGTAGTTGCCAGCTTTACTAATCTGACTGTCTCTCTTGATTGAGTAAGTTGGATCAACTCATAAAATTGTAGGAGGCAGACAAAATCTATGCAAGAATTTGGGATCATTATCAGAGGCACAGGAAGGAAGAAAGAGGAAAAAAGTGTAGTATCACTTGTGTCAACACTTAATGTGAACTGAGCTAGAATTTCTCAGTCCTCTTGTGGTGACAACATTGAGCCGCAGTTCCATGAAGCCCCTGTTCCATTTTAGTATGTGTATCTAGGGGAAGCTTGTTAACCTTTTAGATTGTATGTGACCTGTTATTGTCTAAGTTCTTGTCCTTAATCTAAGTGTTACAGAGTGAAGACTTTGACCAGTAACCCAGAGAGAGTATTTCATAATTGCTGGTTTGAAGGGATCGTTCTTTTTATCATGTTTACGCATTGTTAAAGGTTTTCAAAAGTGACTGCAGCACAGATGGCTTAGTACATTTCTGAAGAGTACTCCAGCCACCTAGTGAACTCATTCATTAAGCAGTTGCATGGGAATGTGAACACTGTAAACAGAGTTATATACATGGCAAATACAAAAGAAAGCTGTACTCAATAACCCAATAGGAGATTGGATGAGCTATTGTGTCTTGTAAATAAATTTAGTTGTTTGTCCTTCAGGCTGATGATGGACTAGTCAGGCCAGAAGATCATTGACAGGTAAGGAGGCTGGGGCGCCCATGGTGGAGGTGCACTCTCTAGAAAAGATCCCTCCAAAGTTGAGTGTTCTGCAGCATCTGCAGCTCCCTGGATTGCAAAATCTCTTGTGAAAGCTGGTTTCTGTAGAAGAGTGTTTGTCCAGGTAAGGGCAATTGTAAAAGTAATACACCAAATTCTGAAACACAAATTCTGTCTCAGAGTACCTACCACCATCACAGCCTCTCTCCAGTTTCAGAAAATCTTTTCTCATAGTAGAATGGGACTCCAGGAATTTTTTAGGAGCCTTATGAGAGAAGCCAAAGACACAGACTAGGATGGTCCTGAAGCAAAACTGCATTCTCAGTAGTGTTCTTTCTCCAATTCCTTTGTCATCCCAGATCTAGGTACTTCTTTGCATCATCCTTGCATTTTAGGTGTTCTGCAGCCACCTGCATGCCCAGCACCCCTGCCTGGCCTGCCCAGCACATTACAGTTATGGGAGCACTTCCTAGATGTAGTTGTTCAGCTTGCAACTTGCAATATGATCATTTTGGTTGTAACTAACCTGTTTTAAGATGCACTTGAAATTACCCTAATTTTTTCCCAGTACTATTCTCTGGTGTAGAGTGTGACTAAAAGCAAAATTCAACTGTTTTAGTGTTAAAGACAAGAAAAACTTTTATTAGTCTTATGTACTTACCCAAAAAACAATGCACTTTCTTGTGCATTAATTTTTTTTTTTATAACTAAGTCAAGGAAGTAGAAAGAGATATTTTACTGACACCTTGACACTTCCATGTGAGCAGAATATGACTATTAAACAGTGATATTTGCCTAGGCAATTTGCAGTACTAGTTTATACAAATACTTGTTCTGAGTACCTGCTGTATCCTACATAATTACATAATATTTTCTAAGTAAGTAAAATGTAGCAGCAATCTGGCCACTGTTTCACTGCAGTAGTGTGTTTAAAACTTCTTTCTTTCTGAATGGAGCAGAGAAGAATCCCACTGGATGTGATTATGATCAACAACACACAGTATCTAGACATCCCAATTAGCAACAAGACTTCTTGCTTCAGATGTTGTACATGTGTTTGACCTCTGATAGTTTGCAGTTAGTTAAGAAGGGGAATAAAGCAAGCACAAATGAGTTTTGGTTAGCAAATTGTTGACCATTTTTTTTTTTTCTGAGGGAAGGCAAACAAACTTCTGATCTCTTCACATGCACATTTTGAGAGTCATTTTTGAACATCTACATCACTTATTTTTTGAGTTAGGTGGGAATGTTTTTATTCCAGTAATTCTCAAAGACCCTCCTTAAACACCTGAACCTGTCTCTAGCCAAGGAAAGAGTGTTCTTTTTAACAGAAAATTATGGAGATCTCTGGTACTAACAATAAAGATGAAATGAGAAGATAGGAGACAAAAAAAAGCCAATGTCCTTTGAAGTCTTTGAAGGCTGGATTAAAGATTAACAAAAGGATAAACGTGTCAAGTGGAAATGCAAAAGTGTTTTCAGCCCATTACTGTCTGTATGCTACACTGAGACCTTGCCAGCCTTCACTGACACTGACAACTGAGCTGGCTCTCCTATAGAAATTGTTTTCATGCTAACCATCTCTCACAACAAAAGGAAAAATATGGATAATAGAGGTAACTGCAGTCTAATTAGATGTATATTAACACCACATGATTTAATGTTATAAAGAAGTTATAAATCAGCTTATTGGTTAATGGCAAATGGACATCATAATCTCATAATTAGCAAAGTGGAAGATAGTCACAATTAAAACAGTTTCTAAAAAACCAAAAGAAAAGAAAAAAAGCAAAACCAAGCCACAAATATTTATAGAATTCAGAGTCTCCAATTTTTAAGGCATGAAATCCTTGTGTCTAGCTGAAGCTGAAGGATGAAGAACGGCAGTAGCTGAGGATGACATGAAGTACCTCTTTTGTTTTAAAGGAATGTTACCTATGTCTGAAATTTGACCAGGCTCTGAGGAATAAAATACAAAAGCAAAAAGATATCTCCTAACATTTCTTATGGTGACAGGATGTTAATAAACTCTACTCTGATACATACGATAAGCCTTTTCTTTCTCTTAAGCAAAAAGCAGGAAGGACTGTATTAACTCTATTTGGCTTGTATCCTTGTGTTCTACAGCTATCATATGCTATTTGTCTCACACCCTCTTGCCATTTTAGTGTTCCATTATGGAACATCAGACAGATCTGAAGAAGAACTGCTTGAAATTGTCCAGAAAAACTTTGATCTATGCCTTGGAGTGATTATAAGGTTTGTGTGGAATCATACTTTTAATGTTATCTCTTACAGTTTAATTATTTGGCTTATAACTTCAAGAAAGCCACCTTCATCATAAATCTATAATTGATATAATTTCTGCTCTGCCCTCATCCATGCACCCAATACAACATACAAGAGGCAGTTGATAAATCAGGTCACAAAGTGCACTGAATAAGTTAGCAGCCTAAATTACACCATGTTTATCTACCAGTAACCCTTGTAGGGAGCTACGTTGCAATTCATTAGCCAGGTGGTAGTGTGCCTGGTGAGGCAGAATTAAAGTTTAACATTAGATAATTAGGCTTTCCAGTCTGTTTACGGGCTGTGTAAGGCTCCATATCTCAGCCTTGTCTGAAGGGCAACAAAAATATTGGCTTTTTCTGAAAGTAATGTTGGGCTCTGTGCCTTTGATATTCAGATGATAACAACTTATGAGACAGCTGAAAGTAATGTTGGGCTCTGTGCCTTTGATATTCAGATGATAACAACTTATGAGACAGCTGAAAGGCTTTGGTGCTCTCATGTCACAGTTTGGAGTCAACTAATGTTTCTTAAATGCTCTCTTAAGATCTGAACTACTGTAATAAAACTATTGTAATTGAACTATTGTCTAAATTTAAAAACTAGAACAAGGACAGCCACGAAATGAACATTCTTGAAGTGAAAATTCACTTGTGATCAGGTCACTGAGGCTACCATGAAATCAGACAGGGCATGCAAACCCAAACCTATTAGCACTGCTTTTTGCAGCCACCATTTCTGGAATATTCCTGGGCCTGAAACAGCAAGTCTCTTAGACAAATACAATCCCTACGTTTAAAGAAGCATTGCAATCACTCTTTTCTTTGACAGAAGAAAGGATTGGAGGAGAGGAACAGATCAGTACCTGTCCTTATCAGCAGTTACCAACTTACATTCCAGTGAGCTGTAATTTGACCCTAGCATTTTTCATTATTTTTCTCCTATTTATGAGTAACTCATATGCTTCTTTATGTAAACTTCAAGGCAGCAGATCTTCTTGCCTTTTTTTAGTATGTCTTCCTGAGACTTAAGGGTACAGGTTCTTCTTCTTAGTTCTGAGTAATTTCCTAATCTCTTGGCTGATTCTCACCAAATCTGGACCTCTTAGACATTTTGTGGAATACTCAGGTAAAGGAGAGAAACACCATCTCTTTCTGCTTTTAAGGGAGCAACCACATTGTGAGTTCCTCCTTTATTTTAAGTCTGTGAAATCGACACAGGAGTTCGAGGCTGAGATAGATAACGGCAAGAACCTGAGACCATGAACATACTTAGTCATTTTGAGCAATGCAGATTTTAAAAGCTCTCTTCTAAAATACTAAAACATAATGCTACCTATCTCATTATTTGAGCAAAATGCTTTTAATGATTCACTTCTGGTTTAAATTCAGAGCTATTAAAATTATTAATTGCTCTGTATTCCAGAACAATCTTGAGCATATTTGTCTCTGAGGGAAAAAAATATCAACATGTTAATGAATAGGAAATTTTTCCCTTAAAAAGGAAATACTTTTCTGTCAAGCTATATCAACATTCTGCTGGTGTGCTCAGCATTTTGCATTCGTTTTCAAATTATGCAATATATGTGATGAGAGCAGAGCTGACTTATAACTTTAATAGTCAAAGATAATGCAAGGCATAATGGCAACTTCTACTGCCATAATGTAGTGTTTTCCAAGTGTTAACAGTTCACAAATACAATCAAAACTGGCTTTATCCTTATGGCAGTTCATGGCTAATAATGTGTGGTGATTCCACACATTTATCTTGAAATATCTTATATTGAAAAATGCTGCTTTTTAGAAACACTCTATCATATTCCTGGAAGTGGTGAAGGTAGGTAGGAAAGGAAGAAAACAGGCAATAAACCATGAGCATTGTTGAGGTTGAATATTTCCTTGTTAAACATTACCTCACCATATTTAAAATCCTATAAATGATGCTGGCTGTCCATTTCAATCACCTATCCATTGGCACAGTTCATGATGTCTTACTTTTCATTTAGTCAGCAGTCATATTTCAATGGCATTTGGCTTAGGATCAAGTACACGTGACTCCTACAATAGCCATTGCAGTATGTGACTCTGTTGCACAAACTATTACTTGAAATAAGACTTAGCTGCTCTACATCATGAATGTCCACAAAACTACACGAATGTCTATTCATTGTCCTGTCAGTATTTGTACTTCTTTCCTTCCCTTGTAATTTCTCCATCAATATTATCTCCAGCAGTTTACAGCATGCATCATCTATTTTACGTGTGCTTTCAAGGACAGTTAAAGCAAGATAATATCAACAGAAGAAAGCCCAAGCAGACAAAAATGTTTCAGGTCTTTCATGAAATGAAGAGAAATTTCTACATAGATATCTGTAGTTAACAATTTATCACAGATGCAATCCACTATATTATGCAGGCTAAAAGGCAATAAGCATGATTTGCACCTTCATTATGATTTATCTGGTCATAATTATGTCATATAAAGCTCTATTCTAAATAGAGACTTTGTGTCTCTACATAAGCAGTTAAACCTCCATAGTTACTTAATTTTGTAGATCATCATCATCATCTTTGGCAGCTTCTTTTGAGATCATTCTCTTTTTGCCACAGTATCATTAGAACATATTCTATATAACACTTGAAATAACAGAAAACACATTGATGCTTGCCCAGGTATAGCTCAACTGTTTTCTGTTTAAAATGCTTCTGCACTGTAACATTTATAAAGACTAACTGCATACTTACTGTATCTCTTTGACATTGGAGGAAAACTCAGTTTTTGTAGACACTTAAAAATTAAAATTATAAGCTCTCTATTCTTCCTTCTGTAAATCGTGTAGGGAAGAAAATAACACCTAGGTTTTATTATCTTCCAGGCATGATGCTGATAATCTCTCTGATGTGTCTAGATCATAATATACATTGGAGCAGTTAAGTGTAAGACTGTTCTTTTTTTTCATTTAGGGAGCTGGATTTGAAGAGGCCAATCTATGAAAAAACAGCATGCTATGGGTACTTTGGAAGAGAATTTACATGGTAAATACCAAAAAAACTTGTGTTTTAAGCTTTCCAGAATGATTCATGTTATCAATGTGTGGTTTAATAATCAGGTAGAATTTCAAGCAGTCAAAGAAAATACTCTATCTACTCTTTCAAAAATGGCGTTCTGTAGTACATAGATATCCTGAATATTACTTGTATTTGATTTCTGACTTTCACAGTCTCCTTACAGTTTTAATGCACACAGCTCTATCTAGGATAGTATTTAGCTTTTATTGAGTAATGTCAATAACCTAGGCCTTTGATGTGGTCAGACACTAAAATGGTTGTGGATTGATGCCTTTCCTATTCTGCCAGGGAACTCTGCTATTGCTTACCCAATTAACTTCATACTGAAGTGGATAAAGTTGCTGAGATAACTTTACGAGCTCCCTGTGAGAGGAGAGCAGAAATAGCACAAATCGCTGTAATTATTTCAGCCAGAACTTCCATGACTACAGCTTTAGTTAAGGTGCTTTGGTTACGCTTAAACAAATCAGTAAAAATACCCATTTCTGAACACTGGTCACTGTAACCCTACACATGCCTAGCTCTTAGGTAGTGTTATTTGTTTGCTTTCAACATTATGGCTTTGTAGTTGTATCTGTGACAATTGATGAACTTCTATGTTGTGATTCTTTTATTCATTTAAAGTAATTCTCTGAAACTTGAATTTTCCATGTCTACATAAATTGGAATTGGTTGTATAAATTTTCAATTAAGTTTATTTTGGCCAGTTCTGAAATGTAATAAAATGTAAAAAAATTTGGAGGACATGACTTTCCTTTTACTTTTCCGACCAAAACCATAAAATGCAGAGAGGGTATTCAAAATAATTTAGCTTCTCTTCAAGGACTAAAGAGGATAAAAATGCTTGAATACCAAAAATAGCAATTCTGGCAAGCAAATTTATCATTAAATTGATAACTAAGACACAATGTTGGAATGCTATAATTGCTGTAATACCAGGGAATTTTAATAAACAAGCAAGCAGTATGGCTACCTTGCCCCTGTAAACAGAAAGATAAAGGCTCCAGTGGTGAGTCTAACCAAATGCAAGTAGCTGATTATATCCTTAGTCTCAAGCAAGTTTTTAAAAGCTTCTTCCATTCATGCAAAGACTGATTAATCCACTGCTCCGTTGGTAGACCAGAGTTGGTGAGGTCACTGTACATCTGTACCTGTACCTTACCTGTCCTGGTACAGTTAACTTGATCTAGCACAGGAGTACTGCAGTGCGTCCTTGTGACCTATACATGAGGCACATTTTTCTTCCATAGGAAAATAAAACTTATTTCTGTAATTCCTTTGTGGGATTTTTTTGCAGCTCTTTTTTATTTAATGACAAGTTTTCCTTTGTCTCACAGGACTCTAGATTGTATCTTGCCTGAAAATAATCCAGTTTATGTGGCCATAAAATCTATTATTAGCTTTTATTAAAATTTGTTCAGATTGGTGTTGTTTAAGAAATGGTAATGTACGTTGTTAATTCTGAAGTGTCAGAGTAACTTCCATTTTCAGTAATGTAGGGATACAATGTTTAAATGGCAAGGGATTGCAGAAATGACAAAGTAAAATGACTACAAATACTTTTTGAAAGAGAGTTCAGTAAACAGGCATATAGTCTCAATTTTACAGCTGTCTCAATTACAGCTAGTATCAATTTTACTGTCATGATTCTTTACCCTTCCAAAGAGAAACAGTAATGCTTTGGTTCTCACAGAAGACCATTTCGATAAAAAGTATTTTGTTAAATTTATTAAAGAAATTATTTGTTCAATTGAGGTGTCTGTTCATCATGGCTTATCATCAAACAAACAAACAAACAAACAAACAAACAAGTAAAGCAACAGCACCCCAAAACCCTGCAGTGTATTTAAGACAGTAAGAACACATTCCTGAAACATTTCTTTAACTTTGCTTTCTGGCTTCAAAGTTAAAGACCTTTTCTTCAAGGAATTGAATAGACTCCAAATCTTTCTTTTCCTTGTCATTGATTGGTGTTTCAAGGAAGTCAGGAGCAGCAACTGCAGAAGAAATCCCTAACTACAGATTGGAAGAGATACGTTCTACATTCAATCTCCAGGGACCCTGTACACAAATTTCAGCAAATTTTCTAATAACCAGTAAATTATTTTTATTTACACAGGGTAGCTAACTTGCCCTATATAAAATTTTCCTAAAGAAAAGCAAAAAGATATAGGCTTGTTTGAAGCCAACAAACAGAGAAAACATAGATCTGCTGACTTTGTAGTGTCTAATCCAAAGCTAGAGACAAAATTATTGCTCCACAAAACCAGTGAAGTAATTTTTTTTTGGATCATTGGCCTATCTTCCTATTATTAGAAAAGAATAACTTATACTAGAACTCAGATATAAAGAAAGAGTTCCCAAATCAATAACACAATTATTGCTGAAAATTTAGCTAAATTAGAATGTAGCATACATACACAGAGATCTATTTAAATATCTTTATTTCCAAATGCTTCAAATATTGCTTTATTAACCTGGTTATTTTAATATCAAGTGAACAGGCTCTTATTTGAAATATGCAGCTGGAGTACATTACAAAAATCTCTCAACATATAGCAGGTTATAATCTGCAAAAGGAAAAAAATATACATCAGGAGAACACAACAGCTTATGCATTAGGTTTTGTAACTAATAGAAAAAGCAACATGAATGAAAAATCTGTGTTGCACAAAATTATCTGAGTGTAACACAGAAGTACTACTCGCTGCTCACTTCCCAAAGCTACTGATTTTTGCTGGATTGTGTGAGGCAGAACTAGACCTAAATCTTTCAAAAGGGCATAGTTTCACTAGGATAGCCAATTAGGAAAGAAAATGACTGAATGGAAGGGCCAGTTTGGCTCTAAGAGTGCCTTTGGAATATTTGTGATCTGAGAAGAAATGGAGGGTCTCTGCATGCAAGTCAAGGATATTAAATTAAGAATGGTCAAGCCTTTTCTGTTTGCTTTTTGTGAGGATTAGCTTCATGACTCATTCTTTTGGACCACATCACAAGAGAAATTGCAATAAAAACTACAAACATTGAGGAAGTATTTAATCTTCCTTCTGAGTTGTACTTCTAAAATAGATTTTCAGCTGTGCTGAACCTAATGAACACTATCTAGATCTATAGACATTATTATGTGTGCCATTTTCTGGTAATATTTTGATTAAAGGTTGTATAGAGAAATCCAAAGTAGAATGCAGATTCATTGCTGTTTAATTAATTCAATCCCTAAGAAGCTGAAAGCAATTACTGGAATGAAAATTAAAGCGCTATCTTTATTACCTGCTACTTGAATTTTTATAGAATAATTCCCCCAGCTTATGGTTCTGCCCTGCCTTCACCTTATGACACAAGAGGGAATCCCTTCTTTACCACCTTCCCCACCCAAGGTTTTTGGCTAGAAGGATTTGTGGTGCATTCTGGGTGAAGCTGTAGAAGAAAGAAGACTATGTGAGAGTTAAAAGGGGAAGGTTAGAGCAGACCTTTTTAATCAGGAGCTCAAGCATCCCACTGGAGTACAGTGTGGTTGTCAGAACTGGGATGCAAACTAGTAACAGATGGCACAACCTTGTTTTCCTCTGCTTTTCAACAGGAACTGTGCCAGCATATAAATGTACAAACCTTACCACCTTCAGCAACTTTAACACCAAACCCATAGACCTCTCAAGCTGCATAAATAAAAATAATACTTTTTTCTGATCATGTATTCTTAAAAATGGTAGCATTTTACTACACTTTTGCGTTATCAATAAATGAAAATGGGGTCAGCCCCCATCACTGCAGAGCCTTCTGCACTCACTGAATAATCTGCTTGACCTCTCCAGTATGACCCTGGATATTTAAAACCACAGTCAGTAAAATATTACCCAGGTATTATTTTAAACTTTTTTTAATCCAGAAAAGCTGCATTCATATCAAGGCTCTCCTTTCTTACCTGCAGTAGTTGCAGTGCCAAATCCATCCCAATTTTTTCAAGTGTAAAGTTCCTGCTGCCTATCCTACATTTTTTCTTGTAGCTCTTTCATGTCTAACAGACAGTTACTCCTCCTGCAATTTTTCTGAGAACATGTTCCCACTGTAAGCTATGACTGACCTATCTGAGAAATTTCAAGCAACAATTGGTTCAGCTTTTTCAATCAAATCTCACACTTGATGCCTACCGGCATATAATTTTTGGACTGGAATTTTGACTATTTGTGTCAAGAGCCTTTATAAACAGTCAAATCTCTTGCATAAGCAACAAACCAATAAAGTTTTAAATATAAACAGTTTTAATGGATGGAATTTTATTTAGTAATTTTTATACATTAAAAACATACACATTGATAGAGAAACAAGATTCTCAGACAATACATTTATTTAATGGCATTTCAATCAGGCATGCTGCTGCTGAAACAAAGTCCTGCCGTCTTGTCATCCTCAGCTGTTTCTTCTTACTTTGGGATATCTGTTATGAGCTGAGATAAATGTGAGACTTGGCAGCAAAATACTCAGGGAATTTTAGCACAGCGTTAAAGCCGGTTAGGAAAAACTGTTGGCGCCGGCGGGAGCGGGAGGCCGCGAGGCGCCCCGAGGGGCGGCGCCGGGGCGGGAGCCGGAGCTCCTCCCGCGGGGCGGGGCCGTGCCCGGCCGGGCTGCGGGCGGCGCCGGCAGCGCCTAAGTGACGCAGCGTTCCCGGAAGCCGTCCGGAGCTGGGGGACAAGCGGCTGAGGAGGCGGTAGAGGAGGCAGGCGGGCTCTCGCCGCGGCTGTCGGTGCCTCGGCGGAGCCCTCCAACTCCGTCCCGCTCTGCTTCCATCCCTTTCCGTCCTATTCTGCTCCACTGCCTGCCGGGGCCATGTCGCTCTTGCAGTCCGCCCTAGACTTCCTGGCGGGCCCCGGCTCCCTGGGAGCCGCCAGCCGCGACCAGAACGATTTCGTGGGGCAGACGGTGGAAATGGGCGACATGAAGCTGCGTATCAAGCGGGTCATCGCCGAAGGTAGGAGCGGGCGACAGGGCCGGGCCGTGCGGGGCGGACCCCGGCGCTGCGGGGCTGGGATGGGCTTCCCCGCGGGCCTCCCGCTCTCGTTTTCTCCGTCTGCTGTTCCTACACCGGGAGGGTTTCCTCCTCGGCAGGCCGCGCCCGGTGGGGGCGGGCGGCGGCGGGGCGGCGGTTCCGGCCTCTCGGGAGGGGCTGGCGGTGTCCGCGCCGGGCCGCTGTCCCGGGCACGGCGGGACGGTGTCCCCAGTGGTCGCAGCGGTGCGTGGTGTTACTGTCCTGCCTCAGGAATAGCCACCGAGGGCCGCTGTGTTGTGCGACCGCCTCTTCGCTTGCTTCGTGGTTTGAAATGCCTTCGCCACATAGCAGAACTCAGAGGAGTTTGTAAACTGTCAAGGTCTTTATAATCTAGCATGGACCTAATGGAAATTCTGGATTACGTTTTTTTTTTTTTTTTGTTTGTTTGTTTTTTGGTTTGGTTTGGTTTGTTTTGTTTTTGTGGCAATATATAATATTGTGCCAAATATGCAAGGTTGCCCCTGTTGTTTGGGGTTGTTTGGAAAACTCTGGAATGCAGGGAATGTGTTAGCTTTAAACGCACTTGCCAGGAGGTTGATCTTACTGTACACATGGACTTTGCTAGAGTACAAGGAGTTAAATATTTAGTCAGTTTCCAGTTCAGGTGAAGTTATGGAGAAGTAGCCTGGCACACGACTTGTTAATCTGTTTTAGAAAAGATGGTATATTTGATAGATGTAAATTATTTAGTTATTAGCAGAAATTTAGGTTGTCTTGTCCTTGTGGTCCGAGAATATGTATTTCGTTAAGCAGAAGAACCATTGAAGGCTGGTCTCAGAAGATTGAAATGTGAAGTTTTCCATGCTACTGCAGTTAAATATTTTATTAACTTTGTAGAGATGGTCGATGTTGTTTAGGTTAAATACTTCAAAGCTCTATTTAGAGCTCCTTTTCATTATTGGAGTTTATTTCTGTAGTTTCTTCTTGTAATTGTCTGCTACTAAGTAGTTTTCTGTTGCAAAATCCTGGTGATCAGCATAGAAAAAAAAATTGGTTAAGATTAGCTACTTCAAACCGCTCCTAAGATACTTAAAAATTTTTTGTGCTGTAAAACAACAGTAACTAGGTCTTCACTGCTTTATCTTCTTAAGGGCAATAATTTGTTGCTTGAATGCTCAAGCACTTTTAGCATATGATCTTAGAGAGAGCCTGGCAGTTTCTTATGTATTAAGTTGCATTTAAAACAGTACTAAATGTCATGTTCTCCTGTTCTGCCTTCAGCCTTTACTTGCAGGTTCTTTACTGTTAGGATTGTGACTGAAATGTAAGCGCTCAGTAGGATGTGAATGCTAAAATAACTGTCTGTGCTGCTGATACTGTAATATTCTTGCCGACAGTGACCACAGTCCATACCCAAGGACAAAGGAAAATTAGGGCAGGGAGCTGTTTTTTAGGCATATATGCTATTAGGTTATGGTTCTGGAGCAGGTGTTTTATTACTTCACTTTGGCAGCAGCCTGCTGTTTCCCAGAATCTGACACAGGCATTGTAAAATGTCAGGGGAAAGATGCCAGGTTAGATGATTTAAAGATTATTTAAATTAAGGCATGCTTTAACCTTATGGTTCTTGACAATTTCTCTGTAACCACTGCTTTGTGTTCCATGTTTGTCTCAGTGTTACGGTTTTATTTTATGTTGTTTTCTTTCCTTATTTTGCTAACCGAAGCTAGCTCCTTGCTTTTTCTGGAAAGTATAATTTTCTGACCAGTATAGCTGGTCTGAAAGAACCCTTGCAGTATATTGAGTATAAAGGTGAAATAGATGTAAAATATAGAAGTCCCAGCTTCTCCTGCTATCTTAAGAGTTGAATTTGTCTGTAGCATATAATCTATTTTGTTGCTCAAATTGCATTTATCTTTTAAGCTCTGTATGTGTTGTACCTTCTGATACATGGGTCCACAACTGTGGCTTATATGTATTCTCTTCCATGCTTACAAATATAGAATCTGTTTTACTTCTCAGTTCTTTCATGACAAATTCCCTACTCGAAAATCCAGTGCTGCTTTCTGAATTTGTATTTCAAACCCATGGTGAACTGGGATTTGAGACAGAGAGCCTTTTCTGTAGCTTTCTCAGCTTTGTTTGTGGCTGGTGTGAACAGAGCCTGTGGTTTAGCGTTGCATAGTATCATGTGGCAGCACAGGTTCAGTTGTTCCCATAGTCCACAACTCCTTCCAGCTCTGTAGTGTGCACCAGTGCTGGTGCAGATCCATGTTTGGCTGTGCTCTAAGCTGAGACTGATTGCACAGGTTGCTTAGATGCGTTTTTCTGGTTGTTTCACAGAGGTGTCTTGCTGGGGTTGGACTGAGCTGATTGAAAATGCGGTGTGTTGCTGCAGGAGGCTGACAGCAACCTGTGGGGGATGAGCTGATGATGATCTTTTGTGTTGATATACCTCTAAATGCAAGAATAGACTAAGTGTGTCACAGACTGGACTGAGCACTCCTAGAATATGGTTTCCTGGGGTTTTTTTCTGCTTGGATATTTCAGTAGCTCACTGCAGATAAGACTTTAGAGGATCTTGGTGAGGGCCTTTACATATAATCCCTACTTTCCCGTGGTATGATGGTGGCCTCAGGTGTCAAGCAGAGGGGGATCCTCTGGTTAAGTGCACAGACACTCGCCCCCCCAGTTTTACTCAAGTAAAATAGTTATGGATTTCCTGCCTAATTAGTGAATATTGTTGCTTCTTTTGTATACGAGACTGAACAATTTAGAATAAACCAGGTGTTTTGTTTTGTGAAAAATGGGGAACATTTTTCTGTTGTTTTTTCTGTAAAGTTCTGTAGCACAGATTCAACACCATTCTTCATGCGTAATGAATTCTTATACTTCCTTTGAGTAACAAACATTGGCAAAAGAGCACACAAAAAGAGAAACAAGACGAGAAAAAGGGTGCATTATTCAATCTGTTTGATCTGAGTCTAAAGCTTTTACCATAATGAAAAAATCATTCCTTAGTCAGAAAGATATCAATAGTACAGACTTCAATGGGTACAGACTCTTTTTTTTTTTTTTTTTTTTAAATAGATGTCATAACTTGCAGTCACATAGGTAGGTGGCTTGTTACAAGCTGCTTTCCGTCAAGGTAAAACTTGTGCAATTAAAGCAGCTTTTTTTTTCTTTGATACTTCAGGGCTTCCTCAGTATTTTGAATGTGAACGGTATTATAGTTTGCTAAGCTTATAGGAACAATTCTGTGTTTCTGCAACTACTAGATTCATAGGGCAATGATAACCTAATTAAGTCCAGGTTTTTGGGTGGATTTAATTTGTGAATCACTAGCAGCAGGGGCACAAAGAATGCTTAATGTCAAGTTTCTGTGGACATTTTTAGTTTTATTTGCTGACAGATAAGGGGGGGGGAAGGTGATTCCTAAACAACAACTAAAGCACCTGACCTAGCAGCTTTCTAGTTTGCATTCTCTTTACTGTAAACGTAGACAATGCTCTCAACATGCAGCAGAACAGTCGGTTCTGTTTTTTAAAGCTGTTGTTTCTTGGCTGTAGCAATTCCTGCATGCAGGGGAGCTCCAAAAGTTTCAAGATATTCTACATCTCTGTTTCTCAAGGCTGTGGGAAAATGTACAGATCTTTTTTGGGCCATCCTTCATTCTTGAGGAAGTTTCATTGTGTTACTTTGCAATGGACACAAATGCATTACTGGGCTTCAAAAAAAAATGCTTGTGAGTCAATGCTTGACAACAATAACAGAGCATCTTTTCTGTTTTGATACTCTGATATAAAAGCTTTCAGGTAAGATGCACTGTAACTTACAGTCCAGCCTAAAATTATACTGTTTCAATCAAATTATAGCTGAAACATAAACCACTGAAAGCTGATGGGAACAGATTTGGTCACTATTTGGGAGGGGAGTAGACAAGTCATATCAAATAGTTACAAACAGGAAGCTACTCACACCCTCACTTTTTCATGACTAGTTAAGTGTGCAGTGAAACAGTGAGTGAAATGCACTAGCAAGAAGTGTTGTGATGTGATTGGTGTCCCGATTTTGATGCTTCTCTAGCTGTCATTTTAGTGAAGCTGCTTATCAGAAAAAAAAATTGTGAATATGTGAAAAACAGGGACATGGTAAAAAAGAACAGTTTAAAATCCAACTTAATGTGTAAATGCAGTGAAATTATTCAGTATTATGTGACACCTAGGTTTGACTTGAAGGAGAATCCAAATCTCTTGGTTGGAAAAGCAAGGGTCTTCAAATCTCTGTAAGAGAATTATGAATGTGTGAGAGTTTGTGTCTACAGAAAAGAAATAAACCCAGTTTCTGTATGAGAAAATACTGTTTGAGATGACTTTGGAGAGCTTGGGCTGTCTTCTGAGAATGGGGCTCTGAAAAGCCTCAGCAATGCAAAACCTGTCTCTCTGGGCAATAGCTGGGATGGGTTGTGTACACTGGTGATCTGTATGGGGGGATACTAAGATGATTTTTGCTGATACAGAAAGCCTCAGAAAACTGTCTTAAAACCACCTACAAACATTTACGTGAGTGGAAAAAAATGAGTGAAAACACCCCAAATGTAATTATATTCTTTAGGCGTCCCTAGGAGTTGTTCCTCTCTTAACTTCCATTTTACAATTTGCCTAAGTTAGGTTTGCTATACAGGTGTTTGTAGAGGTCTGTTGAAAATGCTTTTAATATTTCTTCTGAATGTTTGTAAATATGTTAGTCGGGCGGCATGGAGTAAATTGGAGTAAATTGTTATGGCAGAGGAGAAGTTTTGCCAGTAGACTTATCCTTACTAAGGGTGTATTAAAACTGCTTTAATAGACTACTTCTTCAGGGGAGCCATCATCAAACTGTAAAACTGCTTTTAAGAATGAAGTAGTAGGACTAGTTAGGTTTTTGTGTAAGAATTGTTTTTCACTAATAACAGATGGTTTAAAAAAATTAAGTTAAAAGTACCTTCACAACGTGCTCTAACTAATTTGGTATCCCAGAAAATCCATGGAATTAAACATGGTATCTGCTGCAGTGTTGCAGTTGTAGTGAATCAAACACTGCATAGAGTGAGCCAAGTTATGTGGAGCTGAGTTGAGTTCGGTGAAAGATTGAAATGACAGAATAGGAAACTTACTTGAAGCTCATGTTTTGAGAGGGGCTTAGTTGTAAAAGGTGATCTTGTAGGTCGTAACAGTTGGGTTTGACCTCTGCAGGTGCAATGAAGTAGGAATTAACCAGGTGTGATATCACTGGCTTTTCCCTGGAGATCTGGAAAGTTTAATGAACTCCATTCTGTTTAGCATTTCTGTACTTGATAATAAGGTGCAATCACTGAAGTAGAAATGTGTAGTTGTGTACCCTCAAATGTCTGCTATCTCAATGAGGCTTGCACAGTGTGCTTAAGCAAAGAGAAGTGTTTGAGAAAATAGATAGTTTGACAAAAGGAGTTGGAAGGGAAATACTTTATTGTATGACACATTGCGATTTAGTAACAATATTACCCTTATTGGAATGTGTGCTTCAGTGCTTGAAAAAGCTTTCTGCTTTTAATATGAAGCCCAAAGCACGACAATTACCTTAAAAATAGGAGGTGTGTGTTTAGCATTTATCTTCCTTAGTTACTGCTGTTTTTTTATACAAAGTGTTAGCAGTGTAATGCCAAAAAGTGTAACTGAATTTATCCAGTAATGTTTGTTCTACTGCTTTTTGGTTTTATAAAGACCTTTAATAAAAAAAAAGCTTCATAAGAAGTCTGCATATGCAGACTTAACAAAATGCAGGAAAGTAACTAAGTCAGTGTGCTCTTGGCATATGTAGGAGAAAACAAGAGTTCAGACATTCTATTCCTAAGTCAGTAATCTTGACCAGATACTGAAAAACATGTGCTTGATACCTTCAGAAATGTATCTAAATTCATGTATTGATTCTGTTAGACTAAAAAGAATGGTGTACCTGAATATTGAAATTAAAACTGACTTAATGTGCCTTCTTCTTGTAGGGGGTTTTGCTTTTGTGTATGAAGCTCAAGATCTTGGAAGTGGCAAAGATTATGCTTTGAAGGTAATGTTAATTTACTTCACTATAGGTCTGTAAGATCTGTAGTTTAGCTTGATATTTTAGCATGACAATAAGTCCTTGGTGCATGCCACTGGGCAAGTAACTTGGAAAAATCCAGTATATTAATGGTGTTTGTAGCCCACTATTTAAAATAGTCATTCCGATTAGACCCGTGCACTTAATATCTTCATATTCAGGTAACAAACAGAGGAAGTGGTCTTCTAGGTGCTGCTGGTGTTTTGTGTTTGTTTTTTTTTGTTGTTTGTTTGTTTGTTTGTTTGTTTGTGGGTTTTTTGGCATAGAAATTAATGATCCAGTCCAAAACATTTTGTTGCATGGGTAAAAAAAGTACTTCATAATTACCTGAAGTGGAGTACAGGAATCTATTTCACTCATCAGAAGCAGATTTAGCCTACCTTCTTATTTTGAGAGTAAATTTCCTTAATATTAAAAATAATGCTCCACACTTTGACTTATTGTTTAAACATTCAGCCTGGTAATTTTAAAGACTCTTCTCTGGATTCTTGTTTCTAGAGGCTTCTGCTAACCAGCTGTAAACAGGGTAGTTGTATGAGGGGTGGGATAGGTAAGTTGGCATTATACTACCAGTAATAACTTTGGCTTTTTCCATTTAATTCCACATCCTACAGTAACAAAACATGTGACCAAAACGATATGTTCAAAAAGTCCTCTAGAAGTAGCCCCATTAAAAAATAACAGGTGAAAGGTGAACCATTACTATACTTCCTCTGTTCTGTAAAACCAGTACTTTTGTAGTGAACGCTCAGGTGGATTGTAGTCAAATGCTGACTGCAAATCCAGATAATACTAGAAACTAGTAATGTTTAATTTTGCTACTGATTACACAAGAACCATTGAAAAAGCTGGGCTATGTAATCTTGAGGAGTTTAGTCTAGAGTGAATTGACAGTTGTTCCTGAGTATTTCAGACAGAAGGTGAATCTTTCCTTATTAGGCCACAATGCTGCAGCCATCAGACTGTAGGCTTTATATATCAGAGCAGTTACTTTCAAGAGTGTCAAAAATTAGAACTGCTCGATAGTCACTAAACTTTAATAATCCAGGTAGCTGGGTATTATTCATGACAGAATGTCAAAATGTATGATAAGCCAGCTTTGTTTACTGCCCCATTACAGCTCCTTAGGTTTTTGACTGTAGCTTATCCTTCATATTCTGTGAAAAAAAAAAAAAAAATCTAAGCACCGTTATTCTGTGAGTTTCAGTAACTGTGTCTTTTCAATTATTTTGACAGCGATTGTTGTCTAATGAAGAGGAAAAGAACAAAGCCATCATTCAGGAAGTTTGTTTTATGGTATCCTTTTCTGTAACATGTTTAACTGCCTGAGATTTCTGGGAAACAAGATTGCTGTACAGAGTCTCTTTTTCTTCATGCCATACGCTGCCTAAGAGGACTGACCTTCTGGAGATCTGGGTTTGTGGTTTGTCCTGAATCTGGTACCAGCATCCAGAAAGTTCAGTTCTTCAAAAATTGTAGTAATACAGTGTTTGCAGATAATTTTTGTAGCTAGTGTATACCTTGCCATGTACTTCTGCCAAGAAGTGAAATTCTTACTTGGACTTTCTTGCAGGTGTGTGAATGTGGTCAAGAGACATTATGATGATACTTAGATCTTACGTAGAATTTCCTCACATGCGTGGGATTTATTGCTCTTTGCTTTTACTCTCAATGTTTATTAATTTCTGCTTTGGGTACATCTGGCTTTAAGAAGTAATGCTAGATATTAAGGAAGAAATTCCAGTAGACTACATGCATCAGGAACAATCAGATGTTTCTCAGTGTCCTTGCTGTCCTCCTTGTCTTCAGTGATAGTAAGGTATAGTGTAATTTCAGAGTGTAATTCAGAAGGGTATAGTGTATTTCAGAGTGTTTTCAATTCTTGATTTTAGTAAATTCAGTATTTTGTCCCTGGCCTGGCTCCTCTTGGACCTTCAGTTTATTTCGATAGTCAGTGAATGGCTGTGGTATGCTGATGCGTTCTCTTCTGAGTATTCACTTTCCTTTTGAATACTAATTTAAGCTACTCAGACATTTCTTTTTATGATTCCTGATATGTTTGGCAAAACCGTAGCCTAAACACCACTTACTAGAAGTACACTTCCAAGACAGAGTACTGTAGCACTATACATTTCTATCTACCCTGACTTTATTTTGCCAAGAGTAAAGAATTCAATTTAACACTGAGTTCTTTGCTCTGAGCTGTGAAAAACATTTTGGGTGTTTTTCACAGCTCAGAGTACTTAAAGCAGGTGTACAACATGATGAAGGGTTAATTGTTGCTAAATTTCTGAGATAAGGCTGTGAAATGCAGTTAATTCCTGCAGCTCTGAACAGAAGGCTGTGGAGAGATGGGTAAGATCAGATTAATGTGAATTGTGTGGATCCAACTTGCTTGTTTTTAATAGCTTTATTCTACTTACAGTGTCTTTGCTTTTCTCTCTTTAGATTTGGTGAACGCATCCTGTAAATAGATTGTGTTTGTCTCATAGGCATGAGTCTCAATGTATGCACAGACAGGCATAATGCAACATAACTTCCCACTGGCAGGAGTTGAGATCATTTACACTGTACTCTCCTTTACATAGCCCTAAAGTGATACCTCAAATTTTTGAACTGAAAGTGAAACATGATAAAGGTTTTAGCATGAAAAACTACTACTAACAATGGGAGGGTAAGTTCCTTGCCCTTTTAGACTTCTAGTTGTTTTGAACGCTATTTTAATTACTTTAAATTGAAGCATGGAATACTTAATACTTCCCGTGGGAAAGGTAGGAGAGGGTACAATAGCTCTTTCTTGATCAGCTATCTAGAGAAGCAGCTAATAATTAGAAGGTGTCCCTGCTATTCATGCTAGGTTCTTGTAGTCCTTGTCAAAAGACAAAAAGAACTAGACTTGTTACTGAGTCCAATTTCCTCTGAGCTGTAATAATAAGGATTTTTCCATATTTTATTTTGACTTTTTATTACTTTACCTTAGAGTACTCTCTCAGATTTCTTATAGCTGAGGCGTGTATTTCCCTGTTTTGGTTAGGGTATTGTTTGCAGCTGTTATGCTTTCTGTGGTTTTAAGCTAGCAAATTCAAATGAACTACTGGATGCAATAGTATCAATGCAATATGTATCAATGAACTTCGGAGTTATCTTCCTTGAATGTGTTCTCTCCAGAAAAAACTTTCAGGTCATCCCAACATTGTCCAGTTTTGCTCTGCAGCATCTATAGGAAAAGAAGAATCAGACACGGGCCAGGGAGAGTTTCTTCTGCTTACAGAGCTGTGTAAAGGTAAACTTTTATTTCTTTCTGCAGCAGTGTACATTGCTTCTGGCAGATGTTTTACACAGGTTGCTTGTTAACTTACAAGCATGGAATGACTGTAGAAGATAGCATGGTTCAGTGTAGCTAGAGTTCAAACTTACCTTTTATAGGTTAAAGATCATGGTCTTTTAGGCTACAGTTTAACCTTGTCTTATATATGAGGTAATTATTAGATTTTTTGTTTGAGACTCATCAGAAAAAGGAAGAGTAGGAGTAGTTCTTTAGAGCATTCTTTCGTCACTGTAGTCAGTGTAGACTTGTATTTTCAAAAAAATCTTTTTAATATAACTTGAAACTGTAGATCTTTCTTGACAAGGGTCTGTTTGTGTCAAGGTTTCAGAATTTGCTGTGTTCTCTGTGTGCTTATGTGAATTTTCTTCATTTGCTGCAGGACAGCTGGTGGAATTCTTAAAAAAAGTAGAATCCAAAGGACTTATCTCTTGTGACACAGTTCTGAAGATCTTTTATCAGACCTGCAGAGCAGTGCAGCATATGCATAAGCAGAAGCCTCCTATTATTCATAGAGACTTAAAGGTATGTTACAGTATTTAAATAAAGGCTGGACTTCTGAACTGCAGAAGGGCGTGTTGGGCTGGATCAGTGTTAAAAACGATTCTTGAGCATAGAGCTTTGATCTATTGCCTTGCAATAACTTTTGAATGTTAGTGAAGGTCATCACTGAAATACTTGGATATCTTCAGACTGCTTCTCATTGTGCTTGTGGTTGGAAACTGCTTGTACTCTATCTGAAACAAGCTGGCAGAAAAGTAGTCTCATGTTTTGCTGACTGTGTTATCCTAAATATTTTGGTTTTGATAATGTAGTCAGTTACAACTAGTGCACTGCAGTTCTGGGTTAATAGAAGAAGAAGAGCTTTGAAGGAGAAGAATGCTGAATTATCTGTGAAAGATTACATAGCCATTGAGAATGTGTAGTAAGCTGTTAGTTTTAGAGCTGGTAACTTGGCGTTGTATTTCAGTGCTTGTTTTTAATGTAAATTGTAGAATTTGGTAGGCATAATTCATGTTAGATTTTGTTTCTTAGGGGTTTATTTTATTTGTTCGTTTTATTAGCCTTTACCTGGAATCTGTAGGGTTATGCTGTAGAAGGTGTTTTACTTTTAGGAACTTTGGAGATTTGAAAGGACTTACCTGAGTTTGAATTTTGTGTTTTGAAGACGGGGCTCACCTTTACCTGTTCAATATACCTTAGATAAAGAAGTGCTAATCACCAGTGAGATTCTGTTGTACTATGAGCATATTTGAATTTTTATTAGCATAAAAAATAAGACAGGGTAGATTGTTACTCTTGGAATAGTGTCTAAATTTGACACGTCTGTATCCAGCCTGATGTGATTTCATTTGAATATAAAGATAGGAAAATTTGTTACTCCTCTAAGCATGTACTCAATTACTTTGAAAAAAGGAAAATAAGGCCACTCTTCTAGAAGTAAATATGTTAATTATTTTCAACACTCTTGATGAAAGCTTTGATGTTAGCTATTAGTATCGCCCATAAATATTTACCTAGCTTTGGTGACAGAGCACTCCTTTTCTTTTCTTTCCTCTTGGTACTGTTGAACAGGCTTTTAGGTTGTGTCAAAGACATGTTAACCATTCTTCACTGAAATTTCTATATGCTTGCCCCTAGATTTTGTGGAAAAGATGCATCTCTCTTCTGAGAAAAAAAAGTAAAAAACCCCTGTTTACTAATAAATATACAATTTTTCATAGCCAGCTGCATAGACATTAAGCTAATGCTGTAATTCAGAACGGCTTTTTCTTCTCAAGGAACATATCTTCCTGACAGAGATAAAATGTGAAAAAAGAGGGGAATTTGGTTTTGTGTTGGTCTCATGTTGCAGAGGCTGTAAAACAAAAGTACATGATTGTTGTGCTGCAGGAGGCAGAGGACTTAATACAGCCAGGAGCCAAATAGGGATCATTTAACTGTTCTACCTTTTTTAGCAGTCTAAACTAAGGTCAGCAGCATAGAAAACTGTAGATCAGTGTTTTGAGGCAATTAACTTTGACCCCTTTTCTTAACTTTACACAGAGGTATAAATTTTATTTTTCAATCCTTTTGTGATTGACTCCAAGTACACATGCCAAATTCTTTTACTCTTTGCTTAAGTTTCTTCCACATTTCAATTAACAATACAGGAGGATTAGAATTTAGGAAGTAGAAAAAGGCAGAGATAATGGATGATGAACTATTCAGGCAGCACATGATTCTCAAATAGCTGTTTTCTGTGTCTGCACAGGATCACAGCTGTGTCTTTGTGTGTCTCCTAGCAGCTTTCTTCTCTACTAGTACCTTCCTGTTTTCATGTATAGCAGTTCTAAACTTAATCTCACTGCAGTTAAACTAACAATGTTCAGTTTTATGCCTGAAAACATTTGGATTCGAAGACACTACTTCGACAAGTTCTCATCTGAAGAACTGCCCTTTTCTTAGGCTTTAATGAAATTACTTCCCCCCCGCCCCACCCTGGAGTTTATTTTTTGCTCTCCTGAATGTTTCCTGTTCATGATGTGCTTGGTGCTTTCTTTGAACACTTGGCTATGTTGCTACCGTATAAAACTGCAGTACTGTCTAAAATCTTTGTTCTCCTACAAACAATATTTTTGGCTAAAGTGATTAGTTTTTATATGTATGCACAAGTAAGATTATATGTAAAAGCATGTGTGTTAGTATACAGGGCAAAAAAGGCATTTTTTAAAATCTGTTATTCTACATCTCTTTGAAGGTGGAAAACTTGCTTATTAGTAATCAGGGGACAATTAAACTTTGTGACTTTGGTAGTGCTACAACTATAGCTTACTATCCTGACTACAACTGGTCTGCACAGAAGAGAGCACTGGTTGAAGAAGAGGTGAGACTATTTTAATGTGATTTAATTTTAATATCATTATTAATTTAGCTGTTACTATTAATCTGGTATTAAGTCATGTGACATCTAAGAAAACTGAAGATTGTTTCAGTTAGAATGTAATTTATAAAGTTTTGGTTTGGTATTTGTTTTGCCAGAGTTCGAAAGCTGTCTGCAGTTACAATCATAGCTTATGTTCTGTAGCTACATGTAGAAACACTGCTTTAGC
This sequence comes from Sylvia atricapilla, assembly GCF_009819655.1. Taxonomy (NCBI): domain Eukaryota; kingdom Metazoa; phylum Chordata; class Aves; order Passeriformes; family Sylviidae; genus Sylvia; species Sylvia atricapilla. The sequence goes on from NC_089174.1 coordinate 43,538,599, forward strand.
ATGACCAGTGTCCATTCTGCAATCTGCTGTGAAAATAGAAGTGGTTAAAAGGGCTCCTTCTAGTGCATTCTTGACAAGGAATTGGTTGTGCCACACTGATTCCCATCTTCTTTCTGATCTGTTTTTCTCAGTTGAATGATATGTAAATCATCTCATGAGAGACAAGTCTGCTCAGTGGAGTAGGAATGGGCAGTATTGCAGTGCCTTAGACTACAGTAACCAAATCTAGCATGCAGTGTACTTCTTCAAAGTCCATTTGTTCTTAATTTAGAGTTGAGAGTAATGCTAGTAAATCTAATGTAGTACATCAGTGGGAGAAATAACATTTGAGGTCATATGTACAACTTCTGACATCACAAGCCCCTGTTGTGCAATCTGGTATTCTTGGAAAACATTCCACTGATGAAATGATGATATCTTACGATTGTCTTGTATAGTCTGTGCAAAAGGGTGGTAGAAAAGGTCTTTTCAGGTATCCTTATGATGAGAGTTTCTCTTTGGATATGTCTGCACTGGCATTAAGCGTGCTGAGAAAGTGAGAGACATGCACTGGGAGTGCGAATTCACTTATTAGCTTATTGTTGATTTTTGGTATTGATGTTTCTGTCCATTTTTGCCTCATGTAGATCAGTCACTTTATGTGCTTACCTTGTAAGGGTCCCTTGTAAGGGAGGACTCGATTATCACAATGTTATTTGAGTACTACTGTCTTCATGTGACTTTATGTCAATGCTGTTGTGACTATTTCAGGTTTCAATGAATGGCTTTTTCCTTGACAAATGTTTCTGAAATTAATTTTAAAAATAGGACTACTATCCATTTTACATGGAGAGCTGTTTTCTTGGTTGGATGCTGTTAAAGCTCATTGTTCAAGATTGTTTCAATAAATTTTGTCTTCTCCAGATCACAAGGAATACAACACCAATGTACAGGACACCAGAAATGATTGACTTGTACTCAAATTTTCCAATTGGTGAAAAGCAGGACATTTGGGTACGAAGTTTTTTTTCTTCCTGCATCACAGTTGCTCATGTCACAGTGAAACTTACTTTGCGGGCTTTGTGTTAGGTTGTTGATTAAATAACTGAAGTACCAAAATAAATGTAGGATGCAGTCTTAGATTAAAATAAATTTAAACAATGTGGACTCTGTATCTAAATGTTAAAAGAATGAGATGTACTGTTCAAACTTTTCTCCGCTATCAAGGTTAACTTCCTTTTGAGAGGCAGTGCTGAACTTCTCTAACATTTGGTAGAACCATTGCCTAGCTGGAGCTTGCCACCATAAATCCAGATTACTTTAAGTCCTTAGATTCAAATTCTTGCCTTTCATGGTCTGCCACACATATAATCCTGGGACAACTTATTGCTGAATTGAAAATGATTATGTTGAGGTATGGCGTGTAGCTAAAATACTGACAGATATCAAGGATGACAACAATGCAGAGATCATTCATGCTTTTTTTAGAAAGGATGATAACCTGTTCATATTCACTAAAAAACCTGTAGCGAGAATTAAAGATAGATACTAAATCCTCAGTTGTACCTTTTCCAGCTGCATAAAGTTGCAGCACTGAGGCATTCCCCAGTAGTGTAGTGCTTGGCCACTTAGTTTATGGTATGGTTTTGCAGAGGCACATGTCAAGCTGTTCACTTCTTATCTGTATCAACAGTGTGTTAAAAGACAAATTGAGAAAATGTAATGCTGGTGCTTTGAAAGTTTTTATATGGGATCTTGGAACTTCGTTCATTTTATTAAATTAGTTGCAAGATATTGTGGAAACTCTTGTTCAGTTTCTACAGCTGTTGATGTTTTTGGAATGTGAAGAAACACAAAGTAAAACACATTCTTCTGACCACTTGATCTCTTCATGAAATACTGTCAGGCTGAGCCAAGATTACAGAATCACTAGGTTGGAAGAGACCTTCAAGGTCATTGAGTCCAACCCATGCCTAACACCTCAGCTAAACCATGGCACCAAGTGCCACATGCAGTCTTTTTTTAAAACACATTCAGGGATGGTGACTCCACCACCTCCCTGGGCAGACCGTTTTCCAGTGCTTTATCACTCTTCCCATAATATCCAACCCATATTTCCCTTGGCACAGCTTAAGACTCTGCCCTCTAGTTCTGTCAGTTGCTGCCCGTTGAAAGAGACCAACTCCCACCTGACTACAACCACCTTTCAGGAGGTAGAGAGTGATAAGGTCACCTCTGAGTCTCATTTTCTCCAGTTCCCTCAGTTGTTCCTCGTAGGGCTTGTTTCCCAGCCCCTCACCAGCCTCATTGCTCTGCTCTGGATGTGCTCAAGCATCAGCATTTCCAACCTGAGGGCCCAGAACTGGACACAGCACTTGAGATGTAGCCTCACCAGTGCCCAGTACAGGGGAAGAATGACCTACTTGCTCCTGCTGGCCACACCATGCCTGATCCAGGCCAGGATGCCATTGGCCTTCTTGGCCACCTGGGCACACTGCTGGCTCATGTTCAGCTGCTGTCACCAGCACTTCCTGGTCCCTTTCTGCCTGGGCACTGTCCAGCCACACTGATCCCAGCCTATAATGCTGCAGGGGGTTATTGTGGCCAAAATGCAGGACTTACTAAACTTCATCTTACCAGACTCTGTCCATCCATCCAGCTGTTCCAGGTCTCTCTGCAGAGCCCTCTACCTTCCAAGAGGTTGACATGCACTCCCAATTTAGTGTCGTCTGCAAATTTACTAATGAAAGTCTCAATACCCTCATTCATGTTGTCAGTAAAAATACTGAACAGAATTGGCCCCAGCACAGACCCCTGAGGGTCACCACTGGTGACTGGCCACCAACTGGATACAGCACCATTCACCACCACTCTCTGGGCCCGGCCATCCAGCCAGTTCCTAACCCAGCAAAGAGTGCTCCTGTCCAAGCCTTGGGCTGCCAGCTTATCAGGAGGATGCTGTGGGGGACAGTGTCAAAAGCCTTGCTGAAGTTGAATTATACAACACCAACTGCCTTTTCCACCAGGTGGGTCACCTGGTCATAAAAGGAGATCAGGTTAGTCAAACATGACCTATCCCTGCTAAACCTGTGCTGGCTGGGTCTGATACCCTGGCCATCCTGTACGTGATACCATGTCATCCTGCATGATGACATAAACTGCTCCATTACCTTACAAGCTACTGAGGTCAGGCTAACTGGCCTATAATTACCAGAATCCTCCTTCCCACCCTATTTGTAAATGGGTGTCACATTGGTCAGCTTCCAGTCACCAGTGAGCCAGTAAATGATGGAGTGATGGAGAGTGGCTTCGCAAGCTCATCTGTCAGCTCCCTTATTGCCCTGGGATGGATCCCATCTGGTCCCATAGATTTATGAATATTCAGGCATCTCAGCAGTTCTCTGACTGCCTCCTCCTGGATAACAGAGGGACCATTCTGCTCCCTGACACCATCTACCAACCCAAGAGGACAGATGTCCTGAGGACAAGCCGTCTTCCCACGAAAGATTGAGGCATAGGTGGCATTAAGCACTTCTGCCTTCTCATCTTCAGTTACTAAGTTCCCTCCCACATCCAGTAGAAAACATAGGTTGGTCTTACCCTTCCTTTTGACATTAATATATTTGTAAAAATTTTTTTTATTATCCTGTACAAAAGTTGCCAAATTAAGTTTGGTCTGAGCTTTGGCCTCTCTAATTTTTTTCCAACATGCCCTAACAACCCCTTTAAATACTTGCTGAGAGACCTGACCTTCCTTCCAAAGATGATACATCCTCTTAAGTTCCTTCAAAAACCTTGTTGCCCATCCAGGCTGGATGTTTGCCTTGTTAACATCTAGTTAAATGGAAAACTAGAAATGTGTTCAATAAAAGCCTCACTCAAAAGGGCAATTGCTATTTATGTTGTTTAAAATAACTCTGTATATGCTAGTGTTAACGTGGTGATTGTTTCCTGTATTTTGGGAAGATCTATTTAATTTACCACACCTGAGCTGGAAGGTACTGTTCTGTGTTTTTTTCCTTTATTCTTTGGCATCAATAAGAATATAAAAGTATTTGGCAGTAGAATATGGCTCTGTCTCTGGAAGCATAAATGATTTGTATAGTTTGTGGTTAGGATAAACAAAGCAGTTTTCCAAAGAAAGCAGTAGAGTTATTAACACACTTGATTCTGTATTTTTGTCACTGTGTTCTTGAAAACAAGGGAAGTAATGTCTGTCTTAGAAAAGCAGCACAGGTGAAAGGTTAGTTATCAACCATGTAGACTCCACAGTGGAAATGTGATTAGTTATCGTTATGAGACAGAACTTCTTAGACTTACTTGACTGACTGCTTTCTGTTAGTTTCCTACCTAAATCTAAAGATGAGAAAATAAACACTAAATCCAATAGCTACATGTTTTAGTCTTCAATATCTAAGTTGGACCAAATTCTGTCTTGACAAATGAAATGTGTCTCCTTGCACCACAGGATAGAGATATGAATTAAAATTCCTGAACTTTTTTTGAAAGCATAATTCTATTCTTGTACATCTTCAGTATGGCAAGACTACTAATTTTTGTGGTTTGAAATGCATAAAATGGATTTCTTGTAATGCCTTCTAAATGATTTTTAAAAAGAGGCAGGAATAGTTTTCACAAGTAACAAGTGCTAGGACAAGAGGAAATGGGCTCAAGTTGCACAAGGGGATGCTTAGGTGAGAAAAGATTTCTTCACTGTTAGGTTTATTGGGCATTGGAAGAGACTGTCCAGAGCAGTCAGTTACCATTCCTGGAGGTATTTAAAAGACGTGTAGATATGGTGATTAGGGATATGGTTTAGGGGTGGATGTGGCAGTGCTGAGTTAACATTTGGACCTGAGGATCATGAAGATCTTTTCCTGCTTAAAAGTTCCCCCATGATTCTATGGAGTGTTTCTGTTTATCTCTTTAGGCTCTGGGCTGTATCCTGTATTTGCTGTGCTTTAGGCAGCACCCATTTGAAGATGGCGCTAAACTTCGCATAGTCAATGGGAAATATGTCATCCCACAAAATGACACCCGCTACTCTGTGTTTCATGATCTCATTCGTAAGTTGACAGTGTTATTTTATTTGGTGTCTTTGTGGATGCATGTTGTTGCTGACTGTTGTTTTACTGATAGTAAAATGTTACTGACGTGTGATGGTGAAAAGGTAAACTGAAGCAACTTCTTATTTTATTGATAATCTTAATCCATTACAAAAAAGTTAGGAAATTTTATGTGAAAGTTGCTTTTTTAATCTGTTAAGTGTCTTGTGTAGTATCTGAATTAGTCCATTGGAACAATTCGTGATTTGATTTGGTTTCTTTGAACTTGCCTAAAAATCTCTATTTACTTTAGGTTTCAGATAGATTACTGGAAATGTTAATTATGGTTCCAGAAATGTATCTGACTCCAGCAGTATTAGACACACAGTTACCTCTGATGTTCCTTGTTCCTGATCTCAAGATGTATTCTTTGAAATATTATTGAGGCTAGGTAGTGGGTTTTTTTCTCGTGGATACTATTATGAGACTTACATTTAGATATTGATTCAGCAATTTTTCCACTTCTGTTCATGTGTTTGCTTATTGCATTGTAATGTACTGAAGAAGTTATTATCAGTTAGGATAAAAGTTCTGAAGGGTTTGTTATGATGTCTGAATCTCCTGTTTTTAGGCTCCACTTTGAGAGTGAACCCAGAGGAGAGGTTGTCAATCACTGAACTTGTGAACCAACTGCAGGAGATTGCAGCAGCTAGGAATGTCAATCCTAAATCCCCCATCACAGAGGTAAAAATGTCTCATAAGAAGTATTATTGATTAGGTCTCCTTTCTGTCCTCTGCAGTGTATGTGTGTTTAGTAAAAGATTTCAGAGCAGGTCCCTTGTTCTTTAGTATTTTGAAAATTTTGCACTAATTTATTCTGAAGTTCTATTAAATTGGTTGGTATTGCTCATAGGATCTTTGAAAATATGCCATTTAAAACACAGAGACCTTAAAAGACATTTAGTATTTCTTACTGCTTTTTGAAAATCCTTTCATCCTCTTGGTTTATTCTTTAGTATGCTAGCACTCTGTTTGACACGCTGTGTTTTATCATAATTAACTTGCACAGAAAAGTTTCATATATGAAGGCTCTGCCTACAGTAACTTGAAACCCACTTAGGCATCTCCTGTTCAGTGTTTAATTTGCGCTATACTGCAGGTGAGTCAGTTAGTGTACATTAACTTTCTGGCTTTGTCCTGAGATTCAGTTTGCTTGTTCTCACCAAGTAGCAGTGGTTTGCCAAACATAGCAAGATGGCTAAATTCGCAAGAAAATTCTCATCTGGGGTATTATTCTCCTCAGCTCCTGGAACAAAATGGAGGCTATGGAAACAGTGCTCAGCCTCGGACATCTGTCACCTCTGTTTCACAGAGCTCCAAGCCTGCAGGGCAGCTCAACAATTTGTACAATGCAGGTATGTTCAAAAAGAGATGTTATTTTAGTATAAAGACAATTGTGTATCTTCCATGGCGGAGGGCGGGGGGGGAAGAGTAATTTGGGAGTTTTAGATACTTTGCAGTAATACCAGCTATTTGACATTTATATCATTGTTTCTAGCCTTGTTTTGTGTGTTTTTGTGGGGGTTTTTTTTTGGTTTTTTTGGATTTTTTGGTTTTTTTTTTTTCCCCAAGGCATTTGATTTTATGCTGATACATGCAAATATGAGTTTTTCAAGTTCATTGCTGTGCAAGATAAAAATTGTTTCCTATGGAAAATAATTTAAAGTGCACTATTGACTGGTAGAGGCAGGAGTGTTGACATAAGTGAACTAAAACTTGATGAAACTGTGGATGTGAGAAGCAATAGTGGTCTAATGATTAAGAGCTGTAGAGGAAGGGTTTCCTGGTTACAGCAAAGGGGTGAAAACACTTATTTTGAACCCTGAATTTCTTTTGATTTAATGAAACAACGATATTTGAAAGTGCCTTGTCTAAAGAGCAGCATTTAATAGGAGTTTCAATTTAAACTATTAAAAATCCCCCGATTCTGTATTTTAATTGAAACATTGTTACTTTGCGGCAGAAGGTGCTGAAATCAGGACATAGCCTGCCTTTGTGTTTAACACTGAATCTCTGAGGTAAAAAAAGCAAGAGTTGCCTTCGCTTTTCAAGAGGAATTACTTAACATTGGAAGTATTACAACATAAAAAGATAGCAGCTATTTGTGGTGTGTTGGTATCACTTTGTGTTAATATTGGCTTCGTGTTTGGTAGATGAGAGAGCTTAATAAAGAAATGCAGAAGCAGTTGTAGGGATTCTGGTTATTGACCACAGTAGTTTAGTAATGCTTGGAAGTTGCTGACCTCATATGTGTTTATTTTAGACTGCAAAAAGCCTGTATGAGGAAGAAATACTTCTGCAAGCATCTGAGTCCACCTCTCTCCCCTTAGCTCTCTTGTCCTAAAAGACTTTTGACCAACCCCCCCAATGATTTTTTGAGTGCATCTGACAGATAGTAGTCTAAAGCTATTCAGTTTTTCACTTCCAAAAGCTGCATGTCTAACAGCCTCAAAGGAAAAAGGCAGCAGTCTAAATTCAGTCTAGTGACTATCCAGTCAGGATTTTCAGGAATAGCTGTAGTTGGTACTGCCTTGATCCCATCTAATTATGGGAGCTTTGTCCAGGCTGGACTTCAGGAGAGGGTTGCACCATAGGACGTCAGTGGTGAGGAGGAGGAGTTGGGGTTCCATCTGAGAGAAACAGTCGGTGGATTAGCAGAACTAAATGGAATCCATCAAAACATGTTTCCAAAATGACACAGTTAGAAGCTGACATACTTAGTTGGTAGAAATGGATTTTCCAGAGTACATTCAGCTGAAAATATTCAATATAGTAAAGAAAATAAGCTTGATAGGCTTACTTGCATCTAGTTTTTACTATTCTTTCTGCACCCATGTTAACTCTTATATCTGAATATGGAGCACTTCAATTAGTGTAGAAGAAATCAACGGACAATTTCATATTGTACTCAGTTTTCCTTCCAGCTTGATGTTTCTTGCTTGGCATTAATTATTATGAACTGTCAAAGAGACAAGGGATAATAATTTTCCGGGGGACATGTTAAAATTACGTAACATTTATTGCACTAGTAATATGTGTATGTCCATTTCTCTGAAAGAATCCAGCATCCTAATGCAATTATAGTCAAAAGTCTGTCTGGTCTTCTGTTTTGTGCAAGAATGCTTACTGTTTGTTATATACAATTGTATTCATAGGGATATTGTCCTGTTATGTGCTGTCTGGGGTATTGTGTTTGAAACTTAAGCTTAACTACGCCAGCTGCTTAAAATGCATTAAAATGTATCTGGAGATGATTAAGTAGATCTGCTAATGATAAGCTTCACTTTAGAAACTAGTACTAACGAAAGGCAATGTTTTGCTACAATGATATTATGAAACATATGCCTTACTTCCAGAATTTTTTACCGTTTTCTCATAAATACGGACAGCAAATTAAACAATGTTTTAAGTAAATCACTTAATCACTTTTCTGCAGTCACTTTTCAGGAAGTACTGTTTTTTTGCATAAGTCATAGTTGAGGAGAGCTTTTTATACTGTGAGCCTTACAGCAATATATAGCCTGTATGTGCATTCACTTCCTTCCAGCTTTATAGCCAACGTACTTTAAGTCATCCTGGAATGGGTTCCATAATAAAGTACAATTATTTTTATTCAACTACTCTAGGCCTGACCGTTGCGGAATGTGACCAGACTTATGGAGGGTTCTTTGATATTCTGAGGGGTGGAACAGAACGATTTTTCACTAATATTAAGGATACGTCTTCTAAAGTTATCCAGTCTGTGGCCAAGTGAGTAAAAAAAAAAGAAAAATAAAAAGAAATTTAAAAATTGTGCTGGTAAGAGTTCTAAATGATAGCACAGGAGTTTACTCCAGAAATGGTAAATTCAGCATATTTGTCCAAGTTTGAACTGTAATAGCTGGTACTTACCCCCTAAGATTTTATGTATGCTATTAATACAAAAGTTATTTCAACAGTTATATACTATAATTGAGAATGTTGCAGTAAGAACTGTCCATAAGTGCTACTTGTCCTACTGTATTTGAAATACTGAAAGCTTTTGAGGCATGAGCAGGTGGGGGCTGGAACAGCGTGGAGAATTGAATTATTAGATAGGGCCGTCATGAATAAGAGGTGGAGTGAAAAAGATGGAGTGATGAAAGGTACAAACCAAGGGAATAGATGTGGAGGGGAAAAATCCTGCAGGGAAATAAGCTCTTCAGTTTAGTTTCCAGGTGGAATCCTATGCCTTCAAGACAGTGTCAGAGGAAATTCACTGTTTGTCTCCTTTGCCCTGTATTGCATGTTTGAATACTCTCATGTTTAGAGGTGTATGTTTTCAGATTCATATTGTGTGATTTGTTTTTTTGTTTCTAATCAGATTGTCAGTCCCATTTCAAATATTTCTAATACTTATGATCAATATTAATCAGTCTGTATAATTTATACATTTTTAAGTCATAATAAAATTTTATGCAGTGTTAAATGGTTTTCTTAGTTCTAGTAAAAGCAGGTAAGTCTCTACTGAATACTATGTCTGAGTGAGAGTCTCCAGAAGAATACTGAACTCTTATTTCTTACTGTAGGGTTAGTGTCCCTTTAATTGGGATGTTGTGTTACAGCTTGTGAAATATATTTCTTCATATGTAGTTTTTTTTCAGAATTTGTATGTTACTTGTGCATAGTACTGCTCTAAAATATTTGTAATAATCAGGTAAGTTAGATTTGTAGATATTGCACCTCTGTATCCACTTCAAGTGTGTTTTTAGCTGTTGGCTCTTACACTTAGTCTGTTTAAACTTCTAAATATGGCTTAGAAAAGCCAGGTATTCTTTTTTTTTTTTTTAAGGCTACACTGCTTTGGTTTGTCCTTAAGCTCTCTATAGAAATCATTGGGACAGTGGCATTAAACTTTTCTCCCTGGGTAAACCACATAGACGCAGGACAGGGAGGTGTACAAGGGGAACAAGCTATTGCATGATGAAAAGCAGTTTTGGCAAAGTTATAAGCCCTACTTTCCCATAGTTGTGTATTAGATCTTACTATGTTTTTATTATACACGACATGCACCTGAAGTACTCCTATGCTTCCTTTTCTTATTCTCTTGACTCTACATGACTTTCTGGGTGCACTCCATCATTTAGTTATGTTTGAAGCAGTTTTCTCTTCCTGTTCTTGCAAGTGGTTTCTTCCTTAAAGGCTACTGGAAGTTTAATTAGTTTTTTGAATTTCATCTTGTGTGGTTTTTCCCTTTTCTAGCAATGGATGAAGACTGTCTAAAATGGTCTTTTTAATATGAAATGGCTTGTGCTGTGTGTACACCTTATTTTTAGTTCTCTTACCTTACCTTATAGGTGTGTGTGGCTTTTTTGCTTTGTGTGATTTCCTTTGCTTCCATAGTATATGTAGTGGGCAAGGAATAAAACAGTAACTGTACCCCTAACTGTATTTGCAGAGTTCATCTAGCAACTTCTGAAGTACTGGGCAGTGAGTACTTGCTGTCTGAATAGATTCTGTTCAGTTCTCATGCTCTTCTCTACAACTGTTCATTTAGATTATGGTGACTGCCCGAAATAAGTCTTGGCATCTGTCTTATTGTTGAGACTTAGTATGCCTCTTTTCAGTTGCTAGTTAGTGTTCTGTGGGTGAATGCAACAGCTTAGTGCATGGCTTATGGAACTTATAAAATTCTAGTCAAAGGAAAACTCACTACTTTTTCCTCATTTGTTTGAATCACAATAAGACACATGTGGATGTTTACTAGAATTAGGTATCTTGAAAATGTAGTTGTTTGACCTGGTACTGGTTTGTAGCTTTTAATGGATAGGTATATTGTCATATCCAAGTAAGATCAATTAGCCAGAGACCTTTTCAAGCTACTGAGGAGTGCACATTTACGTGGAGTATGGTGGATTGACAGGATTGTCAGACAGCCTATGCTAGCTATGCCCTAAGATTCCTCATGATGAGTCTTATATGCTCTCAGACATTTTGGACTTGGTTGGTTGAATAAAGGTTTTTGTTTAGGTGACTCTTGACTATCACCTCTGACACAATATGTGAAACTGTCAGATTTTTGTTTAAGTTCTGCACTATCATAAGCAAATCTTGGTTTTGTGGATCATCCTCTGTCTCCATACAGCTGTGTTTTTCTTTTCTTGTGTTATCTAAGTGAATTAATCATTGGGCTGAGGAGTGGGGAAAAAAAAGAGGGATTGCTCCAAGTGTGATCTACTAGTGAGAATCAGTTACTTTAATAGTTATTTTCCACTGACTGAAAGACAAACTCTCTCCCCTTGTAATTTGCCAGTATTATTTAGCAGCCCTGAGCTATGTACTTTTCATTCCTTGTATTGTGTTTTATTTTGAATCCTTACTATATTTAACAGTTTAGTGAAATGGCAAAACATGAATCAACATGACCAAACTTACTGTAAGGTAGGCTTAGGTCCTTTAGTATTTAACATTCACTGTTCTGCTGAGAGTTCCACACTGGGCTTGTGCATTCTTAAACTGTGTTTTAATCAAGCTGAATTGTTATTTCTTTGTCAATCTCTCCCATATTTGTAGGGCGTGTCTGTTTCTGTCATATTCATTCTCTGCCTTCACAAACTTGTGTTGTGGATGTAGCTGATACAAATGGTGATGTGAGAATACCTTTCTGCTGTTGCATCTTTGACTGCCTTTCCAAAACCCTTCAACCAACATAAGAAGCAGACATTCTGGAAAAAATTAAAATGTCTCTTCGTCATGCATTTTCCTCACTCCACTTAGACACTTTTCATGTTGGAGTCTATCATTTCATTAGGTAGGCTTTCTCCTTCCTACTTATCATTGCATTTCTGAATTAAAGTTATTTCCTTTGTCTGCAAACAGACTTCTATTTCACTGAATCCAAACTACAGTGTAACATTTAAGTATTTTGTTGTTGGAACAAAAAAAAAGTGGTGTTTTTTTTTTTTTCTGTAGCTACCTTTAGCTTGATTCTGATTTTGGTCTTTTGTTAGTCCTAATAAATGATAAAATCTGAAAACTGAAACATACATTACAGTCTGCTAGGAATAGGAAAGTAAATGAAGATCATCTTCATTGTCTCCCAGGCCACCTCAGTTGCAAGTATTATAACCTCTGTTGCAAGTTCAAGTCAGGTAGATGAAGCAGCTTGTAGTTAAATGAGAGAGGACAAAGAGCACCAGAGGTTCAGCCCTCTTGTTACAAACTGACTTAAAAGTACCAGGGTAGAGATGGAGAAGATATGTATTACTTTGTGAAGTCATACCATCTGCACAGACAGGAGCTTGGATCCTGCAGATGTGCTCAGGTGTGCCTGAAAGCTCAGAAAGCTCAGCCTGCAGCTGTGCAGCCACAACATTTCTCTTAAGCTCATTGGTTTGTTGCTTGTGGAGGTTTTGTGCCTTTGACCAGTTTTTATGCGTATTGAGGCCTACATCCATACAGATTACAAATGCCCTGCCAAAAAGCACAGCTAAATGTTTTAAGGATCGGATCTTCACTGGTGTTGAAAGCAGGAGGCAAAACTTGTGATCAGTCTTCCATTGCTTTGTCAGAACAATCTTTTGCCAAAGAGATTATGATCTAATAATCTAGGAAAAACTAGCTGCCTTTTGCGCTTGCTTTCTTTGTTTTTAAGGTAATTCTGTTTTTTGTTTAATATTTTATTTAATGGATTTTTGCATTGCACTAGGTAATTGCATGGTTAATTCAGTTTTATGAAGCAAAACTTAGTGGAAACAGATTGATGTGAATTTTTGTGCTGTTTTTCTCCCTGACTTTTAAAAAATAAACAGAAAAGAGCAATGGATAGATTTTTTTCTAATCTTGTAAATGTAGAGATGTCTGGAGGTAGATTGCTTGGTATTAGGGCAGTATTTAATTTAATGGTTTATATGCTCACATTGTCGCTGTGCTGGTTAGTCTGTCGTTCTTTGCTCTTTATTATCTTTTGTTGTTAGTAAACAGAATGTACTGTTGTAGAATTTTGTTCTATATGTTAACTAGTTTGTTTTGTGAGTTTAGTTGCTAATTTTAGTTTCATTGTTGTTAATTTGCTGGAATGTCTTGTTTAATATTACTTATAGTCTTTAGGTGCATCTGGTCTCTGGCAAAAATGATAATGCCAACCATTATCAGCAACCAAGTGCTCAACACAGTGAGAGGTTTTTAACATGTGGTTAGAACTTCTTATTTTTGCTATGAAATTTATTCCGCAAAATCAGAATACATGTCTTATTTGCTTAATTTCATAGAACCAAGCAGTAGTTTGGATTGGAAGCAGCATCTGATTATAACCCCTGAGCAATGGGCATGGACACCTTCAACTAGACCAGACTAATATCAATCTGCTCTCTGTCAGTTTAAAGCCATTCCTCATATCCTGTCATTACATGCCCTTGCAAAAAGTCCCTCTCCAGCTTTCTTTTAGACCTCCATTAGATACTGTAAGGAAATTGCCTCATGCCTCCATACAAAGACTAGACTAGTCTAGTCTCGTCCCACATCCCACTTGTCCCAAAACAGTCCTGGTTTTGAAAAAGCCTGGTGTCATCAGAAAAGGGACAAAACGGTGTCATATCACACTTTTTTGTTGAGCTTAATTGGACCCTTAAAAGCACACAGTTTCCCATATTGGATCACATGCTGAAAACACTCTATGTATGTCTATATTTGCATACCTTTCTTCTCTTATCACCTACCAGCAAAACTGCTATCTAAGCAAAATTTCAGCAGTTTAGGATATGAAAGGAAAGACTTTATTTGTGATTTTTAGTTAGAGAGTTTTATCTTGAAATGCATAGGAATGCTTAAACAATGTGAATACATGTTTTTTTCACCTTCTTAACATTTAAAGAAATCTCAGTTACCATTCTGGCATAAAACACTTGCTGAAAACAGAGTACCTTGTGTTCAGTTCTTACTACTGAAATAGCTGTGAAATCTTCAGAATAAAGTTCAGTGAATTCAAGGACATGGTGACATGTTCTGAAGACTTGTGTTGATTTAACAGTTAAGAAGCTTCATTTTAGCTAAGACTGTGCAAAAATTCTGAAGCTTTTTTAGTGTAATAGTGAAATACTTGGGATACTCCTACAAAATATAAACCTTAAGTTATCTATGTTGTGCTCTGTTGTTGACATTCTAAACTGCACTCTTACATCTGTGTGTGTATGGTGAGATCCATGCCTAATACTGCTTTTTAATGTAGACAGATTTTAAAACCAAAGCTGAGTTGAGTGGTGTTAGTAGTAAGAAGTCAATATCTGAAAGCTTCCCAAGAGAATGGGTGTGAGTGCCGTGGGTTTTTTCTCTTAATAGTTTTGTGCCAGTGTTACAAGTTGCTGCTTAACCTCGGTGTTACAGCACTGAATGAATAATGGTTCTGTAGCTGTCATATTAGTTAGTTCTTTATCTTGATACCAAAAAAATTGATATTAGAGTGATTACACGTTTTCTTCCTTGATGCTGCTGAATATAATCAACAAATAGCATTTGAAACGTCTCATCTCTATAAAGGACTACAATCATTACAAATTTCAGTAAGCAGTTGTTATTAGCTCTGAATGTAAATTTCTGCCTTAATTAGTTTGGCTGCAACAGGATTACCACCTGAGCTTACATGATGAAGTATGTCCTTCCAAAGGTGCAAAAAAATTTGAATTTTTTCCCATTTGTTAGCCTTGAGAAACCTTGCATAAAGAGATTAAGGGTTTTGGTTTTTATTAATGCTTAATCTAGTGAGACTCAAACTTCCTTGTGATTTCAATTTGAGACGCTGAATCATTCATTGCTAGGACACTGATTATGCCATTTTGCATAAATATTGTTAAATGGCCTTGCATTCAAAAGATTTTTCTTCCCTAATCTAAAATCCTCACTATCCTTGTATATTAAATATATATTTATAAATACAATGTATATTTTTAATGATTCCTGCTGACCTCTATCATCACTAGCAAAGAATCAAAATTTTATTTTCTTTCTTAATGTTTCAAAATTTGAGTGCAGTATCCTAGGTCTGCACTTCTAAGCAGTGTCATGAAATCGTGTTGAGATTTAAAAGTTTTGTTAGTGCCTCTGAATTAATTAAATATGCTTCATAATGTTTTGATGACATTTTGATATTCTGGAGTTAATAGGCTACTGAGATATTTAAGTTAGGGATGTCTAAATCAAGTTCTGTTGGTGAGATTTGTTGTTATTTTGCCAATCCAGAAGTGCAGACCTGTGTAGTTATACTTAGCCTTGTTGGCCTGCACTGGATCTCTTTGGTTTTTCTCTTGCTTTTTCTTTCTGCAACATGGCAGGTACCATAGAGACAAAAAAAGAAAAAATAATAGTGGTTTTAAATTAGTTGATTGCCTAATCACCCACACCACATCAACAAACAGGCAGGGAACAGACCTAAGTATCGTCACTGGGAGATTTTTTGAAGAGGCAGCAGTTTTGAACTGTGCACAATTGTATGAGAGATAGATGACTAATGATTAATGCCTTGCTCTCTAATGATTAATGCCTTGCTCTCTATGGGTGTTCTGGAAGTGAATTTTTGGAATAATTATTTAAATGAGAAGAGAGATTTGGGTACCCTCTGTTGAGTGCAGGTAGCTTTGAGGTGCAGCTGCTGTGGGGAGCTGCAGGTTGAGCTCTGGCTGGGAGCCTGTGGCAAGAGGTCAGGAATTGCCAACCCCTGGCACAGCAAAGGGCACAGGGACCTGTGACCCAGCCAGGACACTGAGACACCGCAGGAACCAAGGACTCAGCAGGAAGATCCCAGATTTTGGCACCCATAGACTGTGAGAGTATAATTTTTTTCCCATTATTTCCTTTCTTGGGAGTCACTCAGCAGGCAGCAGTTCCAGCCGTTGCTCTGTTGCTTTAGAAGGATTAAATTACTTAAAGCAACCACAGATCTGTGACTCTGCTACGAGAAACCTGGGGTCCAGCTGGTAAGGAAGTAAATCTGGTCTGATTGTGTGAGTGTGGGATGTGTAGGGAGTCAAGCAGGGCACCCATTGGCTCTCCAGCTGCAAAGGGGCTTCAGTCCTGGCAGTGGCAAGTCTGGTTGGAGTGTGACTGCCAGAGTCCTTCCTGAGTGACTAGACAGGGAACAGTGTTCTTGACACTGTCTGTATGGAATTTGGATATTGGGCAGCATGGCCATCTGTGCCAGATAGAGACAACCCAGAGTTATGTAATTTAAACTTTGATGTTCAACTAGTAGTTTTTCTTTTAAGCATTGAGATATTCTTCATTAAAAATATTAATGTATCCTTGTGGGCTTTCAAACTGACACCCTACATTGCATTTTATTAGAAAGAGCAGGTGCTAGAGGAGTGGGTTAAAGATTAAAGGCATCTGTGCAAAATCCCACAGTTTGTTTTAGTGCAGCTGATTTAAATGGATAAGTGTTTAAACACAGTATCTGTTCTGAAAGCTCTGCTCTGAAACTCTTGAAATGTGAATGTAACAAGCCTCAGATGGAAGAAATGAAACATTAGTCATGGTGATGGTTACCACCTGAGAGATCTGGCTTTTAGACTTAAGACTTGAATGGTTATATCTCCCAGTATTAACACCAACATGTTCTCTTTCAGTTATGCAAAAGGAGACTTGGATATATCGTACATCACTTCCAGAATTGCTGGTATGATATCTGTATCTTTCTTAAACATAATTTCTCCTAGGTCTTAAAATATGAAAAATTTCAATTGCGGTTTGTTCTGTCTTCAGTGATGTCCTTTCCAGCTGAAGGTGTAGAATCTGCGATCAAAAATAATATAGAAGATGTGCGGTTGTGTCTAGACTCTAAGCATCCTGGCCATTATGCTGTGTACAATCTCTCTCCAAGAACATACAGGCCTTCAAGATTCCACAACAGGGTGTGTATAGTTTCTGTGTATTTCTCTAAAAGGCCTTGAAACACAATGTTTTCATTATACTTTCAGCTTTTTATTGTAGAAGGTTAAAGTAGGTTAATCAAAAAGATGACAAAAAAAAAATATGAACACAAGGTCAAAGAGTAACCTATATTCTTCTTGTCTGCTTTAAATTCAAATTTAACTAGTAGGGACTAATCCTCAATCTTACTGACTAAAGTCTGTTTTTTCTGGGATAGTGATATCTTTGAAAACATGTCTAGGTACCTTATGTGTTTCAAATTTAGGTGGAGAATACTTTAAAATAATTGAAGTCTTACTAAAATGTCAATCTCTCCCATATTCTGCTGTTTTCCTTTATCAAGCACATAGTGACTGATTTGTATAACCTGTTCACTGGGGTTTCTCCTTGTCTCACTACATACCATTTGACTGCTGTATGACTCAGCCATAGCTGACTGATTGTTCCCACCATCTTCTGTATTGTAGTAGCTTAGCTGAGCCTCCATTATCCTTCCATCAGGCAATTTCTCTGATACTAATAGAAAAGCATTTGCCTAATTCATCAGCAAGGTATTCAGAATATCTTGTACTTCAGTGTCTGCTCCTAAGTAAAACTCAATTGTACTGGAAGAGGCTCAACAGTTGAGACTGTTACTGTGTTGTGAGTTGTCCAGCACCTCAGGAGTCTGTCGTCATCGTGTCTCTTCCACACAGTACTGTCTGCCAAGAAGAGAGTCTAGAACCATTATTTGTTACAGAATAATAAAGCCTTTTGGGCCTTATGCAGAGCCATCCTTAGCATTATTTCAGTTATCAGAGTTGACTTAACATGTCAGGGAGAGGTATATTTGATGTATTCTTTCTAGTGCTGTCATTTCCTGTTTCCTGGTAAACATGAATAAGTATTGTCACACCTGAAAGAAATCATTGCTGCCTCTTTGGATTAATGCAGTCAGCTTCTTTATCTGTATCTGTTTCAGTATGAGATTTAGGTAGAGGCTATTCAAGATGGAAGGCTACAAGCTTCATTATGCAGGAAATCTACTGCTTGATTATTTGTAGCAGATAGCTCAAACCAGAATGTTCAGCAATCCTTTTTAGCACCAGATTGTTGGAAAGTCTGAGACTGATGTAGTGAACTGATTTATTCCATATCCTGCAAAGTGATCAGTGTCTGTTTATGGAGTGATAAATTCTGTGACTGAGAATTTGCTTACCAATGGATTTTTTGGTTATGTAAGTTTGAGGTGCCTATGTACCTGGTATTTCTGATGTGTTGGTACTAAGACTGGTAATATGATCTTGGTTTTGTTGGGAAGTCATAGTACGTCATAAGTAGTTGAAAACATTACAAGTTCGTGACCACTTTATTGGCTAGGAGTATTTAGGAAGGCAGTTATTTTACTTGGAAACAAACTCTTAATTGTTTTTGGAGCTCTTGCCTGCCTATTCTTGAAATTGAGATGTCCAGCAGTACTAACTTCATTGTTCAGTGCTGGCTGCAAGTAGCCATGTAGGAACCTAAAGTAGCTTAGTTTTAATTTAATGCTTGCAAAAGATGATTATGGCAAGTCTTCAAACATGATCAGAGGAGAACAGCTTTTAAAATTATTAATTCTGACACTTTGCTTAGAGGATATCTATGAAATTACATATTACTGGTTTCTTTCAGTTTGCTATCTGTATGGAACTTCTACAAATTTCTTTAATCTTGGTTAGAATTAATGGTAGTTTTGAAGTCTTCTCTGCCTGTCCCTCTTGTTATAGGTTGCTCTGAGAGTTTGTACACTATCCATCATTCTGCTAATTGTCAGAACACTTAGAGCTTAAAACACAGCTAAAGAAACAGAAAGTAATGTTTTTTTTGTTACATCCTGTAGGAATCCTAGTGTTTGAGTAAAAAGTAAACAGTAAAGTAAAAGGAAAAAAGTCAGTACTTTTTACTTTTTTTAATACATGTGGATTTTTAGGCTGTGTTCTGATCTGAAGCTGCAATGCTTCAATATGATTCTTTTGTAGTGTTATGATTTATAAGTTCAGCGAGCATCCAAGCCCCACACAGCTACTTGCTTATTCCTCCCTGGTGGAACTGGGGAGGAAATCACAAGGTAAAAATGAGAACTCATGGGTTGAAATGCACTTTGATAGGTAAAGCCAAAACCACAGTTGCAAGCAAAACAAAACAAGGAATTTATCCACCTTTTCCCATGGGCAGGTGAGTGTCCAGCCATGTCCAGGAGTGCAAGGCTTCATCATGCATTATGATTGCTTTGGAAGACAAATGCCATCGCTCTAAATATTTCCCTTTCCACTCTTTTCCCTCCAGCTTTATGGATTGCGCATGATGTCCTATGGTATGGAATATTCCTTTGGTTAGCTGGGGTCACCTCTCCTGGCTGTGTCCCCTCCCAGCATCTTGTGTACCCCAGGCCTTCTTACTGGTGAAGTGATGTGAGAGGCAGAAAAAGCCTTAACTCTATCTAAGCTGTGCTTACCAATAAAACAAAAATCCCTGTGTTGCCAGCACTATTTCCCTCACAAATACAAAACGTAACCTCATTTAGTTACTGTGGAGAAAACTACTCCAGCTGAAACCAGCACACACTACTGTTGTGGTATTTGAGATGTATTGAAACCCATATTGAATCATGTGGTGAACAGGGATGTAAAGGACTTTTTGCATTAGCTTTTCTTTGTTTGCTGGTGACTTTACATAAGCTCGCACTAACGAAGGAATGTGCAATTTAAATCTCTTGCAAAATGATGCTTTTTGAAATGACCTTATTTTTAATTAAAATATTAGAGTACAATGAAATGTTATAGGAGACTTAGACTGTTTGTAAAGCCTTTTTTGCTGTGCTTACCACAGTTTTTTTTGTGGTAATAAGCTCAGGTAATTCATCTCAGAGTAACCCTTGAATTCTTTATCTAGATGGGAAGACATATTGCTGATAGGAAAACTTGGTCTTCAATATGACACTAAAAACAAATAGAAAAAGCTTTATTTGTAACTTGCTTCATTGACCCTGAATGTATCTACTCTTTAGGTGTTTCAAGTGTCCCAAGAATCAAGTTTCATATACCGCATCCTTACTGGACAGTTGATTTTAAGGCTGTAGATTCTTAGCAGTGAAGCTAATGTTTTGTTAGTGTTTTGAAGCAGTAATTGCAAATGGGATGTTACTGAGCAATTCAAGCTCTTTGAACAAAGGACAAAAACTAAAAAAAGCCTAATCTTTCTGTTGTTGGGATTTTTTGTTTTGGTGGTGGTTTTTTGTTTTTTGGGTTGTTTTTTTTTTTTTTTGCTAAGGTATATGTGCACAGATTAAGTTGAAAGCTGTTTTATTTTACTCCTTTCTCTATAAGAATATTTCAGATAATAATCTGAGTTCTTGATACTACTTTTGCAGCAGATTTGTAGACAGTGATGCCTTGAGAGGCTACCTAGAACAGAGACTAGACAGTGTTAAAGGAAAAAAGTAGGTATTTATTAAAAGGCCTTCAAGAGCAGTACAAGAGCCTGGCCAAGGCTACGCCCAAGATGGACAATGGGTCACACTTTTTCACACTTTTGTAAGTTTTGCATGTTGGGGTTAATTGTCCAATTACAGCTTCAGGTTGTGAGGTCCCATCCTCCCAGTTTACTCTCCTCAATTTGCTGTTGTTTAGACTTTTTAGGCCTGAAGCTGCAATGGTGTCCTTGGTTCTCGGGCTGGAAAAGGATTGTTTTGTCTGATTAAACTATGAGGAGAACTTGCTTAACACTTTATACGATGTTCAGAGTTACATACTAATGCAGTACAGAATCTGAAAAATATGAAAGCTAAAACTTATGGCATCAACAGAACTGAAGTTTTATTTCACTTCGTCCTAAAATGTGGTGTTTACACTGTGTAACACTACTTTTCTTGAACACCTTGCTTAATTTCAACATGAACATGGCATTAAAGTGTAAAAACGCCACCTCTAAATATTCTTAGAGAATTAGAGAATATTCTCTAAATATTCTTTGAGAAAGGAGTAACCTATGTTGTGTATATGTGACAATATGATACTGTTTCTCATGTTGACTGTCTCTTGTCTCTCTCATTGCAGGTTTCTGAATGTGGCTGGCCAGCAAGACGAGCACCAAATCTTCAGAATCTCTACAGCATATGCAAGAACATGCATTTATGGCTGAAACAAGATCAGAAAAACGTTTGCATTGTGCATTGCCTTGTAAGAAATTGATTTAAGTCTGAAGTGCTTTGTTCAATAGAGCTTTAAATTGTGAATAAGGGTGCTAGTATCCATTCAGTTTGTGACTTTTACTGGCTTTCTTTACTGGAAGCTCCAGGGTCAATTCCTTCCTGCTGTGTTTGTAAGGAAGTTACTTGCATAATGTAGGGTAATGTAGTGCTTACTTAATTGCATTTAGAGTGGAAGGCAGTATACAGGCAGTATTCAGGCAAAGTGGCCTTTAGAAGAAAAAAAATCTGCTCTACTCTTTCAGTATTTGCTCCATTTTTTGTTTTCTATGCGATAGATGGGGGTACACTGCATATCCCATTACTGTCTATTTGGAATGTAATCTGTAGCCACAGAATTTCAGAAACCAACTGTAAGACTTCTGATTTACTTGCTTTTGTTGGCCGCAGATTGCTCTGTAGATTTTCCTATTCTCCAAAGTATTATTAACTTTGATATAACAAAAAAAAAAAAGGCAATAAAACTGTCTATAGAGCCATCTCAAGTCAAACATGGTGGGGGAGGAATGAATTCAAAGAATACTTTGCTCAGAGTTTGAAAATTAGGTCACTCTTACATTTGTTTAGGAGAATTGCATGTGAAAATTTGACATTCTTATTTTGCTATGGAGTAAAAAGCAAAACATGGCTGTGACAATGCTTGCTATGCTGCTGGAAAGCATCCAAAACCTGCCTGATGATATGGTATAGCTGTGAATAGGGAATATCACTCTCAGACTCAAAACCAGGATCTGTTATTCTGACAAACCATATTTGGGTGTTATGTAGTGTTTTGCAAGTAAAAAGCCAGTTCATGTCAGCTCCTGAAAGCCATTATAATTTTAAGTGCTGCTGTGAGGTTAGGCATCTGATTCTATATTATTGTAGTACTTCTAATACCTTGGCATCATCACATGGTTGCTGGTCAAGTAAGTAAGAAGCAGATGTGAAGAATTAGCATTGGGTTTTGTAACATCTTTCCATCAAAGTTTTTTTTTTCAAGGTACCTAACTCACTCCTTTTCCTCACATGTGAGGGAAACTTTTTTAAATACATGGCTTTGTGCCAGATCTGATGTGAAAAGTGTACACTAGAACTTAAATAAACGAATGATAAAAATTCTGTTCTATGTGCTAGCAAACAAACCTGGAGAAGTCTTGTTTTGTCAACCATTATATCTTTCAAGTCTTCTGCTTTTTATAATACAGGCATGTAGCTGGGATGTGTATGTAGCTGGGATTCCTTCAGAAAGAAGCTCAGTGTTTTAATATCTTTCTCTTGATTTCTTGGCAAGCTATTAAACGTTTTAGACAGAAGTCTAAAGAGCTTAGTATGGTTTAATTCTTCTGAATCTTTGTACTTTTCTTTTAGCAGAGTCCATGGCTGCTGTCAGTCAAAAATAGCAATGTTCTGGGATTTCAGATAGCAGCCAGGAAACAAACCTAAAAAATGGGTATTAGTGACAGTAAGATAAAGAACATCAACTGAAAATTTCAAAGAGTGTTAAGCTAAAGCAGATATTTACATTTGAACAGGTAATACGTAGTATCTTTTGTATGGTGTTGAAGTTAAATGTAAACCTTTCACACTCGGATACAAATGTCAAATCAAATAAAGGCAGTAGACCTTGGACATCACAATACTAAATCATGATAGGATATAGAATACATAATGGGATGCTCTTGAGTAATTTGGATGATGCTTTTTCCACTAGATTTACTAACAAGGCTACTTTTTTCCCCCTAGGATGGAAGAGCAGCATCTGCTGTTGTAGTTTGTTCCTTTCTGTGTTTTTGTCGTCTCTTCACTACTGCTGAAGCTGCTGTTTATATGTTCAGTATGAAACGCTGTCCACCTGGCATTTGGCCTTCTCATAAAAGGTACTGTAAGGTACTGTTGAAGCAAGTAGTTACTCAATTCTGAATGTGGTATAGGATGTCTTTAGAAAGATAAATTATTTCTGTAATGTCTGTGTTCAAATGTCTGTTTTTCCAAGTATTTTGCTGTATCATGAATAGAAGGTAGTTCTGAATTTTCTGAGCCTGTGAATACCCATCAGAAGTGGGTCAAGTATGCCCTGTGGTGCAGAAGTGTTTGGAATGAAAACAAGGGTATGCAGAGCTTTTGAATGCTTGCTTAATTATAAAATCCTTTTCCACATGTGTCAGACTTGCTTCTTTTTTTCTAGTTCATTACAATAGGTTTTATTATGTCAGAACACTGCAAGCTCTGAGCAAATACCAGAAATTATTTCTGTCAATTTGGTAAAAATGCCTAGTGCTTTTTTTTTTTTTGAGTGCATGTGGGGAAGACTTGCTTGTACTTTGACAAATGTTTTGAGCTGTTTATTTGATTTAATTTGATAGGTCTTATAACCGTAAAGTATGAATAACAAGTGACACTGGTAGTAAGACTGTTTCCTGCAAAAAGGATAAGATTGTGGGAAATAAAATATTAGTTCAGTATAAATGACAGATTGTTCTTGTACACATTTATTTCATATATACTTAAGGGGTTGACCACAAAATAATATGTGTTAATCAGGACAAATTCAAAGTCTTTAGGAAGATTTTAGTGATCCATTATGTTTTATGTCTAGTTTGTTTTACAAGGCATTATATGTAAAGCTACAGACCTTTTGTGTCATTCTGTCAGATTTGAAAATCTGTTTGCTGGAGGTGGTGGTAAATGTTCCCATTGTTTCACTGTTAACACTTACCAGTGCTTAGTGACTGGGTACGAACTGAAGTAACTTGCTTATATGTTCACCCATTTCTTAGAATTTTGTACTCTGACTAAATGAGTACCTTCTGGTTTTGGCAGATACATTGAGTACATGTGTGACATGATGGCTGAAGAACCCATCATTCCTCACAGCAAGCCCATCCTGGTCAGATCAATTGTCATGACTCCTGTTCCGCTTTTCAGTAAGCAGCGTAATGGCTGCAGGCCTTTTTGTGAGGTATACGTGGGTGATGAGAGAGTAACCACTACCTCCCAGGAATATGACAAAATGAAGTAAGTACAGATTATGACTTGCTCTGAAACAATAAATTACGTTATTCTGGATTCTAGCATTTATGTATTTCTGGATTCCTCTGTGTCCTTTTAGCTGGTCTCAAAACGTAAATTGTGTGTGGCTGTTACAGCAGCTTGGATCTGGTCATGCAGAACAGTGAGGGTGATGGTGGGTTGGCACACTGGACACTGCAAGGCAGTGAGCAAGACCCCCTTCTCAGTCCATGTAATGTAAGACTGGGAACATGGATCCCTGGTATACTTGTGCTGAGCATAGCATCGTGTCTCAGTCATAGAAACTGTAAGGATCCTCCAGGCGTGGCAGCTGAAAGGTGACTACCTATTAGCTCCTGTACAGTTCTGGTGTCTGCGCGATTGCAAATGGTACTAGCACTGCTAGATGTGGACAATCACAGACAAGAAAACTGAGAGACTACTAGCTTTTCAGCTACTTGAAAGCCTTGAGAAACCAGGCTAAATCTAAAGTAATACAGTATTTAATTTCTTTCTAAACTAAATTAACTGTGGTTATGTTTTGTGGTTTTTTTTGGGTTTTTTTTTTTTTTTTTCCTTTAGGGAGTTTAAAATTGAGGATGGGAAAGCAGTAATCCCACTGGGTATAACAGTCCAAGGAGATGTTCTCATTGTGATCTATCATGCCAGGTCAACTCTAGGAGGACGACTACAAGCCAAGGTAGTGATAAATTTACGAGCCTGAAAGGGAAGATTTCCAATTTTGTATCCTTCTAGTTATCTACTGAATATTTTGCTTTTTTTACTATTCTTTGTTCAGAGAAATGTTTGAGGTTTTCTTTCACTTGTGAATTCAACCTTTTCAAGCCTTCTGAGTATGTCCACTTCTAATGCTGTACATGTAGATGTTTTTGAGGGCATTTCTGCAATGTACCTCAGTATTGATAATTGTTATATTTGTACAGAAAGCTCCTAGCCAGTTTTTTTGAGGCAGCAGTTATTATCTGTTAAGTTGCACAACAAGCCAGAGCTTTTTAATTCTGTGCACACAAACTGCAAACAGAAGAAAAATACCGCTCAGCAGAAAAGTGGGATTCTAGAGACTGCCTGTACAAAACAGGCTGGAAAAATCCATATGGTTTTATAGCCTATTTCTAAAGAGATGTTCATTTTTGTAGCTAATTTTCTTGCTCGTCTTTGTTTTACTAGAGAACGCATATACCCTTTTCCAATACAACTATGGATGCAAATGTATTGCAAGATCACAAAAAACTTATTAATGAAACCTGTCTTCAGTTTTTTTAGAAGGCAGGCGTGTTCTTTTTTCTCCAGATAAATAACTGAAATTAAACTTGAAATCTATGTAAAAGATAAGGAGAGGTAGTGCAAAGTTTAGAGTTTGGAGCTTTGTGGAAATTGATCAGCCAGTTTTTCAGCTAGTTTTGGTACATGTGGGACATGTATGCATATTCATATATAGTGTTAATGAAGTTGTTTTCCTTCTGTTATTTTCTTCTGCTTTGTGAGTAGGAGGGCATCAAATCTTGTCATGTTGTAGAGGTCCAGCAGGACCTTCCAGAACACGTTAAAACTAAAAACTCAGTGAAATGATTCCTTAATGCACAAAAAATCCCCTACTGTATGGTTCAAGGCCATCAGGAGAAAGGCATAAAACTGACAAAACTTATCCAAGGTTAGGTTATACTCCTTGTACCACCTCACTTTTATTTATGACAGAGTTTCTTTAATATGGTTTCTCTGGCATTTATTCACTGACAGAAAAGACTAGAATTTTCTCAGCTGTCAGCTGCAACATGTTATACTTCAACAGTGTGTGTGGTGATCTGGATTTGGAGGTTTGATGGAACAATATTCAATGTGTCCTTAGTTATATATGCTGTAAATTGCCCCTGAAGTTCTTTGCAGACCTCTTAAAGAGATTAACCACCACATTTTGAGATTGCTCCTGTGTTCAGAGCTGGGTGTTGTAAATGTCTTTACTTTCTCACAGCTAATTTGAGAGAGAGTTTAGTTTATCTTCCAGGAAAATGATTGCAGGGATGGAAGAATCAGAGAAGCTCTCTCCAGTATGTCCATGTTTCTCTTGTACTAAGGAGCCTAGCAGTGGGCATCACACTTAGAGATGGGGCTTCACTAGTGCTGAATAGAGGGGAAGGGCCAACCCTCCTTAATCTGTGGCAATGCTTTTTTGTATTACTTGGTTTCTAGCTATGATATTCAGTAAATGCTCATTTACAAGGAATGCTTTCCTAATTCAGTTTTATTATGTCTTATTTTCTGTACTATGACTGTATGACATCTTTGTAAGGACTGGTAAGACTATTTCACAGGTGTTGTGACTAATGCTAGGAAACAAATACAGGCTACATTGGTCAGTGAGCTGTAATTTGGATTTGTGCAAGATCAGAAGCTACTTGAATATTCTATAGTAGCATTTGCTGGACACTTGTATTCCCATCAGGCATAGGAAAGTAGTTTTTCTGTGAACAGTTAAGTGATTAAAAGGAGTCAGTTCAGAAAAGCTTTACATTTCTGTCTGGAATGAATGGATGACTTAAAGTTGTGCAGAAAAAAACTTTTTGCATGCCTTCTGAAGTGTCCTTTTAAATGTGCTACATTTAAACCTGTTTTAAATCTATTCCTTTATATGTGACATACATATATTTCTTGGTCAGCGTATTGCACAATGGATTTTTCTGAGCATATGTTATTGAGAAAAGGAACAAGGGTCATACAATTTTAGCCTCCAGAACAAGACCTGGAAATACTTCAGACTTTGATAGTCTATTTTGAGGTTAGTGATGAGACATACCTGCCTGAAGGTCTTTTGGTTTGTTAGTGCTAGTAATAGATCTATGTTCTTGATAGATTATGTTCTGTCTCAACTGCATTTAAATCTTTCAAGATAAAGTATGCTTGTAGTTAAATGGAAATAGTTGGAATTAAAAGGAAATTTTTGTAGCAAAGCAAATATTTCAAAATATTTTAATACTGATAATACTTTGCACAACACTGTACCTACTGTTAATGTGGATTAATACAATTTTCTGTTTCTTGTTTTCAACAGATGGCTTCAATGAAGATGTTTCAGATTCAGTTCCATACAGGCTTTGTGCCCCGAAATGCCACTACAGTGAAATTTGCCAAGTATGTTGACACCTTTTTGTAAGAAACTGGAAGAAGTTTTCTTAGAAATGGCTTAACCTGCTAAACATGAACATATAGCAGGAAGAGGATGTATAGTCAGTGCAGGAAGTAGATGATTTTGATTCTAATAAAAGTCTTTTGTTTACTCACCTCAAGGAAACAAAATGTTTTGTTCCTGATACCAAAAAACCCCCAAAAGTCCTATGTACAAAAATACCACCTGTTTAAAATGGGAAAAGTAAACAAATACAGCATTTTTAATGTCTTACACTATTTGCTTTGGAACCTTGTTTTGGACTGCAGTAGATCTAATCCAACTAGCCATCAGTATCAAGAAACTTCTTACTGTGTCTTTACAGATATGATCTGGATGCCTGTGACATACAAGAGAAATACCCTGATCTATTTCAAGTCAATCTGGAAGTAGAGGTGGAGCCCAGAGATAGGCCCAGCTGTGAACAGCCACCTTGGGATAATATGAATATAAAGGGACTGAATCCCAAGATCCTCTTCTCCACCCGAGAGGAACAACAAGAGATTTTATCAAAATTTGGTAAGGAGTCCCTTGAAAAGCTATAGAATGTGAAAAAGTTTTTGATGTACTTAGTGTTTGAAGCTTTTGTTTAATTTATTGATGTTCCATAGATTAGAAGTGTAAAAGGGGTTTTGGGTACATATCAGTTAAAAATACACGTTATATGGAGGAACATAGGTTATCCTCCAGTAACGGATTATAATTATACCTGTCTTACTTTCATTGTGCTTACATGTGCTTGCTTTAGAGCTAGGAATAGGCCATTTGCAGGGAGGGACTACTAGCAAATGGAATTGTAACAGGCAGTATTTGTAGGCACAATATCCTGAAAGGGATTTATTTGGCTAAAATGGCACCAGTGTCATTTCACTTAAAATTATGGGAGCATTCCTCACAAATGGTTTTAGGTAAGAATGTTTTTATCAACATTCTTATGCATAGCCATGAAATGTTGTACTTAATTTTTTGAACTTTTCCTGATATGTTCTAACAGACTTTATTTTATTAATTGTATGTATTCAGCGCTTCCTCTGTAGATGCCTGCATTACTTTCAGTTAATGCTGTTCAGTATCTTTCTTCTCCTGGTATCAGTGATTAGCTTTGACATTTTCATTTAGGCTCTTAAGCCTTCTCTGTTTCAAGGATAAAGAAGCATGATGAAGATTACTATGGTGATTTAAGTGATGCATGAGATCTCACCCTATGCTGTTAATGTGGTGCATCTCAAGTTCTTTTCATACAAGGTGCTGCTTGCTTGCTTTTTTTTTTTTTAACCAGAATATGTGTTGTTCGTATTATGATTTAGGCCATTTTCTATTTAACTTAGCTTAATTCTACTGTGAACACAGCTGTGAGCTCTCTAAAGCTAGTGTGTTTAGCTTTACATCATCATTCATGATGAGGCTCTGTAAAAGTTACTCTTATTTTCTTAAGTCACTTCCATTTTCTGATGGATACATGTAACGTAAGGATTTCAAATTACACTGGAAGTATTTCTTAAGATTGATGGGAAGGGAATAGGACAAAAGTAAGTGCTGTGAACTGATTTTAAAAAAAAACTTGGTATTAAAACTCTTTCATTAGTCATGATCTTTTATGTGTGTTTTCTGAGATGGAGTATTTTTTCAGCATCTCTAAGCTACAACTGAGAATGTAGAAGGAGAGTAGAAAAGTGCTCTACCAGTTGTGTATTTAAATTTAGCCAAATAGCCATCCATCCATTTTTTTTCAAATAGTGGGTGAATATTGACTAATTTAGGAAGTCTTCTTCATTTGCCTTGAGGAAACTTTGGGTTTGAGAGGTGATA
Organism: Sylvia atricapilla; assembly: GCF_009819655.1. Taxonomy (NCBI): domain Eukaryota; kingdom Metazoa; phylum Chordata; class Aves; order Passeriformes; family Sylviidae; genus Sylvia; species Sylvia atricapilla. The sequence continues at coordinate 43,567,769 of NC_089174.1, forward strand.
CAGCAGTAGATAACTCTGCAGCTGAATCTTGCATGAGTCACTTAGTACCTGATTTCAGTAAAATAAGAAATGTAAGAAGCAGTTAGTAGCAGCATACAGTGTATTAACCCCTTTGTGGTGTTTTTTAACCACTCCATGTTCTTCATTGGCATTGCATATTCTGCATTTTTCTACAGCTTCATTTGCTTTTTTCTATTTTTCTGTCTCTTAATGCAGATACTGTTCATAGCTCTTGCATGTTTTAGGGGATGTTTGATGCAAATGAGATGTTAATTACATTTTCCTACAAATGTAAATAGAATACTTGAGTGTTACTTTATGATTCTCATTTAATGTCCTAGTTCAAAATAGGGTTTTACCAGTTTTTGCAGTTGAAAAGAAGTTAATACTAATTTTGAAGACAGTGGGGGCAGGAATTTGCATTTGCAGAGTGATAAATTAGAGATAATTGTCTTCCTACAGCAGTCAGCCTGAAAGACAAATATCATCTGCCATGTGGAGGATTGAGAAGCTTCTCTCTAAGGGCTCTGGCTTAAATTCTGTTTTATAGGGAAACCAGAATTGCCTAGACAGCCAGGTTCAACTGCACAATACGAAGCAGAGACATCCCATTTGGAGCAGTCTTCAGAAAGTGCACCTGACACAGAATCTCCACACAGCAGTAGTACTGATGCAAACAACTTCTTTCATTCTCTGGACTGGAAAGGTACGGATTTTCCTCTGAAGTCACTGTGTAGTTTATGTTTGTCTTGTATGCCTTCCAGTGAATGCTTAAGCCTTCTTAAGCAGCAAAAATCTCTAACTCACTAACCATGACGAAAAGCTATTTAAAGAGTGAGCTCTGCAGAATAACAAGTGGTTATTCTGCTTCATTTGGATAAACACCAAGTAAGGGCGTTTGGTGTTCAGTATAACTTAAATGCTGAGCTAAATTTTTCTTTTTCTGTAAAAATCTTAACCTGAAAGGTCTCCGTGGAAGCTTTTCACTCCCACAGCCCCTCTTTGGCTGAGGAACAGAGGAAACAAAGTAGACTAGCCAGTGGGGTCCAGATCAGTAATTAGGACTAATAAAATGTAATAGCGTATGTGTAACTCCCTTTCCTGGGTGCTGCTTTGTTGGTGAAAATGTCAGCAGCTGCTTATGCTTTTCTTGAACGTGGCAGTTACTGAGAAATCTTGTAAGCTCTAAGAGACAGTGATTTGAGGTGAATGTCCAAGTCAGTCTCATTTTCTAAAAATTCGTAATGCCTCCCTTTGTGGAGTGGCAAATATGGTAGTCAGCTGCTGCTTTTTCTGCCCTGTACAGAGAGGTGGCCGGCAACATATAGTTCCACTTTCATCAATTCTTATATGAGATTTAGTTAGTTAGGAATTAATTTCTTAGGATGTCACCATGAAAGTTTGTCTTACCCTAGTCCTAAGGATAATGCTGGTTGTTTAAAGCTGTTATTATTTTTTTTCCCCTATTCAAGAAGGAAAAACTCCAGAAAGTGGAATAGAGGACAGTTCACCTAAAAATGATCGTCTTCAGCTGTCTAATGACAGGGAAGAGAGTGATCCTTCAGATGAGGAGTTCTCAACATTTCCAGATGAAGGAAGTGCCGGAATTGTTAATGAAAAAGACTCTACTCCAGAAGGAGAGTTACTTTTTGAAGCCAGTTTTGAAGCTCCATCTGCACCTTTACAAAAATCTCTCCCTGAAGAGAATGTAGACTTGCTGGGACTAGACTCTGATATTTCAGCAGAACAGAAACAACCTATCTCAGAAATAAATTCTTCATCAAGTAATGCAGACTTGTTGAACAATCTGTTTGTGAGTAGTGTGTCACAGGTTTCAAATGAGTCCACTGCAGATCTTCTTGGACAAGGAACAGATTTCTTTTTCAGTAGTCAGTGTCCAGCTGCTACTCCGGGTTCGTCTTCAGCAGCAGCCATGCCTTCAGGTATGTGAATTTAATATCAGTACTTGTCACACGTGCAACACAATGAAAACTGCTGCTTGCATTGTGCTTAGAAAGTAAGAACTGTGCTTCAACAGTATGGAGAAAGCATGTCAGTCTGTAGGAAGGCTATGAATAAAATAGGTGTCACTTCAGCGTGAAAGAGAGAAATTCCTGTACATTATCCAGGTATTCTGTTATGTTGCCAGTATCTTATTAACTTTAAACTCTTGTAAATGGAAAAGTATCAAATTTGGAATTTAAAGGGACTTTAGTATCTTAAAGAATTCTTAGCTTTCCCATAGGAATGTTACATGCTAGATCCTTTTCTAAATCCATAACTTTTCTTGTTAGGGTGTAGAATTGTCATAACTTGAACTTTACATAAAGTAATGGCACTAGATGTACAAAGCTGTGCGGCTTAGGTCAAAGGTCTGCATGGGATTTTTAAGTGTTAATCACAAAAGAGTGCTGAGCAACTGGAAATCCTGTAGATTATTGCTTAAACCAGTATGATGACAATACTGCTAAAAGACGTTTTCTTGCTGGTTTTACTGATGTTGTTGGCAGGTCAGTATCCTTAAGGAGAATGCTGGGTAGTGCTGTCTATTTGCTATTCAGACAAGGTGTCTTAGTTCAGAGATTCTGTTCCTCTTACCAGTGGATACTCATCTCTTCATCACTTTCTGGGAGTAACAATTCTCTGCCTAAAGTTAATGGGAAGATTTCTGGGAATATTAGTCTCATAAACTGGGAAACCATTACAAGGTTTTGTTGTTTGCACAAAGATAATTCATAGGTACTAAAAGTTTTCATCTGCAGACAGCTAGAAGTATTTTTTTACAGAGCATTTAGATGATTTTAGATACTTTCTTATTTTGAGGCAATTCACTATTGAACTTTGTTACTGTGGTCAGGTAAGAATAATTTTAATTTACCATTTTTACTTAATTTACCATGTTTACATCTGTAAAAGAAACCTTTATTACATTTTCTTTCTTCAACCATGTCTACTGCATGAAACACCTGAGCAGTAGTCATGTATATATCTCATTCTTGTAGTCATTCTCATTCAGTGTATTTCACTGAATTGTATTGAGAGATAATTGCAGAATTGAGAATATTTGGCCACTGTTATATTTTGGGTTGCCTGACAAACTTATACACGAGGTTTTGTTTATGTGTGATGCTGTAGTAAATTTGCTTGCAATGTTTTTGAGACTGGTACAGTGTGTGTTCATTACCTGAGGATATGTTGAGGTATTATAGCAGGATTATTCCTTCTCTTCAGCTTCTGAGTAAATCTGGCAGGACTCCCTGGGCTCTTGAGGGGTTTTGACCCTAGAGGGCAGCAGAAACAGGAAGATCTAAAGCTGTGATTCCAGCTGACTGTCACATGTTACTCCATGCTGACTATAAATACTCTTCCAGTTAATTTTTTCTTCACTGGGATCACTAGAGACGTGCTGAAGTCCTGCTTCTGTTGATTTTTCATTCTTGGGTTGACGTGCTTTCTGCCCCAGAAGCGCCAATGCCTTCAAGTCTGAATGGTAGTACAAACGTTTTACTTCATATTCTTTTTAATGGTATAATAATCAATTTTCTTCAAGTCTGTTGTGGATTTTGCATTATGGAGTATTTAGCAAATGTAATTCTTCTGTGTGTCAGATGGTCACTCAAACTTAAGATGTGTTTTAAATGGATGAAATTAACAGTGTTTTTAATTGTATGCAGTCTTGCTGCTTTTGTTAGAGGACATAGCTGTTCATGTAATGTATGGCTGAGATGCTTTTTGTACCATGTGAAAGTTCATTTGACTAGAAGAAGGAATAGGTGGGGACTCTTTGCCACACAAAATTCACAAAAGGCTGCTGCATTTACTAGAATGAACTTTGCTTTTTTTCTGTGCCCCCAGAGGAGAAAGGCTTTTTCAACTTCATTTATTCTACAATTTGTCATGAGATAATTTTGTTTTCTGCTTCTTTTTTAGCTGATCCATTTGACCCATTCACAATGTCAGCAAGTTCAGAGAATCAAGCCCTTTCTGGTCCAGACCTCTTTGGGGACTTCTTTAATCCAACATCAACATCTATGCCTGATACAGTTCCTTCTACACAAAGTTCACTTCCACCCTCTTCCAGCTCAGATTTCTTAAATTTAGGTAAGTGTGCTCCTGATGTTCTGTTTCTCAACAGTTTCTTCTCTGTGCATTTGTCTTTGAGCTTAGTGGATTAGTGTCTTAATAGATCCACTTGTTGTGATTGCTGTTTTAATTAGCTTTGTACTCTGGAAGTACAGATGCAAATGCATCAAGAAACAAATATTTTCTGTATAATGTCATGCTATTATTTATGATGTGACAGGATTTCTAGTATTGTTAACCATATGTTAGGAGTTGGAGTTTCCTCTCAGTGATCTAATAACGGAGGTACCCAAACATCTGGAAACTTACATTATAGCTGATAGTATGCTATGTTGACTGTATTCAGATTTTAAAGATTTTCTGGAAACCTTGGAAGAGAAATGAGCAAGTCAAGTTATAATATAGCCAGTTCTTAAAGTGCAGGCTGAGGCTAGCTTGCACCTTCCTGACCTGAATGTGTTCTGGTAATATACTTACAAAGTACATTATGTAATACTATAATCTTACTTGTTTCATTTCTCTGATATATTCTTGGCGAAGCATTTTCCTCATGCATTTATTTTAAAATCTATTAATCTTTAAGCAAAAATCTTTGTGATATGTTCAGTATTCCCATCATTCTTTAAGGAGAAACATATTTGTGAAAATGGTGGAGTGATAGAGCTACTGATGTTGAAGCTTTTTAAGAACTGACTTTCAAAGTGTGGATTCTTTCCGTAGAACCCACTCTCACATACTGGTTGTGATCAGTCTGTAAGGGCTGTTTGCTACTCTCTCATTCCTCTCTTTCTGTATAGGCACTTCCCACAGGATACAGTCTTCTAAGAATATAGGTCTGTGTAGGGTACAGTCCTTTGGGAAGAGATTGCTAAAGGGATGTGCTTCTCCCAGGCACTGCAGGTTCTGCCAGTAATCTACTGCTGTGTGGGCTGCTCTCCATGGCCTGTGGCTTCACTGAGGACATGTCTGCCTGTGTAGGGTCCTCCAAAGGCTGCAGTGGGAGTATTTGCTGTGATCTTTCACCCCTTGTTGCAATCTCTGCTGTGGCATCTGGAGCAGATGCCATTCCATCTCCACCAACCTGAATGTCTGCAGGGCTGTTTTTATCGCATTTGTCCCTTCTCTTAGAACTGCTGTGCAGCTAGTTTGGGAGGCTCAGCTGTGGCTTGTGATGCGTCTGTTGGAGCTGGCTGTGTCCAACAGAGAAGCCAAGTCACTTCTCACGCAGACACTTACTTACAGTGTGCAGGTAGCCAGGAATGGTGGTATCATGCACCTTTTCCTCAATCCAGGGTGATTTCTTCCCAGAGCTTATTGCATGCAGCTCTGACTTGCCTCTCTTTGTTTAACAGTTGATCTGTTTGGCCCTGTGTCTGAGTGATGCCGTCTGAGCTACAGATAAACTGGAAGGAAAAAAATGCATTATTTGTCTGACTGAGAGAAGGGTTTCCTCTTTTAAATAAAAGGCTACCCAGCTGATTGCCCTCTCTATCATTATTAATCATTATATTCCAGTTGTGGTTGATTCTGCTGAGAGGATTCTACTTGCTGCCTCCTTTGCTATGTTTTTGTTCCATCTTGTAGTTTTATGTCAGTACTGCTGTTCCTGTGTGAGGTTACCAAACATGAATTTTTCATTCAATAGAAGATTTGATCAACAGGGATCTGTGGAGCTTATCTCCACCTGGCATGGGGCAACCTGGATGCAGATAGACTGGGAAATGAGATGCTGGGGAGCACCATGGAAAGGGACCTGGTTCATGGCAAGCTGAACAAGTCAGCAGTGCCCTGGCAGCCAGGAGGACCAGAGTTGTCCTGAGGTGCATCATGCACAACATTTCCAGCTTGGCAAGGGAGGGGATTGTCCCACTCTGCTCTGCACTGGGGTGGCCTCACCTCCAGTGCTGGGGGCAGGTTTGGGTGCCATAATATAAAAATAGACACTGAGCCAATAGAGAGTATGAGTGGCTGTGAGTATGGTGAAGGGCCTTAAGGGGAGGCTGTATGAGGAGCAGCTGAGGTCCCTTGGTCTGTTCAGCCTGGAGAAGAGGAGACTGAGGGGAGACTCCATTGCAGCTGACAATTTCCTTGTGAGGGGAAGAAGAGGGGCCTACACTGATCTGTTCTCTGTGGTGATCAGTGATAGGACCCAAGCGAATGGGCTGTAGTTGTGTTAGGGGAGGTCTAGCCTGGGTGTCAGGAAAAGATTTTTCTCCCAGAGGCTGTCTGGGCACTGGAACAGTGGGAAGTGGTCACTTCACCAACCTGACAAGAGTTCCAGGAAGTATTTGCGAAACATTCTCAGGCACGTGATATGATTCTTGGTGCTGTCCTGTGCAAAGCCAGGAGTTGGACTCTGTGATCCTTTTGGTTCCCTTTTAACTCAGGACATTTTATTATCTCAACCGAAATCTAACTCACTTGAGAAGCAGGACTTTTGGAGATCCTCTAGCTGATGTGCTCAAAGCAGCGTCAAGTAGAGTGGGCTCTTCAGGACTCCATCCTTTCTGGTTTTCAGTATTTCCAGTGCTATAGATTATACAGCTGGGCAACCTATGCCACTATTAATGTTCCCAGCTCTTTTCTCCAAGTTTATGGTACCAGAACCCTCATATCAGAGAGGAGACAGGAAATCCTTTTATCTATTAAAGTGAGAAAAAGAAAATATCGATTTCTGTTCACTAAATGTTTATCTGCAGTCTTAAGGATACCACCATGAATATTCAGCTGTTAATAACATTTGATCAAGTACAGAAAAAAAAGGAGTATTTATCCATCTGACTTAATTGCCTATTGTTTTATGCTTCTGATTTTACTTGATAGCTTGCACTCTGATAAGTGTATTAGGATACCTGCTATTTTAATGTAATTTCTGGAGCTTTCTGTCAACATAGGAAAAGATACTTAAAACATAACCATTTTATCTTCAGCCTAATGTTTTACATTGATTTCCCAATATTTCTCTATTGCTATGCAGTCTTTAAAAACCATATGGAAGTGGGGTAACATTTCATACACCTTTACCTTTATCTTTCAAATGAGAACTTATATGTGTGTTTAGCTGAAATGATGTGTGTATTTGAGCCTTTAGCATTCTATCCTGTTCCAGGTATCAATTTTATCAAGTAAGTTACAGGTATTAATAATTATGTTGCTCTTAATCTGAATTTTTGAGTCCTGAAAGGACAGAATCACTAGTAACTGGAGAAGAAAGGACAAATAAGAGCATGTTCTCAAATGACATATTCATATTCATTGAGAAGAGCAGTGTTAAGCAAGCAGAAGACAGTGTAAACATGAGGTCATTAAAGGGAGAAAAAAATTTAAACTAAAAATGAATTAATAGTAATGGTAGTGACCTGAGCTGTAGTAATGAAATTTGATGACTCTACTGTTGGAGCAGCTGTAAGTGTCTAAAATCAAATTTTATTGATGGATAAGCTTTGTTTGTTAGTAAATGATTGCTAAACTGCTGTAGATAATAAGAGAAGATATTTCAATGAACACAAGTTCAAGATAGAGAATTTTAACCTTCTATTTTGCAGATGGTGGCTTAAAATTTAAAATCATAGGAGTTTCAAAGTGAAAGAGAGTTCTTCTACAATATATAGTCTCTTAAGACATTCTGTCCTGTAATAGGAAAATGTGCTGTTGCTGCTAAACAACTGTGTATTGACAAGATAGTTTAATTTTCTTCTAGATTTTTAAAGCAGCAGATCATGTTTAATGTAGATTGAGTTGAGAGTATATTTCTCTCAAAGACAGCAGGAGATTTGGAAGGTGATCAAAAGAAACCTGAGTGATCAGTATAGTTTTCTCCTGAGGAGAAGTTAATTTCTGTGAACTTGAGTTCTCAGACAGGCTTTAGACAAGGTTAAAAAAAACCTTGCATCGTACTAAACCAGCCTCTTGGTTCACAGAAAATCCTGTAGTCTGTGATTAAAGGATTTCCTGTAGACATGACAAGTTAAATAAAGAAAACCTTATGTGAAGTTCTGTGTAAGGTCTCTTATTTTGGGAAGCTGGAAAGGGTGATCTGATTACCACCAACTTATTCTTGCATCTTAGCTTGGTTTGAGCAGTGTTAGTAAAAAACACAGTTCTCTGCCCTGACCACCAGTGGTTCATTGCTATATGGCTAAGGATTATCAATGTGCATATTAAAAAACTTGAGACAATCAGGTTTGGAGCTGCATGCTCATGATCTTAATTGCTTTCATTTTTGGTATATCAAGCTATAGTTCATGTTTTACCATTTCTTTAGATACTCTGCTCCTTTGTCTTAATGTGTCTATATGAACTCCAATGTGTGTTACAAAAACAGGGATTCAGTATGGTTTCATCATGCCTCTTCAGAATACGTAGAAGTCAAAAAGTCAAAGTATCATGTTGATAACACTTTTTCTTGATGTTAAGATCTGACATACTGCCCACATTGTAGAACTAAAAAGAAGATGGCATAAGTTTCAGAAGGAATGGGATATCTCTTCAGTGTATTGTATGTTGCATTGTTTCAGATTTTTCTGATAAGTGTAGTGGTTGTATATGAGCTGTCACTATTAATAGGGAATTTACTGCTATATGTAGCAGTAGGCTACTTCCTTCTTAGTTCATGGTGGGGGAGGCGATGAACTTGGCTGCTCTGCTCCTAAGCCAATTGTTATAAAACAGGCATAGTATGTTTTCAATCCTTCAAATGCATTCACCTGTAATTTAATTTAGTCTTATTTCTCTCAACTTGTTTTCATAATAGTTAATTTTATATGATAATTAATTGTTAATTTTTTATGCTCCTGTAAAATGAATTTTCATAGCAGAGATTGTAGAACAAAATTATTTCTAACCTAAAAATCAACATTAGTATTCATTCAACGCCCGCTTAACTTTTTGGAGTGGAATATGATACAGCAAAGTTTTAAGCTGATGAATAGGTGCTGGTTTATAGCCAGTGACACTGCTGTTTAGTAGATAGCTGGGGTCCTGAGTATTGAGATAAATATGTGCTGTTTCTCCCATGGTTTCAGAGACAGGGAGATGAAGCTTGAGTATGGAAAAAGGGCTGGTAATGGTGGCTACTTCTTGCATTTTATTCTGATGTTTTCCCTCACATGCAGCAGAGAATACTGCTGAAATAAATGCTTTCAGCAGATACATGTTGGATGGTATTTGATGTGCTCACTTTTCAGCTGTAAGATCTAATTATAAATGGTATTAGTAGATTGAGGTACTATCAGGGTATTTAATTTGCTTCTAATTATTTCTTTAATTAAGACAATTTGATATTAATATTTAGAATGCAAAGCTGAGAAGCTGAGACAAGTGAAAGGCTGTGATACAGTAGTTGAGACTTTCAAAATGTGACTGCTTTTGTAAGGATAGCTGGGTTAACTTTCTAAACCCTATGTCTATGAAATGTCTTAGAGCACCGCTAAATGTATTTGCTTTAGTGAAATATGCCCTCTCCCTGTAGTACTGACAGTTGTTACAGCATTAAAGTAGGGGTTACATTCAAAAGCTGTCTTGCTTCACTGTGAGTCTCCATAAGCTGTAGTCAAGGTGAATGCCCAGAGCTGGGATGCAGTATTGAGTGTTCCATGCGTAGCATATCTCGTTCTGAGGATGGCTTACCTCACAGTTTGTGTGATGATTAAGTGGGGAAACATTTGGAAGTATCAGGGATGGCAGTTTACACCATTACATGGGATATGACATTTTTCATGAGCTAGTGGCAGCACCCCTGCCTGTTTTTAAATATGACTTTTTCATTTAGACATCATGGTGTATAGAAAAGTGGTTTTTACTCATGGAGCTAGAGATTCTTAACCTTTTCCCAGGGAAAAAAAAAATCACTCTTCCTGTATCCTGCTTTTCAATTATGTGCATTTGAGTCACACCTCAAAGAGTATTAGTTGGCCAAGAGGCCCCTTTGTCACAAGAGGCCTGGGTTAAACAAACCTGCAGTTTGAAGTGACCTGGCTTCACCTGTGTAGCACCCAGACTGCTGAGTGATAAAGAGCACCATTCTTGTAGCACTGCTGCTTTCTGCTTACTGCCTGTGTTGTCAGGAACAGCAGCATGCCCTAGATCTGTACCTGAGCTTAGTTTGGTCAGGAGATCTAAGCTGTTAAATTCATAGTGTTGCCTGTGCATGAAAATACCTTATCTACGGAGCAGGGGGGATGTTTTAAAATAGACATGAAGGAATTCCAGTGTACAATCCTTCTGAGTCTTGTTTAAGACTGCACTACTCTTACCAAGAAATTTAAGCAAGCTCTGTAGCTGGCAATGTGATACACATTCTGTTGGTGTTGGTAAATATATATATTATTATTATGGCTTTCTTAAACATGAAAACATTTCTTTTTTTCTTCTGTAGGCAACTTGACACCAGAGCCACCTAAAATATCATCATCTACAAGCCACCCAGATCTCTTAAGTGGATGGGATTCTTGGGCAGATTCCTCAACAACCAGCAATGTAGCATCACCACAGCTGAAGCCTGTTTGTGAAGGTATGACGAAATTAGATTTTTCCATTAGAGAAATACTCCAGGCTGGAGTTTTACTACGTACAATATACTACTTCAGTTTAATCTCCTGAAACTGCTCAGCATGTCCTCATGGATTTTTGCTTTGCTGCTTAAATACTCCTTTGGTAAGGCACTTGTGTAGTTTTTCACATTTAGTTTAAAACACAGGAATTAAATTGTTTCAGTTCTTTATAGTAATGGTGATTCTTGTCATGAGAACATATGTTGTGAAGTAGAATGCTGGGGAGGTTTGCATAAGTTGTTGTGTAGATACTACTTTTATTCTCTCTCAATTTCCAAACAGACTATGTACATGATGTGTCTTCTTATTAAACAGGCCAAGCTTTTACCACTGGAAGCCAGTCCAGTGTGTCCTCAGGTTTGTCTTTCACCCAGGCAAAAACTCAGAACTTTGATCCTTTTGCTGACCTTGCTAATCTGGGATCTGGTCTTCCAGGTAAGATTTTACTTTTGATAGACTGTATTTTGATTTGTTTGATTTGCTTCATGTACCAAAAAATTTTACTGACAGCCTGTAAAGGAAAGTGTTTCCTTTTAATTGTTAATGACCAGCTTGAGGTATTTGCTGAGAGCTGCTGAGTAACAAGAAAATATTGAATTTTCCAGATATTTTTTGAAACATCCAGAATAATATTTCAGAAGATAACTAGAGCTGTGATAAAAGAACAGTAAAAATAATGCTTCAGAATCTAGTTAAGATGGTAAGAGATACCAGGAGTTGCTGATTCAGTAACACTCAGCATGATGTTTCTTACCTAGCATTAATACTTTTCTCGAAGGATTTAAAATGAAAGCAGCATTAAAGTAGTTAAATTTTTTATTTCCAAAGTGACAGTTAACTCAGTACTTTCCTCTGAATTCAGTAGAATTTCATAGCTCTGCTACTCACATCTACCATGTTTGTAAAATAAGCACAAATCAAGTCCATACATTGCACACTAGTACCAAAAGTATCATGAACATCTGTCAGTTTGCAGTAGAGGGAACAAGGAGTTCTGGAAGATAAGACATTGCCGAGCAGCTCTTTTTCCAGGGTGTTTTATTGGCCTGAAATTCAGGAGTTAGCCCTGTAGCATTCACAAAAGAGCTGAGGTCCTTGCATTTCAGAGCCCACACTGCCCTAACAAATGTGACCAGCTGCTCAGGTTACAAGGAATGATTCAGAACAGCAACAATTATTGCTGAATTGCACAAACCTGCTTTTCCCTTAGTTTGGGAAGGGAGGTTTTACTGTGTGTTGAATTGAGTACCAGTGGAATTCTTGTAGAAACACCAGGTAGCATGCAGTGTTTGACTTCTTGATGTTGCTTGCGCATAAGCATGCAAAATTCTGGTGTTGGAGCAGTACTAATGAGGCTGCTTTGCAATAAAAATTTTTCAAAAATTTTCTGGATTGATAATTCAGGTTAATACAGGTTGTTAAATCTACAGATAATGTTATACTAAAAGCAGTCAATTTATCTTTGACTTGAAGATGCAGGTATAGCACACTGCATCCGATGAAAGAAATAGAACTAATTTTATCAGGACTTAGGTCAATTCATTACTCTCTTAGTTAGCTTTCAGTTAGGAAAAATGACTGCATTAAGAAGTGGCCAGATGTCACTGTCGCGGTTAACGTTCTTAGGCTTGAAATCAATTTTCAAGGCATCACAGGAACTGGAATTCAGTTTTGGAATACAACTGGAATACCACACTGTTGAATTTTTCATAGGAGTTTTTTTGCTTCCACATACAAGATGTTGTTCTAGAAGAAAAATTGAGAGTGAGAACTGTTTAAGTATGAATGCTGTTTAAACTTAAAAGGAGTAGTAGTAGCTAAAAGTAGTTAATACTGTTATATTAGGGGATTGGTAAGATACCAATAGTGTTCTCTGCTGGTTGGTGTTATCACACTTTCTTTACTAATGATGTTGTCAGAAATTAGGAATGTGGTGTTGAAAAGTTTCTGTGAACAGTGAGGCATTAACCTGTCTTACAGGAAGAATTTGTTGGCCTTAAAAACTGCAATAATGAATTTCAAAGCAATAATGCTTTGAAAGAATGGGTGAAAGAGAGAATTTTTCAGTATGCAGGATTATTTGCTCTGACTAGTAACAATTTTTTTTCTGTAAATTTCACAAGTTGTCAATGACTGAAAACTGAGTTGACTGCAGTTGAGTAATTTCATGAAAAATAGTGCATTCCTAGATTTTACTAGGTGCTGTACTGCAATACTGGGTTTTATCAGTGGTATTTCAAAATATAGTATAGTATCTTGTATATGGCCCTGGGGTGACATCCTCTTGTGCAAGTTTGAAGTATGAGCAGCCACTACAAAAGGGAGGCATCAGGAGAGCTGAAGTCTGAGGAGCCATTTTTGAAAGAGCAAATCAAGATTACATTGCTGTGTATATCCAGACAAGCTTGGCCTATGCCACAGTGAGGTGATTACAGTATCTCCTGCAGCCTGCAGTGCTTTCCTTACTCACATGCAGTATATTGCCTGTGAATGCTGCTGTAGAATAATCTTCTCATCTTCCTTAAAGAGTAGTGCAAAGAATCACTAGAGACTTTGCAAGCATTTATTTGAAAATATTCTCAGTCTGTTACCACCTTTTATAATTAGTTTTTCTATTATGCACTGCATATTAGCAGAAATATAATGAAGTGGGAGGCAGAACTACTGTCACAGCCAAATTATCTCCTGGCCTGACACATGCCTGATCCTTCAGATAAGGGTGCGTGTTTTTGCTAAAACTGACAGTTGAGACCTTGAGTTGTAAGAGAAGACTTTGAGTAAAGCTCAAGCTCCTGCCTTCCAAATTACTTGTTAATGAGACTCTTAACTTCATTTAACCTACACTTTCCTGTTACATTTTCTCTTCAGTGGTAGTATCACTGTGAGCTATGTGGTTATATGTCAAGACCAAACTGTCTTACTTGTGTTAAATAGGTGATAGCATTGAACTGAACAACTAATTTTGTATTTATTGTTAGGTTTGTCCACTGCTGGCCTCTTAGGTAGTGGATTTAGTCAGAAGACTGCTCCATCTCAGAAGCTGGGAAGTCAGTGGCAGAAATCCCCTAGACCACCAAGTACTTCATGGCACTCTCAAACTAAGTCCAGCACAGCAGCTAAGCCCAACTACACAGTAAACATGAGTGTTATTGGAGGACGAGAAGAAAGAGGAGTAAGAGCCCCAAGCTTCGGTGAGTTTTCTGAATGTGTGTTACTTATGTCTCGTGTGAAGTCAGTTGGGTGTTCTGTTACCTGCAGAAGCTTTTCTGCCTTTGTTTTTATTTACATTTCGGTTGTGTCTAGTAGACAACAGAAAAACACTTAGCAGATCCTGTATCCTGCCTTTCCAAAGTTATCCCAGTACAGAACAGACAAGCTGACGATGGCACAAGTATATGCAAGTTTGGGCATAAAGTCTCAAGGCTATAATTATTCACCCACGTGGGTACTGGTTTTGTGTCAGTGAGTTTAGAATGGTAAATTTGATCCATTAGGGGAGAGATGGTCGATAATGTTGCTTCATGTTAGTCTGTTTGTGATACAAAGGTAAAGTGTGTTTTTCATAGCTGAAGAAGAGTAGCTTGTCTTGGGAAAGACTACTGAGGTTCAAATTCCTGAAAATTCTTATATCTGAAAGACACATGGGGACAGGACCAGACAGAATCATACAGTCCTTTAACATGGTACAACTGAGTAGACAAACCTGGAGTTATAGGAACAGGCTTGGCTTCCTCTGTATGAACTTTCTTGGAATATTTTATTTCCTGGTGTGTTGGTATTAGGATTGTGCCTCCATTAAACTGGCATATAAGTGAAAAACAGCAGGTACTTTTTTAAGTTGGAATTATTCTGTTGGCCCATATCTGGAAACAGGTGATGGGATGGAGACGCAGTAGGCCTAGACTGCAGCATGGGAAAGTCTCTGAGAACAAGGGAAAAAAATCAATTGACATGATGAAATGGTGAAACAAGTTGTTGTAATTCCCTTCCTGTAAAAACCAAGGGACCTCACCTGGACAAGGACCTAACAAATGTACCTGGTTGTCTCTGATTTGGGTGGGGATTGTACTAGACAACAGCCAGAGGCTTCTTCAGAATTCAGTTATTCTACACTTCTCTGAAATTTGTTGGCTCTGTAATAAATATTCATCTTGGTATTTTATCCCTTCATTATTCTGGGTAAGTTTCAACATGCTTAGATGTAGACTGTTTCAACAATAGTATTGAGTATATGAATACTTGAAAAACGGCTGCATGGCGCTTGGAACTAACTCACACTGGAAAAATGGAGCTGTTTCCAAAATGGATAGATGTGTGCTCCCTCAAATCTACTCCATTTTTTAAAAAACAAGTACATCCAAGTACTTAGTCAGAGGTTAGGATGTGAGCTTGTTTGCTCTGTTCGACTGAAAGTTTGTTAGTCATCCCTTTTATTTCTGTCCCTCTTAGTTCTGTGGCTTTTGGCATCACTGAAGGATATTTGTCATGGTATATGGCATGATAAATGCCATCCAGGTGTATCTATGGGCAATATATTTCCCCTGTTAATGTATTCTCCTGTGAAACTTTACAGTTGTTGTTTTTCTTTTTATAGGTCAGAAGCCAAAGGTTTCAGAAAATGACTTTGAGGATCTCTTATCTAATCAAGGATTTTCAGCGAAATCTGATAAAAAGGGACCAAAGACAATTGCTGAGATGAGAAAACAGGAGATGTCTAAAGATATGGACCCCTTGAAACTCAAGGTTTGTTTAACAGTGATTTTGATATAAGTGAAAATCTGATCTTATGCTTAGAGCTGCTGATAAGAGAGGAGAAGGATACAATGACTGACTGAGGAATTAAAGGGTCATTGTGGAGGTGGGCGGAGCCCTGGCTGCCCTGCCTTGGAGAGAGTTTAGCTGAGGAGTCAAGGAAGAATTTTGCAACTTCACTCTGAGCTATTAGGACAAAAAGACAAACCTCTTAGCTACGGCAACCCGTCTGAAGACCCACAAGCCCTCTCGGGATTTTATGTAGATTTGTTACAATTGATTGGATCTGTACCCTTTTCCTCCCACCCTGGTGTCCCATAAAAACCCCTGGGTTTCCTCTGGTCAGGAGAGGTTCTTTGTTCCTGGACCCCTTTCGCTGGTACCATTCTGATAAAGTACCTCCTGTGAAAATTCCATACGAGACCTCTCTCTCTCTCACTACGGCCGACTAAAAGAGGGACAAACTCACAAGGGCATAAGCTAAGAGCACCGAGCTGAAATCACTGAAAGCTGAAATCACTGAGCTGAAAAATCACTGCTCTGCCCGATGCTGAGAAGCCCCTCTACCCAGCTGAGGAGCGCCCTGACCGCCCAAGGAGCTGTTTCTAGTGAGACATCCTTTGGGGTGGCTGTGGCTCTCTGGGTCCCAAGCGGCCGACCCCATCCACCAGCTGGCATAGGTCATGGTTTAGAAAAGATGGATTTAACTGGTAATACAAAAATACACTTTAAAAATAAAGCATGTGAGAATTGCTGTCTTCGGGGTGACCGCGTACTTTCATTTCTTCGTTAATGAGTGGTGCTGCTGTCTTAAGAAATTACTAGAATGTGCAGTTCTGGAGACAGGCTTTAACTAGTTTTGGAAGTGTTCCTTTGCTGTTCAGATTTTTTTGACCCATTAGTCATTGATAACTTCACATGTTATTCCACTTCCAGTTTTCAGTCTTTATGGTACTTTAGAAAAGTTAGTGAACAAACTATAAAAGGATGCTGAAACTTGTTTTCACAATATCCTTCGTGAAGAGAGAGTGCATAGCTTCCAGAGATACCTTTTAATAAAAATCACCACAAAGGGAAATAACTACAGATACTTTGTTACCATTCTCGCTGGTGATAGTAAGTGTTCAATGAAAACACTGTATTCCTGTATTATGGCTTGAATATTGCTTCAAGTCTGAAAAATTACTCTAACAGACTTTGGGGATATCTCAGAGAACACTTTAGTCTGTGCACATCTGCAGGTTGCTTAAGTAAACATGAATTATTAATAGACACCATCTTTTTACAAGGCTTGTACCATAGAAGTTTTAAAATATATTTACTCTTTTGCCCAAATCAAGTAATAATTTATGTGTGTGCCCTGACAGGGATGAGATTAATGTAATAACTTATTGTAGCAAATGTCTTTAATTACTCTTGTCATTTGTCTTATGATTAATTTTTGCAGAGGTTTGTGACATGTAACTATCTCAGTAATTTCTCTTGCAATGACTGAATTTCTGCAATAAACTAGTAACAATGAGCTATTCCCTAGTGGTACATACAAAATATCACTTGGGTGGCTAGGACAATTGAATTTGGAGAGTGAGTGCAGTAGGACAACTACTTGAATCACGATAATACAGTCTTTCAGAGAGTGAAGACTATGTCTGTAGAGCCTGAGAATGCTAACAGTGCTGCATTCACTTGTATATATTTTGATTTTCCTAGATTCTTGAATGGATTGAAGGAAAGGAGAGAAATATCAGAGCATTAATATCCACTCTTCATACAGTGCTTTGGGAAGGGGAAAATAAGTGGAAACCAGTCAGCATGGCAGATCTAGTAACTCCTGAACAAGTAAAGAAGTATTACAGGAGAGCAGTGCTTGTGGTTCATCCTGATAAGGTGAGTGTGTTCCTCTAATCTTCTTTATTATAGGAGGAAAACAAACTGCTTTAACCACACCGTACTGGTTACTGGAAAATGCCTTGCTTCTCAATCAACACCGTAGATGTTCTTCACTCTGCTTCCATTGTCTTCTGAATGTGGTGTCCTACTGCATTCAGGTAGTACAGGATAATTCTTGTCATCGTGACTCAGCACAGAATTCAACAGAGAAGTGTTAACAAATGAAGGATCCCATGAGGGTTGTACTGAGCACTAAAGTCAATCATGCTGGGTTCTGACTGACAGATAGCAGATTTAATGCTGATTAGTAGAATCTTTTATGTGAGCTGGTACTTCAGATCTTTTAGAACTAGTATGGAGACTCAGAGGCTGCCACAGCAAAACTGGTGGGAAAAAAACTGCTGTACGTCATTTACAGGTGTCTTTTAAAAAATATTTAATGCATCCCAATGTGTCAAGGTAGCTTCCTGTTCTGAGCCCTTGCACTGGGTATACCTAGTTTGAATTTTCAGGTTTGTATTCATGGGTGGTTTAGTGTGGAGTAGTCTAAATTCTATGTTTTCTTGTGTCCATAACAAACATGGTATTTTTTGTTTTTTTTAGTTCCTCGTCCTTCAGTGTTCTTGGGTATGTGACTTCTTCCACCTTTGTGGTGGTTTTTTAGGTGTTTTCAGTAAGCCCCTTAATGCATCAGTGTCAGAACACAGCTCTATTTAGGGTATATTTGTCCTCCTTATTCTTTTATTCTGCCACTTACCCATTAAAGCACTAAGTGTGTTGATAAAGTACTGCAGGTGGCAAAAACTAAGCAGCAGGAGAAGGGGAAGAACACTGGAGGGGGCTCTGGGGCTTCCCTTTTTTGTTGAAGAGAACCATTCTTTGGGATTGGATGTTTATTAACCACAGGAGTTGGATTGTGTTGGCCCAAAGTCAGGGTTGCTGTGAAACAGGCAGGGAATAGGGACCATACTATCTTTGAGTATGGAAGCAAACATACAGGAAGTGCTATGTCAGTCACGCTGAGTCTTAACATCATTCCCAACCAGCAGCAGATTTTTCTCCAGGGAATGCCATTCAAAAGAAGTTGTCTCAAAGAGGACTCAGATTTTATCCTTGTACACTACTGCAAGATCTCTCAGGAAGCAATTCCAAAAATGACTTAATTTGATTAGTAAGTAACAGTAACTGAAACTGTTTATGAAAAGACCATAATAAATAAGGGATGGGATCTTTACTAAAGTACCAAATTTCTAATATTTTTATGCTTATGGTATGTTCTCTCCATTTCCAGGCCACAGGACAACCCTACGAGCAATATGCCAAAATGATCTTCATGGAATTGAATGATGCATGGTCAGAGTTTGAAAACCAGGGATCAAAGTCCCTTTTCTGAAACTTCACCTTTCACAGAACTGCTTCCAGAAACTGGAGCTGAGCATCATTATGACTTTATTGCGCCTGAGATTTATGAAGCGCTTTTCCACGATTTCAGCACAGTTTCTAGTCATGCACTTAAATGTGGGGATGTATTTTGTAAGATGTAGAGTACAGAGCATTACATAGATGCATTAAAAAAGCTGCTGAGTACCTGTAGAAATCACAGTCTGGGAGGAAAGGTTTCTCTTCAGTTTTTTATAAGAAAAATAGAATTTTAATGAAGCTAAGTAATTAGTGGTAGGCTAGTAATAGTTATAAATCATTCCAACTTAATTGATCTTTGCTATACCTCTACCATCCCAAATTTGTCTATTACTTTGAGTAGTTTTGTGATTCAGTTTGATATTTGGTGCCTGTCACCTTCTTCAAAGTGTTTAGTTAGCAGCAGTGAATTTGCTTGGCTTATCTCAAATCTAAGGGTGTATATTTTAATCTGTATTTTATATAATCAATCTGATAATCATTCTGTAAATAATGCTTTCTGGTAATATCTGTGTTCCTTATAATAGAGTAACAGTTTAGCAAAAAAGACACCACATGTGGGAAAGTCAGACAGGGTTATTCTTGATTTTTTGATTTTTTTTTTTTTTTTTTTTTTAATATCATGAATCTAAAAAGAAATTTTGACTCTGAGGTCTGCATGTTCCTGCAGTTTTATTTATTGCAGTACTCTGACCTGTGCTTATTTTCCTAGTTCTTTAAATGGTGTCTCTTGCTTCTGAATTCAGTGGAACTTTCTTTTCATTGCACTTCAAATACTATAGAAACAATGTTACTCTGAAACTTGAAGTGTAAGCACAAACTTTTTACTGTGCTTTGTCTGAGTATTAGATCACTCATTATCATCTGGTGAGCATTTAAAATGCTTTAACAGACATTTTGCTGCATGTTTCAACTTCTGTGTTTTCAAGGTAGGCATGTCATCAGTGCATGTGAAAACATGGTGTGTCTTGGTAGACTGTTGAATTTCTGTTCAACTATTTCCATGCACTGCTTAGTGCAAGATGAGCAGAGACACAACTTCGTAACAAAACTTGCTGTGTTTTCTCATCCCTGTTTGGAAGGCACTTTTTAACTAGTGCTGGGGTGGATGATGCAAAAGACCAATGACTGTTATACTCTGTGTAATAACAAAATACTATTTTCATATCAAGTTTGAAAACATTGAAAATAAGTGCTGGGGTATTAAATCTTCAGCAGCAGTCTCTTGATACCAGACAGTTGGGCATTCAAGGGGATATTTCGATCACTTGCCTTTTTATACATTTTGCATGCTTAACTAAGAGGGAAGCTGTACTATTAGCAGAGGTAACTGTTCAGCTGAGCAACATCTGAACAGGAAACATGAGATTCTAATGCCACCTGAAAGGCCTGTTGGATGAGATTTTTCCATTGCTGCACCAGTGTGAGAGCTGGTGGGTTAGAGACTGCTGAACAATTGCAATGTCTGGTCTCTAGCTCTGATATAACACAGTTACTTATTTACCTCTGATCAAAGGTTTTGTTCGTGTACATTTGCATATATGTTCAGCTGCTGTGGTTGTTGTTTTTTTTAAGGTGAAGCTAGGATCAGTTATGGATCAGGAAGGTTATATATTATTCATAGCTGCTGTTGTATTTCAGTTACTGCTTTGAAGCAGTCTTAAATCTCAGTAGATTTCTTCATAAATGTATGTAACTTGCTGTCTGATTTAAAGTAAGAGTTAATCTTTTTTTTCTTTTGGACACTTCATTAATTCTTTGCGTATTTGTTCTGAAACCATGGAAATTAAAGGCTTCTGCTGGAAGATAGGTTTGTGGGACACCTCTTTACAGTTCTATGGCAAATGTTATCTAGAAATAAGTTTAGATGAACACAGATATATAATGAGTTTGAGTGTAGTGTTATATGTATACAGCTGAGAGATAAAGCATTTCTATAGGGGTTGCTTAGAATAAAGGAGTGCTTTAAAAACTCCTGTTCATTCAGCACGTACAGGCAACTTTAAGGCATACATTTTTAATTGCTCTTTTCTTGAAATACGTGTTTAAAAAATTAAAATGTGAAAAGAGGGAGGAAAATATCTTCCTCTGCTTTCTATATTTGGCAGCATTTTCTGGATGATGTCTACATTAATATTTTTTTTAATTTCTCTACTCTTGCTTGCTAAATTTTCTTGAAACATCAGAGAAGAGCCTTAGATGTGATTTTAAGTTAGCAGGGAAAACATGAATGTAAGTATTTTACCTGGAACTGAAGCTCCTAGCTCTCTCTTTTAAAAATTACAGAAAATCAAGAAGTTTGGCTATGGATTTTTCCAAGAGCCATTAGATAATTATTGAAACTTCAGCTGGGTTGACAGAGGTGCCCAGCTTATTTTATGGCTTTGTCAGCTCTGGTTCTCAGTGGGGAGCGCTCTTATTTCTCTGTCCTGCTCCTTTCTACATAATTGAATTTTGCGCTAAGAATCTGAGAGAGGCTTGGTTCTGTAAACAGATAAATCTTGACAATGAAACTATTTTGGGTAGGGTGTTCTGATTTTGTTTTGATTTTTTGATTTTTTTTTTTTTTTTAACTGTGACATTTCTCTATGTTACATACAAGAATGTGCAAACAATGGGGATTTCACTAAGCTTCTGTAAGCAAACTGTAATTTGGAAATTAAAAAAAGTTCAAGTGGTGATTATAAACATAATAAACTGAAATTTTGTTTTCTGTGCAACACAAAGCAGCATGAGGACCCTGAAGGTGTTTCTTACTGTAAAACTTACACATTAGGTACAAGAACCTGGGAAGAGAGAAGTTAAAATGTATTTCATATAAATGTGTATTGAGTTTTAATGTTGCTTTTATAGGAGAGGGTCATTTGAAAGAAAAATGTCTAGGAGTTGTATAAATTAATTTTAAAGCAGTTATAAAAAAAAGATAGAAAATTTGGGAATGAGGGCTTTTCGACCTTTTGCTTTGTACTTGTCTGTCTGCTGTATGGACTGGGAGTGCACTCAAATGATTACACACACATTTCATTGTAGCTGTATTCTTAGTGTCCACAAACTGAAAAGCTTTTAAAACACACTTCAGAAAAAAGTGATTAATCAGAGACTTGGATAGATTCTCTTTGCTTAAAATGTTAATTGTTCATTGCACAGTTAAGTGTTGAAGTGTTGAAGCCGTGCCCTGAAAGCTGAACTTTATTCAGGTTTTGAATCTGCTTCTGCTGGCTATGAAGCATGAAGGTGAGGTTACTGAATGTTGCCAGAGGTTAATACTGACCAGGCTTTGCATGTGGCACCTGAGCTTATCTCATAAAGTACCTCCTTTACTCTTGCAGCAAGTCTTGGTGCCTGCTCGCCCATATTGGTTGTTCCTCTGTCTGGTAACAACACCTGACTAATGTTATAAATTGTTTGCAGCCTACCAGGTCTCACTTCTGAAAAGTAAGTAGGCTGAGATGGTTATTGCAAGAAAAGAGGAAAACAGCACAAGATAGATTAAAGAAAGAGTAGAGAAAGACTCCAGGGCTCTAAAGTACATCTGACTGTTTTCTAATTCTCTTTCCACTGACCTATTGACTCCTACCTCTGCTGAAAACAGGTGTAGACTAGTAGAGGGAACCTGGTTTGCAGCCTACTTTCCTGCTTTTTTTAAGCCCTTTTAGAATGCTGCTGACTGACTGTAGCAGGTGGGAATATCAAGTCCCTAGCTTCCCCCGCCCCCCCCCCCCCGAAGTGTCTATAAAGCAGGTTTAAAAATTGTTTGGGCAGGTTGCCACTACTTATTTTTTAATTACATTGCTTATGTTACATTGCTGTTAGATCTGGGGAGTCCAGCAAGAAAACTTTTAAAACAGATCGGTGAAGAAGGATTGGTGTTAAGAGAGTGCATGGCTGGAGTCTGCCTATTAGAAACAGGTCATGCATTTTAACTGGAGATAATCAGTTGGTGTCTTCAACCTCGGGCATACCTGTTTGGTGTTTCCACTACAGTGCTGTCAGAGTTTCTTAGGAGCAGCTAAGTGTGTTAGTGGTTAGTTAGACATAAAGCCTGGAAGGCTCTTAGCATTGTTAGTTGGATCTACTATTTTGCTAATCAGTGGTAACTTCTTCAGCAAGTATGGAACAGAAAACCTCCAAAAGTGCTGATGAAGCACATTTCCTTGGAACAGTGGCAGAATCCTTGGTGTTGTACTTGTGAGAGTAACCAGTGCTCATGAAAAATGCCTTGTTTACTTCCATGTTCTTGGTTTTGGACAGTTCCTCCCTTTTCGTCTTGCCAAGCACAGAGTTTGATTGTGAAAGCTACATGGACAGGATTAACATTTTGCACAAACCAAAGCAGAGTTTGAACGTGACAGAAATCTCGTCGAGCCTTTGGGACTGCTGGGTTCTGTGCACCATTCCACTTGCCAAGGCCAGACTGCAGTTTCCCCAGCAGTGGCAGTGTGCTTGCATACTTGCTGGCTGCTGCAACTCTCTGCTGCTCACAGAAGTATTTTCAGGGATAGCATAAATGTGGAAGCCTTGTTGTTCCTTAACTATGTCCTTAGTTGTCTAACAATTGCAATGTAACGGCTGCTTTGTAAATAAGTTCAAATTAATCTTGAATGACTCAGTTGACATTTTCTGTCAAGAACTTGCAGGTGATTGACCTGCAAAAGCTGTAAAAGAATGTATCATTTCCCACCCTTTGAGCCTGTCCCTGGTGCAGTGCAGCTCTCACACCCAGAAGCCCAGTGACGAGGAGCTGAGCTCTGGTTCTGAACTTGATGGATCTTGCAATGCTTGCTTACTCTCTCCTTGGGTGAGCTTATTGTGGACTACAGTTTAGACTGCATCAAGCTTCCAACGTATGCTCCAAAAATACAAATTCAGTACTTTTTATGAAGGATGTGTGTTGTCATAGAAGCTTTTATTACCAAAAGGGGATTAAGAGGCATTGTGGGAACTCCCAAAACTCTTAGTGGAATGTACTGTATATTTGCAATGTAGATTTCTAGAAGTGATTGTCATCTCTCATAAGGTCTTGGCTTGCTCTGAGGTCCTTATTGTATTTACCTGTACTTGTGATTGTACTTTCAATACCTGTGTTTTTTTCTGATTTGGAGTGTGTGGAAGGACAGAACACTCAATTCCTGTTTCTGCCATCTTTTAGAAAATGCAATGTACTGTTTCATTTTGCTTCTAGTGAAATGAAACTTACACCTGTATGTATATAAAGTAAAATAGTCAAGTTAAGCCTTGTTTAAAGTAGATTTAATGTTTGGTAAAATGCTCTTGAACAGAATATTTTGCTTTGAAATATATTACAATTTAACCAGTGATCAATTAAAACAAACAAAATACCTTTGTTTATTTCCTTCTTTGCCAAGATAGAAATGGCCTGAACACCCAAAGCATTTCCACTGTGTCTTCTAGAACAATCTGCAAATGTTAGAGAAGTAGTTCTCATGATGATGATGTTGATGTTCAGATTGACTGAACATGCTAGGAACTAAAGTGGCTCTTCAGAAGTGTCTCTTCTGTTGGAGATGTGTTGCTGCAGTGTGCCCTGGGGTTTGGTAGCTACGTTTTCTAAGAACCTGTATGGGGTTGAAGGGGTTCTTGCACAGGATCTGGTGCAGTGTTTTTCCACTGTCCAAGGGAAGCTCCGGCCTAGGTGTGTAGTAGTAATCAAAGGGAAGAGAACAGGAGCACGTGGACACGACTGAGACAGGAGAGAGGAATATGAGCAGCTTGTAGGGATGGTGGGGCAACACATCCAGTGAGGAAGGACTGCAGATGGCAGGAATCTGAGGGAATGTTGCATGGCAAAGGGTGAGCTTCTGCTGGGAGCATACTGACAAGATGCCCAGAAAGCATCTTTTGGCTCCATACTGTGCAACAAGAGTGGGCAAGCAGGATCTTTCATAGGTGAGAACAAGCCACTTGGTGATATTGAGAAAGTTTCTTTTAAAGTTAAAAGCACAGAGGTATAGGATTGGGGATCCCCAAGGAGAAGGGTGGAAAAAGGGAGGAGATAAGAGAATGGACAGGCATGACCAAAGAAGGATGGGTGGAAGTGCCAAGATGCTAAAAGACCTTTCTTCTTGTATCATGTACAGAACATGCTATCACTTTTGCTGCTAATCAGTTTATTCCTAACAAGTAAGGGTGCTGAAAAATTTATTGTTACCTTCTTCTGGTCCTTCACTATAGCAAAGGAGGATAATGTTAATCAAGTGCATCTTTCTGTGCCATATGCAAGGCTTCTGGCTACTCAGATGTATATTTAGAAAGACTTGAATTGGGAGAGCACAGCAGATATAAATCCTGAAGAGTCAAGCTAGCAAGCATCAGTAATTATACCAGGTAAGCAGAATGCATAAGAAATAGCGTGACCTTAAATTCAATATCAAGCAAAGCACACAAGGCAGAGTGGGGGATTAAAAAAGGCAGCAGAAACACTCTGTGTACTGTGGTGTGCAGAGCAACCTGTAGCAATCAAAGCCTTCCAAGTCTGCAATTGAAGACACCTGACCTCGTTACTCTAATGTTGGAGAGGAAATGTTTTGCCCTGCCTCAGCACTACCTCTCTTATGAGGGTAAGAGAAGTTGTTCTGATAGATTTTTGGGCAAAAAACACTGAAGAAGGGAAAACGGAGCACGTAGGTGGGTGAAGACTTGATCTAGAAGGATCCCTTTTAATACAAACTTAGAAGGAACTCCTCCTCTCCTTTAATCTGTAAAGCTGCTAACTGTTCTCCTGGAGTGGCTTCAGCTCCTAATCAAACCCTGCGCACACACAAACTAATAGCTGTGCAGTTTTCTGGTATATAATGGTGCTGGCAGATCAGCCATTATTAACTGATGAACTGCAATACTTCTTTCTTTGTGCATAGCTCTGGTGAGGAGCAGGACAACACAAGTGCTCTGCAGGAGATGGGATCATCAGTGCACTGCTGTTCTGACAACATGCAATGTGTCCAGCACACTTCCAACATGCCAGAAGAAACCTGAAGAAACAACTCATCCAGCCTGCACAGGAAGCTGACTTAAATTACAAACCTTGTTCTGCCATTGCAGGCATGCTGCTGTGTGTGCTGTGAAGCACTGAATGTTCCATAGTGCTTGAGTTTGGTACTTCTGCTGAGTCTGCTCTTTCAATCCCTGCTAGCCTAGTACTGGCAGGCTCATGACGAAGTTCAAAACTGCTGCCGCAGCATTCCTAGAAGGTATTAGAGGAGTTTGACTCAAAGACTTCCCTCTTGTCAACAGTTCCAAGATGTCATCTTTCATCTTCTGAATTTTCTAAAGCAATGAATTCACTAGACTTCATGTGGAAACTGACCTCTAGCAAAGCAGAAACAGAAACTGGTAACCTACTGCAGTTAGCTGCTATGATGTCTCTCTTAGCTCTTCCTTTCTTGCTGCACACCTGTTCTGTCCATGTCCTAGCAGTTGGCTCACCTTAGAAGCAAATAAGGTGCCAGGTTCTGTTCTAGGGATTTTTGAACCACAAGAACTGGACTGCCACATTTTTCCAATGTACTGAATTAAGGCTGTTGAACCCAATGTATATTCTATCTCATTTCACACTGAGACTTTTTTATATACTGTGACTAAATTTGCCACTCATGCCTTTACTGACTCATCATGAAACCAGGAGTGAATGCAGGGGGGGTTTAATTTTCATTTTATTACCAATAGTTTTTATTTTCTCAGCTATCTTCACTGTGGGAGCTACCATCCCATTTTCTTCCCTCGCTCACTTCTTACTGGGCTTTTCTACTGCTCCTACCACCATAAGCCTAACACCTATTAACCTGGAAATTCCTCACCTGTACATACTGCAGGTGCTGCCTCACACATGCAAGGTAAGAACCTCTGTCAGATCTCTTTATTTCTTTTCCTATGTGAGGACCACATCTCCTATGGAGGGTTGAAAAGCAATTGTTTACCATCTCCAGATGTTTAAAAGGATATTTGGGTCCTATAAAATCTTCCTAGGGATTCATAAAAGGGGAAGAGGCAGAAGGGACATCATTCTGTGCTCTGCTTTTTCTAATGTGGGCAGCTTGTTTTGGCCTGTCTGTGCCCCACCACTACTCTGCCATGTACCACCTCGTGGTGGATGGCAGCTGTATTGCTCCCCTGAGTAAAATGCACCTGATTTCATGTGGAATTATTTATCATCAGTAATCATGTTTCTTTGTTCTGGTTGCCATCTGCTGGCAGAATGATGTGTTCATCACCATTTCACATTCCTGCCGCATAGGTTTTGTTGTTTTTTTTTTTTTTTTTTTTTAATACTAAGCATTTTGAATGTGTTTATGCAGTTTGTATGTGCATATTGCAAATAAAGGCTGCTTTTCCATGTCTGAATTCACAGGCTGACAATTCTGGGGGCAGAGCTCACAGCCCATGAGAAGAGATGCTCCACTAAGAGGACAGAAGCAAGTAATCTATGCGGGAGAATGAGGAAGAGCAGATATGCCCCACAGGAGTCTTGGAACTTTGGGTGGGGATGGACACGCAGACTGGAAACAGCATAGGATAGCAAGGGGCTGGGCAGTAAGCATCGAGGTAGATCCCAGGGTTGTGCCCTGCATGTGCTCAGCCTGTAGTGAATAGGTGTGACCTCAGAACAGACACACAGTCTTTAGAATGCAGGTACTTAGCTGCAGTGGGAGGAGGAAGAACAGACCAGGCACCTAAAGCTTCTGGGTGGAGCAAACTGCTCTGCTGTCCTAACACTTGCTCTGAGTAAATGAGACTGTAAAATGAGTCGCTGACAGCTGGTTCCAGGCTGCTTCACCTCTCGAGAGATTGTTGAGGTGACTGGGTGTGAGGTTCCTAAGCGACTGCAAAGGGTGCCAGCCTGCACGGTCCAGCACTAGACCCGGGGTGAGCATCCTTAACAAGTGCTCTCAGAGAAAGGCCCGTTTCTCACCAGTGTTGCTGTGCCCTCAGCATGAATGCCACAACATTCATCTGGTCAGCAGCTTGAATACTCAAACTCAGCTTCACTCAGAATCAAGTTCTGTCCTGGAATGTTTCCTGTCTAAAAAAAAAAAAAATAAAAGTCCATAGCTTTGAAGTAAAATTTACATGCATTTATTCATCTTTATGCAGGATGGTATAAAGCTCAGCCTAAATGACCACAATTCAAAAGGATTTGAAACCAACAAGACCTCAAAAACAAAGTTTGAGTTTTACCTGGATGAATGATTGGAAACTGCATCTTTAATATGATCAAGCATCTTGTGTAAGGTTAATAAAATCTGATGAGGTTCAACTTTTAATTCCATTGCTGTCAAATGTAATGTGTCTGCTTCAAATGAGAAACGATAAATACAATTCTTTAATTTCAGTGCTATGCAAATAGTATTAGAAGATTACTCCTGATGCTGGAAGATCTGATGAATTTTTCAGCAGATCTTTAGCATAGGCTAAAGATTATTGCTGTGATCTATGGTGGCATTTAATACTTCATATCCTTTTCCATAGACAGGCTGAAATGCAAATACATTTCCCAAAGACATTTCTCCTGGAAGTGTTAGCAATTTCTGCAGAAGCGTCCAAAGAAGGAGATGTTAGAAGACTACATTCTTATCCAGAATTGTGAAATGAAGCTCCAGTTCTGCAGAACAGTGGTGTACCTCTGTATCTCAGGAATAAGGCTGCATCAGTTGTAATAACCCCCACTGGACAATGCAAAGGAGAAGGCACACATCTACCTACAAGCCAGCTGTGTCCTCCTGGCAGTCCCATCCCTCCGTTTTCTTCCAGGAAGTCACTAGAGCTCAAGGTAGAGAAAACCAAGCAATTTTTCTTTACCTTTCTCATAGAAATTGCTTGAGTCTCATGAGTTTTCTGTCTCTACATTGCTCTTGGGAGATGCCACCTGTGAATCCATCTCTGCAGCCCTCAGCATAAGGATATGGACCTGTGGGAGTGAGTTCCAAGGAGGCCACAGAGATGATCAGAGGGCTGAAGCAGCTCTCCTATGAAGAGCTGGGATGGTTCAGCAAGGAAAGAGAAGGCTCTGAGGTGACCTCATTGTGGTCCTTCAGCATCTAAAGGGGGCTTTAATAAGGAGGGGGAGGGGCTTTTGGAAGGGGCATATAGTGACAGGACAAGTGGCAGGAGTTTTCTTGGAGCTCAAGAACCTGGACATGTTCTGGCTTCATCTTGAGCACAGCATTGCTCTTGAGCTGGCTTCTCCAGCATAAGAAAAGGAAATGAGCAAAAAGTTTGTCTTGAAAGTTTGGCTAGAAAATTATGCTTTGCACTTCTGTTTCTTGCTAAAGGGCAGAATAAATATTGATGTGCTAGTAACATCCAGCTGAGCTGTCTGGATAATCCTCTAATAAATTGTATAATAAAGAAGTGAATTCAGTGGGAGATCAGCTGTTTACACTGATCTGTAATTGATCTCTAGCAAATAACACAGGCGTTAGAGTCTTTCTTGCTTTTAATGTGGACATTTCAGCCCTGGGGACATGGAGGATGAGACGGCTCAAGCCATTTCCTGCCTCTCTACTTGTAATATCATAGTTGGCATAGTCACCAGGACCAGGAGCATCCCATGCAGTGGGAGCCACTGGTGGCCAGTTGAACCCCAAGGCTCTGCATGAGCACTCTGCAGCTACACAGACCGGGGACTGACGTCTGGCAGAAATACCTTGCTAGGCACAACTGGCTCCGCATTGCTGCAGGGGAGCTGTTTGCAGGAGCTCTAGGGCTAACGGAGGCTGCTGCAGGAAGCAGGGCAGCTCTGGGTGCCTGCTGTGGTCTTAGACCTCTGACCTCAGAGCAAACCCTTTAGAAGCAAGGCACACACGATAGCTGGGAATCTGCACATTTCTTCCTCAGGGACCCTGAACTACATCCACTTGCCCTCGTGTGGTCTGGACTCCTGGAAGAGAGTCTTTCAATGTTTGTTCTTTTGGCTCCAGGGCTATCATATCCCAGAGTTTCTGGAAAGCTTTATACAGAGCGTGTGGTGGTGTGAGCCTGAAGCACTGGAACAGCTGACCATGAAAATGCAGGCGTAATAGTTCAGCATCAGAGAAAGGATCTGCCCTTCTCTCCAGGGACTGGTGTCATGGTAATGAGCCCTTTTGTATCATGGGACAATGAACTGAATAAAAAGAATTTGGTCTCTATTATCTTCTGCTCCTGCTGTTTACACCCCGCCCCGATATACCTCAAGCATGGGCAGGAGACCAGAGGAACCTGTCTACTGTTGCATGTCCTGTACTCCTGACCCAATGTCTTGGAGAGGCTTGCCCCTGCTCTTCTTCCTGTCACAGCAGCTAAAAGGCAAGGGACACAATGTTCTCCTTACGGTCTAAAGTTGTATTTCTCGAGCCTTCTACACGCCCTTCTGCAACAGACCTACCCCTCTGTCATACAACAGCACAAGAGGCCCTGCTGCTCAGCCTGGCTTTTCCTTAGTACCACAGAGGGACAGGCACTCCCCACAGGCTTGCCTCCTGCTGCCCTGCCGGTGACAGCCATTAAAGCTTTTAAAACTTCTCACCCTCTACTGAGGAGCTGCCCTGACACTGGGCTTGAGGCCGCAGGGTTTGTGCCTAGCAGTGAGCACTGAGCGTGCTTTGGCCCCAGAACAGGTTTTACACGTGTCCTTTGGAGCCCTGGTGCGTGTCTGGGTGAAAGGCTTGTGGGGCTGCAAAGGATGCCGAGCTCTGGGTCGATGCACGCAGTCCGTGGGAAGCGGCTGACAGCACTGCCGCGGCACAGCACGATCTGCCTGCTCCAGAGCACACGGGCTGGCTCTGCCGGCGAGCAGGTGCCTCGGGAATGCAGAGCACGTTGCCATACGCATGGTGGCCAGCTTCAGTGCTAGGAAAGCCTTATTTAGTGTCTGTGAAATGAGATAAGCCAGACAGAGTTATGTTGGTATCAGTGGACAAAAGAACTGAAAGTAAGGGCTCTGCATAACAGCAACAACAGAAAAAGATGTATCAAGTCTGATGTTGATGATTCATAAAATAATTAGCACTTCTGAGCATGTCCTAATTTCAGACAAAAGTGAAAATACAACAAGATGAGCAGAAAATGATGGGTTATGCTTTTAGAACAAGGCACTTTAATTGAGCCAGATGGCCCCAGCTGTTTCCTCACACTCTGACTGAAATGATCACCTATTCAGAGAGATATGTTGTTGGAGAAACTGTAACAAAGATGCGAGGGGCAATTTTCCACAAGCAGTGATTACATTAAGAAGACTTGAGGCAGCTCTTACTGCTCTAGTGAGGCTAATTGTGTATTGAAATAGGAACATTTCATACTGACTTACAGAGGTGCTCGCTGCTGCTAACACTTCAGCTTGCATTTTGATCCAAGACTTTATAATCACTCTCCTTTCTCATCAACTGGTTTTGACTCCAAAGGTCTCCTTTTGGTCATCCACTCTTTTGTTCCTGGTTAATGCAAGCAAATCTCTCCTCTCTTAAGCTTTCCTGATGAGTTTGGTAACAGTGGCTGTTTTTCTTCAAACCTATTCTTAGAGTTCCAGTTTGGAGTTACACCTGAGCTCAGTATCCTGTTACTTGATCCTCTGCTTTGCTGTCCTTGTCTTTATCTTTCAGAGCTCAGTCCTCTCTCAGATAAACAGAACATATGAAAATGACACAACAGGGGAGTGGCTGGAAATGTAAGGCAACCAACTTCATCACTGTGAAAGTCTTCTAAAGGAAACCCCACAGGTCTGGGAGTCAATTCTCTTCTTCTAAATGCTCTCAGAGTGAGGAAAAGGGGCCTCTCCCACCTGGCCTGATCTTCAAAGTGCTCCCCACTGCCAGCCTCTGCTGTGGAGCTATGGCTCTTAGAGCACTGCCACACACACAGAAGGAGCTGATGAGCCTTGGTTACATGGACTAGGGCCTCTTCACAGAGATTCACCACGACCTGTGTACCCTTCCTCCATGAGCTGTATCTCAGTCCAGTTCAGCTGGAAAGGAAGGCAGGGTATAATTTTTTAGTATTATGCTAATTAACATTGCAGAGCAATGTTTCTCTCTCAGGTGCACCTGACCCAGCTCCTCCACTGTTAGGAACTAGTTCTCACTACAGAGTTTTTCTTCAGGCTGGCAGAGCAAAAACCTCCAATGAGATTCAATGCTTCCTTCTCCTCCTTGCATGATGAAAGTGTTAGTCCCAGGGACCTGGGTATGCTTTACAGCCAAACAGGAGACTGTTTCCTGTGACCAACTTAGGGCAGCAGGTTTCTCACCACATGCCTCAAAACACTGTTGCAGAATGGCAGAAGATCTGCACAAACACAGTGTCTGAGATGGTGCTTGAGGCAGGACAAGCTGCTGCATCCATCAAACACAACCAGGTTCTTCTTGGGAAGGGATTCTTAAAAGGAGGGCAGTGGGGAGCTGGACAGCAGTACAAACAATGAACAAACATTTCTCTGGAGGCTTGTTCCTCCTCAGCTTGGCCACTTTCCTCTGAGCCCTCACTGAGCACAATTGGTGTTCTGATTCTTGCTGTGGAGGCCTGTTTGCAGATCTCAAATTGTCAAGAGCTGTACCACTAGCATAATAGTCCCTGATGTTAGCGAGGGAAACGCATAACCACCGGAATGATTATGAGGTGCTTTATTGAAGAGCTCTGGGAGCCGGGGTACAAACCCAAATCCAACTCCAACGAGGGTCCAAGAAGGGCCCTGTATTATACCATTTCGTTACATAACTCTATGTTAATCATTAAACTTACATTGTTCTATTGTATACATCCAAGCATGAATTTTGTAAATATCTTCTTTTACAATTCTAGTTTGAAATAATAATCATGTTCAGCTACCAAAAATCATTACAATTCGATCATCTATCTTATGATGATTAGGTACAGTTTCACCCGACCTAGTTTCCAAATACAAGTCGTCCCAATCTTCTCCTTCTCCCCCCATCCTGATTACCCAGGCAGAGTTATACTTGATTTGGTTAAAACAATGAAAGCAACACCTGGTTGCAGTGAAGCAGAGACTCTATTCCCAGCTTCTCTGGTAACCGAAATTATTAACCCTATCCTAACATTCCCCCCTTTGAAAGTATTTCACTTTAAATCTACTAAGTGTAAATGCTTTCATTCAGTACAGTCCATTTATCTTCTATACTGGATGTTCAGCTTCAAATCCGTGGTTGATGTGGGCTTCATTAGTGCAGATCGGAGGTGCTGAAGGTGCAGTCTTGTCTCGTGTCAGCGCCTTCATTATTGTTCTGTTCCAGGATGTTCTTCTTTGTATTTCTCCTTTTAGGATCCTATAAACTAACCAAATCACTAGAAACATAATCAGTAAAATTATTAAATTTTCAAGAATAGATTTCACCCATGAATTAATATTCAATCCTAATCCTTTAAAAACTTTGTTTAACCAAGTAGTAGCTAAATCCTTTTGTTCCTCTTGGACCTCATGTTCTATTTGTCCTAACTGGCTAATATCATGTTCTATATTTGTTGTTACATTTGGGATGTGGATGCAGCAATGGTCAATTTGTCCTTTTAAATATCCACACACTCCATGTTCTTTCAGGAGTAACATATCTAAGGCCAATCGATTTTCCAAAGTCATTTTGGTAGTAGTTTGTAACTGCATATTTAGTTCACTAAATCCTTCTCGTGCAACTCTTGCTAATCTGTTTACCTGACCCGTGATCTTATACAGCATTTCCCTATTTTGATAATTTGCAACAGGACCAAACAGAGATTCCAGGGCCCACCCGAATTTTACTCCACTAGAGGGTTCTTGCCAGGTGTCATCTTGATTTTGATTATTCGAGACATCTCGTTTTGTTCCTATCTGCAGGAGCTCACGGCTCCCATTAAATGGGGACCTTTTTCAGATTGGGCATAAGGTGGGAAGGCCCAGAGTGATTTCCTTTACCTCTCTGTCTACTGGCAAGTGTGTTGTCCAAGCACCATCACTTGTTGCCCACACAAATTGCCCAGGACTTCGGACTGTACTCTTACTACATCCTACTATGATCCTGGGTGCGATTTTGCCCTGTTTGTGTTTGATTCCTCTGCAAGCACAACCAATTTGCAAGGCTACAGCCAAGGGTGACTATTGTTTTACCTCCAGGTTGTCAGAGGTGCAGTCATAAATCTTATCACACGTCCACCAATTTACTTTTGCTGTTTCTTTTCTGCTAGCAGTACCAGTGTTTACTATCGCTGGATCTGTTTCATTTTCAGGGCCTTTCCATTTAATGCACCAAGGAGTGCTTGCCATATATCAGAACCTCTGAAATATACCCACAGACCATGCACTATCCCAGGGTTCTGATCCTTTCCACTCATTTTCTTCATGCTTCCACACTAATGGGTTTCCTGTCACATTTTCTGTTACCTGTTTACATTTAACTGTTTTGTTCTCTTTTATATTAGGTAGTTTTGATGTTATGATTCCCCAACTTACTGGGTCCTCTGCTGCCTTTGGTATTGGCAGGCAGGCTGTTATTCTAGTGGTGTTTTGCATTTTGGCAAAGTCTTTGATTAATCCAATCATCACATTTCAGCTTGAATCGTATTAGGAGCTTCTATTACCTGTGTTCCTGTTTGTACCTCTCTCTTCACTTTAGAATGAAGAGCAGTTGGTAGACCTCCATGCATTCCATATCCCAAGCAAACGTAATTCCTAATGGTAACATTAAAATACATAAAGTTAACATTAACCCCCAAACGAGCATAGTTACTGACACCGTTGAAAACAGTTACAGATGTCTTATCTTCAGCTTTGTTGGTCCTACAGCTTGCGCAGCCCACGACACAGCTCCACGAGGGACTTTCTTCACTCGGGTGTAGTGTATCCAGGGTTCCACTTCAGCCCCTCTGACAGCTGTAAAGGTTGTTAGTAGTACTTGATGAGGACCAGTCCACTTTTTCTTCAATGGCTCTCCATCCCAGGTCTTGAGGTACACCTTGTCTCTCGGTTTGATGTCGTGGACTGGATTTTCAAGACTCAGTGGTCTATTCTACAGGAGAGCTCTCCGGAGCTGTGCTAAAGTTTTCTTAAGAGACAGAACATAATTATACACATCTTGTTTCCCTGTAACGTGTACATTTGGATTAGGGTTTGGAGATTCATATGGCTTCCCATACTATATCTCATGGGAACTGACTGACATTCCACTCCTAGGTTTTATCCGAATCCCCAGCAATGCTATTGGTAATGCTTGTGGCCATTGCAATTTGGCTTCCTGGCATATCTTACTAAGCTGCCTCTTCAATGTCTGGTTCATCCTTTCTACTTGTCCACTTGACTGGGGTCTCCATGGGGTGTGGAGGTCTCAAGAGATTCTCAATAATCTACTCACCTCCTGTACCACCCTGGCTATAAAATGTGGGCTTCTATCTGATGATATCCCTATAGGCACCCCCAAACCTGGGAATAATCTCCTGTAGTAACCACTTAACTGTTTCTTTTGCTTGATTGGTACAACAGGGAAGGGCTTCTGGCCATCCAGAAAATGTGTCAACCCCTACTATCAAATACTTATATCCTTGAGTTCTGGGTAATTCTGCAAAATCTACCTGTCAATAATCTCTTGGTTTTGTCCCCACCCGAATTCTTCCTAGCTGTGTTTGTCGTCTGGCCACTGGATTGTTCTTTAAGCAAATCTCACATTTTGACATTACTGATTTTGCCATTGTTTGCATCTGTACTGAGATTATATCTCGTTTCAGTGATTTTACCAATGCCTCTGCACCACAATGACACTCATTATGTCTTATTTGTAAGATTTCTCTCATTACCAAGGGGGGGTACCACTATTTGCCCTTGTGTGGTTACATACCACCCTTCTGCATTCTTCTGTGCCTTCAGCAGATGTGCCAGTCTGTCATCCTCTTTTGTGTACTTTGGCTTGGGAGGTAAATTGAATTGAGAGACATTAAGTTTTGACGGAATCAAGGCATTGTTTTCTGTACTTCCCGTGCCACCTGACGGGCTATCCAATCTGCTCTTCGATTCCCTTCACAAATTTTAGAACTGCCCGATTGATGTGCCTTGCAGTGCATGATTGCTACTTGTTTGGGTTTTTGTACTGCATTTATCAGTTGTAGGACTGCATCTTGATGTTTAATATGTGTTCCTTGGGAGGACAGTAGTCCTCTCTCCTTCCATAATGCTCCGTGTACATGCACTACTCCGAAGGCATATTTTGAGTCAGTCCATATGTTGACTGCTTTCCCCTCACTCAGTTCTAATGCTCTGGTTAATGCAATCAGCTCTGCTCTCTGGGCAGATGTATTAGGTGGTAATGCTTTTGCTTCCACTACTGTGTTAATTGTGGTTACCGCATATCCAGCGTATCTCATTCCATTTTCCACAAAGCTGCTTCCATCCGTGAAGAGTTCCCATTCTGGTTGCTCCAGAGGAGTATCTTTCAGGTCTGCTCTTGCTGAATAGGTATATTCGATCACCTCTACGCAGTCATGTTCCAGTGAACCTTCTTCAGCTGTAGTACCTAGAAATGAGGCTGGATTCAAAAGGTTAGTTGTTTTTAGTGTCACATCATCCTGCTCGGTCAGGGTTACCTGGAATTTCATCATCCGACTCGGAGAGAGCCAGTGGCCCCCTTTCTGCTCCAGGACCTGTGGTTACCATGTGTGGCACGAAGACATCAATATGTCTTCCCATCGTGAGCTTCCTGGCTTCTTGTATCAGTAGCACAGTAGCTGCCACTGCCCGCAGACATGAGGGCCACCTAGCACTTACGTTGTCAAGTTGTTTGGAAAAGTAACCCACCGGCCTTTTCCAACCTTCCCAATCGTTGGGTCAGGACTCCCAGTGCCAGGTGCTGCCTCTCATGTACATACAGCTGAAAGTCTTTAGATAAATCAGGTAACCCTAATGCAGGAGCAGTCGTCAATGCTTCCTTCATTTTCTGGAAGGCTTTCTTTGTGGTTTGCCCCAGACGAACAGCTGAGTCTCCTGAGCCTTTATGCAGGTTGTCTCTTCTTCAGTAGCAATCAGAATATCATCTACATATTGGAGCAATAGGTACTGGTCTCTTGGTACTTGTCCTTCTTTAGTCCAGATTTCCAGCTCCTTTGCCAGCTGACTCCTGAATAGGGTTGGGGAGTTTTTAAAACCCATCGGTAATTGAGTCCAGGTGAGTTAGGACTTTCTTCCACTTCCAGGATGTTCCCACTCAAAGGCAAATAGGTTCCTACTATCTTGGTCAAGGGGTATGCAGAAAAAAGCATATTTTAGATCAAATACAGTGAACCATTTATATATCTCCTTTACAGATGCTAACAATGTATAAGGACTGGCCACCACTGGATAAATATCTCTGGTTATCTCACTTATGCCCCTCAAATCCTGTACAAGTCTATACTCACCATTGGGCTTCTCCACTGGAAAAACTGGAGTATTGTATTCTGATTCACATTCTTATAGAATTTGATATTTTAAAAATTTATCAATAGTCTTTGCTATTCCTTGCCTTGCTTTTGTTTTATAGGGTAATGTTTAATCCGTACAGCATTTTCTCCTTCTTTCAATTCTACATGTACTGGTTGTGCCAATTTAAATTTTCCAGGTACATCCGTTTCACATACAGAAGGAATCACTGCATCTTCTACCTCCTTAGGAATATTAGGGATTGGCTTTTCTTTTATCATTAAAATCTTTCCTGTTTTGACTCAGGTATCATTACAAGTTCACCATTCTCAAAAGTAATTACCACTTCAAGTGCCACCCATAAATCATGCCCTAAGAGCGGAATTGGGCACTCAGGCAAATACAAGAATTCATGTGTTAAAACATTATTCCCAAAGCTCAAATCTAGGGGTTGCAGGAATGACCGTGTTTCTTCCTTCCCTGTGGTGCCAATGATTACAGTCAACTTATTCTCAATTTGCCCTTCTATACAGTTCAATACAGAATGTGTATGTAAAAAGGGTAACCTTCTTTCCTTCTAAACACAAAGTCACCATGGGTTCCTTTAATCCTGGCTTTCTTTCACATAAGACCATGACTCCAGCTACGCTGTCTGCTTGGGGCTGACCATTCTGGGTAAACCGGTTTGGGCACTCTTTTTCTAATGACTTTCTAATAAGTAAGTAAGCATAAATAAGTAAGCATTGATTTATTATTAGTTTTTCATGGCTTCTGCCAAAACCACTTCTATTACCACTCCGACCAGTTCTACTACATCCTCACCCTTGTCCTTGTAAAACTGCCAAAAGACTCTGTCCCTGTTTCTTAGCAGCCACTTTTCTCTATTGTTATTAACTTTAAGCCACCTCAAGTAATTTGTCCAAATTTCTTAACTTTTGCCCCTCCTGCCTTAGGCCAGGCAGGGGCCAATTTTAACCAGGTCCAATGAGATACCGGGGTTACTGGTTTATCTTCATCACTCCCACTACTATCCGCTCCTTCTGCACCCTCCCCATGTCTCTTTATCACAGCTACATCTTGGTTATTTCTCGGGGAAGGAAGGAGCAGGTGAAAATGACAGACGAAGGTCAGGGGGACAGGAGCAGGTGTCAGCAGGGGAAAGAGATAGGCGTAAGCTGGGGAGAGGTAAGAGAATCGGGTTGGGTGAGACCAAGCAAAGGGGAACTCAATGTCGGGGGGGGGGGGGGCACTGGTGGGAACTGTGGGTCCCACTAACAAATCAGCTTCTACATAATTTTCTCCCCCCTTTTCCCCAAACTTGCACTCAAAACCAAGTGTTCCACACAATGCTTATCCTGGACACAAGCCAGGCACTGATTGTTTTCAAAGATCATTGTTTTTAACCCATACTCAGCCAGCCACTCTGGCTTTTCCTGTAAATGAAACAAATACGTAACTTCATCCAATCTCCCCCGTTATTTGCAATACTCCATCAGCTGTGATATTAGATTCGGTTCCAAAGATCCATTCTCCAGCCACCTCTGATTATCAGGCAAAACATAACCAGGCCACCATGTATTGCAATAATTAATCAATTTATCCTTCTGTAATTCCTGACCAAAATTTTCATCCTTCCCGTGTGCTGCCAAGCACCCCAAAGGAGAAGCGGGTATGGGGGCATTGCCGCCCATAACCCCTACTTTTAACTCTTTCAGCTTCTCCATATGTTATAGTACGTAACACCACCACTGCCGAACCTGCAGGGCTTTCGCCCTGTCTGACGGACGGCGCCTAGGCAATACCAGGAATTCCTCAGCCCAACCACGCGCAGGTTTCGCCGCGTCTGACAGGCAGGCACCCGACCAGAATAAAGCACCTTACCTCTTCTCCAGGGGACGTTGTGAGTGGCGGGGGGTCCCGCCTCGATGGGCTCCCCGAGAATCCCTCGGTGCCGGCTGGAGCGTGATCGGGACGGGAGGCCCTCAGCAGCACTCACAGGGTCCCGCCTGGGTCACCAAAATGTTAGCGAGGGAAACGCATAACCACCGGAATGATTATGAGGTGCTTTATTGAAGAGCTCTGGGAGCCGGGGTACAAACCCAAATCCAACTCCAACGAGGGTCCAAGAAGGGCCCTGTATTATACCATTTCGTTACATAACTCTATGTTAATCATTAAACTTACATTGTTCTATTGTATACATCCAAGCATGAATTTTGTAAATATCTTCTTTTACAATTCTAGTTTGAAATAATAATCATGTTCAGCTACCAAAAATCATTACAATTCGATCATCTATCTTATGATGATTAGGTACAGTTTCACCCGACCTAGTTTCCAAATACAAGTCGTCCCAATCTTCTCCTTCTCCCCCCATCCTGATTACCCAGGCAGAGTTATACTTGATTTGGTTAAAACAATGAAAGCAACACCTGGTTGCAGTGAAGCAGAGACTCTATTCCCAGCTTCTCTGGTAACCGAAATTATTAACCCTATCCTAACACTGAGGTGAATGTCTTATAGTTTCTGTTCTTCATATAAGAAAAGCCTAAAGTCGTTAGTCAAATCTTCAGCTATTCTCTGGATCCCTGTATTGTCGATTAACCACTGAGAGCCCCAGTGGGCAGAGCATGCATATTTAGCTGTTTCAAGCAATGCTACACACAGCTGTTAAAAGAAAAATCTTATGCAAGTAGTAACTCCTCACCATCTTCTCACACCTGTTACTTAGTAGCTTACAAAATCTCCTTTCTGCTGATGGGAATAAAGAAGATTTGTTCCTCCCCCCCCCGCCCCGCTTTTCAGTAGGTTTCTGGGTAGGAGTTAGTTGTGCAGAAACAAAGATTACAATTTCCTGGCCTGATCTTGGTGTAGGAGGCAGTACCCCCCCACGCTCTCCCTGGGCAGCTGCAGCACGAGCAGATCAGCAAAACACAGCTGGGAGGGAGGAAGGGAGGGAGGGAGAGAGGAGCAAAGGCTCCTTGTGAATCCTCAGGCACTGGAGCTGCACAGACACATAAACCTGCCTTCAAGTATGCCTTGGTAGACGGTTACCCTCAGTTATTGCTACCACTGGACCTCAGAAATTATGGATATGATTTAGGAAACAACCTCCCAGGTAACCACCAATTCCTCCTTAAACAGCTCTGTTACAATGCACAGATATGCATGAACCACAGCTCCCAAATGCAGAGTGCTTTTTGCATGCACCCTGCGGGGATGTGGGGACATACTTCCCTCAGCTTCCACAATGCAACCTTACTGATGATCTGGACAACCTCTCCCTTCAACTGCATCACAAGATTCCCTTGGTGGTTTTTGTTTGTTTGTTTGTTTTTGTTTTGTTTTGTTTTTCCCCTTGTAGATAGAGGGCAGTGAAAAGATGAGATAAAGACAAACTGCAGAGCTGTGAGACAGTGGTTCTTCAGCAGATTCACAGAAATGCTCCCAGGAGTGCAAAAGCGGTTCTCAGATCTCTGGTTTTTTGTTGGTGTTTGAGCACTTAGTGTATGAGATACTGTAAGTCACCAATTCCTAATCAAAGCAACTTTCAAAAAGAGAAAAGCTGCTTGAAAATGAATCTTGACACCAGGGGTTCAGGCATTTTGTACCCTGGCATTCAGCAGCTGTTACCTGGAGGGACTCCCCTAGGGAATCTTGTATTTCAGAGAACTCCTTTCAAAGCAAGAGTCAGTTGTTAAACCAGGCACAGGGGAGTCTGAATATTTATGCAGCCTTACCTCTGCCTCTTTGAGTGTGACACATCAGTTCCCTATTGTGAACACCCACCTGCTGTCAAATTAGCAGGACTGCAGCTTGGACAGGGAGTTGTGTTCACAGAAGTACTAGGAAGCAGCTTTTCCTACACTGAAAACACTGCTCTCTACTTCCTGGAAACACAGAAACTGGCAAGAATGTATTTGGGCACTCTAGTTTCTTACAAAAATTATGTACATCCCATCACTGCTGGTAAAGAAATCGGGTTGCCTCATGGGGTATAAACACAGGTTCTGGGCGTATTTTTGGATGCAGAAACAAAAATTCTTTAGCAGTTCCTAATTTCTAAAATAATTTTAGTTCATCTTGAATTGTACAATGGTAAAATCTTCCAGCGAAAATAGATGATCTTTGTTGTTGTCAATGCCAGTTTAGGACATGCCTTCTCACACGGGACATGTGTCAGTAAAGTCAAAAAGAAACTTTACAAAAAAACAACCCAAAACACAAGGTGAAGTCACTTTTATCAATGCTATCTGGTTACCAGGAATACAGTATTGAACAAACACAAGCCATTGATAAATAAATGATGACTAGCTCTTGGCCTGTGAAAGGAAATGCCTGCCTCGTCACTGCAGCTGAAATGGCTCCCATAATGGCTGTGGTTCTGTCCTGGAGGACACTTGCAGTATGTGGGATATTATCAAAAATTATCAAAATGAAAATGTCATGGGTCCTCATCTCCATAAGCGGCTGCACTCTGGTGTGTTGGGCTTCGCAGAACGCTGCAGGCTGGGGCTGTTTGCTGCTCCCAAAGTGTTGGTGACCCTGTTTGGTGAGGGCACCCACACAGTTAAAAGGAATGTTCTTGTACCACCTGAAATCCATGCAGGGACTCAGCGCTCTTTGTCTCCAGTGCCCCTGGGAAGGAAATTAGCTTTAAATGTATGAAGGCAGCCAGGCAGTTAGCAGAAGTGGTGGTGTCCTCAAGTTGTCCCCACTGCACCCCCTCCTGAACAGTAGGCTGGGAAAGAGGTCTGTCTGTGTGCTGTCATGGGGTGCCTGTGTACCTGCTAGGAATTATGAGGGGATCTGCATGTGCTCTTTCGAGAGGCTTTGCAGGGGCCAGGGAAAGTGAGAGGGTCTGCACTGTCTGGCCTGGAGCTGAGGCAACTCCCTGAGACAAAGTCCTCTGGCAGCAGCATATGTGCCCCCCTTCCACTGCACTACCATCACAGGGACTTCCAGTGTCTGGAAGAGATATGCCTGAGCATTCCTACCAGAAACACATTTCTGAGGGTTCCCCTGAGGAGAAACCCCTGCCAATAAGGGTCAATGCTGCTTCTTGCACCTTGCCAACAACTATTGTAAGGATGTGACTTACTTGTGTTTGCCATCTGAAACAAGTCAAATGCCCTCCAAAACATCAGAGAAACTTCTGCCACCACGGATTATCTGTGCAACCAAACCCCAACAGATCCAGCCCTCATAACAGCATCCTGTCTTCCTCCTTTTTCCCAGGTAGTGTTAGTTCTAAGTAAGTAGATTTGAGAGTTCTTCTGTTTCAACAATATGATCATCATTCTCTCTCTGCCCTAGTTTTAGGATTTCTGGCATTCAGAAAGGTCAACCGTTTAATTCCTAAAGGAGCTGAATACCTATTTCTTTTGTATCTGAAGAATTGAATAAAACAGAGGATGATTTTTTTTTGACACTGTATATTGGGGACACTCTAAAACTTTCTTGTTCCTTTGGTATACCTGTTCCTCTGGTATACCTGCAAATGAGTTCTACCAGCAAAAAGCATCTTTTGCCATCTGTTTTGTCTGTGGTAACACACTTTTTAAACAACAGTGGATGTGGCATCACTGTGCTGGAGGTGAGGGGTGTCATACTGTCCAGGGTGCAAGAATGAGGAGCAGTAGAGAGTGCAAGAGGGTTCATGTATGGCCTTAAGAACCCCTTTGAATATACTCACAGCTGTGCCTGAGAGAGGATGCTGAGAGAAGCTTCTGCAAGGACTGTGGGGCCTCTGGCTGAGTCTGAGAGGAGCTACTGAGTGCTGCTATGATGTGTGCCATGGAACTACCTACCCTGCCTAGAAAATGCTGCAGGCTGGAGGGAATTAATTTACTATGCCTTGATTTCTGTTCATCTGAATATGAATTTCCTCAAGAGCAGTTTGTTCAGTGCCTGTTCTGACAAAAATCTGTCCCAGTAAGGTTCATGGTATCTTCATTCACCGTGTGAGTGTAGCCACAACAGAAAGATGGCCAAAACATTCCCTTATGCTTGTTCAGACTGAGCAGTAAGGTGGAAAAGTGGAGGCCACTCCACCCTACTGGCTGGATGACTTGTTCTGCCTCCCTTGCATAGGTAAGAATGAGAGAGGTTGGTTCCTGCTGTCCTCACTCCAGTCTCAGCAGACTTAACATCAACATGGTGGTGACCCTAAATGTCAAGCAGTTTCATGAGGATGCAGATCATGTGCTGTTGTTTTAGCAGATTTCCCAGGCACTGGTCTTTGGATAAGAACTCAATTCCAGAGGTTTGCTCAAGAGAAGGCAGACTTTACAAAGAAACTGAAATTAGAAATGATGTATTAAAAATGAACTGTGTATTGCAGCAGGTGAATTGAAATGAAAATATTATAAATAATAAATAGAATAAATAGCATGTTTTTTAAACCCTATAAATATACCAGAAGGGAATACTTGTGTACTGAACCTTTTGAAATCTTGAAAATGTTAAAATACCACAGATGGGTAGCCAAACATTGCACAGACTTCTGATGCAGCCCATTTTTTTTGAACTTTGGTTTTACAAGAGCTAGCCTAGCTTGTAGGCAGTTTGAGGGTAAA
Source organism: Sylvia atricapilla (assembly GCF_009819655.1). Classification (NCBI taxonomy): domain Eukaryota; kingdom Metazoa; phylum Chordata; class Aves; order Passeriformes; family Sylviidae; genus Sylvia; species Sylvia atricapilla. The sequence goes on from NC_089174.1 coordinate 43,611,403, forward strand.
AGTAAAAAAAAGTCTCCATTACTTCCATAGCTTCTTACTGAAGACCACATTCTCTGGTTCCTCTTTCCTCTTTGATCCAGCTTAAACTGAAGGTCTTAACATAATACTCATAATCCTTCAAAGAAATCTAAGACTCTGAAAGAAATGCAAAAATTTATTGCCTTAGCTACTTTCCTACTTCCCTTTTTGTATATGCAGTTTGGGATTAAAAGCAGCTGCTCTTCATTTTTGTTTGCAAAACACCCAAATCAGCAGATTAGGTCCATCTCTGGGTTTTCTATATCCTGCTGAAAAGCCTGCATTTTCCAGGCAGCCATCAAGCTTGCATTCCTGCAGGAACCCAGATTGAATCTGCCTGCCCAAAGGCAGCACCAGGTGCTTTGTTCTTGCACCCTCCTTTCCCTCATGCCACTTCTGAAATGACACAGCTGTCCTTACAAAAGATTTCTGCTACCATTGTATCGTCTGCACCACCCACTGCTTGTACCAACAGCTACATGGTAGTGCTCACTGTATCCTATGGCAGGGGCGCTGGAACTAGATGATCTTTCTTGTCTCTTTCAACCCAAAAAATTCTGATGAAATGATTCTTTGATTTTACTGCAGTCCTTAAGAAAAGTCTCAGGAACTCATATGAAAAGAGCTATTTTAAATGGGGGATCACTGTGCCCTTTATAAATAGGAGGCTTTATAAATATATATTTCTGTTGTATAGCATAGTAAAACAAAATGCTCTGAAAGCATTTCTTCATTAGAGCTTTCCTTGTTTTCCATGTAGTCTCCTGTTTCCCACAAGATTCGAATTAAAAAATGTTTTGTATCAAGAACATACAAGAAAGCTGCTGCTTGACTACAGCTCTTGAATTTAGAGATGTATTGCTGCTCCTTTTCTGGAGCAGTCCTGACTGTTAATAGAAAACTGTGTGTCACTCAGTGCCTAACCACAAGATTGGCCCCGTGCAAATAATCAAAACTTCCCACAGAATAAAGTTAAAATTTCATTCTGAGTGAAAAAGCAGGTCCTTCATCAACTTTACTGCCTTTTGTTCATGCTATTCTTATGAGAGTAGTCCCCAGATGGCACTGTTTGGCCATTTAATGTGATTTTTTTCTTGTCTGCTTAATTTTTTTTTAAAGTTCATATGCAATATAGTCTTTGAAGAAATGCTAGAGATTCTCTCCATACAGAGGGAAGGAACTGCTTCCTAGGAGCCATGGCTTGGTGGTGGGATTGATTATTTCTTCTTGTTTCAGAGTCTCCTCAACAGAAACAGCTTCATTCTTTTGAATGCAAATTTTCCACAGTTCTCTGCTCTCCAGGAGCCCCTTCATCTCACAATAGATCTCCTCTCTTGCCTGAGAATGTTCTTCAAGTATTGCAGGCAGCAAGAAGCTGTCAGCAAGGCCCAGCTGTATTTGGCTAAGTGGCATATCCTGGACATCATACTCACAACCTGCCATTCTTCTTTGCATTTCCAGATTCCCATACTTATACTGTCAAGGGTGTTCATGTTTCTTTCCTTTCTTTCCTTTTTTTAATGTCTTTTTAATGACTGCCTCTATTGTTAAGTCACACTTCAACTACTTATAAGAAAACCAAGGTGACTTTGATACATTTTTCTCCAGAAAGAGTTTCAAGTTAATAAGTTCTTAATAACTACTAAGATTGCTACTCCTATGGTTTGAGAAGAAGCCAAAGAATAATTTTTCTTGTTGCATTCAGTAGTCAGGAAGAGGATCCAGAACCAGATAAAAACAGGGAAACACAGTAGACAGAAATAGCTGGCGAAAGATGCCATCCATAGTAGTGGCAAAACCTGTTGTTGGGTGGGAAGAATCAAGTTCTTCACCTACTAAGAGAAATTATGAGCTTCAGAAAGAAAGAATGTGTCTGTTCAGTAAAGTCATGTTAACACAACAAAATGGGGGAGACAGATTTATAGGTACATGTCTAGATTTGGAAAAACAGCTGTCTGCCAAGCAAGGCAGAAGCCTCCCTTAAAGATGTAAGCCCCCTTACCCCAAATTCTTAGAATAGTGAAATTAAGGGGCTCTCAGGCAAAGATATGGGAATAGGAATAACAGTTCTTTATTAGGAAAATTAAAAGGAAAATGTAGTAGTACAAAAAAAAAAAAAAAAAACCCAAACAAACAAAAAGAAAACACTGACAGAGTCCGAATACAACCTGACACCCTGTTGGTGAGGGTGTTGGTAGCAGTGCAATCAAATCCTCCTGGAGTGACGGATGTGGTTCCATTGAAGCAATGATCCTGCAGACAGGTGGTAGTTTTCCTCTGAAGGTCCAGTGATGGTGTAGATGGGTCCATTATTCCTCTGGGAATCCAGTGGATAAACAGCTCCTCTGGTGCTCTGAACTTCAGATTTTTATCCAGGTAGGAATCTTGGCTCCTCTCACTGTGTGGAGCACCTCATAATAGGATGCTGCAATTTTATCAGTCATGCATGTCAGACTCAATGGCCCATTAACAGCAGATATGTCCCGGATGGAGGATGGGTTGTGGAAGAGATAAAGGACACTGCTCCACCTGATTTTAACAGATGGTAATAGAATACATACTTTTGTTTGCAACTTGCATTGCAACCTAAGTACTCATCTTGGGATTGTGAGGAATAGCTGATTAAGAGAAGTCAAAGGTGGTAGGTGCTGACTGCAATAGCCCATTCAGAGACAGGACTGATCTGTGCTGTCCTGTGGATGGTAACTTTTTAAAATTTTTACTAGTGATTTTTGGCACAAGGATTAGAACTGGATTATTCAAGGAGATGACAACAATGATACAACATGAGCTTCAGTAACCCAAAGTGATATGATTATGGTCTTGAGAACCAGCAGCTAGAATCTTTGTGTTCAGCTGGAAATACATCAGAGGCTATGCAAGAGAAACACAATGCATGACAGCATGCCAGTTACAAAATGATCAGAGAATTGGTGGGGCACAGCTGGGAAAAGCTCTTCAGATATGTCATGGTCATTGCCAGCAGAGAGGAAAGAGGCTCTCAGGGTAACTCAGGATCTACTGAGGCCTTCTTCAAACACTGTGGGCAGCACTGGAAATGAGGCCCAGTATGACAAACTATAACCTCGGTGCGTTCAGCACAGCCAAAAGGAGCCAAAGTGTGGTGACAGTGCTCTCTACAAAGTTACCAGTGGAGGGGCATGAAAAACCCATAGGGACTGGGAGGAACTAAGCTGGATGACATGAAGTTTCAGCATGTGAACAAGGAATCCCCAATATGCTGAGGGTAGAAATTCACAGCTTCCTAACCATTGTAATTCATCTTCTTGGATCAATCTAAGAAGCCCAAACAACAACAAGATGGAGTATAACAGGTATCAGGAAGTCAGCATGTAAGACAATATGAAAATGATGAGGTGTGGTCCCTTCATCTACTTCCCTGTGCCATTTTGCTTGAAAAGAAAGATGCGATTTTGGAACTGAGCTGAATCACTGTTGCAAGTAAAATAATAGAAAAAAACCCTCCAAAAACAAATCAGAGGGGAAAAAATGAAAAAAAAACACCTCTTGACCTACTGTTGTAACTATTACACTGTGTGTAGTTTTGGTATTCTGCCTCTGTTGATAGTTAAACTCACTGTAGAGTCTGCTGCAGTTTAAAATGGAGTGTGTAAGGAAGACTCTTACTTCAATAAAAGAGGATACTCAGATACCTGTCCCAATAATACGGGCATTCAAGGAACGAAAAACCTTTCATACTAAGGGCTGAATAGAAATCTCATCTTCTTGACAGTTTTTGCTTCTTGGTTATAGTAACTTTTGTGCTCATTGAAAACTTTCAAAATTCATTAAAATGGATACAAAACTACTATTTTTTCTCTTTTTCTACTCTAAGGAGTGTGGAGACCAGCTGGCATAAAGGAGCACTGGTGATCTTTGAACATCGTCCAAAAGCTTAGCACATTCCGGTGTTGCTGAGACCCAAGTCTTGTTCTCCATCTCCATTTTGATAACACAGGCACTGAGAACACCTAAGTAAGAAAGAAATCCTCTTTAAGCTTTGTCTCATTTGATGGATATGCCAGAAGCTGTTTCAGAAATGCAAAAAAAACCTCAGGCAAGAAAACTTTTTTTGGTTTACTAGTGCAGATAAAGTTAACAGCATGCAATCAGATGTAAGGAGTTCTTGGCTGACTTCCTCTAGAAATAGGATTTATAGGCTTATAATGTCACTATGTGTCACTCTCAAGCCATCTTAACATTTTATTCCCCTTATCAAGTACAAAGAAACATGCAGAGAGGAAGCAGTGTTGCATGACTTAAAGAGACAGGTGGCTGAGTAAGGTAGAGAGGACAATAGAAAGGCTGAAAGTGGTATCGAGCCCCTCAAGATTTGAGCCTCTCAAGATATGAAGCTAACTTTGCAATTTTTTTGTTGTTGTTGTCAATCAGTAGATACAGTTATGATTAAGCAATTGCATTGTGAATATTATATGCTTGGCTAGTGTTTATATTTTAAGAAAGGGAAGACAATCCCAAGATGAATGGGCTGTCTGGATGAGAGCCACCAGGAGCAAGGTCAGGACTGAACAGTAACTGGGGGAGAGATAATTCCAGCAGTGGACCACCAACTCAGTGACCACCTACTCCAAACAGACCCTGAGTCAGAGGTAAGAACCACACCTGCAGAGTAATTAGCATGGCAAATAGGGGGTTGAGTACTAATTGATGAAAGACATGTAATCTCAAAGCAATGAACACTGATGCTTTGTTAAAATGTACAAATGGTGTAAAGTTTTTATGACTGGGAAGCCAGCCTTGTGTGGGCTACCATTTGGCTCCCTCCCTCTAGACCAGAATTACATGTAGAAATAACCTCACCTGGCTATGTGAGTTGGCACTGCACAACAGGGAAGCAGCCTGCAATAGAGACAAGAGAAGCATTAAAGCAAACTTTTGTCTTATTAGACCTTAGGAATCCATGAGACATCATAATTGGGTTAATTAATAGAAAGGGGAGAAAGAGGTCTAGCTATATAAAGAAATGAAACTCTAGAAAACCTAGATGGTTTAGTTTTTCTATCTGGCACTGTTTTCTTGGCTTGGCTGCAGTGATCAGGTGTGAACACAGGGACAGGTAACTGAAGTGTGTTACTGAGGATAGTCTGTCTCAGGATCTCACTTCCACTGGGCATCACTTCACCAGGCTTGGCCCCTGAGACCATTCAGGCAGATTTAGTTCCCTCTGATTCCCTATGCTCCTTCACAGGGTGGGCAACAGCTGACAGCTTTCCCCCATGGAAAACACACCACTCTGCCACTGCAGAAGCAAGCTGGGAAAACCCCAAAATCAATGGTCTTGGAGAGCTAGTTGATTCAGGGCATGGAGGAGAGAAGGCTCAGGTGTGATGACACTGGCCCATGAAGGAGCAGCTAGACTTTTCCCACAGGGGAAGAAACGGGTTCATCTGCATGGCAGGCTGTTAATCTGTGACAAAGCTATCAGAGCAAGAAATTTTAAGTACACAGCACTCGAAGAAATTTATCCTGAAACTATAAACACTTGAAACCCTTTTTCAGAATTTACTGATGCCAGGGCTTGATGACACTGATTAATTACCCTAGGTGACTAAAGACAGTTAAGTTGCTGTTTCTTTCCCCTTCACAAAAATTTTTGCTGTGGCTAATTTACCAGCTGACAGTTTCTTGATTCCCTGACCTCCTTGCAGCCACTAACATGCCTTATTAAAGCCCCTTCTATAGTCTCAGCTTCTCCCTTGGTGATGACTTGGCTATTCAGCGTGAAATTTGACAAAGTGCACACTTCCGTTAGCAAGCACACCAACAGCCTGTACTCTCAATGCCTGCCAGCCTTCCTCACTCTCTGCTTTCTTAGCTCAGACAGTTGAAGAGCATCTGAGCATTAAGATGAGCAGGCTTACGATGCTGGCTTGGTACAGCATGGCAATTCCCTGCAGTGAAAAGCAACACATAAAGACCTCTCTCTTGCAAACAAGTGCAGCAAGAAGTGTCTGAGAAGAAGCTGGTTTCTGAAACAAGAAGTGCTTACATTAACCATTGGTATTTTTTAACACAATTTAGTATTTAGCTAGCAAAAAATATCTAGGCCAAAAGTAACATTGAACATCTGGCACCTGCAGGTGCATCACTTTAAAAGAACGCTTCAGCTTACAGAAGAGAAAGATGTGAGGCAAGAAGTACAAAGATAAAAATATGCTTTACCAGGATGTTTTAGAAGATTATTTTAGTAAAGTATGTCTTATATCATGGAAGAATGCGTCATGGAAGCTACATTACTTACTTCATCATTGCAATTGTTTATCACCATTGCTCATAGGGACACAGGAAGAGGGAATTTCTGCAGCATGAGAAATTCTCAGCAGGACTAAGACCATGTGACTAAAGAAAGCCCTATAGCACTAGGCAGATCAGGCAAGCAAGGAGGTCTGGAGGGAGCTGAAGTCATCATCTGCATGCTGAGTAAAATGTACTAATGTCATGGAGAAGCAGTAGCCAAGCAGGATGGGGAACAGTCTGGTTTCTTGCAGTTGCAGGGAGGAATTGCTGGATTCCCTGGTAACCAAGATGCAAACCTTTGGTTGTTTTGCACATGTTTCTGGATGGGATGCTTTGGCACCTGATAAGGAGTTAGCTTACATAACAGGCAGTTTCCTTGGTAGGGGCACTGAAGAAGTCTGTTTGCTGGTTCCAGTCCTCATTAATTCTGGAAAAACTTAGTATCACTGGGTTCCTTGCTCATTACTTCTGTAAAGAATAGCTAAGGCTGTCAGAAAGAGCAGGAGAGAGACTGTCAAACATAAAGGATCACTGCAAGAGCTTTTACTTTAGGAAGAAAAAGCAGGTTAGGAAAGAAAATGGGATTAGAGGAGGGGATAGCAAGATGAGTGGGTAAAATTGTAGGGAGGGGAAATTATGGTTAGTTTTCATGTGTCATGAAAAGATGTTACTTCAGCTGAGCCCTGATTTGGCTACTACTCTCAGTGCCTGCTCTAAATGACTGGCATTACTCTAGCTTGTGGAGTCTGCTGACATTTGGGTCAAGTTTCAGACACTTATACTACCAGAATCAGTCCATCTACCAAAGTGGTTTTGGAAACTTTCCTTGAGGTTTTACTCTTTTTCGTTCATGTTTTAACCAGTTCATTTAGACTGAATGAAAAACTTACCTTGGGCCAGCATCCCACGACCTATCCTAATCAGCAGCACATATGGGGTTCATGCTCAGTGACTCCAGTTTATGACTGCAGCTCTGTGAGAACCTGTCTGGATGAATGCACAAATGCAGCTCTAAAGCCAGTGCTTTCTTAAGTAGGAATGACTAGTTTCATCTCTGTACAACCTTGTGCAGAGAAAGAGGGATGCAAATATTGTTATTAAACCATGTAAGCTTTGAGTACAAGGTCCTGGGGAAAACTAACAAGCAGCTTCTTTCTTCAATTAGTTCTTGCTCTGCAGCTTTGCTTCCCCTTCAAAAGCAAGTAATCTCATACTGCAGCAGGTAACAAGTCTGCAGCCTACAGAAACAAGCCAGGCTTTGGCTTCCTGCAGCTCACCAGCTCAGGGGTTATCAGGGGTTATCTTCTTCAGTGATCCCTGGTTGCCTCAATCTCAAATCCTGTAAGCTCTGCAAGCAGGGTTTTCAAAATAGCTAAATCTGAAGGCAGACTTCTGTGCATGTGTGTGAACGTGCATGTGTGCACAAAGACAGACAAACAATTACGTGATGTGGATAAAGCTAATTAATTATTTTTAACATTTTATTATCTATGTGAAGAAATTCCTGTTCAGTGTCAGATTTCAGAAGCTGGGCTTACAATGCAGTGCTTCTGATTTGTCTTTTGCCTCAGCAACTACAGATCTCTGGAGGTTATGCAGTACACCAGAATGGAGGAGGGAGAGTCACACTTCAGCACACAGTCTTTTGTAACCTTTTCTGATGTTTTACTGTGGCTTAAATACAGCAGAGACCTGACATACATTCAAATTGCCACGTACTGAGGAATGGAGAAATGATACGAGAGAAAAAAATTACTGTGTCCTTCTGAATTTCTAACTGCATCACATGCTTTCAGAATGTCAGATCACCTCAGGAAGTCTCATTTTTTATTACAGCTTCACTTAATTTTTAAGAATTAATTCTTCCTCACACCCCTTGCACGTAAAAATGATTGCTTTTACTTATATATGTCAATTTTGCCACTGTCCATATTCCTGCTCCACTTGTCTGTTCCTCAATACAATATTAAATGTATTACGGACAAGTTTAAGAGGTATCACTGATTCCAGAAAAGAGATGTTTGTTTAAACCACTGACATGAGGTGTTCACATATCTGACATTGTCAGTGTCAGAAGAAACGTGCAGGTTTTACATAAACACACATATTCAGATGTGAAATCCTGTTAAATTAGGCTCAGAGAGGTGGAATAATTGAGGCAGTTCAAAAAGCAAGGGGGTGAGCTGCAGATACCCAAAACTTAGCAGCAGGCCTGAGAGCAAAACTACAAGGGAATTACTCAAAATAAGGCTAAGTAAGAGAATGGGAAAGTTGAAAAAAACCTGAGAAAACCGACTGCATGTTGTCTGTATTTGAAACTAGAGCAGAAGGGAAGATAGGGTCTGTTTTTCTAGCCAAATTGTGAAACATAAGAAGTGCAAGAATCAGGAGAAAAGCAGCTGGGGAAGCAGACATGCTGAGTGCTGACTAATGGGCAATGTTTCACTAAGTACTGGCAGAGGACACAGAGACTCTTGCAAGGGGGTGCGCTCCTTCCTCATGGGGCATACCAAATTTTTATCTTACCTACTTTTTACTAGTTGCTTCAGTAAAGAAAAGCCCGAGGAATGCCACAGCGACTTACAATTATTACCTGGCTGCTTTAAATGTCGGTTGCAAAGACACTCACCAAAATGTTTTCCTATTGGTTCAGCAGAACCAGTGGTACATACGCTTGTTGAAGACTAGGCATGGTTGGCTTTTGGTCTGCTGATTTCTCAGCAGATTTGGGAAAATGCCTCCAGAGAAAGCTTTGCACAGAGCACTAAATTCCTTCTTCCTCAACACACAGAGATGTATGTTTGCTTGAATGGCTTTTCACAACAGCAGCTGCAGCAATGTGCTCTCCCGTAGAGAGAGATGCAAATTCATCCTCCACAGGGATGGGTTGTACTGTTGTACTAAAATGCTTGCTGGCTCTGATGGAACAAAAGCCTTCTGAATCACACGAACTGCACTGTACTGTGCCTTTCCTGATACTCTGACATGAACCTCTAACCTTTCAAAGTCTATTTAAGTCAGCTAGTACCCCTTGACATAAACTGATGCATGCAACACTGTGTGCTTGCTAACTGGAAGCACACAAACACCTCCTCTGAATGCTCATGAAATCAACAGCTCTCAAGGCATAAATGTGTTATCCACAACAGAGGAGGTTGTACCCAAGAGCTTGTGAAAGGGTCACAGCAGCGCACAGCAGTGATTGTCAATATATTACTTTGTAACATGCTTGTGGACTCACACACAGTCGGACTTAAAGCCTTGTACAACACCCAGGATTCTTCCTGTGTTTGACCCCTGCAGTTAAGTGCTACAGTAATGGACTTGAAAGCATGTTGCTGCAAGAACTTGCCAAATACTCAGTAAATACTCAATGATAGGTCCCAGGGAGTGTGAATCACATGCTAGATACTGTTTTTTCTGTCTGTGGAGAAATCCTTTTGCCTGAACATAGAAATTCTGACCTTATGTGGGAATTGGAAAGTTTGAATGATGGGAGAAAGCTGCAGTTTGGGGAATTTCCACTTACTGAAAGGGAAAGTAAGCTTTACACACGAAATAAAAGGAAGAAAGACATTTCTGAGATGGTGTTTTGTGATGCATAAACATTGCCTACATTAGGTTGCTTTATTTGTTAGGCAATCTTTCCTAGTTTCTGATTGGAGAGTCTCACTAGTTCAAGGTATAAAGGAGAGGAAAAACACCCATAAAAAGCAACAAATACAGCATTTCTTGGACATACAAATAATGTAATTTTAGGACACATTACCTAAAGCCATTTTAAAATTTGCGTACAAAGTTGCCTTTTGCCATTTCCTACTGATTCAAGCAACATTCCTTGCATGCTTTTTTCTGAATTTCATTGCCCTGCTCATAATCAGCTGAAGTTAATTACTGAGTACTAACTTTCATGGGCCTTCAGAGTCATGCTCCTGCAAAGAAACAAAGGGATAGTATCTGAAAAAATGCAATTTCTTTTAAAAATAATGTTTTTGGGTCATATTAAGAAATGAAAATGTTAGCAGTATTCTCAGTAGAAGCATGAAATGGTAAAAGTAGCCAGAAAAAGCGCTTAGGAAGCCTAAAGGTAGCATAGTGCTCAGGGATGCTCAAACGTAAAGTACACGAATCCACAGGACTCAAACTCCTTGATTTTTTTTCTCTGTATTTGAAGGCTCTAGGAAAGGCCAGATACAAAGCTTTTATCCTGAACCCACTCACACATGCTTCTCACATCACAGCAACTTTGCCTCATGGCAAATGTTGCAAAGCTCAGAATTAACAGCTGACTAGTGAAACTGGCAGTAAAACCACATATTGACCAATTACACCAGGAAAACATTTTTCAAAGCACGGTACAAGGCATTTGGCCTGTGTTTACACAAAACAGATTGTGCTTTGTGCTGAGGAAAAATACCCAGCGGGAAAACCAGTCCAGAGTCTGCTCACATGGTTCTTGTAGGCCACACAGGAGCACAGTCACACAGCTGTGGGTGGTGGCTGCAAAGAGGTGCCATGGCAGCAGCAGACCGTGGCAGTGCACCTTTGTCCTGACTGAACACAAGGAGACACACCCAGGTGTAAGTGGAAGTGCAGCTGGCAGGTGCTCTGCTTGTGGGGTCAGGGAAAATGTGCCACTCACAGGTAAAGCCAAGGACTTGTGTACACTGCAGAGACATGTACCACATTTTCCCAGCACAGTGCTGGGCCATACAAAAACTGCCTAGTAGAAATGAGGGGCAATTTTCTTTGGGGGAATGAATTTTTGAGGCTATCTTCCTATTTCACTATATATAGCAGGACCAGTATAAACTCTGCTTCACTTCGCAGAGCGTCTTCCATTTCCTTTTTCAGAAAATTAAAGTTTTAAAACTTACTTCTCCTCATTCTTCTGCCATGATCTGCCTGCACTCCATTTCCATTCCAATAGAAAGACTAAAAGAAATCATTATTCAGTTTTATAAAGAGGCGTGTGTTTGCGTGGGGAAAGATTCTGCCTGCCAAACACCAGCAATAGCATCTGTTCAGGACTCTTTCCTCACCTGCCAAGCACTCCATCAAGCCTCCTTTCCCCTCACGCCAGGGAACGCGGCACGGGATGAGGGGTTGGAACGCGGGGTGCAACGCGGAGTTGGGTCACAGGTGTGGGACGCGGGACCGGGATGCCGGAGTGGAAAGCGGGGGCTGGGATGCAGAGATGGGATGCACAATGGGACGTGGGCCCCGGAGGCGAGGTGCGGAGGCGGGACGCGGCTGCGGGAAGCCGGGCCGTAGGAGCGATGCAGAGGCCGGAGGCGGCTCCGGAGGAGGGCTGTGGGGGCGGGACGCGGGGCTGTACTTCCGGTTCGGTGTTGCCGTTAAGCGCTCGCGGAGGGGCTGCCGGACCGCTGGCCAATAGCGAGGCTTGGCGGAAGCGAGCTGTGGCCGCTGGTTGGCGGGTGGCGGGCCGGAGGCGGGGCCAGGCAGGAGGGGCGGGTCGTCCCGGGTACCGCCCCGCAGAGCCGGGGTAGCGCCGGCCGGGCCGGGTCGGTGCCGTAGTCCCTGGTGTTGAGGCAGGATGCGGCTGCGCTCGGGCGTGTTCGCTTCCTCCTGCCTCCTCGTGCAGGCCTTGGGCGTCGCACTGTTCCTCCGCGGCTTCTTCCCGGTGCCCGTCAGGTCCGTGCCCCGGAGAGAGGCCCGTGCGGACCCTCCCGCCGAGCCGGCCCCGCCCGGCCCAGGTAACGCGAGCAGCTGCCGGGCGCGCCCCGTCGCGCGGTGTCGCGGAACATCTTTCTGTAGCTCTCTCGAGTTTCCAGACCACTTTCTGGAGTAGTTTAGAACTTAACTAGTGTTCACGTAGTTGCGGATCACAGGCAGGAGTATGTACTCGCAGTCGAAAAGCCTGAAGCATCAGCTGTCACTTTTTTGAAGGGTGTGCTTTCCTGTCGTTTTGTTTCCCTTTCACTGACTCTGATGGAGCCGTGATACTAGGTCCTGTTCAATGGCAAGTTGTTTGCACTTTAGTGGTGCCCCATCAGTTAAAACGCCTCACGCGTTTCCTGTGATCATTCCGTGGCTGTGCTCTGTCCGAGATTCATTATTTCTGTGATTTTTAGGTGGCATGTGAGTGTCCTAATGCCACCTCAGTGAGACTTTTAACACCTCAGTAGTGTCAAAGCAGGTGTAGTAATGCAGGTTGCAATATGCACAGTATTGCAGTCCATCACCGTTTCTGTGAAATCACAGTCTTTACAAGTCCTGCTCTATTCCAGAGCTGAATTTGTGAAACCAAAATTTTCAAGAAACTTTTTAAGGAGTTAGTAGAGAATGTGCTAATAATGTAGTTGTCTTATATGTTCAGTCACAAATTGCATTAAAGTGGTGTGAAGAGGACTGTGTACTTGAGGGACTGTTTTTCACCAGTTTGGACCTTGTGGAATGAAACTCAGGGTCACTTGGCAGCTGGATTGAATAGTATTTTGCTCATACAAGCTCTTGTTTGGGACACCTACATATGGTTAACTTTGTGGAGCAGGACTGTAACTGCCAAACTAGGTCTTTAGCTGTCTGATATTTACTGTTAATTCTTCTGAAGTATGTGACGTTACACCCGTGGGGACAGGCTTACTTAAATTGTGAGACAATTTAAGTGGAGGGAACAGAAGGTTGTGTGATTCAGAGTGTGATGTGCTGGTATTGGTTAAGCAGGAACACTGAAAGAATCTAATTTGGTAACAGACTGAGTAGTTTCTGCTGAAAGGCAGGTTGATTTTTAGCTTGAGTTTACCATAACTGTCACAGGTATTTGACAGGCTGCTGTGAGTGAAATATTGCATTCACATGTGATTATTAGCAGGACACTAATGTAAAAGGTGACTGGGTAGGAAGGAGATGTCAGACAATTTGGTTTTGAAAGGACTGGTTTGTGTTGAAGAGTGAAAGTGTGTGCCACAGGTCTGTACAAGTGTTTAAATTCAGGCATATTGTGAGCAAGCCTAGGTGTAATAGGCAAAAATGTGACAGTAGGTGCTTTCTGTAATTCTTGATTACGATGTGCTTGCAGAGTGATATCTGGATGATAAGGTCTAAAGGTAGGGTATTGCTTACTAAACCATGGTGCAGAAGGCTTTCAACCTACTTTAGACCTATTCAGAAAATAATATTTTGCAGTGCTTCTGTAACTCCTGAATATTTAATTTTGTGAGTTCTGACTGCTATTGTGTGCATGCTGTCTTGGCTGTGAGAAGGCTGTGATACAGAATGCTTGCAGCACATTATTGTAGTAAGTTCTTGGTAGAGAACCTGTGGTTTTCTTTACAGAAGTTCAGGTTCATTTAAAGTCTCTGTTTTCTAAGTAACCCTGGCAGAGATAAATGAGCATGTTGCCTGGCAAGACTTGGACAATGTGTTGCTTTAACTGTCTTACAGTAAATATTTTCACATGGCTTGTAAATGACTCCAAATTAATTTGATTTCTCAACACTTTGACTTTCTGATAAATCACACTGCAGGGGGAAGTTATAGTGACTTAGTTAGGGTGTATGTGTTTGTGATCTGAACTTTCTTGGTCTCCAGCAAGCTTTCTTTCACTAAGCACGTGGATAGGGGAAAGATGTAACTCACAGAACATCCAGTGGTGCCTTCTTGCTTTTCATGGAGAGCCAAAGTATGCCTGCTAAGTTGATAATTAAAGTCTTGGAAAAACAAAATTATCAGTTTAATTAGGATTGTTAGCAGTTAGCATTTTGTTGTTGACATTTCCTTCTTCTCCCTGCTATGCCCTCCTCCCCCATTTCCCAATCTGGAAAAATCACTAGCAGTAACTAGTCTGTGGATGTCAGTTTATTGATGCTTATCTGTGTGCCCCAAAATACAGTTTCTGAAGTTGTTTTTGATATTGTTTTAGAGACACCATTATCTGCAACCTTTTCAAATTGTCAGTCACTTACGCAGAAAAAACCCTTTACTCTAAAGGACTGTGAAACCACTAACTTTTTGTAATGCATGTACTGAGAAGTCAATTCAAGACAGTGGTGTCTGAGTAGAAGCCTGTAAGTAGGATACATTCTGATTCCATTTTGTCCTTTTGTGTTTTTTCCTGATAGAGAAATGGGACTTGTAGAGGTTGGGGCAAATATGCTGCTGTAAGGCCTGAATGACACCAATATGTACCAAGTTCAGTGCAAATGAAGAGTTGCTGTGGCCAGAATTAAGTCCATGCAGGAGGTGGTCTTGGAGGCACGGCATTGCCTGCTACTTGATGCACATCAGCATTTTTCTGCACCCACCTATATACCCTGTTCAGGAAATTCTGGAATTGGATTTTGGCCCTGCAGCTGCCATGACTAAACTAGCCTGTCATACATTCTTCCACTTTGGAGGGATTGATGAACACAAATCTATTCATACAAGTGTCAGTGAAATTGTCTCTTTCTTTGTAAACTTCCTGTTATCTTATGGTGAGATTTCATAAAGAGGCATTCTTTATGTTGTGATGTGCAAAATTGGCTGTTGGCACAGGTGAATGCTATGTCTTTTTTCTAACAGAAGTTGTCTGTCAGATACAATTAGTTCAGCTTTACTGAAGTAGAAGGAGAGAAAGTATCAACTATCCCTTCCTATTACTTTGAACACTCTCCATTTCAAAGCTGTTCCTTACTTTTCCCACTTTCAAGTCACACATTCCATTCACATCTTGTTTTACTTTCTAGAGGTGGTATTGGAGTTGTGTTATTCCTGTATGGGATGGCTTGAAAACTCATCTTCCTCAGATTACTTCTCAGGTTTTTTGTTTGCAGCTTCTCATTTCTGGGTGTAGAATTAATCAAGAAGTTGAAAGCACTAATTTATGTGGTGAAGTTGTCCTTTAACTTCTGTCTAGTCTCAGTAAAAATTGTTGATGACTTTTATACGCCCTGTTTTTGTTGCTTAGGAATGGTTTCTAACTGGACCAAGATTCCCCCACCACTTTTCAAAAAAGTTGTTATTGTGCTGATAGATGCTTTGAGAGATGACTTTGTGTTTGGATCCAAAGGTAAACAGTTCATGCCATATACTACTCAAGTTGTCGAAAAAGGAGCGTCCTACAGTTTCATTGCCGAAGCCAAGCCACCCACTGTGACTATGCCTCGAATTAAGGTAAGTGGGATTTTTTCTATCGTTTCACTGGAGAAGCTTTTCAAGTATAAGTTGTTCCATATACTTGGAGGTGGCATAAAGGACATTTGTGGTGTTAGTGCAATCTATGGCTGAATGTCTCTTTGCTGTAGTAGTGCATGTTATAATGTCCTGATTTGCCATGGGCAAGAGGCTAAGGCCAGATAAGGCCTTAGTGCAGGCTTAAATGGTTGACACAGCCTTTTTATGTGTAATCATGGGAAGGCAGTAGTCTCTGAGTTGTGCAGTTTTCCAGTTGTCTTGTATCTAGGAACATTTTTATTTGTAACTTCCGAGAGAAAATCCAGTTAGTATAAAATTGTTTTGTCATAGAGATGTTTCTGAACAGCTTCAGAAGGAAATTCTGCCAAGTTCCAGGTAACTAAAAGATGAATTGTGATGGTGTCATCAAAATGCTTGATCATCCAGGTTTGTCGGTGGTAGATTTGAGTAACACTTCTGCACTGAAGAAGCTGAGGTAATGATTATTGGTAGGTCAACTAGCAGGCGAGTGAGAGGGTAAGGGGGAGGAAGCCTGGTAGCTCTTTCTAGGTGGATTTCATTGCTTTTTCTAGAAGTTTCTTATTTACTGTTTTGAAGGTACTGTTGTTGTTAATGCTGAATCAGTTTACTTACACCTAAATTGTCTTTTGGTGGTTTAATGACCAGTAAATGAAACAAATGTCAACTGTCTTAGGTAGGTTTTTTTCTGACCATTAATTTAGACAGTAATATTTTTACGTTCTTTAAAGCAATTATCTCTGACATCAACTAGCACTGTGTTGTGGCAGATGAGGCTATGTGGCAAGACAGCTTGTGCTCTTTTACTTTGTTTTGTTTCCTTACCAAAAATGTAATTTGTCTGCCATCTGGCTTATTGCTTCCTCCCATTTACATTGCTACTGTTTTCTGAGCACTGAAAGTTTCTTGTTTAATGTGTCTCTTTTGTTGTTTCATTAGGCTTTGATGACAGGTAGCATACCTGGTTTCATTGATGTTGTTGTGAACCTCAATTCTCCAGCTCTATTGGATGACAATCTCATATGGCAAGCAAAAACAGCTGGGAAAAGAATCATATTTTATGGTGATGATACTTGGGTCAAATTGTTCCCAAAACACTTTGTGGAATATGATGGAACAACATCATTTTTTGTGTCAGACTTCACAGAGGTGAGAGGCTTTGTGTGATCTCAAGTTAGATAAAGTGAGTACAAACAAACAGTGTCAGTTTCTGAGAATGAGTGAAATTCACTTTTCTGAAATTCTCACCTGGCAATTAAAATAAATTGAATTTGTATGTCTGTTTGTGTGGGCACTGTAAAGCTAAGCATTTCAATCCCTCTTGCATATGGTGTAAAAAGTTTTGGGATGATACAGTAATTATCAATTTATCACTCTGTGACTTTCCTAAACATACCGCTTTCTCGCAAAATCTGTTGTAGTTGGAAGTTAGACTAGTTGCTTTGTTCAAAAATTCTATTATCCACATTTTCAGATTGCTATCAGATGTTTTTAATTAGTGCAATCCTTAAGAGGTCCATTAATATATTAACTTGCTGTCTTAGAGGTGTACTTTTATAGTATTGCATCAGTTTTATAATTGCAATGTGAGCATTGTTTATGTTGTCATGGAGGGAGCATATAAAGTAAGTGAAACAAATTCTGAAAATTCTTACTCTGGGCACATTAGAAGAGTAAATGCTTTGGCAAATTTACTTCATTTTTGAACCTTTATGATTTGTAAAACCTCAAGCCATCGACCTGCTGCTACTGACTGAAGTATTTTATTATTTAAGGGAGTTAAAAAGGTCTAACATGAATTGGAAGACATGTTTAATTGGTTATGCTGATAAGACTTGCAAAAGCTTCAACTTGAAGTAAAAAGTACAAATAATCTATTGGATCTGTGGTTATGTGGCTCTCAGGCTCTTTATGCAATCCTTATGCAGTTTTAATATAGTCTATTAAACACACAGCTTTTTATAGTTTTTTTGGTAGTTATATACAGACTCAACAAAGTAGTATCACATGGGAAATATTGTAGGGATTTTTAATAACTGAAGAGAATATATGCAACTAAAAATGAATTGTCAACCTAAGCAGGAGAACAGGTGAGTTAGGCCCCAAATACCACTTTTCAAATAGTTTTTCTTTCTCACTGTGTTGTCATTTGTTTTACTGTACTTCTAAACTTCTTGTGTTTGCACACTAGCAAAAATGGAGTTGAAAGATCAGGGTTTGTTGTACCCTTGAGCTTCCTATCACTAAACGGAAACTTGTTGTACTTGTGATACTCAATGTATCACATGTGAAGGGATAATCCGGAGCGTGAAAGGTGAAAGTGACTGAAGAGTTCTTGGAACAGTTTTTAAAGGTTTCTGAGGAAACTTGACAACCCATTTGCCTTGTCTGTGTATAATCTTCTGCATCCTTACTGGAAAAGATTAAATGAGGTGAAGAATCTATTTTGTAAAACAGATATATTTGGCTGCCTGATATTGAACTAAACAATTTTTTTTTCTTATTAATGTTGTGAGTGTAAGGTCATCAACTTCTATGGAATTTTCATGGGTAGTGTAGTTAATTTTTTTGTGCATTTTACAAGAGGGAATTTTTTTACTTTTTAGTTGTTTTCCTTTTCTTTGAGGTTGATGATAATGTTACCAGACATTTGGATAGAGTGTTAAAGAGAGAAGACTGGGATCTCCTAATACTGCATTACCTGGGGTTGGACCATATTGGTCATATGACTGGGCCAAACAGCCCATTAGTGGGTCCAAAACTTCGTGAAATGGATAACATACTGAAGAAGATTCATATTTCCCTTCTTTCAAAGGTAATCCGTCTTCCTCCTGGGTCAGTGTCTGTTGTGGGCTGATGTTAAAATGCCTGCTGGTTGTTGTTCATAGTTTCTTTATTCATAGACTATAGTGTGTATTCAGTTCTTTGTCTGCCTGGGCCATTTCCCAGTGTAGCATTTTTAGGGCTTTGGTGACTGACCTTAGTAACATCTGTTAACAGCCTCTTCTGGGCAGCTGTGGGAAATAACACCCTCTTGGTGTGTGGGAAGCAGAGAGGAATGCCTTCCAAAAGTGTTCCATTGCTTGTGAAGTAAAATGGTTGTTGTTGTGCTTTCTAGCAATGAAATTCTGCAGGAGTAATGGGCATGTGTAGCTAATGGCTGTGATGTCCAGAATTATGAAGGCATACCTAATTCTGGATATTTGATAAATTCAGATAGAAGTGGTGGTCTTAATCTGCTTTTTTATAGTGAATGTAGCTCGTCTGAATCCGTTTTCAGTAAATACTAGTTGTCACTTAGCTAAGCTGTCACCCAGTTAAGTCTGGGTTCTGAAATACCAAGTCCTAGTTTCAGGTGGCCTGAAGATTTTTTTTGTTTGTTTGTTTTTGGCTGCTGCAATTCAGAATAGCTGATGATGAAATTTCAATAGTATTTTTGGTCAAGTGGATACTATTCATGAAAAGAAAGGTTAATTCCTCTGTGTGGAAGTTCTATGAATGTTACAGTTATTTTGCTGTTGTTTGTTAATATCTTTGGTTTTGCCATTTATATTCAAATCTTTATGTCAGTTTTAGATTACAGACATAATAAAAGCACTTCATTTTTTGGATAAAATAGGTACTGGTAACAACTAGAGATGAGAAAAAGCTACTTTGTTGTTGAATGACTGTTAATTTTCTGTGACTTTGATTTATTAACTCAAAATTCTTGGACAGGCCTCACTTAAGTTTCTGTTTCTGTCTACTCAGGAACATACACATCATTCAACATCATTCTTCAACAATCATTAACAATCAGTCTTCATTGACTGTCAGATTTCAACGCCAAATGAGTCAGATTTCAACCCTTAAAGCCCTTGGGAAAATAGAAATAGGATTATTTTTTAACATTGCATTCATATTATGTTAATATTTACAATATTAATAATTGAGCATGTATATTAAAACTTACTGAGGCTGAAGAAATGAAGAAAGGGAATATTTCTGTGTTAATGATGCTTTTCTGTGAGTCCTGATTTTCTTGTCATGGTGTGATAGTCTTTATTTAATCTTCCAGAGAGTTTCTTGTAACTCTGTAAATTCAGGGTTTTTTAAAAGCCTTTTTTGGCTAAGATATTGACAAGTGTGTTAGATGTGAATATACCTTAACTTTTAAAAGTTACTATTACTGAGTTACACTTAATTGCAGCCATCTCTTGATATCTGCCCGAGGGTGAGCAAGTTTCAAAAATGAAGTTAATTTTGAGACATTCATGTTTGAAAATGATGAAGATAGTGAAATGATATAAATGAATTGTGCTTGTATGGTAACTTAGATTTTTTCTATGATTTGCAGGAGGAAGCTTCTCTGCCCAATTTGTTAGTTGTTTGTGGGGATCATGGGATGTCTGAAACAGGCAGTCATGGTGGTTCTTCAGAAGGAGAAGTGCACACACCACTGCTGTTTATCAGCTCTGCTTTTGAGACGAGAAGTGGTGAGGATCAAAGAAGCATGACCTTTTTTAGAGTTGTCTTAGTTTCAGAGGGAATAGAGTTAATTTTCTTCTTAGTAGCTGGTACAGGACTGTTTTTGGATTCACGATGAGAATAATGTGGATAACACACTGGTGTTTTAGTTTTTACTCTGGATCAAGGATTTTCTTTTTCTCATGCTCTGCCATTGAGCAGGTACAATGCCATTAAGGAGCATAGCAAGGACAGCTGACCTGAGCTGGCCAAAGGGATATTCCATACCATGGAACATTATCCCTAGTGTATTAACTGAGACTGGAAGTCAGTGCTTGGGGATGGAATGGACATCAGTCAGCAGGTGGTGACAAATTTTGTTGTAAATCACTTGTTTTTCCTGGGTTTTATTCTTCTCCCTGTCTCCTTTTCATTACTATTATCATTATTATAATATTTAATTTTGTTTCAATTGTTAAACTGTTCTAGTCTCAGCTCATGAGGTTTACCTTTTCTTTATTCTCCCTACCAGGATGGAGGATGTGAGTGAGTGAGTGAGTGGCTGTGTGGTACTTAGTGTAAGGCTCCAGTAGATACCAGTGCATAGTTTACTCTGATAGGATGGGAGCACTACTGCTGTATATAACTGTAACAAGAACAACAATACCAATTATATGTAGATTATAGTAGTTATTATTGTAATGGAAAGGAGAGGGAATGAGGAATAAAACCTAGGAGACGGAGAGGAATAAAATGTAGCGGAGTTTCTAAGAGATGGAGGGCATGATTTGTATTTGGAATGTGGTGTGAGCAATTCCAGACTGGGCCCTTTGGCATGTGGGGCTTGTGGGCTCCTTGGGTCTGTAGGACCTGTGGGCCTTTGTGGCGCAGTGGAAATTCAGGTTGTGGCACAGCAAAAATTCACCTCTATTCTTAAGGTATTTCAGGTACTAATGGGTGTTCACATGTAGATGTATGGTGCTAAAGCAGTAGCCACCTTAAGGTGGCAAATGTGTACATTCTTTGTGTGCCTTGTAATGTCAATAAAGTTGTAAGAGGATAAATATGAATGCACAAACAATAAACGTCAGTACGGCATTTATCACTGTATCAGTGTGGACGTGTCGTAGCTCGGTTCGACCTCTCAAAGGGACCCTAACTTTAATAAAACGCAAGAGAAACGTGTGATGCACAGTGCAATTGCTCACCACGTGCTGATTGGCGCCCAGCCCCTCTTCAAGCAACAATCCACAGCCCCCAGTCAACTCCCTCCAGTTTTGTACTGCCTCTGCTGCTCTGATGTATGAACTGTTCCTTCGAGCAGTTCAGGCCAGCTGCTCCAACTGTGTCCCCTCCCAGCTTCTCATGCTCACTGGCAGAGCACAGGAAGTGAAAAAGTTCTTGATTCAGATTCAGCCCTCCTTACCAACAGCTAAAGCATCAGTGTGTTATGAACATTATTCTCATAGAGAATCCAAAACAGCCCCTGTACCAGATACTAGGAAGAAAATTAACTCTGTCGCAGTTTAAATCAGGACAAGAAGACACTGGCAACTCTAATTTATATTATTCTAGAATTCTTCTTGAAAAGTGCTTTGGTTTGTTCTACAGCTGTTTAGCAAAGCCCATTCTCTGTGATCCAAAGCTCTGGTTTCAGCCAAAGCTGGCATCTGTATCGTGATGAAAGCATGAATCAAGCTTTGTAACCACTGAGAGAATTGTGTATTTCTGAGATTATAATCTTACATTACTGTCCTTTCTGAGTGTTGACAGCTAATGAGATCTGTTGTCAGGATACTGGGATAATGGTAAATGAATAGGGGTAGATGCAAAATCCTTTTTGAAGTAGGTTTAAATTTTGTCTTTCATGGCCAGAATATTCCCTTGGCCTCCATTTTTCTCTCTCAGACAGCTAGGACAGAGGAATGAATGGCAATTTATCACACAGAGTTAACCAGAAAGAGAAAGAAAGCCCTTGGGAGACTGGAGACTATTAGAAATAGGATTTTTTTTTTAACATTAAATTGATCTGACCCTTGTGAAAGGGTGAGAGGTGATGGCACTGATAACATGACTGTTGTTTACTAAGTCTTAAGGATGGAATATAGACCATTAGTGTGTTTACTGTACAGGCTGGTTAGTTTTATGTCATTGATGTAAGTTTGCATGTTTCTGAATCTGATTTTCTACCTCTAGATAAGAATAAAAAATAAAAGCCAGGTAGTTAAAGGCAAGAGGCAATAAAGAAATGGGTTGTTTAAGAATCTTTAGTCTACTTTCTAGAGTTGTGGTTAAATAAACTCCTTGACTTGAGTGAATTGGTGGAATGTAGTTATACCAAGAGTGTGTATTTCCCCCCAAATAATACTCTGTTCTGCCTTTCATTCTGCCACTTGCTCATTTCCATCTGATTTCTTCTAAAACCTGTGTGCAGAACCTTGATTTATTTATCTTGCAGGAGGTTCCTACAGCACAGTGGAGGTAGATTTTCCTGTTGTTTGTAAAGTTGTTATTGAGCTGCAATAGAAAGCACTGCTTGAAGAGTTATTGACCTCTTCTCAGGTCTGTAAACATAACAAAGTCAAGAGTGGATCAAAGCTCTTGGCTAAATTTTTATTTTATGAATTTCACTATCATGTATGGACAGCCAAGCCACAAGAGTACAGATTCTGTAAATACAGTCTCTTGCTCATTGGAATTAGTTTCTGTAAGGTTTAAACTGAATGAGGGGTTTTTACAATGCAATGAAACATATCTATTTACCTGTCTTTTGGGATAAAGATCATTAATTCTAATGCCTTTGTAAATATCCAGCAGTTTACTTTTCATTGTTACAGTAATCAGAATTCTAGTGACTGCTCCTTATGATCTTACTGTAAACAAAATGTACTGTGGTTAATTTGGTAGACCTCAAAATAGTAATCCTGTGGGCTTTTTGCATTTAGTATGCTGTCAGAGTATTACTTGTGTAGCCTTCTACAGAGATGTGTCACCCGTGATTGGCTAAATGTGTTTGGTAGTTTGGCTTTTTTTAACCAGTTAAGAACTTGCCTTTAAAGACAAAATCTGAAAACTGCTAACAGACAGGCACTCATGCAAGGAGGCTTTACGGATTATAGAGGGCATTCTGTACAAGTGTGGGATTAATCAGAGCTAGATGAGAAATGAGGGGAAATTTTAATTCTCCCGAAAGGACCCGTGAGAGGAATAAAGACTATATAGGATTCTTTCTTTACTGTTTTTAAGTCAAAACACTCAATGCCTGAAGTTACAAAGAGGATGAAATAAAAGCATAATAGAAAAGCACTGTTACCTGACTAGTTCAGCAAAAAAGCACCCCAAGAAACCAGCTGGCAAAACAATCTGAAGCAGAACGTTAGTTATGTTAATAAAATCAATCATGTCTGTAGATTTCTGAGGGACTGAAGGCTAATCCTGATAACTGCAGTAAGTTAATGGAAGCTTATACAAGACACTTTAAAAATCAGTGGATTTGCCTGCATGTACCCATGGATTTTGAGCCTCAACATTCTTTACCTGATGTCTAATTCTGTTTGCCTAGCAACCTGATATTAATTAAATCTTGAGCTGTTATCATTATATTTATTGTGAAGCTTCTGGAATGCTGTCAACATTATTTTAGATTCTCATTCTTTCTTTGTTCATATATTAAATCAGCCTACTGTAGTGCTTTCTATTATTTCTAGTGTAAAAGTTATGAAACCCTCTTAGGATGTAGGCTGCAACTTGATATTAAGGTGATGTCCTGGACCATCTGTTTTCTGACTTGTATAACATTTCTGTTGTGTTTACTGAAGTAGTTAGCATTGAAGAGTGGTGCTGGCTAAGTATTAATAAATATTGGATTTACAGCAGCAGAGGATAGCAGCTGAAAAAGATCAGTCAGCTCTCTGCGGACCACTTAAAATAGCTGATCTAATACCAATGAAACTATTTTGCTACTAGTAAGGGGCCAACTATCTCTGGAGAAATAGAATGGGCCTTGTATTGAAACACTTATTTTCCTTTTTTTTTTTTTTTTTTTTCATTCTAGCTCCTCTAGCCCAGCCTGAACGTGTGCAGCAAACAGATTTAGCTAGCACACTGGCAATAGGTCTTGGCCTACCAATTTCCAGGAACAGTGTTGGGAACCTTATATTGCCAGTTGTTGGAGGAAAGACGATGAGAGAACAACTACGTTTTGTGCACTTGAATGGGTTCCAGCTTAGCAGATTGCTGCAAGAGAATACACCTGCATATGAAAAAGGTAAATTAGCTAAAAAATGTTAAAAGGAGATTGTTTATAAAACAGTTTGGACTTTTAAGTTCAGTAGCATGGCACTGCACTGCAAAATAGCTGTTTTCTTGAGAGCCATATTCAGAACAGTTGCTCCGAATTCAATCTTTTCTGCAACCTACTTTGATACACTGCTTCTGAATACAGTTTTTTAATTACTACTAATATTCCTGGTTGGCAAAAAACCAAAAATAATGATGGAATAAGATTAAAGTAAAACTGCCAGTGTAGTTAAATCTCAGTGGTTGCATAACTGCTCTTTGTGAGGTATCCTATACAGGGCACTGACTGAGCTATTTGGACAGTTAACACAATGGACTGAATTGTCTAGTTTAAATAAAAAGATGCCTCAAGTAAAACTGGGAGATAATTTAGGGTAAGTTATTTTTTTATTTCATTTTTGTGTATTTACTTGGAATGAGAACCTAAAGAACTGCTTGTTAAAAATGCATCTGTGTATGTGTGTGTACTTGGAGGAAAGAATAACAAGCAATTAGAAAAAATAAACCAAACCTAGCAAAATGTGGTATTTTATTAGGAAGCATGACACAAACTGCAATATAAATAATGAAGTTAATATGATAATTTTTTGAAAAAAAAAAAGTGTCAGAGGGTAAAGGAGACTATTTTACCATTGACATTCAAAGATGTCTTAAAGTGACTGAAGCTTGTGAATTGATTTATTATTATTAAAATAACTAGGTAAGAATGCAGAGTTGTTTTACAGCTAGGAATAATTAAAGTGGATAGCAACATAAATTTTAGCAAAATGATCATTCTAGGTCAAGAAACCTTTCAACAGCACAGCTTCTAATCATAATTAAACCTTGGTCAGGAGTTTCAACAGAACAAATTCTACTTGTTGCAGCAGCATGCGTATAGGCGGACACATGCTCCATCTCTTCTGACATGTTTTTTTTCTGCAAAGATTTCACTTAACCCAGTTGTGTCAGGTGAGGAACTTGCCCTATTGAGGGGTTTCAGGATATGACTGTGTTGCTGAAAATGCCATCACAAAACTCTGTCTGACAGTATTTCTGCAAACACTGATGAAACTACCAGCCTCTGGTTTATATATATATATATATATATATATATATATATATATATATATTTTTTTTTTTTTTTTTTTGGTCTGGGAACAACTTAATTTCAACTTGTAGCTTCCATCTGAGAAATGAAAGTCAAAATTACTGAGGATAAAAATGTAAGAATTTTTTATGCTGCTTACTTGTAACTGCAAACTTATTAGAGGTGCTTCCTTACTGAAAAGAGTTTGGGAGGCAAAGCATCCGCAATCACCTTCTCTCCTTTCACTAACAGAAAGTGTCAGTAACATGGTGCAAGTCTAGGTCCAAGTCATGGTAGCTTTTTTTGCAGTCTTAATGTCAATTTCCCCTCTTTCTGTAAACTTCTTAGAGGGATCTTGTTTTTCTTAGAGTGTCCTAGATGTGCAAGGGAATATGTTAATGCTTTGGTCTATTCAGTTAAGACTGACAGGGAAACTGTATGTTCCCTGTTTGTTTAGTGTTGTCTGACATGGATACTTCAGGCTTGGAAATACTAAGGCAATGTCGCTAACTCAGTGACTAATATGAGCATGCATGAATGGCCACTTGTTTTGCATGGCTTTTTAGTGAAGATAAATGCCATCCCACTGTCCCACTACGGGCACATACACATCTGTGAAGTTTTCCCTAGAAGGAGGTTACCTTGCAGAGAAGTTATTATATTCAGTAGTCTGATTCATGATTAAGAAAGTTGCCCTCTTTTTAAAAAAGGTAAGAAGGAGGATCCTGGAAACTGCTTAACCAGTCAGAGTCACCTCTGTGCTTGGTAAGATCACAAAACGGATCTTCCTGGAAGACATTTCAACACATGTGGAAGACAAAAGATTATTTGGCATGTCTGACACTTCTTTGCCATGGGCAAGTTGTGCTTAGCTAATTTAGTGTCCTTCTATAATGGAGTAAATACATCAGTGAGCAAAAGATGTGTCATCTACTTAGACTTCTGTAAGGCCCTTGGTAAGGCCTCCCTGAACATATCTCTTGCTGTTGTTACAGTGATATGGTTTGACAAATGGACACTGTAATGATTAAGAAATTTGCTGCATGTCTGTAAAATTGGTGGCATAATGTCTGATTGGAAACCAATAATGACTGGTGATCTAGTGAAAGATTTCTCCATTAGCAGTGCTGGCAATGAATGAGATAATCTTAAAAAGCTACCTTCCAGCCTGAATAATTCTACAATTTTGAGATTTTAAGTTGGGAATGTGGGGGGGGGGGATGGATCTTTGTGTAAGTAATGGTGACAGGCATGTAACTGGGAGTGTATCATGCAATTGTTGAGAACTTCTGGATCAGGATTAGTGCACAGACCAATATGGGCAATACTATGTGGGTGTCTAGTGCAGACACATGGATTGTAAGGAATTTGTAGCTTTCCAGACAGCTAGAGGAAGTCCTGTGTTCACCATCTGTGGTGCTCATGTTGTGCTTCAGCCATCCTGTTGTATTTCAGACTAGATAACTGGACAGTGGGATGGACTGAAAGGTGGCTCATCTGCTAGGTTGTTGTGAATGTGATCAGCAGCACAAAGTCCCCCTGAAAGCTGCTGTGATCAACCCTAGGGCTTGACTCAAGCCAGAACTATTTAACATCTTTATCAATGTTCTGGCCAGTGGAACATAGTGGTGTCTCAGCAAGGGAAGGACACAATAGAAATTTGGGAGAAGTGCTTGGTGCAATAGTTGGGTCTGCTGCCACTCAGAGGCACTTTGACAGACTGGAGAAATGGGCTGACAGGAACCTCTTAAGGTTCAGCAAAGGGAAAGGCCAAATCCTATACTTTGGAAGAAGTAATCCCATTGTACCCATGCAGATTGGATTTTGACTGACTGGGAACAGCTGGAAGAACAACCACGGGTTGAGAGTAAGGGCACCAGATTCAACGTCAGACAGTGGAGCACCCTTATGAAAGGAAGGGCAATAGCATCCAAGGTGGCGTTAAGACAGTCATCAGCTGGTCAATCCTGCCTCTTGTGTCAGCTGTGGTGAGTGGACATCAGGAGTCTTGAGTCTGGTGCTGGGCTTCTCAGTACCATAATGTAGCGGATATAACATAGTGAGTGCAGTGCATGGGCATGAAAGTGATGAAGGGATTGGAACATCTGTCATACAAGGAGGGGCTGAGGGTGCTAGGACTGTTCAGGAGAGGTCTTATCAATGTAAATAATACATGATGGGAGGGAATAAACGTGATGAAACCAGGGTCTAATTGGTGGTCCCCACAAAAAAATTTAGAGGCAATCTTTTTAGGTAAGATTTGTCGAAGACTAGAATGAGTTGGCAAGAGAGGTCGTGGAGGGTTTGTACCTGTAGACATTCGAGACTTGACAGGACACAGATGTGAGCATCATCTTTAGCTCACCCTGCTCACAGCAGGGTTCTTTATTTGTAGAATATCTGAACCCTCAACAGAGTTGTGCTGACAGCTCTTGGGCTATGTAATTTCTGAATTCCACAGACAAGGTCTGCTGCCAGGTTTTTTGAGGTAAAGAAAGCCTAAAAGATAGTTGGAGTCAGTTGGACATGACTCATGCTGCTGCTGCAGTTTCAGGCTTTCCAATGCAGATTCTCAGCTAGTAACTTTTAGTGGATCATAGCATTTCAGTTCAATGCTGAGAGAAATGCCCATGACTGGGACTTCAGTTTAAAGTGAGAGATATACTTGAAAATACTTGAAAGCATCAGCCTTCCTGCCTTAAAAAAAAAAAAAAATTGAATTCTTGGGATCAAAACCAGTAAGCTCTACTGAAGGGGAAAACATGGGATTCCTGTACAGTACTGTAATTTATAGCACAGGGTTAGAGCACCAGCTGTTGGGACCATGTGGATGATGACAGAGTAAGTCATAGCAGGAAAAGACTCACCCATTTTAAGCTATATCATAAAATATGCATTCCTTTTTGGTGGAATATTAGGTTTTTTCTTAAGACAGACAGTGAGACGAAGTCAGATGTCAACTGAGTTGATTTGCAGTCAGATGGGAAAGCAGGATGACCTTAACAACCTGTTTCATAAAGAAGCCGTGGATTTCCCTGGATTCAGCTGCCCCAATGTTAAGAGCAAACTGTTAACAGTACACAAAAATTTCTTTTCGTCTTCAAATGTGTTTTAAATATATCTGTTAATAAATCAAGAACAGAATGAAGACAGGCCAATAGCTTTTTTCCCCTCGTGTTTGAACATGCATTTTCAAACTAAGGTTGTATAACATTTAACAGGACTTGGGCTTTGCTTTATTGAGGTGCAAAAGAATCCTCGCACTTAAACCTATCTTCAAGTAACTTAAATTTTACATGAGGATCTTGAAGCTTGACTAAGGGATTTATTATTTAAAATGAAACTTTTTGAAACATGCTAATAAATTATAATGTGAGGGATGAAGTTTTCTTTTGATAGATGTGGATATATGCAGCTAAAGAAAAAGTCTGAAAAAGGATAATAAAAATAGCTAGCAAAAATTTAAAAGCTGAAAGAAATATCTAGAAACACACTTTGGCTTTTTGACAAGTTCATATCTCCGTGTAAGATAGGCAGCCCTAGGTGTCTAGCAATGCTTCCCTCATGTTCTGAACTTCTGAACATGCAGTTGAATGATAAACTAGGACCTTTTCTTTAAAAGACATTTTACAGTGGAATGAAGAATCATGCTTGAGAGCAAGTTGGATGGTGTTATTAAAATGAGTGCAAGCTTTTTAGTTTGGGACTGATCCTGAACTTTTATTAGATTAAAATAATTTGATTTTTACTGGGACATTTATATATTGAATCACTTACATTATTCATTCTTTCCTTATAAGTCTTTTGAAATGATTGCTGCCTGTGACTGGAACTAAGTGAGACTGTTGTCAAACAGATGCTTGCAAAGTTTATCCATCTGGTTGTGATAAGATGGTAGTGAAGCTGAAGCAAAAATTGCTAATGTAATACAATGCAAGTAAAACATTGCCAGTGCTTTGCAAAATGTGCAGCTGGGTAAACTTGCTTTGGGTTTTGCTTCAATTTTGACTTGTCTTAAAAGTATTCTGTGCAGGAGTGACTTGCCAGTATTACCTGCCTGTTACCAAAATCCTTCTCCAACTTAGTGTCTATGACCCTTCTTATTTTATACTTCTGCATATAAATGTGCCACTGAACCAATATAACTGGAGTTCTCAAATGAAATTTGGCAACCATGGTCTTTTATTACTGTCTGCAAGATCTTTAAATCATTCATTCATGAGGGTTTGACTAAAAGTTCTCTCTCATAACACGGACACAATGGTTTTGGTGGGCAGTTAGCATCGAAAGAAGTAGATGAGAATGAAATAAAAATGCTAAAAGGAGTGAAGAGGGAGACTAGTCAAGAAGCATGAAAAGAGAGCAGAAGATGTGGAAGGAATTTATGTTTCAAAATACAGCGTGAACTCATTTCAGTCTTCTGTATAATGAAAAAAAGTCATGTCAAATCTCAGTTTGATTAAAGCTCATTTTAGATAATGCTTTATGGATGTCCTCAAATGTATGAATATTTAACTCTTATTTCAAATGTACTGGAATAGAAACTTTACAGGGAAGTTAAAAGAATTAAAGGAAGGAAATAAAATCCTCTCTATGCACTGGCAGCTACCTTGATATAGAAGTGTTTGCTGCTGGCTGGATTGTACTTTCTAGCAGATCCCTGCAAGCCCCCTGCATAGCAGAGTCAGCATGCCTTGGAGTCTGGTAGAAATCTGGGGAAATCAGACTGGACATTTTGAGTTAAACATTGCCTTTTAAAATTCTCACTTTGAATTCAGCCTGTAGTAGATGATGAAGTGTCTTGTATGATAAGAGACTTGCAAATAGTAAGCACAATTTTTTCATGACTATACGAATTGTGAATAGAAATACTTCATTCACCTTCATTCACTTGAAATAAAATCTAAAATGTTTCTGGATTTAATAATGTACTTTTGCTGAAAAGGCTTAAGAAAAAATAAAGTGGTTTTATTTCCAAGTAGAGTACACTATTCATCTACAAGGAGTGAAAAAGAGCTGTAACGTAAGTCTTAGTGACAGCAAAGTTATTTCAGTCATTATTTTAACTTTCTAGTCTGAAACTGTACAGCAAATGTTTCACCCTCCTTTCAGGTAAGAAGAGAAGAACTGCAGGTTAAATAGAAATTTCCAAATCGACCTTTTGTACCTAAGTTATTATTACCTTTCAAGTCAAATTGCAGGGAAATAGCAAGTACTATTCCTGTAAGTGAAATTAAAATCTTATTTTTCATAAAAAATGTAGATAAATATGAACATACATGCATAGCATAAGTTCCAGTGAGATACAAGTTTCTGAAAGTTATGATCTTGCTTTCCATGAGTTATCAACTGAATTTGTTTTGTGAATGTATACTGTATTCAATGACTAGTATTTGAAAAGCAGAATCACATATTAGGCAAAGTAGGATTAGATCACTGCAGGTTATCTGGTCCAACTATCCTGCTCAAGCAGGTTCTCCCACAGCACATTACTCAGGAATGTGTCCAGACAACTTTTGCAAAATCTTGAGAAAAGGGCTCTGCAACCTTTCCATGCAATGTGTTCCAGTGCGCAGCCACCCACAGAGTAAAGAAGTTTTTCCTCATGTTTAGGTAGAACTTCCTGTGTTGCCTCTTGTCAACAGGCAGACTCCTGCCTGTTGCTGGGCACCACTGAGAAGAGCCTGGCTCCTTCCTCTTGACACCCTCCCTTCAGGTGCTTACAGGCATTGATGAAATACCCTCTCAGCCATCTCTTCTCAAGGCTGATCAGGCCCAGTTCCCTCAGCCTTTTCTCGTAGAAGAGATGCTTCAGTCCCCTCATCATCTTTGTTGCCCTCCGCTGGAATTGCTCCAGGAGCTCTGTGTCTCTCTTGTCCTGAGGAGCCCAGAACTGGACACAGCACTCCAGATGTGTCTCACCAAGGCTGAGCAAAGGGACAGGATCACCTCCTTGACCTGCTGGCAATGCTCTTCCTAATGCACCCCAGGATCCCAATGGCCTTCCTGCCCCCAAGGACACACTGCTGGCTCATGGACAGCTTGTTGTGCACCAGGACCCCCAGGTGCTTCTCCACAGAGCTGCTTTCCAGCAGATCACCCCCAGCCTGTGCTGGTGCCTGGGGATTGTTCCTCTGCAGGTGCAAGACCCTGCACTGGCCTCTGTTGAATTTCAGATGTTTATTCTTTTCGCATCCCTCCAGCCTGTCAAGTCCTTCTGAAGGGATGCACATCCCTCTGGGGTATTGGCCACTCGTCACAGCTTTGTGTCATCAAGGATCTTGATGAAAGGAGGCCTCTTTACCTTCATCCAAGTCATTGTGAATAAGTTAAACTTCATTGGACCCGATGCTGACCCTTACAGGACACTGCTATCAACAGGCCTCTAAGTAAATATACTTTACACTGCAGGTTAAAACCTTCTGAACTCTGCCATCCTTTCAGTTCTCAGTGCACTCATCCAGCCCATACTGCCATCTGATGTGGTGTGTATTGTCTCTTTTAGTGTTTTCCCTAGACATCAGCTGTTTGATCATTTCCTACTTAGCTTATACAATGTGTTCTGAGTAATGAGTAGTTCCAATGGACAACATTGCTTTCTATACTTGACTCCTCCAAATCCCCCACAGTATCTGAAGCATTTGAATTGTTTTTCCTGGAAACTCTTTGTAAAAATGAAGGGTTGTTTTAATAAGTTTGTCAATTGTTAGAGGTCTTGACAGTTTATTAGGTTAGAATTAATTGCTTTTATTTCAAATAGCTCTTATCATTGCAGGAAGATAGTAAAATTTTGTGAATGAATTTTCAACTGCCATAGCAATTATATGTTTTTATACACTTATCACATCTCCAAGTAATCTTTCTTTGTTCATGGATCCTCTTGCTTCTTTTCTCCCTGTCTCTCCAGATCCTGGATATGAACATTTTAAGATAGCAGAAAAATCTCATGGTAATTGGATCAAACTGTATTTAGAGGGAAATAATTCAGAAATACTCTTAAATCTTGGCAAGAAGGTCCTGAAGCAATACTTGGAGGCCCTCAAGACTTTGAGTTCTTCGTTAAGCAAACAAGTGGCACAATATGACATGTATTCGATGATGGTGGGGACTGTGATCATTATGGAGGTATGGAAATAGATCTTTCTGTGAAAAAGTTAAGTGCACAAAAGTGAAGTATCTTAGTATACAGTATACTTCTACTGGACTTTAAAATTCTGAGTATGGGTTCTTAGGGTTGGCTGACATTCTGCTCGGATAAAATTAATACTGCTTTTAAAGTAAAATCTGGCCTTTAAAATAATTCAAGAGTGCTTTTGATATGAATTACTTACGTTTTAGTTGAGGTAGTTACAGTAGATATGCAGATGTGCTACAACTTCAGTTACTCCTATATTAGCTAGCCGCCTATTCTTGAGTAGCTTTACCACATTAGGAAAAAAAAAAGTCTGGCAAGTAAATCCCTAGGTGTTCCTCTTTAGCTAATATTGAGTATAGCTGCTCCAAACAGACAATACCTTATATGGCAAACTTTCACCATTCCAGGAATTGTTCCTTGTAATGATAGATTAAGGATCCTGAAATAAATTCTTGCTGATACCTTTTTGTATCTCCCATAGTTACGAGGATAAGATGTACCATATCTTTAATTATAAGTGGATCTCTCCAGCTAATGTTTTGGGGAAAACTGAAGTGCTGAGTCTCCTTTGTCCTGGCAGGACTCTGTGCCTTGTCTCCCATGCACAGCTGTCTGCATACGAGGTGCTTCTGAAACAGCTTTCTGGTAGACTGCTCAGTGGGGTTTGTCACTCTGCTGGTCACATCACAGGAATGAATTCCACAGTGCCCTTGGGTAGATGAGATGGTAGGTTCCATTCCTGCTTTACAGATAGAAGATCTGGAGGTGGACAAAGTTCAGTGCAAAACTGAAGGTGCATATCTTTCTTTGTTCCTTTGTTTCAAGAACCTATGCATTCAAGCTGTTGACAATTTAGATCTGAAGCACTGGATTTTTCTTTTCTGGAATGCAACTGTAGATGCTTACTATTTCTGGAAAACAAATACCAGGTGTTATATGCAGGTAGCCTTTGTCAAAGAAATATGCAGCTACTAATCACAGAAATTACTGTTGAGAAGTGTATGCTCAGCATAACTGTAAGACTCCAGCAAAATGACTGGAGTTTTTACTTTTCTCTAGTGCAATACTCAAGATACTGCCTTGCTTTCCAGAATGTTTTTGTCTTGATAGTGATTTTCCAGCTTCACTGAATAATTAAGAGTAGAGAAACTCAGATGTCACTTCAAACTACACTATGCTATAAATGCCAGTTATCATGTGTTTCCGATGAGAAGAATACCTCTGAGATGTGAATGGATAACAGTGCATTTGCTTGAAAGACCTAAATTTAGTTTGGTAGATATCTACAGTTTGAGCCTTTTCCTGCCATGAGTGCTGTTTTAGTTTCAATTTTGAGCAGTGGGCTTAACTGTAAGACTTAAGCCAATGTGATACTCAAAAACGGTGTTTTATTATAACCAAATGAAATGTGCAATAGAACATGAAGAAGCAGCAGACTATTGCAAAGCATTTGGTGGTTTGTTTTTTTTTTTTTTTTTTTTTTTTTTTTTTTTTTTGTCTACTTTATTGTACCTCACTGTAGTGTGGGAAAAATTTTATGCATAGGTCTTGGCAAGTGGCAGTGAAAGACTACAGGTTGACAATGGTCTGATATAGTTGTTTTTGTTTTGATTTGTTTTAATCTTGCCCTAGTACCAGCTGATTGAGATTGGTCTAGTCCAGTTCCGTCTCTGCAGCTTATAAAGCGCTTTAGTGTGTGGCTGAAGTTTCCCACTTTTGGTAAAGATTTGTACATGAGTAGCAGAAAGTTTCATTGTATTATTCATCTCTGCTGCTACAGTTACATAAGACAAAACTTGGAATTCTGCCTGATCTGTGTGCAGGTTGGAGCAAAGTGAAAGTAAAACCAATAAATTCAAATAAGATGAGGAGAGATACAAGAAATAAATACTCTGAGAATTCATAAGCTAGAAATTCAGCATACACTTTGTGATAGTATGAGAACTTCCCCTCATTTGGGAAGTTATTTAGCTCAGCAGGGTCTCATACATATGTATGTCTCCTACAGAAAATAAATTGCCTTTGACAGAGCATATTAACTACAGACATTTACAGGTGACAAACAATGGGTCAAATTTGTTTGCTTAGGAACTATTTTGATATTGGGAGTTCAAGGCCTTTCACGGGGAATGAAGGTCATACATATCATTGGTTGCCACAGGTGAGGAGGCAAATGATGATTTATTAAACTTGGGAACTTGTGTGTTTAAACCCTTAATAAATGGAAAGACAGTGTTGGGTGCTCCCATTTATGTGGTAGTATCTAACTGGGGGAAAAGGAAATCCAACATAATTCTTCATGGGCTTTTTTGATAAAGTATGCATATTAGCAGAGTGATGTGGACAACAACAGAAGGATTTTTTGTATGAATTATTATGGTATGTTTTAGCTAATGCAAAGTTTTAGAGTATTAATCCTCTATTTTTTTTCCTAGGTTCTTCTGCTGCTTTTGTTCAGTGTTCCAAAAGCCCTGAGCAAGCGGGCAGAATTTGAAGTGCCCCTCTCCCCTCCACTGTTCTCTCTGCTGTTCTACTTGATGTGTCTGATGCTGTGTGCTGTCCATGTCATTGTATGCACATCAGCAGAAAGTTTGTGCTATTTCTGCAGTATGTCCTGGTTAACAGCAGTTGGAGTGATGATGCTGATTTCTGCACTCATGTGTGGTATTTTATCTACTATTGCAAAGATCTTTGAGAATTCCAGACTTCCACCTAAGGTGAGAGCATGCATTAATTACGGTTCAAAATGTTTTATCTTACATACACTGTCTTTCATATCTTTCATAATACTGTCAGTTGAAATTTTGTTTTCTCTGTGTGTGCTTAAAAAATTCTTACTTGTAATGTGAGTATTATTATTTAAAATTGTGATTGAAATGTGCTGTGGTCACTGTGGCAGGATACTGACTGATGAAGATCTAAGAAATGAGTTTTTTTTTACATAATTTGAAGATTTTTTTTAAATAATATGCAATATTTTTCAGTTGACTTTATGAGATCGGAAATAGTTATGCCTGGTAGAAATCCTGTGCTTTTACATAGTTAAGTTTCACAATTGCAATTAAAGCAAAATGTGTAATACTTTACAACAATGTGTACAAAGGACAGTGATGATACAGCAGACACTAATGCTCTAAGAATTGCCAATATACCTTTTCTTGTATTGGCAATAATAATGTTTAGAGTTTTTTTAATAGTTTTGAAAATTCAACAGAGGGAGCCAATTTAATCTGTCTATTCTACTTTTTAAGCTTAAGAAGTAGAGTTTGTTAAAATATTTGGGGTTCTCAAAGTGTTCTCAGTGTGAGGAGTTAGTTACCTTCTGTATTGAGAGGAGTTAGTTACCTTCTGTATGTTACTTGAGGAGTTCTATTGTTGTGTTCATTAGAATACAGGTAATTCCAAGGAAATAAAATTTGCAATGTCTTTTCTTCCTCTGTGGAAATTAGTGTGCCAAGAGCTGTCAGTCGTACCCTAAAATCAGCTTCTAGCTGTTTTTTCTACTGCTTGTTAGTCATACTTTTGAAAGGTCCCTGATGTTCAATAGCTTCACTGCTCATACTACTGCATTTGATGGTATGATCTCTGTTCAGTACACTCCTTCATCTATGTTTCGTAGAATCAAGCTTGGGGGTTTAGTACCTTGTTTTTAAGTGTATGACAAGATATGGCAGGTACATTGTTTTAATGATATGACAACATTTTGTATCAAGGAAAAAAGTAAACTTTCTGACTTGAGCCATTTTGTAACAGCTATGTTTCTTAAAATTCAGAAAATTTAGAATTCCTGAGTAAAGATTACTGTGTAGATAGTACTCTGTGTAGATATGTGTTGTAATCCCTGAGTGTAGATTGAAATCTAAATTCTTATAAGTAAGGTTGCTAATATATTTTGTTCAAATTATTCCAGATTATAATTTTGTTTCTTTAATTTCTGACCAGGTGTTTATTTTTCTTAGAAAAAGAAGAAAGTAGTAGAAATACTAATAATTGGAATAGTAATAATTAATGCTCCAGTGTAGAAATCTCACATGTACTTGGTGTGCAATGACAAACAAACTACTATGAAATATAAAGTTTTCATCTTGTTACTAGTTTTTCTAATTTTAGTAAACAGGAAAAATCTAAATATGATGAATTTTGTAGACCTGCATAAAATTTTCCTGCCTGCCACTTCAATGGCATGGAGAGCAACGACAATATACGATACATTTCTTCTCTGGGTGGATAGTCTCAAAGAATCACAGAATGATAAAATATTCTGGGTTGGAAGGGATATGAAAGATCATCCAGTTCCAAATCTCTTTCATGGGCAGGGACACCTTCCACTGGACCAAGTTGCTCAGAAGCTCTATCTAGCCTGATCCTCCAGGAGTGTGGCATTCACAGCTTCTCTGGGCAACCTGGTTCAAGTTGATAATACACAAATGACTTTTTCAGCAATGTTTTCCAGGTCTGTGTATAGGTTTGATTTTTCAGAGCTGTGGCAGATAGAAATAATACTGGATTCTCCATCCCAGGTTGGTTTGTGATTGTACTCCTGCCTGAGATATATCTGAAAATGTGGGAAGCTTAAACATATCTTATGAGGCTTAGGCAAGATTGTCAAGATTAATTCTGGTTGAAGCAGACATGACTTCGTATTCAAGCCTGTAGAGATACATTTTTGTCATCCTGTCTTCACTCCTATTCCATAGGTGACTGAATTACTAGATGTGTCTCACTGCACCAGTCAGGGAGGCTTTGCTGTCTCTGTTCAAATTCCAAAGAAAGTTTGAAATATTTTGTGGGTTTAGTTCGTATATGCCTTCATTCCAGGCATGTATACAAGCAGTGACTTGATTCTGATTAACATTTTTACCACTCTCAGGGCTGTTGTAGAATGATGTGGTGGGTTTTTTTTTTCAGGTGTGCTTAGACAAATACAAAGTCTGGCATAGGTGAAAGGAGCAATGAACAAATCTGGTGCTGCTTGTAATGCAGATGTGTTCCAAACATTCATCTCCATCTTTATTCCCCTTTCCAGTAGAATGCCTAGGTGTTGGAGGGAAATGGGCTGTTTTTATATGCTGTATGTTGATCTCAAATATCAACATGTGAGTTACGAGTATCACTTATGCTAAAATATCTCTGAATCCAAGTGTTTACAAAACACCTGTGTGTCTCCACGTTGCAAATCTGCATCTGAGGTCCACTTCTGAAATAATTCTGAAGCCCTTATCTTCTGATGGTGGGAGCAGAATCCTGAATCTTTGCCTTTCTGATTAAAGAGAAAGCTAAAAACCCTTTTCTAAGCTCAAGCTATGTGATAAAATATAGGTATTTTAAAAGTAATTAAGATAAGCTCTCCTATTAATGGCTTCAGAGCTTTTTTCTTCAAATTGTTTCCGTTCACATCTAAAGATTTCTCTGAAGTGCTTCTCATTTGTAATGCTTTTTTTACCCCACTGTGGCTTAATATAGAATCTGATTACCAAGTTAATGAATTTTCTGAAGACCAGTGCAGGCAGTGTTAGCATCTGCTTCCTGAATGTTATTTATAGATTCTGATTGCTGTGTTTCTAGCAGAACCAGTCCCTTCTTTTAATGATACTTCAGGCTTTAAATAGTTCTGCAGCCCTTTATGAATTCCAGAAAATTAAAAAAAAAATTAACTTCTTGTTCATAGTTTCACTGTAATTGCTTGGTTGATTTAAGCATGGTATTTGCTACTATTAATTGTGAGGTTTCTGTCCTAGAAATAAATAAAAAAAATGATAGAAATAAATATCAATCAAAATATTTTTATAGAAATAAAAACTATCAGTTGTTTAGAAACTAGAATACAGAAGTTAAAGCTTGTCAAGTATAGGTTTTGAGAATTTTTATTATGCAGATTTGTCGTGGCTTTTTATTGCATCTACAAAATGTTCTTCTTTCAGTTTATTTTAAAGCACGTGTTTGTTTAACAGTGTTTTTGGTTTTCCTCCTTTGTTTGATATTCTTGATGAATTGTACAATGTTACTTTTTATGCAAGTGCACCTAAAATACTTCTGGCATTTTCTGACCTGGGGAGAAAAAGGATGATTGGGTGGTGTCTTTACCAGATAGCGTTCAAAAATTATCCTAAACTGCTGTGAAAATGTAGGAGCAAGTGTGATCTGTACTACTTTGTCATGGAAAAGTTACCATCATAGACAATCAAGACAATTGAGACAATCAGGGAGCTCAAGTATCAGAAGGGAACATAGTGATAAGTGTTTAAATTGTGAGTGATGGTGAACGTGAAAAATAAAATGTTTCTCATCTGAAAAGTAGTTGCAGAATTTCTCAGGCATTAACTGTACATGTTTAATCACAAAAAACCCCAGATAACTGGAGTAAGACTCAGAACACAAACTATAGGAGGTTTTATTTCAAAGTGAAGAAATTTCAAAATTTAATGATCAAAGCTGTATGTACTCTGTCATTTATGTTGTGACACTTTTGGAAGCTAGCAAAGTATGTTCAAAGATAGGGCAGAGAGGTCAGTTTCTGTATGGCTTAAATACTAATGTTCATACATCACTTGTTAAAGCTGCCTTGGCTTGGGAGATGATACGCTTACATCATTTGAAGCCTGTCATTTAAAGATTTCTAAACAAAAGCTTCTGCTTTAAGGGTTTTTTGCCAAGATGTCAAACAAACTGAAAGTCATACAAGTTTTTTAGTATCTAGAGTGTCTGCTGAGTTCCTGAGAGCTGGAAATGTTCAGCAGCTGGAAAAACAGGGCTGTGAATATCAGAGTAAGACCTATGTTTCAGTGCCTTTAAACTGAATCTTAAAACTAGGTACAATCTAAATAATCTAAGGTCAGACTGTATATGACACCATACTCATGGCATTCATAATAAGGCACAGTTCATACATAAGGGATTAGAAGTAAATTTAGGAAACCTTGATTGTAAGGGCATCCATGGACAGCAGGGACAACGTACTCTGCAGACCTGAGATATTCTAGAAACGTGTGGTTTTATTGCAAGGGTCGTGGGTAAAGAGGTCTGCTTTCAGC
This sequence comes from Sylvia atricapilla, assembly GCF_009819655.1. Taxonomy (NCBI): domain Eukaryota; kingdom Metazoa; phylum Chordata; class Aves; order Passeriformes; family Sylviidae; genus Sylvia; species Sylvia atricapilla. Next base: position 43,650,836 of record NC_089174.1, read on the forward strand.
CACCAGCTTTGGCTGAAGGGAAGCCCCAAAGAGAGGGGGAGAGAGAGAGATGGGGTATGAGGTAAGGGAGGTAAGAAGAGTGCCGGGGTCAGGGTGGGAGGAGAGAGGGAGGTAGAAGAAGCAGAGGGAGAGAGCGGGCAAGAGAGGAAAAAGGGGCGAGAAGAGAAGAGGCGAAGAGGTAAGCTGTTAAGAGCTAAGAGGTAAGAGAGCAAGGACCTTGTTCCAACACATTACATCTCCTTTTGTGTTGAATATTCTAATTTACAGTGACCAACTGGCGCAAGATACAAAACCTACAAACTTTGCATGCAGCCTATGAGAACTACTAAATTACCATATCATACTATATTCTAAACTCTAAAGACTACTCTTCTTATCTACTTTTTCCTTGATGCCTTGGCAGGGTGGAGAGGGGCTGCATTCTTGGGTCCTTTTGTTTTCTGTCCTTCAGCCTATCTCCAGCTAATCACCGTCTTCCTGCCTGCCATGCCTACATCTCAAAGCTGGCCTTCATTTCTATTTAAGTCAGAGATTTTATATCTCCAGTATTTCTTACCACACAGTCATATGCATAAGCCCTTGCTGTCCCATCTTTCCCAACATCTCCCTTGTTCTGTTGAACTATTAAAATACTAGAAATTGTAAAGCTTCATTATAAAAACTAAAACAAAAGGGTAAAAACAACATGCATTCATGCAAATAATAAAAGACCAGTATTTTCTTGAGCTGCGTCTGGCAGGCTATCTTCTTCTGATGAATCTGTGCAGTTCAGGTCTGGATGCTTGCTTCCTGGCTTCCACTTGTGATGTCACTGGCCGGTGTGGGGGTGTCAGCAGGCTTTGAGTGTGGTACAGGTTCACATTCTTCGCTGGAATCCACTTGAGTCCTCCGCCTGTGGAAGCACACACCCTTTCCCCCATGTCATAAGACTATATGGTCCTTCTATCTTTCCTGATTCTAAATTTTTGATTAAAATGGGGGGGTGTTCTTTCAATTTTGCCTTTTTATTGTTCAAAAAATGCCTGTAAATGGGGAGATCAGGCTCTTCTGCAGAGCTGTTCAAAAATTATAAACCTACAAGGCTTTATTTAACCTTCTTTGAGGTGTGGCCTGAGCTCCTGATGAGGGTATTTCCAGAATTTCTTAAGATTATCAAGGCTCAGGAAATTAGAATTTGCATCATCATTTTTAATTTTGCATGGTGATTTAACTCTGATCTGAAATGTGATTTATCAGTAAATGTCACTGGATTTTAATCCTTTCATGTGAATGTGAGAGTATTTTTTTTTTCTTTTCACTGAAGTTGTGAGAGACAAGTAGGCAAGAAATACAGATTTCTGACCCTGGACATTTCACATTAATGCCATCATTTTAATGAGGTTCTTGTATGTTCCCCATTGATAATGGATCACTTCTTCAGTTTTCATATCAGTTGCTGACAGCAACCAGATACAAGAGACCAATACTACTATAGATTTTATGTTATGTCTTACAAAGAAGACAAATTATATAACAGACTTGTTAATTCTCATTTATTTAGGATCTCAGATTCCTTTGTCTCTGTGAGCAGATGGTGCTTATATGCTCATTTATTTAGCTAGCCAAGATCTTTTAGGTCAGCATGATAGAATTACTGAAATTTAAACTTGCTGAAGGTCCGTCATGTACTGTTCTTGTACCAGCTTTGTGAAATTCATGCTCTTTAGTCTTTGCAGAGACTACCTTGTCCTTTTGCTCCAAATACCAGCTTATGGTATTTGCTTTTCAGAACAGAGTACTAAAAAACCTGAATGGTCTTTAGAACACCAAAGAAATTTCAAATGCTAGTAAATGTAGCTTGAACCTGGACATTTTTTCAGATTATTAGTAATTTTTCCTCCATTATTGTTGTGTGTAACCTCATGAGGACATTTTTGGCTGTGTGGGATTTTTTTTTATGTGTTTGTTTGTGTTGTTGGGGTTTTTAAAGTGAAATTACTTTGATGTGATGTATTCTTTAACAACACAAGAAATGAAGGAGATGTGAATAGCTCATAACTGTAATTATAGCTACTGCATTCTTCCACATACATCTCACTAAATTTAGATTTTGCAAAAGTTTCTTTCCCCTAAAGCAATTCCTAATAATGTTAACTGCATTCTTGCATTGTGTGTTTGTCTTCTCTGTGTTATATTGTCCTGATTTTGAACAAAAACATGTATGCTGCAGTCAGTAAGTCATGAACACAAGTGATACTTGCATTTAAGATGCTCAGAGATAATTGTATTCTTCATACTTGCTTTCTTGTTACCTGCTTAAAGGTCAGTTTGATTTGATTTTCTTTTAACATGATTTAAACCATGCAGGAATTGTAGTACACTGTGCATCTTTTAATTTTGTAGGTTCTAGATTTAATTTAGTAGATAGTGAAATTTATCTCTGTGAATATTCAAGTTTTTTTGAAAGTTTGTTCATTGGTCAAATATAGGAGGATGATGTGATTAAAATATGCAGTTAAGAAATGAATGTGAAAGTAGTTTCAGAGATCTTTGTTCTGAAGTAAAAATGGCATGCAGTAATTTCAATATGGCTTTTACATTTTTGTTTTATTAGGTGCTTAAAATGCACTTTAAGAGATACTCCATGATATTCTGTAATAGTGCAAAATAAGATAAAATAAAATAATAATGTATGATTTTTGCCAGTGTCTTTCTTGAAATTCTTTGCAAAGATGTATATTATTTTATTTCTTAAGGTGTATTAGGAAGCTCCTGCTGGTTCCAGTGTCCTCTGGCACTTGCTTTTACTTGGTCTCAAGTTTTTTATATGCAGGCTGGTCCCCTACTTGTAGTGGCATCTTGCAACACCCACAGATGGGACAGGGAGTGGAGTTGAACAGAAATTAGGAGAGAATTTAGTAAGACAGGATAGGCCACACTGACCTGGCACAGGGCTCAGTCAGAGATGTATAATGGCTCCTGCTTATATGTAACCGAATCCTTTCTTCTTTTTCTCTTACTTTGTCCCTGTTTCCAGCACATTCCTCCTCACCCCCTCTTCCCTACCTTTGACACTTTCTTGAAGCTCTGCTTAATGAGTTGGTACAGATCTACAGGCGCTATTGGATATCTGTAACACCTGTGTGCTGTCACTTCCCCCTTATCTGTTACAGAGTCCAGACCGATGCTCGTCAGAGCTATGCCTATGATTTCTTATTAGCCTGTCAATTAATGGCTGAAGAGTTTTGGTCACCTTTATGATCTCCCTTAGTGCATACTTGTCATGGCTGTGCCTCTCTGTGGTCCTTTTATGGCTTTCTCTGTGTGCTGAAATGGTTCATTACTTGATAACAGCATGAACCGGGTGCTTTCAACTTCCTCATGCCCTTATGCTTTCTCTTTAGCCCTGTTGTTGAAGGTAGTGATGATAAGGCAATTCCAATTAGCTGCTGAGAACAGGAAATTGAGCTGATGAAGGCATTAAACAAAAAATATTGTGGTTTTAGATAAGCACAGTATGTGAAGTAAGTAATAGATAGGTAAAAATTTAAAGTAGATTTTATGATGAAAGATGCATTTCAAGCTAAGCAAAGTTAAGGGGTGCCATCAGGCAGTAACTTTGTTAACCTGATTAGTGAAAGTTGTAACTGTGTAGAGTTGAAGATATCACAGATTTCAACTATTAGAGAATTACTTACCTACTATCTATATCTCAAGATTTCTGCAGGATTTTTATTTTTACTTCTACAAATATGCAACAGGGCATGAACTTCTTTTGAACCTTCTGTTACAGGGTGGTAGGGAATCTTAATCTGTACAGTGGTGATGATTATTCATAGAGAAGTTTTATTCCTTAAACAGAATGCAGTTTTAAAAATCATTGCTATGTTACTGTGTTGTGGTGCTGAGTATGCTTCACTGAAATGTGTATTTTATAAATCTTTGAGATTTCTTAAGATAGAAATAAGTTATCCTGCTGTTTGTTTTGTTTTCATTGCTGTATATTGCTGTAAGCACACTAGGAATACTTAAAAGTGAAATTTTAAAATTTTTATATATATATATATATTTTATTTTTTTTTTCAGAATCCCACTGTGTCCAATTCTAAGTGGTCAGAAATAGATGTGCTGATTCTGGCTGGAACAATTGGCCATGTTTTGAGTTTAGGGGCAAGCAGTTTTATAGAAGAGGAACATCAAACGTGGTATTTTCTTATCAGTACACTTTGTTTGATGCTGTGTCAGGAACTGTGTAGAAATAATTTTCTTCTGAAAGAATGTGAGCCTCAACATAGCACTGATCTGAGACAAAATTCTGATAGTATTGGGGAAACCTCCGAGAGCAAGAATATAGACATTCCAGCAGCAAGTAATTCAAAACTGGGCAAGGCCACCTCTTCATCTGAATTCATAAAAGGATCAGATAAGTGGATAAGCTTAGCAACTCCATGGATCATCCTTATTTGCTGTCGGCTGCTTCGATCCTTGAATCAGACAGGCGTCCAATGGGCTCATCGGCCAGACTTTGGACACTGGTTGACAAGGTGGGTTTCTGATTTACTCTCACACTTTCTGCCTAATTTAAAAATTAATGTGTGTTTCATTTCGTGAAATACGTATTTTTCTATATGGTCTCTGATCAGAAATTGCTGCAAACATCCAAAGCAGATAAACGATGAAGTGACATAAAGAATTTGTCATTGCTATTTCATGCTGGAGTAATTCCTTGTGTACTATCAATAGCTTATAATCTTTGCCCTGCACCATGACTTACCTAATTAATGCCAATTATACATGATAGGTTTATCAGAAGCAAAAAGCAAATATTTTCCATGTGTAAGTCAGCAGTGTCTGGTTTGAGAAATTAAAAATCAATTAATAGAATTAAACTCTTGAAATTAAGTCAGGAATCGTTCTGCATAATTCCAGAATTTATGAAGTCACAGGAGAACATGCCACACATAGAATTCTGCCTTGTCTATCATGTGCTTGTAATGTGTGGGTGAAAAGCTGAAGGAATTTTTAAAGTGTAATATGATAAACAAGAAAGGGAAATTTTTATAATTGTAAGTACAGCAGAGAAGAGCTTCTGCTTTTTCTAATACCTTTCAGTATTTTTAAGGACTGCAGTTATTATTGAGTGATACTTGAACTGTCTCATGTACTTCAGTTAGTGGATGGAGAAGCAATACTTCTTGACTGTCTAGTCAAGGTTTTGCAAGCAGCAGATGAAGAGACTCTGCTGTGTAAGATAAATAGATTTCTTGCCAGTATCTTACAGCACAGGGATGAAATGTCATTCATCATTCATTAAAAATGACATGAGCAAATGGATTAATACGAGACTTGTTATTTATTGGCAGCCTCACAGATGAAATGCTAATTGCAGTGACAGGTGTGAGTGCTGAAAGACATGAGTTATGAGGGAATTTATCGCATTGTAGCGGTTGTTCTATACCAGAGTTTTCACCATGTCTTTCTGCTTTTGAGGTGAGGAAATCAGGAAAAAATGTCATTATTCCTACATCAAGTCCATATGATAGGTAACTCACTCCTTTATTATGAACTAAGTCAATGTGTGAGCAGGATGAGGTGTGATTTGGTGTGACTGTGAGGATTTTTACAATTAATCCTGAGCATCTGTGAAAGATTTATTTGCCCAAGAATGTCCTGAGCCATATTTTTTCTTCAGACTATCAGTCCTTTTTTTGGAGTTTGCTGGTGCCACAAGGCCATGAAACAAGGACCTGATACTTCTGCAGCTGAAAACTTTAGTTTGTTTCAGATATGTCTCCCAGAGATGTTTATTTACTCTTGGCAGTGTTACCAGACTTCTAAAAATTGTGTGTGCATGCATGGACTTAACTTTCAAAGATCTTGTCTTACTTTAGTATGCTCCCTCCTCAGATTTCATGGTGCTTATTATGCCTGGAAAGCATAGAAGTTTTTTTGTAGCCTTTGGCTGTGGGGGTCTCAGGGGAATAACACAGGTGCAGTGTAGACTGCAGATAGAGCAGGTGCTTCCTAATTTATAAGAAAGGTGGGAAATCCTATATGCCCGGCTCTTAACACTAGTTGCCTGTCAGGAACTTCTAAGCAGCCCATTCAGGTAAACCCAAGGCTTTTTACATCTATTCTGGCTTACTCTAGTTCTTTTTGTTGTTGTTGTTGAAGAAGGAGAGGGGAGAAGGAAGGGAGGAGGGTTTTTTTGTGTTTGATTTTTGTCCCTGTGAATTGGAATTCCTGTGAATTTAATATGTCTGTATCTTTCTCTGTACTGGGTAACCCCTAACTGGAGCCATGGTTGAACACAGGGTAAGAAATAGCCTTCCTCCATCTTCTGGTAAGGTTCTTCATGTGCAGCTCCACATGCTGTTACCTTTTCTAGAAGGGCATGTTGCGTGCTGATTGTTGAGTCAGTGTCCACCCAGGCACTCAGAATCACCTCTGGAAAGATGGTCAGTCCCTCAGTCTGTCCTGATATGTGTAGCTATTTTTTCCAAGGTGCAGGACTTGCCTCTTCCCTCATTGAAATTTGTAAGATCCCTGGTGGGCAATTTCTCCAGGCTGTCAAAGGGCCTTTGAGTGTCAGCAGATCCACCTATGGTATCAGCCATTCCTCCCAACTGTGTATTGTGTGAAGACTTGGTGAGGGGACATTGCCCCATTGCCCAGATCGTTAGTGAAGACATTGGCCCCAGTGGGGGCCAGCACCCACGTCCCGGGGCTGACAGATAGTAGCTGCCCTCTAGGTAGACTTTGTGCTGATGGCAACTCAGTGAATCCAGCATATGAGCACTTTTCAGTCCACCTAGCTATCCACTTTTCTACCATGAGATTGCCTATGGGAATGTTATGGGAGCTGGTGTTAAAAACCTTGTTAAAGCACAGATAAACAATGGTGCCTGCTTTGTGCTCTTCCACTGAGCTTGTCTCGTCACAAAAGTAAGGTTGATAAAGTATTCTCCTTCATGGAGCCATCACAACCCTATTAAAGCTGTCTGCCTCCCCCTTCAGTAAGGCTGAAGTACAGCACCTAGGTATCAAAACAAGAACGTCAGAGTTTTACAGATGAATTTCTTCCTCTGTTTCCTGTCAGATTATGGCCTCACATCGAGTGTTCTTTCTTAGGTCTTGAAGGAAGTAGAACAGAAAAGATTCTACATCTGTACTCTAAGGCTGTGACTGATCATTTGGTTAAAACAGTATACTGTAGGAGCTTTTGCCATACAAGGCAAGGAACTTGCACTCTTTTTCCTCACCTCACTGGCACTTTATTTTACCTGTTCCTGTATCACTATGGTGAACTAAATCACTGAATAGACATGTCTGGAAAAATAACTCAAGATGGCATGGGAAACTCTTTGCTTTCAGATGGATCACTTCTCATTCTGATTTACCGCCAATCTTCAGAGGCAAATGGGCTGGCTTAGTAACAGGAATGCAGAAAGGGCAGCATATACAGTATTTCAATATTTTAGTATTTCAATGTTTCAGTATTGTATACAGTATTTCAGCACTGCTGTTGTTGAAATTAGTGTAAGAAGAGAATGTGGAACTATCCGCATCTTTTGAAGTGCTGCAAGGCAAACAGTTTTTTTCTTTCTGCCATTGTCCAGCATTCCTTACTAAAACCCACTTGCCTTTCAAATCTAATTGAGAAAGAAGCAAGGATTCTCTAACATATACTTTGTGGGGCTTAAAAAGTTTATGCAACAGTCCAGAGTGTTGTGCCATGGCAGGCTAAGAGGATTTATGATTAGGACTGTCACTGTCATAGTTCTGCCTTCTCCCTTTCATTGGTGTAACTACTTCTGCTGTGTTTAGGGAGCAAATGAAAGAATAGAGCCCTGGCAGCCCTGGCACAGATTGGCTCAGGCTGCTGTGGAGCTACTCCTGACTTAAAACAATGGAGCAATTTTCAGCCTAACAGGAGAATATTATGTGTGTCTCCATGCTGATGTATACTTCAGTTGCAATATAAAGTTAAAACATTAGTAATATTTGAAGTATGGGTTTTTGGTCGTGAATGATGGGATGTAGTTGAGTGTATGACTCTGTTATGGTTCACTGAACAAGTGTCATAAAGTTTAGTAAGTGATGCAACCATATCTTTACACATCCTGTGGTCTCTAAAGTGTCTGGGAATTCCTATTTGGCCAGCATGCTTGCATTTTCTTGGTGGAGGGTTTTAACATCTTTGTTCCTTCTCCTTCACACGATATTAGATGTCTGTTTCCCTAGTGATTTGATCAGGATTGAGATGATGTGTTTTCCTTATAGCATGAATTGGTGATAAACTGAATTGCATAAAGCACTTATTTTTCTTCCCAAAATGCATTGCTAGTCTCTAAGGTTGACTGTTCTTCTATTTTTAGTATTAGTTTCATCAGTGTAGTTGTGTCTTAATAGCATGTTTTTTTTTACTAACAAGGCTTTTTCTATCCAGCCTTTTATTTTGTCTCTAAGATAAACTAATGAAAAAATGGCCTTCTTTTTTCGTTCCCCTGTATTGATCTTTTGGACATCTCTACTTATGCTCAGACTATTATTTCACTTAACTGGTCAGTGCTTAAGGGGCTCAGCATTTAAAACAGGGGAACAGTTGTCCAGATTTTTCTATTTGATGTAAGCATCAAAACATAGAAAATCTATCTATGTATAGTGTGTTGAATTTGGCTACTAGGAATGCATTCAGCAGTGCTGAAATACGGAAAATGTTTGTTATTTGCAGACAGACTGTGAAACCAGAAAAATACTTTGATGGGAAAAAGTGCAAAAGAAAATCAAGCAGTAAATGAAATGGAAGAAAACATGCAATCTAAATCTGATTGGAAGTCAGGTTTTCTTTTTGATTGGTTGGTATTCAGTTAGCTTTATCTGGCTGCTAATCTTGGTCAGTGCTGATACTTGAAAGGTGTCAGAGCTGCTACACGGTAGTATTGCTTGAAGAGAAGTGACAAGAAGCATCAGCATGGGATAAAATTTTCTTTTAACAATGTACTTAACCATCCCCAAATGCCCTTTCCCTCAAAGCTAGCATACCTTGTGACTTCTATGTATTTGGTTGTAAAAGGAAAGAAACAATTAAAAAAGGCTTTGTCTACTTAGGTTATTAATCATCCACATTTACAATTCCATTCACTCTACTTGTATTTGCAGTAATGAGGTGAGGTCCAAGCAGTGGAAGAAAATGTCTTCAACCTTCATTCTATTACCAGAAGTATAAGCGTAGACCACAAGCTGTAACATTAAGAAAATAGAGCCAAAGTTCTCTTTTTTCTTTCTCACCAGATTTTCTCTCAAGGAGCTATTGGTTCTTCACTTTCAATTTTGTGGTTTGTGCAAAACCCAGGACATGGCAGCTGAGATCAGAGTAGCTTGTTTGTGCTGAGCAGGCTATCAAAACGTAGCTAAATGATAGGACTCTCTGTTAAGCAACTACCATATTTTTTCAAATGTTATGCAAATTACATATGCTTTTAGCGGCTTAACTGTAGGAGTCTTGGCTGGAAAACCTTCAAACTGTAGGTGATTTCTGCTGACCTGACTTTGCTTGCTGTAAATCCTTTTCTTGTTTCTTCAGCAAATGCTATGAAAAACTTGGGTAGGGTTTCTTTAACATATTTGTATGATTCAAAAAGATTCCAAACAGAGATCACAGAACACTGTTACCAGAAAACCTGCATGTGACGTGTATGTTAGTCCCTGTGCTAGCAGTCAAGAATGAAAACTCAATGTGTATTGAGTTTTTAGAGAAAAAGACAAAGCTGATGATGAGGATATGCTGTTATTTATTCCTGATTTGTCTTGCTATCATACAATGAGTAGCCAAGGAGAATATGACCTGAATGCTTAAAATTTTTTATACGTGCTCATTTGAAAGGTTTAGTGGCTACTAAATTAGTTCATTATGTTTTGATCATTAAGAAGGTGGTGCTTGCATTATCTTCACAGGTTGCTTCAGGAGTCCACTATTTCTGCTCTTTCCATGTGTAGAGGAAGAATAATTGGAAGGAGGAATATCAAGACTATATTTTCTGTCTCGTAGTGTTCTAGATCTTACTCCTCTCACTTTTCTCCACTGGCTTGTGGAGAACAGTGCATCTCTTGGGAATCTTGTTAAGGTGTATGTTCTTGACTGAGTCCTGCATGGAGAACTAATGGGACAATTTACCTGCCCTAGAGCCTTTCATCCCTGACTTCTCAAGCACAGCAGCTGAAACAGCTATTGGTCAAGCTCCTGATACAGTGTATACTAGGGAATAAGAAAGTAAACCTGTTTGAAGAACAGTTTGAAGAACATTATTAAATCAGAGATATAACTGGAGTTTTGTATATGTGGTTGAATTCACTGCAGGTAACAGTTAAGTTTCCTGAAGTTAGTGATCTGTTATCATGGGATTTTGAGTTGTGGAAAACAGAAGATGGAGCCCTTAGCTCTCAAAATCTATGTGACGTTCTTAACTGAAGGCAAATTTAAGAAAATTAATGGTTTTATATTATTTGAGATACTGGGAATATTTTCAGTAGGCATGGGTTAGCAATTCTTGGATTACAACAGGCTTTCTGGAACTATGTATTAAGGCATGGGTGCAGATCCTTTGCCTTACCCCCTTATATTTTGCAGTGTTAATTCCTACTACTGAAGATTTAAATATAAAATACTGGCAGCATGCTCATTGAAATGCCCTTGATTCTGGAATGAGTGTTACCTATTTAAGATTCAAGGGAACAAACAAACAAGCTGTATCTGTGATCTTCTCTGCCAGTGATGCAAATTTTGTGTCTATCTCTTGTACATATTGACACAATACAAGGTGCTATGGTTGCATAAGGGAATCAGATGGAGCTAATGAGTTTGTGAGTGTGTTTTTTAAACTATATAAGTGTATTTTTGATTAGGGTTTTTGAGTAGGTAATGTGTTTTGTAGGTAGTAGGGTAGGTGATGTGTCTAAAATAAACAAATACATATGCAGTTATTTCAAAAGACAGTTCTAATCCTATAGTGCAAAAATTTTTTGTGTAGTGCTAGAAAATGAAATGCTGTAGTATAAGGAAAACACACTTTTTCAAAATGTATAAATAACAAAACCCTAGCTTAAAAGCAGTAAACCCTTTTCCATTATGCAATATGCAGCTCAGTTTTTATATAATTAACAGAATAACTAACCTATGGTGGAACACAATAATTGCACTTTTAAATATGCATGGTTGAATAGAAAACCTCATTAATAAAACTGCTTTTCTAAAAATATTAAAATATTTTACCATACCTCTTGGAAAGTTCGTAACAGATACCACTGCAGTGATTAATTTGATGCTGCATTAATTAATACAATTTATTTAATATAGTGCTGCAGCTAAGGCTCTATCAAATATGTTTAGTACTAATTACTGTTTTAAAAGGGTTTTTTGTTTGTTTGTTTGTTTTTCCTCAGCTCTGAACATAAATCTGAACTCTCCTTCTTGGCTGCAGTCTCCCTTCTTATGATCTTCTTTCTGGTTCAAAGAAGATGCTCCCTGGTTTCAAAAATTGCTATGGCACTTGGGCTCCTGGGAGTCTACAGTTACCGGGCAGCTATTGGAAATGTCATATTTCCATGGCAACATGGTGGCAAAGATATTTCAAAGTAAGTTTATCAGCAGATAAGTAACTGTTTCTAGCAAGGTGTTGAACTCTTTTGCTGTAGGGATGAGGTGAACAGGATGTTCTAAGTTGGAATCACATTCTTATGAATACAATTGTAGTTTGTAAGTGACCAGCACAGAATTTTTGTGATATGTGCTTAATTTTAAGCCACATGAAGTGGCTTTTGACTGTGACAGATGAGAGGCCAACAGATAAGAATTAAGATGAGGAAAATCTAGTAGTAATACTCTGTATTTTTGCTACAAAAAACTCCAGATGTATCTCTTGTTATTTTAGATGGACTGGCCACATCTAGCAGAGCACAAGACAAGGTCGTTTAGCTACTTCTTAATTTCAAAAGTGCTTTTCCATACCTTGTGTTTGCAGTTGAGTGTTCTATAATGTGGACTTTCAAGATGTAACCATGCCCTTCTCAAGGTCTCATCTGTGCAGAACAGAACATAGTAAGGATTTTTAGTCTGATGTTAAGTTTCTTATGGAACTACTCAGTAAGTGTAAGGAAGCTATTAACTCTTTCACCAATGACTACTTCTGGCTTGTAACTGAATGGCTTTAGTTTTCTAATACGTGGCTCTACAGTCTTAAAGTTTACTGAATGTCAGAGAGTTGTGGAAAACCTCTGGAGTCAGTGGGAACATTTGATGAGAAGTAGGAGATTATGGAAGAGAAGCTTTGTCTTCTGGATGTAGTGAAGTTTCTCTTGCACTCACTTTGAATTTTGTATCAATACAAATGCTCTTGGAGCTTCTTTGTCAGGAGCCATAGACTAGCAAGATGCATAGAGATGGAAAAAGCCCTGCAGTGTAAGATCTTAGGACATAAAGAACATAAGGTTTGCTAGTGTGGCACATTTTACAAGAAATATTTGTTCATATGTGTATCTGGATATATTTACATGCATTCTATGTCTCCAAACATTGAAGATAATTCTAATTGTATACTAGTGTTAAGGTTACATTGTGTGTTAGTTCTACTTTATGAGAAAATAATCATAATCTTTACTTACTGTGCAGGATTTGGCACTATGCTTGAAACATGCCTGATTTTTGAATGTGAGCTCTAGGTTTGTTTTGTGTTTCAGTAAAAGCCTTGTGTTTCAGTAAAAGCAATTGAGCCAGAAATAAAACGTGATTAGAGAAATAAGTGCAGAACTTAAATACTGAAGTCAAATGTTTACTTGAAACTTGTTCATTTTATAGTCAGTGTATAAATCTCAATTATTACAAGATAGAAAGCTTTTTGTATTATTTTTATTATTAAGTAAATAATGGACACAGTGATTTACTTAAATTGTGTCAGAGCTTTTTATAAACCCCAAATGAATCTCCCCATGGCATACTGGTTCCTGGCACGTGGTTCCTGTCTGAAGAGAGGTTCTGCCTCCCTCAAATACCATGGTGACTTTTATTTTGTGTAAAAAAACCACAGCAAACAATCCAAAACAAACTTGTGTCTATGCCTGCCAGACCAGAACATTGTCTCTGTCATAATACCTACCTGTGCATAACACAGGCTGGCATTGGGCTTCCAGCATGGTCCCTGGCAGTGGCCATTCTCATTTGCTGACGTGTGGGCTTCTCAGGAGTTAAGTACAAGGCTCAATAGAGAGACATGGTTTGCCCAAGGATCACTGACTCACTGAGCATTAGCTTCAGCAAGGCTCCTAGTACACACATCAAAAGAGATGGTAGACAGATTTTAGTAGATTTCAGATGATAAGTGACACGTTGACACAGTGGTACTAGCTTGTCTTTATTAGATGTTTGATGTAGTTTATGTGATAAAATCCTGTTTAAAATGCAGCCAAAAAACCCAGGACTTTAAATGTGTCTAGAAGTATCTTTAGTGTATTCATAATCTGGAATAGCTCAGGATCCATGTGCAAGGCAGAGGCAGTTTTGTACTATATGAGAAAAAGTTGTACGCAGCCACTGCATTTTTCATGCATAGTGCATTCTTCTCTAGGATGAAGAATCTTGGCTCTTTCTACCTCAAAGTTATTTAAAAAAAAACAAACCCTTGCAGTCTATGCAATGTAAGAGATGAGTATATAGTATACTAAAACAAACAAAATAATAGTAATGTGTTTGCTGAGGAACAGTTTTTCTAGTTTGAATCTTCATCAACTGGTTAATTCTGGTTTTCGCTCAATTTATTGAATAGGCAAATACCCCAACCTATTTGCTGAAGCTTTACATCTAAAGTAAATAAGTGGTAATAATTACATCAGACTTACCAGAGATGCTGAAAAGGCACACTGAATTTCTGCATTAGCCAGAAACTCAGAAATTCTCTAAACTTTACTGGCTTTTTCCTTTCTTCCCTAAAGGAAAAATCCAATGGGCAATACAAGGTTTTTACAAAGGGTTGCTATTAAGAGAAGGAAGGAGTAAAACCCTTTCGCATAGGCTGTTAGGTATAACTTTGAACCATTGAAAGATAAACGACAGAACAGTGCACTGTATTCAGGTTTAGGAAAAGCACATTACTAATGTGTCGTGGTTTTGCCTTTTATTTTTTGGTTCTGTACATGCAAAAAAATTGAATATGTAAATGCTCTTGCCTATTATTTCTCCTCTTGCTTTTTCTGTCCTGTATGTGAAAAGAAAGATTGAATTCAAGCTTATTTTTTTTTTAGCAATTGGCAGAGAAGCAATATGACTTTTCTAAGAAAAAGAAAATTATTTACAAAACTCACTTTTAGAAATTTTGGCTAGTGGTGTTTTTTTGTGGTCAGTTAGCTACACTAGTTATATAATGGTCATTCTACTGTTTTTAGAGTCCTAGTCTAGTCCTCTGTATGATGCTAAGTCCAGATGACTCAGGAATCCTTACTTCTGATTAAATTATATTTCTAGACCATGTTCACTCATTACTCATGTAGAGTGAAGACTGATAGTAAGAGATTGACTGGTGGAGCCTCACTCTGCCATGCCTCAGACAAACAGACCTGACATCGACTTCACAAGAAGACAGGGACTCCTTACCCTCTCATCACCAGCCAGAAGGAAGGGACCTTTGAGATGGAGGGGAATGAAAAGGGGCTTCTTAGGGCGGCAGGTGAAACCTTTCCTGACCTCCCTCACCTCCTCAAGTGCCTGAATTCAATAGATATGAGGCCCTGGAATCTGAGAACCAGAGAAATGAGGACTAGAGAAATGAGAATGGGGTTGAAGGTCCGTCGAGGCTGGTGAGGTTGCCTATGGTGGAGAGTTCCCCCTCACACCACAACCTCCTCAGTTAAGAAAAAGAAGGATCACTGGTGACTCCCTCTTGTAGTTTGTACACAAAAACAAATGTGGAATGGAAGGTCTGATATGCCAACTGAATCCAGTCCAATGGGGAGATGTGTTGTCTCTCTGGCTCCTCTATAAGGGACATCACCAAGAAACTTCACAGCCTGGTGCAGCCCACTGATGTTACCTACTGCTGGTTTTCCAGGTGGGTAAATGACCAAGTCCCAGCAACAAGGGTGCAATGATCAAAAGGGACCTCAGGGCCTTGGGGACATCTGGTCAAGGGTCTGGAGCACAAGTTCTCTTCTACCAGTTTTAGAGGTTGATGGGGCAAGAAACTGGAAAACCAGGCTGATGAACACCTGAATTCGAAACTGGTGTTACCAGCAGAATTCTGAGTGTTTTATCACAGGTCAGTTTATATGACTCTAGGCCTGCTGGAATAAATGGGAACACCTGCCTTAAGGAGTCTTAGCTCAGGATTTAGCAGGGTCACTGAGGGAGCTGTAGACTAGATTTGAAAGTGCATGTAGACATAGCCAGGCTTGACAGAGATAAAGACAAAGACATGGTGGGATACCTCACTTGACTGCAATGTTATCATGAAAGGCTACACATTGTTTAGGAAAGACAGGCGAGGAAGATGCATTGGTGGAGCTTCCCTCTGTGTGAGGGAACTCTTGGAATGTATTGAGCTCCATCTGGGGTGGATGATGGGAGAATCGAGAGCTTATGGGTCAGGATAAAAGGGCAGACTAGGGTGACATTTTTGTGGGTGTTTGCTACAGGCCACCTGATCAGGAAAAAGTGGATGAGGATTTCTACAGGCAAGTTGAAGCAGCCTCTACATGTTCTTGTGGGGGACTTTAACTCCCCTGACATCTGCTGGAGAAGCAACACAACAAAGCACAAACAATCCAGGAGGTTCCTGGAAAGTATTCATGACAATGTTCTGACGTAGGGAGCAGAGGATCCCACAAGGAATGCTGTGCTGCTCAGGGAATGATTTGCTGCTCAACTGCATAGCAGCAAACAAGAGAGGCCTTGTTGGAGATGTGAAGGTTTGGGACAGCCTTAGCTGTAGTGACCATGAGATTGTGGAGTTCAGTATTGGACAAAGAGGGAGCAGGACAACAAGCAGTCATGGAGTTCAGGACAGCTGTTTGTTAGCCTTTCTAGGGTTCTTCTTGGAAGTATCCCAAAGGAACGGGTCATGCAGGGAAGAGAGGGCCAAGAGAGTTGGTTGATATTCAAGGGTTATTTCCTCCAAGGCTTAAGAGCAGCACATCCTGATGAGCAAGAAATTGGGGAGATAGGGTAAGAGATCTGTGTGGATGAACAATAAACCTCCTGTCATTGCTGAAGTGTAAGCAGGAAATACACAGAAGGTGGAAGCAGGGTCAGGCCACTTGGAATGAATATAGAGAAGTTTTCAGAGAAGGTAGAAATGAGACAAGGAAGTCCAAAGCTCATGTGGAACTAATTCTGGCCGAATATTTAAAAAATAACATGAAGAGCTTTTTCAAATACATGAAAAACAAAAGGAAATCTAGGAATAGTAAGTGCCCTTTACTAGATGGAGCAGAGGCCCCTGTAACAGAGAATGCAGAGAAGTCAGAATTACTGAATGCCTTCTTTGTACTGATCTTCACTGACAAGACCAGCTGAGGATCTCTGACCCAGGAGACCACAGTGTAAGAATGTTGAAAGGAAGGCTTTCCCTTGGTCAAGGAGGATTGGGTTAGAGAATATGTAAGCAAATCTGACATCTACAAACTCATGAAAAGCATCCACAGATACTGAGGGAGCTGATGGGCATAGTGAGCATTCTAATGATCATATTTGAAAGGTCATGGCAACCAGGAGAGATGCCTGGGGACTGGAAGAAAGAAAATGTCACCCCAGTGTTCAAAAAATGCAGGAGGGAGCATCAGGAAACTTCCACCAAGTCAGCTGTACCACAGTCCCTGAAAAGGTGATGGAGAGCAAGCACCTTATTCTGAAGTGAGGCCGTCTATCCACATGGATGACATGAAGGTGGTCAGGAGTAGTCAGCATGGATTCATTAAAGGTAAATCATGCTTGACCAACCTGACTGCCTTCTGCAATGAAACAAATACAGGGAGTGGAGAATGACGGGATGTCTACCTTGATTTCAGCAAGGCTTTCAACACTGTGTCTCACAATACCCTCATAGACAAGCTCAAGAAGTGTGGACTGGATGAGTGGACACTTAAGTCCTGGCTGAACGGCAGATCTGTGCAGCCCTTCAGAATGACCTCAGCAGACTGGAGAGCTGGGCAGAGAACTGTTCAAAATTCAGCAGAGGCAAATGCTGCACCTGGGGAGGAGCAATAGCACAGGCTGGGGGTGACCTGCTGGAAAGCAACTCTGCAGAGAACCACCTGGGGGTCCTGATAGACAACAAGCTGTCCATGAGCCAGCAGTGTGTCCTGGGGGGCAGGAGGGCCAGTGGGATCCCGGGGTGCATTAGGAAGAGCATTGCCAGCAGGTCAAGGAGGTGATCCTGTCCCTCTACTAAGCCTTGGTGAGACACATCTGGTGTGCTTGTCCAGTTCTGGGCTCCTCAGGACAAGAGAGACATGGAGGTCCTAGAGTGAGTTGAGAGGTGGACTCTGAAAGTGGTTATGGAACTGGAGCATCAATTCTGTGAGGAAAGGCTGAGGGAGCTGGGCCTGTTCAGCCTTGATAAGAGAATGTCTGAGACAGCCTCAGCAATGTCTCTGAAGGAAAAGTGTGAGAGGATGGATCCAAGCTCTTCCTAGTGGTGCCCAGCAACAGGGTAAGAGACAATGGGCAGAAACTAATGCACAGGAAGTTCCACTTAAATATGAGGAAGAACTTTTTTACTATGAGGGTGACCAGACACTGGAACAGGTTGCATGAAGATGTTGTGGAGTCTCCTTCACAGGAGATATTCAAGAACTGTCTGGACACAGTCCTATACGATGTGCTCTAGGATGACCCTGCTTGAGCCTTGAGAGGAAGGTTGGGCTGGATGACTTGCTGTAGTCCCTTTTAGTCTTAGTTTTTCAGACTTTGCACTTCCAGAATAGCAGGTCACAGTTTTTAAGCTTACTTACTTCTCAGTGTGGTCCTTACTTGTCAGCTTTTTTGGACAACATGCTATGTTTCCTTCAGAAGCTGGATTTCACTGGAAATTAAGAGTCAATTGAATTTATAGGTGGTTTGAAGATAATGTAAGTGCTAATTACACTTAGAACTTAAAACATACTTTTTCTTTGTAAAGGAATTGCTTAGGGATTTGAAAAATACTAGCCTTGGATTTAACCTGTTCAGCAGAACAGGTTCTGAAGTAGTGATTAGTAACTAATCTTTCTGTTTTATTTATTTATTAATTTTTTTCAATTTTATTTTCTCTTTAGGGGGATTACTGAAGCTCGTTTTGTTTATGTCTTTGTTCTTGGCATAGTCTTCACTGGCACTAAAGATTTACTAAAGTCACAGGTTATTTCTGCAGACTCCAGCACAAAGAGCACAGGATTATGGGAAGTATATAACGGATTGGTTCTACTAGCAGCTCTTCTATTTAGACCTCACAATTTACCAGTCTTGGTGTTTTGTCTGCTGATTCAGACAATGATGACAAAATATATTTGGATACCTTTAAAATTTGATGCAGCACAAATTACTATCATGCACTACTGGTTTGGCCAAGCTTTCTTCTATTTTCAGGTAAGCTGAATACTCTCTCTGCTTCAAAGGTGGGAGAGGGAATAGTTGTTCAAAGAAATATTGTCCGTTGTAAATAAAATGATAACTAAATATTACAGTGGAAGAGTTTACTGAGTTATCAGATGAATTTCGTTTCTATATGCTTTATTAATGTTTTGTTTTCAGAATCAGGGAAAGATGCATACCTTAGTGTCTTATCCTTAGTGTAGATTCCCAAAAGTGTTACAAGGATCAGAGACCTCTACCAGGATGATTTTGGTCTGTTAATGGGCCTTGTAAGTACTTTTCAGATGATAATTTATTTTAAAATGTCATCTGACTTGATTAATATCAGTAAAAGGCAAGTGGCTTTTGTGACTGGTTCTTGAGGCTTAAAAGTGCTGTGGCATGTAATGTCTATTATAAAAAACAGAACTAATTTTCTTACTCTATCAAATGATACCTTCTTTTCTGAGGAGCCTTACGAACTTCAATAACCTAGTTCTTTGCATTGCAAATAAGGTTGCAATTCCACAAAAACTTTGCTTTGCATTGGAACTGGAGAAGGTCTTTCTAGTTCTAATGTTGTTGGAACCTTAGCCTAGCAGACTGTCTAAAGACAGCATTTGTTAACCTGGGAATCAGGTTAAAGAGGTGGGGTTTGCACAATTTCAGTGTTGGTTCTCTGTTGACTTTATCTCTGAGGCATGGCTAGGGATGGTAAAACTCCGGTCAAGCTTAGGGAGCTGTAACTGCAGATTGAGGGCTGGCTTGATTGAGAGTAGTGTATGTCCAGATATGGAATTGTTGATGCAGGTAAGATCATCATGATTTATCCCTTCCTACCCATTTTTCCTATTCAGGCAGCATAGCATGTCTTGGTTTGAGGGGCTTTTGGACATTGTGAATGTTACTGTTCAGGCAGTCAGTTTTGATTACAGCCTTCAGAGATCACACCTCTGCTCTGAATGATGCCAAAATTTTGGGACTAACTTTTGTGGAAGAATTTACATCAACTTTGAAGCAGCTATAAACATCTTCTAGGAAGAAGCTGTTAGAGCTTCCTATCAAGAGCTTGATACATCTTTCCATTTGACTGTGCTGTGTCAAATGGGTTTTTTCTATATCAATAAAAATATATTTTTGCAAGACCAATAGAAGATAACAGGATCTGGTAGCATTTGTTTCAGCTTTCTAATGGTCTTAAACTGGTGTTAAAGCAAAGACGAATTTTTCATGATGAATGTTTTGTAGTTTCAACTACCATTGCAACTGAGGAATTGTTTCATTTTTAGAAGACTGGAAGTAGTGAATACCATTTTACTTGACTGCAAATTGTGTTTTTGGATATTCTGCAGTTTCAGAGCATCTACCTAGGCCACATCACTCTGCTGGCAATTTTGACATTTCTTCTAGAAGTGTTTTCTTTGGAAATAATAGCTTCCAGTATGATACAGATTTCAGCAAACTTTAGGAAATTTGAAAAATTAGTTCTGTCAAGGGAATTTCTTCCACATAGATATGTCGCTGAGTCACAGCATTCAAATTGCATAAATCAGAAATTTTCTACTGCTCTATTATGAGCCAGATTTCTAGCTGGGTCTTCATACATCTCCCATCACTGTAAGGTCTGGAAAATTACCTGATCTGGGTCATAGTTACTTATCAAAAGTTAAAAGAACAGCAAACCTTTTTCCCCCATGTTGTTTTCTATGCTGCTTTTTATGCAATAGAGCAGGCCCAGATAAGAAACTGCCTTTTTGTGTCCCATTGCATGTCCAAAAGCTACAGCTTTGAAAAGATTATTTTGAATTAACAGTGGCTTAGCTAAAAATTTGAGGAATGCTTAAGTTGTTTTAGCACAGGACCCTTTAAAAGTGTATCAATTTCAGAAGAACATGCTAAAAGTTTTCTAGAAGTGTGTCTGTCCACAAGAATTAAGGTATGTGCCTATTCATGATGCCCAGACTGATTAAAATGACAAATTAATTGTAACAGAACAGGAAGGATTTCCTCCGTTGTCTCTCTTTATTTCTCTTTTTGTTTTTCTATTTTCAGAACATCTTAGAAATGTTTCAGAAATAGAGAAATCAATTCTGCTAGTGAAAAAGAGCTTTTAAGCTCTTTTTAAGACAGGTGGAATTTTCTTTCGCAGCCCCTCCCTCCACTCCTTAGAGAACAAGTTTTTGGTTCTCTTTTTAAAAAGTTTTAGGTACATTTATATTAGATGTCTTTTTAGCATAGAGATTAACAGTTTGACCAAAATACCTGTCTTTAGGCGTTAGCTTATTCTTTTATTCTCTGATGAAAAAATTCTTCTGAAGGTATGGAATGAAACAAATTGAATTATGCAACAAATTGAATTGTAAGAGGGACTTTTTTTTGCATTTCACGATTGAAAGCAGTTATCTGATATGCAGAATATTAGCAGAGAAAAGTAGAATGGTCGAGCTGTAGTTCATAAGTTACAGAGGCTACAGAGGTGCCTTAAAAACTAATTAATGCTCTCTCTTCTATTTGTAAATTTCTCTCAATTTATTCTGAGAATAGCTTTTCCAGTCTGGGTCCATATTTCCAAGGATGGAAGGAACTTCTTCCAGAAATGATGCATAATTTCATGCCTCTTTTATGTTGTGAAACTTCCTGGGGTCTGGCTCAGATTACCAGACACCTTTGAGTTCCCTTGGGACTCAGCCCAATGGTGACTTGAATGGAGAGAGAGACAAGCTTCCAGTTGTCGGAGAAGTAATTTTAATAATACAAAAATGACAAACAATGAAGCATCCACTGTATTGGATCAACAAGGGGCAAAAGGCATGATGCCAAAGGTGGAGTCCAGGGTTAGAGAGGGGTAGTTACACTCACTGGTGTGGGTGAGGAGTTAAGGTGTGGTCTGAGGGAATGTTCCAATAGGGGACAGCAATTAAGAATATTAAAAATCCTGCGCCAAAAATCAACCTATGATAACACAGAGAACTAGAACTTTCTGATGACAATTTGCATAGAGAACATTTTTTCTTATGGCACTATGAATGGGGTTTCCCAAGGCATTTTCCCAGGGTTCTCTTTTTTCCTGGGGAAACTGCTCTCTACAGTGTTGTTTTTCTCAGTGTGGCATTCTGATCTTCATTGTCTGGGTAAATCAAAAAGCTGGCAGCATACAAAACTGAATTATTATTATTTTTTAATGTATTTAAATGACGTCTTTCCTTTGAGTTCTGCCTAGAGTATGAATGACTTGTTGCAAGGGGAAAAGTTCTCAGTTTGTACAATATAAAATCAGAATTGAAATGTTTCTTTGGTTTATTAGTGACACATACTTAACTGACAACTATATGTTGGTAATTCACTGCCAGTCATGGAGCTATAGATGCAGGATCCATACCATATATATAACTGGTGCACTTTTACCAATATTTATGCCATTTTGTGCACCTGATTTGGAAAAAAAATCCATCCTCTGAACTGGGACACCCCTCTTCCAAACACATGGAGGTAACACCTCCCCTTCAGGTGTGTTTGAGTTTCTTCTTATGGCAATGCAGTTTTCACTATTAACTCACACCTCCTTTGACAAGTGCAGCCACTCAAACTTTTAAGTATTTATGTATGTCAGGAGTACCATAGGTAAGTGACTCAGGTGAAGCTTTAGATGATTCTGCATGGTTGTGTACATTTTCCAACTCTTCCTTAAGTGAGTGATGGAAAGTGGAACTCTGGATGTACCCATACTGGTTTAGTAACAGATTTTGATTGTTTGAATAAGCCATTTGGTCTTTTTCCTTTACCTTGTGGGAAAACCAGAAAGGTATTTGCTTGGTGACAACTTTCTGAACCCCACCTTATTTCTGTGCTTCCCAGGAAGTGACAATGAATACAGTTCAGGTGTCCCAGGTTTAGCAACTGCCTGTCCTGTCCAGGACCATCAGTGCTGAGTTCTTACATTTTGACTGACTTAGGACAGGGTTGTGTTTCAGACAGAGCATGTATGGTTTGTTCTCAGGTATTGAATGAACATTACAGAAGTACAGCTGAGCTGGTTCTGCTGGAGGAGTCCGTCAAATTCTCACCTTCAGTACTAACCTCTGTTCAGCTCACTCATGGCAACAGATAGTAATTTGCTTACTGCTTCAGGAGCAAGCAATACCTGTGCTAGAATTCTAGGGGAGAGATGGGAAAGAATCACAACTGTATTATTTGGTATTATGTGTACTGCTGGCATAGATGTAAATGTCTTCCTTGACTTCGTTTTTCTAAGTTTTGTGGTCACTGTAGCTGTCACTATTAAACTGACTGAGTTCAGAGTAGTTTTAGTTTCCATACAAGCATAAAGATCTAATGTAGCATACAAAAGATAGCAGGCTTATGGTTGAAATACAAATATTAAAAACCACTGAAATTTGTTGGTGATGTAGATCACATTGGATACTAAATTTAAACTATGCTAGCTAAATGAGCCAGAAGAGAAATAAAAATGAAATATGGAATACTTCCATCTGGAAATAGAAGGGAGGTTTGGAGAATTACTTTTTGCACATGTCTTGGTTATGATTATGAATTACATGAGACTTGCCCATGTTGCTGAGCCCTTATTAAATCTCAGTAGAGAATATGATACATCATGACTAAAGCAGTAACTCTGTCTTGCAGAGTGTGCATTGTAGGTGGTGGCCTTTTGAATATGATAGTAAAAATAACCTTGTTCAGGATAGCATATTTAATGAATGCTTAATAATTAATACTTTCAAAAAAGTATTGCAGAGTCCTTCAAGACTTTATGGAAGTAGATCTCTGAAAATCCTAAGTGTACCGAATCAAGAAGGCTGACAGGAATGGGTATTACTTTCTGTTAATGTGCTATAGCTGATGAACCTGGGGTGAAAAAATGAAGTACTTGAGTGTGGAAGGTAATTTTTTGATTTTGAATGTAAGTAGGAGAAAAAAAATTAAGAGTGGATTGAAAACAAATGCCTTGATCTTACACTTTGTTTTGCATTCTGCATTTCCTCTGTGTCTGAACCCTGAGTGCATCTTCTGTCTTGAAGTTTAGTTAGTAGTCTTCAAGGTCATCTTTGATTGAGAGAGAAGCTGATGGGAGGAAAGCAGAGGGAGGGGCCTGGCACTTCTTTGCATTCTGGTTCTTCTTTAATCTGATGCTCTACTGTCTGTGTTGTATCCCAGATGTGTAAGCAGGTATGTGTGCCTGTCTTGTACTTTCTTGATCCTACCCTGGACCTGGACCTGTTGGCTGGGCATTCTGGCCTAATCTTGGAATTGCCTTGTCACTATAGACTTGTGATCCCTGGACTGCATCTAGCCCTGATCACTGTCTCTGGATCCAGCCCTGACCTGGACATGCCACTGAAGAGTCCTGACTTACTGCTCTCACCTGCCTTGTTTTCACTCTCATTTCCCAGCTTTCCTTCCTCTGCAGAAACAGCTGTCCCTTTCTGCTCTCCAGCAATTTGGATCTGAAAGGCAAATTTGTTAAATAGTTGTAAATTAAATGGAAAGATATATTTTTTCCAGCACATTAGCAAGATTTTTGTGAATAGTAAGCAAAGAAAAAGGTTGCTCTCACAGGTTGTGCAGTCTTCATGCTTGTAGGTTTTTAGAGATTGTCTGGATATAGTGCTGTGTTACTAACGTGGAGCTGGGTAAACTCAATTTGTTTTCTAGTCCTGTTTTAGTAATTAAGGTCTTTGCTTTGTTTATCATTTTGTGTGAATTGATGAAGTAAAGCAAAGTGTAAAATACTCCAGTATTGTTAAAAATAGATGAAATTAATACATTTAGTCAGAATGCTACTTATTTATTAGGACATTATTGCAAGCCTGAGAATCTCTGGATGAATTTTTCAATGAGCTTGAATAATTGATTGTTTTCTTCTAAGCCCCGAGTTGTCCACATCTCATAATTCAGCAGTCATTTCCCAAAAATGTGTTGTATCTTTATCTTTACAATTTTTCCTTAAAATGCAGTGAGAACGGAAATAAATAACTTGATTGTTTCTCTGTAATAAACCAGCTCCTAAAAACTTACTTTGCAGTAAATATTGCTAAAAATATTTTCATTTCCTTGCATGAAAGCTCATAAATGAACAAAAATTCCATGTATTTATTTATTAGTCTTGTGGGGTTTTGTTGCCATGCTTACAGCAGTATATCTCTGGAAGGGGAGAAAGAAAATACAGTTCCAGTTTCTGGTGGCTTTTATCGCTGGAGGAAACCAGAATAGGTTTATATATTTTTAGAATCATTCATATCTAATTTGTCTCACTTTTAGGTAAAGAGATGGACTGAATGACATTTTAAAGTGCTTTAAATTTTTCTTGTTATGATTTCAAAGCATTGCAGGATAATTTACAATAGAAAGGACTTAAGCAGGCTCACAGTTCAGTCCCATTTTCAGAACCGTGTCAGCTGTGAGGTCCAACAAGATGGCAAAGGGTCTTGAAACCTCTAAGGTCTGTCTGTAGACAGCAGAATCTTTCTGGGCAACCTTTTCTGAAATACTAGAGTGATATGTTAAAATGAGAGGAGGCACTCTGAATTGTCAGTTATTTATTGTGTGGAGTATTAGAATTTATAGCTATGAAAATTTAGTGTAAATGCATGAATTTGACTTGGAGAAAGATACCTAATGTGAAGAAAAATTGCTACTTGTAATCACCAGGGCTCTTCCAGTCGTAACAGTGGCAGTATTATCTGTAAGGTGTTCAGACACTTTGTGGCGTGATTGGAGTTGTATGTGGATCCAAATGTGCGCGTCCTTTGTTCTACAGCTGTGTCACTTTAAACAGTGGCAAAGACAGATGGAGTAAGCCCTGTGTGGAAGGGACTTGGGGGGCTGAGGAGAAGGGGAACCTGTTCTTCCTCCCTGTTCCTTACTTGCCCTGACTACCTTCTAAAGGGAAGTACGTAATTTTGCCTGCAGCGGTTCTGCAGGACTAGTGACATGCACTGCGGCACTGCATTTATTCTTGCTTCTTCTCTCATACAGTGACACGGGGAGTTGCCCCAAGGTGCCAAAGGTCAACTGTGTGCATGCGCATTAAACAGTGTCAAGAGACCTTTCAGCTCTTCATGACACGAGCAGGAAGGATCTCTTGATGTCTCAGCTTTTCTACTCTGCACTCATCATGCAGAGGAGAAGGGGAATGAAAAAGAAGTAGTAGGTGGGCAAAAGAACTGCTGCTGTGTACAGGGACTGGAGGAAAAGAGAGCAGGTTCCTTTCCTACCTGTCCCTCTTGAGCCCTACCTTGCTGAGAAGGAGGACCCTGCTCAGCGTTTAAAGTGCTGCACCTATTTTTCTGCTCTTGCCATGTCTACTAACCAGTCTATACCCATTAAACCTGAGGAGTAACCTTATTTTACAGCTTTCTTTTCCAGTCTCATGTTACAGGTTCGAGGGCACAGAGATGCTTTCATTTTTTTCACTGCTTATCATTAATTGTGCTCTGCTTTGCTCCTGGCATTATTGGACATTGCACTAAATGCATAACAATAATTGAGTACAGTGGTTTAGGGATTTACTACAGGGATGCATAATGAAAGTCAAGATTTTTCTACTGTATGATATGGTAAAATCCATACCATTCAGCCCTCTTACAGCTTCAAGCTCCCCTTACGTTCTAGGGATATCTTCATGGTGGGATTGATGGGGATGGTGACTACTTATAATGAGCTCTGAATAGTTCCATCAACACAGATGCTTTTTTTTCTCTTAGATTTTGGAGCTGTCTCAGGAACAGGTATTTTTGCTGGTGCCTAGTTAGTTATATACCTAAAAAAGCTGCCTCTATTTTGTGTTTCTCTGTGTGCTCTGGGGTTTGTGACAGAAGTGTGTATTTGATGGTATCACTTCCTTTCTGGGGTAACTTGCAGGTCAGCAGGACTGCAGTCACTAAGGTGAGCCAAGGTCAGGTTTGAGGGAAATGGGGAGTGACCACTCCTCATACGTTCTGCTGGGATTGAGTCTAAGGCTATTGTTGGTGACAGTCCTTACATTAGTGGTGTTCTGGGATTCTGTAAGTGGAAAAGAAGGGTTCGATGGCTGTTAGAATATCAGTGTTGTAGAAACGGATCAGTTTCTCAAGGTACAGCAAGAATATCTTGAGAGCTTTCTCACTAGTCTGAGGAAACCTATCTTAATTGTAACATATGTTAATTGAAGAAATATTCTGTCTTAATCATAGGATGTGTTTGTTACTTTATGTATTTGGGTAAAGTTGAGTACTTTGGATTTTCAGTGGAAAACCCTTCAATTTTACATTGTTTCTTGTTATTTAGTGGTTCTGGTCACTGGAAAAGAAAACTAGGTAAAACATATGCAGATCTTGACAGCTCTAGATACTTTAATTGTTGTATGTTCCTTCTGGTTTTCTCTTGGTAGGTTTAAATGCCTTTTATTGATGATTCAGGCTATCTAGACTGACTTCTGGTCTATTTCAATGCAATCTTATGTGGTATAGAGGCTTGGGAAGGAGAAACATCTCTAAATTTGCCTGTCTTAATCTGTTTACATGCAGTAACTTGTGCCATGAGGCAGGCAGGTGGGCGATGTAGTGTTCCATTTGAGCTCTGAATTAGAGTCCTGCTGTCTCTAAGGGCAAGAAATATTTATTTCCTGGTTGTAATTTTAGGCAGCAGACCTAAAATCTTGTGTTTGAACCTTGTCTGATGAAAAATGCACCTTTTTCATTAATGTGTCTGAAATCAGCAAGTGTAGCTGTTTATTTTGAATTTTTTAAAATGTAACTTATTAAACAGTAGGCATGTTAATTTGCAGACAGAATAAGAGATGCAAAATAGCATGCTGTTTATGCCTTTGTTAATCTGTAAATTCTAGTTAAAAGCACTTGTTTGGTAAGCTGTTTTATTGAAATTCAGATGTAAAAAATATGGCTGTACTATAAAACAATTTAAAGAGTAAGTCCTTAATGGGTGCAATGATTAATGTTATTCTAATGTATTCTAAATGTATCTTTGGAGATATTTGGCTATTTACTGTTTTATCCCTGTTTTCAGGGGAATTCAAATGGCATTGCTACTGTGGACATTTCAGCAGGTTTTGTGGGACTAGACAGCTATGTGGAGTTACCAGCTATCTTCCTCACAGCATTTGCAACATATGCAGGACCTTTCCTTTGGGCCGTCCATCTGCTATGCTACTTGAGTTCTGAAGTTAGCAGGTAATAAGTTTTGAAACAATGTAATCCTCCTCTAAGCACTGCAGATATAAACACCATCCAGAAAGTGTATGTATTTTCAAATGAACTTTTGTTCACATAATCTTTTTCCCTGAAAGTTATAGTTTTTGTACTAAAAAAATGCATGATACCTTTTTCCAGCATAAGTTTGTATCACCTAACTCTTCCATGTCCATTTTATCTGCACAAGTTTTTCTCTGGGAATATACATATATGTTTTACTAATTTTGTTTCTAAATGAACTCTCAGTATGCTGTGCTAAATTACTTTTTTTTTTTTTTAATGACAGCATGTTCTGCCTAAAAACATTTTTCTTGAAACCTTTTAAGTTAGAGACTTGAGAAGGCCTTTTTAAAGTATTAGAATAGAACTCAAATTTAATTAACATTATGTTCTTTGAATGTCCTTCTTTGACATAATGACATGCAAGGTTTTATAAATTAAACATACAATTATTGTATGCTACTGGTTATTGCAGTCATTTGTAGCTAAAATAGTTTTACTTCCTGGGTATCTTGTGTGGTGGATGAGCTAAAGTAAAATGAATTCATGCATTGGAATTTTAAGAAGACAGTCTTAAAACACTAATGTAATTTAAATATGTGCATATAAAATCCTGTTGGACTCTCTAAAATTGCTTTTAACTCATCATTCAGGGTATTTAAAATGAGTGATACAATATTTTGAGATAGGGGAGTTGTGAATTCCATATCATACCATATCAATGCACAAATGCTGGAACTTGATGTATTTTTATAGAATTAACATTTGACAATAACTCAATTCTTACCGTTTCAGAGTCTTTTCTCTGTTATCTGTGGAATCTAAATCTACTTTTTAATTTTTTGTTAATGATGAAAAAATACTGCAGTAGGCTTGGCAGATGGGATTTTAGACAGTATTTAGTTTATCACAACTTTTTGCCTTATGCATTGTCAACCTCTGCAAACCTTTTACTCCCTTTTATCTACACAATGTCACTCTGTCAGTGATTTTTTTTTCCTGGCTTCTCTGTTCTCCTTTTGCTTCTCTGTTTTGGCTATTCCCAAAACAGTGTACTTGTGTTGGCTCGATTGTGTTCATTAAAGGTGTAAGGAGATGGGATCACCAGCTGACTGAGCTGCACAGACCAGTGGAGGTTTTTGAGCCAAGAGAGACATGTTCTAGCAGACTAAATTTCTGCACAGTCACTGTGTCCATTGTTCTGGATTAACAAGCTCCTTTAACAAGTATTTACAGTGATTAACCTTTGTTCAGTGATTTGTTTGTCTGCTACATGGCTCTCTAAAGATGTCTAGCAGTCTCTACTTGGTTGCTGTGGATTTATGCAGACCAGTGCTGGGCCATCGAATTGATCTACTCATGTACTCCTTAGTATAAATTGAGACTCACTGTTGAACCTTACCTCTTAGTCTGAGGCCGACTATCCTGAGGCCATCTTTGGTCTTCAGTAGGTTGATATGGTCTAAGTACTGGTGTTTGAGTATACTTCTGAAAGCCAGTTTTTTCTCTGTTCATTCTAGTATTTTTTTGCTTCAGGAGGAGTAGATGTGGAGTACACTAATTATTGATGTTTTGATTTGTGTAACTTTAGAAAGCCCTTTTTTGAATTTTCCTTACCATCTGCTGACTTGACACCAAACTGAATTTTAACTCTGTTTCTAATGATCCCCAGTTTACCTTTAGTTACTACCTTGCTCAATCAATATATTTCTCCAGTATCCAAACTCTTCAAGTTTTCTCCATTCTTTCAGCTGCATTTAAGAAAAGAGTGAGCATGTACATATAAAAAGTGTTGCCACTTGTAATTATTCTGGTAAATATGTGACCCATGAATCTAGGTATTGCTTGCATTTTGTGAATGTCCTGTTTTTCCCAATTCCTTTATACCTCTGCTGAGGTTTGTTTAAAAGAGTGCTGTGCTGTTTAACTGTTCACTTACGTGTTTCTGCCGTGTTGTGTGCTTTTTTCAGGCCTACTCTCCATTCTTCACCATTACAATGTAGGTGCTTTGGAACTGACTCTTTTTGACTGAGCTTGAGCTGAGCAGAGTAGAGAACACTGCCTTGTTGACACCGTCTGGGGAAGGAGGGCGGAAAAAATGAGCTCTCATAATTTAAAGAACTGCAGTTTTATTGTTTAAAACTTAGACTGCAGACTGTGATGAACATTAACATACAATGAAGAAGAAATAATAACTTACAGCATGGTTTTGGAAAGCTCTTCTAACAAAATAGTGAAAAACTTTTGGTGACAAAATCTTTGAGTACTTGTACTTGTTTTATATTGCATCAAATAATATGCCTCTTTGGTAGTGTTGGTTGTTGTTCTGATGTGTTCGTGGTTGAATTTTTGCAGATTAAATCTCAGCTAGTAGTGTTGCCAGGTACAGTGCTGGCTTAACCTGCTGTCAAGTGGGTAGCTATGGCCTGTAACACCCACATCACTGATGTAAGTAAATTCCATCAAGCAGCATGTGTCTGTAGCCATTTTAAGGTTCATTTGGGTGAATGGGTACTGTTTCCTCAATGAAACAGTACGTAAGTGTGGACTGGAATCTCTAGCTGCTGGGACTTGCATAAATTGGTGTGTTAATCTGCTCAGAAC
Source organism: Sylvia atricapilla (assembly GCF_009819655.1). NCBI lineage: Eukaryota > Metazoa > Chordata > Aves > Passeriformes > Sylviidae > Sylvia > Sylvia atricapilla. The sequence continues at coordinate 43,681,220 of NC_089174.1, forward strand.
TTGGTCTATATGCTTTTTATTTTACTCTTGTTCTTTGCCATTGCTGTCCAAATAATTCTTATTACTTGCTTGTTACTCCTTGGAACCAAAGCTGAAAATGCAGAAGGCAGGGAGTTGGCTGCTTCATGTGTTTTCTTAAGCATATGGGAGACTAAATTTTTTTAAAGAAGGTGCTAGATGCTTTAGGATGTTCTTTATAAAAGCTTATTATTAACTGCTTTATAGCAATGTGCCTTAGTCAGTGGAATTCAAACCCCTACTTTTTGGTGTGGTCCTGAGAGCAAGATGAAGATGTGCCTAGAACCACTCAGCAGTGTCATTATTAGTGAAGAGCCTTGCATTCTGCAGTTTGTTTAAGAGCTGTTGCATGTGAGGAGGTTGGCCTGGATAGGAAATCCAGGTCTGTTTTTGTTAATTTCAGCCACTTAGCAGAGCCCATGTAATTTACAGCTGCATCAGTTGGGTTCACTTACCAGAGCTTCTTGCTGAAATTCTTTAAAGCTGCATTGCCTTGGGCATCACTGCCTACGGGCAAATATGCATACATACCCTTCCCTCTTTCAGCACTTTGTGTTTATGAAGCCACAGAGTTCTTGAGTCAGGAGTCCAACCCTCCTGAACAAAGGAGAGTCATTCAGAGCAAGCATAAATGCTCCAGGGTCTTCCTGAGCAGCCTGTTCCAGCATATGGCAGTACTTGGAGTTAAACAGTTATTCACTGATGTTTAAGGGGAATTTGTTGTATATCATTCATCCTTTTGCTGAGCACCAGTGAGAAGTGTTTGAGTACATCTTCTTTACTTCTGCCCATGAGACATTTATGAACATTGGTGAGAATCCTGGCAAACTTTCTCTGCTCAAGGTTAAACAGTCCTGGCTTTCTCAGCCTCTCGTTTTGTCAGATGCTCCAATTCCTGAGACATCTTTGTGAACTTTCAGTGCATTTGCTCAGTACAGCTGTGTCTGTCTTGTACTGGGGATCCCAAAAATGGATCCAGAACCCCAGATGTGATCTCACAACTGCTCAACAGGGAGAAGATCACCTCCTTCAGCCTGCTGTCCCCACTTCTTGAACTACAGCCCCAGCTTGGTTCATGAGAACATTGCTTGTTCATGCTCAGTGTGTCCAGCAGGAATGACATACGTCTTCTCTACCTAGCTCTTTCCAGATGGTCAGCTCCAAGCCTGTTCCAGTGCATGGTGCAGAATTTGGCATCTCCCTTTGTTAAGCATCTTGAGTTTCTTGTCAGTCCATTTCTCCAGCCTGTCAAGATGCCCTGAGTAGTAGCAGACCCAGCTGCAGACCCAGCTCCTGCACAGACTGTTCCTCCCAGTTCTGTATTGTGTGCAGACTTGCTGAGGGGGCACTGCCCCATCACCTAGGTCATTAGTGAAGACATTAAACAGTACACACCCCTGTGTGACATCCTGTGGTTGTTCACTGTTGACTGGCCTTCAGATGAGATTCCTGAAACATCTCAGTAGTTTTTCAGTTCACCTGAATGCCCGCTTTTCCTAGCCTGGACTGCATCAGTTTGCCTGTGGAGATGTGATGAGGAGCCTACTTGTGAGATGAAGGGGCATTAGATACATGTAGCCCATATGTATTTTGCTTGTATGATAAGGTAGAATGGAAGATAAGGAGGTTTTCAGGTAGTACAGTTGCTGTGGAAATGTAGTTGGAAGGCCTTAAATAATTTGCTTTCATCTGAACAAACTAGTGAAACTATAAGATATTCTCCTCATTTGGAAAGGTAAATGTGTTTCTAAAATAATTAAGTGGCATGTGATAGACACTAACATGGATATTACTGCCACTTTTAATCCTTCAGGCTCTCCTGAAAAACTTGGCAGCATAAATGTGAAGGGATTTTCACAGACAGAAATAGAAAGAGCTCTTTAGGTTCAGTCTCCATGGAAACTGTGCAATAACTCTTGAAACTATTTTTGAGATGGAGTGTACTGATTAAACTGATGCCTGAACTTAACCAAGTGTTCTGTGTGTGACTTGCATAAATTCCTGTGAGCACCTGGTTCATGTAAAGGGTAGTTTTTATGGTAACCACTCTATTGCTCTGATCTAAATTAGAACTTTGGGTTTTTGGGTCCTTACGACTGGAAAAGGGCCATGATGTCAAAAAATTTGACCTATATTATATGACCCCACTGTGCAGTACACTCCAGATGGATTCTGTTTCCAAGCTCCTACCCAAACAAAATTGTCATGTGGTTGATGTTCACAGTGTTGTGTAATTACCACTCTTCAGTTAGGCATCATGATAGTTTTCAGATAACCAGTACATTGAAATCTGTGTTTTAGCTGGTTTAGTTAGTTAGGTGTCAGGGTGAAGTGGTGGGTGTTTCCTAGCACTAGAAGCCTTCATGCCTATTAGCTTTTGTTACTCAGATCTCAAAAGTTGTTAACAGTGTTTTCACATTAGCAAATAGCTTTCAGATAACTAAAATGGATGTATCCCCAACTGGAGGCTGTTAATAGTTGCATAACTTTAACATTTTGCCTTGACTTTGTTAATGTAGAACACTGTCACAGGAAACTTAAATTTCGCTCTGAATTATTTTATAATGCTGATCTAAACAGAATTAGGAAGGTGTGCTAGCTAAAGGAATTTCACCAGTTAATGTCAGTTTTTGCCATCTTCAACCTAGTGTGTTTGATTGAGTCCAACGTTCACTACTCATGTTAATCCATTAATAATTTTTCTTTCTGACATCAGCTGGACATGCAGTGTTTCAATATACCTTTTTTTGAGTCTTAGGTAGAATGTGGAGCCCTCCTCAAAGACAAAGGACAATCCAAACATTTTCCAATCACTGAACCCTTCAATATTTTATACAAGTAGTTTTTAATTCTTCTGTTTAACTCCATTCACTCTTGCTTAGGTTAACTAAAGCTGAAAAATGTTATTATCTAAGAGTATATGCTGCTGCTTTCTCTAAAATTGTAATACTTGTTATCATTGTACTGCCAGCAGTCTCTCTAAATAAATAAAAAGAAATACAGAGGTCATCTACTTGATTGTTGATATACATGGAAATCTAGAAGTGATTGGCTAAAACTGGGCCGAGTTTTTGTTGCCACAAGCTGGAAGAGTATTCTACTCACTTAGGTTTTCTGTGAGATGCTGTCATTGTAGAGATGGCTGAAGATTTCTCTGGGACTTTGTTACTGCTTTGTGATAGATACCTCTTCATTCACTTTGTTGGAATAATGATGTTTCCTATGAGACTTTCATCAAGCAGCCATGGCTCTGAGTAGTGAAAAGTATTTTCTAATGAGAAAGTGGTCCAGTAAAGTAGGGTTGTCTCTGTTATAAGCAAATAACAAGTTACTTCAAAGCCATTTGCAAAATAAATATCATCCTTTTGCTCCATGGATCAGTTTTAGGAGCTGAGCACTTTCTAAGTAAATATTAAGGAAGGCTATGTGCACAGAATTTATAAATACACAGATTTGGTGTAGGTTAGGTTATTTTGCTTTCTGTAGATAAAAGTAAACATCTGAATAGATTTGGAACTTAAAATATTGTGATCTAATTTTTGGTTTAGTTAGCACATCCAACACGAGGTTTGCTTTCCAGTAATGACTGATGACCCTAATTGAGAACTTGTCCTCCAGTGTGCTAGGTAATGCCCAAGTCATTGAGACTTAATCACTTGGCTTTTAAATGGTCTTACTGATGCTATTTATTGCAATTGCTATGAGATCTGTTCTCATCGACAGAGCTGCAGTCTTAGGTAGAGACCACTTTGAGTAACATCACCTATACTTTTTAATTTAAATGGTCTGTCACTTTTTCTTCATGGTTAATACTGAATTGAAAGGGTTCTGAAAATCTTTTTAATTTCTTCCCAAGCTCTGATTTGAGGTTGTCATGGTTACATTGTCTTCTTCCTCTTGTTCTTCTGGTTTTGATGTGACTTTTGCTCAAGAGCACATAGCTGAGTTGACAGTTCTCATCCCATCTTTAGACCTGCAACTACCTACAGTGTAAATATGCAATACCACTTTGCTGTACAAAAGGGTGCAGTATTTGTTCTTTATTTTTGTTTGGAATCTCTGTGTTGTGAGAGAGTATTTTTCTGCCATCCTCATGGTTAGATTGCCCAATGTTGCTTACACAGAAGAGTTCATTAAATGTTAATACATGCAAAGCTTATTGAATATATTAAGACAATCGGTATTTACCATGTTGGACATGAGTAACCTAGGGGAAATTCTATGTTCCAATGGTAAGCATGCAGAGTATCCTCAGAGAATTATGACAATCTAGTCAGAAACTGTTAGCAGGATTCTAAAAGGATTTGAAAAGCTGAAAAGATAATAATGAAAGGTTGATTAGGTTTTGTGTCTGTAAATAACTTATGGCAGTTCTTCCTATTGTTACTAAACTATGGTACTGGAATTTAACAGAGGAAAGCTAACTTTCCTCAAAGTTGCAGGATAATAGGTGGTCATGCAGTGTGTTGTTTTCAAAAAACACATCATTCCACAATAAGTGGAATTTTAGTAAATTTGTATGAAAGGGATTAGGTTTTTTACACTGCCATGTAAGAAAATTTGATTAGTCAACCCAGCCGATAGTAGGTGAAGGACTGTGAAGCTTAGTGCTGCTATAAAATGAGGTTTCTTTTTCCTGTGTGCTTTCCTGCTGTCTCTGACTCACTGTCCTTCACTGTATGTTGCTTGCTGTCTCTCCTCTAATTCCACTGTATCCCTTACTTTAGCTTGTTTGGTATCTTCCCTGTCCTTTCTTGTTATTCTTTTGCAACAACCACCCTGCCCCAAACTTCCCTTCTCTCTTGGACATGCTTTGTACCTGTTTCTCATGCTTTCTCTCACTTGCATGTGCATCACCTCTCTCCCTCTCACACTTGCATCAAGACAAGACTGCTCCATGCAGACTGAGGAGAGAGACCAAGACAGAAGGCATAGAATTATGAGAGTAAATATTTATTTATGCACGTGAGGTGTCCCAGTCAAATTGAGGCACCTGTATATGGTTTAACATCTCTGTTCATGCTCCTCTCTCACTGTGTCAGTCTTACTCTTCGTCTCCGTCTGGTGCTACACCTGTCTTCTCTCCACCCCGCACAATTATTCCTTCCTCTTGCTTTCCTACCCTGTCAGACTCTTGCCCTTCTTGTGCACTTTGCCTGTCTCTCATGGCTGTTCTTTCATCACACCTCATGTTTGGGTTTTCTGCCTCTTTTACATGATGACTTTTCTCACTTGCCACATGGCTGTGCCTCCTGCCCCTTGTGCATGTGCTTCCTGTCCTGGCTGTGCTTACCTCCCTCTCATGGGCTTCCCCACTCTCCTGCTCTCCTCTTCAGTGCACTCCTGTCACTCTCATGGCTCTGACCCCTTGCAAGCATGCTTCTCCCTGTTTTGTGCTTCTGCATGAGCTTTCCTCCTCCTCCACTTACTTAGTCACTTCATGGCTCCCTGACTCACCATCATGGCTTTTTCCCTTCTCTCATGCTCACTTTTTCCATCTCCCAATCATGCTTGGTCCTTTTCACATATGTGTTCTTCCTGCTTTATGTGCTCTTTACATCTTCTCTCACACACTTGTCTCCTTCTTTCACATTTCACCTTCTTTCTCCTGCTTCCGTCACCTTTATGGTCTTCCCCTCTCTGGCACACTTCTCTTTTGTGTGTTCCTGTCTTGCATTTCTCCTCTTGTATGCTTCCCCTATAATGCAAGCATCAGCATCCAAGCGTGTTCTCCCTCTTGCAAGCATGCAAATGCTCTCCATCACTCATTTGAATGTGCTTTCTTTTTCTCTTGCTTTCTTGTGCATATTTGGTCTCTTGTGTCTTGTGTGTCCTTATGTCTCTTTTTGTGCCTTCTTTCCCTTTTGTAGCTTTTCTTCTTTCTTGCATGCTTTCCCATGTCTCACAGATTTTCCAGCTCTCACATGCACCCAAATACTTTCAAATTGCTTCCACTCTCCTTTTCTGTCCCATGTTAAATGTTTTACCTGGGTCCTCGTCTTCTCTCCCACCCTTGTTCTTTCACATGCCTTTTCCTCTAGGACTTCCCTTTGTCTCTTTGTCTTTTTCTTTCTTCTTTGTATGCTTTGCAGTCTCTTGACAGACATACTTTCTTGCATGCACTCTGCCTCTCCTAATCTTGCAGTGCATCTTTCTTCCCACTCCTTTTCTGTCCTTTCCATCTCTGTAGTTTTCCTTCTAAATCTGTAGAGCTTCCCCCAGCCATGTTTTTGGCTTGTGTTGAACCTGGTTTTTTTCCTTTTTTCACCTCTTACATTTGCATTTCCTCCTTGGAGATTCCCTGTCTGTCTTTCAGGCCTTCTTGAGTCCTTCCCAAAACTGAGTGGCTTCCCCTCCTCTCTCCCCTCTGTCATTATCTCCACTTGTTCCTCTTCCCTTACTCTGTTGTTCCTCTCCCACATCTCTTTCCCCTCTCACTATGAGGCTTCTTCTCTCTTTCGGCACCCATATTTCCCTCTGTCTGATAGGCTTTCCCTTTTTCTCATGTGCTTTGCTTTGCCTGCGCTTCATCTGTATCTTGGTCAATGATCTGTACAAGTCACCCTCTGTCAATTTGCAGATGACACCAAGTTAGGTAGGAATGTTGATCTGCTGGAGGACAGGAAGGCTCTGGAGAAGGAACTGGATGGGCTGGATTGATGGGCCATGGCAAATGAATGGTATGATACTCAATAAGGCCAAGTGCCAGGTCCTGCCCTTGGGTCACAACAACCTGCAGGCTGGGGGCAGAATGGCTGGAAAGCTTCCTGGTGGAAAAGGACTGGGGATGCTGTTGTCAGCAGCTGAACATGAGCCGCTGAGTGCCCAGGTGGCCACAAAGGCCAGTGGCATCCTGTCCTGTATCAGCAATAGAGTGGCTGGTGGGACCAGGGCAGTGATTATCTCCCCTGTACTGGGCACTGGTGTGGCCACACCTTGAGTGCTGTGTCCAGTTCTGGGCCCCTCACTACAGGAATGACATTGAGGTGCTGGAGCATGTCCAGAGAAGCGTAGTGGAGCTTGTGAAGGGTCTGGAGCACAAGTCTTATGAGGAGCAGCTGAGAGAATGGGATTATTTAGCCTGGAGAAAAGGAGGACAAATTTTTAATTCCTTTCCACAGAAAGAAAGTTGTAACAAGGTGGGGGTCAGCAATTCTTCCAATTACGGAGCCATTGGACAAAAGGAAGTGGCCTCAACTTGGGCCAGGAGAAGTTTAGATTGGATATTAAGAAAATGTTTCTTCACTGAAATGATTGTCAAGCATTGGAACAGGCTGCCCAGGGAAGTAGCTGAGTCACCATCCTTAGAGGTATTTAAATGTGCAGATGTGGCACTTTGGGACATGGATTAGGGGGGCACTTGACAGTGCTGAGCTCATGATTGTGCTCAAGGATTTTAAAAGTCTTTTCTAACCTAAATGATTCTGTATGCTTTTTGCATGAATGCTCCCTCTCATGCTTTCACTCCTATCCAGTGCTTGCTTTCTCCTGCATGTTTTGCCTCTCCTGCCTTTAGCCTGAATATTGTGCTATGCCTCTCATGTGCCTTTTTTTTTTCTTGTAACTCTGAACTTCGCTTTCATATTCTGTCACTTTGTTCTTGTGCTTTGACCTTTGCCTCTTGTGTGTACTTCCCTCCACTTGTGTATTTCTTATTGCACACATTTTCCCTCCCTTGTACATTTCCCTCCTTACGTCTCTTTCATTCCCTTCTGCATGTTGTCATCTTTACAGGCATGTTGCCTCTCTCTCACATACTCTGTCATTCATGTGGGCTTTACCTGTCACGTATTCTGCTGTTCCTTCATTTGTGCTTTGTCTCTTGTGTCATGTGCTTTGCCTTTTTCTCTTTTTTTCCTCTTCTTTCTGCCTCTCTCTCCTCAGTGTTTTGTGCTCATGCTTTACCTCTTGTGCATGTGCATTTTGTCTCTTTTGTGTGTGTGCTTTGCCACTCTTGTCTCCCTCATATGCATTTTGCAGCTTTGTCTTTTATGCTTTGCAGTCAGTGTGTCTATTTAGGCATTTTATTCTCCTACTCTCTCTTTCTGTAGTGTCTAATATTCTCCTCTCTCATGCATTTCCATCTTCAGTTTTTCTCTCCTTGCACTTTGTCTCACTGCAACTTTCTGTCTCTGATTATCTCCCTTGTGTCACTTGCTGTACTGCTGTCAGCCTCACTGTACTTTTCTCATTGGCTTACTCTCTCTCCTTTTCAATCACACCACCCAACCATTCTTCTCCCTCCTGAACTTTCCATCTCTGCATCTCTTTTTGCCTCCCTCTTCCCCATCAATCTATCTCTCTTTGGCCTCTGTCCTCTTGCTTCATCTCTTCTGTTCTGTCTCCTGTCTTTCCACCTCCTTGAGATGGGCTTTTCCTCTCTCATTTGTGTCCCTGCCCTGCAGCTTTTCTTGTCTTCCAGACATGTTTTTCCTCCCACTCACTTCATTTCCTGCATGTTTTTTCCCATGCTTGCATTTTTACATTCTCCCTTGCTTTGCGTCTTTCACTTTCTCTATTCCTCATGTGCTTTCCTGCATCTCTGACACATTTTCGCATGCACTTTCCCTCCCTTCCATGCTTTCACTCCCTTCCTTGTGTTTTCCCTACACTGCTCGGTATTTCTTGCTCTCAGCATCCCACTGCCTTATTTCTCTATCCATCTGTCTCTTTGACTTTTTCTTTGTCTTAGATATGTTTTCTCTCCCTCATCTTCTCACAAATGACCTCCCAGTTTCACTCTTATTTTTCATCTCTTTGTGCAGCTTCTGCCTTTGTCTCTGCTTGTCTTAGGCTTTCTCTGGACTCCTCTCTGCCTTCCACTTGTCTCTCTCCTTCCCTGTTTTCCATCTTAGCAGTGTGCTTTTTTCAGTCAGTTCTCTCTTACCTCTCAACCTTTGCCTCCCTCTTGGCCATGTTGCCCCCTTCCCAAAGAAAGTCTGCCTCCTTCTTGTAGATGTGCTTTCTGCCTCATCTGTCTATTAAGGGCAAGAGGATTCTAGCCCATGAATTAGCAGGACTCTTTTGGTGGACTTTGAACTAGGTAAAAAGAGGGAAAGGGATGCAACTAGACTCTCCAGAAACAAGCCCTCTGGTGGTAAGCCAGAGTCGGGTGAAATCAGCAGTCCAGTTGAAGTGTATGTACACACTAATGCACACAGCATTGTAACAAACAAGAGGAGCTGGAAGCCATGGTACAGCAGGAAAGCTATGACCTTGTTGCCATCACAGAAACATGGTGTGGTGACTTGAGATTAATGATGATAGGGTTGAGCACTAATGGGTAAGAATCAGGGAAAGGCCAACAAAACTGACATCCTGTTGAAAGTCTGTTATAAACCACCCAACCAGGAAGAAGAGGTGGATGAATTATTCTATAAGCAGCTGGAGGATATTTCAAGATTTCCAACTCTTGTTCTTGTAGATGACTTTAACCTGCAGATACCTGCTGAGAACTCAGCACAGCAGAGAAGAGGCCGACTATGAGGTTCTTAGAGTATATGGAGGACAACTTCTTGTCACAGCTGGTGAGCGAGCCTGCCAGGGGAGGGACAATGCTAGTAGACCTCCTATTTGCAAACAGAGAAGGGCTGGTGGGAGATGTGGTTGTTGGAGGCTGTCTGGGGCACAGTGATGATGAAATTTAAGTTTTCAGTATTTGGTGAAGCAGAGAGGGGCATCAATAAAACTTTCAAACTGAACTTCCAGAGGGCAAACTTTGGCCTATTCAAGAGACTTACTTGGAGAGTTCCTTGGGAAGCAGCCCTTAAAAACAAAGGGATCCAGGACAAATGGGACATACTTCAAAACAGAAATCCAGAAGGCACTGGAGCAGACTGTCCCTATGTGCCAAAAGATAAGTCATCAGGGAAGACAACTAGCCTGGGTTCTAGCAAAGAACTTCTGAAGAAACTAAGGAAAAGAAAGATGGTGTATCACCTTTGGAAGGAGGGTCAGGTATCTCAGGAAATGTTTAAGAGAGCTGCTAATCACATAGGAAAAAAATTGGGGTGCCAAAAGCCCAGCCAGAACTCAATCTGACCACTTCTGGGAAGGACAATAAAATATATTTTTATAATTACAGTAATGGGAAAAGGTGGGGCAAGGATAACTTCAATTCTCTATTAAACGTGGGAGGGAATTTAGTAACTAAAGATGAGGAGAAAGCAGAGGTACTTAACATCTCCTTTGCCTCAGTTTTCAGCAGAAAGACAGTTTGTCCTCAGGACAACTATCCTTGTGGGTTGGCAGATGGTGTCAGGGAGCAGAATGGTCTCCCCGTTATCCAGGAGGGGGCAGTCAGAGAACTGCTGAGACACTTGGATGTTCATGAATCTATGGAACCAGATGGGATCCATCCCAGGGTGATGAGGGAGCTGGCAGATGAGCTTGTGAAGCTGCTCTCCATCATTTACCAGCAGTCCTGGCTCACTGGTGAGGTTCCAGATGACTGGATGTTGGCAAATGTGACACCCATCCACAAGAAGGGCAGGAAGGAAAATCCAGGACACTACAGACCTGTCAGCCTGACCTCAGTACCTGACAAGATTATGGCACAGATCATCTTGAGTGTGGTCACATGGCACCTACAGGATGACCCAGGGCTCAGATGCAGCCAGCATGGATTTAAAAGGGGCAGGTCCTGCCTGGTCAGCCTGATCTTTTATGAAGAGGTGACTTGCCTGGTGGATGAAGGGAAGGCTATGGATTTTGTTCTTTGGACTTCAGCAAGGCCTTTGACACTGTCTCTCACAGCATCCTCCTGGAAAAGCTGGCAGCCCACAGCTTGGACAGGAGCTGGGTTAAGAACTGGCTGGATGGCCAGGCCCAGAGACTGGAGGTGAATGGTGCTGCATCCAGATCGGGGCTAGTCACTAAGTGGAGCCCCCCAACGGTCTGTGTTGGGACCAGTCCTGTTTAACACCTTCACTGATGATCTGGACAAGGGGATCAAGTCCACCATCAGTAAATTTGCAGATGACACCAAGCTGGGAGCAAGCATTGCTCTGTTACAGGGTAGGAAGGCTCTCCAGAGGGACCTGAACAGGCTGGATGAGTGTACTGAATCCAACAATATGAAGTTTAGCAAGTTCAAGTGCCAGGTCTGAGACTTAAGTCACAACAACCCCTTGCAGCACCACAGGCTGGAGCCGGTGTGGCTGGACAGTGCCCAGGAGAAAAGGGATCTGGGGGTACTGGTCAATAACTGACTGAGCAGGAGCCAGAAGTGTGCCCAGGTGGCCAAGAAGGCCAAAGGCATCCTGGCCTGGATCAGGCATGGTGTGGCCAGCAGGAAGAGGGAGGTCATTCTTCCCCTGTACTCAACACTGGTTAGTCCACACCTCAAGTGCTGTGTCCAGTTCTGGGCCCCTCAATTTAGGAAGAACGTTGAAATGCTCAAATGTGTCCAGAGGAGGGCAACAAGGCTGGTGAAGGTCCTGGAACACAAGCCCTTTCAGGCAACTGAGGTTGTTTAGCATGGAAAAAAGGAGGCTCAGGGGAGACCTTATCACTCTCTGCAACTGCCTGAAAGGTGATTGTAGCTAGGTGGGGGCTGACCTCTTCTCCCAGGCAACAGCTGAGAGAATGAGAGAACACAGTCTTAAGCTGCTCCAGAGGAAGTTTAGGTTAGACATTAGGAAAAAAATCTTCACTGAAAGAGTGATTGGGCGCTGGAATTGTCTGCCCATGGGGGTGGCGAAGTCACTGTCCCTGGAGGTGTTTAAAAAAGGACTGGACATGGCTCTCAGTGCCATGGTTTAGTTGATGAGGAGGTGTCAGGTCATAGGTTGGACTTGGTGTCAGGTCAGAGGTCTCTTCCAACCTAGTTCATTCTGTAATTTTCAGTAAGTATCCTTCTCTTTTCCCTTTGTTATCCCTTTCTCTTTGTCTCTATCATTTGCCCCTTAGCCTCAGGCATGCTTCTCCTCCTTTGATGTGCTTGTTCTCCTCTTTCCTCACAGATTCCTCTCTCAAGCATTTCCATTGTCTTGGTCACCCCATCTGACATGATTCATCTCTTTTGTGCACTGTACCTGCTGTGCTCCTGTCTTGCCTCATTCAGGTGCTTGTCTGCTCTTGTGGATTTGCTTCACCTCTCTGGTGCAGTTGCATTCTCTGGCATACTTGTCCACTTCCCGATGTTATTTGCTACTTGCTCCTGCTTTGCTGATGTGATTTCCCTCACACCTGTGCTTTCAGTCTCTTAGGTTCTGTTCTTCTTTCTCTTACATCTTACAGTGGGATGCCTTACATCCCACTCTCACTGGTCCCTTCTCCCCTACTAGTGCTTGCCAGCATTCTCCCTTCCCTTTCCTTCTCTCCCTTTATTGTCCCACATACATTCTTTTTTAATTGGCACACTTGTTCACATGTCTCCTTCATTCCATCTCCTTCATTCCATGTCTCTTTCATGAATCTCACTTCTCTATCTTCTTCCTCAGACATGCCTTTCCTCACTCTTTCTAGTGTTTTCTCTCTTACTTTCACTATGCCTTTCTTGTTTGGCATTTCTCTTGTGCCTTTGCTGTCCTATTTGTTTATTCTTTCTCAGGTGGTTCCCTGTCTCATGTCTGTTCTAATCACTTCATATCACTTCCCTCTCTCTTGTGTGCTTCATCTCTTTTTCATGCACTTCTCTCTTGTGATTTTATTTTCCTCTTCCATTTTCACCTGATTTTTTCCTCCCTCCGCTTACTGGCATCCGTGTTTGCTTTGCCTTTCTGACGCTTTGCCTCTTTCCCTCTTCTTCACTTCTAGCTTTTTTTTCCTTGCACTTTTTTTTCCACAGGTTTCCCACACACTTTTCCTCTCTCTGTGCCCTTTACCCATGTGTAGTGCACCTTGTGCCTGTCTGTCTCAACAGCCTCCCTCTCACATGCATCCTCCACACTTCGATGTGTTTCCCCTCTCACATGAATTCTTGTCATGCTTACATTATCTCCCATGCGTGCTTTTCCTTGCTTGCTGTTCTCATTCTCTGGCACTCCTCTCTCTCACATGTATTACTATTCTCCTTTCTGTGTCTTCCTCCCTCTCTTGCATGCTTTCTGTCTCACAAAATTACCCTTCCTGTTTGCACTTTCAATACCGCTTGTGCTGTCTTGTCTAGTGTCATTGTACCCTCTCTCTTGCTGTCACTATCCCTTTGTCTTGCTCCATCTCTTTTTCTCTAGCTTTCTCTCTCTCCTCATTCCCTTTCTTATTGTCCTCAGTTCTCCCTCACCTCCCTCTTTCTTCAACTCCCACCCTCTCTGTCACTTGCCTCGTCTTTCTCATACACTTTCCCAGCAGTATATTATTTGCTTCCCTTTCACCTGCCAGGTCTCTCTGTCATGTGCTTCGCCTGAACTTTGCATGGTTTACTGATGTCATGTTCTGCTCATCTTGCTCTTTCTCACACCCCTTCCGCATCTTCACCTCATCTATATTTCCATTGTCACACACATCTTCCCTCATGCTGTCATTCAGTTTTATTGTCTGGTTTTTGTCTTGGACGTGCACTTTGTGTCTGCTTTCTAATGCTTTGCTTCCGTTTCATGTTTTTTCTTTCCCTTGTGCTTTATTGTTTTCTTTTTTATCTTGTGTCGAGTCTTTCTCTCTCACTAACCTCCTCTCTCATGCTTTCCCACCTTTCTCATATTTTTCCTCTTGGATTTCCCTTTCACTTGTGCTTCCAGTCTCTGGCTTATGCTTTCCCCCTCTAGCTTGCTACCTCCCTCTCTATTGCTCTCTGTCCTTGTCCCAGTTGCTGCCCTTCACACTTCTCTAGCTGTACATCTCTTACAGTATGTTTCCCTCTCTGTCATATGCTCTTACTGATGTCCTCAATGTTCATGCCCTCTCTCTTGAGTGTACATTTTCTCTCTTGGATGCACTTTGACCCCTTCTCTTGCCTTCTGTCTCTTGCTTGCATGCCTTCACTCATTTGTGTGTTGTCTTTCTCTTGCACACCCTTCCTCTCCATGGCTTTGCTCTTCTCTGCCCCCCTTTCTTGCATGGTTGTACAAGGCACAGAGTTCTCCTCTCCTCTGTTTGTACTTCCTCTCTTACTCTTAACTGTCATTTTCCCGTGCGCTTTTTGAGTTTTATTATCTCTTCTTGCTTTCCCTTCTCCCTTCTCTATTTCTCTTCCTGGTTTTCCTTCCCTCTTGCACATGATTTCCTGTTTTTCTCCATCTTCCCCACACTCATCTCTCTATCATGTGGTCTCGTTTTGCCACTTTTTAGTTTTCTCCCTTGCATGCTTCATGTCACTCACTCACTTGCACTTTAGCTCCAGCACATGCTGTCACTCTTGGTTGTGCTTCTTGGTGTCTCTCACTCAGTAGCACTCCTCTCACTCTCTACTTGCTAGTTCCCCCTCTTTTTGCATTCCTCTCCTCTATAATTTAATTCATCTTGCTGCCCCCTCACTTTCCCTCCAAAATGCACCCTAACACTCCATCTCTTGTTTCCTTACTCTTCTTGCCTCTCATGCACCTTGGCACTCGCTGGCATACACAGGTTCTGTCACTCCCACATGCTTCTTCCCCATCAGTCTGTCTCTCCTGGGGTCTTTCCCTCTACCTTGCACTTGCTTCACACCTCTCTGGACATCCCTTCCCTCCCACCCACTATACCCTTGGCTTCCCCTATCTGACATCTTTCACCCTGTTACCCTCTTTTACTTTTTCACGCACTTCCCTCTATCACTTTCTTGCTTGCTTTCTCACACTTGCCTTACAGGGCTTCCCTTTCTACCATGCTTTTCTTGGCTCCTGCTCTTCTGCATATGCACTTCCCTATCCCCATTGCATTCCTTACATTTTTTTTTCCTTGTGGGTTGTCTCACACATTTCTCTTTTATACTGTATTTTCTTTAATGCTTTCTCTTGACCACATTTAGTTTCAGTTGAACAGTATCCCAGTATATCAGTCTCTCTTGCTTGTATTTTTCTAGTTTCATGCACACTGTCTTTTTATTACCTGTGCCATCACTTGCTTTTTCACTTTTCCTCTTCTCTTTTGTTCATGCTTTCTGTCTCTCTTTCACACATTCCATCCCTGTTAATTTTTATACTTATTATTTTTATACTTACTATTTTTTATTTTTATACTTTCCTTTTAAGTTCAGTTCCTACAGTACTCTCTCTCTCTCATGCCTTTACTTTGTTGCATGTGCTTCTCCTTTGGTCTACTACTACTACTACTTCCTACTACTAAGGTAGTTTTCCTTGCTTGCCCTTGTATACTTTTCTCCCTTGTGTATGCTTCTCCTCCCTTTCTGCCTTACACTCTTACTGTTGGTTTCCCCACCTTTCAAGTTTTTACTCCCTTGCATGCATGCTTTCCTTCTCTCTCTATAGTGTGTCACCCTTCTTCTGCATGTATTTTTCCTCCCCATCTCACAGTCTTCTGCTTGCTCTCTACTGATTATTCTTACCCTTTTGTTCTTGCTTTTACTCTCCCTCTCTAGGGCACTGTTGTGGTTTGAAAACAAACCAAGTGGGAGGCTCTAAGTCAGAAATAAAATTTAATGAGAAGAAAAGGAAAATAAAATAGAATAAAATAAAATAAATACAAAAAGAAAAACCAGTGACAGAGTCAGAATACAGCTTGATCAGGGTAATGGAAACAGTCCAGACGAGGTGGTCTTCCTGAAACAGAAATCTTGTAGAAAGGTCTGGTAGTTCCGGTCCTCTGGGAATCCAGTGGGTGAGGGCTGCTTTTACTGTCCCAAATTCCAGCTTATATCGAGGTGAGAATGCTTGGCTCCTCCCCATGGGCGGAGCATCTCACAATGGGATGATGAGTCATGGAAGAGAGCCTTAATGGCCCATTAAGGAGAGAGATAACTCCCGGAGGGAGTTATCTCTGAGTCATGCAAAAGGCATTGATGGGCCATTAACTGAAGATGTTGATAGAATACATCTTAAACTACAACCCAGGACAATCCACCCCTTATTCTATTACCATCTACAACATGCCTAAATCAATACATTCTTACAGATGAATGCATATATACATACAGAATGAAACCTTACACACTGCTCTCACTTAAAATTAAGTCTCCCTGTGGTACACAACAGGTTTCTCCGTCTTTCTGCATTACCCACCGAGTGTAGCCAGGTCCTTGAGCAAAAACAATCCCATGGACGGGTCTGCCTTTGCCTGAAGTGGGATTAATCCAAACACTCTTTCCTAAAATGCCCTTCATGTGTACCACAGGTACTTTGTCTCCATCCACTGTGTGTAAGGGTTCAGACTGGGCAGGACCACCTCGATTGATAGACCCCCGGGTGTTGACCATCTATGTGGCTTTGGCCAAGTTTAGTTTCCAATTCTTGAAGGTTCCTCCACCAAGTGCCTTCAGGGCAGTCTTTAATAGTCCATTGCACCGTTCAACTTTCCCGGCAGCTGGTGCATGATAAGGAATGTGGTATATCCATTCAATACCATGTTCTCTAGCCCAGGTATTTATAAGGTTGTTCTTGAAATGAGTCCCATTGTCCGACTCAATTCTCTCAGGGGTGCCATGTCTCCACAGGATTTGTTTTTCAAGGCCCAGGATGGTGTTCCGGGCAGTGGCATGAGGCACAGCGTGGGTTTCCAGCTATCCAGTGGTGACTTCTACTATGGTCAGCACGTACCGCTTTCCTTGGCGTGTTTGGGGAAGGGTGATATAGTCAATTTACCAGGCTTCCCCGTACCTGTACTTCAGCCATCATCCACCATACCACAGAGGCTTCATTCGCTTTGCCTGTTTGATTGCAGCGCAGGTTTCACAGCTGTGGATGACCTGTGAGATGCTGTCCTTAGTGAGGTCCACCCCTCGGTCACGGGCCCATCGATATGTTGCATCTCTTCCCTGATGACCAGAGGCATCATGGGCCCAACGAGCTAGGAATAATTCTCCCTTGTGCTGCCAATCTAGATCCACTTGTGATATTTTCACCTTGGCAGCTTTGTCTACCTGCTCGTTGTTGCGATGCTCCTCATTAGCCCGGCTTTTGGGTATATGTGCATCTACATGTCGAACCTTCACGGTCAGCCTCTCTACTCGGGCAGCGATGTCTTGCCAAATGTCAGCGGCCCAGATGGGTTTTCCTCTGCGCTGCCAATTCGCCTTTTTCCAGCGATTCAGCCATCCCCACAGAGCATTAGCTATCATCCATGAGTCAGTGTAGAGATAGAGCCTCGGCCATTTTTCTCGTTCAGCAATTTCTAAAGCCAGCTGGACAGCTCTAAGCTCTGCAACTTGACTCGATCCACCTTGTCCCTCGGTAGCTTGTGCAACTTGTCGTGTGGGGCTCCATGCTGCAGCTTTCCATTTCCGGTTAGCTCCTACAATTCGGCAGGAGCCATCAGTGAACAGAGCATATCGTCTTTCAGTCTCCGGTAGCTCATTATATGGTGGGGCTTCTTCAGCACATGTTACTTATTTTTCTCTTTCTTCTTCTTCAGATGATAATCCAAAAGTTTCACCTTCCGGCCAGTTCGTTATAACTTCCAGAATCCCAGGGCGATTTGGGTTTCCAATGCGGGCGCGCTGTGTAATGAGGGCAATCCATTTGCTCCATGTGGTATCGGTGGCATGATGTGTGGAAGGAACCTTTCCCTTAAACATCCACCCCAGCACTGGCAGTCGGGGTGCCAAAAGCAGCTGTGTTTCAGTGCCAATCACTTCTGAGGCAGCTTGAACTCCTTCATAGGCGGCCAAGATCTCCTTCTCTGTGGGAGTGTAGTTGGCTTCGGAGCCTCTGTAGCTTCTGCTCCAGAATCCCAATGGTCGGCCTCGAGTCTCCCCAGGCACTTTCTGCCAAAGGCTCCAAGACAAACCATTGTTTCCAGCTGCGGAGTAAAGCACATTCCTCAAATCTGGTCCCGTCCTGACTGGGCCCAGGGCTACTGCGTGAGCAATCTCTTGCTTGATTTGAACAAAAGTTTGTTGCTGTTCAGGGCCCCAGTGGAAATCTTTCTTCTTGCAGGTCACCAAGTAGAGAGGGCTCACGATTTGACTGTACTCAGGAATGTGCATCCTCCAAAAGCCTATGGCACCTAGGAAAGCTTGTGTTTCCTTTTTGTTGGTAGGTGCAGACATGGCTGTGATCTTGTTGATTATCTCTGTGGGGATTTGGCGACGACCATCTTGCTATTTGACCCCCAAGAACTGGATTTCTTGAGCTGGTCCTTTAACCTTGCTTCTTTTAATGGCAAAACCAGCTTTCAGCAGAATTTGGATAATTTCCTCTCCTTTCTTGAAGACCTCCTCTGGTGTATTCCCCCATATGATGATGTCATCAATGTACTGCAGATGCTCTGGAGCCTCACCCTTTTCCAGTGCAGATTGGATCAGTCCATGGCAGATGGTGGGGCTGTGTTTCCACCCCTGGGGCAGTCGGTTCCAGGTGTACTGCACGCCCCTCCAGGTGAAGGCAAACTGAGGTCTGCACTCCGCTGCCAAAGGAATGGAGAAGAAGGCGTTGGCGATATCAATGGTTGCATACCACTTTGCTGCTTTGGACTCCAGCTCGTACTGAAGCTCTAACATGTCTGGCACAGCAGTGCTCAGTGGTGGTGTGACTTCATTCAGACCACGGTAATCCACCATCAGTCTCCATTCTCCACTGGACTTACGCACCGGCCAAATTGGGCTGTTGAAAGGTGAACGGGCCTTACTGACCACCCCTTGGCTTTCCAGTTTACGGATCATCTCAGGTATGGGAATCACAGAGTCTCTGTCTGTGCGGTATTGCCGACGGTGTACTGTTGCTGTGGCAATTGGTACTTGTTGTTCTTCTACTTTCAGCAGTCCCACAGCAGAGGGGTCATCTGAGAGACCAGGCAAAGTATTCAACTGTCTGATGTCTTCTTTCACTACTGCGGCTATCCCAAAAGCCCAACGATATCTTTTTGGATCTTTGAAATATCCATTCCTGAGACAGTCTATGCTGAGGATGCATGGGGCCTCTGGGCCAGTTGCGATAGGGTGTTTCTGCCACTCGTTTCCCGTTAAACTCACTTCGGCCTCTAATACAGTCAGTTCCTGGGACCCTCCTGTTACTCCTGTAATAGAAATGGATTCTGTTCTTACATACCTTGATGGCATCATGGTACATTGGGCCCCAGTATCAACCAATGCCGTATATTTTTGTGGGTCAGATGTGCCAGGCCATCGGATCCACACAGTCCAGTAGATCCGATTGTCCCTTTCCTCTTCCTGGCTAGAGGCAGGCCCCCCCTATTCCTGGTCATCGCATACGCTGTTCTCTTCCTGTAAATGTGTTGCTGAGGTTCTTTCAAGAGGATCAGTCATATCATCATTCCTGTACCGGCTGGAGTTCTGTGCACGAGAGACCGGAGCAACACTGATTCTAGATGAGCTTTTTGTGGTAGGCATTTCTCTTTTCAGTTCACGTACCCGGGCTGCTAAGGAGGAGGTGGGTTTTCCATCCCACTTCTTCATATCTTCTCCATGCTCCCGAAGAAAAGACCAAAGGTTACCTCGGGGTGTGTATCCTCATTCCTTGGCTGGGGGATGCCGGCTCCTAATCGCAGAGATTCTCGTCGGCTCTGGTGAGATATTGTAAATTTCTTCCTTAAGTTCTTTTTTCAGTTTCTGATGGCCTTCTTCAGTTAAGTTCCTGACTTGCTCAGCCAGTCTTGTTTCCACAGATGAGACATGGGCACGAACTGGGGCGGTGACAGTGTCCTCGTAAATCCTTAGTTTATTAGCCAGGACACCCACCTTGTCCTCACCTTCTCTCCATTGCAGTGTTGCCAGGTAACGTGAGTACATCTCTGGTCCAAGCCGTGCAAATCTCAACCACATCTGTGATGTGCACTGGACATCATCTGGGCTCTTAGGAAATCTCTCATCTTCTGCAAAAATGGTCTCCAGCACAGCCAATTCCCTTAGGCATCGGATACCTTGTTCTATTGTGTTCCATTTTCCTTGGTGCACTAGGAGGTTTTCTTTACAAAGGTATCTGTCTTTCACACTTGTTAGCAGTTGCTGCCAGAGGCTGAGAGTTTCTTGGGTTTTTCCAATTCCCTGGTCAATGACCACATCGCGGGACAGTGATCCCAGTTGCCTGGCCTCAGTTCCATCCAGAATGGTGTCATTGGCTGCAGCATCCCAGATGCGGAGCAGCCAGGTGAGGATGGACTCGTTGGTCTGACGGGTGAATTCCCTTCGCAGGTCACGCAGCTCACCCAGAGATAGAGAGCGGGTGATGATCTCTGTTTCTGTCTCTTCAGCTGAGTGCGAAGGTCCTGCTCCATCCTCGTCAGTCGCTATGCGGACTGATTTGCTCCTTGATTTCTTCTTCTGAGCGGTGGCAACTGCTACTGGTTTAGGCTGTTCCGGTTCAGTGACGGTTTGTGTGGAGATGCTGACAGCACTTTTGGTTCCTTTCTCCTCTGTAACAGTCTGTGTAGTCGTTGATGTTATTGCTTTGCTTCTTTTTACCTCTTCTACTTCTTTAAGAACATGCTCCAACACACCATGCAGTGTTTTGATTCTAAACATGGTGCTTAGAAAACAAACAAAACAGAGAAAACAAAGCAGGACTAACAAGAACATCAAGCTGTCCTTGGCATCCAGAGGGTACTCAATATTTTCAAAAACTGCTGTGTCCTTCCTGAAAAGCTGGAAAAAATCATTCTTTACTCCTCCCCACAGGGGCTGGGTGAGATTGTTGAGGCTCCAGACGTAGCATCCTAGACTAGAACAAGAATACAAAACTGGGTATATATTCTGAATAATGTTCATTGCCTCAGATTTTATCAAGCAATGGACATAATAGACCAGTAAAGCAATTTTAATACCATATCCTGGTCTACGCAGGAGTATTAAGGCCGGCAGATAGTGCCCCACGTTCGGAAAAATATAGAGAGATAGGTATAAGACACATGTAAGCATGTTGGGCATCATAACAGACAGGTGTCTTCTTCAATAAAATTGTAATTTCTGACTTTTCTTATTGCCTCTGCCTCACGTTGGGCGCCAAAAATATGTTGTGGTTTGAAAACAAACCAAGTGGGAGGCTCTAAGTCAGAAATAAAATTTAATGAGAAGAAAAGGAAAATAAAATAGAATAAAATAAAATAAATACAAAAAGAAAAACCAGTGACAGAGTCAGAATACAACTTGATCAGGGTGATGGAAACAGTCCAGACGAGGTGGTCTTCCTGAAACAGAAATCTTGTAGAAAGGTCTGGTAGTTCCGGTCCTCTGGGAATCCAGTGGGTGAGGGCTGCTTCTACTGTCCCAAATCCCAGCTTATATCGAGGTGAGAATGCTTGGCTCCTCCCCATGGGCGGAGCATCTCACAATGGGATGATGAGTCATGGAAGAGAGCCTTAATGGCCCATTAAGGAGAGAGCTAACTCCCGGAGGGAGTTATCTCTGAGTCATGCAGAAGGCATTGATGGGCCATTAACTGAAGATGGTGATAGAATACATCTTAAACTACAACCCAGGACAGGCACACTTTCCCTCCCTTATGCAGCCGTTTTCCTCCTTTCCTGTGCTGACTTGGAAATTTCCTCTTTCATTGTGTACCTTCCTGTTTTGTCACATGCTTGTGATCTTCCACGTGTGAATTCCTAATAAAAATATCTTCTGCATAAATTCCCTGTCATTTTTTCATCCATTTTCACCAGACTTTCTCGTCTTGGATGCCTTTTCATTCTTTCTGCTGCACCCTTCCTCTCTCTTGTGCACACACTCTCTCATTTTCTCTCTGGCTTCCCCTTGTGCTCACACCCACAGACATGTTCAGTGTGTGTCCCTGATATGCTTTCTTTCCTTTCTCCTGTTGTTTTTCATCTTTCTCTCATTCTTTCCAAATTTCTCTCATGTGCTTTCTCTTCCTCAGTTTCCTGCTCTATCGTGTGACAGGTTCTTTCACTTTCCCATACACACTTTACCTCTTGTTTGCTCAAGTGTCCCTTGTCTCTACTGTGAATATTTATCACTTTTACATTCTCCTGGTCTCTCTCAATCAACCTGTGTTCCCCTCTTGTGCCTATTTCCTCTCTCAAAAAGTTTGCTTCTTGATTGAACATCTATCTGATCCTCTTTCAGTCCATGTTGCATGCTTTCTCTTCCTTCCTGTCATAAAAAGTTTCCTTTCCTCGCTTACATCCAGATCCTTACCTCTGTCTCTTCTTCTCTCAGACGCTCTTCATACTTTCCAATAATGTATTGATTTCTCTTCCCCACTCTCTCCCTCTCCTAACCAGCTTTCTGTCATGCAATGTTCCTTTAATGTGTGAGCTTTACCTTCCTCCCTGGCACACAATACATGTCTGTCTTGTACCATCACTCCCTCCTTGATGTATTTTCCTGCCCATTCTTCTTACAATTTCTTTCTTTAAGGCACATTTACCCTTTCTCTGTCAAGTGCCATATTACAATTGCTGTCTCATCATGCTTTCCCTTTTTTCTTTGCCTATTTTTCTGCTCTCTCTGACCTCTCCCCTCTCCCCTGGACATGCACATGTCTTGCATATCACACATCTCACTTTTTATCTGCCTTACACTTTAACAGTCACACTTTCCCTTCTTACATGCTTCCTCTGTGTCAGACTTGATGGGTATCTCATGTTTACCCCTTCTACTTTCTGTCTTGCATTCTTCCCACCGCATGCATGTGCTGCCTAACGCTCTCTCATGTGTCTGCTTTATAGTTTCTTACAGATTTTGTGTAATTCTGCTCTCTTGTGTATTCTTTCCCTTAATTTTGAGCACTTTTCTTACACATGCACACAGTGTCTCTTTCTCTTACATGAAATTTTCTTCTTTTTCCTTCTTGTGCTCCCTCTCTCTTGTGCCTCTTCTTTCTGTCAAACTCTTTCCTTCTTCTTGCATATGAGTGCTTTCCTCTCTCCTGTACGCATCCTCTTTTGCTTCTGTTTCTTTCTGCCCTGGGCATTTTTATGTCTTTCTCATGCAATTTTCGTTCTTTACCTCATGTCATGCTCGCTGTCATACCTGCTCCCTCTTTCTTGTGTCCTTCTCTCCTGTTTGCTCTCTCTCAATCTCTGCCTATGCTTGTCATTTCCCTCTCACTCTTCTTTCCATCTTTCTTGCTCTTTTATTTTTGCGTTTCTTCCCTTTGCTTTTCTTCCCTTTTTCCTGACTCACTTTATTCCCTTCTCACTCTTTTCCATCTTTTTTTTTTTTTTTCCTCTCCCAATCCTGCTCTGGCTCTCTTTGCCCTGCTATTTATGTTTCCTTGGATCTCAGTCAGTCTGTCTATCCCACATGCTCCTTTTGAAATCTCTGAAATTCTCATTCTCACTTTCCTTTTCTCCTTTTCATATTTTGTTGTCCTTGCTTGCTCCTTCTGTCATTTCTGTTCCTCTTTTGTCCCCTCTTTTTTAATTCTATTTTCTCTTTTCTTTCTTCCTCAGTCCCCTCATTACTCTCACACTCCCTCTGCTGAGTCCTTGTCTTTCCCAATGTCATGCTACCCACAGCCTTCCATTCTTTTCCTTGCCTCAGTCTGTCTTCCTATGTGTCCCTCTCTCCCTTTTCTCTGTGCTCCCTTCTTTCTCAGCCTCTGCTTCTATGGCATCTCTCCCCCTGCCAACCTTTGCTCATTTAACTTTCCCTCTCTCCCTCCAATGCCCTTCCTCCACCCACTCTCTTGCACAGTTTCTCCTCTTTCCTTATCTTTTTTCATTTGCACATGTATTTTCCTTCAGGCACATTTTTTCTGCCTTTGTATTTGCCTCCCTCCCTCCCTCCCTCCCTCCCTCCTTCCCCATACTCAAAGTGCAAATTAACATCTGCAGTCTTCTGAAAGTTGTGTACTGTCTGTTTACATTTTCTGTCTCAGAGCCATTACAATTACAGTATCACCAAAACTATTGCATGAAAAATCATGTGCTGATTTGTCTGTCTTCTCAGCTAGGATACAGAGAGGATGAGGGTCTGCAGCTATTAAATCAAGGTATCTTCATCAAAAATCAGATTGGTCTTGCAATTAATTACTTTCTGAGATGAAACCATTTTTGTTCACTGTTCCTTTTACACTTAATGATATTAGCAGTGTCTCATCCTTTGCAGACATCTTAGGGTATGGGTTTACAGATCATGCTGTAATCCATTTTGTTTCCCAGAGAAAGTATGTGGGGCTCTACAGTCTTTATCCTAGTGCTGAGTATTGTTCTTAAAAGTAGTTTACACAAAGCTGAATTACCAACACTCCTATAAACTTGTGGAAGTAAAAAGTGTGCATGACACTTGGATTTAGTAAGTGTCTGTGTTATCCCTGTGTAATCCCAGAAGACATCTCATTGCACCACCAGGAATAAAGAGTCTCTGAAAATGAATATGCTGTGCGTTGTGCTAGAAAAAGCTGTGAAGAAAATTTGGAGCAATATTCTGATACAATGCATGAAGTATACATAGTGCACTGAAAAAATTATCCCATCCTCCCTTTCTCTTTGATACTTTGCATATTCTGCCTCTTTATTCTGAAACAGATTGGAGCATAGTACCAACTTTGTTTCCTCTCTTAAATTAGCAAGAGCTGCATGATGATGGTGGACTCTGAGTAGTTAATGCTGCTTCTCAAGCAGAAGTAGAGTCATTCAGGAGAACTCTGCTGGAAAGAGAGGGTCATATTTGTAGGCCTTTGCTTACATTGATAGTAACAATCTTTCTAGATGTAACCTGTACTTTTGCTGGTGTAGGCCTAGTCCTATAGTCTTAGTCCTGCTATTAGAAGTTTTTTCATTTTTTGCCATTAGTTTTCTGTTCTCTTCTGTTGCATGGCCAACATAACTGCATGGTTCTGGTAGCTGTGGATAGGACTGTACATGACATACTGTCATTCTGTGTTTGTCTAGGATTTTTCTATCTTCTCACACCTTTTCTTGAAGTTAACAAATCCTTTTTGAATGTGTGTGTTACTGGGATAGGAGGAGTATTTTGAGGAGAGAGCTGTTATTTTATTTAAGTCACAAGTTTAAAAATAGTTACTGTAGTGGAAAAATACAAGAAAGAATTAACTCTGCCCTCAGTGCAGAAGAGTGAGCATTGCTTCACAAAACCACAGAACACCCCAGGTTGGAGATCCTTAAAAGATTATCTGGTTCAGCCTTTTCTGGGAACAGGCGCCTCCATGAGATCATTTAGCATGCTGTCCAGTCTTGTTTTGAAAATCCTCAGTGATGAGGACACTACCAGATCCCTGGCAAGATTGTAACTATGATTAATTGTCCTCACTATAAAACATGTATTTCTTAGTCTGAGATGAAATGTCTCCCAGTGCAACTTGTACCCATTGCTTTATGTTTTCTACATGTACCACCTGGTGAAGAGAGCACCTCCATCCTTTGTTGCCATCTTTAAGTAATTAAGTACACAAACGCTGTGATGAAGTCTCCCTGAGCCTTCTCTGTGAAGAAGAGATTTAACTCCTACTGCCTTATGCTGTAGAGCTCTTTCTTCCTCTCCAGTCCTTCTTGACAGCCCCCCCAGCCTGTCCATGTCTTATTGGAAGGGTGGTGGACCAGAACGGAACATAGTACTACAGGTATGGCCTGACAAGCACTCAGTAAAGTTGGGATAATCACATCTCTCCCTGCTAGTGGTGCCCTTGAGGATGCAGCCCAGGACATGATTTACCTGTTGCTGCAGCAGTGCTCTGTTGACTCATGTTTAGCTTGTTGTCCCCCCGTACCCCCAGATCCCTTTCAGCAACATGTGACTGTTTCCCAGCCACATGCATCCTAGCCCTTAGGCCAGGTGCAGGACTTTGCTCTTGTCTTTGTTAAACTTCATAAAGGTCTTGATAGCCTGACCAGATCTCTCTGTAAGACAGCTCTCCCTTCTAAAGTGTTCACCTCGACATCCATTTTAGTGCCAACAGCGCATTAGTGAAGGTACTTTCAATCCTACCATCTAGACTATTTATGAGAACAGAGAGCAGCTGGGGGCTCAGTAACATTCACTGTGGGACCCTACTTGTAACTGGCTGCCACACTGAGTGAAAAACACAGATCATCACCCATTCTGGTCTTGCTGGCCAGTTTCTTATCCATCCTTAAATAAATTCTGCTTTACCTTTCTAGAAATGTCTTGGGTCACTGCTGATGTGTCTTGTTATACTGGTATATTTTAACCTGTTAAGTTTGAATTTATTTGAATAACTTGGACGCTAACAGTTAGTGTTAATTTTCTTCAGATCCCATCTGTCAATAACAATTGTTGGATGCAATTTTTCTTTACACCTTTAGCTAAGATAAGGAAGAATAACTGTTTGTTTACAAAGATGGGCAGGAAAGACTGCAGAATCACCTTAGGAGAAAATCAGGCTATACATTTCCTTGTTATTCCTTGCATGTATGATGCTAGTGTAAAATGCTTCAGGGTTTTTTCCTGCTGGAAACCTTACAAAGTGTTTAGCAAATTTTGGAAGAATAGTCACAGAAAACTGATGGATGCTAGGCTTAGAAATATTTAGGATTTGTGTTTTACTTGTTAGGATGGTTTGGTTGTACCTTGCTGCAGTAAAATCTGGGCCAGTGCCAACAACAGGAATAGGCTGGTTTGGTTTTGAGGTTTTGGTGTTAAGTGTTGGGATTTTTTTTTGTTGTTGTTGTTGTTTTGGGGTGTTTTTGTCTTTTCTTTTTTAGTTTTTTCTTTTTTTTATTTTTTATTTTTACTTTCTTTTTTTCTTTTTTTTCCTTTTTTTTTTTCTTGTTTTGCTGACATGAAGCTCACAGTGCAACTGATCATGCTAGCAGTGAAAACAGGAAAAAACATTGATACAATTCTGGTTTTCATACTCTTGATGGTGGAATGAAGAGAATTGAAGTTTCAAGTCCTAATAGTTTTTTACAGCTAAATCTTTGTGAGAACCTGCTGAACCCTGTACTACAGTCCACACGTGCTGCAGTCCTCTGTAACCTACTGCCACAGACATGACCTTGCTTGGGTAGTTGTACCTTTCTTACTGGGAAAGAGGCTGCAGAAGGCAGAGGAAAAATCAGTAATCCCCAACTTCCATCATTTCCATGGCAGCAGAATACACTCTACAGCCCTTTGATCTTGCTGGCAGCCACCATTTTTGGCATTTATCCATTGATAGGGTGTGGTGACAAAAATTGTGACTTCATAGCATTAAAAATGTTGCTCTGATGGGTAGTTTCTACCAGAGCTAATAATGTAAATTTCCAAATTTTCAATGGTTCCCTTGGAACTGCTAAAAATATAAAGTGATTTTCCATGACAATGCAGGATTGTGTTCTATAATCTAAAATTGTATTGTAGAATTATACTAAGTGAGAGTGGGACATGTGGGAGAGATGTAGCAAATTTGCTCTTGCTGCCGAACTGATTGATACTTGCTTAGATCAGAGAAATTTCTTACACATTGCAGATACTCTAAGATGTTGGAGGCATTTGGAGTGGTACACAGTTTATTTCTGAGTTCAACCCTTCATTAGTATATATGAGGGAGATGAACAAAATGCCCGGTATTTTTCAGAGGGCACTAAACCCGGAGGTCTTTGGAACTGCAGAGTGCCTTGAAAGAGAAGTGCCAGTTAATACTGTAGAAGATACTAATATGGTAAAAATTGCCTTCAAATAGGCAAATTCAGTATCTCCAGTAGGAGATAACCTAGGCAGTGATATTCAACTAGAAAGGGGGGATGGAAATGGTGCAGGGTAACTTGCATTGAAAGAATTCAGCACATTCATACTGAAACCCTCCAGAAAGAGCCTCCTCCTCAAACTCTAGAAAAGCTACAATACTAGGGTATTCTACCTTCATATACTTCCATGTTTCTGAACTGTTTGATACAGTGTGTTGGAAAAAGGGTTGGAACACTGTAAACACTGTAAAGTGTATTTTAGAATTCCTTGTGGATGCATTTGTAGGACTGTCTGTGGAGATTTTTTGCCTGGTTTTTAAGCTACGAAACTTGTTGCCACCAGCTGCCAAGTATTCTATATAACTAGAAGACATGTTTTCACAAGAAAATAGTTGTTTTTCTTTTTTTTCTTTCTTTCTTTTTTTGGCATCATAATTTTTTCATTTTGCAAGCCTTATATTACTCATCTTAGCAGCACTTTAGAGATGGATTGAGAGGTGAAAGGTTTGTTGATGAAAACATCTACAGTTAGGGTTTAGGATATCCAAAGAAATGGTAAACCTATTAATATAACAGTTTCTTGGGCTTATTTTACTAATTTTTAAATAATTTAAAAGAGACAATTTTTGCTGAAAGACAAGTTCTCTGGACCATAC
Organism: Sylvia atricapilla; assembly: GCF_009819655.1. Taxonomy (NCBI): domain Eukaryota; kingdom Metazoa; phylum Chordata; class Aves; order Passeriformes; family Sylviidae; genus Sylvia; species Sylvia atricapilla. Next base: position 43,709,494 of record NC_089174.1, read on the forward strand.
TTAATGTTTGCATTCTAATTACAGCATATTTAGTGATTTTAATCTGTAGTGTTCTTCGATTCAGAACTCTCCAAAAATGTTGTTTTGTCCTGGATCTCACATGAAGTTTGGATATGCTTTGTCATCTGTAATACATATAGATTTCTCCTTCAAGTCCTCGTAAGCTAACTTCCTAGATGAGCTGAGTATGAGAAGGTGAATATTCCTTTTTGTTACTCATGCATTGTGCAGAGACCTTAATAGTGGGCTGCTTGGATCAGAACATGGAGGTAGTGTGCACAGTTTATATATGTCTATGCTCTTCTCCTTTAAGATGCTGAAGAGAGGATTCAGTGGGGACTAGTTACAGGTTGATACTTTAGATGTGTCCCATAGTCTTCCATTATTTTAATTGAAACAGCACTGAAAATTTGCAAGGTTATTCATTACTGGCTGCTCCAGATCATAAACATGAGGATACATGAGTGGCGTCCCACAACCAGCTTTCTTTGTTCTCTTGGTGAATTCATTTGGAGTAACTCAGAAACTGGCTAAACTAGCTGGATTGTCATGGTCATGTTGTCAGTAGCTGCCTGATCCCTGGGTGCTACCTTCCCTGTAGCCTGGAGATGCTGTAGGCACTGTGTCTGTAGAAGCCAAAGTAAGAGGAAAGAATGATGATGTGTGTGAAGAGCTAAGTTGTTGCCTTAGGATCAGGCCAAGTAGGTCTAACTGCTGGTGCTCAGTCATTCCAGTGCTCTGTCCACAGCAATGCATGTTTGAGTACTTTCACCAGCTCTGAGGTAAACCTAAATATTCTGCTGTTGAATCCCACTAACAGTTTAACTTTGTGGATACAGCATGCTTTTGCTGCCCTCTCTAAATTGCATCACTGCATTATACAGTGAAACTGGCCAAGTTTTCCCTCTGAAGGTAGGTATCTGTTGTCTTGAGAGGTGAAGTGAGTGCTGAGAGCTTTCGTAAGTAGAGGTATCCTATAAGTAGAAAACAATTAGCTATTTTTATGATACCAGAATACAGAAATAATTGTGTCATTGACCTAGGGATTCATCTATATGGTCTATCAAGTGCATTTTTTAACACTAGAAAATGTTTTCAAAAATACTTGTTTGTGTGATTGAAAAGCCATTTCCTATGTCTACTCAGTGGTCATCTGACTATTGCAAATACTATTTTTACTGCAAATATTGTTTTAACTCATATCAGCATGGAAACAGCTAAGACTGAGTGAACTGCATTTTGTTTAATCTTTGTCAGCAAAATCAGTTATTAAACATAAAGCTGGTTATGTATACAAGCTCACTGAAGACTAAGATAGTTATGCAGAAGCAGAGTGCAGTCTAGTTCGCTCCCAAGTCTCAGTTTCCTTGGCCAAGCAGCAAGGGAAACAGTTTGCTGTGAACTGAATGTATGATTTTCAGTCATTTATGCCTACTGTTCTTGATTTTAAAACTCTGCTTTCATGACCTGTTCTTCCTTCTACTGAAAGCCTGGGGAATTTAGATCTTGAGTTCACTGGAAAACAGAGCTGTATCTTAGTTATTTTTATTTAAAGAATAAGAAGTTTAATGGTTTATGTAAAATACCTCATTCTGTAGCTTACTTAGTCATAATTAACATCTTGCAGAAGTGCTAGCCATGTTAAATTTTTATTACTTGGAACAAGATTAGAATTAAAAACTGGGAGGAGCAGAACAGATTCTCAGATCAGGATTTTGCTGTTAAACATTTCCACTCTTTGCCAATGTGTTCTCTTGGGAACTGATGATGTAAAATATTTTGATGGGGAGAGGGAAATGTTCGCTTATTATTCCAGTGAAATAGTTTTATCCTTTCTTTTGTCTGAACGGGTAAACATCTGAATTTAGTGTAAGTTAATCTCTGCAGATGCATTTTGGGGAAATTGGACAGGAGCCACCCCAGCGTCACTGCTTTGAGTTGTTACCTCAGGAGAGGGAGGACAATCAAAGTGCAGAAAACCTTTCCACTTCCATTTTCATCTAACTCATGTCACCCACCAAAATACATTAATGTGGCACATTTGGACCATGTAGCTTACACAGGGCAGACATCTCTTGGGATGCAGTGGACCCAGCTGAGCTAAGCATCTGTGACAGGAGTGCAATGTGTCACTCCTGTGAGCCTAAGAATGTGGTATTCTTTGGATAATGTTACGTTACCTTTTTAAAGTTTTCCAGTAGCACAATTTTTATGTTGTTTTGTACAGTGTTGCTGGCTATGGGCAGCAGTGTGCTCTTGACAAGTTTTATGCTTTTGACAGAGGGATCCAAATTCCATCGGATTGTCTGTTGAACAGGTTAGGAAGCTTTGTGAGAAGTGCTGTAGTCTAGTCCTCTCTTCCTCTTAGCATTCAGGTTCTGTGGAACAGCACTGTAAGGCCAACAGGAGACAAAGCTGTCCTGAAACTGCTTAATGGAAACCTTGACAATTTTATACATTAAAGCACAGAATGATCTAAGTGTGAAGTGAATAAAGGTACTGGGCACCTTTATTACAATGACAGTTGCTATGCTTACACTTGTCATACACGTTATAGGGTATATAAAGGTAACAAGAACAAATTTTATTGGTTCATCATTGCATTAATGGTCAGCTTTCTAACACAAGGCGGAGAACTCTGAATACTCCTTGTGTTGTGAAATAATGCCTAAAGAGGGGAGGAACTCCAATGTCTTTTGTAAGTTTGCCTGAGAATGAACTCCTCTGTTTTTGTTACCAGGAATTCTGCAGCAGTGGGTCATGGCTGTTTCTGCTACGCTCTAATGCGCTCAATTCCAGTTGCTGTCTACGTTGTTTTGGTAACAGGTCTGCGCTACCACCTGTTCATATGGAGTGTCTTCTCGCCAAAGCTCCTCTATGAGGGGGTGCATGTCTTCATCACAGCTGCTGTCTGCCTGTTCTTCACAGCAATGGATCAGAACCACTCCTACAAAGTGCAAGACTGAAAATAAGTGTGTGGTGTGTGGTTCTGTGTTGCAATGTCCAGTGTGTGCCACTGGAACAGAAGGAGGAGAATACTGGCTTTAAATTGTTGTGCAGATTTTGAAGAGTAACTTGTTGAAAGAGTTGTTTATTTTAGTCAATATCAGTCTTCTGTTAAAACTGAGTTTGCTTTAAAGATAATGAATTGAAATAAACTGGTTTTACATGGATACCTTTTGTTCTATAGCTGTCATTATAGCACTTTCTAATAAACAGAATGGTGATATTACATGTTTTGTAATTTCTGTGCCTCATGGGCACAGAAAAAACCTTGTGTGGATACAATTTTTTACCTCCTTAGACTATAGAATCCTAAAAATGTGCAGGATTTTTAGGTGCTGTTCACAAGATCCTGAATCCACTAGCCTCAGGTGGTTTTTGTGTTTGTTTTCTTTCTAGTGGATGCATTGAAATTGTTAAATTTTTGTTGTACAAACATCCCAGGTAAGAGAGTTTGTCTGTTTTGCATAGGCAATGAACATTTCTGTTTAAAAGCAGCCTTCTTCTTTGTAGGGTGAGTGCCATCATTATTTGTAATGGACTTTGATCTGCACTTCAGACACTGAATAAGAAACACTTATTGTCAAAGTAATGAATCTTCTATGGAGTCTATTCTGTGCTAAAATATTTCTTCTTATCAATTTATAAATGATAAATCAGGTCAGTGCAGCCATGCTGAGCATTTGATCATGTTTTCCACACATGGGTAGAGAGTTGTGAGCAGTGAACAGGAAAACAGTTGAATGGATTAAGTACCAGCAGAATAAAAGGTGTAAAAGATATGTTCGCAGTTTGCATCACCACCCCCTTAATGACCTGTCTAGCCATCTCACTTGAGTGTGCTGTAATTAATTTATAACAGTGTTGTTTTCCTTGCTTCTGTCAAGAAGATACATGTTAATGACTATACTATCAGTGTTCATGTGAGGTCTTTTTGCCTCTTAGTTTTGTCCATGTTTTGTCCATGTTAGTGGCTAATATGAGTTAGTCTGAAGGGATATCAGAGGAGAAGCATACAGAGACCTTTTAATAATAATACAGAAAAAGGAAGCTTTCAAGACCGATATAGCTGACAGAACAGTTGTTAAAATCACTGATGTACTTTTTGTCTCATGTTACAGATATTGCTGATCTCAAAATGTAGGCCTTTAGTTTTTTATACATTAATAATAGGCCATCTTGATTACTAATAATGAAATATTTTTTCATCTATAAAAACTCTATAAAGTTTTCAATACACTGGCAACATATTGATCTTTACCTGGAGGAGAGAGTACTGGATCTTAATGTCATTTACTGTGACCTGCTGGAAGATTGAAAATTAAATACTTCTAATAACTTTTTACTGCCAACTATGGTTATTTAAAACAGTTTGCATTTGTGAATGTACGTCTACTATTTTCACAATTGTCAATATTTTTTTGGTTATCTGCTGGCTAGCAGCCATGTTGACATTATCAACATATTCTCTGTTTACTTATGTCATTAGTTCGTAAGAAACCCTCCTTAAAATTCATACGGAGTATGTTTATGAGACATTTGAGTCAGAGAGAAAGGATGCTAATAAAGAGATGGAAGGGATAGAGCAGAAGTTGCTTCTTGTGTACAGAATCCTAAAACAATGTGGGAATGTGGGATAACATTTACAAGGTTTTTTATTCCTTCCTGCTGGGTTGTTTGTGGTTGTGGGGATTTTTTGCTTCTAGTATATCTTTTATCAAATAGTGGAATCTAAACTATTGTGTGTGTATTAAGATTGCATTTTTTTTAGATTACTTAGTTAAATGATCAGTGTCCCTCTTCTCCTCTGAAGTTGAAGGATGTCCAGATTGGATCCAGGATTAAATGGCTTGGGAAAGCTGTTACTTAGGTCTTCAAGACCAGGAAAGGAAAAGAAGAAGGAGAGACTCTATCTCTCTCTCAAGTTAACTCATGAGTTTACATGATCTGAGAAAGAAACATGGTGCTTTCAACTTCAGAATTGATGTTTTTATTTATTTTTTCAGCATTTCTCTTTGGGTGTACACAAATGAAATAATGCTTCATGAGCTTTTGGGCTGTGGCAATGCAAATCTTAGTCAGTGAATGAATTAATTAGTTCTTGCTGCAGGCAAACAGACTTTAACTGGGGGATTATGTTACAATAAAATTATTTTAAGTCAACATAAAATTTTGGCATTTGATCTGAATGTACCAAGAAAGTAAATGCCTGAACACGAATTCTTATCTCACTAGTTAGTTGTTCCACCTCACTTCTTGTCATGTTCAGCATGTTTAAAACCCTCAGACAAGGAGACAAGTGACATGGGAACAGGAATGCTACTGGGGAAGTTTTTTACCGTTCTGAGCATACCAGTTTCTTCTGTCCAAGTCACGTGTAGTCCCTGTTCCAGTGTGGGATCACCCTGGGCTTCCTCGATAGTGCCTGTGCACAGGAACAGACTCCTCTTTAAATACATTCTGGAGTTTTGCCATGTTAAATATTTCCGCTCAGCACCTTCAGTGCTGGACTGACAGTGCAACAAGTTACTGTGGTCTGCAGCTTGCTCTGCTAGATTTTACTGGATTACCACCAGTCAGTGCCACTCAAAGCTTGTAACTGATGTCCACAGATAGAGGGAAAATGACTGAGAGGGAATTTGCAGGACAATTTGTGCCTGGCCCATTGGTACTTGATTTCTTCTCTTAAGAGATGACAGACTCTGTGGAGAAGAGAAGAGCACTGGATGTTGGACAACTTGAGCAAGGCCTTCCGCAGGGTGTACTTGGTAGCCACACACTGAGGGGTGGGCTTGAAGGGGGACTGGATCTCTGGGCTCTTGACTTCAGTGGTCTGAGTCACCCCATCTCGGCCTTGGTTGGTAGAGAAGTGATGTAATACTAGGGCAAGGCACTTTAGGATCATTCTTAAGCTGGATGAAGGGAGAGACCAGAGCAGATCTGGAAGTGGCACCAAGTATGGGGAGTGGTGTATATGCTGAATGGAGGACCGCCCTTTGGAGGGTGCTTGAGAAATGGGCTGCTGACAGCCTGGAGTACAGCCTGGGCACATGCCGCTGGCTGGTAGTGGTGCAGGATGGTGCCCATGGGCTGCTAAGCAGCCCTGCCAGTCTGGTCCTTTCTCCAGCTCATCAGTGTTCGAGGGGCAAAGATGCCCCCCCCCCCCCCCCCCCATACACACACATCTGCAGCAAATATGCACCCAGTACTGCATGTTGGTGTATTACTCATCAGCAGGAAGACATGAGGTCCCAAACACTCAGAAGACCCTGCATGTGTTACCCTGAGAGCTGGTTCTATCTATCAAGATAGGAAGACTTGAGCTCAACTTCTCCTAATAGAGAAAAAAAAAAAAAAAAAGCCAACCTGAAAAGCTGCTGGCTTTGGAGGCTGAAGGGTTCCCAAAATAGTCCTTCTTGATCTTAAGCTTTTGCTGACCTGCAAAGGCTGTTTGTATGGGGTAGTCCTGTGAGAAAGCTAAGTCTGTGGTCACAGGGACAGCACTGGAGAGTAGTGTCTGGCTTGCTGATTTGGCGCAAGTTGGTTTGTATTGTGGAAGGCTTTTTGTTTTAAATAAATGTTTAAGAGAATAACATGACTGGAGTCAACAATACAGGGCAGTGAGTGGCTTAGGAGTGAGTGAACAGCTTCTTAGATTTTGGTTGAACTTGGTCTACACATCAGTGGTCAGGATTTTTGGCAGTGGCACTGAAAGCCTAGTTCCTCCACAAAAGCCATGCTGGAGGTGCCTTGTCAGTGGAGTAAGGTCCCTGATCCTTCCCTTTCACAACTGGAACACAAGGTGGCTGCTGAGAAAAGATAGAAGCCTATTAGAGAAGATTTTCACAGCTGGAGATGCAGTTTCTGCTGGAGATTTGTGGTCCACAGCTCTGACAAAGCCATACTTCTGGGACTGTGAACATCTCCTTTCTGCTCTATGTAGCAGAAGGTCTCCAACGCTGTGTGTTTAATGTTGCTCAGTGGTGTGCCACAGCCCATAAGTAGTGACTTCCCTCCTGCTTTGCCTTAAGCATGCAGGGCAACTCCGTGGAGATCCATCAAGAGAGGAAAGTGGGTGGCACTGCCTCAGGGACCCCAGCACAGCACAGCACTTTGTGTTGTCACTTGCACTGAGGTGCCTGCATGTGATAAATCCTTTGGTGAACAGCAGCGTGGGGCACAGCTTTGGTTTACAAGGCACAGTCTGAGGTGTGAAGTGTGTGAAAGATTAATATATGGAGAGCCAATCTCAGCTGTGTGTGATTAAAAGCTCCATGCCTGGCAAGTCTGGGTGCACAGAGGGCAGCCTGGGGAACCCCTGTGAGGGCACTGGGGCTCCTTCCTGAGGCTCTCAGTAGCAGGCTGAGATGATTCCCTGGTGGGATGTGAAGAACACTTAAGGGCAAGTAGAGCTGTGGTAAGGGATGTGCAAGGATGAAACAAAATGGTAGTTATTGAGAGCAGTGTTACTGAATTTTTCTGTTGTGGGGTGGCTTTTGCAGGGTGGGCTGTGCTGTCAATCTCATTTGCCCTTTCTGAGCAGGCCAAAATAAATACATTTTATGAAAACCCCGGAATTAAAAGAAAAGGAAAAACCAACCAAGCAAAAAACCCCAAACCAAATCAAACCAAACCCCAACTAAAAAAAGCATTCACAATAATCAAGACAGCTGTCTGACTAGAACCAATAGTTCAGCTACATATAAATTCATGCCAGCTAACTTCCAATAGGCTTTTATTTCAACATCCTACTCAGAAGTTTTTTCCAGTGGAGAGAAAGGAGAAGAGAAGGAAACAAAATGTATGTGACCTTATTTGTACTGCTGACCTGTTTGAATCAAACCTGAAGCAAAACAGAGGCTGTAGGATATTCTGAGTTCCCATATCTCTTGGCTAAATATCCACAATGTTTCATGTACAAAGTTTCCAGGGCAGGCCTTTGTTACTACCTTGACTTCAGCAATGCTTTTTACACTGCCTCCCATTGCATCCTTGCAGGTAAGCTCAGGAAATGGGGGTTAGGTGAACACAGAGTGAACTGGATCAAGAACTGGCTGAAATGGCAGACTTCAGAGGGGTGTGACCAGCAGAGTAGAATCCAGTTGGAGGCCTGTAGTGGTGGCATTCCCCAGGGACCAATACTGGGTCCAGTCTTACTCAGCTTGTTTATCAACTATTCAGATGAAGGGATAGCATGAGCCCTAAGCCAGTTTGCAGATGATACAGAACTGAGGGCAGTGGCTGACACATCTGAAGGCTTTGCTGCCACTCAGAGGGACCCTAACAGGCTGGAGAGGTGGGCAGAGAGAAACCTCATGGGGTTCAACAAGGGCAAGTTTGGAGTCCTGCACCTGGGGGGGAACAACCCAGGCACCAGCACAGGCTGGGGGTGACCTGCTGGAAAGCAGCTCTGTGGAGAGAACCTGGGGTTCTTGCTGGACAGCAAGCTGTCCATGAGGCAGCAGTGCCCTTTTAGCCAGGAGGGCCAGGGGATCCTGGGGGGCACTGGGAAGAGTGTGCCAAGGGAGGTGATTGTCCCCCTCTGCTCCACTCTGCTGAGGCACATCTGGAGTGCTGTGTCCAGGTCTGTGCTCCTCAGTGAGAGAAAGACAAGGAGCTACTGAGGAGGCTCCAGTGGAGAGTCACTAAGATGATGAGGGGTCTGAAACGCCTCTCTTATGGGAAGACAGAAAGAGAAACACTGAGAGCTGGGCCTGTTTAGTCTTGAGACGAGAAGACTGAGGGGATCTTATCAAAGCATACAAATATCTCCAAGGCAGGTGCCCACAGGATGGTGCCAGACTCTTCTCAGCAGTGCCAGCAACAGAACAAAGGTTAATGGCCATAACTATAACACAAGAAATTCCACCTCAACACAGGGAGGAATTTCTTTACTTTGAAGGTGGCAGAAAAACTGGAACATGCTGCCCAGGGAGGTCTTGGTGTCTCTCTGGAGACACTCAAAACCGACCTGGACGTGTTCCTTTGATACCTGCTTCAGAGTGACCCTGCTTTTGGAGGGGGGCTGGACTGGATGATCTTCAGAGGTCCCTTCCAACCCAAAAAATTCAGTGATTCTGTAAAGATTGGGCACTCAGGAATTAGCTAATGTCCATTTCACGTAACAGCAGCCTGACCTGTCCATGCACATGGGCTTTAGGCAAGGAACATGTGTTGAAACCTGGAACAACCTTATTTAAATGCAAAGTGAAGAAGCTCCTACAACTTCCTTCTCACTCACTAAAATGACAGTCATCTGAAAAATGTGCCTCAGTAGCAGGATTTTACTGGGTTTTTGATGAAGGCTCTTATCTACACCCATGGTCAACACCTGCAACTCTGCCTTAGCATCCTTGTGGTGGAGTCTGGACAGCTGCTGCTTGTTTTGATTCCTGAGTACAAGTGCAGAATAGAAATGAGTCACCCTTTCCATTTTTCCTCCACACTCCTGCATGTGTCAGGGTATGTGACACTGTGACACTGTGTGCACTGGATTCCCAACTCAGCAGAAAGGGAGCCAGGAGTGCCACCCAGCCTGCCTGAGACTTGGACAGTGAGTTGGGAATGAATGCTTTTTTCCTCTTCACTGAATGCTGTAGGGATGTGACTGGGGGCTGCCTGCCACCTGAAGGGACACAACATTCTCCTAGCTCACAGATCAGCAGAGACAGACAGATAAAGGTCTGACTTTCCTTCTGCATTTTGTGGACAACTTGTGTGGAGCCTGCTTGCTTGCCCTAGGGTGAATTTTGCAGAGCAAACATCATGATACCAAAAATATACCATGTGCTATATACCACAGCTAGCAGACAGGTATAGACAAACAAGATATTTAAAGCCTGAAACTCAGATGATAAAATACTAGATGATTAGCAAAGTAATTTTACTCCATTTGTAACAAATGTGCTCATTTGCATGAGGAGTGCAGTGAACGTAGATTAGATGAAACAAAAGCACAGAGATTGGGCAGTTTTCCTCTTTTATGCAAAGACTATAATTAGTCTGTATTTTGATATGTGATGGTTTGAAAATATCTTAGCTGAATACAGAGCAAGCGTAACTTCCCTGGAAGTGTTTCACCTGCTGTTAAGTGCTTAAATCGAATTGCTGGATTCTTTTCATCAGACCAATTAGATTATCTTCAATTCTTACATGTGACATGCCCCCCCACCCCCTCCCCCCACCCCCTGAACCCCTCTAAACATACTGTTTCCCTGGAATGGGCTTTTCAGTAGAGCATTGCTTGTTCCCACGGAAATTAGGGGCATTTTGCTCATAGTACAAAGAGAGGCCTAACCTGGAAATCATTTCCAGTTTCCAGCACTGAAATCTCTTACTTGCCTGATGTTGTATTGCTTGAGATGTATGAAGTACTCTTGGAAAACAAAGATCAAATCAGTTTAATTCTTCATTTGTAATGTCAGTGTCATGCTGCTTTTATGTAAGCATATGCATATTGAGTATTATTTTCTGAGTGTAATTGCCTTAAGTGCTGTTGATTGTGCAAAGAGAATGATGCATTCTCTAATTCAAGGGTATCAAAGATCCAGATCCTGAAAATGCTTAAGCATATGAAGAAGGCCTTCTCCATAGATGACACAGACATCCAGCTACTCTTATGTTCAAGGCTGTGTCTGCATTTAGCAGACTGATACTAGGAGAGGCACTCTGCATCTTATCCCTGAGCAGTGCTGGTCATTGGAGGGGGAGACTTGGCGGGAGACGAGAAGTGGTGAGAACAATTGCAGGCAGGAAAAGAACAGTGTGGATGGAGTGTTTGGAATCAGATGGAAGTAGCCAGATGGGACATAGAAAACATCAGGAAGATACATGAACAGAGGAAAAAGAAGAAGACTGAAATATGTAAAAACAGTGAACAGACAGGCAGCGATCCTTCAACTTACTGGTGGCAATGTGAAAAAGCTAGGCTGAAATCTTGTGACTAACTTCAATCCACTCTATTTCTGAATTGAAATGCAAAGAAAACTAAAGGGGGCTTGAAAACATGGGTGGACAAAATGACCAGTGCTGGAAAATTAGTCTAGTTTGAAGACCAGTAGGATTTATAAGAACTGTTAGTTAAAACTCCCTGCTCTTATTGAGAACTCTCTCTCTCCTTCTCCAGAAAACTGGATGTTTTCTTATGAGCAGCATCCCAAAGTACAATATTAAAGTGCTGAGATCTGTTTAGCCTTGCTTGGTGACTAGAAAGCACTTCATGGAATCCTGTCATCATCACCCTCTGTGCAGCTTCAGACCTGCAAGGAGCAATGTGCCTTGATGTAGTGGAGTTAGAAAGACAGTACAAAAAAGACATGGATCTTAGCAGATCCACCTAGTGGATCCAGAGGAGAGCCACAAAAATGATCAGAGGGCTGGAGCATTTCTAGGAAGGCAGGATGAGAGAATTCAGGCTGTTCAGCTTGGAGGAGAAAAACCTCCTAGAAGACTCACAGCACCATCCAGTACTTAAAAGGAGTTTATGAGAAAGATGGGGACAAACATTTCAGTAGGACCTGCAGCAGTGGTTTTAAACTACAGGAAGGTAGTTTAGAATTAGGAAAAGAAAAATAAATTAATGGGAGGGTAGTTCTCAGAGAAGCTGTGGATGCCCCATTCCTGGCAGCAATCCAGGCCAGGCTGGGTTGAGCTCTGAGCAATTTCATCTAGTGTAATGTGTCCTGGCCCATGGCAAGGGGATTGGAACTAAATTACCTTGGGATCCCTTCTAACTCAAAGCATTCTATGAATCTAGGATTCAATGGTTCTATGAGATTTAGACTAGATATAAGGAAGAAACATTTCATGATAAGGGTGGTGAAACACTGGCACAGGTTTCCCAGGGAGATGATGGATGCCCCATTCCTAGAAATGCTCAAAGCCAGGTTGGCCATGTCTCTGAGCTACTTGATAGAGTTGAAGATGTCCCTGCTTATTGCAGGGGTCTTGGGCTACAGGGCCTTTAAAGATCCTGTACAAGCCAAATCTTTCTATTATGCTGCGAAAAGCAGGAATAGGGTGGGAAAGCTGTAAATGTAATGTAAAAATATCCATAGACATTGCACCCTGAGCATTGTTGGAATTGATGGTACAGAGAAATTTCCTTTTTCATGCATGAATGTTTTACAAAACACTCATTTTATGGCTCCTACTTCACAGAGCTGCTTACTCCCTCAAGGTAACATCTCAAGAAAGGTACTGTCACAGCTTGTAAATGAAGGAGGGGAGCTTGTTTTAAAAAGGATGAAATCAAAATTCTAGAAAGTGGTTGAGAATTTTCATTGCTTTAAAGAGAGCGTTTTACTGGTGAAAGAAAAACACAGCAAATCTGTGAATAGATATATATCTAGAAGTACCTTATTCCCTGAACACAGCCTCTTACAGAAACCTGCAAGACCACTCCAAGTGGGAGACAGCACCTGTATTTGCTTGTTCTTCTTGTTTCTGTGTCATCACTTCTAGCTTTCAGGCGACTTCTACTGCCTCTTGCTATAACTACTGCAGCTGCTGAGTCCTTGCACTACTCAGCCTCACACAAGCCAGCTTGTGGGAGCACCACTATCATGTGCCTCTTTCAGGGTGCATCTCACAACTTTATGCCTACCTTTCTGTGTATGTGTTTGTCCGTCTGTTGCATTTCACATAGCTATGTAGAGAGAAACTAAACTATGTTCCAAGAGGGGTAAAAGCCGTTTTAGATTAGTAGCGCTGTGTCTCTACTTTCACGGGGCAGTTACTGCCTCATTGGTATGTAGATAAATGGGGCAGGGGGAAGTTTCTGGGATTCTACTCCTTTAAATGACAAATTGATTTTTTCCCCAATTAAATGACAGAGATCAAACTTATCCTCTTCTGCATGCTTCTCCATAACTGCTGTCTGTTGTATGAAATAACACCTAGAAAAACATGAGAATTTCAGTCTGATATTTCAATTTCAGTAATTGATGAGGCTGGCGGCTTACTACAGCATGGAAATTTCTGCTGGTCTAGCTCTGACCCTGCAGGAGGAGGCATGAGGAGGGCAAAAGGGGAACATTTACCCTATCCTTTCTTCTGCTGTGCAATGCACTCACAGGAAAATGAGCTGCTACCCATGGTCAGCTTCCCCAATCCAGGCTGAAATCACAGAACTGATTTATGGTTAGAGGTAAAACTTGGGGATCAGTTACCAAAATGGGACAGAAAACTGGCAGTGGCAGGTTTTTCTCTGTAGCCTTCTGATCAGAGCTTCAATATGGCCAGAGTTGCCAGAGTCTCTCCAGCTCTAGGCCATCAGGAGCTTTAACTGAAGTGTGCTTTTACCCTTGTAGCAGGTTGACCCTGGCTGTATGCCAGGCACCCACCAAAGGCACTCTCTCCTCTCCCACAGTGCACAGGGGAGAGAAAATAGAACAAAAGATTCATGACTGGAGGTCAGGACTGGGAGAGATCACTCACCAAATACCTTCATGGGCAAAACTGACTGAACCTTGAGGATATTAATTGAATTTATTACTAGCAAAATCAGAGTAGAATAATGGGAAATAAAATATTAAAAAACAACTTTGCTTCCTCTCTGCTTCCCCCTTCCCAGCCCTGCCTCCTTCCCCAGAGGAGCAGGGAGACAGAAAATGGGGGTCAGTTCACCGCATGTTGTTTCTGCTGCTCAGGGACAGGTGCTGTTCCCCTGTTCCAGCATGGCATCTCCCTCACTGGAGACGGTTCTTCATGAACTACTGCTAAGTGGCTCATTCTTACACAGGGTGCAGTCTTCCAGGCAGTCTGCTCCACCGTGGGTCCCCCACAGGGTCACAAGTCTCACCGGGAAACCTGCTCCAGCTCCTCTCTCCATGGTTCTGCATGTCGGTGTTAGGAGCCTATTCCAGCATGGAACTCCCAGAGGGTCATAGGCTCCTCCAGGCACTCACCTGCTCCAGTGTGGGTCTCTTCCACAGGCTGTGGGTGGATTTCTGCATCCCCTGTGGATCCTCGTGGGCTGCAGGGACACAGCTGCTTCACCATGGGCTGCATCACAGGCTGCAGAGGAATCTCAGCTCTAGTGCCTGAAGCACCTCCTGCCCCTCCTTCTCCACTGACCTTGGTGTCTGCAGAGCTGTTCTCTCATATTCTCATTCCACTCTTCTCTAGCCACAATTGCATCTCCACAGTAACATTTTTCTTTTTACTCCTTTCTTTCCCTTCCTATGTTATCACAGAGGAATTACTACAATTCTTGGCTGTCTCAGCCCTGACCAATGGCAGGTCCAAACTAAAGGCCATTTGGCATTGGCTCTGTTGGACATGGGACCACTCTTGTAGTCCCCCCACCACCGAAGCCTGTCCACACTGACCCAGTACAACCCCCTCCTCCTGACTCTTTTTTCCTTTGTAGGAAGCAGCTGAGCATCCATCAGAACTGAGGTCCCTCCCTCAGTTAATGAGCTGTTTTCTTCTGTGTTCTGAATATTTACATGACTTAGGCAACATGAAGGACTGAGAGGGAAAGCAAGGAGCACTGCCCTCAGCACACCTGGCAGTGTGACCTGCAGGGAACCAAGCGAGATGTCCCTGTGCACAAAGGCAGTTTCTACAGGTCAGATCTAGAAAGGAAAAGATTTCTTGTAAAGGCAAGGCATGCAGGGGAGAGAATAAATTTTATTAGCTAAGGTGAAAATCAGGCAAGTTCTTGTATGCATGTCTACACAAACATGCATGTGAGGGAAATATCAGCAATAAAGAGTCGGAAAGCCAAAGGAAGACACATACCACCTTCCAGAAACCCCAACTAATGACATTTCCTGATACAGCCATCTGCAAGCTTGTGGAAGAAGGCAGCTTACTACACTGCAGTGGCTGGGCAAAGCCCTGGAAACATCTCACTCCCAGTCAATGTTCAGGAAGGAAGAACTTGGCATTTCCTGCAGCTCTGCAGAAGCTTTCAACTGGTGTTCTTAGAGACTGATGTCCTTTTAGCAAAGACTCAGGAGTCCCATCCAGACTTGTGAATGTCCATGTAAATATCTAGAGAGGAATAATTTCTCTGGTGAGTCTGTTCCTCTGGTGCATGAGAAGCAACATTTCAGAGGTTCCTTTCAACTGCTGGAGACTTTACTGACCTGAAGATGACTGTTTTCCAGACCTCAAAGAGAATTTGTAAAGAAAAGGCAAAAACTTCTTTAACTGGGTGAAGTGAGCAGGGTTGTCTTGTCCAGATGGAAAGCCGGAAAGAAAAGCAACACAGAGTTTCAAAGTGCTTGCGTACTGCCAAGAATAGAGTTATCTGAATGTCTGCATGGACCTCCCGTGTTTAATCTGAGAGGAGAACAGTTTTCTGGGCGTGTTGCTCTCTGAGGTGCAACCAAGAAAAGCAAGAAGTCAGTTGATCAGGTGTTGATAGGTAAGGGTGGAGCTCCCTGGGGACATTGTTTCAAGGAGCTAAGGGGCTGCCAGAGGATAAGACTCCCAAATGAAATGGAAGATGAGGAGTTCTTAATTTCTGTCTTTACAGAAAGCCACCACATTTTCCAAGATATGTACATGCTCATTTGGGAGATTTCATTATTCCATGTGTGAAGTTCTGGCACAGATGGGCTATGGGGGAAGACAGAAACCCCCTGTCCCTGACATGGGCACTAGCACTGCCTGGAGGTAACTGTTGCTTCTGGCTTAAGAGGATCTACCTCGAGGATCTTACACAGGCAGAATGTGGCAGGAAGGAAATGTGTGAAATCCTTGGTGAGGAGGCCACCCTCTGCAGATGGGGCAGGGCAGGTGTTTCGGTGTTTATGCTGGGGCAATGCACGGTGACTCTATGAAGGTGAGCAGCTGCACTTGGGCTACTGGGACAAGGTGTAAACTCCACCCTAGTCCTCCACAGGCTGATTTTGTTGGATTTTCATCATCTCCTTGGAAGCAGATGCATGCCCACACACATTGTGGAAGCCCAGCCCCATGACTCCTGTCTTAAAAAGGCTGCTTGGGGACAGAGCAGCTGCAGCTCCCCTCATGGAGATGTGCTGTGATGTCTTCTGGAGAACTGAGCAACAAGCCAAAAACCAGCCTTTGCATGTCTGCTCTGTGCTGCCATTAATCCACTTCAGTTTATTTGGCAGCAGTGATCAGAATGAATTAATTTGGGGTTTCAGGCTGTTGGAGGTTTTTCCTCAGGCAGCTTTCTGTTGAGTTCTAGGCTTTAGGGGCTAGCTGCTATTTAAAGCCATGTGTGAACTTTCCTGATGGCTTGTGCCCTGTCCAATTGAGACAGAGGAAGAAGTGATGCATGTGTGTGCTAGTCAGTGCTCTGCCTTGGCTCCTCCATCTCCGGTGGGATTGATCTCACTGATTTTCTAAGATGTAGGCTTTCAAATCTTCCTGTGTGCTGGGGTCTGCTGCGTGGCAGCTAGTGTTATGCTAGAGACCTGTACAGTCTCCATCTTTCCTGGAAGGGAAGATGCTTGACAGCCACTTCTTTGGGACTAAAACATCTGTTTTTTACTGTTTGCTTCTTGATGCAGGCAATTCTATCTGCTGCTTCTACTTGCAGAGCTGCCCCAGAGGACGAGTCATCGATGCTGGATGTAAAGCACCTAAATAGAAAGATCGAGCTATGGAAAAGCGGCAAGGGAGTTTGGGGAGTGGTGCAGGGACATGAGGAGCTGCTGTGGGAGAGAAGCTGTGTCCAAGCTGTTCAGAGCAGAAGCAGGAGCCTGTGTCCAGGGACCTGAATGCACTGAGCAGGGGCTACCCTCTCCCCAGCACAGCACCAGTGTGGGCAAGAGGGTCCAGAGCAGCAGCACATGTTGGAGAGGATGTGCCATGTTTCCCTGCCTGCCTGCATTTAAGCACACCATCCATACCTTTCATACCTGAGATGTCTGTACCTCCTTCTAAGAGATTCTTTGACTTAGGTGCACGCAGTAAGGGTCACAGAAGACTGTGAGAAGAGCCTAGAGTCTGGAAATTCCTTGCTGAAAGACAGGTGCTTAAAATCTCACATAGAGTCTGAGATTTGCAGCCTGACTTTCAGATGGGAAGAGAACATCCCAAAGGCTTTAACAGCAACCATTTGTAAACAGAACAACAGAACTACCCAATAAGCTTGTGTGATGGACATAAAATTTTCAGCTTCTTTTTATGTCCAGCTCCATTTTCCCCTCTTTTAATATCACAAAGTGGCTCTTGCTTTGCTTTGCAGTGAGAATTCAAAGGGGGAGCCAGGATGAAAAATAGAGTATGTGCAGTGGGTCTTCTGGTCTTGATCTTACAAATGCACTTGCCTGGGATGCTGCAACACAAGCTCTGTAAGATCCACAGAGAAGGCTATGTTTGACCACAGCTGGACCAAACTTGCACTGGCCAGAACCTGACCATCAATCCTGTGTTCAGAAGCTATAGCTCTGTTTCCTCCAGCAGCTGTAGGAGCAAGCCTTGTACTAATCCCTGGACAGATTTATCCTTTGACCTTACCTATAATCTGTGGTCTAGAAACATAAATCTGTTTTTTGAACATTCAGATAAAAATCAGTGCTCATCCCACATCTTTCTATTTTCAAACTAGGAATTTTTAACTGGACAGAAGTATAGGTCTGTGACAAAAAAGATAGCAGCTAGAACTGTCCTGGTGACTGATTTTGTATTTGCAAGTTACTATAGAAAACTTTTCAGTCCAGAAATATTTTAGCTGGCACTTGTTTAAATTGGATTCTCTGAAAATAGCATGAGTTATTTTAGAAATCTTTTCTGCCTTGAGCTTCTTAGTACCTATTAGGAAATTTTAAGTATGCATTCACTATGCTAAAAGTATAATGGAGAACTTAGAGCAACCAGTTCTGTGTGGGATGCTTAAAGCATTAACATATTTTGAAAAGATTATTTCCAAAATAAGATACCTAGAGCTGGAAGTGATCGTAATGTGAAATTCCTGCCGTTGAAAGATATAGAGTGGGAAAGGTAGAGAGCTGGAGTCTTTTTTTGTGTTCTGGATTAGGATTAAGTGTTTATGTGTGCACTCTTCCAGCCTACTGTTATAGCACTATTAATATCCATTCATATACAACAGATTTAAAAGTTAGGCTGGGGATGGTGTGGATGGATGGCCAGTGCCCAGGCAGAAAGGGACCTGGGAGTTCTGGTGACAGCAGCTGAACAGGAGCCAGCAGTGTGCCCTGGTGGCCAAGAAGGCCAAAGGCATCCTGGCCTGGATCAGGGATAGTGTGGCCAGCAGGAGTAGAGAGGTCATTCTTCCCCTGTACTCAGCACTGGTGAGGCCACACCTCAAGTGCTGTGCCCAGTTCTGGGCCCTCAGTTTAAGAAGGACCTTGAGACGCTTGAACACGTCCAGGGCAGAGCAATGAGACTGGTGAGGGGCTGGGAACATGAACCCTGTGAGGAACCACTGAGGGAGCTGGGGTTGTTTAGCCTGGAGAAAAGGAGACTCAGAGCTGACCTTATCACTCTCCTGAAATGTGGCTGTAGACTGCTGGGGAGTTGGTTTCTTTCTCTGGGCAGCAACTGACAGAACGAGAGGACACAGCCTCAGGCTGCATCAAGCAAAATATAGGTTGGATATTAGGAAGAAGATTTTCATGGAAAGAGTGATTAAATACTGGAATAGTCTGCCTGGGGAGCTGGTGGAGCCACTGTCCCTGGATGTGTTTAAAAAGAGACTTGGTGGCACTTGGTGCCATGATCTAGTTGAGGTGTTAGGGCTGGGTTGGACTCGATCATCTTGAAGGTCTCTTCCAACCTGCACATTCTGTGATTCTGTGATTCTATTCACTCTACGAATCAGTTTCTGTGATCTTAAAACTTCACATGGAGATACTAAACTAAGTTCTGACAACTCAAAACAAATAATGTTGTTATACAGCTGGTTTTATTGTTTCTTTTTTGTGTACATTGGAGGAAGTTTTCCTTTCAGTGGGAAAATTACCACTGCTTCCACAGCCAGGAGAACAACCATTTGCCTATGCCTTTATTTTGGATGGAGGAGTATGTGCTAAAGTAAGCCACATGATACTGGATGGGGATGCAGAGGAGTGAGTTTCTGACAGATATGGCTTTGGCCACCCTACTGTCCCTGAGGACCCCAGTGATTTTGGAAATGTGAATATTTGCTTTTCTCTGAAAACCTCAGGTAGTTTCAGGATCCCCTGTTGATCTGGTGAAGGAGTTGTGGGAGGAAGGCAGGGGGATAATTGTATTACAGGCTGGAACATGTTGTCTATTTGGACTTCAGCAAGGCTTTTGACACTGTCCCCCACACCATCCTCCTGATAAGCTGGCAGCCCAAGGCTTGGACAGGAGCACTCTTTGCTGGGTTAGGAACTGGCTGGATGGCCGGGCCCAGAGAGTGGTGGTGAATGGTGCTGTATCCAGTTGGTGGCCAGTCACCAGTGGTGTCCCCCAGGGGTCTGTGCTGGGGCCAATTCTGTTCAGTATTTTTACTGACAACATGAATGAGGGTATTGAGACTTTCATTAGTAAATTTGCAGACGACACTAAATTGGGAGTGTGTGTCAATCTGTTGGAAGGTAGGAGGGCTCTGCAGAAAAATCTGGAAAGGTTGGATGGATGGACAGAATCTAACATGATGAAGTTTAATGAGTCCAAGTGACGAGTCCTGCACTTTGGCTGCAATAACCCCTTGCAGCGTTATAGACTGGGGATCAGTGTGGCTGGCCAGTGCCCATGCAGAAAGGGACCAGGAAGTGCTGGTGACAGCAGCTGAACAGGAGCCAGCAGTGTGCCCAGGTGGCCAAGAAGGCCAATGGCATCCTGGCCTGGATCAGGCATGGTGTGGCCAGCAGGAGCAGGGAGGTCATTTTTCCCCTGTACTCAGCACTGGTGAGGCTACATCTCGAGTGCTGTGTCCAGTTCTGGGCCCTCAGTTTAGAAAGGACATTAGGAGACTTGAGTGCTTCCAGAGGAGACAACAAGGCTGGTGAAGGGCTTGGAACACAAACCCTGTGAGAAACAACTGAGGGAACTGGGGTTGTTTAGCCTGGAGAAAAGGAGACTCAGAGCTGGCCTTATCACTCCCTACAACCTCCTGAAAGATGGTCGTAGCTGGGGTTGGTGTCTTTCAAGCGGCAGTAACTGAGAGAATGAGAGGACACAGTCTTAAGCTGTGCCAAGGGAAATATAAATTATGGATATTATGGAAAGAGTGATAAAGTACTGGAATTGTCTCCCTGGGGAGGTGGTGGAGTCACTATCCCTGGCTGTGCTTAAAAAAAGATTGGATGTGGCACTCAGTGCCATGGTTTAGTTGAGGTGTTAGGGCTGGGTTGGACTTGATGATCATGAACATCTCTTCCAACTTAGTGATTCTGTATGTGATTCTATGTGTGCACATCAGCAGTGTGCAGGAGTATTCTTGTAAGCTTCTGGGAGCTTTCTGACAATAAGAAAGTACTACAAGGTAGCGACAACCTGTAGGGATTGTAAAACTAGGGCCCATTTTCTCTTGTAAGTCACAGGATCATCCCTGAAGCTCTCCTTGCAGCATCCAGAATGGATCGCCCTCTATTTATGCAATAATGTCCTCATTTATGGACGTTTTCCTGTAATGTGTGCTTATAAAGTGCAAAACCCAAAACACCAACATGCATGACAAAATGTTTGGCATAAGCCAGAACATGAAAAAAAGCCATATGCTTTTGCTGCTACTCAGTCAATAAATTCACTGCAAATACAGTGTGCATACACACACACACACATGCACAGAGTTTCATAGCTCTGCATGGCTCTTCATTCAAAACCCAAAAACTAAACATGTCTGATCTGCATTTATTCTAAAAAATGATCCGTAGTCTGTTGAGTTCATTTCTAAGAGCACATTTTTCAGCTCATTGCACAGGGAAAAGAAATTAAGGATAATGTCAGCACTTGAAGTTTTCTCCTTACACAAAATCAACTCAGCCCTCAAGCTCCTTTGTGTTGTGTTCAGTGCCTTGCAACAGTGCCTCCATGTTTATCAGAGGAAATGTGAACTTTTTGAGAGTGTCTTGAGTAATAGATGAGCCAAACCTACTGGTAGGATAGTTAAAAAAAAACGTACAGCAAACATTTGTTAACGAACAAGAGTTCTGGAAAGGCAGTCAAATGAATCCAAATCAAATTGAAACCCATTATGGTCATGTCTCACCTGGCCCACATTCAGTGAATCTTGAGAGAGCATTTAAATACATCCCTGTGGAACTTGTCATCAAAATGCCGCCTAAATGAAAAGACATAAAACAATTGTTTAGCTAAAAAATGTTTCCAGTGCCCTTCATGCACCAATAACTCAGAGTGTTTTGGGTTCACATTAGTGCTAAGCAAAATCTTTAAATTTGTAGTAAATAAGTAACCAGGAGAAAACATATAACAAGGAAGAAAAGTCCTGGTTGTCTTTGTGGAATGGTCCTTCTTTTTTAACACCCCCTGATGACAAGCCAGGGGATTTAGGTCAGATTTCCCAGCACAGCTTCACTTTTACAGCAGTAGGAGGCATCCTCTCGTTCCTTTGGACAAGGTACAACCATGGAGCAGAGCTGGGACAGACCCTTTCATGCTTTAAATTCTCTCTTAAACAGCTGGAAATACCTTCAAGTTTTTTCCAGCAGCTGGGCACAGAGATGCAATGTTCTTTTCCTTGGAAGGGTCCACCCTGAACTTTACAGCAGTGATTGTGACATTGCTGCAGATGCATGCTGGATGAAGGAATGACACAGGTCTAGAAACTAGCAGCCTGCCACCTTGGTCAAATCCTGGTTGCCCCAGGTGCTCAAGGAATACACAATTGGCCATAATACAGGAATACAAAACGAGGTGGGATCTGGGAGACACTCTTCCCTTCACATGATGATGTGAAATTGCTGAGCTGTGTCACTGCTTGGGGAATGGCTGCTCCCTGGCACAGCACAAATGACAAGGGGACAGAAGCATGGATCCTCCCTGCAGTGCCACTGTTCTGTGGTGGTGAGGCTATGGAACCATTTCCCTCCTTCCTTGCTCCTGGCTTTTACCACACAGGTATAGAGCTTGGGGCTGAATCTCACTCTGCCCTGGAGAAACTGTCTCTTCCAGGAGGTTCTTCTGGCTGGTTTGGCATATTGCAGTCAACTATGACAAGGGTGTGCTGGTGGCATGCACCCAGGAGCCCTTCTCAGGCTGACAAGTGGGACAAAACTTCCTGACATGGCCTGGGATGTGTGCCAACATATCCATTGAGAAGTAAATCAGCCTTTGTTTCTAGGAAGAGAAGGTATCTCCTCCTGTCCACTTTAAGGAGACAGATAACAGTGGGCTGTGCTGCAGGATTGGATCAAAGCATCAGGGGGCATAAAAGAAATTACCGTACTAAGCTTGCAATACACAAGATTTGAAAAGAATTACTGAGACATGTCACTACTCTGTAAAAGAACCTGGGGCCCATTTGAGCTGGGTGCCGACAAACCATTTGGACAAAGGTCTTGTCAATGAGGAAGGCAGCCCATATTGAGCATGGCAGATCTCACACTGGATATTTACCCAGAGGAGTATCCTAGAGTGGATCTGAGAGGCAAACAGCAGCATTGGGATGGAAGTGAAGCAACAGTGCTCTGTGCTTGCTACTGCAGAAATGCTGTGTCTAGCCCTGACTCTGCAGCTCAGAAACATGCTGCTAATTTGGAGGAGGCTCTAAGAAGAGGGAGGAAAACAAGTAGGATACCAGGAAACTTGCTTTCGTAGCGAAACAGTTGGGAGTTCAATTTATTTGGCTTGTCACCCAGGAGGCCACTGGCTGACTTGATCCAAATCTGTAAGTACCTGCTGGAAAACGAGATGTGATGGCAGAGGGCTCTTCAGTAAAGCAGACAGACAGATAACAAGACTCAGTAGTTGTAGCTTAAAACTAAACAAATTCAAAGCTGAAATGAAGGGTAGTTTTTCCCATCTGGGGTAATTGAGGGCTTTGGTGGAGTCTCTCTCAACCTTTCCCAGAGGCTGTCCTTGAACCTCAGCACTCTTGCTGGCTGGAAGGGGGATTTAGCAGACCAGCAATCCCTGTCTAGCTGTTCTTCTGTGGAAGGCTAGCAGGGCCGTCTGGGCTTGCTTTAACCCCCACTGTGGGTCAGTCTTCTTTCCCAGAGTGACTTGCAGGTGTTGCATCCTTCAAAGTGGAGGAAGCACATAGGAATGCAGCAGCAATGCCTCACTCCCCTGGCTCATCTCCTGCATTCTAGATTCCATGCTCTGTTGTGTGCATCATAAAACAGGATAACTTTTAGGGGTGCAGGTCTATAAGACAATCATGTCTGGAGACAATAATGGAAAAATGATCCTGTCAGCTGTGCATTTTTCTTCTGAAAGGATGTTTGGTGAAATCTTTGCTATCAATCTGGGATCAGAGTCTGGGAGTGAAACAGATAGAGCCTGGACCTGAGCTGTTGACATGGCTTTGTCTACAGCTGTATTGAAGTACCACTTTGCTGCTATTCCTGCTGTTGGATATATTAATGTCTTGTAAGACCTTGCACAAAAGCTCAGAGACAGTTTCCTTGCTAGCTGAATGGCCAGATTCTCACTGGCAAGGCGCATGGAATTGTGCCAGCTCAATGGCCAAATTTTCATTGTTATACTGAGGACTAATTATACTATTCAGGCAGCTATGCAAAGTTCTGTCCTAGCTGTGGAAGTAGCTATGAAAGTAGTAGATACTGTCTCTGAGACACTGTATGACCTTTTGAATAAAAAGGAAAAGCACAGAGATTTTCTGTGAGCTGCTCTGCTCCACTAGGCAGTAACACATTGCATTTGTTAATAGCGAACTGCTGCTCCCTAGCAAAGGATTTTCTGCTCTTTGTGAAATCTACACTGTACCACTGAAGTACTCTAAAGAGGAAATATTTAGTTTGACAAGAAAAAGACTGTAAGAGTCATTTAGGTTCAACCTTTCTTCCCTTGCAGGAAGGTGAGAAGGCTACAGGATGCATGATACAAGTTGCTTTTATACCTAAATTTTTGTGCATTTTTGACACATTCCATAGAGAAGATAATGAGAAGTGACTCTCTATTACCCAAAGCTATAATATTCTTCTAACCAGAGGTCTAATGCTGGTTCTTCCTGTGTCATAAACATTTCAGTCTAAAAGCTCCAGGCCCAAGGTGGTATGCCCAATCTGTATGCATCTCTGGTGGCCCCACAGCTGTGCATGGCAAATTTGTGTCTTGGAGGAAAACATGTTTTTCAGTTGTCCAGGTTTCCCCTGGTTTTTGGTCTGTGGGGAGACTGGCTGCTGCTCCTGGGATTTTCTTCCTCTTTCTTCACTCCATGGTGGCAGCCTTCTTTCTCCATTGTCCTCCTCATGTCCGCATTGATTCACAAGGCAGGGAGGAGACAGCGAGTGCTGGGACACAGTAAGCCTCAGGAGACACTTGCAATTCCCTTTTATTGACTCCACAGGCCTCTCTTGAGTTTGCAAACTAAATGGCTTTGGATGGGTAAAGGCAAATCCTTCCCTGACAAACTCTGTGGAGACTGCATGTGTGCTCAGGGCTTGAATCAGCAGAAAAACATCTAGTGACTCCTTATACTTTGAATAAGGCATGGAAAATCAGGCTAGTAGTGACAACAAGGAAAACTAGAGAATTAGTACCTTGGAAGCACAGGGAGAATAGAGAGATGGGATAGCTCTTCTGAGATCTTTGATATAAAATTCTGTAAAAAAACCCAAAATACTTGCTTTCTGTTGTAAAAAAAGCCGATTTTATAATGAGTGAGTAAGAGATTTCAGTTCTGACAGGATCCGCTGGCTCTGGGCTCGTAAAACTGTTATGCTTCCAGCTCTTCCACATATACCATCTTTGCTGAAAGTGATGTTTGGTTGAAATCTGCCATATTTGGATGGTTGCCTGTAATTCCAGATGTTCAATGTCCTGATCAGAGTTGTTATGCAGAAATTTAGAGTTGAAGCACTGCACAGGAACTGGTGTATTCTGTGCAAGTGCCATATTTGCTACACACTGAAATAGATGTGTTGAACATTTTGTATACAATGCAGAGGAAGACACTCAGGATCCTAGGGGCTCATTGCACAATCTTGCATCCCATCTTGTGATGGGACTTGTTCTGTGCAGTGAGCTGGACACAGAACCATAGAATCACAGAATCACAAGATGGGGTGGGTTGGAAGGAACCTTAAACATTACCTAGTTCCAAATCTCCCACCATGGGCAGGGACTCCTTCTACTAAATCAAGTTTTTCAAAACCGCGTCCAACCTGGCTGTGAACACTTCAAAAGATGGGGCATCTGCAGCTTCTGCGGGCAGCCTGTTCTACTGCCTTATCACCCTCAAAGGAAAGAATTTCTTTTTAATATCTCGTTCTGGGTTGAGCTGCCTCCTATCCCATATATCCATCCCATATCTTGGATATGTTGTGTCTCGCAGCTGAGTCCTGCCCTCTTGGGCGGGAGCCTGCAGTTCCTGCCTCCTTTTTCCTTCTTGGCTGCTTTCAGCTCTTGCTTCAGCTAGCTCGGCTGCTTTTGCCTTCTTCGCTTCTCTTTGCTTTGCTCTGCTCTCCGGCTGCCCCTGCCGCCGTTTTTTCTTCCCCCGCCGCTGCTTCTGTTTGTTTTTTTTCCCCTCCTTCCTTTCTCTCCCCCTCCCCCCCCAAGGTTTGAACCGGCTCCGGACCTGACCTGACCTGAGAAGTTGGAGAAGACCCGGGCCAGACAGAGACGCGTCAGCACCCTCCTCATCGTCACAGTAACCCGTCTTTTCCCACTATTCGGTGTTGGGGAGTGTATTTTTGTCAATAAACCGGTTTTTCCACTTTCCTCCGCAGTATTTTCCTTCCCGAACCCAGCGCTGGGGGGGGGAAGGGGTGGTGGAGGTTTGGTTTAGGGGACTCCTTTTGGAGGTTCTTCCCTAATTTACTCCAAACCAGGACATTTCTTGGTGCATTGGCCGGGAAAGGGCCAGAGAAAGTGGAAAAACCTTAATAATAATATTGGTGGTTCTAGTTGTTTTGTGGGTGTATTGGGATGTTTTTTTCTGGATTCATAATGTCATTCGGGGTGAAAGCCTGCCAATATTTCTGGTCCCCAGGGATTTTTGAGGTTTTAATACCTCTGTGGTACCTAGGGTTATTCCCTTATATAGAAAAAGTTCTGGTATTGCTACTAATACGTAGTTTTTGGGGCCATGGGGCACTAACCAGAATATTCATTGGGCTGGGCTTGCTTGTGATGCTTTATAGAAGGGCTGTTAAGATGCTTAAATCTGTTCCGGAAGTGTATAGTTCGTTGTTATGGTGGTGCATTCAGTTTGTTAGGGGAGAAGCAGGGGGAGAGTTTTTTCAGCCTCTGTCTTCCCTCTTCTCCTTTGAATTTTTTACATCTCTATTAGAGAATGTTCAGTTTCCCCTGAGTGTTAAAGAGACCATCTTTCTGGCATTTAATCTAGTAAGTCTTTTCTATACTGTCTGCAGTTTATATAAAATGAAAGCTGAGATTTCTAAAAGGGCTAATGAGACTCCTGATTTAGGGGTAAAGCCAACAAAGAGAAATCTTGAGTGGAGTGGGAAATGGGAAGATATGGGCCAAATTTTAAAGGAATTTTCTGATCCTATAGTCTGGGACTTCCCATCTGAACAAATTCAGAACCCAGCTGAGGTGGCGAAGTATTTGAAAGAGAAGTGCTGTGGTAATACTAAGGAGAAAAGGATTGTTGCAGTGAGCTGGGCCCTGGCATATGTTTACTGTACTCTGCTAGATACTGAAGGACAGCAGATAAAAGAAAGGGAACAGGGAGATAAGCTAGTTACCACCCCAGTCACTCAGGCTGCAGCTAATATCCTGGGCTCCGGGCCAACAGCTAAACCAGACAGGGAGTCTAAGACACTGGCAGTCGCCGGGGCAAAGAGAGCACGAAAGACTGATCGACCAGTAGAGGATGATGATGATGAAGGTGAAGGGCCCTCAAGGCCTCCCGAGGACACCCAATCAGAAGCTGGACAAACTGACGTAAAATCAGAAGCCGAACTAACTGACACCTGATTGGGAGCTGGATCAACTGGCCTAAGATCAAATGTCCAACCAGCTGGCACAAGATCAGGACCCACTATTGATGCTTTTTCCCTGAAGGACCTCCGAGGTTTGAGAAAGGATTACACTCGACGACCAGATGAGTCTATAATTAGTTGGTTAGTCCGTCTCTGGGATGCTGCAGGTGAAGCTACAATTCTGGATGGCACTGAAGCAAGGCATTTGGGCTCCCTGTCACATGATCCAGTTATTGACCAAGGAATGATGAGGGTGGCTACCCCTTGCAGTCTCTGGGAACGAGTCCTGGGAAGTGTGGCACAAAGATACCTGTGTGCAGACGATCTCTACATGCAGCAGACCCAGTGGAAGACCATAGAACAAGGGATTCAATGCTTGAGAGAAATGGCAGTGGCAGAGATTATCTTCTCAGATGACCTAAACACTAAGAACCCAGAGTTGGTACCATGTACACCCGTGATGTGGCGAAAACTTGTACGACTTGGACCATCTGAATACGCTTCTGCTCTAGCAATAATGAAGCGGGAGGAGACACACGAAATCGTGCTCGATATGGCAAGGAAGCTTCGAGCATATGCTGATTCAGTACATGGCCCAACTCACGCCAGGATTGCAGCTGTGGAAACATGACTGCAGAAATTGGAAGATAAATTAGAGGAAAATCACAAAAAACTCAGGGAAGAGATTAGGGAGGACTTCCTCCAAATTTTGGCCATTCAAATTAGAGACCCTGGTGTTCAACGCGGGCGTACCTCTGTTGGGGAGAGAAGGCGCACCCCGCGAACCGAGTTGTGGGTCTTCTTGCGTGAAGCTGGGGAGGACATGAGGAGGTGGGACGGAAAACCCACTGCTGCTCTGGCACAACGAGTGCGTAAATTGAAAGAAGGTAGGATTCAAAGAGGAAGTCCTACTAAACAGAGAGCAGCACCAGTTGTCTGCAGCCGGGACGATGATGATATGTCTGATCCCCTGGAGGGAACCTCTAGGACATATGTCCAAAGAAAGAAAGATAATCAGGCTTAGAGGGGCCCTGCCTCTAGCCAGGTAGAGGTTGGGGAGAATCGTGTGTTTTGGACTGTGTGGATTCGATGGCCTGGCACATCGGCGCCACAGAGACATGAGGCTTTGGTGGACACTGGATGGCAATGTACTTTGGTGCCATCGGAACATGTGGGGGCAGAACCAATTTCCATTGCCGGGGTGACAGGGGGAGTACAAGAGTTGACTTTGTTGGAGGCTGAGGTGAGCCTGACTGGAAAGGACTGGCAGAGACACCTGATTGTGACCGGCCCAGAGGCCCCGTGTATTCTGGGCATAGATTTTCTTCGGAATGGGTATTTCAAAGACCCAAAGGGATTCAGATGGGCATTTGGAATAGCATCTGTAGAAACAGAGGGTGTTAAGCAACTGAACACCCTGTCTGGACTATCGGATGACCCATCTGCTGTGGGATTGCTGAAGGTGGAAGATCAGCAGGTGCCAGTCGCCACTTCTATAGTGCATCGGCGGCAGTATAGAACAGTTCGAGATGCAGTGATTCCCATCCACAAAATGATTTGTGAGTTGGAGAGCCAAGGGGTGGTCTGTAAAACCCACTCACCCTTTAACAGCCCCATCTGGCCTGTGCGCAAGTCGGATGGAGAATGGAGGTTGACTGTGGACTACAGGGCATTGAATGAAGTGACTCCACCGCTGAGTGCTGCCGTGCCGGACATGCTGGAACTCCAGTATGAGCTGGAGTCCAAGGCAGCAAGGTGGTATGCCACTATTGACATCGCCAATGCCTTTTTCTCCATTCCTCTGGTTGCAGAATGCAGGCCTCAGTTTGCTTTCACCTGGAGGGGTGTGCAGTATACTTGGAATCGACTGCCCCAGGGGTGGAAGCACAGTCCTACCATTTGTCATGGATTGATCCAAACTGTATTGGAAGAAGGTGAGGCTCCAGAACATCTGCAATACATCGATGACATCATTGTGTGGGGGAACACTGCAGCTGAAGTGTTTGAAAAAGGAGAGAAGATTATCCAGATTCTCCTGAAAGCTGGTTTTGCCATCAAGAAGAGCAAAGTTAAAGGACCTGCTAGAGAAATTCAGTTCCTGGGAATTAAGTGGGAAGATGGATGGCGTCAGATTCCCACTGATGTCATCATTAAGATCACAGCGATGTCTCCACCAACTAACAAGAAGGAGACACAAGCTTTCCTAGGTGTCATAGGTTTTTGGAGGATGCATATTCCAGAATATAGTCAGATTGTAAGCCCTCTCCACCTGGTAACTCGCAAGAAAAACACTTTCCAGTGGGGCCCTGAGCAGCAACACGCTTTTACTCAGATTAAACAGGAGATTGCTCACGCGGTAGCCCTTGGCCCAGTCAGGACGGGACCGGACGTGAAGAACGTGCTCTATTCTGCAGCTGGGAGCCATGGTCTGTCCTGGAGCCTTTGGCAGAAGGTGCCTGGGGAGACTCGAGGCCGACCACTGGGATTTTGGAGTCGAAGTTACCGAGGGTCGGAAGCCAGCTATACTCCAACAGAAAAGGAAATTCTAGCAGCCTATGAAGGGGTTCGGGCCACCTCAGAGGTTATAGGTATGGAAGCACAACTCCTCCTGGTACCCCAACTACCGGTGCCAGGATGGATGTTTAGAGGAAAGGTTCCCTCCACCCACCACGCCACCAGTGCTACCTGGAGCAAGTGGATTTCCCTCATTGTACAACGCGCTCAAGCTGGGAAATTGAATCGCCCTGGAATTTTGGAAGTAATTACAAACTGGCCTGAAGGTGAAAGTTTCAGTGTTGCAGATGAAGAACAAGAACCAGTGACCCGGGTTGAGGAAGCTCCGCCATACGACCAGTTGCCAGCAGAGGAAATATGTTACACTTTATTCACCGACGGTTCCTGCCGTGTCATAGGGATGGGTCGGAGGTGGAAGGCAGCTGTATGGAGCCCCACACGACAGGTCGTAGGGGTCGTTGAAGGAGAGGGTGGATCTAGTCAATTTGCTGAACTTAAAGCAATTCAACTGGCCCTAGATATTGCAAAGAGAGAGAAGTGGCCAAGGCTCTATCTGTACACTGATTCTTGGATGGTAGCCAATGCTCTGTGGGGATGGCTGAAGAAATGGAAAGAGGCGAACTGGCAGCGTAGAGGTAAACCAATTTGGGCTGCTGAAGAGTGGAAAGATATCGCTGCCCCGTTAGAAACCCTACCTGTGAAGATTCGCCATGTAGAAGCCCATGTCCCCAAGAGTAGAGCTAATGAGGAGCAGCAAAATAATCAGCGGGTAGATCAAGCTGCAAAGATAGGGGAGTTGAAGATAGATCTTGACTGGAAGCACAAGGGAGAGTTATTTCTAGCACGATGGGCCCATGATGCCTCAGGTCACCAAGGTAGAGATGCCACCTATAAGTGGGCACGAGACCGAGGGGTGGATTTAACCATGGACAGCATTTCTCAAGTTATCAGTGACTGTGAAATATGCGCTGCCATTAAGCAAGCCAAGCGGATGAAGCCTCTCTGGTATGGAGGACGGTGGTCTAAATACAAGTATGGGGAGGCCTGGCAGATTGATTACATCACACTGCCTCAAACCCGCCAAGGCAAGCGTCATGTGCTGACCATGGTAGAAGCCACCACAGGATGGTTGGAAACCTATCCTGTGTCTCATGCTACAGCCCGCAACACCATCCTGGGCCTTGAAAAGCAGGTCCTTTGGAGGCACGGCACTCCCGAGAGAATTGAGTCAGACAATGGGACTCATTTCAAAAATAATCTTATTAAAACTTGGGCTAGGGAACATGGCATTGAATGGGTATATCATATCCCCTACCATGCACCAGCCGCGGGTAAAGTGGAGAGGTACAATGGGCTGTTAAAAACCACCCTGAAAGCGTTGGGTGCAAGCCGGGAAACCAGAAAATTTGCAACAGAAATGACATAGCCAGACTGGAGATGGCCCATTCATCAAGGATGGGCCTCCACTTCACAGCTGCTTGACATCTGATGCCAATCTTGATAGAGGATCCTGGAGGATGATCAAATCAGCACCCCAAAGACAAGATCCAGGAAGACTATCAATGTCTTCTCACACTTATGGGAATCTCTGACAAGACCTCGCTTGGAAATAAAAATATACATCAATATTTGGACTTTCAATGGACTTAGCCTCAGGACAAATAAACCGTATAAAAACCCTTACACCAGGACATAGGGTGTGTGGTTGAGGTTGGATGGTACTGTTGTTACTGTCACTCTGCCCACCCAACATTTGATCGATGTTGTCCAATTTTATTGTGACTTTTTAATTGTTTTTTTATTGTTTTTTTAATTGTATTTTTAATTTGTTAAATAAATTCTGTTATTTTTAATTGGCTTCTTCTCATTTATAATAATACTGAATGATTAAAGTGTTTTCATGATTAACAGGATATTGAAAATCTCTACTTCACAAGATAGGAGAGATTATCTTCCCCTTAGACTAGGATCTCATTTTTGCTGGAGAAGTCTATAAAAGAAATGGAGGAAATGCTTGACTAGGACCAGAGACCCTGGATCACCCAGCCCCAGTATTCAGTCTTGGATTATGACCAGTGACAAATGGACAAGGATAATATGGGAAATAATATTTGAAGACAATTTGGCAATTCACCTAAAATCCTGCTCTTGATATCTCTGACAGCTATGTTTTGTTGAGAAAAATCTTTTTTCCCATTTTATATTTAGGCTGCTGCAAAGTTAAACAATGGCTCTTGTTCTGTGTTGTGGGGGTAGTGATTCCTGTCACTGCAGGGCTGTCCTCACCACCTCCAGTTTTCCCTCCTCAGAAGAAGTCTATACCACTGGTTGTCACACAGGGCATGTGTCCTTTCCCTGGCCCTGCTGTCTACCTCTGGCCATTCTGCCTGATGTGCAGCACCAAGCAGCATGTCACCTTGTGTGAGCATCAGCACTTCTCACTCTTTCCCAGCTCTTAATCACTGATCCTCAGAGCACATCACCTCAAGCATCTTCTTCTTCCAGTCATGGCTTTCTTTGCTGACCTTTGGGAAGCAAGCTTGCAAAATGTCTCTTATTTGCTGTGAGCTGGAGAGAGGGTCAATTTTAATTACTCTCTGAAACTAATGGGTTAGACAACTTCTCCTTGCAGCCACTAGGCCCTGTGCATTCTGTTCTGTAAATCAAGTGCTTTATTAGATCTCCTGTAGGAGAAAATGAAATGTAAAACTGAATGTAGACTTATTTTAGCACAGTAGTAGCAGAATTAAGAAGGGAAATATCTTTGACTTACTGAGGGAAGTAATTTAGGAAGAAGTTGGAATGTTTAATTAGAGAAAATTATCTCTGTCAAATTCTCAAAGGCTAATTTAAATGCTCCAATCTTTTTCATGTAAGGAAAAATCTATTTTAATAGTTTAGATTATTATCAGAGAACGTAACTTCAGTGGTAGCAAAATTTTTTCATAAGTTTTCCATGCAAAAAAATTGTTAAAGTGGCACCTGAATATTATGACAGAGATGTGAAAATCATGAGGGTCTCTTTTAAAATTATTATTATTTTATTATTGGGGAATGGAAGGTTGGGGGCAGGAAGAAGACAGAGAAAGAAATTTATGAATCTTTCAAATTTTCATGTACACCGTAAGTGCTAGAAACTTTGAGACCAAAAGCTGCATCTGTGATTCCTGAATTTTAAACTAAATAAAAAATAAGCATTTGACCGCTTGACAAAATCTCAGGATTTCTAAGGATGTCAGTAAAAAGCCCCTTATTTTATACAGGAGATATGATATTGCAAGTTCCCCAAACATGTTGTTTCATTTGGTTTCAACTAAAGAAAAGTCTCATGTTGAATAACTATCCTTTTTCAATTTAATCTTTTACTCAGGCTTTCAGATGAAGTAAGAACTTGAGAGTAATGTTTGACAACTTTCCCAAAGCAGAATTCTATCTTTCTCCCGCTGAAGACGAGAGGTTTTGCAGACTGTACTGTGAGGTAGCTGTAGATGATCACCTTGCAAAACACCCTTGTCACATTACCAGCATGTTCCAGTCTCCTTTGCCTTGGCTGGGATTGCCTGTTGTCTCTGCCCTTAATGCAGTAGTTCTCTTCTAGCTCAAGAGACTTCTCCCCCCAGACACCTGGCACCTGATCCCTTGCTAAAGCTCTGGTGGCTGGATTTTGAAGCTTTGGCTGGATTTTACCTATTTTCCAGTCAGAAGAGGACATTACTCCTTTCTAGTCTGACTAGTTTCCTGTGCTGCCCAGGCTGTCCCACCTGATGCAAAGGACACAGTGAGTTAGAGAAAAATTATAAAACAGGGCTTGGAGATGGTCTGTGACTGCCACTGTCACTGTGAATGTGCTGCAGCAGATTTTGCTGCTCTTAGCACTTTTTACCTTTTCTGAAACAATACAAAGCATTTGGACACCAAATTCAGTTCTTACTTTCATTCACCTTCATTCTCACAAGAACTAAAAACAAGGTAGCCAACAGCTCCTCTGTCAGAAAACCCTTTTCCTTCCAAAATCAGTAAATACCTGTTGCACAGTTATGTGTTTAGCGTAAGTCCAGCACCGGCCTGTTGTGGTCATTAGATATGAGGGAGAGTTTGTATGGGAAACTCCAGGAAATTGTGTTAGGGCGTCAGCAATACAGATCACACAGGAATAACCTTTCTTTTTCTCCTGAGAGGTGGTAAACCTATTAAGCTACTTTTAGGAAGGATTAATGACATTTAGTCACTGGGTAGGTAACTGATACCTCATGACAGTATCTGCAATCACCTAATGAGAAGCCAAAGGCTATTTTTTCCTTTGGGAGATCACATTTTCTATGTAGTTATGCATCTTCTGTACCAAGGATACTTTGCTTCATCTAGCGCAAATTCTGCTTTTCACTGAAACTTTTGCAAAGGAGTGGGACAGATTCTGCCATGTTCATGTTTATCTAAATAAATATGCAGTGATTTATATTTTCAGTAGAATAAATCCATTCTGCCAATGTTACTATAACAAACTTGCCTTTATTGGGTTTGTTTGTTTGTTTGTTTTAATATCACAGTTCTGACGATATTGTGTTTTGAAAAACAGAAGTGTGGACTAGTTTCCACGAAAGTGGTTAGTAGTCTGAGACCAGAATACTGATTTGTGAAGTTATCCTTCTACCTACAAGCCTTAATGTTAGGTACTCTAATGACAATGAAATTCCATGATGACTGCTTTGTGCCAAAGCTGATGAGAAGGGCATGTACTGTTCTGATGACTTCTTTCCCAACTATTTATCAGCATCTAGCCCACAGTTTTTGTAATCAGAATCAAAACCAGTATTGTTCTTTAATTACAAAAAGGAATTAAAAGAAAGCAATCAGCACATTCAGTTCCATGCTTTTAGGCAGAGATTATCCTTCAGCTTCATTGGAGACTGGAAAGAAACAACCTACAAGCAGCTTACTTGGTAATAACTCAACGCCCAAGACTTTTGTGTCTTTTCATGGGGCAGTGGATGCTGGCCAGAGGATTTTTGCAGGGCACACCACTGGAGTTTTCTAGTATCATAGACACTGTATTTACAAGGACAATTAGGTACTTTTGGAAGGGATTTTGTAATAGCACATGGGATATGTGGAAAGTAAAGCCAAAATCTGATCTTATTTGGATTAACTTTACCATGGAGCAAATGCAAGAATTTAAGCAAAGACAGTTCATATACAGCTAAGTACAGTCTGAGTTTCAGTTTGCTCCAAGATGCTGCATGCCTCAGTCCATCCCCTCAGCCTTCTTCTCACTGCTCAGGCAGCTCCTAACCTGGTGCTGTTGTGCTGTCACAGGAGGGTGGATGCTGTGATCATATTTCTTGGCACTTTGTTTACTCTCTGGCTTTGCAGAACTTCAAGTCCATCAGCCCAGATGCCTGCAGCAGGTGTCGACTCCTGCCAGCTGTCACCATCTGAGGGCATGGTAGCAATGTGGCTGTACTCAAAATGATGGTTTCATATAACTTCTATGTGTATCTGTGATGCCCTGGACAAGAGAGTAAAAACAGTGATGGGAAAAGGGAATTTGCAGGGGTAGGATGCAGCTGCAAAAGCAGAAGTCAGAAAAGTCCAAAGTGGTGTGACAGAGAAGAGGTAGGTAGACTGGGTATGAAATATAGGGGCAGAGAATATCAAATCTGTGAAGGACTAGTGAAGGAAAAAGGCAGACAACAGTTAAAGTAGCTTGAATCAGTGTGGAGAGCTTTCACTGAACAGGCCAAAGGGAGAAAGGGAAGTGTCTCCTTCTATTTTTAGCCAGGCAGCTGAATTACTCCACTTCCCTGCCCGCGGGGATCAGGCAGTAATGGAAACCACCCTCTGAGCAGGCACTGAGCAGGAGCAGGGCTGTGCATTGCCTGCTGGTAGGGCTCATCTCCAGGCACTCTGTGATGGCACGTGTTGCCGCACAGACCTCCCCTGAGCTGGAGTTCAGGAAAATGAAAATTCTAAGGGACTGGCCAAAGTTTGGGCACCTGCTGGCCATCCCAGGGGACTGGGGCATCAAGGGCTGCAAGTGGCCCTCCCCTCTGGATTTGTGGGAGACCACAGCTACTCTGGAGCAGTGGTGTGTTCAACCCACAGCCGGGCTCCCCATTGGCCTTGTGCAGCACAGCCGGTCTCCATTTCTGCACCCAGTGCAGTCCCTCTGCCTGTGAGCTTGCATGCCACATGATTTTGGGTACATTTGGTAAATCCTCAACTATCTAAAGAGATTATCTTCCTGATTTTTCATCAAACACCTTGTTCTTCTCTAGAGGGCAATTCAGTGCAGCTAAATTAGGTTCCTGCCTTGCTTTGTGCTTTGAAGAGCCTTTTTCTCTGTCTAATATCTGCAGAGTACATGCTTGCAGATCACATGCTTGAGTTAGGTTATGCTGTGTATGTACTACTGATTATTCTTGGCCTCGTGAGGTGGCATCATCTCAGAAATACAGATAAAGGATGTGCCTAGCTGAGCAAATAGGATGGGAGCTGATGTATAAGGCTGAAGGTGACAAAGAGAGAAGATCAGGGCAGTCCTGACATGAGTGTTAATAACACTTACAAGTGGTTGGGTTTCCTTCTCTACAGGGAATTCTTGGCGTTGTATTCTCAGGAGCCATTTTCATCAGTTGTGGTCTGTAGGGAAGTATAAAAAAATCAATTAATTGTCCAGATCTTTTTGTTATTAAGTTGCCCTATTTTTTTTACTTTAATTTTTTTCTCTCATCACAAACCTGAAGCTGGTGTTTGAGGAAGAAATGGATGAACTGACATCACATTTTTGTCCTTTAGAAGTCTGTGAAGAGAAGAGGAGGTGAAATGTAGCAGGTAATTCACCACTGCCAGGATCACGTCTTTTATGAAGAACACGGCCATCAGGTTTAATATTTGGTTTTGCATTTTTGAGTAATTATCCACAAAGGGTGGGCACAAGGGGGCCACAAAGGTTCTCTGCAGTTCAACTTGTAGCCTATGAAAAGCCAGGCTTTGCTGGTCCTGAGTGGTTTGCAAAGCATGGGATATTTATTGCATTGTTGCTTGTGGTGCCCTAGGAAGAGGCAGAGCTAATTCATCCCCTACAGATTAAGAGTGGTGTGAATGTGGTGACCACAACCTAAAGGGGCAGAATCTAGCAAGAATGGGCCCTATAAGCATCACAGGGCACCTGTGGTGACAAAACAAGCCATGTCATCCTGCTGTATCTGGTGTTCTTGCTTGGTTTACATTTGTGGATATGTATGGCTTATGGTGAGAACAAATGCCCTGCCCAGAAGCTGTCTGGAGGGGAGAAGGATGGGCTGGTGCTGAGTTACAACAGGACAATCCCCTCCCTTGGCTGGCTGGTGACACTGTGCCTGATGCCCCCCAGGACATGGGTAGCCTTCCTGGCTGCCAGGGCACTGCTGACTCATATTTAGGTCGCCATCAACCAGGACCCCCAGGGCCGTTTCAATGACACTGCTCTCTAACCTCTTGTTCCCTAATCTGTCTGTATATCCAGGGTTGCCCTGTCCCATGTGCAGACTCAGCACCTTCCCTTGTTAAATGTAACACAGTTGGTGATTGCCCAGCCCTGTAATTTGTTATGTCTCCCTGCAGAGCCTCTCTGCCTCTGAGGGAGTCAAGACCTCCTCCCAGTATCTCCCTTGGCTTTTGAATAACTGTTGAGCTGAATTTGGACAATTTATACGAATTGCTGCTCTGCGTCTTTCAACTGGTGAATGCACTGCCAGAGACTAAGGCAGTTCTGAGTGCAGGAGGTGCATGTCTCCTGTTGAGCTCAGAGCTGCTGTCTGCCTGGTGGCCCTGAGGAGGAAGGGCATCACCCCACACACCCTGCTGAGCTTGGCTGCAATGTGATCTTGCTGTAGCAGTCGCTTCTTATGGTTGAGAGACACTATCAACTCAGGACTGGCTGGAATCTCTCACCTGGTACTCCCTTCCTTCTGCACCTGACAAACCAGCCTGCACCTCTGGAGCACTGGTGGGAGCTTAGTGTGTTGGCCAGCAGTTAACAGACAGAAGCTGGGCAAATGACCTTCTGCTGTATCCCACTTCTGCTCCAAGGTCTGGCTCTGTGTGTCAGTGCTGTCCCAAGTTGGGGACTGATGTCATTCTTCTGCAGGGCAAGTTGCTGCAAAAGGAGAAACACAGGAACTCCTCTCACAGGTCAAGCATATGAAAAGCTGAGGAAAACAAATGCTCAAATATCCGTCACTCTGCATCTCTGTCCTGATTTAGAAAAATGCATTGAATGAGAGGACACACCACCTTGGTCCCCACCTATCCTCTGGGTCATCTTGGGACTCCAAGGTTCACTTTTCCTGAAAGGGAGCCAGGAAATTAATTTTCACTGGGAATGCCAGTAGCAGTACCTGCTGAGAATAGGCAGTATTCCTCTCACTGAAAGGCTGGAGATGGGCTTATCTGCCCTCATGAAACGGCTACAGATGGCCCCAGTAAAAATGGATGATTATCAAACAGGTTTTGGAGCTGGCTAGTAGAATTATTTTAATGTTGCTAAGATATTATTATACCTGAGATGTGCTAGGCCACTGAGAGACTTGGGCAGACTTTTTTTATTATTATTGCTTAAGCTGACATGATGAATCAGAGTTGGTACCTGGTCTCAGCTAGATCTGATACAATGTCTGTACCTGCTGTTCTGGTTTTAATTTTTTTCCCATTGTGCAGATTCTGCAGATATGATATGTGCTGTGATTTGAAAATGAAATATTGAGGATATAGAAAAACAATGAGATTTTCAGGAAGCTGAAAAGTACATGAGCAAGACTTCAGTGATACTGCATGTTTGAATCTTGGCTCATTTGGAAATCTAACAGATGAAACCATCTTCTTCAAATTTTAGTGGCAGAGGTATCACAGCTGTACTTGGAGCACTTCTCTCTTTCTGGCTTTACTTCATAATTCCAGCCAATCTGACTTTTCTTCTTTCGCTTCAGACCTGCTGTTCCCTAGCCTGCCTCCTCACAGGCAACACATGGGTCACAGTGGTTCACAAGAAGGTATTTATTTCTCTGGCATCAACTCAAAATCTAATTTGCTACACGCATTTTGAGGTGTGCATAAGCAGATACCTCAGGCAAGCAAGGAGAGTGACTAAGAGGAAAGGACATGCTGTGGATGAACCCTTGAAGTGCATGCTTGTAATTTTATGTTATGTAATGACGACGTGGGCTCAACATAAGCATTAGGTCACAGCCTTGGACACATCCCTGCCTCTCCCAGCAGGTTTGGACTTAGCTTCTGACATGCACAGAAGCCTCAGTGTTGTTTCAGTGTCTGCACAATAAGCAAGGCTGAATGTACATGGTTTTATTGCTCTCTTGCCTATGCCAAACCAACCCTAGGCAATACCTTGGTTTTGGAGACAAATGAGGGGTAAAGCAAACAAAAAAATAGAGAGAACACAAGAGAAACTGTTGGTAGCAGTTACTGTTCTGTTCAGACAGGTGACAGCATTTTATTATCCCTTGCATGGTATCCAGGGGAAGCTCAGGAGCTCCCTAGCAACAATATAGCAGGAAAAGGAAGTGTCTTAATTTCTGGAGAGGATGTGTTTGTGCAGGGCTATTGGCTCTTGGGCTCTATCTGTCCTGGTTGTAATGGTACGAAGAGCTGCTACCTCCTTCCACAATACTGCCAGGCAGCAGAAATGGCAAAGGCAGCAATTTCTGGAACTGAGATAGAGGAAAAAGAGCAGGCCTAGTCTAAGGAACCATGTGGTCAATCCATTAGGAAGGAAATACTTGTCCAGTCATGGCCAGTCTGTGTGTATTATAGAATAAAGCTGTTGTGATCTCTGTGTTACCCCAGCTCTCCTAAAAATCCACCTTTTAAAGTTTCTTTTGTCTTTTGCTGTCTCCATTCAATCATCTCCTTATCCATATATAATGTTTTCTTGTTTGTGAAGATGACATGTGATCCTACCATTTTTCCTCTTACTGCTCTGCTGTAAGTGCATCATGACAAAACAGGAAACCATACTATCTTTGTTCCCTCAGTACAGGCTTTATAGAGGATCTTAAATTTCCTTGATGGCAAAGCTTTCAAAGGCCAATGTAGTCCTCTAAAACAAGAAGGTACTAAGATCCTCTAGGAACTGAGAAACCACTGCCACTGGAGACAAACTGTTCCATGTCGAAATGTCACCTTGTAAAATGTCACCTTGATTTTAGATTTTTAATTTTGAAATTTTACTTAGACATGTCTCCCCTTTATAATATATGGCATCAGTGCATCTTTAATTTCCTCCACATTTGGGATTTGTTCACCTGTTTCTATTCCCCTGAAGGGCACCAACACAGTGTAAATTTTGCATGAGTTCAACTTTGGCTAAAGGCAGTACCTGAGAGTTGGTGTGTCCCTCCAGTTCTTCCAGCCATCTGCTTTGTTCCTCTTGGCTAAGCTGATGCATGAATCTCTGTAACCAAAACTGAGTTTTTAACAAAAAACTCTCTCACTCTCTCATCGTAAAATCTTGAAAACACCTACTGTGTTGCTCTGTTACCTCCACATGTAATCTTTGTTCTTGGCAGACACAGGTGCATCTTTTTCCAGAGATGGGACCACTAGGCAAAAGTTCATAGGCGGCCTCAGGTGTCTGTGGGACAGGTGGTTCCTTTCTGTTGCTCACCAGGGTGCAATTTTCAGGCACCATGTTAAGGTAAGGCCTGCAGACACCTGGAACAGAGTGTGCCTTTCTGGTTGGGAATGTATGAAGCATTTTGTCTCTAAAACCTTGGGGTTTTTTTCCCTAGATTGTTTGGATGACTGGAAAGGGATGGAATGCTCTTTCCCCATGGCATACTTCCTTTCTCCTGTCTTGACATGAAAGTTTTTCCTCACTAAAGGAAACGTGGACATAGCAGTGTCATTTTGCTGTACTCTAGAGTATTCAGACTAGAGGGGAATAACATTTGCTTCACCACTGATGCACATTGCACAGCAGGCTCCTTGTGATGGTGTATCTCTCCTCTGTTCAGCTCGGCTGTGGATACCTGTATATGATGATACTTTCAGCATCAGCAAGGTTTAATTTTGCCAGCTTCACAGCCATCCACCATCTCCTCTGTTCGGTCACTTGGAGATGAATCTGCATCCCCCCACCCAGTTTGGTGCTATTGCAGCATTTCTAGCCATGATGAGATGAGCAGAACTTGGGCTGATGATTCATTACTGGAAGAGTGTTGAGCATACAAATGAGAGGGTACAATCAGCAGTGAGGCTTGCTCTGCGTATTTCTGCTCTGCTTTGCTTCACTAGTAGGAACATTTCTCGGACCAGCCTGCACTCCTCTGCACCCCTGATGGTGGGCTATGTGGTGATGTAGCACTGTAGAAACTCCTCTGATAGGCACAGGCAGTGAAAGGAGCCCTGTACTAACTGAATGTGAAGTGCTGCTGGCATGCACCTATGCTAAGCTTCTCCTTTCCTGATAGCCTCTATCAGTGTGCTTTATTAGTCAGGCAAGTGAGGAGTTCAAACAAAGACTGAAAGAAAAATAATGGACATATGCATGTCACTGCGTGCCTCATATAAATCAGTGTGCGATGATGAACCATTATTATTTGTGTGCTTCTAGCTACTTGCAGATGGCCACAATCCAGATTAGATGCTCTCTGTGCCAGTACATCTGGACTCAGCTGAAGCAAAAGCTTTTTCCTGCATATGACAGAAGGGTGTTGCTAAAGTTGGCTGACTCCCGGGCTGTGTAGGATATATTCCAACAATAATGTTGTGGAGTTTTTTTTGCTAAACACTTTCCAGCTTTTTTTTGAAGAAATGTACTCAGAATTTCCCATAATGCATTTTGCAAAGCTGACAGTCAGCACTTTATGTGATCTTTTCTTCTTCTGGGGATATGAGGTACGTTTTTTTTGGTTTTTTTTTTTTTTTTTTTTTTTTTTGTGTGTGTGTGTGTGTAATTCTATTGACTGTAGTGATTTTATTTCCATTTGTCCACATCAAAGAGGACCTGAATCAGGACCTGACATTTATCCACTAGTGGCTGAAAGGCAGGTGCAGATGGAAGGGTACGAACATCAGTGAAGAACACAAAAGGATTAAGATACCAGCCCTGTTACCAAAAAATTTCCTGTTAATGCTCTGGTGGCCAGCAGAAGTTCATAGTTCACTGAAACCAGCAAGTGGTGGTGTGGTAGACCAGTAGTTCACCCATTTTCATGCAAGCATTTGAGTACATGAACACGGCATCCAGCTCTGGGGTCCCAGCACAGGAAGGACATTGACCTGTTGGAGTGAGTCCAAAGAACACAGACGACCACAGGGATGAAGCATCTCTCCCTATGAGGAAAGGCTGAGAGAATTGGGATTTTTCAGCCTGGAGAAGAGGCAGCTTCAGGGTGATCTAATTTGGCCTTTCAGTAACTGAAGGGAGCCTACAAGAAAGAAGGGGAGAGATATTTCCAAGAGCATGTAATGACAAGGCAAGGAGAAATTACTTCAAACTGAAAGAGAGTAGGTTTAGATTAGATATAAAGAAAAAAGTCTTTACTGTATGAGTGGTGAGGCACTGAAACAGAAAAGCTGTGGCTGCCCCATCCCTCCAAGTTTTCAAGGCCAGGTTGCACAGCGATCTGAGCAGCCTCATCTAGTGCAAGGTCTCCCTGTCACATTTCTTAGTTGGTCTTTAAGGTCCCTTCCAACCCAGGCCATTCCATTATTCCATGATTCTCTGATTTATGATCTCTTTAGGGAAGCAGATGAACCAGACTGTTATGCTCCCTCCCAGGTGCCCAAAATGGCTTGTTGTCTCTTTGCATTAGTTACTTGTGTTGAGGTTGTAGTGGTATTTCTAAGTTGAAGTGGGTAAACATTTGTTCTGATGATGCACTCTGATGCCCATCTCCTCTGAGCAATACAGTTATTCATAGAAGCGAGGAAATTTAGCACGCAATAGCTCAGGAAACTCACTCTTTCCTATTTGGAGCCCTAATTAGAGCAATTAATCACTGCTGCTTCTGCCATCTAAGCTTTCAGGCAAGAATATATTGTCCTCTCTTGTCAGAGCAGAAATGTAAAAATGGTTTTCCTTTACCTGACACTTTGCCAGTACAGCCTTTATCAGTGTCTGCCTCCTACCAGCTTCTATCTTTCCTGTGAGCTGGAGCTGAAAATGCAAAGAACAAAATGATGTGACTGTTCCAAAAGAAAGAAGAGGTGTGAAATTCTAAGAGATCAGCTTCTACTCTGTTTACATGGGTTTTAGCTGGATGTCTCCATTTCCATTACCTTTCCTGGAAATTTCTTTTGTGTTTCCACATTGCTGTAACAAAGTGATCATTTTCACAGAATCAGAATCACCAGGTTGGAAGAGACCTTCAAGTTCATCGAGTCCAACCCATGCCCTAACACCTCAACTAAACCATGGCACTGAGTGCCACATCCAGTCTTTCTTTAAACACATCCAGGGATGGTGACTCCACCACCTCCCCAGGCAGACCATTCCAATACTTTATCACTCTTTTTGTAAAAGCTTTTTCCTAATATCCAACCTCTATTTCCTTTGGAGCAGCTTAAGACTGTGTCCTCTTGTTCTGTCAGTTACTGCCTGGAGAAAGAGACCAACCCTCACCTGGCTACAACCACCTTTCAGGGAGTTGTAGAGGGAAATACCCTGACATTTGGGGGGAGAAATATCCTGGCATTTTCACTGTAAACAGGGGAGTTCTTTCCACTTGATGCAACTAAAACTTCACCTTTATAGGGATAAACAAAATCCCTATCTTTTGAAGTTCTCCAGGTATGTGCCCGGAGAGGGCAGGATGAGGATTAGGTTGCCTCTGTTTTAGCTCCGTACTTGCCCCTTGGCTGGTCCATCAGTATTTAATTGAACTGGTTAAACGTGATTATCATTCTGCTTGCCCTGCTTCCCCATGTATCAGTGTGTATCAGGTGATAAGCTGATGGGGCTAGGCATCGCAGGACAGCACCCTGGCCCTCTCTATCTCAAACTACATAACTCTGTAAGTGAGGGAGATCAGTGCTTTAGTCTCTCTTCCATGTGTTCTTGTGACAGTGATTCCTTCTCCAGGAAAGAAAGGCATTTCTTTTGGCACCTGACCTGGTGTGCTGTACCCTTGGGTGCACTGAGGCTCTCTGCTGCTGAGGATCTCAGTGGCCTGCATTATAAAGTAAGAAGCTGAGGATCTGAACAGCACCCAACTTTTTTCCCTGAGAAAAATCTGTGGTGGTATCTTTCTGTCCAGGGACATGCAGGTTCCACTGGGGCACCCCATGATGCTGGCAGTGCCTGCACTTTTACTGAGATTTAGTGGCTGAGTGGGGGTGCTCTGATGTTCTGCTGCTTTGCTGAACAGAATGGAAGAGCTGGGCTCTCCAGTAGCAGTAGGGAAGATGAAGATGGCCATCTGTCCACAGCCAGCATACACATTTTACACACACACACACACACACATACACACACACACACACACAAATGCAAAGTCCCAACATGTAACTATGAACACAGAAGGTACTGGACTGCAAGTCTAGTCTAGTCATGTATAGAAGTTTTTGAATATCATCTGGAGATTTGCAGCATTTCCAAATGCATGTATAAGGGAAGTTGAAATTCATGTTCTTGTTAGCCTTTGCTAACATTATGAATGGTCTGACAGTAGCATTCTGAAATATCAATTTTCTTTTGGTGTACTTTCTGCTGCTTCCTTATCAGCCAGCTTCAAAACCTCTTACAATGAAGCAATTCCCTGAATCTGAGATGTTAACACTAATGTTTGTCTTTTTGCTGCCCTTGATGAAAAATTAATGAACCTTGAATGAATCAACAGTTCTACCCTGTTTATGCTTTTTTCCTTTTCATGCTTGGATGCCAAGATGCATTTACTGAAACATGGGAACAGTTGCTTTTTGGCTTTCGAGATAAATTCATCCAGGAAAACTTCCAATAGGGATCCTCACTCTTGGACCTCTGAATCTTGCAGACCTTAAGCAGATAAGAATTGCCACAACCCTTCTGTGAAGGACAGCCCAGAGCAGCTCATAGGTCTTGTAATGTGCCAAATACTGTTTGTGGCTAATTTCTATTTA
Organism: Sylvia atricapilla; assembly: GCF_009819655.1. Classification (NCBI taxonomy): domain Eukaryota; kingdom Metazoa; phylum Chordata; class Aves; order Passeriformes; family Sylviidae; genus Sylvia; species Sylvia atricapilla. Next base: position 43,754,115 of record NC_089174.1, read on the forward strand.
TTGCCCCATCAGCTGATTGGGGAATTCAGAACACCATTAGGAGGCTCTCCCCCTCAGCAAAGAGGCAACAGACAGTGTGCACTTGGCATTCCTGAGCTGCTCCTTTGGAGAAGTTGCTAGAGGGAGCAGAGGATAAATATTGAGCCCAAGACACAACACCTCTGTTGTGAAGGTCTGCAATTGGATCACTTCCATTTTGTTGGAGGGGAAGAGAGGGGGTAGCAATAAAGACTCTTATTGGTGTCCCCATTCCACTTGACTCGAGCAACTTGCTCTAGCAGAAATGACCCAGAAGCAGCTCCCGAAATGCAGCCAAGCTCCTGCTGCAACCCAGGACTAGTGCATAACCAGTCTGTAACCTGGCATTGTGACAGCAATCTGCTCTCCTCACTGCTGTAACACAGCACAGAGTTCCACCTGGGCCTTGCACATCCCACCTCACCTGCTCTCGGCACAGGCATGGAATGGCACCACAGTGCACTGGCTGCCAGGGGGCCAGAACCTGTCTGCACATATCCAGGTCCTGGATTAGTGTGTCACAAGAGACAGATGCTTGTTCCCGCTGACAAGACAAGCTCCATTGCTTAGGGGAACATGAAGCTCAGTGTAGCAAACAATGGTCCAGGTACACCTGCATGATAATGGTGCCATTCAATATATTTCTGGTAGCTCTCCAAGAACTTTACCGATAAGGAAGTCTCTGTGCTAGCCAAATGCAATTCTGTCCAGATATAATCTCCCAGTTTGTTGAGAGAAGCACCCTTATGTTCCATTCAGTACAACAAACCATATTTCTAAGCAACTGTTTCACAAAGAGCTGTATCAGAATTTCTTTCTTTTTGACTTACACCAAAAGATGAATCAGAAAGCAGAATATTTTTTTTCAATCTTCCACTCTTGTTTTGGTGGTAGTCATTTTTTCAATTCTAGTAATTTTGAGTGCCCAGGTCACGAGGATATGCTACTGGAATTACCATAATTTTTGATTACACATCAAAAAGTTTTGGACAGATTAAGTAGTTTTCAACACTTACATTTCCATTTCCTATTTTCCTAGGAGTCTTAATTTAGTCAATCTGCATACACCAGTAGCTTCTGTGTCACTCAGGAGATAGTAAATATTCCAAAATGCAAGGAAATGGAAATTTCTCAGTGGTCCTTTCCAGTGGAAGTATGATCTTCTTTTGGTAGGATTTTCCATGTTTCTAGGAGCCAGTGGACCTAAACATAGCAATATCAACCTCTACTCGGATCCACCACTGACAATCTCTCATGTGGGCATGTATTTTGATCATGAATGGATGGCAGCTGCATAGACGTTGACATACCTTGTCCAAAATCCATGACTGCCTGATTGCCTGGAACTTCCTTTTTTGTAGCGTGACTTTGTGCTGTTGCCTCCTTCATTTGTGAGGAAATGCCAGAATTTGAACGTTGGCAAATAAAGCCTCATCTGCACCATGTGTCAAATTCCTTATGTGACCTCTACAGAAACTGGTGGCACTCAGTAATCTGTAGGACAGCTCTACTTAATCTGCCTAAATTTAATAATTTAAATGCCTGGAGATTTCACTGAGTATTTTTGTGAGATGAGCTTTCATTTAAAATGTAGAACCTGGGAGAAAAAGCAAATTCTGAAAGAACCTTCTCTAAATCTAAGTATTAGGTTTCCAAAAATATAAACCCTGGAAAATAATCCTTTTAGATATTACAGGTATTCTTCCATTCTCAAATCTTAATATAAAACCCATGAATGCTTTGGAACTCTGAAGCCATTAAGAGGATCATGATAACCTTTCTCTCCTCCCATACTTCACTTTATCCTCTGCTAACAATGGCCACAGAGGAGACAAACTGCTAAGGATGCTTGAAGTATTTAGTAGGTGTTTAAATCCTACCTGCTGAAGCAAAACCAGTGATTCATTTGCAAAGATCATGAAATGAACTTCCCCATCAGACAGACCTGTGCCGGAAGCAATTCGTAAGTGAAACGCTGGGAACTTCTGCGATGTTGTATTGCTATGTACTTGACTTTTCTGTGTTCTGGTGATGAGTCAGTATGTATTTCTCACTAGAAGTTTTCCCTCCACAAGGCTTAAGGAGGTCTTCCAGATATCTAAAATT